>NW_026622754.1:1305137-2610275 GCF_028827145.1 Penicillium concentricum | reverse complement strand
GTGCATTAGACTGCCTTGTCTTTTCCGCGAGGCTCGGATTCGATGATTCCCATGGCATATCTTGCGCGCTCGTTTGGTAGAAGCTGGTCGTGTAGTTGCTGCTTGTGGGTCGTCCAAGCCAGCTGCTCTGGCCCGCACCTTGCCACCTTGGATCATCGCGGTCGTCGTCTGAGGCGACACTGATTGAATCTGCACTGGAAATCCGTGCCGACTGGCTCTCTGGAATCACCAGGCTTCGACTGCCCATATTAGAGGGACCATGTTCCGTGGTTGGGCTGCCACTGAAAACACGGCCGAGTGGCTGGGGCTGTTCGAGGAAGCCGAAATTCAATGGTGTCAAGGTAGTCATCGGCCAGCCGCTTCCGCGGTAATCGGACTTGGTGTATGCGGAACTGATGGTCGAGCGGTCGGATTGGAAGTTAGTGGCACCGCCGTCCTCGAAGTACTTTCCCCACCCTTCGTCGGTCATTCGGTCACCGGCCTGGTTTTCACGCCCGGTGTCGCCAGCCCGATTGGTGTCGTCGGTGTATACGCTTGATGCGCCCATGACACCACTGGAGGGAATTGTGGATAGTGGGCTACTACTCTTGGGCTGAGGAGACAACCCATAGCCCGTACCACCCGGTGGCTTGAGGGATTTCTCTCCCCTGTAATTGCCGGACATGATAGCCAATGAATCGACCGAAGCAGCAGCGAGTGGGACAGGAGATCTTGCCATGGGGTAAGCGCCTTCGGTCAGGGGTTCTATGCCCTGATCCTGGAAACTCAGGCGGTCTTTGTTATCACTGCCGCCGGGTTGGGCTGCCTGTCTCTTCTTCTTCTCACGTCGCAGTAGGAAAAGAATGATGAGCAGGATCAAGCCAAACCCTAGGACGCTGCCAAGAGTTGCGCCAAGAATCGTTTTGCCGTGATCACTGAGGCCGCCACCTACAGCAGCCACAACTGGTGAGGAAGAAGTGGGTGTAGTTGATGCCGAGGTCGATGTGGATGTGGATGTGGTTGATGTCGGAGTAGATGATGTGAATGATGTGGTGGATGGTTTGAGAACATGTTGATCCGGCTTTCCATTGAACAACTCTGTAGAGTTGACCCATGCGTTAGAAGTCTGGTTGAAGACCGCTAATGAGTCATTACTTTGGCCGCTGGCGAGAACGACCAAGCCACTGCCCTGGGCGAGCGTATAATCGGACCAGGATGCCGTCGGGGCGAATGTGTCGTTGTAAGAATCGGTGATATCCCTCTTTTCCGAAGGTGCAATCGCTGTAACCGGGTTCTGCATCTTTCCTTTTGAGCTAAGAAGGTAGCTAGTAACCGTGTTTGGAGAAGCGACCATTCCAAACTCCTCGAGAACCTTGGTTTTACCACCGGAGCCGGAGGCGAGTGCGCATCGAGACGAGGATTGGATTGCAGAGGGAAGAGTCGCCTCTGAGATACTCCAGCCTTTCTTGGCGTCATAGATGTAAACAGCAGTGTTGGTGGCAGAGCCTCCAATCATGGTGACTTCGGAAGAACTCCAAGGCAAAATTATGGGTTCATACAATGCCGGTGTGCCCTGGTCGGCCCCGGCCCGGACGTCAAAGGTCGTGTCTGATGTTGAAATAAAGAGTGTCGATTGGGATATCCGTGTGCTACCATCTGTGTTTCCTGCGTAAACCAATATTTCTGAAGTTGAGGGAATGTACCCGGCACCATGTCCAGTCCGGTCTTTCATCTCCGGTGATGTCCCAATGAGTGTCGCCCACTTCCCTGTACTGAACGAGAAGCGTTGGAGGCCGCTGTTGTTGGGGGCGTCGGGGGAGCCGGTCCCGCCGATCAGATAAAAAGAGTTTTTGTCTTCGTTGTCACTTCCACTCTGGACGCAAGCAGGGCCGGTAACTTTGATATCTGGGGAGGGGAGTTTCCTCCATTTCTTCGCTTCCCCATCTTCTTTGAGAGGTATTGATGCAAAGCCGTCTGGCGAATAGACGTAGAAAGTATCGTCGTGGATAGTGGAGCAATCGCCCTCGATCTTGAGTAGGGGTTTGGGACCAGTCATGTTGAAAGGTTCAAATTGAATTCAAAGTTGCGATGAATGCTGGACTAGCAAAGGTGGGTGGCCAGCCAGCAGGGGACTTGAAAGTCCCAAATGAGAGAAGAAAAGGTGACTGCCAGAGCACTATCTCATCTCGATTAAGGCAGGTGCGAAAAATGCCAACCACACTCGATCTGAGTGACTTGACGCGATAAGCAAAGTGAACACGGGTTCTCGACTACGTTCTGCGCGATCAACCGCGATTTCAAGCTCTCAGGGCGAAACTGAGGTGGGTCGCGTATCGGATGACTCGGCGACTCGGGGGTACAATCAGAGTCAGGCGTGTCAACAATTGATTCACAGCACGCGTCGGGTCAAAGAGAATATCGAGTAAGGACAAAGGCGTGAGGCTGGGACGATCCAGTCGAAACGTACGAGAAAAAAAGTAAGGGCTAGCGAAACCCGAGTAAGCGAATGAGGGGGGTAAAACGAATGAACTATATCAAAGTGCACAGCACGGTAGATTCAGAGAAAAGGACAGAAACAGAAAGGTGAGACAGAGAGAAGGGCTCTCTCAACCCCCTAACGGAGGTTAACAGGCATAGGGGGGTTAGCAAACGACGCCATCCCTTAAGGGGAATAATTTCGTCATTTTCAATTCGCCCGCGGGTTTTTTTCACTGTTTTTTTCTCCGTTAATTTGAGTTATTTCACTTTGATTGGATTAGAGATATCATTCTCGTGACCATGTTCGTTCTGATTGGTTCTTTTCCGCCTTCATCTATTCTCTCTATATTGATCAGGGGCTCTCCCGTGAGAGGTCCCAATGTGGGACCACACCTGTACCTGGACCCCGTTTTACTTGCATTTTGACATTGGTCTTTTCTAATGCTTCTAGAGGACTATAGACAGCAAGGAGTGTAGTGTTATGCATTGCTCTATAATAAAATATATGCATAGAAAATAATAAAATAAATAAACAAAAGGCAACTTCCAACCTTGGAGATTCCCCCTAGACCCGTGGTTCTTGTCCTGGACCCACGGAAATTCCCAAACTTTGGCGCTTTGGCGTGCCGCTTCCAAGGTTCTTCTAAATTATACTTCATACACACCCCGTTCTTAAACATTTAACCTTGCTCATATTAATTTATACACATTTACCCATATTGAATTCTTTATAGAGACTTCCCAAGATTCAAAGATATTAAAATCAGAAATGTCTATTTTGTAGAACCGGAGGCCTGTCGATCGTACATATAGAATTAGTTTCAAACTAACGTCAATGTTATACTAAATACATGTCTCCAGCGTAGAAGCTTGGGTTTCTGCAATTCCACGTACTCAACTTCAATCAACGTTTACCGCACGAGCATGTTTGGTTCGTGCCATAGAAAACCTTCTTGCAGATTTCACAAATATCATCCACCGGCTGATCTGCAATATTGCCCACTATTGAAAAAAAAAGGGTATTAGTTAGGATCTATCAATTGAGGTTGATTAGAGCACTTACTGTTCTTAGGATTGGAAGGTATCTAAATATAAATATGATGCTGATCGGAGGATTGGAGTCTCGATGGATGATCCGAATATATAAAGACGGTTTGATGAGCTCGTCAACTGAAAGAGAAGGATATATGTGTATCGTGTCACAACTCTTGTTGATAGCTCATCAAGCTCGGGAATTGGTAGTGCTTTATAGAAGCTCAACTAGCTACAATAAATATCCTGAAAAGAAGCTATTCCAAGTCCCCTTTGTTAGATAGCCATGATCTTCAATGAGCATTATTGTGTTGCCACCATCGAGTTTCAAAGATTACCAAAATATCCATCTTTACTTCATATCTTAGTCCTATTTTTACACGTTCGTCAGGTTAACTAATTCCCTATTCGGGAATTTCTGAAGCATACCCCCGCATACCCCGGTTCGCTTTATATAGATCGGCCCCAATCATTGACTATTTATGAATCCTCCAAAAGCCACCGAGACGATCGCCGATTTCCTTTATTCTTGTGTTTCATAACAATCTCTAGATCTACATTGTGTCAACTTATAGTTCATCTACTAGGGATTTCTAACTTCGCCGTTTCATATATATATATATATATATTGATCCGGATATTCCGCTCTAGTCTATTGCAAGGTTGTGTTGCATGTAAATCATTCCATATATAGATGCCTCCGCTGGCTTTCTGACTCAAGATATATAAAGAACTTCCCAATAGAGAGATTCCCCGAAACCGGGATCGCCATGAATGACTTGATCGACAAAGACGAAACAAAGACTCGAGCGGTCTGCAAGTGGCGTTTCTAGAAAGAGTTTAATTGATTATCTCTACAGAAGTCTTTGATTTATTCTTCCCGTTGACCCATGTCACATGAAGTGTTTAACAACTTGCTCTATAGGGGAATATCAATACAGTGAAAGGAAGGACCTCGGGAGTGAGGGGGTTGGGCGATGGAACGTGGGGCTGTGGATATGTTTCTGAGACTTGTGAAATGTCTCAGTTCTCAGTGTTCTGAATGATATTAGGGATTTGTTGATATATTCAGAAGTGTGTACATAACTACTCGGATCTCATGATCTACTTTGTGGGCTGTTCTAGTAGAAATATATAAGCGGATGTATGGCTAACATCTTCCTGCTCAGCTTTTGCTAAATATCGGCTCGATCTTTAATTCAACTGACGCAGATACCACTACAGACTATAGGTTGTACTACGTACTACAGAGTCAGCCCCCGCCTCGCTGAAGATTATCCGCGGGGAGCTGTTGTACAACAGAACGGGGGGGATATGCTACAGCAACTGGTGGCCAGCATGCACGACATCCATACCGCATACCTGCCTAGATGCAGGGGACAATCCCATTTCCAGGACACTACATATCGGTTCGTGCCGCTTAACCGACGACACCGATTCGATCGAATGGGAGTATGTGGTCCGGTTTCATTGTCACACGTAGACATCGGACATGGTGTTCTGGTCTGATTATCATAACACATGAAGTCTGTTCCCATAGGTTTTGCATGGATGTTTTCATAGAAAGGAACCAAGGCGTCAAAACAAGGGAAATATGGGAATCAATTGATTTTGTAAAATAAAGCTACCACACGCTCTAGGACTGGGTCTGCTTCCATTGGTGTGCCTTTTGGAGCAGACGAGAAAGATTGGCAGCAGATTTGTCGTCTGCAGGGAACACATAGTCCGTGTACTCCTCGTACTGGTCGTCGGCCATCTTGCGGCGCTTCTTGACACGTCGGGGCATCTGTTTTTCGATATTTTCGATATGCTCGGGCGATCTAGTTGAGTGTTCGAATTGTCGCCAGCTGTTGAGAAGGTCCACACGCTGTACACAAGTTAGAATAGACTGAATAGTGTGTGGATTACGGAAATCAAAACTTACATCGTCCGTGAGCTCCTTCTCTTTGAGCACCTTCTCTCCCCGAGAAAAGACTGCACGTGCGCGGCGGGCTGCGTCTTCGCCGATCGGTTTCTCCTCTTCCTCTTCTTCTTCCTCTTCTTCCTCGCCCGGCACCGAGGCCTCGAAGCCGGCGTAGTTGATCCATACCTTGACGTGATCGGTTTTCTGAAGGAGACGTTCGTACAATTGTCGAACACGCTCATACTCGCCTTCCTCTTCTTCAAAGTCGATATAAGCCTTCCACACAAGCTCGGGCATGTCAAGTGTCGGTTGCTCGATGCCAAGCTCGAAAATGGCCCTCGCTCGTTCCGCGTCGTCTAGGTTACGCTCCAGCTCCGCGAACTGCAGCCATGCCTGGGTGTTGGAGGGGTTCCATTCAATTTGCTTCTGGAACAAAGTACGGCACCGCCCGAACTCGAATAACCGGTGTTCAATGTCGATATAACCACGGAAAAGCTTGTCCTTCGGACACATTCCGATCGCCTGACCCAAGGTCTTCCGTGCTGCTTGTAGCTGCATTTGGCGAATCTCAAATTGTGCCTTCATGAGCCAGACTTTGGCAAATGTGAACTTCTTGTGCGGAATCATCTTCAGGCACTCCTGATAGATCTGCCCAGCGCGTTCCATCTCCTTCGCTTCCATTTCTTCCCACACGGCATAAAAGATCCAGAGATAGATATAGCGGCGCCAATGTCTTTTCTCTTGTGATGGAGGGATCTGTGCAATGGCCCGTTCGTAGATGTCCCGCACCCGCTCTGGGTCACCCGAAATTTCCTCCAATTTTGCAAAGTCGAACCAGATGTCATAGTTGCGAGGGTTCTCTTTGAGTTGCTCTTCGTACTGCACTCTGCGTTTAGACAGAATCACATTCTCCACACCTTCACGATCACCGAACTGCTTTTCGAAGGTCGTGTAGGCCTTGTGAAGGGCCATCGCCTTGGACCGTGGAAGTCGGTCTAGGGCATACTTGTAAATCGCTCGTGCGCGCTCATACTCCTTCAACTTAGCCTCGAATTTGGCATATGCGGAAAAGAGCTTCTCGTCCATGAAGTCTTCCCCTAACGTTTCAATAGCCACACCATAGACCTCGCGAACCAAGTCGCTTGTGCCATACTCCTCCTCGAAGCGGGCCCATTTGATCCAGTTTCGAGGTTCGGGGTGGACGACGGTGAACCGCTGGAAAATGCTGCGTGCTCGTTCGAATTCGCTATATCTCTTTTCCATTTTGATGTATGCGCCCCACGCACCCTCTTCAGGCTCCCATGACATCCATCGCTCAAAGACTTGGCGGGTACCGGGAATGTTGCCCAGTGTCTCCTCCATGTAGACATACTTATACCAGAGCTTGTCGATGCGGGGGAGGATAGTCACGGCGCGGTCGAGTAGGTTTCGGGCATGGTTAATATTTCGGGTCTTCATCTCAGCTTCGATGTAGCGAATCCAAAGCACCACCGAAGTCGGATCGACGTCGAGCGCACGCTCGAAGATGGATCGCGCACGACGGAATTCCTTTTGTTCGAGTTCCCAGGCGGCATAGCGCATCCAGTTGTTCATGTTAATGCGATTGCGGCGCACATAGTCTTCGAAGTCCTTTCTTTTCCGACCTTGGTACTCATGTAATTCTTCAAGATCGGCAAAGCGCTGGGTCGGCGCCTCAAGGCCAGGCTCTTGCCGGTCAACGGCCTCGCGGAGCAGTTGCTCCGCAGAGATCTGAACCGGCGCGGCGGCCTTGTTCTTGACCCGGGGAGGTCCACGGGAGGCCTCCATTGTAATGGTTCTGTATTGACTGATCCCGCTAAAGAGGTAGTCGCGACTCAAAATGATGTAAGGTGAGGTTCGGAGACGTCGAAATTGTCGGGCAAGCAATGCCGGTTCGGCAAGTCGAGGGGCTTGGAGGTTGAAGCAGGCTTCACCAAACCGCGGCGATCGGTTAACTCAGAGATTGGCAGGAAAGTTTCTCACGCCCAATTCAGTGACGCCGAGAGTAGCTTGGACCCGTAGCTCAGAGAATCCGCGATGAAATCGCCAAACTGCGTGATTGGTCTTTATCGCCACCCGCACACCTAGCTTCCTTCTGACTAAGCACAACTTTTCTTCCCAACCTAGACTTTGGGAATATAATTGCTCTTCTTTCCAGTTTACCCAGTGGCGTCCTGGGACCACGATTACACGAACCTCAATTTACGGTCGCGCACCCGTTACACAACCTTCTAAACCAAAATGTCGACCGCCGAAGAGCTTCTACGCGACTTTGAGGATGACGATGACTTCGATGTGGGCGAAGGCGAGGAAGTCGACGAAGAGCTCGAGCAACAGGAAGAGTCCAAAGAAGGCGCCGGGGTTTCCAACGAATTCGACCGCTCTATTTCTACAGCTGATGAGCTGACACGCCTACACAAAGTCCTGCGCGACTATTACTCCGTCCGATTCCCTGAGCTCGAAAGACTCGTCACCACCCCCATCCAATACGCCAAGACAGTCGCTATCATCAAAAATGGCCCTTTCAACGACATCAAGACATTGTCCACATCATCGGAGAACATGGTTGGTGTCCCGCTCAAGTCAGTCTTGAACGGACCGTCTCTCATGGCAGTTGCGATGGAAGCAACTATCACCAAAGGTCGAGAGATGACCGAGTCCGAGCTCAAGCTGGTTCTCGATACCTGCGAAAGGATCTTGAAGCTTGATCAGGAGCGCATTGCTCTTACCGCCAGTATCCAGTCTCGCATGAATCAGATTGCCCCTAACCTGGCAGCACTCATCGGGGCCGAAACAGCTGCACAGTTCCTCAACCAAACAGGTGGATTGCTTGAGCTAGCTAAGATCCCCGCCTGCAATCTGGGCGCACAAGGATCACGGAGATCAGAAGGACTGGGCTTTGCGACTAATCACGGTGTTCGAGCAAAGGGTTTCCTTTACGACTCGCCAATCCTGGAAGATGTTCCCGAGGACCTCAGGAAACAAGGAATTCGAATTGTTGCTGCCAAGATGGTACTCGCTTCCCGCGCGGATGTCTCCAATTACGCCAAGGACGGCTCTCTAGGCGAAGAACTGAAGCAACAATGCTTCACGCGACTGGAGAAACTGACCGAGAACTCTGCGCCAAATGCCGGTACAAAGGCTCTCCCTGCGCCCGATGACAAACCCTCCAGAAAGCGAGGTGGTTGGCGGGCCCGAAAGGCCAAGGAAGCTGTCGCTATGACGGAACTACGAAAGGCCCAGAATCGTCTTGCATTCGGCAAGGAGGAGTCGGAGGTGGGCTACGGCACAGGCTCTGGAACCGTTGGCTTGGGTATGCTGGGACAACAGGACGATGGTCGCATCCGCGCAACCCAGATCGACCAGCGCACCCGTGCCCGACTCAGCAAGAACAACAAGGGCTGGGGCACAAACACCCCCGCCAGTGGCACTGCCTCGTCATTGCGTGGCTTTGGTCAGGGTGGTGCAAGTGGCACTGCATCCGTTCTTCAAGCACGAGGTCTTCGTGCATCTGGTGTCGGCTCATCTCTACCTGGCGCCGCTGGTACCTCCAGTACAATCGCATTCACACCCGTTCAAGGTCTGGAGCTGGTCGACCCCAAGGTACAGGCGGAACTGAAGCGCAAGCGTGACGCCGAGGAAAACCGGTGGTTTAAGTCTGGAACTTTTACTCAAGCTCCTAACCAGACTCCTGTCAATCCCCAGAGCGGCGAGAATGGCGGCTTCAAAGTACCTGCTATCCCACTCAAGAGGAAGGCTGATACGGGCGAGGGCAAGATGGGCCCTCCACCCAAGCGTTGAGAGTTATGTTTTTCCAATTGCTTTTATCGGGTCCCAGCATTATGACGGCGTTTCAAGGGGAACAGGTCTGAGCTTCTATGATTTACGTGATACCAAACCGATTGTACATTAAGATCTGACAGACTTAAAATCACATTTAAAATAAAGAAACATATATAAATTACAGCATTATCAAAGAAAAAGTAGAAAGGAAAAAAAATACCGGGGATGCCAAGCATTGCACCATCTCATTGGGGAATTGCCCCCCAGGATTTATAGAACTTTGGGGTAAACGGTTTAGGGCTGGATGTCTCAGGATAGGACGGAGCAGGATTTAATCCCGTGAGATAATAGACATGCCCTAATAGACTAGACAATAGACCTAATCGAACTAATATACCTAGACCTAATGCCTAAATAGTAACGGGTGTAACTCTATCAAATTCGCCCACATTGCGTGCTTCTGCTCTCTTGGAAAGCACACAATCACTGTGGAATGTGGTACAAAATTTTGCGCCATGGTAGCGGTCAAGATAATCTATATAAACTGCCTGGTATCTCTTTCATTTATTTTGCGTATATTCTATAAAATTCTGTCTATATAAAACTCAGATTCGCCTCCGCATTCCGAATTTTTCCCGATCTTAATTTTTGCGCTTTTCAATTTTCTTATTTCTCTCAAATTTGGAATATTTCAAGTCAAAAGTCAAACCCATAGAGACCGTGAAAAACATGACGTTCACTATATCCAACCCGGTCCTCAGCAATGCAGTTCCGGTTACCAAAAGCCTCCAAAAGGGCAAAGAACAAAAGGTCCCAAGCACGACTCAACTCTTGCACCATAGCCATGTCACTACAGAATTCGATCCCTTGAGATTTGAAGCTGCAGCATCATTGCAACTGGAATTGCCGCTCGAAAAGCAATACCCAGGTACAGAAATAGACACCCGACTCATTGCATCGCCATACAATAGCGTCCCCCATCTACTGGACATTTCCGAACTGGAAAGACAAGATCGACTCTTCGCATTGGCATTAGCATATTTAAAACCCATTCGCGATGACTATGCCACTGCCGAATACACGGAATCATTCAATTGGACCGAAGTGTTTGATTTGTTGAAAACTTTCTCACAGGCTGAGAACCACACGTGGACATCGCAGTCGTATTATGTTGTTGTTTTCCGGTCAATATTGTTACCGGATATCGACTCGGATCGACTATATGACCTCGATGCGCATTCGCACCAGGAGGCGATTGCCAGTGGGGGGTTGTTGAAGTATTGGTTTGGGGCGAAGAATGATAAGCATCGGAATTTGGCGACTTGTGAGTATTGGATTATTCTTTCTTGGGTATTGTGATCAGTGGCTGATATATCGAATAGGCATTTGGCGCAATCGAAACGATGCAAGACTTGGTGGTCGTGGACCTTGGCATGCTCAGGCAAGAGCGGCTGCTACAGTCATGTATGAGCAGATTCGATTCACCACGTTGAGATTGGATATTGAGGATGGAGTACAGTCTTGGAAGCTGAGTGACTGGAAGGATGATAAGGCATAAAGAGTATTACCTTTGAAAGATTAGCATGGTTAGATCGTTGATGCATTTGACTGGAGTCTAGAACGGGATGACATTATGGGCCTGTATATCTTCATTTAGCGTTGTATCTAGAAAAGCTTTGTTACAGCCAAATTATGTGTGCCTTGTGTGTTACCTTACCTTACAACCTTCCTATAACCACCTAGGCTCCCACCTCGCTCACCTGGGGCCATACCTACCTGCCTCTAGACTAACCTATTTTTTACAACTGTGTATGTATGTGCATCGTCAGCAGCTTGTGCTCCATTGAACCCCTGGTATTCTCAGTGTATCGTCTGGTGCATTGATCTGATACAAGAATCATGTGAAATCTGTTGCTGAATGATGGATTCGCAGTATGAGCGGGAAATGAATGCAATTGATGCAATGTAATGTATTGTGTATAGTAACGAACATGGTAACTCAACCTCACCACGAGATCTTCATGCATGATCACGTTATCTCGTAGAGGCTGTGCACTCCCTTTGGAATCCATATAACTGACGATACCATTCATTCTAGACAAAGAGTGTAAAAAATGGCAAGATAACTGTAGCATACAAACACATGCCCTTTAGAAGCTCAAGGATATTCTTAGGGTATTCGCATGACCCTGTTTGCTCCCTGTCTCATTTTTTTCTCTCTGTTTGTCTCTATAAATGCCTTATGACAGTGAGGGTACTCTCTCTTTCTCTCTTTACCGACCTATCACTTCTTGCTTTCTCTACATACTCTACCGATTACCTGTTTATATACCGATATTTATAATTTCAGCACCAGAAAGACATCCCAGGCATGTGAAGCCAAACTATTCATATATATCAGCTTCCTCTTCCTCACTCTCAGTTCTCTCCCACTCTTCCTTTATAACATCCATTGCATCCATGTTTACAAGTAAGTGTGCATGAAACTCAGAAGAAGACCTTATTGATCGACTCCATCCTACAGCACTAATCATCAAATGATCCTTGCTAGAGCCCATTGTTTAGCCTCGGCGATGAAAAGCTTATCTTCCGTTCCATCATTACGATCTCATCGAGAAGATCGCGGACGAGCATCTCCTACATGGATTGTTTTGGAATTTCTCCTACTATGTGGATATCATTTGCACTGTCCGAGACCAGGGACAGGCTGAGCATGGAAATACTCTCTTCACCCTTCCTACCGAAACCAAATGTAATGGATGCAACAGGGTCTAAGATCGACCTACTTTAGGAATTATCTTTTGTTCTTCTCTCCCCCCACCTGTGTATGATATGTTGCATAGCGTACAAGAAGAGGAGAATTGGGTAATGTTTTGTCTCCAATCTCATCGCCATCTCAACAAAGAGAGTGGCCCCGATGATCTTCACTGATCCTGACCATGGGTACCAGTGGACCCCATTTCAAGCGAAATCGAGACTTCTGCACCCCTCTAGTCTATTCAAAGGAGGTGATACTACCTGATCCTGTCCCATTGGAGGCTGTCTCTGACCCGATCCCAGCACTCTGCTGTCAAACCATCGTCTTCCTTTCGAAACCGTCCGAGACCATTTCCAAGAGTCCCTCGTCCGGGATGCGAAATCCTTACTTATCAGCCTCGATGGTAAGGCGGGGATCGACAAGTCACACCTTATCCTTTTACTCTCAACCACGTTGGCCCAGTTGACCGACGAGGCCGGAGTCCCTGCGCCTGTTCTTCTAGCAGCTCCTATGGGATTCGCAGCCTTTAACACGATGAGATGTACGCTCCACTCACTGTTCAGCCTCCCGCTCAAGCTCGCCGGGGAGTATGTCGCCCTCAGTAGTGACATCCCCGAGGCCGTCCAGCAGGTCTTCCGGGGTGTCCGGTACCTGGTTATTGGCGATAACTCGATGATAGGGCTAGGCACGCTCTTCTGGGTAGAGCGGCGTTGCGAACAGAGCTCCTCGCTCCCAAAGGAGGCAGTTGGACGCAGTGGGTGCCTACCTGAATGCTTCCAGAGAGGACGAGTGGGTGATCTATCTAATACAACCAGCAGACTTTGCGTATAGCGAACCTAACATGGGCTGGGTTTGTCAGTTGAACCAAGCATTTTATGGTTTACATGGTTTGGCAAAGCCGTGGAACGACGATCTAGATTCAAAACTTAGCAAGCTTGGATTTCCTTCTTTCGACGATGACCCTTGTGTCTACATTCGAGGCATAGGAGAAACAACACTGAAACAATGACCGATGACACGGTGAAGTCGGAAGGGGAGGCCATCGCGAACCAAATGCAACGACTGGGGCGTACCCGTCGTGTGGATCTCCGACCGTGATAAGAGGTTCGTTGAAGGACTCGCTGCGATGCAAGCGTCACTCAATGCGTCCACTAATGTGTCAACCGGCGCAACGCCGCACAAGCCCATGTTCGGAATAGACTTACGTACGCCGTGGAACCTCCTCCGCTATCTTCGAGGGTTGAGTGACGTGCTCGATGGCAGCTTTTTCGAGTTGATGGCGCCCAGCTGAAGCCTTTGGTCACCAAGGAGGATGCACTCAAACTGCCCTCCGAGAAGCTATGGTATTTCTTCGTGTTTCCCATCCATCGCCATCTACGCCACCTATCACCATGGATTGAGAAATCCCCAAAGATCGTTCTACGCAGGTCGACTCTCATTCATGGGATATCCTTTATCCTAGAACCACACGACAAAAGAAGCCAGCCATACCTGAGCCTGCTATTGGGCCAACTTTAGGGCCTCTCGTCGAGGTTGAGGCCCATCAGTTTCCTCTTCCATCAAAGCACCGATACTCCAGAGGCAGACGAGCCTGGGGTTGGAGGGTCTGATTCTCGAACCCGTCACCTGAACGCGGCTTGGAATTGGGCTGTTGAACGGAAGCTAGCCTCATGGAACCTTAGAGGAAAGCAACACGGAGTATGTCTTCTCAGAACCCGACGAAAAAAGCCAAGCGGCGGAATATCGGCCCACCCTCTATGGACAACGGCGACATGGAAAAACCAAGTCAGCTCCGCGAAATATGGCTTCATCCTATGCCTCCCACTTTCCTGTCGCACATCGCCAAATGGTCCGCCGCTTTCAATATCAGTGGGGACATCTATCCATAGAGATGGCCCGTCGGGACAACCTGTGCTGATGTGGGCCTTCGCGTCCCCTTCCTGCCTGTTTACGGTGATTACTACATTTTGCGCGGAACGCCCCTGCGCCACTACTTGTGGTCGCTGACCAAGAAAGCGAAAGACATCCCCTTCAGGGAATTCCCCTTTGGCGGGCTTCGCTATCGCGCACATCCTGGTGACCCTGGTCAACAAGCCGGATTTATGAGGAAAGTTCTTGGGGATGAATTGGCCAAAGATTCTGAAGAAGCAGATGACAGTACTGCAACTTTAGATGACCCTTTGGGTTCTTTTGCATATGTATTTCTTTTGGGAATCATATCCCGTAGCGCGTGGAGTAAAAAGGAAAAGAGGAACTTTCCCCGTGATCGACATCTCCACATTTTACTAAAAAAGGTAATGAACGACTTCCCTGATCACGGGGAATATTGCCCTTTACTATATACACTCATAGAACTATGACCAAGAGTCAGCTTCGATTCGGTCTCTGGATAATTCTTTACTTGATGTTCATACTATACCCCTCTATGACAACAGACAGTGCAAAGGGTATAAAATGGCACCGTCCAACCTGTCTCAACGATCAGAACTCTCTTCTAAACAATAACATTTGAATTGAAATTCCTCATCACATCCACCATGGTCGGAATCCAAGCAGACAACCTCACTGTCAACGACGGCCCCTTGACATCAGAGAATGCCACCCTCCTCCGCCCATCAGACCCAACCCTCCCCCTCGAAGAGCTCCGCAACCGCTACGAAAAAGACGGGTACCTCTTCCTCAAACAAATCCTCCCCCGCGAAGACGTGCTCGCCGCCCGGGATGCATACTTCTCCTCTCTGAAATCAACAGGAGTCTTGAAACCCGGCACAGCACCTGTCGAAGGTATCTTCGACCCCGCCAAGAACCATCTAGACTACCCCGGTATTGGGGCAGCCCACGCTGGCGGAAACGGCAAACCAGGTGGTGAACGAGCAGTGGCCTTTGTTGATCTTGCTCTCGATGCACACTACCAAGATTGGTATGCGGAGAAGTTCTGTAACCATCCAGCGCTGTATGATTTCATTGCGCGGTTCTCGGATTGGGGAAAGAATACGGTTAGTTTGCGTCGCACAATTCTTAGGAATAATATTCCTGGATCGAAGCCCATTGGCGTGCACTATGATCAGATCTTCTTGCGGTATGGAGATCCGACTAGTGTCACTGCTTGGGTTCCCATGGGAGATATCAAGCTAAATGGTGGTGGATTGATTTACTTGGAAGATGGTTTGTTTTGGTCCTTTCTTGGTTGGATCTTGGAGAAAACTTTGTATACTGACTGGGTTTGGACAACAGGTGACAGCATTGGAATGGAGATGGAAGAGGCCTTCTATGCCAAAGCGAAGCAGGCTGGGCTGACAGATGAAGAGGCCAAGTCGGCTTTCAACTCCAATATGATGTCCACGGGTCTTCTCTCTGAGCGCCCGGCTGAGTTCGCTCGCGAGCATGGTCGGCGATGGCTGGTGTCGGCGTATGAGGCTGGCGATGTAGTTTTGCACAAGCCGCATATGGTAAGTTGCTCATTATTTACAAAGCCGGATTATACTGATGCTTTGTTCAAGATTCACGCTTCTACTGTCAATAACGATCCGGACAATGTCATCCGTCTTGCGACAGATCTACGGTTCTGCGACTCGTCTAAGCCTTATGATAAGGTATGTATCATCGAACGGGCATTTTAAGCCTAAGCAACCAGGAACAGCGGCTTACATTTTATTTACAGAGATGGATGACCTTTTATAAATTCAACGATGGTGTGTAGGGTGTTACTTGAATGGAGTGAGAATCAAGTCCCAGGATCAATAGTGTTTTACGGTGAACGGTTTCTTCAAGTATTTGAAGATTGAAGAAATCTGTGACAGCCTCCAATCGCAATGCAATCTCCTAATTTTGACTATTATCGAAGGTGGTAAAAAAATAAGCTGATATGGTAGAAGTTGGATAGGGAGAGCATGCGAGCGTGGGGCCGTATCACTCTCTCATTCCAACCGTTTTAAATTGTAGTCCCAGCGAGTCTTTTCTTCTTGGCAGAATCATTATGATCTAACAAGGGCGCACTTGATTCGCAGGAGAGCTCGTCTCTGGAATGTGTTCTGTCACTATCAAGGATCGACACAGGCCCCTAGATCCACAAAGGAAGTCTTTGCTTCGGGAAAATCGGTTTTACGATGGTATCAAGCCAATTCCAAATACGAGAAGTAGAGATTTCTGGTCATTTGAGACGAAGAGAGCAAGGTTCGAATTGTCTACAAGAAAAAACAGGAAGATACATACACTAGGGATATAAACAACGGCATTCGAGTACTATAAAACCTCATTCCGAATGATAAAGAGGCTGGTATTTCGATAATCTCGGGACTTCCCAGAATATACGAAGCATCTGTGGGCTGCAGATCAGACTCTCAGACATTATATCTTATAATAGTTGTGACGCTTGGGATTTATTTGTTCCATGTTATTAGGGGAAGTAACCCATTTCGCAAGCACTTCATCACAACGCTTAAAATCCATACAATATGCCCCCAATTATTTCCAGGACAGCATGGCTCTCACTGCTGTTAGTAGCACTGCTGGCAGTGTCTACTGTCAACGCGCATCCAATCCGCCAGACCGCTGAAATGGAAAATGCACTTGAAGTCCGATCACCGGTTAGTCCCTCAGTCATGGCAATTCATCGAAAGAAGACAATTCTAACAAGATTACAGAGACTTATTCCAGATACCGAGGAGTATGTCCGTACCATCTTGCAAGGGTTCGGTCTGGAAGCGCCAACCCCAACCTCAACCCCAACTCCAACCGTCACACCTACTGCTAGCATCAAGACCAATCAGGACTTGGAGAACATGGAGCCAACACAAACCACACACAGCATCTACTCGAGCCCAATTAGCTACACGTCCACTTATGGCAGCAATGAAGCGGGCTACACTCAAACTGTGGAACACAAGCACAGTGACAACGAACCGGTCGAGAGCGCCCAGGTTGGGGATGGTTGGAACGGGGGCAAGCAGGTAGAGGATTTCACTAAACTCTTCAAGTCTATATATGAGCTGTTGGAGCATCGATTGAAGGATATGATTAACAGCTCCGATGAGATTGGATTGGAGAACTTCGTGTGATGAGGATGTGAAGCGCTAGGAAGAGAGAAGGAAATGAAGGATTATGATTCCGGAAAATGTGAACTTAAAAGGATATCTTGTCATTGATTTTATACAGTGTACTATCATGTTGGATGCAGTCACATTTAGATATATAGCAAAGAGTTTCCGAGTCCATAGTAGTGGTAATAACCGGAGAAGGCAGTGCTGTGCTTATCACTATAATATCTTAGGAGGATATAGCTTTACATAAATGCAAAAATCGTTTCAAGAATCAAGCGCCGACTGTTCATATACAGGCAAGATATTATGTTTTCAACGTTCATTTCTATGTTTCTTAGTAGGGCAGCCAACTTTCTATACAGCTTTATATCTACAATAAAGACAGCAGCTCACAAATATCTGTGCCCTCTGCAATCCACACAATCTCCCGGATAGGTTCATATTAACCCCGATAAACAATACGCGCAAATCGCTATTGATCCGCGAAGCTTAGCGCTAAACTCCGTTAACTCCGTGCTCGCTTTCCAATCACCGGACAACAGCAGTAAAATTCCGCAGGCTATGTCCATAGCCGGGACGAGAAGTTTGATGTCATTAAATTGAAGGTTATATCCAGACTAATATGTGATCACACAAGGCTCGCGGTAAGGATATATCCTTAACTGCGACAAATCCGACCCGGCAGCGGGGCACTATCTCGAAACCGATAAAAGGCCCATCACAGCCCACCAAGTTCGACATCTTGCCAACTATCTCATCTCCCTAGAGTTTTCACATTCATCTTCTATATTAATCATGCCTTCTCTACTCGGACAGGAAGTCGGCCCTATTGGCTATGGCACAATGAGTGCGATTCCCCGCAAACACAATTGGACATTCTGCTAACAAAATCAGGAATGACCTGGAACGCGCAGCTTCCATCAGAAGAGGTGTGCTTCGAGACACTTAATACTACCCTGGAACTGGGTGCCAACTTCTGGAACGCTGGCGAGCTGTACGGCACTGCAGAGTACAATTCCCTACACCTGCTCAACAAGTACTTCACCAAGTACCCTGAGAACGCAGAGAAGGTAGTTCTCAGTGTCAAGGGTGGTTTGAAGGTGGGCGAGCTCGTCCCGGATTGTTCCGAGAAGAATATTCGTCGTAGCGTGGACGAATCTCTCCGTCTGCTTGATGGCAAAAAGAAGCTTGATATCTTCGAATGCGCGCGACAAGACCCCAAAGTTCCCGTTGAGGAGACCATCAAGGTCCTCGCAGAGTATGTCAAGGAGGGCAAGATTGGGGGAATTGGATTGAGTGAGGTTGATGCCGAGACGATCCGCCGAGCGTATGTTCCCTCCTTTTGATTTTATATGGCCTCCCTATGAACAAACCTAACACTAACTGTTTGTATAGACACAAGGTGCACCCAATTGCTGCCGTCGAGGTTGAGATGTCATTATGGTCCACCGATATCCTCCACAACGACATTGCCAAAACCTGCGCGGAACTCAATATCCCCGTCATCGCTTACTCGCCACTAGGCCGAGGTGTTCTGACCGGAGCTGTGACCTCGCTGGCCGACATTCCTCAAGATGACATTCGGCACCATCTGTCTCGGTTCCAGGAAGAAAACTTCCAACAAAACCTGAAGCTCATTAACGAGGTCAAGGACCTTGCGTCTCGCAAAGGTGTTGCACCTGCTCAGATTGCATTGGCGTGGATCCGGACTCAGAGTGAGAAGCCCGACATGCCTACTATTATCCCCATTCCTGGCGGTACTACGAAGGATAAGGTGGTTCAGAATATGGGCGGTGCGCAGACGCTGACAGATTCTGAGATGGCGGAGATCGATGCTATTTTGGAGGAACATACGGTTTCGGGGGCTCGATACTAGGATGTGTCCTGCCAAATAATTTTGTATTTATTAGAGATGGATCATAGCAAATTGGAGTTGTTTGTAATGCGAAGGGTTGTTGTATAGGTCAGATCAAGTGTAGAAGAGTCAACATCCAATCTCGCATTGATTGGTGATCGTCAGGATTGCAAATTCATCAGATGATCATCATGTAATAGAACATGTTCGATGTTGCGTAGAGTTTATTACGCAGGGCAGTCACCAGTGTGTATAGAGGGAAAAGGCGAGCTTACCATTGGGGTTAGTGTGCACTAATACAAAGTAGGTCAGTGCATTCGTAAATGAATCAAGATAGGGTTGTAAGAAATAATAAATAAGATAGAGACAATCATGACCAATATACGGAGTAGTCAATACCTATTCAGGATAATAATGAAGCAAGAAAGGGAGGATGGTGCCTGTTGATTGTAACCAGCTCGCAGTCACGTGAATCGTTCGTCCGCAACTGATCACATGATGTGATACCAATGCCTCCCTCGCGCGACATCGTCTCGGCGACATCTCGGCGCAGTATAATAAACGGGGTCAATCGTTTGCTACCTCTTCCCCTCCTATATACAACCTATCATTCACAATGGCTTCACGAGACTCTCCTGGTTCTCCGCTCTCCTCGGTGGGATCCCTCGAGACTTCAGACCATGAATCCATGAAGCATGAGAGCCGCGCGCATTCGCCCTCAATGTCCAACATGCCCCCCTCCAAGCGGCGTCGCACCGGGGTTGCCTCGTGGGACCGACAGACTCCGGTCTCCTCTGCCCAAGACGAAAACCACCCACCTCCATCCCCAACTGCCTCCATCTCCTCCGACAGCTCTGGCGAGATCCCCAACTCCCCCAGCATCCTTACTCTCCTCGGCACCAATCAAGAAGAAGACTACAGCGGACAGAGCACTGACCAGGTTACCATTTGCCGATGGGACGGATGCACCGCTGGCGACCTCGGAAACATGGATGGGTTGGTGCAGCACCTCCACAATGAACACATCGGGAGCCGACAGAAGCGCTACTCATGCGAGTGGACCGATTGCACCCGCAAAGGGCAAACCCATGCTAGTGCCTACGCCCTGCGCGCACATATGAGAAGTCACACCCGCGAGAAGCCATTCTACTGCACGCTACCAGGTATGTGTCTCACACCCAGATTCGAGTCCTCTAAATGGGGTAATATATTTCAAATACTAACAATGAAACCTACAGAATGTGACCGCAACTTCACCCGCTCCGACGCCCTCACCAAGCACATGCGCTCTGTCCACGAGACCGACACCATGCGCCCCATTGACTCCATCTCAAAAGTCCACGGCGCCCCAGGCAGCACTACCGGCACCCCAGCCTCGAAGCTGCAACGCATCCGCTTGAAGCTGACCCAACCCCGGGAGCCAGGCACGGAGTCTGAGACACACACCGAAGCAATCACTATCGTGCCAACCCCCATCACAACCACAACCACAACCGACGCACACGATCCCGACGAGACCTCGATGCCGGAGTTTGGCCCAGAGCTCGACTTTGACGAATCCGAGCTCCGTCTACCCCCACGTGACCTCTACCGTCTCCTCCGTCGACAGATTGCCTGGGCTGAGAAGGAGGCCACACAGCTGCAAGCCGAGTGGGAAACAATCCGCCCCCAGCGTGAGCGCGCATGGCGCGAGAAGGAGGCCATCTTTGATGACCTCATTGACGCTGAGATTAAGTTGTTCAGCGCAATGGTCGGCTCTGTCCCCCCCGCACATCTAACGACCAGCCTCGAAAAGCTGCAGCAGCAGCAGCAGCAGTTCCAACATCAACAGGAACAGCTGGCGAAGTCGGCCGACGTGCCGACTATCGAGGGCAGCACTTAGCTGGCTCGTGTTGACTTTCTCCTTGCTTCGTCCTCACCTCACCCCCCTACTTCGCGTCTCCCATTTGTCTTTAACCTTCTCTTCCCCGGGGGTGTGCTCGCTGAGGTTGATCTCAGTTCTGCGTCAGTTTGCAGTCACCATTTCTTTTGTTTCCCTCATATCCCGGCGTGCATGGTGTTGGTGATTGCGTTCTTTTATTTGTATCTTCAAGCCTGGGCAGGATGAATCCTGCAACGGAATGTATGAATAGCCGTTTTCTGTTTTCCTTTGCTTTCTGGCCTGGCCTACTGGTCTTGCTTAATGACAACTCACCACTGTGGGTGATTACTACAATTATCTTGTCAGACAATATTTTCTTCTCGTTTAGGTATTATAATGGAAGATTGAATGGAAGGGTCCTTTTTTCTTGGTTACTTTGTATGTCTTTGTTCCAGCGCCAATGGGCGATAGGGCAAGGCCCATAGGCTATCAATGCGGCCGATGTGTTCCCCAGTGATGTTGTGTCTTATTGCTGAGCACATTTAGTTCCTAGATATGCCCGAGCAAAAACCATTGAAGAAGTCACATCCTCAAGTCCATCTAATATGGTGACCTAGCTAATATAAGAGCGTCAAATTCGACTTCGGGCTAAGCTTTCAGGTCTAATCGGCGGGTCCACGGGTAAGCCCCCAGGGCGCCCCTGAGCCCCGCCACCTGGGCCCCGCCAAGGCACCTTCAGCCCGGGGATGTCTGTACCTTGTAGATATTCATAGTATTTGAGGAACAATAATTCATACTACGTTCTAACCAGAAAGAAAAGCGAATGAAAGTCGAATAACATGCTCCCATCTGAATGATCCCATAAGGAAAACAGTCGACGCCACTCCATAAGATACATGAAAGAAAAACAAACTGCCCTTGATTACGGATGCCTCCATAGGAAAGAATCCTGGTATGCTCATAGCATACAAAGCAAACTAAAGCAAAGGGGATATGAAACGATTGACTCAATCCAGGAAAATACCATGGAGAGCCAGTCCAAAACTCCCCCATTGGAAAACCTTGAAAACATTGAAACAAAGAAACCCCCAAACGCGCCATGCAGTGATCATCCAAGACCGTATACGGGTCATGCTCATTTCGAAAATTCTGTCTGTGCTTTTGGGGCGCAAAGAATTCGACGCCATTCGCAATGCCGTGCAACAAGTTGCATCCATATGTACCTTCAACAAAGAGCAAAAGAGAGAGACGGAGTTCACACCTTGATGAGGACAGGTCAAGGAATTGTGCGAGAATTGTGCGAGATATTTGAATAAGATGACGATAACAGCGACTTCAAATATCTCGAGTCCAATGCAAAGAATACCGGAACAACGTGGTCCAAGATTGGGAGTGGGAACATTGTAGAGGGAGTAGAGGGAGCAGAGATCGCAAGAAAAAATACGCTGAGTGTCTATCATCAAAAAAGAAAAAAAGGACAGGTAGATAGATATCTGATATCGAAAACGCTGAACATGCATGTCATCAAACCGTGCTAAAGTGAAGTTGAACTGAAACAAAGAACACCTGTACCCATGGTGATGAGATACGGAACTCAAGCCGAGCTGCCATTAGAAGCCTTGGAAGCTTTACTGGCTTCCATGACCTTATTGAACATCTGCTGCAACTTAGCACCACTGGCATCTTTGTTTGGCCAGTAGTTGACTGAAACGTAATCCCTGGAAATCATGTCAGAACGTGAAAGATAAATGTGATAATAAAGAGAACTTACCAGAGTCGAACCTCCAAGGAGGGCATCGATTGCGAGCCCTCCAAAGTATTGCGAATGAATTCTCCAATCTTCACAAGCGTAAGACGGAGTTTCTGGGCCCGCTCATTTTTGCTTGGGTAATTTTTGGCAGTAATCATTGATACTTGCTTCAAGTTGGCAACGATAGGCTTGAAGAACATGAACGCCATGTCTTCCTTATTAGAACCGCCGTTCTCATGACCTTTGCGGCGGCGAAGCTCGTCATTAGAGGCATCAGATAGACGATGACGTGGACGATCAATATCAAGACCAGACCGTGGACGAGAGTCATGGCTAGGAGTATGATGACGATCAGGGCCATCGCGGCTGCTGTGCGTGTGGGGGCGAGGCCGTGATCGATCAGAGTCACGGTGGCCCTTACGGGGATTCTCAGGCCTGCGAGAGCTCGAGGGCGCCGGAGAGGCCGAGACACTGCCACTACCGGAAACCCGTGAGCCACGCTTATTATTTCGGTGGTGGTTGTCGACTGCCCTTCTTGCTGTAGCATTGTTATTGTACTTGTTTCTCAAAACAGACATGAGGTATTCAGCTCGTCGGACAAGGTGGACAGCGCCCGGGGATTTCGTTGCCTTCTCCTCGGTCTGCAGGCGTTGTGTCTTTCGCTCGACTCGGTGTTCTTCAAGGAAGAATTTATCTCCGAGGCCAAGCTCAGTGTCATCACGAATCTGGGTCCACGCACCAAACCCATGGCGTGCAATACCCACAAGAAGCATTCCGTCTTCACGCGCACCCCACTGGCAGCTGTAGTCTGCCAATTTGGTAGCCTCAGGGAGCCGGAAAGTCCGGAAATCAGGCAATGATTTGATGATGCTTCGGATAAGGCGCATATCCGGTGGACGCTCAACGATAGTCCATGCGTTGAGTCGCTTAACACCCTGATGGTCGAATAATACGGCCTTCTGCTCTTTCTTCGTGGGGTTCCTACCCGATTGTTTCATGGCCTCTAATTGATCCAGGCTTGCTTGGACAAGCGAGTTTGCCTTGTCGGTAATTTCATGAAGAGCAGCACGAACGGTGCCGCGATCGCGAGTTTGCAACCTGGCATCCTCGAGAATGAGCTCTTCAGAGTCATCCATATCGCCGTAGCGAAGGAAAGCTCGAGAGAGCGCACGGTATTCTTTCTCTCCGAGGGGGCGCTTAGGATCTAGTGAGGCACTCTCTTCCTCGCCATCGTCCATATTGACTTGAGCTCTTGCGAGTCGTTTCGCCTTGCGTTCCTCTCGTGAATCTGTCGTGTCCGCAGGGGCGTGGCGCTTGCGGGGTCGATTTTGCTCAATGACTTCTGCAAGATAATGATCATCATCTTTTCGTTTTTCCTCGGCCTTGAGCACTTCGAGCTGTTCCTTGGGAATAATGTCGTCCCAAGTGAGATCGTCAACTTTGATGTCGACAAAGTCGAACGCTTTCAAGAATTCTTCACCACCGTCGGCTTGAATTTGCTCAGCCTCTTCAGTTTGGTGTAATTCTGCGTTTGCGAGGACAGAATCGATATCAAGCTGCTCCAGTTTCTTCTGGTTGTCGGTTTGTTCGAACATCTTCTGACCGCGGCGCTTAAGGATCCGAGAGATATCGTCTGTGGAATTAGGCTCGGCAACCACGCGAGCCATCTTATTTTGCATCTCCGAGGCTTCTTTGTCCGTGACACCACGCTGAATGGTGATGAACTCGAGCAAGAGCTTGTTGCGAGCTCTTTCAATGACCTCTTCTTCGATCGTATCCTTTGAGACAAGGCGGTAAACGCTGACAGGTCTAGTTTGACCGATTCGATGAGCACGCGCCATAGCCTGCAAATCAGCCTGGGGGTTCCAATCTGAATCAAACAGCACGACAGTGTCTGCAGTCATAAGGTTGATACCGAGACCACCTGCGCGGGTTGAAAGAAGGAATGCAAAGTCGGTGCTACCAGGAGCATTGTAGTGCTCAATTGCCAAGCGACGAGCGGCAGATGGAATAGTTCCATCAAGCCGTTGATATTTGTAACCACGGTACTCCATATACTCACTCAGGATGTTAAGCATGCCAACCATCTGACAGAAAATCAAAACTCGATGGCCATCAACACTCAACTTGCGAAGGAGTTGATCGAGAAGCATCATCTTTCCACTGCTAGTGATCATGGCTCGAAGGATATCTTCTCGACGATTACTGCCTCCCAGAATCTTTGCTTCTGCGTTGGGGAACATGAATGGGTGGTTGCTAGCCTTTTTCAATTCCATCATGATGTTCAAAAGAGACTGCTTCATTCCCTTATTCCCGTCGTTCAGAGCAGCATAATTTTTTGTCAAGATGTTCTTGTAGTATTCCAATTGGACGTCGGAGAGCTCCACTCGAATGATTTTCTCGGTCTTCGGGGGAAGATCCGACTCGACCTTGGACTTGGTACGCCGCAACATGTAAGGCTGAATGGCGTTGGTTAATTCAGCAAGTTTTTGAGATGCTGCCTCGGAATTCAAATCCATGTCGACGTCGACTTCAATGAGGCCCGGATTAAGGAAATCCATCAATGCCGAAAGCTCGGCAAGATTGTTCTGGATTGGAGTGCCGGTAATCAAGAGACGTGCCTGGCATTTCCATTCGAACAACCTGACATAGAGTTGTGAGTCGCGATTTTTGAGACGGTGTGCCTCATCCACTCCCATGAATTGCCACTTGAATTGGCCGAGGAACGGTGAATCATTCATCGCATACTCGTAAGTTGTCAACAGAACATGGAACTTTGGACGTTTGGGATTCCCATCGACCATCAATTCATAATCGCGCAAGACGGAGCGCGCCTTTTCACTACCGTTATAAACAACGTAGTTGAGGTCTGGTGTCCAGTGATCAAAGGTATCAGCCCATGCTGGCATAGTAGACAGAGGGACGATGACAATAAATGGTCCTTGCTGCCGCCTGACATGGCGCATCCAGTTAATGAAAGCGACTGTCTGTACTGTCTTTCCGAGACCCATCTCGTCTGCCAGAATCACATTGCGACCTCTGACCCAATTGAAAGCCAAGAAGTTTAGACCTTTGACCTGGAAGTCCTTGAGTTCTCCATTCTGCAAAAAGCTAGGGGTTCCGTGGATGGGCTCGAAGGATTTACGCGTGGCAACATTTATCTCGTTCTTGTCGGAGATGGGTTGCCGAGCAGTGCGGTCCAAGAATCGATCAATCTCACGCTGTGCGATCTCACTAACCAGATCCTCGGGTTCCCAAGTACAGGAATCGTACAGAAGACGTTTCCATTTGACAAGGTATTCCGTGGTACCATCCTCGCCATCACGTACGCCAATGACTCGTTCAACTTTTTTGTAGTCTTCTATGGCCTCAACATCTCGTTCGCGATCGAGGTTCCACTTTTCGCGGTCTTCAGGAGGGGAGTCGGCACTATACTGCAACCGAATATCTTCATTGAGCACCTTGCGAACATAATTATCCACGCGTCGCGTGCTGCGGAAGTTGGCAATAGATTCATTGCTTTCCCATGTAGCATGATAGTGTGATTTGTCCTGCCACTTGATACAAAACTCAAAGTCGTTGCGGTCGAGATCTTGGACTTTGGGGTCGACGCCCTCCTTGAGGCGGTGATTCAGAACGACGTCGACAGCGGGGCGAGTGTCCTCCACATAACTCTCCGCCCAGTAGTTCGGTGGAAGATCTTCTGGGTCTTCGTCAAACATGGCTTCGTCTTCCTCATCATCCTCGTTGTAATTCGACACCTTCTTGGCGGTTCGCGTTGAGAAGCGAACCTCGTTCAATGAGGGTTCGTAGCTGGTAGTCTGTTGGAGACGGCGTCTTCTCGCTTTGCTAGCACGAGCGCTCTTTCCGCCATACTCGTCACTATCCGACTCGGATAGCGACGACACAGTAGCCGATCGGGAGGCCTTGGAGGGTTGTTGGGATGCATCTTTGCGCCGACGCTTAGTACGTGGTGCGATAACATCTGAGTCTGAATCAGATGAGTCGGCGAGATGGCGCGTCGTGCGAGCACGGCCACTTCGTCGAAGCCCATACAGATCGGGATTTTGTCTGATCAGGTCGGTTTCGCTAACCGGTGACGATTTGCGCTTCGCACCGTGGTCGGGGTGAGGGGATGAAGAGTTTTCACGGCTGTATGTGTTCGCGTCATAATCGCTGTTGTCCTCCGCTACGTCCTCATCTTCCGCATCTGACTCCGCAGACGCGCCGTCATATGAGTCGTCCGCGACATCGGGTTCGGGGGAGGACTCGGAGACGGGGTGAGACTCAATGGGCTCGGACAGACTGCGTTCACGTTGCGTTACTGGATCGCCATCCGCGTGGGTATCGTCGGCGACGGGGGAAATAGGGTATCCATTAGACATGGTCGAGGTAGAACGAGGTTCTTGAGCAGATGGGATCACCATGCCAGAGGCTATTACCGAGGGGCAGTCAGCATTGAAGCTCGATTTGGGCTAGGAGAGGCATGAAAGAGACAGGGACGGGTAAAACAATGGCACGCGACTCAAATTGCGGTCAAATGGAGCTTAAAAACTAGCAGAATGGGACAGGATATTGACTTTGATGAAAGAGTATGTTTTTTGATAACGGGTGGGATGGACGCGGCCAGGCTGGATGCCAAAGCAATGGACAAATTGGTACACACAACCAGACTCAGAGAAAGCAGTAGCACGCTGCTTGATCAACGACAGTTGAAAACTGTCCCGATCGGAACAGAATAGAGGGATTCAAGGATTCGTGCAGTGGGTCGACAAGCGCGGAGAAGTACCGCGGCGAATGCTTCGGTCGGCACGTCTGTGCTTGAGGAAAAGATTAAATCACTTACACTCCATAGCGTGGTGACCCCGAAAGCGGGGGATCTGTCGATCAATGTGGGAAAGTGAATGGTGGGGGGAGGCGTGAAGCTGGAATCTTGGGGGAGGAGGAGACGAGAGACTTGGAAGAACTAAGAGTTGGGGACTGACTGGAGGGTTTGCTTCGGTTTGGTTTGCAGAAGAATAGACACCTTATCTATTAGGCCGCAATACAGCTTGACCCGATTGGGACTAGAGGATTCGCTTGGCGCCTAACACGACGTCCCGTCACGTGAATCGCGGATCTCGGATAAACCACCAATCCGAGCCCAGGCCAACAGCCAATCACCGCCTTGATAAATAAGTGACGCAGATGTGGCCTAAGGCATCACAGCCCACAGAAAGCAAAGTGCATTCAATTCTGCCGCCCCTCGTTCGTTGATAGTGTTTCTTCTTGTCTTATTTCTAGTCGAGTCTGCGCAGAGATACTTGGTGCTTTTGCTGAGCCCAGTTCATTTACCTGCGACGGCGCTTATTCGGCCAATTTCAACCTTTCGCCCCTCCTCCCCTTGGTGCTGATTCTTTTTTTCAACCCGCTTCATACACACGGTTTCTTTGAACCACATCCACCCATCATGTCTGACAAGCTTACCCGGTATGTTTATGAAGTATTTTGAAGTCTCATATCACCTGCTAACGGTATATTTTTCTATAGTATTGCGATCATCAACAGTGACAAGGTTCGTCGCGAAACACCCCCACTAATAGGATTTTCTCGATTTACAAATACCTGGCTTACACCACATCTTTCCAACTTTACAGTGCAAACCGAAGGTATGCGATCCGATATTATATTTGATACTGTTCATGGAGGCTAATTAGCTACAGAAATGTCGTCAAGAGTGCAAGAAGTCTTGCCCCGTGGTCCGCTCTGGCAAGCTTTGCATTGAAGTCGATTCCACTTCTAAGATCGCCTTCATCTCCGAGCGCCTGTGCATCGGTTGTGGTATCTGCCCTAAGAAGTGCCCATTCGGAGCCATTCACATCATCAACTTGCCCACCAACCTCGAGACCCAAGTCACCCACCGTTACTCGGCCAACAGCTTCAAGCTTCACCGACTTCCCATGCCCCGTCCCGGTCAGGTTCTCGGTCTGGTTGGAACAAACGGTATCGGAAAGAGTACCGCGTTGAAGATTCTCAGTGGCAAGCTGAAGCCTAACCTCGGTCGTTATGACAACCCTCCTGACTGGGAGGAGATCCTGAAGTATTTCCGTGGTTCCGACCTGCAGAGTAAGCACCATAGCCCAAGTACCATGATCTCTCTTTGAGATTGCTAACTGTAATAGATTACTTCACCAAGATTCTGGAAGACAATTTGAAGGCGGTTGTGAAGCCTCAGTATGTTGACCAGATTCCCCGTGCTGTGAAGGGACCTATTCAGCAGGTCCAGCAGCTCATCGAGGCGCGCGCTGCGATGGGTAACGAGGAGGATATTATGGATGTTCTCGGTATGTTTCTGTACTCCAATATTCTGGAATTCATTTGCTAATATTTGTCCAGAGCTGAGACAAGTTGCGCACCGTGATATCGGTCACCTTTCCGGTGGTGAGCTTCAGCGTTTTGCTATTGGTCTGGTTTGCGTGCAGAAGGCCGACGTGTAAGTTCTTCCTTTGTCATGTCCATGCAATTGAGTCCATTCCGTTACTAATCCTAATATAGGTACATGTTCGACGAGCCTTCCTCATATCTCGATGTCAAGCAGCGTCTGGCTGCTGCCCGTACAATCCGCAGCCTCCTCCGCCCCGATGACTATGTCATTGTTGTCGAGCACGATTTGTCCGTCCTCGATTATTTGTCCGACTTTATTTGCGTGTTGTATGGTCGTCCTGCCGTTTACGGTGTCGTCACTCTGCCTTCCTCCGTCCGTGAGGGTATCAACATCTTCTTGGATGGTCACATCCCTACCGAGAACTTGCGATTCCGTGAGGAATCTCTCACTTTCCGTCTTACCGAAGCGGGCGAGGAGTTCATTGCGGACAAGGATCGTGCCTTCGCCTATCCCTCGATGGAGAAGACTTTGGGTGACTTCCACCTGAAGGTGGATGCCGGAAAGTTCACCGACTCCGAAATTGTTGTCATGATGGGTGAGAACGGAACCGGAAAGACCACTTTCTGTAAGATGCTTGCTGGTGCATTGAAGCCCGATGGCCTGATCTCCGTCCCCAAGATGAACATCAGCATGAAGCCCCAGAAGATCACCCCCAAGTTCACGGGTACCGTGCGCCAGCTCTTCTTCAAGCGTATCAAGACTGCTTTCCTGTCTCCTCAGTTCCAGACTGATGTCTACAAGCCCTTGAAGATGGATGACTTCATCGACCAGGAAGTTCAGAATCTGTCTGGTGGTGAATTGCAGCGTGTCGCTATTGTCTTGGCTCTGGGTATGCCCGCTGATATCTACCTGATTGACGAGCCCAGTGCCTACTTGGACTCAGAGCAGCGTATTGTCGCGGCTCGTGTCATCAAGCGTTTCATCATGCACACCAAGAAGACCGCTTTCATCGTCGAGCACGATTTCATCATGGCCACCTACCTGGCTGATCGTGTCATTGTCTTCGACGGCCAGCCATCCGTGGATGCTCGTGCTCAGACGCCTGAGTCCCTGGTCGGTGGTTGTAACCGTTTCTTGAAGAGCTTGGATGTCACTTTCCGTCGCGATCCCAACAGCTACCGCCCTCGTATCAACAAGTACAACAGTCAAATGGACCAGGAGCAGAAGCTCGCCGGTAACTTCGTAAGTTTTCTACGTCATCCATGGATGCTATTAATTCTATTCATAAATGCTGTGCTAACTATATTCGACAGTACTTCTTGGAAGAAGAGAACTGAAAAGGGCGTTCACAACGAGCATCGTCGCCGCCGTCACAGACGTGATGGCCGCGACTTTGAGCAGCGGCGCAACAGGCGCCGCGGCGATTGGAAGATCATGTGGTTAATGGGGATCCCAGGCGTTTGCAGAGCCTCGGTGGTTCAGGGCAAGGGATTCCGTCACCGCGCCGGGCCCTCTTCCGGTGCTGACGACGGTCTCTTGAACGACGATGGCGATGATGACGATTTAAATGGCAACAGTGACCCCGACTAGAAGGTAGTGATCTACTTCACATCCTGCTATCCCTGGTCTAGTACGCTCATTTACTTCTGCGACCTGTTGTCATTCGTCAGTCTATCAACAAATACCAATATCGTTCGCCTTGCAACCTGCCTTGATTTACTCTGGGTTTGTTTATCCAGAGTCATCGGCCCTCGGTTGGGAGCACATGTCTACAGATCTTCCACTAGCACCTGTTAAATTTAATGGTGGATCGGGTTCGGCATGGTTTATTGTTCCAACGGAGTTCTTATGTTTGCATTAGGTTGGAGGGTTTGGGTTCCCAAAAAAAAGCTCTTCCATGAATTTTATGATTTGTTTAAAGATGGACTTCCTGTCGGAATGGATTGGTGAGGTTGTTTTCAGACTGGGGATGGCATGGAACTGGTCACTGCTGACAAGCTGCCGGGTTCATTGTCTCTATGTCATGTAGATAGATAGTTTTCAACCCTACATTTTACAGATGCTCAAAAGTTCATATTCTCTTTTTGGTCATGCTCTTTCATTCTGTCTAGCTTTGGAACTTGGGTCACATTTAGTCCGAGCAAACACCAATGTTGATGATGTCCGTAAATTTAGGGCCGACACCATTGTGGGCAGCTTCCTTGGCATGTCGACTTGCCACTAGATTCCACTCTCGAACGATCTGCCAGAAGAGCACTCGAATGCCATGTTCATATGCTCGCTCGATCTATCCAACAGGGCTCGCCTCTAGGCCTGCTCATCCTCGAATCTTCAGAAGGGAGATTCTGCCTTTGCTTTCAAACATCCATATCAATGGTGTCTTTGAATGCACCACGCCCACCCTCAGAAGCAGCTTGTTTGGCATAATGATCCGCCACTGCATTCCATTCTCGGGGAATACGCCAGAGTGTCACACGCATCCGACCACGATCCGCCCGTTCAATCTCCCCAAGTATGTAAAGCCAAAGGTCCTGGTTGGCAACTGGCGCCCATATACGCGTCGTCCATCCATTCTGCATCCACCCTCTCACCTAACTCGTGATGCCATTGACCACATATTTAGAATCAGTTGCAATGACCATTTCTGATCCTTCTAGATACCACCATCGACATCGTAATGCCGCAAGAACGGCACGTAGCTCGGCACGATTGCTTGTTTGCGCGCATTCCTGGCCAATGGGTCCCTCCAGCTCCAGAGGAAAACTGACATGGCATTTGGTATTGGAGCATGACCTGAAAACGAAGGCGCAACCGGCTCTTGGCCTGGATTGGCCGTTGGATAAACACATCATGATACTATACTATCGTCGTGCAAAGGTCTTCTATGCTTCAAAGTACAACATATAAGATCCATAAAACATGTATTGGAGTAGGATTCGCAAGTAGATTACTTGGTAGTATTGATAATTATATTATAAAGTGTCTTGTTCCTTAATTCATGAGAGGTGTGCGCATATATATATATATATATATATATGGACTTTAGATGTCACTTTCCCTTTTCTCTTTGCAAACTCCCATTTATGAAAGAGCGAATTCTGACGGCGAGAGAGACTATCTGCAGAGAGTGAACTTCAATGCAACATGCAGTTATAGAGCAAACTGTGCTAATCTTGGGGGAGTTGACCGGAACCAATTAGGCTTAGCGTTGAAATAGCCCTTTACAAATTGTCAATTCTTTGTAGTTCAACTATGAGGAATCAATTGCAATATATATTTCATCTCCTACAATGTTCATATTGAGGATGTGCTTTATACTACTTGAAGAGTAATGATCTGAGACAGTTCGTTGGCCTTCCCTGGACCTGTTTGTAATGGAAATTTAAACCCGCGCAAAGGCACGTATGATATTTGTTCTCTAGAATCTCCATAGGTTTGTGAGGGAAGGAGGAGATTGCCATAAAAGGACTCGGGTTAGTGCAAGCAGCGTTTAAAGGAGATGGGAGAACAAAATGAGAGCGAGAAAGCAAGGAGATTACTATTAGTAGAGGCCAAAAGCAATAGGCCCTTGGTTATCTGGGGGAAAGCTCAAATGGCGCGTCGCTTGAGGGGTGGTAGTTCCAAAAACAATAGCGAAGCCGGCTCTGCCGTTGTCTAGACATGCACCATGCGTGTAGATCAAAAATTGGGTGTGGTGTTCAATGTGACGAATGAAGTCATGTGGACGTGGTGAAACGAAACGCTGGGTGCGAACAACGACTGAGGCATATCAACACCTGGTCGTGGTGGTTTGAAATTTGCTGGAATCATACGACCGGTGCCAACTCTGAGTTTGTTGTCTTCCCTCAAGGCCTTGGCTAACTGACGTACAGAATTCAGAAAGTTCTCTTTGTCTTCTTCTTCATGGCTGTGTTCGTGCTCGTTTATGCCGCATATAGGGCAGATTCGTGGATGCGCATGGCCCCCTTGAGCGCTAGGAAGTGAGAGAGTAGCCATGTTGGCGGGTGTATATGGTCAAGTACCTATACAGAGTGTTAGAAGAAAGCAGAAGGCATAGATAGGAAGGAAGGAAGATGTTATAAATGATATAGAAGAGAGAGAGCAACTGTCCTCTTGACCTCAGATCAACCCTATATAATCAACTCTTTTCTTCATCTTTATTTCTCCCATAAATATATATACCCTTAGATGGGAGTTAAGCCTGTCTTTAAGATATTTATATCAAGAGCCATGAGGGTTCTCTTAGAAATGGGTTTCCTCATCTAAATAAGTTGATGCTGGGACATGTATAAATCTCGGGCTCACAGAGTTTGCTTTGATATAAACAGCACACACCATCTCTTGCAAGATATATATTAGGTACATATCGGATCTTAGGCCGCCCAATTTTAGTGCTCACTTAACACGATTTAACAACTACATATGTTTGAGGGAAAACATGTCTACATCGAGATAAGTGCATCTACCCCTCCATTCTGAAGCATTCCCTAGGAATTGTGGGGCTGGAAATGGAATGGACGAGCAATCCCATGTTATATATAGACCTCGGAATGAACCCCGAGGTCACTACATAGCAGTTATACAATCAACACTCTCCCATTAACTACCTAAATGTTTTAGGAATCTCTCATCTTATTCAGAGCTTAGAATCAACCTCATTTTTATCTCATCCCCGGCTCGATCTGCTACCATTCCTATTTCTTAGCAATGAGCAGCCATCAAACATCGACGGTAAGCTCTCCCCACTCCAAATGATTACAAACCCTCATCTTTACATCAGAATGTCATGCCTGGACGCGCGCTCTCCGGGTTTGCCAAGCTGACCGAGGGAGATGTCATTGCAAGCAATGTCGCCCTCAGCTTCTGGGGAGGGGTGAATCCTCAAACCGGCATTGTGATTGACAGTCACCACCCCTTGGCAGGGAACTCCATAAAAGGCAAAGTGCTAGCAATACCGGGTGGCCGTGGGTCTTGTTCCGGGAGTTGTGTGATCCTCGAATTATTTCTAAGTGGGAGCCACCCCTGTGCGCTCATCTTCAAGCGAGAGGAGTTGATTTTGACCATTGGAGTTATCGTTGCCCAAGAAATGTTCCAACAGAGCATTCCCGTTCTTCAAGTTTCGAGATCATCGTTCGCGACCCTTCGGGATCTAACAAGAGTTCGTGTCGTCGGGGACCAGATTCAATGGACAGATAATATGGGCTTGTATCCAACTCTTTCGTTGGATCTCCCATGTGTGCCCAATGAGCCGGACTTTTCCTCAGTCAGGCTTAGCGTGCTTGACCGCGAAATGTTAAATGGAATGCATGGCCGAGCTCCTCAATTTGCGATGCGCGTGATTCTGCGCACGGCCTTGATTCAAGACGTCAGCGAGCTAATCGATGTGAAACAAGCACACATTGATTGCTGCATTTACACTGGGCCAGCGGTATTGAAGTTTGCACAGACCTTACGTGAATGGGGTGCCAAAGTCCGGATCCCTACTACTTTGAATTCGATCTCCATCGACCGACGATTGTGGCGTGCACAAGGTGTTGACCCAGCAATTGCTGCACCTTCTGAACAGTTAGCCCAAGCATACTTGGAGATGGGTGCAAAGCCGAGTTTTACCTGTGCACCATACCAATTACAAAGTGCCCCAAACTTTGGGGACAATATTATGTGGGCTGAGTCAAATGCTGTGGTATTTGCCAATAGTGTCCTAGGTGCTAGAACCATCAAATGTCCCGATTTCCTCGATGTTTGTGTCGCATTGACTGGAAGATCATTGAACACTGGCGTTCATCTCACAGAGCACCGCAAGGCCCGTGTACAGATTCATTGCGACTCGATAGAAGGCTGCGATGATGCTGTTTTCCCTCTCCTGGGATACATCTCTGGTGATATTTCTGCGGATCGTATCCCGATAATTTCAGGCCTGGAGAAGTGCGTGGTCACAACGTCAGATCTGAAAGCCTTTGGAGCGGCATTCGCAACTACCTCCAGTGCTCCAATGTTTCATATTGCAGGCATCACAATTGAAGCGCGCAGTGAAGCCGATATAAAGACGCAGCTCCAAGACACTACAAAATTCCACATCACTCGGTCAGATATAGCTAGGCAATGGCAATTATTCAATCCCAGTGGGAAAGGAGAGCCAGAGCACACATCAGTTGATCTCGTATCACTTGGAAACCCCCATTTTTCATACGAGGAGATCCAGCAGCTCGTGGAGCTCACCAGATACCGGATCAAGAGTGAATCTACCATGTTGGTGGTGACATGTAATAGTGAAATCTACACTCAAGCCTACAAAGATGGATTGATCACAGCCTTGGAGAAATTTGGAACCCAGGTCATCACTGATACTTGTTGGTGCATGATTCAAGAACCAATTATCCCACCAAAGTCACAGATTATCATGACCAACTCGGCTAAATACGCGCACTACGGGGAAGGGTTGACTGGGCGGCAAATGCGATTTGGGGGGCTGGGGCAATGCGTGGAGGCTGCTTGCTTGGGAACGGTGCGGAACAGTCTCCCCCCATGGCTTGAAGAGATGAAGTGAGAATGGGACGCTTTGGTATGTTAGAGTAGATAGAATGCTGGCGCTAGCACAGAATAGATGGGTAAATGACCTATATGTCATGTTCATTAACTAGTTAGCTGAACCGTTCGATCTCTGCCTTTATTTCCTTAGCAGGCCACGAGCCAAGGATGACTGGGGGATATACAAACTGAGAGAGATCCCTAAAGTCAATGATCTGATAAAAGATATCTGCTAGGGTAATTAGTGCATTAAATGGCATTATGGGGGAGATGGTGGAGGCCGTTTCGAAATCAAGCGAGAGTGCAAACCCGGACTATCGTTGGGCAAGTCGGAGTGTTAAATGCCTAGAGAGGGCTACTGGAAGAAAGCAAATGAGATTGCGTAGATTCAGCTCAATATCCTACATGTGCATTGAAGGGCAGAAATTACTTGCATATGAAGTCAAATGTGAATGAAAACATCCACTCCCATCTACTCCTCTTCAATCTCTCCTTCCTCGCTGCCAGAGTGAATGGCCTTCTCGTCCTTCTTCGCATCCTCGCTTTCTTCTTCCGGAATAGCAGAGCGTTCGCGCCGAGGGGCTCTCGGACCCTTGCTGCGCTCCCGCTCACGGCTATCACGTCGGTACCGCTTGGCAGACCGGCTAGCCACACTCTCGGTATCACTGTCACGTCGGCGTCGGCGGTCACCACTGGCCACACTGCGAGTGTCGCCAGCAGCAGTACCGCCACCATAATCAAGCTCATCACGACCTCCACGGGGATCACCGCGAGTGCGGTACAGGCGCTCGCGCTCGTCTTCACGTCGATCTGGGTCTCTAGTGCGGGGACGGTCAAAGTCACGGTCCCGGCTACGATAACGGTCTCCACGCTCATCGCGACGTTCACGAGATGGGGAAATACCGCTGACCTTGCGGTAAGTTCGTTCGCGGTCGGCCTGTGCCTTGCGACGGTCTGCTTCGTATGCATCCATTTCCGGGGTGCGGTTGGCCTGACCGCTGGGTCCTCGTCGTTCTCCGCGTCCACTGCGGTATTCACGTTCACCACGGTCGTAATCCCGCCGACTTCCACGGCTTTGGGAGTGTGCCTCACGATCCCTCTCTGCATCCTCATCTCTTTCTTTCAAGCGGCGAATCGCTTTTTCAAAGGCAGATTCCCGAAGCTCATCGGACTCGAGGGCCTTGTATTCTTCGTATTTCTCAAGACGAGGTTGAACTTCAGCCCAGGTATCGGTGACCCGGACAGGCGGCTCCAAGCGCTTGATACGAGAACGCAGTGCGTCCACAGCGCGGCGCTGTTGACGATCGGCGGCATGCTTCTCATCCTCCGTGCGTCGGATTGCCTTTTCTTGGATACGCTGGAAGATGAGGTTGAGGATCTCAGAGTCGATCTTGGAGGTGCGGCGGTCGGCGGACATGATAGAATTGAATTCATCAAATGTCGTTTCGGTCGTAACTTCATATCGTTTGTCCTGAAATCAGTTTGTTAGTATAGGTGGTCAAAAATTCGATTAAATCCGAAAAAAAACTTACATCCAGAACATCGAGAACGTCGTTCCGAGGTCCACGCAAAGCGCGCTCTTCTTCTTCCACCATGTCCCAGAACAAATCAAGGGGGGTCGAACCAGGCTGGCCCAGGATTCCATGGTATCTGGGGTCATCCTTAATGAGCGGGCAGATATTCATCCACTTGGCGCCCGCCTTGATCTTCCCTTGAGATTTGAGCTCCTTGAGGAGGGCCACAAACTGCTCTCGGTTCTTGCGTTCTTTTCTGGCTCTGGCCGCCTTGTGCTGCTGGCGAGCATCGTTGAAAGCCCGTTCCAGGGACTTGATATGGTTTTCAAAGGCAGTCAGAATGTCACACTTAGTCAAACTTTTGAACTTGTCATCGCTTTGGAACTTGCTGTCGGACTGAATGATAGCATGAGCCTCGGACCAACGCGTGTATGGCTCCAAATTAAGTGAGCCCAAGATGTTCATTAGCTCATCCATAGCAGCCTTGTGCGTGACAGCTTCTTGTTCGAAGTGGGCCTTTTTGAGTTCAAGGATGTACTCTTCGAAAAGCTGGCGTCTCTCGTCTTCCTCATTGGTAGACCTGAATGTGGTCTCCCCCTCAATGATCGGACGAATTGTCTTCCAGCGGCTGTAGTATTTGATCTCAGGGTGCCGCTTCAGCATAGTGTTGAAATCTGCACGAAGCTTGGCGAATCGTTCCTTCGCCCGGTCTTTTTCCTGCATGCGAACCTCGACTACGTATTTCTCGAATGCTGCCTTGCGGTCTCGCGGATCCTTCAGAGCCCGGTATTGCGGGTCCTTGATCGTAGCGCGCATTGTATCCTCCCAAGTCCAATCGGGCTGCACGTTGTGGCGTTTGAGCAGCTTCATGAAAGCGCTCTCCGCCTCCTCAAGAGAATGATAGTCGGGATCCATCTGCGACTTGTATTCTGAAGCAGCAACCATGCCATTTGGTTCGTATGAACCGTAACCACCGCGTCGGTCGCCGTATCCCCGATCGCCGCGGTCACCACGGTCAAAGTCTTCGCGGTCACGTTGCTGAGGTTGCGAGAAGGAGGTCCCACCTGCCACAAAGGAGGGCGCACTATAATGGGGTTAGCATTGAGAGAAGTTAATTCGGGAAGGCACTTACGCGGGGGCTGCCTGGGGGGCAGGCGCCTGTGCAAGCGCATCTTTGTAAACTGCAGGCATCTCCCATGTGCTCTGCTTAGTTTCAGCGTGGTACCAGTACTTGCGCCCAGCATCTGTAGTGTGTTCCTTCCATGGCTGATTTGCCAGAGCAAGCTGCAAAGAAGTTAGTTAAGCTCATAAATTTTTGGTGTCAAGTACAAACCTCAACCGGAGTCATCAACTCTTTAGGCTTGGTCCATTGTGTGGCTTTGGTCTGTAGGTTGTAATAATAAACGCGCCCATCAGCATTTTGCGCCTCTTGCCATAAGGCAGAAGCTGGGATTCCACTTGGATCCATTGTGAGAGGTGTTGAAGATACTAAGAGAAGTGAAAACGGAGCTTCATGAATGATCTCCGCGGTTATGCGCTTTTAGCGTTCCGCGTCAACCGTATCAACACTTATCGGTTATCTCCTGAGCTCCAAACAGCCACTCTATTGACTCCTTTGCGACATCCGTTGTTGCAATGCCTGGCCTGGAGATCCCAGGCGAGTTCTTGCGTCATGCTATTCTCGATACAGTTGTGCCTCATGCCCCGGCACTCGACATTGAGAATGCCCTGAGTTCGGCCCTGGAGGACGGAGCTGATGATCTCCCTTCTGTTCTCTCGTCCATCCCTCAACGGTCTCTATTGTTCTTTGGTATGCACCTTCAAAGGTTCGGCAGGGTTAGCCTCTTACTCATTGAAAGCCATTAGATGAATTTTTGCCCGTCCGTATTGTCTTGAGACTATCTGATTGCTCAGAAACGACCCTGAAACACTATCTGCCACGACTTGAAGTCAAGCTTGACGTCTTTGCCGTCGATCCAGCGGAATCAGTTGGTGAAAATACCACGCCAACTCGAGATATAATATTCTCGGGGATTGTCGGCGGAGAGGAGGATCCCTTGGTGGTCTTTAATGAATTCGAGGGCGATGAAGGCAGTGGGAATCATGTCTATCTGGTTTGGAACATTGAAACTATACTGCGTGAGTTATTTGAATTCCTGAGTTGGATATTATGAACTGAACATCACTAATTGGTTGATAGGGCGTCCCCGTATTCGAATCCAACACCCGTCACTCTTATTCATTGCCTCGGCCAGTCTGAATCCCGCTGACGGTCGCCGTCAAGAGGATTCAGAGGATGACTATCTCCCCTCACTCGTCCCCGCATCGACTAATATGCTGCAATCTCTATCCACCGGCAGATCTTTCAATCACAAAGAGCCTTTTCTCCCTGCTTCCAGACTGCTGAGGGTTGTGCCGACGACGTATAACGAAGACCCGATTTACAATATTCAGCAACAACACGGCCATCCTTTTCGGGTTGTGCCCGCCGCAAGTACAAGGATTCGGTACTCTCGGCTGAGCTCCTACACTGGTATACCAATGACCGTGGCCAGTCTTGACTTTGAGGTCACCCCTTATCTGGCTTGCGAGGTCTCCTTTGACAAAGCGGATCTTCAGCTCTCCGAGGGAACGATCGAGTCGCTGTCAGACACACCAGGCCTGACTCTTCCTATTTCTTGCCGTCCGCGAGATGACGTGACCCTCATGTATAAACTCACACCGAAGTATGGCCCAGAGACCAATCCCTCATCTACCGCGTTGGTCAGCACGCTAGACATATCTCTCGAGGCAATAATTCTTGTGGATGACGACTGCAAGCCACGTATTTCTATGCAGTGGAGAACCAATGTCGATTTCTCGGTCGCCCTAAATCCGACTTATGGGGGGCCCAGTCCAGCGCTGCAAAGGACCAACCGCCCTACCAGTCTATCGGTGTCAACTCAAGTGGGTGTGACCCCTTCTCACCGAAGCTCATTACGGGAACGAGCATATTCGGTTACCGATGGGGGTATCACAATCTCTTTCTCCGGACCTGTTCGTGTGCAAGTGGGCTCTGTCTTCACTTGGCACGTTTTTATTGTCAATCGATCAAATGTTCCTCGCAAGTTCGCTTTGATCGCCATCCCCAAGCGGAAACGCGTGGACCCACGAGGGCATGTTGCTCGGCCTTCATCATCATCTATCACCAGCCGGAAAGAGGACCAAGTGGCCGAAGCGGTCACTGACGATAATATCGTGCATGCGAGACAAAAGAGTGTGGCTGGCCAGGAAGTGGAACTGATTAGCTTGAGCACAGATATTCGTGTGGGGTGAGTACTCTCTACTGCGTTTCTTTCCCATTACTTCTCTAACCTACGTTTCTATTAGCCCTCTCCTCCCAGGAACTTGCCACTCGACCGAACTCAAGCTTCTTCCTCTGGCCACAGGCCCACTTCATTTGGAGGCAGTCCGGCTTGTAGATGTGAACACGAACGAAACGACTGATATCCGAGATCTGCCGGACATTTTGGCGGATGATCAGCCTCGCTCTAGTTAAGAGCAGCCCAACAACTGTACATATATATGAAATAAAGCTATAGCTACTTTCGAAGCGGCCTCTCCTTAGCATAGAATTTCTCTATGGGCTTTTATGGTATGTTTTCAAGGTCATCTGCACCGCGTATATGCCCTCTTTTTCTTCTAGGTGCCCGACACAGGCGAAATTTAAGGAACCAGTGGACTTTATATCAGCAAAAGAAACATTCATAACCTACCATGCACAGTATGAAACTATACAAAGCATGTATGTGGGATAAAGGATCTTGCAAATGATACTCGAAGTATATGATCAAAAGATAGATTGTAAACTATATAACCTCACAATTCCTGGCAAGAAGCCCATATTTATAGGCTTCATAACCCTGTAGATACAGATGATAAACCCCTTATATGTAAGATACAATTTGTAATGGCAACAATGAATGGAATCATAGAGAAATGGAGAGAGTAACGGATTCCGCCGGTAGAAGTAGTTGAAACGTAGCCCGAATTAAAATACTATCCTTCGATATAACCTAGATGTAGGGTATATGTAGGAATGGATGACGAAGCTGTAGTATGGAAAGCTCTACTACTATCACTATAGTAAAAGGTAGCGAGCTTCCACATATAATAGCCTGATTCCTCTATATTAGACTTTAAGCCTTTTACACATTCCAATTGTACACATTCATTCTTTATCTCTGGTAGTTAATTTTCATGTCTTATATAGGGCCATTTGAACTAAAATAGTATAGTAGTTTTCTACCTATAGGCTATTAGGTCGCTAAATCACTACAAAGTATAGCGCTAAGCCTAAATATTTGTTTTTGAGTCCTTTCACTAATTTATTTAGAAAAACCGTCCGTGTATTACCCAACCTGTGTATAAAAGAAACTATATAGTGGTTATGATAGCGGCTACCGTTTTCGTATTCGTTTACATGAATTAATATAAGACCACGGTCCCCCCACGTGAAGAAAATCATGGCTTATTTTTTATTAAATGTTTAAAGGTTTATTCAGGTCTTCACATTTATATTTTAGCTGATTTAATTAAGCTTCTCTTATTAATCAGCCTTTATAAGCGCTAGCTTGGGCCTCTTATCCAGTAAGGGGCATTTCCCTAAAAGAGAAACGTACTCATAATGGCTTAAAAGACCACCCGATAGAATACATCGAGAAAATTGATCCAAAACCAGTATCGCAAGGCAAATATGCTGGAAAAGGCATCCGAATGTAGTAAGAGGTGTGATGCAGATGCGTAGGCCCGGGGAATTTAGGGCCGTTAGACAAGCTAGCATTCTTACAGTATAGTCAAGCGAAAATTTCATGAAGATAAAGCGATAGACAAAGGGATTATATCCTGCATGAAGTATCCCTAACCAGAATAAGATCTTCGCAGGATTCTGACTACTATAAGCGAAGGCTGCAAGGCCGGATACGAAGCCTTCCTTTTCCCTGGTCGCCCCGGGCCTCTCGGTGGCGATAGCGGAGGCAGGGTCTCACTAACGGCCAATAACCACCCATACTACTCCGCGAAGTCGGGGGTTGAAGAATGTAGATGTAACCTCAGTGCGTCTGAGTTGCGCGTTTCTCTCGCATATTTTGCGGCCAGCAAGACTTTGCTTCGCCTGAAACTACCGCTAATCCGGGGTATCGGTGGTATCGGTCTTGGACGATTTATCAAGAAATCCCATTTTACGGAGTAGATACCGAGATAGACCTCAGGCAGTGTGCTAGCTTAGCTCGGGTTTTGGAGATGGCATACCCCGAGATAAAAGCGCCTGAAACAAGCCTCGGCCTGTCCGTCATCTCACGGAGCGATAGGGGGATGGGGTGGCTTGGATTTCATGCTGACAGCGTCTAAGGCGTTCATGCTGAACCCTTCCTCTTCAGGCGAAAATAAATAAAAGTCTGATCGGGGGCTTCGTATCTGCCCGTGTGTGGCTTGCTATAAATATGATTCAAAACGTGCCCTATTATAGAGCCAATTAAACAAGCAATTCGATCATGGATCAAAACATTGGCGCGTCTTGGTAGATTTAAAGCGTCAAATTATACTACATCTCCCAGGTTACATTTTTTATCCTCGTTCCCCGTGGCTAAAGTGGTCATAGCATCGTGCATAGATTATATGCAGCTAAAAAAAAAAAAGTACAATACAACCTTCCCCTCTCATTAACCCGAGAAAAACGCGAGTAGGCCTGAGACCTTGTGTGACTTTCTATTGGGAGTTCGCGACAACATACCTATGTGATTTGCTTGTATTTGCTTGTACTCTTGGCGAAGGATCTTCCAAGGTTTCCTATACCTGCATTATTCATCTCCGCTGGAAGGCCGAGATTGGGGTGGCGTATTCCTCACGATCCAACATGCATCTCCAGAGAAATATTACGTGTTGATGATTCTCATTGTCCCGTGGGCCAAGAACCTATTCTCACCTTTTTATGATCCAGCCATAGAGAGATCGTGTATGCTGACTATTCAACAGCCATTTTAGGGGGCGAAGGATCTTTCTCACCATATATGATGCAGCTCTAGACCAATAGCCTTGCTGACTCTTGGATTCCATACCCCATGAGCGGACGAAGGAGTTTGCTTATATCGAGGAGAAACCGTCAAGCTTAGACTGGTTTATTCTATCAATTATGCACTAGCGAAATCATCTCTCTATGATTCTTCCTCCTTTCCCAGTCATGGAATCCACACCAGTTGCCCCCCTTCCAACACGTCCCAAGCTGCGGGACAGCTGCAACGCCTGTTCGGCCTCCAAGGTAAAATGCAATCGGGACAAGCCGACCTGCGCCCGATGTGCAAAACGGGGTTTGGCCTGCGAGTATCTAGTTACTCGACGCGCCGGACGCAAGCACGATAAGACTCGGGCCCGTAGCAGTACCGCATCCAGCAACTCGCCCCAACATCCACCCCTGTGCACACCCGAATGGTCTGTGTCAGAGACTCCCATCCCAACATTGGATTATTTCTCTCAACTACACTCCTATTCCGACTCAGACCAGTTGACCAGCTTGACCGGCCTGACCGTCGATTTTGACACATTCCTCGGCTCACCCAGCTCTTTCCCTCTCCTCGACCCATCCGACACTCTACTGCCCTCCAATCAATCCGCCCAAGGACACACCAATGGGAGCTATCTAGAGGCTTCTTTCCTTTTTGAGGAGGAATATTCTTCTCTCCCAATTGACTCTTTACCAACCACCCACCCCAACTCAAGGGATTCAACCAATGGCAAAACAACCCCCGATAACTCATCTTGTAGCTGTCTCGTCAAAGCCCTGGACTTGTTTCGCCAATTACTTCCCCCGGATTCTGCAACCTGCACACAAACGCACAGCCCGTCCCGGGACCAGGGTCTTACGACGGAATCCATCGTGGCCACCAATGCCAGGACCGTCGATGCCATCACGCACATGTTGCACTGTCTATGTGCCCACGACGGCTTCTTACTAGTAATGGTCTTCATGGCCGCCTTTAAAGTCATGAACTGGTATGCAGCCGCTGCTAGAGGACTGAGCTCGGACCCGCAACGGGACGTGGCTTTCGCGGGATCACTCACTGAGGATCCTTGTCGTTTGACAGCGCAATCGGTGCTCAGTGAGCTGCACCGCGTGCAGAAACTTGTCAATGCGCTCTCTGCCAAGTTAAAACGGTACCAACCCGAGGAGAGTACGGGGGACGGTCCGTTCTCGTCAACGGTTCTGCATCAGCTCGAGCTAGACCTGAGACAGCGGCTTCGGGCGTTATCTTTGGAGATAGTTGATATTCTGCGGAGGTGATGTCTTTTATGTCTAGACTTGTCGATCAGAGGTAGTATTTTCTCACTAGAGGTAGGGTGATTCACCGGCCCAATTCATGTCATTTGTATGCATAGAGTTTTCAATAAAATATATCAATTGGGGGTTTCAGCACTGGTCCATACGGACATCCTGCGACTTGACAACTCTACAGGTGTTCCGGCTTAATTATATTATAGGAATGAAAGATAGGTCATTATGTTTGTAATCTGATTTGCAACAACGCTGGGAATAAATGAAATTACCGATCACTGCCGTACGCATGATATCGAACTTCCAACAAAACACCCGCCGTATGAGGGGTGCCCATCCGCCGTACCACCCCTAGACGACCCGTCCCATCCCCGATACTGTTAACGATCTGAATCAGCTCAGCCATCTCCATCGCCCGCTCATTGGCGAGCTGCAAAAGCGACAGGTCGTGCAACCGAGCCACGAGCTGGCCAGTTGACTCCGTCGAGGAGCCCTGATCACATAGCAAGCGAGGAGCGAGCATCAAGATCGCGGGACGTCGCGCAGCCCGCGCTACAGGTAGATGAGCGCGGAGCTCACATGCCATCTGATCGAGGATGGCTGAGACAGGGAGTGCGGGTGAGGGAGACGGCAGTCCGATAACGTAGACATCCGCATCGGGGACATTCTGTAATGTGCCTGGAGTTCGGCTCTGAGGTGTTATGCGCGGACAGATTCCATCAGGTCCGAGATCCCCGTCGGTCTGGACGATGAGTCGAAGGAGGGTTGGATATCGCTCTGCTAGGCTGCGGATGGCGGGAACAGCGCGTGTTCCAGACTAAAACCTGTTAGTCTTTATAGCCTGTAGATTTTCATATTCTAGACCTCAGTAAGGAGGGAGAGAGAGGGAAAGAAAGAAAGAGAGAACTACCGTCACTACAGTCGCACCTCCTAACCCCGCCCAGTCAAATTGATCCAGCGGCTCTAGTGCATTACCATCCGTGTGGCCCAGTCCGTACTGCAGGTAGGCGGACCATTGCCGTTGGACCCTGGGCTGCTGTCCAGAAGCTGTAGTCATCAATAAAGAGGCGGAGGCGGGGTCCCGACTAGTGGCGGGCATCTGCAGGGCAGCCGGGGCGGCCGTCTCAGCGAGAAACATGGCTGCGTCAAGATACGACGGTCGTGTTACAAAGTGGGCTGACAAGGCGCTATGCGCGACGTGGCCTGGCTCAGGCTCCTGCAGGAATCCCGTTGTCGCTATCATGCGGACGACCCGACGCAGATGTGACTCCGGAATCCCCGCTAGTTCGGCCACATCTTCGAAGGGGACACTGTGGGATAGGGGGATGCAGGCCAATACTTGGAACTCGCCGAGCCAGTGAATACAGGCAAGATATTGGTTCTGTTGAATGGGTTAGAATTTGAAGAAGGAAATGTTGATTGAAACAAGATAAATAGAAGAACCAACCTGCGTCGCTAGCTGCTGGAGAAAGGCCTCCGGTTCACTGAGGAGGATCTGAATCTGGGTCAGATTGGAGAGAATTAACCGTCGCGCCTGTTGGATTTCTGTTGGCGCTTTTGTAGAGAGAAAGGGTCCATGGAGAAGGCGACTGTAGGCGGTTAGGGCTTGGGCTGCGTCGGAGAGTTGACGGGCGTATCCCTCGAGTTTGTCCATTGTCACTCTCGAGTTCATTCGGTGTTTTTGTAGTGTAGATATATTATATGTAAGAGTCTATGAATACACAAAGCATAATTTCTTTTTTTTGGAGTCGAACTAGTCAACCCCGGAGAGCGACATGGCGCTCGACAACTTGTCGGATCCCGAGAGAGGGCTCATGCGTTATAAAAGAAGAAATCCCTTTGGAATCAGACTGAAGATGTAAGGGGGAATCTTACTATCGTTCTGGTCTAAATCTTAAATTTCAACAATGGCAGAAATATCCGAAATTGACGCTGGCCCCCTAGTCAATGACCATCCCTCGGTGTTTTGGCACATCGAGCAGGGACTACGTCGGGGACCCCATACCCCGGCTGTGGTATGCATCCACCAACCTTCGGATCATCTTGTCGATATTATTGAGGAGAATATTGCCGATCAGACATGTCTCACGCTCTCATATCAACAATTGCATGGAGCGGCGCTTGCGCTCGCAGCGGGTCTCCAGGCTCGGGGCGTGCGGCCCGGTACCCGCATTCTCACACTAATCCCCAACGGTGGCGAGTACGCCATTCTCCTGTGGGCGTGTGCGCTGCTCAGACTGCCCTTCTCGTCGTTGGATGTGTCCCTCTTGGACAAGTCCCAAATACCGATCCTGAATGACCTCCAACCGGGTATTATTGTCACGCCCGATGGGTACGGAGCAGAGATCATAAATGAGTGTATTCAACCACCACCCCTCCACATCTCCCTGAGCGCGAGCAACGGACCCGACAATGGTTCGGTTTCGTTCTCCGAGCTCGTCATCCAGGGTCAAACTGCCCCCATCGACGAGACCAGTCTCCTCGAACTCGCCCGACAGCACGACCCAGATCGCATCCACTCGATCCTCTTCACATCCGGCACCTCTGGCCGACCCAAGGGCTGTCCGCAGCGCGTTGCCGCCATGACGCACGTCCTCGAGCATCTCTCATGGCTCATTACGCCAGAAAACGCGACCTCCGTGCTGCAGCAAGCGCACAACTCGCGTGCCATCGCTCCCGCACATACCTTGCAGACCTGGCGACAGGGCGGAACAGTCATCATGGCCGAGCAGAGCTTCGCTGTCGCGGATACCCTAACAGCGCTGCGGAACCACACCGTGACATTTCTGGTTCTCTCGCCCGCTATGGTGCATGCACTAGCCGGCGAGCTGGACGGCCAGTCCACAATAACCGACTCGGTCCGCACCGTGCACCTTGGTGGAGATGCCATCACACATGATGTGCTTCGTACTTGTGCGAGCCTGTTCCCCGAAGCCCGGATCTGCATCAGCCATGGTATGACAGAGGGTCTGGGCTTTTTCGAGTGGCCGTTCACTAAAGCCACCGAGGAAATTCCGCTGTTCGGCGAGATCTGTCCGACCGGGGCTGTGGCGGCGGGAACCCGATTGCGGATCTGGGACGCAGATCGACGCACTGTCGCCTCGCGTGGTCAACCTGGTGAGTTGCAGGTCCAATGTGAGAGTATCATCCACGAGTATCTCTTAGGTGGTGGGGACGACGCGTTTTATGTCGGGGATGATGGACGATGGTTCGTCACGGGCGATGTGGCCGTCATGGATGTTTCCGGGCTGGTCTTTATCTTGGGTCGGGCCAAAGATGCCATCCAGAGGGGAGGGAAGACCATTATGCCGGCGGCAGTGGAGAGCTGTCTGGAGAAATACACGGGGGGTCAGGTAGGAGGAAAATCTCCCGTTTGATCGATATGATATCTGATGCATGGTTTTGTAGGCTGCTGTTGTCGCATATCCTACCACCGATCCCAAACCGATTGCTGTGCTCAGTGAATTGAATGGTAAGACCGAAGACCAGATACGCTCTCATGTTGTGGATGTCTTGGGTCAGGACTACTCGCTAGATCGAATCCTGTCGCTGCAGCAGATTGGGCTGTCAGGATTCCCAGTTAATGCCACTCACAAAGTGGTTAGATCTGAGGTGCAGCAGGCTGTTGCGGAGTATCTCTCATTGTCCTGAAGGGTTTTAAACTTGATCGAGCGTACATGGAGAACTGGTAGGTACAGAAGAAGTTGAGATTATTATCCTCAGATAGCTCCACCAAGACATACTGGTTGATTTCTAGAGGGAACTTCTCAAAATATGTATTTCGCGTAACTGATCAAGATTGGAGAGAATAAGGTAGCAGTGAATGATCAGCATGTCAGCTCCTTCAAGGATTCAACGTTGGAAGATTCACAAACAAAATAGAGCCAAAGACTACAACACCTGAAATTGGATTATGTTCACTGGCCAGGTGTCTTCTTTTCCCTTCCCCAACATCACAGCACCACTCAACTGGCCTATTTTACGCGCAGAATCATAGGAGGGGAGCGAGATACTTTCTTTGGCCACGATGGTTAAATTTACAACATGTCAATTTCATCTAATTCAAAACGCAAAGAGACTCAAAATCAATTATAATACTCCTCCAACCACACTCGCAAATCCCCCACTGTCGGATACTCCAAGAACAGACTCCCACTGACAGTGATACCTAGCTCGTCGCGGAATTTCTCTGAGATCACCAGACTCATCAGACTGTCGACACCCAAGTTGGCAAAGTAGGCGTCATCCGACAGATCCGAGAGCTCGAGCGCGCCCTCTTTGGCGATGAGGGCGATTGCCTTGGCCGTGGTGCTGTCGGGATTTGTCTCGGGAGCTGTAGTGGGCGCTGGAATCGGCACTGCCGTTGTTGTAGCTGTCACTGGAACTGCAGGCAGCGGCGATACAACTGGAGCTGTAGCTACTGGCGGTAACCTAGAGACTGCTGCAACCACAGGTCCAGACACAGCAGCAGGCTTGACATGCTTGGTCACGGTCGATGCAGATGTCGATGCAGCGCCAGCATCTGGAGCCGAGAAGAATCGATTGAGTAGGATACGTGGGTATCTCCTGAACTTGATACCTCCAACCATGCCGAGAATGACACCCTCCTGAAGGATATAAACATCGCCCAGATATACCGCCGGATCCTCTGGTGTCGGAATCATCTTGGTATATGAACGGTAAGAAGCACCAGCCACAAGCGGACACGCAAACCTCATACTATTCCAGCCAGGAGTGACACAGAAGTTATTCTTGGTATCGACGGCATCCGACACGTTCATAATGAATCCCGCCAGATGAGCCACGCTATCAATGAAGAACGGCGGCACTGTCCATGTTCCATGGTCATTCTGGGCCAGGACCACATCGGCATAGGCTTCTAGCTCGTGCAGAACCACCGACTTCATCCCTCGGTATTGTGGCGCATAATCCACTAGATTGTGGGCGAATAGCTGGTATGCCATGTTATGCGAGAACCGCGTCGCCTGGCCAGTTTCTGCCAGACGGCCGAGTTCCACGATCCGACTGTTAATCAGGTGCGCTAGGGGCGACCACGACGTCTTCCACGCATCTGCGTCCTCGAAAAGCAGTGTCGCGCTGGCAAATGCGTCGTTGGCATCCCCTCGGCTCAGGTTGTACCAGTGGAGACTGACGAGGCCCGAGTTGATATCGGCTGTGGCGGCGGACACGCGGATGCGCTGAGGTTTGCTGCGATCTTTCTGCGCGACGAGCCCTTGGAGCACTTCTAGGTTCGCGATGTTCATGTGCGGGTCTTTGAGATCGGGCCGCATCTTTTGCAGAAGGTAACGGCCAAGGGTGTAGACAATATCAGCGTGAATGGACTGCTCTCCTGTTAGTCTATTTTCATGTCAAAAAAGGGGGAATGAAATGGGTACATACTGATGTAACAACCCCACAGTCATTCATTCGATGGCCATTAGCCGCCTCTAGGAACTCTGTCTGCATCAGGTCTGACTCCATGACGACCTGACCGGTGACTCCCTGGATAGTCTCCTCGACGATTTGCTGTACTGTCGACGTGAGGAAGCTGCTAGGAGCAGGAGAAATTACCTTTTTCTCGGCTTCGTAGAAGGTATTCCCCTTGGTGAGAGCCCAATCCCCATTATACTGGATCCAGTAATTCTTCTGGTTCCAACTATAGGTTGGCAAGTCCAGCAAACACAGAGAGCGCTCAAACGGACGATGGAACTCGCCCCATCCGACAGGGACGCCGGCATTGTGCAGTGTGGTCAGACTCTGTGCCAGGGTACACCAAGCGTTCTCACCGCGACGTAGCGACGGAACTGACACAGCAACACTCTCGAGAGTTGCCTTGACGAACCCAAGACACACCGGATGAGGTCCAATCTCAACCCAGACGGTCGTATCGTCGATGAGACCCATCTCCTGGGCACACTCCAGGGCTAAATGGAAGTTGACAGACTCACGCGTGGCCCGACGGACATACGATGCATTGACGCTCTTCTCGTCAAAGATGACACGGCCTAGGAGGGGCGACACGATCGGCAGAGTTGGCGTCTGGAAGAGCACGCCGGTCGCGGCTAGGGCCTCAAAGTCGTCGAGGATTGGGTCTGTCTGGGACGAATGGAATGCGAAGGCGACGTCCAGACTCATACATTTCAGACCCTTGGACTGCAGTTGCGTCGAGACAGCGTCCATCTCTGCCTGCGTGCCGCTGAGAACTGTGTCGGTAGGGCCGTTGATGCAAGCGACTTCGTAGGATGTCTCGGCATATTCGGCAATGGTCTCCAGGGACCCTCGTACTGCAACCATGCGGTGGCTACCCATGGCACATTTCTCCTCCAGGAGGCGCGCACGCGAGCCCACCAAGAATATAGCGTCGCTAGCTGAAAGCACACCAGCGACGTGCAGTGCGGCGTACTCGCCCAAACTGTGTCCGATGACTACGCTTGGGGTGATGCCGAGCGTTGCCCAGTAAGCGGAAAGCGCCATCTCTGTGGCAACGAGAGCTAGCTGAGTGACGACGGGCGAGTGTGCGTGGTCCTTGTTGTGACTCCCGTCTAGGGCGGGAATGAACGATGGGAATCCCTGGCGCTGGGCCAGAGTGTCCAAGTGCTGTACCTGCGCCCGATAGGGCGGACAGTCGTGGTAGAGCTCGATATGCATCGACTTGAAGGAGGCACCTTGGCCTGTAAAGGCAAAAGCAATGGACGGAGACCCAGTCGTGGAGATGGATGTGTGGGTGTCAACTGATGCTAGGGAGGAAGTCAGCTGCTTCCGGAGTTGGGCCACGTCAGCGCTAGCGACGGTCACACGGTGGTTGTGGTGGTATCGACGAGCAGTGGTTGTGTACGAGAGGTCAGGCAAGGACACATCCGGATGCGTGTCCAGGTACGCTAGGAGATTCTCGAGATTTCCTCGCAGGGAAACCTTGCTCTTCGCCGAGATAGTAATAGGATGTAGGGAACGGGGGTCAGACCCTGATCTAGTACGGATGGGTGCGTCCTCGAGGGCGACGGTGGTATTGCCACCTGCGGCGCTAAAGTTGTTTACAATAGCGATGCGTCGTCTCTCGGGAAGGCGAGGCCATGCCTGGGCCTCAAAGGGGATGCGCAGCTGGCGGGCGTCGAGGTCCTTGGGGAATCCCGGGTTAAGAGAGTTCTTGATACCGATATGGCGGGGAATGACATCCTTCTGCATCATCATGAGCACTTTTAGTAGTGCTGTCACGCCTGCCACGGCCTCTCCGTGTCCGACGTTGGATTTGACCGCCCCGATGTGTAGCGGCTGTTTGGTAGTGCGTCGCCGCGTGGCCGGGGCGAACACCTCACTAATAGATGCGATCTCAACAAGATCGCCAGCTTGTGTGCCAGTGCCATGCATCTCAACGTAGCTTACGTCTAGCGGATCGACACCGGCACGGCTCATCACCTGGCGGTACAGGTAGGCTTGGGCGCCAGCATGGGGATGCGTGATAGAGACAGCCTCGGCCGAATGGTTGGTGGCCGCCGCGAGAATGACGCCGAGAATGTTGTCATTGTCGGCCTCGGCATCTTCTAGCCGCTTCATAACGATAGACCCGATTCCGTCAGCGCGGCAGTAACCGTCGGCTTCGGCATCCCATGTCTTGCAGGCATTGGGTGTTTTCGTCAGGAAGTGGCCGTGGCTGAGGCCAGCAAAGGCGTCCGAGTTTGTTAAGATATTCATACCTCCGGCGACGACTGTGTCGGTTTCGCCATTCCAGAGCGACGTACAGGCGGTCTAAATTGTCAGTTATTGAAGATTTACATGCAAAAAGGGCACATACCTGAATGGTGGCTAGACTCGACGAACACGCGGTGTCGATGCTGAAGCTGGGCCCAGAGAATTTGAAGAAATAATTGATGCGACCCGGTCCGAACGCTCGACACCCACCGGGGATGAAATACGTGCTGATCTCTTGCGCTGTGTTCACTTCGCGGTAGTCGTCACTGGCCTGACCGTAAAAGGTGCCAATGCGATGCAAGTTGGTAGCCGCCGTGCGGTTGGCGACGTAACCGGCCCGTTCCAGCGCCTCATAAGCCGTGACTAGGGCCAGACGCTGCATAGGATCAGTCTGCTGGGCCTCGCGAGGCGACATGTTGAAAAAGGCCGCATCGAAGAGACCAGGTTCGTCAATGAAGCAGCCGTAGGGTGTATGGCTGGCATTCATGCGCTTTCCCGCTGGGTCATAGTGCGTTTCAACGTCGAATCGATCCGCGGGAATCTTTCTGTGCACGTCCAGCCCAGAGGCCAATAAGTCCCAAAACTTTTCCGTATCCGTGGCACCTCCTGGCATACGACAGGACATGCCGACGATGGCAATCTTGGACTGGGCGGGGCCTCGAGGTGTAGAGGGGATTGTCGAGGGCTGCGTTGTCCATGCAATGACGTCCTCAGTCGATGTCTCCAGTTTGGCTCCTGTCAGGCCATTGACCAGCTCGCGGCCGGCGAGGGACATGCGGAACACAAAGACCCGACAGTCTAACGCGGCGAGATCATCGGCCTCCTGCACCAATCCCTGGATCACCTTGTCCCAGCAGATTGGCTGGGTAAGAATTTCCGAGACGATCTGTCCGAATAACTCTTCCGCCGTCGCTGCGATGTAGGGCTTGCCTGTGCTAGTTGAGAACACAGGGAGGACGGGACGAGCGACGGAAGACATTGTATCCGATTGCACGACTTGGGCCACATCCTCGGCCTTGTAAATGTGCTTCGCATGACACAGACCACTGTAGACAGGAAGGGCAACAAACTTGCGATCCCGGAAAAAGTCCGCGGTACGAAAGAGAGCCTTCAGTCTCGCAGGTGGGCCGCTAATAGTCACCGAGGTGGCGCTGAGGGCGCTGATGAAGATTTTACTGGCTTCGGGAGTTGACTTCAGGGCGTGGATCGTGTCCAACTCTTCTTGGACTTCGGACACTGCCACATCTGGAAGGACATATGCCCAGCTGTCTGGAGAGCCGGTAGTGTCTCGGGGCTGCAAAGTGTGCGAGACCTCATCGACGAGGACTCCGAGACGAAAGGCCAATCGAACGGCCTGTGCACCGCTGGAAGGAATGTCGGCCAAAGAGGGGGCACATGCCATAGCTGCGGTCACCATGAGGCCGATCCCTAGTCCAGCTAAATACGTCCTGACGGTGGCATGGTCAAACTCGTAGGGTGCATTCTCGTAGTATCTGCAGAACCAATATCAGAAACTGTTTGAAGGAGATGGGTTTGATAGACATACCCGATGAGTGAGGACAGCTGGACTACACAGAGTAGCACACCATCAATAGATCCAGCCAGAGGCCCTTTGCGCAAATCGGTGTAGTTGGCCAGTTCAAGGACGTTTTCAAACGCCGGAACCAAAGCCCGTAAGGGGGTGGGCAGCTGGCGCACCTCATCTTTGATGGCTAAGGTTGCCTCGTAGATAAACCGGGCAAGGATAACATGTTGTGTATCTTTGCTGTGGGTGTGAAGTCGTCGAAGCAGTTCGTGCAAGTCATCTGCGGGAAACTCGTTGCTAAAGTACAAAATCTTCATTGGAGGGACCTCCCTTGAGTTTGGGGTATGGACATCCATGGTGGGAAGAGAATCCCAACTACGTGAGCGAGAATCCAGGACGAAGGATCATCCACGAGGGGGCAGAAGATAGGCAAATAAGAGAAGAAGAGAATAAAAAGGATTTGAGGCTTGGAAAGAGTGTCTAGAGGGGAAAGGCAATAGTTCATATGTAGGAGACTTGCCACGCGGGCGACTATCTCGAATAAGTAACGTATTCCGACACCGGGGATTACTGCTATTGAATCATAGATGGGCTCGGCAATGATAATCAGGATTCATTCGGTATGCGAGAGGTTCGGGGTAGACGGTCTTCGGGGTCAGCACTGATGTCGTATCGGACATGGGGGATGACAATGACCTTCCTCTTGACAGGTCTGACTCTCTCCCCTCCGTTCAACTCGTTCAACAGAGAAACATGGGAGAAGGTGGCTATCGTCAGATCAACAAGGCGCTGAATATCGGCGCCTTTGAACACTATCTTCTCACGCAGCACGCCCGTTTACCTGACCTGGCCAATGTGGAACAACTTACTCCTCGCGTAATGCGAGTCCTGGGACAGAACCCTGGAAAGGTATGTCTAAGCTAAATATTAGATCGCTATGGGAGAAGAGGCTGATACCCTCAGTTCACCCTACAAGGAACAAACACCTATATTGTAGGGACAGGCTCCCACCGACTGATCATCGACACGGCTCAGGGCATCCCAGAATGGGCTGATATCATTTCGTCGACCTTGGTCGAGAACTCTATCTCTCTGTCCCATGTTTTCCTCACACACTGGCATGGTGACCATACTGGTGGTGTTCCGGACCTCCTTCGGCTTTACCCAGAGTTGTCGCAGTCTATATACAAGAACACGCCTGGACGGAACCAACGACCTATTGAGGACGGCCAGCGATTCACAGTGGAAGGCGCCACCATTCGTGCGGTCCATGCGCAAGGACACTCCCATGATCATATGTGTTTTGTACTCGAGGAGGAAAATGCTATGTTCACGGGAGACAACGTTCTGGGCCATGGGAGCAGCGCCGTGGAGGAACTCGGCGTGTACATGGCATCCTTGGACAAAATGCAGGCCCAGGGATGTACCACTGGCTACCCCGCTCATGGTATTGTCATCACCGATCTCCCGGGCAAGATTACAGTGGAGCTGGCGCAGAAGAAAAGACGGGAAGCCCAGGTCTTACGGACGCTGACCGAGATCCGACGACAATACGGACGAAAGATGGCCAGTGTGACGGTCAAAGGGTTGGTCACTACCATGTACGGAGAGGGTATTGCCGATGAGGTAAAGCAGCAGGCACTAGAGCCATTCATGGATGAAGTTTTGAGAAAGTTGGCCGAGGATGGCCGGGTAGCCTTTGAGCTTCGAGGCGGCGAGAAGAAATGGTTTGCCCTTGGTATTTAGTTTTCCAATATTATTTGTATTTATATTCTTTTTGTTCTTCTTTCATACATATTGCTACTAAATAGGATGAATTTGAATTTATCATGGAACCAGAAGTTGTATTTTCCGTCTTCGATTGCATCCCAATTAGGGTTGTAATATGGATACAACCAAATATAGGAATACACCTCTATGGCTATAGTGCCTACCCCAACATTCTCTCGCTATGTGAGCGAGAGACACCTTTCGGATTTGGATAAACATGGCCGGGGAATGGAGTAGTAGGATCGGATTCCGCTTAGAAAGATCCCCGAATCGCAATCTTTTAAAGGCAGGTGTTAATATTTCCTCCAGTCCAATCCACAAGCAACCACATCATCAAAATGGCCACTCAAGATAGCTCCCTCGAGAATCAAGCTTTGGGCCAATCGAGTCAAAAGCTGCTCTGCCTCACAATCTGTGGTTACCGAAAGCCGGGAATGAGTGAAGAGGCCTACCGACACCACATGACACAGATCTCGGCACCCATGACCAAGGACTTGATGGCCAAATATGGAATCGTGCGCTGGACACAGGTGAGATCGGGAATTGCTCAAAGGCTCGGACACCGGCTGATTCCACAGATCCACAACACCAGCGCCACCCGTGCTCTTATGGCACAGCTCTTCGACCCCCAATTCGCCAATGTGGTGGGCTATGACTGCTTTAGTCAGGCGGTGTTTAGGGACATTGAGGACTACAAGCGCATGAAGCAGGATCCCTGGTACAAGGAGCATTTGGTCGGTGATCATGAAAACTTTGCCGATACCAAAAAGAGCCAGTAGGTCAATTACTCCGGTGGAATGAATCTTTGACTAACAATTGAAGGATGACGATTGGGTGGGTGGAGGAGTTTGTCAGGGATGGGAAGGCTGTTTAGTCCGATCTTGATTTAAATATAAATTCCGTTTTCACTTTTACATTTACATGTACATGGCTCAGATAACCGTTCGAGCAATTTTCTTTTGATTTCGGTTATTCGCTCAGCCTTGTTATACATCATGGTATTTCAAATCCATCCTGACATCGGGGCTGAAGCCCTTGCCGTCATCACAGGATCTTTCCTCTCAGGCATGTAGCATAATTCTTGGATTTCAATTATACACATTACGACTAACAGAGACTAGGTGCAATGATGAATATCTCTCTTCTGACTATTCCGGTTCTCCTCGACACAACCCCAGAACCAACACACCTGGTCGATCAATGGGTTCGAGTGTACCACTACGGTCATCGAGTCTTACCCGCGCTGTCGATAGCTACCGGTCTCCTCTACGCCTGGACGGTGACACGAAAGAGAAAGGCCGGCCGTCCATGGCGCATCTTTGCACTAGCGGGTCTGACTACTATGAGCATGTTGCCCTTTACCTGGACCGTAATGCTGCCGACCAACACTACGCTCTTCGCCACCCAGATCGCAAACCATGCAGGACAAGTCGTGGCTTTTGATGTTGCTGTAGATCTTGTCAAGAAGTGGACTCTACTGCACACAACAAGGGCTCTTCTGCCCTTGACAGGGGTGATGATGGGCTGGGTTGGGACATTGCGCCAGTTCAACTGAATTTTTCAGACTTGATGATTACAAATCTAGATAGTCCAAAGTTTCTCCATGTATTTACCTAGGTACTGTCAGAATATACAATTATCATTCCTTAATCCAAGTTCAAGCACTACGGTGCAGTAGCAAGTGGAGAGCCCGACTTCAATGACCGATGTCGGGATCCGATACCTAACCATCGGAACCCGACAATGTTCCCCCTTGCAGCTCGACCAACCAATTCAAGGTAATTTTAGTTTCTGAGATTACCTGATTTCCAAACCGCTTGATTGAGTGAGAGGGACAAGAATGTCAGGATTATTATCCCGAACTTACCGGACTCCGTTTAACATGGATATGCAAGCCAACCGAGAATGAAGAGCACCATGATACTCTACAAAGCCATCGCGAGTGCTTCAACACGCATTCCGCCCAACAATCTCACCCCAATTGATGAGAAAATATGACCTCTAGTTATGCCATCCTCGGAGCAACAGGAAACTGCGGCAGTTCCCTCATCCAGATTCTACTTCAGAACCCAAATGCCTCAGTCCACGCCTACTGCCGCAACAAGGCGAAACTAGAGAAAAAACTCCCAGACGAGGTCAAAGACCCTCGAGTTGAAGTCTTCGCAGGCTCAATCAGCGATGAAAAGTTATTGGGCGACTGCATCCGCGGATGCAAGGCTATCTTCCTCGTCGTCACAATGAACGACAATCTACCCGGGTGTCGAGTGGCCGAGGACACAGCCCGTGGGGTGGTTTCCGTTCTGAAGAAGATGAACCCAAAACCCATGCCCAAGCTGGTAGTTCTCTCGTCCGCCACTATCGATCCCCACCTGTCGCGCAACATGCCGTGGTGGTTCCATCCTATCATGATCCGCGCCGGATCTTACGTCTACGACGACCTGCGCGTTCAGGAAAAGTTCCTGCGTGAGCAGGAGGACTGGTTGACTACAATCTATATCAAGCCTGGTGGTTTGGCACTCGATCAGCCGCGGGGGTATCGGCTGGACTTTGACAATGAGTCATCTTTTATCGCGTACATTGACCTGGCTGCGGCTATGGTCGAGGCTGTTGAGGATGTCGATGGTCGATATGATTTGAAGAATGTCAGTGTCGTTAACACGGGACGGAGTGCTGCTTTCCCGTCGGGAACGCCCTTGACTATCCTGTGTGGTCTGTTAAGCCACTACTTTCCTTGGATGCATGCTTATTTGCCTAAGTCGGGAGCTTAATTGTGAAAATTGGATTCAGTTAGAACATGTTTTTCTCATCTTTCCCTATCAAGCGTTGTAAATCATGTCGGTGGAATCGGAGCAGTTGTCTATACAACTCGTTGAGCGCAATTTCCTATTGTAGAAGTAAAGGCATCCGTCAGCCCTTTGGGCCAACATCCTCCAACTTTCTCCAACTTCCACAAAACGAAGGACGGCAGATTCCAATCGGCCCCTTGCGATTGTGATCTTATCCTAGTAACCAGCCAGTATGGCTTCCTTCTTATGGATTGTAGAGATTGTCAAATTCACATCAAGTGCATTCATCTCGCGGGTATCAAGCCATAAGCCCAAACAGCGTTGCGGGAAGTGTCGCCATAATTCCAAAGCTTCCAGACGTGATGTTTATAATCTATAAAGCGATAATTTAGGCAATCTCCTATGTATAGTCCCCTGTCAGACTTAGCGCTGTATGCGCCCGTAAGAGGGGATCATCTCAGTGCCAAAAGGTCCCTTACACTTTGCATCGCGATCCAACCTTGGGGCTGTTTATAGCGCCCAGACAGAAGGTTGATGACACCTATCTATCCATGAACTGTGCAGAAGCCGTTCAAAATTCCAATTAGGTGCAGCTATTCAACCCCATCAACTCCCATCCCAAAGCCCGTCCACCCATTAAAATCCTGAAGAAATTGAACGGCACTCGCCAGATACTGACCATTCTTCCAGCCCCAAGTTTCCTCGGCAACCTTCAAAGCCCTCAAAACCTTCAGACGATGGGAGTCATACCCAAACTCCCCAACAAAAGCCTGGGCCGTCACATAATCCCAATCCTTCTCGTTTTCCACGACCGACGGCAACGTCAGATGGGAAATATCCGGCCTCAACTGGGCAATATACAGATACAACACAAACATCCAATATTGCCGGATCACAGGAGTTACCCACTCCGACGGAAAGTGAGGCAGAAGCACTCGGATAGCGTGTCCCACCGTCAACATATGGGCAAAATAAAAGTCGTATTCATGTTCCGGGGTTGGGGTCGAGATGGTTAGCAAGACCGCCAGGTCGAGAATTTCCTCCAGTTGGCGGTCCGGATCGCTGACCTCCCAGGCCTGCCAGTGCTCCAAGAGAGCGGATTCTGCTGCACCAAAGACGGCGAAGATGTTGGCGTAGCCGGGGAGATCGAACAGATTGTCGAAGCGGGGGTCGACGTGGACTTTCGTCAAGATCTCCTTGAGGGAGGAATTCACACCCGAGGGTGGCAGGTCCATGAATCTGAACGTATAGTCCCGCTCTGTGCAGGCCAGACTGAGTGCTTCAGTTGCCACCTGAGGACATTGGAGCTCGTAGGCGTAGGCGAGATGGATCAAGGGATGACCCACTAATTGGTTAGTTTACTCTTTCGTTGAGAGGATAGTACTAAACTAACAGCCACCGATAAATCCATTGATCAATGGATTGGATGAGTCAAAGAGATATTGATTGACCACTGATTTCCAGTCTCCATTGCTCTGGGAGACTTCTTGATCAAAGAATTCGGTGAAAGAGAGGGTATAGCTAAGAGCTGGATTAGATGGGACTCGGAATGTTGAAGATGATAAAAATACGTCTTGTTATTTATCAAGCCCTGCCAACTCTCACGAGTAACAGCCTCCCGGGTAAAGAGATCATTATCTTCTTTTTTCTCGTAGTTTAGTCCCACCGTTTCAGTCTGATACATCTCCCTCATCTGGTCGACAGAGGCACCAAGACAGTAGGCGGATCCCAGTTTCTAAATTGATTAGCCAAAAATATGATAAAGAATAAGCAATGACTTACATGGGGAACATGACTGTGAAAGAGGAGCTTTGGTCCAAGCAGTAGGGCAACTTCCCCATGGCCTTGCTGAAGCAAAGCATGCAGGGTCCTGGAACGCTCGTCGGATAGGTTTGAGATATCGTAGGACGGTACGGGAGAGAGAGCTGTCGATGACATTGTGCGTAGTTTTCGATTTGAATCAGTTTATTGAGATCACCAGAGGGAAGGCGCATAACTAAACTTCTTATGTATCCGGTCTAGGTATATAAATGTCCTAAATACTGAATCGTACGATCACCGGAGCCCGACATCGAACCCCGATATCTCGGAAGATTCCATACGTATACACAAAATAGCTCTCTACACTGACCATCGAACGATATCGGACCCCGATAAATCTGTAATAACAACTGTACGGTGTATAGTAACTAATGATAATCAATGACGTCTATCTGCTAGGCGAATATCTGCCGCGGCGCGATGCGCTAGCGCATACACCGATGCCTCCGGATGACAAGTCGGCGGATATGGGAAGGTGCTGGAGTCGACAACGCGGATGCCCTTCAGACCCTTCAGTCTCCAGTTCTTGTCCAGAGACTTACCGATAGGAACCGTGCCGACCGGATGGTGGAACGAAAATGATTGCTTCTGGATGGCAGACCAGACGTCCTCATCAGACGTGACATTCGGGCCGGGATACCACTCCTTGATGACGACCGATTTGAGGGGATCAGAGGCCATAATTTCGCGCAGTTTCTTGTAAGACCAAAGCATAACGGCCTTGTCAGCCGGGGAACCGTAGTAATTGGAGTTGATCATCGGGGCGTCGCGGTAGTCGGAGGAGTTGAGAGTCACGGTCCCGGCGGCCTCGGGTTGAACGAGACTCGCCCACGCCGTGACAGTGCTGATGTTGGGAGTGGTTGCGATGAAGGGCACAGTACTATATTCCATCAGAACATGCGGGCGATCTGCAGGCAAGGAGGTATAGTGGGAGCCATCGATGCCATCGAAGACGGAGTCTGGCACGCGGAAGGTGGCGAAGAGTAGTCCGTTGTCTAGAGCCAGGGGACCCGAGGCATCGGTCTTGTACTGTTCCTCTGCCAGGGCCTTTTCAGTGGAATTCGTAGCCCATTGCCAGACGGTCATGATGTCACTCGTGACTTCAACCTCGACGACTCCGAATTGGTGGTCATAGAGCTGGGCCCCAACAGAAGGGATGTCTGCCACGACGGGGATGCCTAGCTCGGAGAGCTCCGCGGCGGGTCCGACGCCCGAAAGTTTCAATATTTTGGGTGTGTTGATTGCTCCGCTGCTGACGATGATCTCCTTTGAGGGGAGCACGTGGACCTTATTGGACACGGTATCAAGGTAGGTGACGTTGATGGCCTTGTGGCCGGCGAATCCGATGCGCTGTACCCACGCGTTTGAGATCATTTGGACATTGGGTCTGGTTTCTAACCGGAAACCAAAGGCATTGCGTGCATAGGACCGTGTGCGGTTAGAAGCGCGAATTGATTGCAGCCCTTTGCTCAAACCCAGTCCGGTTCCGTCGTTCAGATCGACCTCATGCACGCCGAGGGAGCTTTCCAGTGCCTGCGCAAAGGGTTCGTCAAAGCCCGTGCCTGTCGCGACTCGGCTGACTTCCAGTGGTCCCTTGCCGTAAGCAGACTTGTTGACAATCTGGGGATAGTCGGCTGGTTGGTCGGTATAATGGGTTGTGGCTTTGAAATCCTCTAGCAGCGAGTTCCATGCCAGCCCCGGATTGCCTGACCGTTGGGCCCATTCATCGAAGAGAGAGGCAGAGCCTCGGCAGTAAGCCATGCCATTGACCGCTGTACCCCCTCCAAAGACCCGGCCCTGTTGGAGGCCTGGTGCATGACCGTCGAGGTTGGGGTCTGGCTGAGATGAATACTCCCAGAAAGATCCAGAGATGAGAGGATAGTATGCAGGAGCTGGAATAAGATTAGATGTAACTCTTCACTACTTGTTGGACCTGAAACCCACTGTTTATGTTCTTGTCATCGATGCCATCATGTCCGGCCTCCAGCAGAATTACCTGCGTATTTGGGTTTTGCGAGAGCTGATCGGCCAGGACAAAGCCAGCGGGCCCTCCACCAACAATTACATAGTCTGGATTAGAGTCTGGATGCGGCCGAGCTACGGCTGGGATTGCCGCGATGATGGCGAGCAAGCCTTGGAAGAAAAGGGCCTTCATTTTGTTTTGTTCTTTGGATATTGGATTTCCATTCCTGTGTCTGGGTTATATATAGATGCAGGCACGAATGTACAGATCGGGTACGGGTAGTTCCACGTGTTCGTACACGTGGATGCAGGAACAATCGGCTTCCAGAACCCGGGGAAACCTTCCAAGGTTCCGAAGGAGCCCTGGAGGGTCCGAGGGACTCGGTGACCGATGGTGTCATCATTTGCCCTCGGGGCTCGTATAGGAGATTCCCCGATCTCACCCTTTGGAAATACGAGAAAACATAACACCGAAAGGTAAGATACCGAATCTGACAGGAAGTAAAGGTAAGTTAACAGATGGATGTCTGTTCTCATGTTTCTATTGATCCCCCATGTAGAGCCTGATTCACGGCTTCGTCAGTTTCTTTCTTCTTTGCTCGTAAAAGCCATCTATATCTATGGCTAGGAATGTAGCCTCGACAAATTAGTCGCTTCTGTTACTCTTTTCTTACTCTAGCCTCATTATGTTCCTGATGAATACATGGAAATGGTGATGGTGATAAGGGAGGTCTTTGTATTTGCTCATATAATATCTTCAACACAAGTTTCTAACTAACCAGCGCCCTGGAGGGAGCGTGGGTACCCATAGACTTGTAGATTTAATGCTTCTCTGAAATGCAGAAGCAGTCAAATATCTGAACATACACAGTCCCAAATCAAATTCCTGAATCCTCCTGCGTCGTGTTATGCTTCATATTCTGGGTGTTATACCATTCCGTCCACTCGTTACATTGATGCTCCAGCTCGGGCAATACCCCGGCCTTCTTCATCAGGGGTTTGATCTTACTGGGCTGTTCAAGAAACTGGAGGCCGAGTCCCGCACTGGCATGCCAAGCAATATGGCAATGCATCAGCCAGGCACCGGGGTTATTGATCTGGAAAGCAATCCAGAGATACCCCCCAATGGGACAATTGGCCACGTCTCTCCTGGCAGGATTATCCAGATTGGGAACCAAGTCGTCGGGGAAGGGTCCCTCGCCCTGGGCCAGAATGACATAATCATGACCGTGCAGGTGGATAGGATGGACCGACCGAGGGATGGTTCGGGGCGTGGCAGCATCGCTTAAAGTGTAGTTGTTCAGGATGAGGAAGTACACCCAGTCCCCAGTCGGGAAGTCTAGCGTGATGGGTGTCGTGTCGGGTGGGAATTCAGGATCGGCGTCCAAGGTGAGTTTCTTGATACTGGGATCGGTCCAGTCAATATACATGCTCCGGTTGGTTAGGAGCCAGGTGTGGATGCGTGAGTTGGGATCCGTCACGTTGGGCCACGCCTGTAATCCAATGCGCAGGTAGTCAGGTGTATCGAAGCTGTTCACGTTTCTACCCACCTGCCTCTTCACAATAGGAACGAGTTTCTCTGGTGGGGGATCCTGACAACCGAATCCGTAGTGCCGCTCGCTCACAGGAGGCGTATAGGGATCACTGGTATTCCGGGGATCGTATCGGATGACGCCAAGTCGGGACTCCCAAGTGTCAATGTCACAGTAGTTGGCGTGCATCCAAAAGTTGGTCCCGTGGGTGAAATCGGCATCCGCTTCGATCAGAATCTCATAGCGTTGTCCTGAAATTGGTCAGCTTTAAACATAGATACAGGGCGTACGTAACATACCGATGCCAACGATCAAAACATCCGTCTCATACGGTTCGATGGCCACAAAGTCATTATGGATGACTGTGAATTTATGCCCATCAATCCAAAACTTGTACGTGAGGAGACTTCCCCCATTCACCAAGCCAAGTTTGTATGTGGTCCCCTTTTTAAAGGTGATCTCGTGTCGCTCGTGCTTTCCAGTACATCTGGGGTCCTTGACAGGATCGCAATCAAAGACTCCTTTGCCATTCATGACATTACTCTCTGGGAGGGGGGCCTCTGGTGTCAGGATCTCGATAGGATACAGTTCGAAAGCATCGGTATGGTACCAATCGCTTATGAGAATCGGCCCCAGGTCGACATCGTAGTCCATACTACTTGGTCCGTGGATTACCATCGCCCCTGTCTGCGTTAGTATTTACTATTCGCCATCTGGCAAGTGCAGTGCCTTACCATAAACCCCACTCGTGTCTGGAAAGTTTCGTTAGTCAACAACCTGGTAGAGGAAATGATAAGATATCTCTTACACTGAATACTGAAGTGGGAATGATACCACGAGGTGCCGTACTGCATGGCTCTGAACTCGTAGACTTGCGACGATCCTGGCTAAAAGAGAGTCAGCCCTTTGATGCCGAGGTCGGTTGCAATTTTGAAGTCCCACCTTGCTTGGGCATTGAGTTATGCCTGGAACCCCATCCAAATGATTTGTCATGGATTGGCGGATTCCGTGCCAGTGTATGGCGGTGCCATTGTCGTTGGTCAAGTTGTTATGGACGGTGATCCCTGTCCCATGTTTAGCTCCATGCAGCAAAAGAGATCGACATACTTACGCAGAGTGTCGCCCCAATTGGCCTCAATGGTTGGTCCGGGGAATTGCCCTATGGGGGTTAGTCATTGATAGGAACTATAAATAAAAGCTCACATACCATTGACCACCATTGCATCGCTCAGGTATCCATCCGGAGAGATGACTTGGTTGGACACGGTAAGGTCGTACTGTAGAAGCCCAAAATGAGAATCATAGTCATAAGAGGAATGAAAAGCATTACCTCAACTAGTTTACCAGGGGGAATTTTCTTTTCATAGTCGGTATTAATATCGAATCCAGGGAGCCAGCAATCTCTCGCATGTCGTGAATGAACACACTTCGGCCGGGCCGAGACGGGCCACAGGAAGATCCCCAGAAGTAGGAGTCGTTGTATGAACATAATGGAAGTCACTTTTTGGTATCGATGTCCCTATATCAAAAGCTCACTACATCCAATAGTCTATATAAGAAAAGATATCCAGGACTCGGGATCCGATTTATAATTTCCTTTCGGGAATCCTTCAATTGTCGGAGATATGACTACAACTTTCGAATATAGATATATGGCCAAGACAAATATTCGGGGTAGTCTTGATGTCTATGATTTGTATGGGTATTGAAGCCAGGGAGCTGACAATCCCTCGCCTATGGTGTACAAGTATATTTTGTAAAATTTATCTAGACTAAAACAGGCTGGGAGATCCATAAAAATAATCCGCGTATTGATGCAAGGCGCACCAAAACCAGCAGTCTCAGTGAGAGAAGATGCCTAGGGCTCGGGGTCCGGTTTTAATTGAACACCGTTCTCGACATTCTCCAGGGCTCCTTTCGGAAACATGACTAAATCTATAAAATGCAGACCTCTAGCCTAGACGGTCATTACAATCTCTGCTTCACTAGAAAAAGAAACAGTCAACTCCAGTAACCTTCTTCAATCTAACCATGTCACAGACATCGACTCGGCTTGAGACGCCTTTCACCACCGCTGCCCTAGGCAGCGATGCCTCATTCTGGGAATCCTACATTGCGTCACGTCCCAGCCCGTCAGAAGATTTCTTCCGCCTCATCAATGAATACCATGCGAGCCACGGTGATAGTCGCATGGAAGTGGCACACGATGTGGGCACGGGACCAGGAAATATCGCGGCAAGACTGGCGCGGTACTATGATCAAGTGGTGGGCTCGGATGTGAACGAGCAGGCCCTGGACGCAGCACCGAAGCTGATCTCGCCGGACCTCCTGAAGAGAATGACCTTCGTCCGGAGTCCCGCTGAGGGTCTCGTCACTGCTGGTATCCCCACGAACTTGCAGAATACGGACCTCCTCGTCGTTAGCGAATGCATGCCCCTCCTCGATGCCCCCAGAGCCCTGGAGGCCTTCCACACCCTGATTCGCCCCGGTGGAACCGTCGCCATCTACTTCTACGGACGCCCTATCTTCCAAGACCCGGTGTGCGACGCAATCTACGATCGCATGGCGACACGCATCTGCCAATTCCTGCTTCCCTTCCAAGGAACCCCGGGTGAACCTTTCCACCGACGCGGAGCTGAAGGTCTCGTTAGCTTCCTAGACAACATTGCCCTACCGGCGAGCGACTGGGAGAATGTGGAGCGCCACAAGTGGAACTGCGACTACCCGCTGCTGTTCAACAGTCCCGATGGGTTCGACTTTGAATTTCACCCCGTCGATCGCCGCGGAGAGGGCGATATCACCCATGACATCGTGGACCGGGACTTCTGGGCACACGAGTGGGATGCTGACAATGTCAAGGCCTACCTTGACTCGGTGTACCCCCACTACCGGGGCCAAGCCGGGGAAAGCTATGCGGAGGTTGAGGCGATGTGCGAGGAGCTTCGGGCAGCGATGGGCGGAAAGCAGAAGGTCACCTTTTCCGTGGTGCTCGTTCTGGGGACCAGGAAATAATCCATCGTTACGTCTTTAGATTACGCATAGTCATCTTTCGGTCTTTGCCTCAATTTGCACTATCTATTTTACCACAAGATACAATGTTAGAGCTCTAAGTAAATGAATCTACCTAACTAGATTCAGCCAGTTCATAAAATTTATCGTAAATTTAATCAAAAATAATTCATTGGCTTGATTTCTAAGCAGTTGAAACAAGAGTTGGCCACCCCGACAGGGGTTGCTAATGCCGACCTTCATGCATCATCGTACCCCGGTTTATTTCGACCAGAGAGAGAAACCGGAGTTAGTTAAATCCCAAATACCGATCTTGGATTGCTAAGCGCTTGATACAGGAATGCGTCGTTAACCCAAAAACCGGACGCTGGTGACAGGGGTACGTTAGTCGCCTGTACAGTGCAAAACCCGGCAAAACCCGACCCAGCCATGCACTATCGGACCCCGACAGAAGCACTGCAACTACAACAAAGGGAAAGACAAGGAGTTAGGCATTTGCGGCCGATGCAACACCAAAATAAATCTCAAAAGGGATTAACCATCCGACCATGGGTTACGGCTTCAAACTATTAAGGCGATGCCTTTCTCCCCTCTGTGCTGTGGTATTCGAATCAAGCCTCGAAAAGCAAGATTAAGTGAATTGAAACTTCAGAGTAGCTCTACAACTATTACAACAAACCTCACATCCAAACCAATCCAATCTAAGAAAATGCCTCCTCCACCCCCTCCTCCCAAGAGTGTCCTGGGCCGCCACCGTCTCCTGGCTCCCTCGGCGTCGGTGCGTGTCAGCCCGCTGTCGCTAGGCGGCATGAGTAAGAACTCTTTTTTTTTTTCCTATCAAAAAAAACATACTAACAGTTATCCAGGTCTGGGTGACAACTGGAAAGGCATGATGGGTGAATGTACAAAGGATCAGGCATTCGAGCTCCTAGACGCTTACTACGACCTGGGAGGTAATTTCATCGACACCGCCAACATGTACCAATTTGGACAGAGTGAAGAGTGGATCGGCGAGTGGCTGCAGAAGACGGGCCGACGATCCGAGATCGTGCTCGCAACCAAGTACACGCTTAGCCCGATCTTCGGCAAGTCCGTGCAACAGAGCAACTACGGTGGCACGGGCACCAAGAGCATGCGCGTGGCTGTCGACGAGAGCCTGAAACGTCTTCAGGTCGAGTACATTGACCTGTACTATGTTCATGCGTGGGACTTTGCCACCTCCATCCCTGAGCTGATGCAATCACTCAATACCCTCGTCCAGCAGGGCAAGGTCCTGTATCTGGGAATCAGCGACACGCCCGCTTGGGTCGTCACCAAGGCTAATGCTTATGCGCGCGAGCACGGTCTCCGTCCGTTCTCGGTCTATCAGGGTCGGTACTCGGCTATGATGCGCGATCTCGAGCGTGATATCATCCCCATGGCTCGGGATGAAGGCATGGCTATTCACCCCTGGGGTGTCCTCGGCAGTGGTATGTCTTTCTCCACCATGAACATATTTTTTTTTACTAATGACTATAGGATACTTCCGCTCACCCGATGCCGCCCCCAAGGAGGGTGGTCGTCAAACGCCTCATGTCAAGACGGGCCGCGAAGAACAGGTGTCGGCCGCCTTAGATGCTGTCGCCAAGCGCCATCAAGTCCCCATCACGTCCGTTGCACTTGCCTATGCACTGCAGAAGGTAAAATATACATTGATGTCATGAATCTTTCTTTCACTAACCGGTTCAGGCTCCGTATATCTTCCCCATGGTTGGCGGAAACAAAGTCTCTCATCTCAAGGCCAATGTCGAGGCCTTGAGCCTGGAGCTCACTCCCGAGGATGTGGCAGAGGTTGACAAGGGCTACGAGTTCGATCTCGGCTTCCCACACAACTTCCTCAACTTGGGTGGCTTTATGCCCCAGGGTCCACAGCACGTGTCCTTCCTCTCGGGCTTGGGTCATTTCGATTATGTCGAGGCTCCGACTGCAATCAAGCCTCAGAAGTAGTCGAAGCTGTCCATGTCAATGGTACTAGCTCGAGATATACAGACCCGTATATATAGACAAATTCAGGGTTATGATAATGCAGTATAAAAACCGGCAGCAATGTTGCCCACTTTAGCAATATATAAAAAAATATGACCATTCCTGGTAATAGATTACGTTTCTAGTAGGGTACTAGACTAGGTTGAAAATGTTACATTGATGTTCCCTCAAGCTCATCGAGCTGCCTTGGCAGAGCACAGACAATTATATATTGTAGTAGTGTATCGGATGATTCAGGATTATGTGATATAGAAGACTTCCCTCCATGAAGGATAGCAATTCAGACACTCTTTGTCTCCACTCCCACCCCTATGTGCTCTGATAAAGGGAATGCGCAGGAGGAAGCGACTCCTAACCATAGCGCATCCGCCGAAGAGCCTATCTCCGTACACAAAAAGCCCGATATAGAGACTGCATATTCTGCCGACAAGCGCGAGACGCCTCCATTCCGTATCCCCGATCTTATTGCAACTTTATTAATGATAGGAGTCATCAGAAGTAAATTGTAAAGCTGTATAATCCCTTTATACATGTAATAAAGGCCTGTATTTATGGATTTCCCTTCTACCTTTGTAGATAACCTCGGTTTGTTGACTTTGTAATGGAAACAGAGTGAATGACAATAACATCGGGTCTTCTGGATTGATAGTGACTAAATGCAGCCTGGGATTAAATTGAGATATTTGTCTACGATCAACACCATGCATATTGTATGTAGAGAAAGGCGCAAGTGATATCAAACTACATCGGCGGTGATCTTTCTATCCTCTATAGGATAATAGAACCATTACTCCATACAATGTACTCGAAGATGGCTCTGGGGCTACTACCGAGCTATATAAACCCAAGCTAAATAAATTATTAATTTTAAATAGGTGACATATTCTAGCCAAGACTCCAGGATGTTCCACCAATATATATATCAGTAGTTTCAGAGTTTATTTTTTATGGACAAATTCGTTCACAGAAAGTGAGTCTATTATGTATCTCTATCACCCAGCTTTACCATAGATGGTGATTATTAGATATGGTGGTATACTACATGTATTACTTTGTTGTTCACAGTATGGTATACAACAGCGATCTACAATGATCCACACTCGGAAGGTGGAAACCGAGAATGCCAAGACTGGCCCCCGGGGCCCCAGGGGGACAGTGTTGACAAAGAAAAGTATTCATAACTGTCCAAACCGGTGGACATATGGCTGAAATGCAGTTATATAGAATAATTCATATCCAACTCAATGTATGTACTTATATAGGATAGAGTGGATATAGCAAAATACCCGTGGACATATATTCCAAACGTGATTGGTGGGAGATGACAGGGTAATCGACTCACGTAGTAGTTGGCCAGGTGACTTTGTTAGTCACAAAGGCGGAGACCAAGGGAATTTGGAGCTTCTTTCCTCGATATCATCTTATCTACGATTTTCTTTTGGGGGGCTGGGCTTAATATACAGCTCATATTTACCTGTGGAGTCGGTACTTTGCACCTTGATCTTTGCGTCATACTGGCGCACTAGTTCCTTCCCAGAAATCCTGCTTATCACTCTGCTCCAGTCGTCATCCTTCAACATGATCTGCTCTGCGAAGCGGAAAGTCCTGGATGGACTAAATAAGAGATACATTTACGGTCGCGTGGTATGTTAGCTCCCCCTTGCTGAGATCTGGCATTCTGTTTCCTCCCAATTTGTTTACAGCGCTTAACCTCTCATCACCTTCTAGCCTTTATTGCATACCATTGTGTTCCTCGTCGAGATGGCAGTCGCAGCACGTATTGCTGCGAAATTTAATACCTACTATGCTGAAAGGCCAGGTAAGCCTCATGCCGCCGGTTGCCGCGAGATCACAGACTGACATCACTGCTATCAATAGTGCTCACGACGATGGTCACCAACGCCGTAAGCTTGTCGCGATATTGAACAATGTATGGGCGGATAACTGACAAAATGGATGATATAGGTGCTTGGTGGTGTTGCCGATACCGTTGCCCAGCTGATTACGGCCTTCCGGACCCGCCGACCTCTGGCGAACGGCGACGAGTTCCTTTCGATAGAGATCCCCGACTTTGACAAGAATAAGGTCCCTGCTGCAGGGGAACTGGGATATGCCCGGAATACGTCGCCATCTTTCGATTTCGAGCGTCTGACGAGATTCATGTCTTATGGCTTCCTCATGGCGCCGTTGCAGTTTCAGTGGTTCGGATTCTTGTCCAGAGCATTCCCGCTCACTAAGATGAACCCGACGGCTCCCGTTTTCAAGCGTGTCGCGTTTGACCAGTTGATTTTTGCGCCATTCGGTATGGTCTGCCTCTAGCTGCTTTGGGATATTTTTGGATTGGGCTGATTTATCTAGGTCTGGCGTGCTTCTTCACCTATATGACGATCGCCGAGGGTGGTGGTAGAAGGGCATTGACAAACAAGTTCCGTGATGTCTACTTGCCCACCTTGAAAGCCAACTTTGTGCTCTGGCCGGCAGTACAGATCCTCAACTTCCGTGTCATTCCCATTCAGTTCCAGATTGTGAGTTTCCCAGGTTGTCTCGTTGAGATAGGACCCACACTGACTTCCTAACCCAGCCATTCGTCTCAACCGTTGGAATTGCATGGACCGCATACCTTTCTCTAACCAACTCCGCCGAGGAGGCCCAATAGAACGCTATTATAGCGAACATGATGATAACGATTCGGGCTATAAATTGCACTCTTTTCTTCCAAATTGTTTGGGCGTACCGGTTGATCGGTCTGACTTTCATGTAAATGGTTATGATATTTACCCACGGACAGGGCTTACAAAAGGTCGGATCTTGCGCATTTGGGAAGACCAACTTGGGGTTTTGCTGTTGATTATGTTTGAGATTTGACTTGGTTGCTTTAGGAAAATTCCACTTTTCCGCTTTTCAGCCATCTTTGGAGCTTCACATGGTATCGTTGGACTCGGAAAACATCCAAGCATGTAGCGGCTATGGAAATTCCCAGCAGTATAGGCGATCTCCCCAGAATTTCCCGATTCCGAGGCTAAAGAGGACCTTTATGGCCCGGCCTTCCCCGTATCAACGGGAGCTCTGACATCAGTCCCGCGTCAGCCCGATTAGCTCTCCGGGGGTAGTTTGGTACGGGAATTGGAAGTACCGATTTTTTAAAAATACTTAACAAACACTGATTGCATTGTAGTTGAAGGAAGTATCTTATTCGGTCGAATACATAATCAACAGGTACCCTCGTTGCTACGGATGCGACCTCTTCACCGGCCTGCCCCACCATAACCAACCCCTCCACTCTTTACTGATCACGACTCACCGTGGCCTGATTAGTTCCTTCTCCTCCTTTTCCTCTTCTCTTCTCTTACCATTGTCATACCATTAGCCTACAATGTCTCTCTCCAACAAGCTCCCCATTACTGATGTCGACCTCAAGGGCAAGCGTGTCTTGATCCGGGTAAGCTCCCAGCCAATTGAGCTTCACTCGCAGCCTCTAACTGACTGGAATAGGTTGACTTCAATGTACCTCTCGATGAGAACAAGAACGTTACCAACCCCCAGCGTATCGTCGGTGCCCTGCCCACCATCAAGTATGCCATCGACAACGGTGCCAAGGCCGTTGTGCTCATGTCCCACCTGGGCCGCCCCGACGGCAAGGTCAACCCCAAGTACAGCCTGAAGCCCGTTGTTCCCGTCCTTGAGAAGCTTCTCGGAAAGAGCGTCACCTTCACTGAGGACTGCGTTGGCCCCAAGACTGAGGAGACCGTGAACAACGCCTCCGATGGTCAGGTCATTCTGCTTGAGAACCTGCGTTTCCACGCCGAGGAGGAGGGCAGCTCCAAGGATGCCGAGGGCAAGAAGGTCAAGGCCGACAAGGCCGATGTCGATGCCTTCCGCAAGGGCCTCACTGCCCTCGGTGACGTTTACGTCAGTATGTAACCCCATAATCTTCCGATTTCCTGTCCTTCTTTGATTTCTAACGTCAATTCAGACGACGCTTTCGGTACCGCACACCGCGCTCACAGCTCCATGGTCGGCGTGGACCTCCCCCAGAAGGCTGCCGGTTTCCTCGTGAAGAAGGAGCTTGAGTACTTCGCCAAGGCTCTCGAGAACCCTGCCCGTCCTTTCCTCGCCATCCTCGGCGGTGCCAAGGTCTCCGACAAGATCCAGCTGATCGACAACCTCCTGCCCAAGGTTGACAGCCTCATCATCACCGGTGGAATGGCCTTCACCTTCAAGAAGACTCTTGAGAACGTCAAGATCGGCAACTCTCTCTTCGACGAGGCCGGCAGCAAGATTGTCGGCGAGATTGTCGAGAAGGCCAAGAAGTACAACGTCGAGATCGTCCTCCCCGTTGACTACGTCACTGCCGATAAGTTCTCCGCCGATGCCACCGTTGGTTCCGCTACCGATGCCACCGGTATCCCCGACGGCTTCATGGGTCTGGATGTTGGCCCCGAGAGTGTCAAGTCCTACCAGAAGACCATCGGTGAGGCCAAGACCATCCTCTGGAACGGTCCCCCCGGTGTCTTCGAGCTCAAGCCCTTCGCCGCGGCCACCGAGGCTACCCTCGATGCCGCTGTCAAGGCTGCCGAGTCCGGCTCCATCGTCATCATTGGCGGTGGTGATACCGCGACCGTCGCCGCCAAGTACAAGGTTGAGGACAAGATCTCCCACGTCTCGACCGGTGGCGGTGCCTCGCTCGAGCTTCTCGAGGGCAAGGAGCTGCCCGGTGTTGCTGCTCTGTCCAGTAAGTAAATGATGAAAAATAGACGGCGAGAGAAGAGTCTAAATTGGCTCTTTTTTCGTCCCGCATGTTTATGAAACTGTAATGTACACAGCCAATGAATTTCCTTAATTACAAACAATCTTTTTAAAAAATACCTCTATTGTGCTTTTAGATCGGATAACTAAGTGTTGTGTTCAGGTACGAAACCGAAGCTTTAATCACGCCATCAAGAGATCTCCATGGTCAGTTCTCATGTATATAGACGAGAGGAAATCTCTACGATGGATAAATAGGACAACGCCACAGTGGCATATGGGCTTGAACCATGCAATCCCATTCACTCCACCTCGCAACTCACACTGATACTCCCGTTCATCCTACAAAATACCAATCCCAGGCTTGCGCAGAATCAGAAGCATTGATATTGGAATATCAAAGAGAACATCATGATAGTAATCCCGAAAGCAAGATCAGCGCTCCGAGTAATGAATCGTAAAAAAAAGTTCAAAAGGCACCATGTCTCATTTCTTCCCCGACAAGCTCCCGACAAATGCATGTTGGCAATTATTGTTCTGATTCCTCCCATTGGTTCCAAAGACAGGGGGGTATAGTGTGCGAGATGAAATGGCCAGCCAACTCGATAATGAACCTATCCCGAAACCCGACGCGGGGGTTATCTCTTTTTGGTGCGCTTGTCCAGGTTCGTTTAGATTTAAGCCGATGCTTCGACTTTCTTCAATTCTTCCCTGGATGAGGTGATGGGTGTTAGTGCGGTGAAGGAGGGGAAGCTGACAGCTTTGGAGATGTGGGGGGTTCGAGCGTGGCGGTGTAGATAGGGAGATGAAAGGGAATTTGTAGGAAAGGAATATAGTGTAGGGTATTTGAAGTGGAGGAAGTGTAGGGAAAGCCGAACTCACTGGAGCTGCTTTGAGAAGTCCTCCGCCGCGTCATCGTCATCCCAGCTCTCTTCCCACAGGTGCTCGCTACCGCCATTTGCTGTCGCGCCAGAGGTCTGCTCGGCTTCTTCTTGGGGCCAGTCTGGGTGTTGTAGAGTTAGCTTCGTTGCTCTTGGGAAGCACTTGAGGGTCTAGTCGATACCTTCAACGGGGAAATCCTCGAACTCGTCGTCTTCCTCTAGGACTTGGGGCTTGGCCTGTGGTGGGGGCTGCTCTGTGGCATCGGTCTTCTGGCTAGTTGGGTTTGACATTGTGAAAGATGTGATTGACCGGGAGGATCACAGGTGGATGGGAGATGTGGACGTGGATGTAGCAGCTTGGAAGTCGGAGGTCGGAGGTTTTACTTAGTAAGACCGGCGATAAGCCGATAACGATGATGTAGTTGGGAGGCAACCTTGGAAAACAGTGCAGCGTTGGGATTTAAATGGAAGAAATGATAACATGAATAGTGAGATTGGAGAAGAGAATAGAAGAAAGTGATATATTATAAGATAATTCGAAATAATTTGGTAGATGTCGAATTGACTATAAAAGAAGAAGTAGCGGAGCTACCGGCGGAAAGAATATGGAGAGAGAGAGCCTCAGCCTCGACGTGTTGTTATATTATTCCTTCCCCTCCTCCGTCATCTTTTCCTCCCCTCTCCACTTTGTGTTTTCCCTTTCCCCCTTATTCTCTCTCATATGAGATGTTCTCGTCCATCGCGCTTCCGCTATCGCACCGTTGACATTCTTCCCGATCCGGTGCTATCTCTTTTCGGCTTGCTCGGCTTGCCCTGACCCTGACTTGAGACAATCGTGGATTGTGTTCCTATTGAAAATCCATTACACATACTCAAACGCCAGCGGTCTTCGCCATGTTGCGAGTCGGGTCCTGGTTGTACGGCAAAAAGCCGGGGCAGTCTGTGGACTCGCAGGTTGAGTTGAAAGACTGTGAGTTGTGTGATATACTCTAGGAGAGCGCATAGTTGTCGTTTGATTGTATGCTGACCGTGGTATTCCGAGTTAGTGCACGATGCGTTGACAGGTATGTCCTATGGTAAATGTCTGCCTTTAGGCACCGACTAATGGTATGCCCAACTAGCGGCAACACTGATTCTCAACGATGATGTTGATGGCGCGGAGGCTGGTCTCTCCGGGGGCACTTCGTCTTTTCACAATGTGGGTGATCGTCGCTGTCACCATGAGCTATGACGTAGCACGGACCTTGAGAAAAGAAGCTGACTCTCGATCGAATAGCTTGGTAAAGGCGTGGTCGCATTCGTCCGGGCGACATTAGGCTTCGAGCAGGAGATTATGCGACAAGGTCCATGTTTTTTTAATCCTCTAATTCCACTGTTTCTGACAATCCCGCAGCATCCGAGCGCCTTTATGAAGCAGAAACTAGCGCGGCCAACGACCAAACCCGGGCCCAGCAAAACGCCCAAGCACCCAATGCCTTTCACTCCGATATCTATGCTCCGGGTACCGAATACGCATTGTGCCAGGCAATCGCCCAATTGATGAACGCGGTTGTTGGGGTACTGAATGAAAGCCTGACAGAGAGCATCAAAGCATTCTATCGGCTGAGAAAGGCGTATATCGCACTAGACGCTATCATGAAGATGGAAGAGAAGTTTATGCAACAGAGGGATATACACAAAGTTCTACTGCCAACTGCGAGTGATCTCACAAGCTCGAGCGTTGCGTGCACAGACACGAAGTCTGAATCGGCCAGTCTTTCCTCGAAAAAAAGCGCAAAAGACCGAACCGAGCTCAATTCGTCAATGAATGGATTGGCGATATCCCCGGTAGCGACATCTCCAGGTGCCTCAACGGGCACTTCCACACCTGCAAAGCATATCCACCACGACCCCGACTCGGACATCTTCAAAAACGAGATTGATGTTTTTGTGCACTCTGGTGCCAACTTCTGCTTTGGTATTCTGCTTCTACTGATCTCCATGGTTCCACCCGCATTCAGCAAGCTTCTTTCCATTATTGGCTTCCATGGTGACAAGCAACGAGGGCTGAGAATGCTCTGGCAAGCCAGCAAGTTCCACAACCTAATTGGTGCCATGGCTGCTTTGGCACTCCTAGGATATTACAATGGCTTTGTCCGGTACTGCGATATTATGCCCGACCCAACTCCTGGCGAGACCGACGTCGAGGGATACCCACAGGAGAGGCTGGCTGGGTTGCTGGCGGAGATGCGGTCTCGGTTCCCCAACAGCCGACTCTGGATGCTTGAAGAATCGCGGATGTTGGGCGCTAATAAGAACCTGGACAGCGCTCTGGCAATGTTGTCCACGGACATCAAGAGCCCGCTCAAGCAGGTCGAGGGGTTGTGCGTGTTCGAAAAGAGCTTGAACGCACTGTTCCTCCACAGATATGATGTCTGCGCTGAGGCATTCCTCGAAGTATGACTTTCTTTTCTAAGACTTTTGAACCATCAAGCTAATATTTTCAGTGCGTGGAACTTAACTCGTGGTCTCGTTCACTGTATTACTACATCGCCGGATCCTGCCATGTTGCCCTGTACCGGCAATCACTACACGATCCAAAGCTTGCAGAGGAACATGCCAAAAAAGCCACCGTGTACATGCGGAAGGCACCCGAATTCGCCGGGAAAAAGCGATTCATGGCCCGACAACTGCCATTTGACATCTTTGTGACTCGCAAGCTTGCCAAATGGGAGGCGCGTGCCAAAGAATGGAACGTTCCCTTTGTGGATGCGATTGGGGTCGACCCCATTGAAGAGATGATCTTCTTCTGGAACGGACACAGTCGCATGACCGACGAGCAGCTAGAAGAGTCCTTGACTCGGCTAGAATGGTGCGAAAGCGAAAAAAACAAGACGTGGTCTCGCGAGGGGGCTGAAGAAAAGGCGATCCTGGAGCTTCTCCGGGCAGCCGTTTTGCGATCCCTGTGCAGACATGATGAGGCGAAAAATATCCTGCAGACCCGCGTCTTGTGCAACGACAAGGCTCTGTTCAAGGCCCACCTGAAGGATGACTGGGTTCACCCAGTTGCGAATTTCGAGATGGCCGCCAACTTTTGGATGGAGCGTCCCACATACCAAACTCTGCATGGGATTACTCTTTCCTCCAAGGCGTTGGACGAAGCCGAAGCGTCTGTGGCATCTGGGGAGCCGAGCACAATGGCCGAGAGAAAGCAGGTAGTCGAGTGCAAGAAATACCTTGATTATGCTGCCCGCTGGGAGACCTACGAGCTCGACGCTCGTATTGGACTCAAGGTTACTGCGGCGCTTGAAGCAGTCAACAAATGGGAGAGCATGCATCCGACCGTTTAATGGCGATTATTGTTTCTATTTGAATCCTCAGGCACGTCCCTGTGAATAACTGCCCTGGATGCCTAGTGTAGCATATACACATAGAGTATAAGTAGATGTTAGGATTAAAGGTTTAACGAAGTTTTTTAAGGTCTCTCTTTACATCTATTTCTTTCCATCTTCACATTAGTACAATGATGTCATGTGATATACGAGGATCACTGGATTAATTCAACCTGAACCTCAACCTCCATCCTCCAACCCCCATTGTACTATTCAGTGCCCCCGATCGACAAGACATGAAAAGTCAATGCTTTAACGTGAATTTCATTGGCCCCATCAGACCCAGATAGCGGTTCCACTCATGTGGCAGTCGGCACTTCGGCGCCATCGCCACCAAGGCCGAGCTCCCATATCTTTCTACAGAGTACGGTCGTGGGCAGGAATGATACGCCTCGGTGCTTCACTGGTGATGCCGAGAGAAAGCTATCCTCAAGAACTCATTGGGCACCGAGATCGGCCAGGTGACAGATCCTGCAAGTTATCGGATATCACGGCTTCTGTCATCGGAGGTCCGAAAGCTTGAAGAAGCGGAATAAAACGAATTCACATCCCCAGATATCTTTCAGCCTTACAGTTCCAAACATATTCTCGGAGACTTTTCGTCATATCCACCTCTTATCTCCGAGATTCATTTTTTTTCCATTTCTAGATTTACCGTAATTTGTTCTACTTCAAATATTCCATTTGCCACCCTTCCCAGCTCAAACGCTGGTCCTGCGACAATTCAACCAATGAGTCGTGCGTGATAATGGGCGAACGGACAGAACATGATTATCGCACCAGCATATCTAGCGAAGATATCGAACCGCATCGCAGCGCCGACGGGGCAGATGGAATCGCGTTGGAAAAGCAAAGTACTGCGGCGTCGGGGTATTCGGCCTTTCAACAGCGCACGCAGTCAATAGTTTCGCGCATTCGGAGTCGAGACCCAGACCAGACGGCGCAATTCAATCATCCACTCACGAATACCAAGACAAGTCCTGATGTCATTGTCGATTTCGAAGGGCCGGATGATCCTTATAGACCATTGAACTGGAGTTTCAGGAAGAAGGCTATCACAACTGTGTTGTATGGATTAACTACTATGGGTATGTCGGGAACGGGGAAATCTCGGAGAAATGAATCATGGAGCTAATATTTATCAATAGGTTCGACGTGGGCGAGTTCAATGTAAGTCCATTTCAGCCTCACGGTTCATAGAGTATTAAACTAAGTATGATGCTAGCTACTCGACGGGTCAGGCAGAGATTAGCGAGGAGTTCGGCGTCTCAAATGAGGTTGCTACACTCGGAACCTCATTACTTTTGTTCGGCATGGGATTGGGCCCGTTGATCTGGGCGCCTCTGTCTGAGCTCTATGGACGCAAAGCCGCAGTTTTACCGCCATATTTTCTCGCGGCGGTCTTTTCGTTCGCGACTGCCACCGCGAAAGACGTGCAGACTATTATGATCACTCGATTCTTTACGGGCTTTTTCGGCTCGGCCCCTGTTACTAACACCGGCGGAGTCCTGGGTGATATTTGGTCCGCCGAAGAGCGCGGAGCTGCCATTGTTGGTTATGCCATGGCCGTGGTGGGTGGGCCTGTCATTGGGCCTATAGCGGGTGGTGCCATCGTTCAGAGCAATCTTGGATGGCGCTGGACTGAATATGTGAGTATTGCACGCTCGGAGGCGGAAGTTGAAGCTATACTAATATCTACTAGATTACTGGTATCATGATGATGTTCTTCCTAACCATGGACCTCCTCTTCGTTGACGAGAGCTACCCACCAGCTCTGCTAGTCTACAAAGCGCGCCGGCTCCGCTTCGAAAGCGGCAACTGGGCCCTCCATGCCCGCCACGAGGAGTGGGACGTGACCCTCAAAGAAATAGGCAACAAATACCTCATCCGTCCCTTCCAACTCCTCGCAACCCCAATCTGCTTCCTCGTCGCCCTCTACGCATCATTCGTCTACGGTATCCTCTACCTCAGTCTAGCAGCCTTCCCAATCGTCTTCCAGGAAATCCGCGGCTGGAACCAAGTCATCGGCGCACTACCATTCCTCGCCTACTTAGTCGGCATCCTAATGGGCGCAACCATCAACCTTGCGAACCAGAGGTTCTACATAAAACGCTTCAAAGCGAACAACAACCGCCCCATCCCCGAAGCTCGTCTCCCACCCATGATGATCGGCTCTGTGCTCTTCGCTGCGGGTATGTTCGTTTTTGGTTGGACAAGTCCAAAACACATTCACTGGATCTTTCCGAATATCGGCGCGGTCATGATGGGCTTTGGCTTTTTCACGATCTTCCAGGCAGCCATCAACTACCTCATTGATACGTTCCAAAAATACTCCGCTAGCGCGATCGCTGCGAACACTTTCCTGCGTTCGATGTTTGCTGGCGGTTTCCCGCTTTTCACAACCCCTATGTTCCATAATCTTGGTGTTCCTTGGGCTGCTAGCGTGCTGGGCTTCATTTCTGTTGCTCTCATCCCAATCCCATATCTGTTCTACAGGTACGGGAAGCGGATTCGAGCGCGCGGGACGTGGTCGCGAGATTCTGTTTAAAATTCTGCTAAACAATTGTTCTCCGTCGTTTTATTATACATGTTCTTTAATAGCTGGCCTGATTTCTGGTTGTGGCAGGCCTATCCCTTGCATTGATGATACCCACCGAGTTTCGGGCATTTCAGATTGACTTATATTAGTTACTACAAGCCTATTATATCAAGACGCAGTCTGATGGTTCTACTTCACTACTTTTCTACTTGGAGAATATTCAATAGACAGGTTTCCGCGTATTAGAGTATAACAAAGAAGCAACAAGCACAAAAGTAGCAGAGTCAACAGAAAGGAAGATATAAAGAGCGAAGATAGTGAGTATGCCATATGTACCCAATCTAGAAGCCAAAAAAAGTCCAAAGCGATACAATATAAAGACATGCAAAACAGAAACATGCAGTCGAAGCATAAAGACATGAGAAATGACCACAAGGATAGGGAGTTCTTTTCGGTGTTTTCTTTTTTCCCTCTTGGGATTAACACCTGTTTTTGCTTTTTTTTTGCTTTTCTCTGTTTTTCTTCGCGGATTCGAGCACAACCATCATGGTTCAAGCTCGACTGGAAATCACACTGTTTCGTCTAGTCAGCCTTCGCGCAATGGTCATAGCCTTCGCCCACGTCTTCTTCTTTTCGACACGAGAGACAGGATCAGGCAACGCAGCACCGGTAGCAAGAAGCTCTGTTGGGATATCATCCTGGTGCTTGGCATTGTGCAAAGCCAGCACAGCCATTTGGCCCAGGAAAGAGGGATGTTCGATAAGATCCTCGAGGCGAACCTTGAGACCCTCCTGCTCAAGGAGCCAGGTAAGCTGGGCTAGGTTGAAGACGTCACCGCCGAGATCAAAGAAGGACGAGTCTAACTGGAACGCGGATTCGTGGGTTGCCTTGTCAGCTTCTGGGTCGACGCGGGCTGTGGTAGTGCGACTGGGAAGGACCTGGTGCCATGAGCGAGACAGGATGTCCGAATGGACGAGCAGTTCTGCGATGGAGCGCGACTTGAGGTGTGCGCTGAGGAAGTGCTCGTCTGTTGGTCGGGGAAGGTCTTCGATTGTCTGGGGTGGTAGAGAGCGCAGCATGCTTGCCGAGGGTAGAGAGGCGGTTGGGTTTGCGACGAGGGATTGAGCAATCTCACAGGCCATGTCGAGAACCTTGGTTGCGAAGAATGGCATCACAGGTCCCTTTTCGGAGTAGCCGAGTGTGACATCGAGGCCACGTTCACCGGAGGGGCGAGATACCATGGTTAGATCGGCTAGGTTGTCATTGACGCCGACACCACCCATACGGTACTTGTTGTTGTCGAGCTCCATTGTTCCCTCGTAGTCGACGTTCTGGTGGAAGACCGAGGTAGTGAAGTAAGTCCAGTCAGGCCAGTCGGTACATTGCTTGATGATCTCGCGGAAGCCTAGAGATTCGAAAGGCATGTTGGAGACCTGCTGGTCTTGAAGGTAGCGGAAAAGATCGACACCGGTCCATTTCTCGTTGAGCTTCACGCGCACCGGGATGACATTGACGCAGGGGCCAACTGTGTTCTCAATACCGGGAACTGTGGCGTTGCGACCGCTGATGGTCAGACCAAAGACAACGTCGGACTGAGCAGAAAGTTTGGCAAGGGCCAGGGCCCAGGCAGCCTGCATGACAGTTGCAATAGTGACATTTCCAAGGGCAGTTTGAGAGATCTCAATCTTTCTGTGAATCTCGGTGAATGCTCCAATGTTCTGGAACATGCTTGTCCCCTTTCTGTGGACGACTTGGGTCATGCGAGACCCCTTGAGGAGATTGGTCCAGTGTCGGTAATGGTCTGGGGTAATTGTTCCTGGCAATTGTCGCAAGTAGCCAGCGAAAGGAGTAACCGGGGGCAGCGGGGTGCCTTCATATCCGTGCTTAATGGCAGCCATGATCTTTGGCAAGCACACTCCATCGTACTGAGTGTGAGAGAGGCGCACCAAGATACGGTGCTGGTCACTGCCCTTCTTTTTGACAACGTAGAACTGCACGTACTGCTCGCCTTCGCGTGGCCCATATTCACGATCTCTCTGTTGGAGAGTCATGGTGAATTCATCTAGAGCGCGGTCGGTCTCATAAACAAAGATGCTGGGACGAATCTTGCGCAGAACAACCTGGAAGAACTGGTCATGGAAGCACACAAAGACTGTGCGCAGAATATCAAATGCAGCGACAACCTTCAAGCAACTCTCGCGAAGGCGTCTTAGGTCCAGGGGACCGTTGCCCTCTAGATAGAAGTAGTTAAGCATCCATCGGGACTTGAAGAGGGTTGCTGTCAGAGACATTGCCTGGAAGTCAGTGACCGGGAGAACATCGGCGATGCCACCCTTGAAGACACCGATCTTAGGGCAAATACCGCTCTGGACTGCGGCATCGTCGACGCACGATGGCCTGAGGACTTCAAGGCTCTCAGAAGAGGGGCTGGGGCCTAGCGTGGTCGGTGTGATATTGATTAAATCACTATCAACCTCCTTGTGGCCGCCAGACTTGAGGTCGACATTCAGCATTTGCTGAGTGACATTGGCCGCTTGCACTGTTGCCAGCATATCCTCAAAGACAGGATTGTTGAAGACATCTGCAACAGTAAGAACCAGGCCCTCTTCGCGAGCGGCACTGACCATCTTCATAGCGGTGATGCTGTCACCACCCAACTTGAAGAAGCTGTCCTGGTGTCTCACCACGTTGGGCGGGAGACCAAGAGCTGTGCTCCAAAGATTCCACAATTTCCTTTCCACCTCGGCCGATATCCCATCCTCACTGGAACGGGAGATCCCCGATGAACCACTCGTATCATCTTCTCCTTCCAAACCTAACTGAAACGGTGATTCAGCTATGGCATCGGTGTGACCACCAAAGCTCGACAACCCATTCGTACGAATGGGAGGCACCGTCAGTTTTCCTTCTCTCAACATCCGACCAATAATCTCATGAACACGATCATCAATAATTTTCTGCATGGCAACACTATCAATCGCATCTCCGGTCGACTTTGCCTTTTCAGCCAGCGTTGTTTGGGAGCGGTCCCAATCCACTGACTCAGGTTCAGCCTCGGGAGCGAATGTGGACTGCGACAGATTCGCAGACGGGGATTCAATGAAGCCAGTGAAGACTTTGGCGATGGTGTCAGCCAAAGTCTGTGCCTCATCGTCAGACACAACATCGTTCCAGTATCTCAAAAGAATACCCTCCTGGCCTCGGGCAATCTCAACGTTCACAGTAACCGCATACTGAATTTGGTTAGTAGCTAAAACGAAGCATCGATAGGATTAGTACTCACTTCGCTCGGGTCATGTGCGTGCTGAAGATCGAAGGACAATCCCTTGTCGTTGGGACCACCCGCAACGGAGTGGTTCTGGATTGACAAGGTAGTATTGAAGAGGGACTGTCCTTGCCAACCTAGCTCATGTTGGATGCTCGCCAGCGAGCAGCTTTGGTGGGGGATGCATCGAATATAATCATCTTGCACATTCTTGGACACATCCGTCAGGGTCTGCTGGTCGGAAAACTGGACCCGACAGCAAAGCATGTTAATAAAGATTCCAACCATGCCCTCGATGCCATTGACAGGGGCATCGCGACCGGCGGAAAGATATCCAAAGCAAACGTCATCGGACCCAGTGAGCTGTCGCAGGACGATGGCCCAGGCGGACAGGGTCAAGTTGGCGAGAGTCACAGAGCTACGCTCGCAGAACTTGAGCAGCTCGGGGAACCGCTGGAAGTTCATCATGACACCCTTCAGTTCTCTCTTGGCCTCGAACACTGCCGTCGGAGCGAGGTGACATGGGTGAACTCCGCCGAGGTATTGCTTCCAGTGACTGAGTGCGTCACTCTGTCTCTGCGTTCTGATGAACTTGATGTAGTCGCTGAAGCGAGGTCCTGAACCCTCGGCGATCTTTCCCTCGTAGGCGAGAGTCAGGTCGCGGAGGAGTACATCCACCGAACCACCATCGATAATGGCATGGTTAATCTCCAGCTTCAAGATCACACGTCCAGTGGTTGTCTTGCAGACAGTCACCTGGTGAGAAAGCTTCGATTGGCGCATCGCGTTCAGGTCACGGAGGGAAATAGCAGCCAACTTCTCCTCAACCTGTGAGTCACGACATTCGACCCGAAGGATATTTTCGGAAAGATCCTTCAGCACTAGTTGATCGAAAGATCCACCAGTGTAGTTGCTATCGATGAAAATAGTTCGCAGAACAGGATGACGGTCGACGAGGGCTTGCCAGGCGCGAGCAACTCCTTCAGCATCGACCTTGCCAGATTTGTCATCCTTGATCTCAAACACAGTATGGAACATGTAGGCATTTGGATCGCGGAGCTGGCTGAGCAAGAGGCCCTCTTGCATGGGAGAGCAGGGATAGATGTCTTCCACATGATCCTTGTTCCGAATGCCAGCCTTGCGGAAGGTGTTAGTGGTGAGAATCTGGAGGCCGTGATAGTTGATTGGAAGCAGGGGGTAATCGCTGAGAGTAGGCTCGGGAGTAGCAGTTTTCAGTGTGAGGATATCTTTCTCTAGAGTCTGCTTGCACTGAACAATCCAGCGGCGAATTGAGCCCTCATGCTGCATTCTACTGTTGTAGGTGAAGGCGACATTGAGGCGGTCTTTGATGACAATGGCAGATACTTCGAAAAGGGCGAAACGAGCAGTTTGCGGACCCATATCACCTGCGACAGCAAAGTCCGAGCTGTCAAAGACGCTACCATGGTGATGGAACAGCGAATCGGGTCGCTCAAGTTGCTGCATTTTACCTAGGTAGTTGAAAAGTATTTCCAACGGGACAGGGAAATCGGCCGCCTGGTCCTGAAGTAGGCTTTTGGCGAAGTAAGGGCGTCCATTGTCTGCAATGTTACGTCTGGTGTCCTTCACACGCTTGATAATGTCGTTCAGAGCGCCTTTTCATGTTAGCTTTCTATCGGGGAGAGGAGGTATAGGAAACTTACGAGCTTCAGAGTCCACTTGCAAAGGCGCCATGGTAGTAAACCAGCCAACTGTTCTTGAAAGATCAATGTCGGCTTCCCAGGGTTCTCTGCCATGTCCTTCGTTGTAGATAGTCGGCACCTTGCGATCGGTGAAAGTGCGACCGAAGGAATGAATGATGGCAGATAGCAAGATGTCAACAGTGTCAGTGCGGAAGACACTATGGCAGCCATCGAGGATAAACTGGGTAGTATCCTCACTCAATGTGAAGGATTCCATCTTGATATCTCCATACACATTGGGCAAGTCGTGCATGCCCCAGTAAGGCAGGTTGGGCTTCTCAGGGGTGAAAGGCAGAGAAATAGTCGCATCGTGTGTCTTGGCTCTCTCGGTCTGCATAGCGCACCAGCTTTGGAAGGACAATGCCTTTTCAAGTGAAAGAGATCCAGAGACAACGAGCTCTTCGAGGTCCTGGAGCACGATGCGCCAGGATACCATATCAATGCAGAGATGGTGAGCGACGAGGAATAAGACCTGACCACCGGTGCGAAGGTTAAAGAGGTCGGCCGCGAGAATAGGTCCATTGACAGGGTCCAAGCAATTTTGACTGTCAGCAACCTTAGGAACCATCGCCCGGGTATCCTGAACAGAGTGCACACGGAATCGGAAGGATTCATCGACCTCCTGTGAGGTTGAGTTAGAACATGTTAGAAGAGGGTTTTCTGGTGAACTTACCGCTGTAGTCTTCTGTTGCCAAGTACCGCCACCAGATTTGCTGAAGCGTGCGCGGAACATGGCATGCTGGCTAATGACAGCCTTGAGAGCGCGCCTGAGCACCTCGCCCTCACAGCGGCGAGCAATGCGAACAGTGATGCTCTGGTTGAAACGAGCGTCGCCCTTGAAAGAGGTTGAGCTCTGGAAGTAGAGCCTCTGGACAGGTGAAAGCGCAAAGCCTTCACCAGACTTCTCTTCGCGCCGAGAGACAGGCGCCTTGGAACTGGCAGTTTGAGCAAGTTCTTTCACCGATCTGCTCTGCAAAATGTCATGTAGTGTCAGAACAAGTCCCTGCTTACGAGCACGAGAAATCACAGCCATTCCAGTAATGCTGTCTCCGCCTGTGAAACTAGTTAGTATGTTCACTATTCCAAGATGATGGAATACTTACCCAAGCTAACAAAAGAGCGGTCCACATTGACCTTCTGGAGGGAAATATTCAACACTTGTGCGAAGATTTCACGGACAATGTTGAGCGATCCATTCTTCTCTTCCTTTTCTTGTGACTTCTCTTCGGTCTTGCCACGCTTGATGCGATCGTAATCCGCCATTATGCGTTCGTAGGACACATCATCAATATCCTCAACCCAAGCGGTGATCTTCTTCCGGTCAAGCTTTCCAGAAACCAGCATCGGAAGTTTCTTGATGAGAGCCCAAGTCTGCGGGACCATGTAAATGGGCAGCTGGTTCTCAAGATTATGTTGGACTTCGACCAGCTCGTTGTAAGCATGACGCTCAAGCTCATCCTCATCAACAAGCTCGCAGGGCTTATCGGAGATAAGCTTGGTATCAGCAGCGACACTGTTCAAAGACATGACAGTGACCAGGCGCTGCTTAAGCGGGCCGTTCTTGGGGAGAACAACGACAGCGTGGCGGGTACGAGGATCCTCAGAAAGGCGATGTTCGATCTCACCAAGCTCCATGCGCTGACCATGCAACTTGACCTGGTGATCTTTCCGGCTGATATACTGAATAGAGCCATCCGGGTTGTAGTAGCAAAGATCACCAGTCTTGTAGATTCGGCGAGGACCCGGCACAGCGGGCGTGAAGTCCTTGACCCAGGCAGGGTTTGAGGTGAATGCTTCTGCGTTTTTCTCGGGATTTTTGAGGTACTCCCTGGCCAAAGGAGCGCCTTCGAGTGCAAGTTCACCGACCGCACCCAGGGGAGTCAGTCGATCGTGGTTGTCGGGGTCCACAATCCAGGTAAGAGTGCTAGGAATACCATAACCGATACGCCCTGGATCACGGTTGGTGGCCACTGCAGTATCAACTACAGCGAAGACGCAGGTCTCGGTCGGTCCGTATCCGTTCATGAGGTGAACCGAATTGGCCCACTTGGTGATGACTTCATTGGACATCTTCTCACCACCACAAACGAGGTGCTTCAGAGAAGGCACCGATGTGGGCTCAATGATGCTTGCAATCGAGGGGGTGAGGAAAGTCCAAGTGACATTGAGTCGACGGATTGCGCCGGCAACATCATTCAGACGGTCATCTTCGCTGGGAACACAGATTGTACCGCCCACCATGAGAATCGCAAGAGTCTCCATAACAGCAGCATCGAAAGTGAGGGAGGCAAATTGGAATACTCTCGAGGTTGCATCCATGCGGACCCAAGGCGCGAATGCCATGATACTGCTGACCACGTTCCGGTGTTCAACAATAATTCCCTTGGCTCGACCTGTGCTACCGGAGGTGAATAGAGCATAAGCCATATTAGAGGGTTTGACCTCAGTGCGGCGACGGGCAGCTGACTTGAGGGAGCCATATGCCTTGATGGTCTCCTTGCTGATGGGGATCACAGTCTTGACAACTCGACTGTAGCGGTTTGTATAGTTGGGGGTGCACAGTATCATGTTGGCACCGACGTCAGCGAGGATTTCCTCGTGTCGCGAGGTAGGGTGAGAAGGATCCAGAGGCACATAACCACCACCAGCGATTAAGATACTGATGAGGGTGACCATAGCCCAGGCCGACTTGTCCAGACAGACGGGAACGAATACTTCTGGACCAACTCCACGAGAGACCAAGTAGTTGGCGAAGCCGGATGCAAGGTTCCAGAATTCTCGGTAGGTGAGGTTTCCATCCCACGCACACACAGCCTGGGCATTCGGAGTCTCGTCACACTTCTCACGAATGAAATCCTGAACGGTCCGTTCCACTGTGAGCGGGGTACGTTGGTTCCATGTACCAATCTCGGCCTTGTCTTCGGGGCTGATAATCTCCAGATCTCCGAGCTTGCTCGTACTGTTCTTAGGCATGTTGATCAATTGCTGTAGAACATGCGCAAATTGTTCGGTAATGCGCTTGGTTTGCCATCCATTGATGACGAGCTCATCGTGGTGGACGGTGAAAGAGATACTCGTCTTGGTGACACCACATTCGACGACCAGGGGGTGAGTGAAGAAGTCTTCGCTTGTTTGACGTTTCTCGTCGATCCAGATCTTGTTGTCGAGCTCGCCATCACCTGGCTGGATCACAAGCAGGTTCTTGAAATCGCAGGCTGTGGATGTATCCTTATTTAGCTGTCGGATACGCTGGAGACCAGAATGTAAGTGCGGTATCATCTCAGTGGTCGACTTGTTGATGTTCTGCAAGTACTGCAGAGTAGACATCTCATTGTCAACTTGGACACGGGTGGGGACGGTGGTCAGAACAGGACCAGCAATATCTGCAACACCGGGTAGATCGATATTTCTGCCTGACAATGTCTCGCCGAAGCAGACGTCACCAGATGCAGTGTGGGTGGCAATGACGATTGCCCAAGCGGCGCGCATAAGGACAGGGATTGTGAACTCGATGCTGTTGCGGGTACGGGAAATCTTGATACTGTGGTGCTGGGTGTTGCCAGCACGCATGGCGTCAGGCACCGCACCCTTATTATGAGGGAAGGGAGTGGTCGACAGGTCAGCCAGATAAGACTTCCAGAAGACATCCGACTCCTCCATATCCTTCTTCACCAGGTAGTTAATGAAAAGACTGTAGGGGGTGCCAGCGCGCTGGGTCTGCGACGCAAAGTAGTTCTCTTCGACTTTGTGGAAGACCAAAGGAATACTCCATCCGTCATAAAGGGCGTGATGGACAGACCACACAAAGTAGCTATCAGAGGAGCCACGGGGATGCACCATGGCGTAACCCGTCAGAGGCGCGCCGTTTTGCTTGGGGAGGTGAAGAATGTCACTGGGCAGAGCATCAAAAGACTCTGCTTCCACCCAGGAGATATTGCCATCCTTCAGAACAACCTGAGCGAAGTTCATAGCTTCCGTGTGGACAATGCGAGTGCGAAGGATTTCCAAGTCTGCCACAGTTTGTTGCCAAGCCCGTTTGAATTTACCGACATCGATGCCATCAGCGAGGCGGAACGAAGGCTGAGCAACATAAGCACCGTTATGCTTGATAGAGAGTGTCAAAAGACCTTCCTGGACAGCGCTGCATGGGTAGACATCGCTGATCAGGTCTCTGGACACCTCGCAGTTGTCCGTGACTTCATCCATCAGGCTCTCCAGGTCGACTCCAGAGGGTACCAAGGAGAACGGATTGATAGTCTCTTTCTTAATTTCAGCAACTGCATCAGACACGACGCAGGTCTTGGCCATGTCAATCAAGATTGGGGAATTGAAGATGCTCGAGACGGTAAGTGCAATACCTTCTGCCTGAGCAGCACCGACGAGGTTCATGGCGGACAAGGAGTCACCACCTAGACCGAAGAAGCTATCATCGGCCGTCACAGAACCGGCTTCAAGTTCGAGGGTCTTTTCCACGAGGGCCACAAGCTTGACCTCGAGGCCAGTGGCCGAGGAAGCCTCCCTTCTGTCGGAAGTGTCGAATGTAATGTAAGACTTGAGAGTCTCCTTGGACAAGTTTTGGACCATGGCCCGCAGTCTTCGGCGGTCGATCTTCCCCGATGAAGTGAACGGCAGGTTTCGGATAGGGAAGAAGAGTCGGGGCATCATGCTCGCAGGGAGGAGCTCGGGTAGAGAGATCTTTAACTTCTGGATGGCATCCATGTTAGACACAGAGATGGGCAATAGCAGTGGATCGGCCCCAGGAATAGTGGGTGTGAATTGATCGCTGCTGCCCCCGTTGGAATCTGGATCATGAACGGTGAAGAATGCGGCGAGGCCCTTGGCGATGGTGCGTTCCTCGGGAACAACGACGTCAACAGCGACCTGAGAATCCTCAGGCAGACAGCGGAGACACTGTTGTTCGATCTCCTCCAGTTCAATTCGCTGGCCATTGAACTTGATCTGGGTGTCTTTGCGGGAGATGAAGGCCAGACTGCCATCGCTGTTGTAACGAACAAGATCACCAGTGCGGTACATGCGATCATTTCGTTTGAACACGCCCTGTAGTCCAGCGTGACGGTTCCAAACTGGATTCTCGAAGAAAGAGGCCTTGGTTTTCTCCTCGTTGGCAAGATATCCACGAGCGATGTTGCTTCCTTCTAGGATCAATTCGCCGACTGCGCCGACCGGCAGCAGACGGTGCGAGTTGTGCGGATCCACAATCCAGACTCTGCAGTTTGGAGCTGTTCCAATGGACGTGGGATCATTGTTGATGCGGTTACCATCCCGATCAACCTTGACACCGACTGTGGCAACGACAGTGGCCTCGGAGGGACCATAGGCATTGATGACGCACCGGTCTGCCCAGCGGTCGATGTGGTTGGCAGGCATCTTCTCGCCGCCTGTGATAATCACCTTGAGGGTGGGAACGTTCTTCGGCTCTAAGGTATTGACAATAGCAGGAGGTGCCGTCATGAAGGTGGCTTCCATACGGCGGATAGCACCACCCATGTTGTTCATACGTTCCTCCTCGCTGGGAATACAGACACAACCACCAGTCATGAGAGTCATCATAATCTCAAGAATGCTGACATCAAACGTGTAGTTAGAGAACTGCAAAGCACGGGTTGAGGAGTTCATGTGAAGGGCATCGATCATGGCGATCGCGGTGGTGCTAAGGGCAGTGTGCTCAACAACGGTCGCCTTCGGCGTTCCAGTAGTCCCTGATGTAAAGATGGCATATGCCGCATTGTTCGGGGTAGGACGAACACCAGGCAAAGCCAAAGGCGAGTCAGAGAGCTGAGAGATTGAAGTCTGGCATACAGCGAAAGCTTTCTCGCACAGCTTCGAAAGTTTGGTGTGGAGTGAAGATGAGCACAAAACAAGTTTACTGCCAATTTCATCGATGAGCATCTTCAGTCGAGAATCGGGGTGGGTTGGGTCAATGGAAACGAAAACCCCACCCGCCTTGAGGACAGCCAGCTGGGCAACTACAGCCCAAGCTGACTTCTCGAAGCACAGCACAACAAAGACTTCGGGCTTGATTCCAATACTGGAGAGATGGCGAGCCAAGCGACTAGAGACAATCTCAAGCTGTCCATAAGTGAAATTCTTGTCCCAAGAACATATGGCTTCCGCACGAGGGTGGAGCAGGGCCTGCTGCTGAATGAGCTCGTCGGCGCACTTCTCTACTCTAGGAGGGGATGCGGCGTTCCAATGACGGATCTGCCGAACTGAGCGCTCAGGTAGCAAGTTGAGGTCTCCAACCGTGCGGTCATGTAGGTTGTGCGCTATCAGATCGTCCAACACTTGGTCAAACATGTCCATAACATGGCTGACCTGGAAGGGGGAGAGGGTTTCTGAGGAGTAGTTGAAATGGATCTCGGCATGTGAATGCGAGACTTCGGCTTCAACCAGGATCTGGTAAGCACTAGAGATAGTTGGCTCACGGGTACTTCCTTTTGGAAGATTAGAAGCTGTTCGATAAACCAGAGAGGTGTTGAAGAGGGTTGTATCATCAAGTCCAAGGTGGTGCTTGACGGCGTCCAGGGCAGCGATGTTCAGTGCACTGTTCTCTGAGTCTTTCATTGCCTTTTGGATAGTCTCTTGGAGATTTTGGTCGTTATTTACGAGAAAACGGCAGGTGGCAACGCCTTCGGCCTCCAACTTTGTCTCTGAAGATGAGGCGGAATATCCAAAGCACACATCGTCTGAGCCAGTGTACCACCGAAGGACAACGGCCCAGGCAAACTGGAAGAGAGTCTCCGTAGGGACGCCAGACAATCTGCTGAAGGCATGAATGTTGGATGTCTGTTTGGTAAGCGTGCGAGTGGAACGGCCACTGTCGACTGCCTCGTGGGAGAGCGCCGGGAAAACGCAGGGTTCAACATCGGCGAGATACTCTTTCCAGAAAGCGATATTGGCCCCGGAGAGACTGGCATGCCGTGAAGTCCGGTTCCCAGCCTTCGATCCGTTCCAACGCTTAATGTCGAAAGCCTCGAGAGCACTGCTGGAGAGCGCTTGTGTTTCGATTGTAAGGGCCTGTCGGTTAACCTTTCCAGATACGGTCAAGGGGAGGGAGGAAATGGGAATATAGTAACTCGGAACCTTGCTACCAGGAAGACTGGTACTCAGATTGGTGTGCAAGCTAGAGATGGCGTCTTTCAGGTTATGTGTCGCGGACTGGAAGACGCGATCCCCAAAAGTGACCGGAGTGGTGTCCGAAGAAACCACGAAAGCAACAAGAGCATTAGTCTTTATATTATCACATTGCACCTGGACGCTCTGCACAACGGCGTTTTTCTTGTGGTCAAGGAAGGCATCGATGCGCGCCTGGGTCTGGATAAGCTCGCTAGCCAAGGCGGATTCATTCCTATCGCTCTTCCGGCCGACGAAATCCAGGGAGCCATCTGAATTGTACCGAACAAGATCTCCCGTCTTGAACAGGCGGTGTTCACCCTCTACTCCAAACCAAGAAGCATTATCAAAGAAGTCGCAGTTCTCGACAGAGTGGTCTTCGAGGTAGCCGCAAGCGAGAACAGGGCCCTCAAGTGCCAATTCTCCAACACTACCGATCGGAACAAGACGATTATGGTTGGATGGGTCAACAACCCAGTAAACACAAGAAGTGCTCTTTCCGATGAGGGTTGCTTCGTTTTCGTCCTGAGAACAGAACACGTGGAAGCAAGCAGCCGAGCTCTCAGATGTTCCATACAAAACCTGCAGTTGTAGATCGTCGGTCTGCCAGTGGTCAAGCACGCTCTGAGAAACAACTTCGCCGCCTAGGGCAATGGATCGCAGTCCCGGGACATCCTTGGGCGAGAAGAAGCTTGCAGCTGTTGGGGTAATGCTAGCAACATTAACGTGGAGTGCATTGATAGATGTGGACAAGTTGATGGGGTCAATATCAGCCGGGATGCAAACACAACCGCCCCACATGAAGGTGCCGAATGCCTCAAGGATAAATGCATCGGATGTGTGAGGTGCGAACTGCAGGGTCCTGGAGACATCGGCAATCGCCATGGTGGTAGCAAATGCCTCCGCCCGGGTCATGACAGTTGAATGGTCAAGGACGACACTCTTGGCAGGGCCAGAAGTGCCGGCCGTCATCGCGACGTATGCGACGTCGGATGATTGTGCGACGGGTTTGAGGACCTCGTCTGCGAGATACTCGAGTAGAGACTCGCTCACCGGGATGACGTACGGTACCACATCCTCGAGCACCTGAGCCTTCTCTGGGGAAGCCAGAGCAACTTGCACAGCATTGTCGACAATCCACTTCTCAACAAGAGTCAGGCTCTGAGGCGTGTCAACTGGAATACAGCCACCACCAGCTTTCATGATTGCCAATATGGATACCATGTTCCACGCAGACTTCTCGAAGCAGATCGGGACCAGGGTGCCAGGACCGACACCGAAGGTGACAAGATAACTTGCCAAGCGAGAGGAGAATTGATCCAACTTGGAGTAAGTCAAGTTTCCATCCCAAGCAGTGACAGCCAGCGCATCAGGGCGCTTCTTGGCCATCTCTTGGACGACGTGATGGGCGCACTTCTCAAACGGCTTGGGAGTCTTGCTATTCCACGCCATGATCTGTGCTCGGTTGTCATCGCTCACATTGTCCAGCTGGCGGATTTCACCGTCGATATTCGACATAATGTTCTCAAGGCAACGAAGATAGGTGTTGGCAACATTGGTGGCCTGTAAATCAGAGAGGCTGGTGGTCCAGTAGTTGAGGTCAATGCGAGCGGTGGTGTCCATGGCCTCAATATTGATGAAGACCGGGAACTCAGCGGGATCGTGGATTGAGCCAACCTCGACGCATTTGATATCACTGCTCACGGCATCCTTAGAACTGGGAAGTCGACGGTAGGAGACACCAGAATTGAACAGATTAGTGTCAGACAGCTTCAGAGCGTGCTGAATGTCAATGAGCGAAGTGTGACGGTAAGGAAGACTCTCCATGTGGTCGTTCTGGATTTGATGCAACACATCACTGAGCGTCGCGTCATCAGAAACCTTCAGGCGACAGACTAGAAGGTTGATGACTGGTCCAATAACCCACTGGACGCCGGCAGCAGATACGTCACGTAGGGATGCCATGTAGCTGAAGGAAACATCGCCAGATCCACAGAAGGCGCGGAGAGTAAGACCCCACGCCGCATTGAAAACATTTGCGAGGGTGATTCCGCGCTTCTCACAGACGCTTTGAAGTTCGTTGAGTGCTCCAAAGTTGACCGGAATGGACCGAAGTGCCTTGGGTGATTGTTGGCCGTTGGTAAGGGCGGGGAAGTGGCACGGCTTAGCTTGATCCAAGTAGGAGCGCCAGTAGTCGATGCTGGCTTCCTTAGGCGCATCTTGAAGGTACTCCATATAATCCTTGAACAAAGGCTGGGGGATTTCCTCGAGTCTCCCAGCGTATGCGAGCTGCAAGTCACGGAAGATGATTGAGATGGAGTTACCGTCCATGGCAGCATGACTGAGCTCAATGCGGGCAAACAATCTGCCAGTAGGTGTTTGGCAAATAGTGAACCGATACGCTGGTTCTGGCTCACTGTAATCTTTGGGGTCTTCCCTGTCAAACGTGGCAAGCACATCATCGTCCCCTGAAGACTGCAAGAAGACAGGAGTGGCATCATAACTCTTCAGTACGACCTGGCAGAAGGGTTCCCGAGGAGTGAGATTCTCAACGAAGATTGTCCGGAACATCGCATGATGAGAAACGACCTGCTTCCATGCATTGACCAGGCGATCGAGGTTCGGCTCGCTAGATCCAGTGGCCTGGATCTCGAAAGTGTCATGGACAGCGTAGTAGGAGCTATCTCGCTTGCGGCCAAGAAGGATACCCTGCTGCATGCGAGAGCAAGGGTAGATATCCTCGACGAGGCCTGGGGACTCAATACCCATAGCAGGCAGCTTCTCATTGATCATCTTATCCAAGGTAGGGTATGTCAACGACAGCATAGGGAACGAGCTGAGGGTCAAACGGGGATTTATGGTGGGAAGCTGCTCAGCCAGAGTTACAAGCAGCTCCTGGCATTCGGAAACCCATCGGTGAATACGATTCTGGTGCTGCATAAACTTGTTAAAGGAGAAGTTGAATCGGACCTTCCCAGCGACGACCATCGCAGAGATCTCGAACAGACCAAAGCGGGGAGTATCGGCTCCAAAGTCAGCGGCACCGCCTCCTTGGCCAGCTTCTCCAGCCATCTGATCAACAAGCTGGAAAAGGCCATCCTTCCTCTGCAGATCTCGGTGCTGACCAACGTAGTTGAACGACATCTCAAAGGGATGGGGATGCTCGGAGACTTCCTTGCCCTGCGCTGGTAGAACGCGACTGGCGAAATCTGCGCGACCATTGTCCGAGACACGACGGCGGAGGTCCTTCACCTGGATGAGAGTATCAATAGGGTTGTCTGACTTGTATGCAGACACGAAGATGGGGTGAAGAATTGTGAACCAGCCGACAGTATGCGAGATATCGATAGACGGGTCCCAGGCCTCTCGTCCGTGGCCTTCATTGTAGATAGTTGGAAGAGAACGATCGGGGAAAGCTCTGCCGAATGAGTGAAGCATTGCTGCCAGGAAAAGGTCAATTGGCTCAGTGCCAAGGGCTTTGTGACATTCCAGTAGAATGGCATTTGTGTGCGCTGAATCGATCTCAAACGAGGCACAATCCACATCGCCATACGTGGTTTGGGTGCCCTGGAGCCCCCAGTAACCAAAGTTAGGTGCAGCGAGAGCATCTGTTGCAACCTTTTGCTCATCCCGGAGGACGTTGCAGTGCTCATTCTGCAGGCGGCACCAGGTCTGGAACGGCAAGGAGTTATCACTCGTTTCGGTCTTCTCGGGATTCAAGATGATGTCTTCTAAATCTTCCAAGATAATTCTCCAAGAGACAATATCGACAACCAAGTGGTGAGCTGTCATAGACAGGATGTTAGGCTGGCCCTTGATCAAGAAATAATCGACTGCAAGCAAGGGGCCAGAGAAGCAGTTGATAGAAGACTGGCTGTCGGCGACATGAATCTTGACCTCGTCCATGCTGCCAAGATTGTGTATCCGCCATCTGTAAGATCCTTCGATATCGCGGGTGATGTGTTGACTCGATGCGGTCGCGAATCCTGTGTCTGTGAATCGTGCACGAAGCATGGAGTGCCGAGATACCAAAGTTTCGACAGCTTTACGGAGGGCTCGTTCGTGGACAGGTTTGTTCAAGCGAGTGAGTATTCCCTGGTTGAAGTGGCCTTGGCCTTCCTTGCGGACACCGAAGTGAAGGATCTGGATGGGTGAGAGGCTAAATGGTTCACCAATAGCTTCTTCATAAGTCGTAAGGTGGTCGATTGTCTTTGCGCGGGTTGCGAGGTCGCGGATTGATTTGCTGCGAAGCAGCTCTTGTACGGAGAGGGAGAACCCTCGTTTCTTGCAAAGACCAATACATGTCATAGCTGCAATCGAATCACCGCCGAGGGCGAGGAAGCTCTCGTTCAAATTGAGCTGGTTCGGGGGGATGTTCAGGACACGGCTATATACAGCAGCTAAAGCTTCCTCTCTGTCGTTGGCGGGTTGAGAAAATTCTGTGCCGACGATTGCGACAGAGGCATTGTTCTGAAGATCTGGATCACTCTCCATACCTGCGACCCAAGTGGAAATGCCCTTGCGGTCTAGTTTCCCTGATGGCAGAAGTGGAAGAGCTTCCACACACAACCAAACCGCAGGGACCATATAAGTAGGGAGGAGGGCTGATAGCCGCTCTCGGATGCCTGGGACAAGGTCGGCCTTTTTCGAAGCGGAGACGAGTCGTAGAGGCTCGAAGTCTGAATCAGATTGTTCTGCAAGCAATCCGTTGGAAGAGACAACTGCCGCTAGGCGCCCCTTGGAGAAGCCAGTCTTGGGGAAAAAGACAGAACAGTGAGTGACGTTCAAATCTTTGCTGAGCTGATTCTCAATTTCGCCGAGCTCGATTCGTTGTCCATGAACCTTCACCTGCGTATCTTTCCGACCGATGTAATTCAAAGCACCCGTGTCAGAGTTGTACCTGACGAGATCACCTGTCTTGTAGAATCTACGGTTGGAGCGACTTTCAGGGTCCAAGGTAGTCCAAGCAGGGTCGTAGATAAACGATTCGTTTGTCTTTTGTGGATTATTCACGTAGCACCGGGCCAGGGGTGGACCTTCCAACAGTAATTCTCCGGGGCAGCCCACGGGAACCAGTTGATCGTGGTTATCAGGGTTCACAAGCCAAGTTCTCACACCAATGGGCAGCCCGATATCTTTACAATCGGTTTCAGGTGTGACATTGGAGTTGAGCACGGATGCGACACTGGCCTCGGTAGGTCCGTAACCATTGACCAGTTTGATTCTGGACCAAGTGGCCAGCTGCGATTGCGACATTGCCTCCCCCGCCAGGACTAAACTCTCCAGCCCTGGCACGCTGTCGATTTCAATAAAGCCGATGAATGATGGGGTGAAGCAGGCTTGGGTGACTCGCATCTCGTTGATGGTGTTCACAATATCGTTGAGGCGAGCTTCCTCGCTTGGAATACACACACATGCACCATGAATGAGTGGTGTCAATGACTCGGCCAAACTGGCATCGAATGTGTGGGCGGCAAATTGAAGACATCGCGACTCGCGGTAAATGCGCAGACCGGGGCCATGTACCATTGCCCCGGACAGGAACGCGCGGTGCTCCAACAGAGTTCCCTGCGCAACAACAGTCAGCTCATGTCAGATGCTACATATATAATTTAATTAGAAATTACCTTAGGTTCTCCTGTTGATCCAGAGGTAAACAGAACATAAGCTGCATTTTGACTTGTGACGCCCGATGCAAGATTGTCGTCAGACAAAGGATCTAGTATGTCATCACAAAGGGGTATTAAAGTCTTCACAGTCGGTATTTTGTCGGAAAGATGTTTGGAGCACAACACAACCGGAGCCTGAACCGATTGGATGAGAGCTTGTAGTCGGGAAGTTGGGTGAGTCGGGTCCAATGGAACGAAGGCTCCGCCCGCCTTCATCACGCCAAGCATTGCGACGATGTTCCATTTCTGCACAGTCAGTACTTGATATTTTGTGAAAACATCATAAATATTCAACTCACCGATTTCTCGAAACACAGAGCCACGCGAACTTCCGGCCCGACTCCCTGCAGGCGAAGATAGCATGCAAGCTTCGACGCTTGGTGATCCAACTCGGCGAAAGTCAAACTTCCATCCCACGCACACACAGCCTCACGATCAGGTCCGCTCAACATCTGATCGTGGATGGCCTCGTGAATGCAGCGATCATGAAGCTGTGGGGTAGTGGAGTTCCACTTGCGGATGCGTTGCCAGTCGTTCTCGGAGAACAAATTAAGCTGGCTAATAGCGGTGTTCTCTGCGGAAAGGAGTTTGGCAAGCAACTGCTCGAAAATGTTGGCGATACTCTTCATCTGTTCCCCGGACATGTCGCCCTTGCGCCATTCAAGGTAGATGCTTATGTCTCCACGCATCACCTTGACATGAAGACGGATTTGACACTGCGTCTTGTTAGCTCATCCTATTCTAGTCTAAAGGAAATCCGATCGCTAATGTGTGCTGGAGGAAACTAACCTCGTCTGGAAGAGCTGTGGCCAGAATAGGTTTTGAAGGAGAAGCAGGAGGGTCGTATGTGCGCAGCATGAAGATGGTGTTGAAAGGAAGATATGCCTCGGAAGGGGCCTCCGAGGTTCCAGGTCGAGTTGCACCATTTGCGCGCATCTTATCTACAATAGCTGTGAGAGAGTCATTGTCGTTGATGGATATGCGGATCGTTGATATGTTGACGCCCGTAGAACGCTGTACAGATGATTTGGGAGAGCGGGAGTCGCCCTCGAGATGTTGGTAACCGAAGCATATATCCTCGGAGCGGATGTAGTAATGCAACAAGAGAGCCCAGGTAGCTCGTAGGATTGGATCCAGACGGCCTTCATTCCATGCGGTTAATAACTGCGCATGTTGAGCGGCCGTTGGTCTCGTCTTCATCGAGACTGGGCGTTTAGGCCCGTCAACCGTCGAAGCGAACCGAGGAAGATAACATTTGGTGGATTGAGCCATGGCGTCTAATGGCCGATTGTTTCCGCGCTGTCTTCTATTTGGGTTTCGTTTCGTGTTTTTCGGTCGATTGAGAAATAGTATGTGAGGGCCTGAGGTATAAAGGATCAACGACAGTATTAATTCAACAGTGACTCGACTTGAGCGCCCGCGAACTGGGATGAGCTTGGTTATTTTAAAGAGCTAAGTCTAAGTCAAGTTTTTCTTTTTCTATTTTCTAAAAAAAAATAGCATTATTTCCCTTCAGACCTCGAAAATGGCTATGTCCGGCGGCCTAAGACCGCATGGCCGCGCTCTCCAAGAGTATCCAGTAATAAGGCACCAATGGCTTAGAGCACTGGCGAATCGCCTATATTCCTTGCATAGAATCTAGATTAAAGGGGAAGAGAGAGACAATACGTGGATCAGGTGTGTACTTGGCCCCCCTGTGGAACCGAGTCAGACATTTTCTTTTCTTTTTTGTTTTATTTCCGAAAGTATTTCTATATCTATTTTCAACTACAAGAGCCAATGTAACCCTTGGCAAAAGAACTAACCCACTTGACCTGATACTAAAAGGTAATCATGCAGGGGAAAGGTCTCTACTCGGTCTGTGTCCATCTGGAGGATTCTTCTAAGCGAGAAGCCTGCACCTCCCCCGATCAGGATCCCTTGCATCCTGGAACGTGGGTATAGCAGTGAGCAAGGCGTCGGGGGAGCGAGGTCTTTTAGCCCCGAATGTTGAAATTGGATGGCGTTATTGTTTCCAAATCCTTTCCCCGACCTTACAAGGTCCCAATGCTGACCATACCGGCTTCGCTATCCGTTTCGAGTTCGCTTAGGGCAACCTAGAGAACAGGCACATATCCCCAATTGGGATATGCCATCTATCCTCGCTTCATCTCACGTATACATCATCTTGCCTCTCTCATGCATCAGCATCACTGCAGGTATACGAGCCTCGTGAGGCGTTTATCGTTTACGATGTACACCGACTGATGGACACATGGCACCGACCCCAGACTACTCCAAGTTCGCCTCTCACCTCTGCTCTGGTGATTGGGGCGCGTGGCACGGATATCCGAGAACTGGGGTCTGCATCAGTAAGGTGTGGCGAGCTAGGACCGGTTGAACCAAGATTTACCGCGCATTTCAGGCACTACCGCAGTGAGGGTGCCAGTGGCGGTGTCGATCAGTTATAGTGATCGTGATCGAAAAAGCTAAATTGAGTGTTCTGACACCATCATGCCTTGACTTTTGAGGTTTGGTCAAGAGGAAGAAAATCCTGATTTTGGCGCTAAGCTGAGGTCATTTTCATAGTTCGGATATATCGGTCTATCCGAATACAAGGATCGGAGGAATACTCGGTTTAAAGTCAGGCTATTGAATCTTATAATTCAAGAATGAAATTCGGGATAGAAATCTAAGTACGGAGTACATCACGTAATATAATGCGTAACTTGATGTGTAGGACAGAAGTAAGCCACTAGCGATCGCTACTGCAAGGGTCATCAAGGGATGCGGGCGTAACCGAATCCCGCGACCTGTCGACTTGGCGTGTATTTTTATATTCATAAGAAATAGAGGTCTAATATAGGTCTAAAATAAATCAAATCAAAAAGGGGAATGAATCATTCCCTCCGATCGGCTTGTATATACAACGTATCCGGTTGCGTCAAAAACATGGACTCATGTAGTTGTATGTGCTTTGCATGAGAAGATCTTTGCTTTTTTTTCCCTTCACGTTTTCCTTTCCTTTCTTTTTTTTTTTTTCCTGTCGCTCTCGTATAAGCCTAACGACCTGGAACGTACATTTGTGTTCACGCTATTCTCACTAGTCAAGACACGAAAGCCAACACGTAGACTGTACACCAATAGAGATAGAGGATTGCCCGGAAGATCCACACGGCAAAGGCGGAAATTAGGAAAATCCTGAAGAGCTAAAAGCTAAACGGACTAGTTGGCACTTATGACGGGCTAGCCCTAGCTCCCGTTCGGCGTTACGAACTCAACAATGGGGACATCGGGTTTAATCTCATTGTCACTAGATATATCACTTTATGTCTTGGAGCCCCAAAGTTAAAGGGGAAAAATCATGCGCCAAATATGTGGATATATATGTTGTAGAGTACGAATGGAAAATGTCTCTCTGCAGGAATATTTGGAATCGACTGCACATGTGAGCACTGATGTACATCAGTGGAGAGTAGTATCATGCCCAGGATTTGCCACGCTGACAAGATGAGGGGAAAGTAAAACAAAAGCCTGACCCTGGTCAGTTCGGTATCTCGGGGACAGCTTGCTCGTCAGGCACGTACAGATCCCGACTCATGCACATTGGTTCAACGCCACGCGAACTACCACGTCTTGGAATATGCACATTTCAAATTAGTCAGGCTGAGTTGAAATCAGGAATATCGATGACAGCCGAAACTCCGAAATGATTGAATGTGGGCCAAACTACTGTAGTTTAGGTAAAAAAGAACGATTGGCCCGGATGGATCGAATCCCTACCGCCACTACCGAGAAGAAGTAAAAAAAAAAAAAAAAAAAAACGCCATTACAGGAGGCGTTTGTTGATTACTTGATTTTGAAGGATTATGATTGTGACGAGAATTCGCAAAAACCGGTTGGAATCTATATCTCACTATATTTTTCTCCGAATGGAGAACCTCGAACCTCCAAGCGAGTTTCTACACCGTCTGATTTCAGTTCTTTCGGTCAAGCAAAGTTTGATATATATATATTGTAGCTTTACATGAAAGTGAAAATAAGAATGCAAGTAGATTAAATTAAATTAAAAATTAATAACAACAAAGAGTATTCCAAGCCCAAAGCGGCAGATCTGCCATACAGATCGAGGCTTTTTTTCACCCTCACATGAGCGCACTGATCTTCTTTACCCTAACTCGACACGGGACTTGACCATTCGCCATTGCAATTCATAGGTCATTGCACTCTAATAATTTCATTTCTGCAAGGTAACACAACTCCCTCGTGTTGCTCGGGCTTTACTCAAGGATTCCTTGCTTCCGGTAAATAGATCTACTGCCAATGGTATCCCCCACATCTTCAAGGGGGAAGCGGAAATAAAGCTATCCGCAATTTGCCTGGATCAAGACCAATATCGATGAGTGAAGTGGAGTGTGATTTAGAGACTAATCTCCCGAGGTCTTATACTTCAAAAAAAGAAAAGAAAAGAAACCCCAAAAATAACACGAAAAAGAAAAAGAAACCCCAAAATAGATGCAGCTGAATGGATCCATACACACCTAGCCCGAGTCTAGATGAGCTCACAGGGCATTGCTAGTAATTACATTGTAAGATGGTTGCATCAAGTGTTGTATTCATGTCCACTTTGATGCAGCCCATCACTAAGTTCGGGGTCGCAGTTCTCCTAGATGTAGTGAACTCCTGCCTAGAGGGATACGGATCTGATCTAGCCCTATACGTACCTTTTGTTATGATCTACTACACTAAGTCTGACTGTTCTTATGTCACTTTCTGATCTATCCGATCTAGACCAAAAAGCGGCAAGTTCCCCAAGTCATGCACGTTCTCATCATACACTCTTTTGAATTCTAATTCCCCGTGTCGCTCGTTCTGTAGTCTCTCTTCTCTTCAACCATCCTCTGCCAGGTGGTTCAAGGTTAGATATGACATCCTCTCGCTATTCAGGGCCTTTGTGCCGCGATCTAGATAATACTCTACGTATCGATGCTGGATCATGTCGGGGAGGATTCGACTTTTCTCTTTTGTTCGAGGAAACTATCCTCCAGATTTTACCTATTCTATTAATGTTAATCATTATTCCTGTTCGTCTGTGGCATCTTTCGCAAAGACGAATCAAAGTTGTGGGATCATGGTTGGTCCTCATCAAGCTTGTAAGTGGACATTGTTGCTCTGCTTTGGTTTCTGCAGTTCTCATGCAAGCCCCCGTGGCCCCCGATCTTTGAAATTGGTTCAATTTTGGAACACCGTCTAATGACCAATTTCTATATAGGCAGCTTGGTTAGCACTATTGGGTCTTCAAATTGCACAAACAGCCTTATGGGCAATTCCGGCAGCCTACAGCACCAAGGCATCAGTTCCGGCCAATGTGATTCTCACAATCGGCGTACTCGCACTCGTTCTGCTTTCATATGCAGAGCACACGCGCTCTGTGCGACCCTCCTTCATTTTGAACTCCTACCTCTTCTGCAGCTTGCTTTTCGATGTCGCTCATTCCAGAACATTATGGCTTCGCAGTGTGGACACCTTCAATAACATACTTGCCATTATTGCTACGGCAGCGGTGGGTGTCAAAGTGGTTCTGTTTGTGCTCGAGGCTGTGGAGAAGAGACATATTCTAAAGTCGGAATATGAGGGTTACCCCCCAGAAGCGACTGCAGGTTTCTATAACCAGGCTGTATTTTGGTGGCTGAACCCACTGTTCAAGATCGGCTTCACCGGCGTCCTGCGCGTAGAAGATCTCTTTACATTGGATAAAGAACTGAGCTCTGAGCGCTTACTAGCTCGCTTTGATCAGAAATGGAGCAAAGGTAATTACCTGTTCTCGACTATATGCGAGTTTTTTTGTCTTTTTGCTAATATTTATTCAGTGACAACCAAATCCCCCAACACCCTCCAATGGGAGTCATTGAAAGCAGTCAAGTGGCCTCTACTTGCAGGTGTCCCTGCCAGAGCTTGCGTTGTGGCATTCAACTTTTGCCAGCCTTTGCTTCTGGAGCGATCGCTCTCTTTCTTCAATTCGCCCGTCAATGAGGGTACACAAAACATTGGATATGGACTCATTGGCGCCTATGTCTTGGTTTACGGCGGACTGGCCGTTTCAATGGGCCAGTATCAGCATCTCACCTACCGCGGGATTACCATGGTTCGTGGTGTCCTTGTCACCATGCTATACAAGAAAGCCAGCTGTTTGGGCCTTGGGGAAACTGATCCCGCCAACTCGCTCACTTTGATGAGTGCAGATGTCGAGCGCATTACACAAGGATGGCAAACCATTCATGAAATCTGGGCAAACTCGGTTGAGATTGCTTTGGCTATCTACCTACTCAAGATTCAGCTTGGAATCTCCTGTGTTGTCCCTGTCTGCGTCGCTGTGTTCGCTTTGGTTGGATGTCTAGTCGGAATGTCCTTTGTGGTTGCACGACAAGCCCAGTGGCTGGAAGCTATCGAGAAGCGCATTACCTCTACTTCCGGGATGCTTGGTTCAATCAAGGGAGTCAAGATGCTTGGCTTACAGAATTCCTTCATGAAGTTCGTCCACGGTCTTCGGATCAGCGAGCTGGATATCTCCAAGAAGTTCCGTACCCTTCTGGTTTACAACATGGCGTTCGCCTGGTTGACTCGCGTTTTTGCCCCGATCTTTACTTTCGGTGTTTATGTCGGTATCTCCAGCGAACCTTTGAGCGTCTCTCGGGCTTTCACATCTTTGTCTCTGTTCTCGCTGTTGGCAGATCCTCTCATGACCTTGGTGATGGCACTTATGTCTTTCGCTGGTGCTGTCGGTTCTTTCCAGCGCATTCAACAGTTCTTGGATAAAGAGGATCACGCCGATCGCAGGAGCAGCTCCTCACAGACCTTGTTCCTCGATGATCTCACTGAAAAGCGAGCACTCTCCAAGGCTAACGACCTTGACCTGTCATCCATCAACTCGGATTCTGTCGAGTCGCTCAAGCGCACTAGTGCTATGTCTTCTGCAAACGCTGTGGTTGTCCAAGGTGGAAGCTTTGGATGGGAAGCCGACAAGGATCCAATTCTCAACGATATTACCATCACCATCCCTCAAGGCAGCTTCACTGTTATCATTGGACCGTCTGGATGCGGCAAGTCTACTTTGCTCAAGGCTCTTCTTGGAGAGATCCCCTGTTCCGATGGCAAGGTTGCCCTCGCATCTTCCAGCGTTGCATACTGTGATCAAACGCCGTGGCACATGAATGGCACTATCAAAGACAGCATCGTTGCGATGTCTGACTATGATCCTCAATGGTATGGCTCTGTGATCCGGGCTTGCGCTCTGGAAGAAGACCTCGCACAGTTCCCTCGTGGGGATGCTGCTGTTATCGGAAGCAAAGGTATCGCCCTCAGTGGCGGTCAAAGCCAGCGTATTGCCCTTGCACGAGCAGTCTATGCCCGGAGAAAGATCATGATTCTCGATGATGCTCTTAGCGGTCTGGATGCTACCACGGAAAATCACATTTTCCACAGCCTTCTCGGGCCCAGAGGACTTCTGAAGGAGATTGAATCTTCAGTTCTCATCACTTCATCCTCTGTCAAACGCCTTCCCTACTCCGATCACATCATTGTCTTGGAGACAGGTGGTCGGATTTCCGAACAGGGAAGCTTTGCTTCTCTGAACAAGACTGGTGGATACGTGTCAAGCTTTGGACTCGGGTTGCCTGATTGGGAGTACAAGCCTAAGCGGTTCTCCGACTCCCCCAGTTACAGCAGCTTCGACCCTATCCAAAAAGAAAATGAACTTTCGATCGAGGAGCCAGAGCATCACGACCGCGGTGGCGATCTCGGAATCTACACATACTACATCAACACCATCGGATGGCTCCCTGCAATTATCTTCATGGTCGCAATGGCTGGTTTCGTGTTCTGCATCTCATTCCCCAGCATCTGGGTGAAATGGTGGGCTCAATCCGACACCGCACATCACAAGCAGGAGATCGGCCACTATCTCGGCATCTACGTGATGCTTGGCTGTATAGCCATGCTCTCACTGATTCTCGGCTCCTGGCAAATGATCATCACCATGGTCCCAAAGTCTGGCGAGAGCTTCCACCGCAAGCTGCTGACCACTGTCCTCGCCGCTCCGATGCTGTTCTTTTCCACCACCGACAGCGGTTCAATCCTCAACCGGTTCAGTCAAGACTTGCAACTCATTGACATGGAGCTTCCTGTTGCCGCTATCAACACTGTTGTTACCTTCTTCCTCTGTCTAGCACAGATGGCTCTTATTGGAGTCTCATCTAAATACGCAGCTATCTCCTTCCCGATTGTGCTTGGTATCTTGTTCCTGATTCAGAAGATGTACCTCCGCACTTCGCGCCAGCTCCGTTACCTGGATATCGAAGCCAAGGCTCCGCTGTACTCGCACTTCACCGACTGTCTTCAAGGACTTGTGACTTTGCGGGCCTACGGGTGGCAACACGCCATGGAAAAGAAGAATATCGCTCTTCTGGACCACTCGCAACGACCCTTTTACTTCATGTTCGCTATCCAGCGCTGGCTCACCCTGTCGCTGGACATGGTTGTGGCTGGAATCGCTGTTCTTCTGATTGTGCTGGTCGTCGCCATGCGCGGATCAACTCTCAGTGCAGGCTACGTTGGTGTTGCTCTACTGAACGTTATTCAGTTCAGTCAGAGCATCAAGCTTCTAGTTACCTTCTGGACCAACTTGGAAACACATATCGGTTCCATCCAACGCATAAAGGACTTTACGTCAACTGTCGAGTCGGAAGACAAGCCTGGTGAAGACGAAGATGTGCCTCCCAACTGGCCCTCCAAGGGAGCAGTCACCTTCAACTCCATCTCTGCGGCTTACAGACCCTCCGACCCAGTTCTCAACAATGTCTCCCTCACTGTCGAGGCAGGCGAGAAAGTCGGTATCTGCGGACGCACCGGAAGGTAAGAAAACAATTTTCAATTCAATTTCTTACTCTATTCTAACAAAACCCAACAGTGGAAAAACCTCCATGATCATGAGCATCTTCCGAATGATCGAACTAACCAGCGGCACCATCACCGTGGACGGAGTTGACATCAGTCGACTCCCCCGACGAGAAATCCGCTCCCGCATCAACGGCGTATCACAAGACTCCCTCCTTTTCCAAGGCAGCGTCCGATTGAACGCCGACCCAACAGGCACCCGCACCGACCGAGACATCTTGGCAGCTCTCAAGAGCGTCCAGCTCCTCCCTGCAATCCAAGAAAAGGGCAATCTAGACACAGACGTCGACGAGATCCACCTGTCTCACGGCCAAAAACAACTCTTCTGCCTTGCGCGAGCCCTCCTTCGCCCAGGCAACATCTTAATTTTGGATGAAGCAACTAGCAAGTAAGTCAATTCTCCTCGCTTCGACTCCACTTTGTTTTTTTTCCCCTGCAGGACACTTCGGATAATTTCCTTTGACTTTTGCGATCTATACAATTCACCCCCTTGCTGGAAATTAAAAAAAACTAACCTGCTTTTCTTTTTAGCATCGATACCAAAACAGATGAAATTATGCAGCGCGTTATCAGAGAGAAATTCTGTAATCACACCATCATCGCCGTCGCGCATAAACTTGACACAATTCTTGACTTTGATCGGATCGTCGTTTTGGACGCTGGTCGCATTGTTGAGAATGGGGAGCCGTATGCGCTTCTTGCTGAGCCCAAGTCGCATTTCAGCAAGCTTTATGCAAGTGCCATGGCGACGGAGGACTCAGATTGATTTCTCTCTTGGTTTTTGGTTTTTTTGAAGTTTTTTGAAGTTTTTGGGGTCGGTTGTCTGATTGATTTTGCACCTGCACAGGTTGGAGCGTCTGGTTATTTTCTTTTGGCGTGACAATCTTCCACATTCCCTTTTTCGAGGTACATATCGACAACATACTGGTTTTTGGACCTCTACTGGTCGGAGTTATATATTGGTTTTTTTGTTCTTGTTACTTTGTTGTTCCGTGATGATTTTATGCCTTTCTTGACTCTCTTTCAATACTATTATAACTTTTTGGACTGACGCTATGCATAACTCCTATATTTTACTCTTTAATCTTGATCCATACGCTTTATCTTGATAATCTATAATTTCAATATCAATTCTGACTTTCAATAAGACTATGCATTAGTTTTTATTCATCTGCGCCATTCTCCACATATGGTCGAGGAGCAATATAACTTGCTATATTTATTTAGTATGATCAAATAATCATACAGATAATATATATAGTGAGCTTGGTTAGATTTATTTTTACTCTTCCGCAATTCATCTGGTATTGAAATATGTTGTTTGAACTATATAGTTCCTTGATATATATATCATAGAACTTAGATCCATTTCGAAAGTTGACCGCAATTCCTCGATAAAATCATTTTATTGAATTAATATTCGCCCAAGACTTGATCTCCATACGGAAACCCATGCGAGGTAGCTGTTATATATCTCTCGCCGGAGTTACAGTCTTCGACTAGTACCCCTGAGGTAGTGAGGTATTCAGCGTTAGTCGCAGAAGGTACGCCGGAGCTTAGCATCACTCCGGGACGTAGAATATCGTACTTGCTATTGTCAATGACATCGCGAGTCGGTTCTGTGACCAGGCAGGCGGGAAATTCCTCCTATTGTGGGCGTCCTACCTCATTCTCAAACAGATAGAAACAGTTGCAGCAGCCGACATCACAGGGGACTTTAGTAAGATCTGTTTCCTCGTCCTCTAGGACAATGACAAAGAACTTGCCCCAGTACTGAACGTCCGTAATGGAGATTTGATTTTCATTGAAGAAATCGAAGACCAACTTGAAGGCATCGTCAACTTTGGATTTGCACTTGTCGCCTTAGCACGAGATCTCCTTACTAATATATATTGATTAGTATATGATTCAAAAAAGTAGACTTGGTGACAACTCACTGATGGTAGCTTCGTCCAATGGAAAAAGGTGTTTTGAGGGCACAAAGAGGGGTGACTCACCCAAGCGGAGGACTTTATTTCCCGTAAACACCGCATCAGGCGATAAAATGCAGCTTTTGGTAGGGGATGATCGCTCTGGCGATGGTATGACCTTTCTTTTGCGAGTCACAGTGGGCGTATGAGGGGTCACAAGGAGCAGCTCTTTAATCTTGGATTTCATATCCATTTTGGTGCAACCTGGATAACAATAGTGAAGCAAAGAGATCAGTGAGAGTATGTAGATGGCAAGTGTAGATGTTCAGGGTGGAGCGCGCCAAGAGAATATGCTATCCAGTTGGTAGGGCGAAGAAGTTGATTGGTGCAGAGATATGGGGTGCGAATGTGAAACACGGGCGTTGAAGATGCGACAAAGCTTCAAGGCGTCCATAAACTGAAAGAAAGATAGATTTTAAGCTGTGTAGCCAGCCTGTAAAAGATATCTGAATGTATTAGAGAGAGAAGAAACTATCGAATAGATAACTGCCTAGGAGCAAACAGACAGAGGTCACATGACCTTTAAACAAGGCAGCACATACAACAGCAATAACGGGAGAAATGATCTAAAAAAAGTCTTTTGAAATCAAAAGGACTGTTGAAAGACAACTGAAAGAAATACTACAGAGACTGCAAAAAAACCCCCGATTCTCTGCCTTGACGGATATATTACATACATATTCTTCAAATTTGGCCCTCGCATTCAACCTAAGAGTCTCTTTACTGCACTAAAAGATATAAGCACAGCTACAAGCCACGTTTTTCCGATGGTTTGACATGCATAGCGATGTCTTGGGACTGCACAAACCCACCACATACCTAAATTCGATGGGCCTCTACAATCTATATTCGCTACAGCTAATTCTGCGAGGGATGCTGCATCTCGCAGTCTATGGGTAGTTGTCGAATGAAATCATCATTTATTATCGGTATCTTAGCAAGGAAACCCAGCTTGAACATCACGCAAGGACATTTACCATTATCAACAATTCAATATGAGAAACATCAAAGCAAAGCAGCGAGTGCAGCAGCAACCATAGGAGCAGCTGTGACAAAAGCAGCGGCAGGTCCAGCAGCGGCAGCACCAGGTGTTTCCGTTGCGGCGGGATCCGTGAACGACTTGACTCCTCCAGTGACGTCCAACTTGTAGTAGCTGCTAGTTGCCACTGAAGTGCTCGCCTTGGTAGAGGATGACGAGGCAGTACTACCACCTCTTAGGGTTCCACCCATGCTAACGCTCATAGTGCAGCTAGCGGATTCGGACCAGGATTTGAAAGAGCAGTCATATGTTTCGGTGACGGTAACATCGTAGCCGTCTGTGCCTGAGCTAGTGGCGACATATTGTGCGGCAAAGTTCACGGTCTCGGGACCTTGGGTAACTGTCCATGAAGTGGGAATATCGCAGACTGATTTGTCGACGCCTTCCACACATCCAACATGATATGTGGTGGCTTTGGCATTGATACCGGCAACGCTGGCGGCAACGCTGGTAACGCCGGGGAGGTTGTTAGCCCATGTGGGGGAGAAGATTCCAATGGTGGTGCTGGCATCTTTGGCTTGAGCACCGAGTGATGCTAGGAACGCAGCGGCGAAGATGGAGGTACGCATCTTGATGGTTTATGAAATTCAGGGGGAGGTGCAGGAGAGAAGAAATTAAAAGTTCACGGGGCAAACCATCCTTAAATCAAAACAAACGCTACTATGAGCCCTTCGCTTATCCGGCAACTCTGGAAGACTGAGCAAGGTTAGTGTAGACTAAGAGGGTACTAGTAAAATGTGCTAGAGCCTGAGTCATTTTAACCGATCCACCCATTGGACATTGAAATGGGGCTGAACGAGAATAGGACTAGTATTCGGATTTAGCGTTATAGCGGAGCAGAGAACCTCTTGGAGCACGGATCGCTGAAATTATACACGGGGGCCATTACGATGATATACCTTACCACCATTTTAGCGCAGAAATCTACTAAGGTATGTGAAAATTATGGAGTACACAAGAGGGCGCTATCACATCCTGGATTAGGTAAATAGGAGAAGAAATATCCAAAAAGACTATAACGGCCCCAATTCTCTGCCTTGATAGGTTCGAGATACACCTTCAAATTTACTCGCATTCGGGCTAAGAGTGGCTTTACTGCACTAAAAAGATATGACTGTACAGATTGAATCATAAGGGACGAAATACGCTGACTACATAGTCAAATTTAAAGTAGCAATGAAAGTTTGTATACTCCGTACAATATGCTCAATTACAAGCACATTTATTTGCTAAGACATCTAATTCGCACTTATTATAATCAACAGCCCTGGAAAGCCTTTATAGTGAAAGCAATGGAAGTTCCCGAGGTCAAGTCCCCGAAACCAAACCCATAGTATTTCTATCCATCGATATCAGAAAAAAAGTAAAACCTATTGTGCACCCCATCCGATTATGGACTACCCTAACAAAAAAATGAAAACACCCATGTCACCATACATTGGAACAAAAGCAGATCGAATTCGACGATAGCCATGGCAACCCCCAGGGCCGAAATGCAAAAGAGTCATAGATAAGTCCTCCGCAGAAGCCCAACTACAGAACCATCGTTTCATCATTATCCACATCCTTCACTTCATCAAGACCGAATTCCCAGTCACCACGCTCAATCCTGCTGACGCGGTCGAGCTCAGACTGGAATTCGCGACGCAGATGCTCGAGCGTGACGATGATACGACGCTTAAGTAAGTTATTCGTCGCAGGGACTTCGAAGGACACGATGCTGTTACGTCGTTCGATGGCGGAAGATTTGCTGCTTCCTCTGTGGTGGGTCGGTGCGAAAGCCACGGCATTCGATGATCGCCGCTTGCCTTCGAGTGGTGTGGGAGAGGCGGGGTCGACGTCCTCCATGGAGACGTTTCCGTCTTCGTCGGCTTGTGTGCTTGGACGGCTTTCGTGGGGAGGAACTGGGGCGGCACTGATTGGAGGTCCGTTCTCGACGAGGATGTATGCTTCGCTTTTGTCGACGCAAGCGAGGAGGTTGATTAGTGACAACAACTCGTGGCGAATTTCCTTGCTTTCGGCATCATCTTCCTCAACTGGTGACCGGGCTGCATCGTCCGCTTCCCTGCCTTTGAGAGTGAGGGTTGATGACGGGGCATCTCGTGCTTTGCGAAGGCGCTGAACGTTACGGTAGGCGATTTCGGCGGCGCCACGGTAGTCACTGCGGGCAATGCGATAGGCTTGGAGGATCCGGGTGTAGTCGGGGGTGGATGGGAAAATTTTGTTGTCCGCATCCAACCAGGAGACATTGGTGGTCTGTTTGCGGGTCAGGTGAACGAGGATCTCGTCAATGAAAGATGCGATGTTGGGCACGAGTGAGGTGGGGAACCGGAGGATCTGCTTGAGACCAGCAGTGCCGGGCCCGGAGACTGCCAGGATGGTGGAAATGAGTTCGGTGAGCTCGGTTCTTTGTAATTTGAGATCCTGCAGCCTAGCCAGAGCGGAGTATGCTTTGTCGAACTGGCAAGTCTTGAGGGCACCAGTGAACAGACGAGACAGCAGGTCGTCGCGTACAGTCGGGTATTCAGCGTCTTGCTCAGCCCAGATTTCAGAGTCGAGGGCCTGCAGCGCCAGGCTGGCAAAGTCCGCGACGTGAGAGTATGAGCGCACTTTCTCGAAGATTGAAAGGATGTGCTGGTAGTATTTCGCAAGACCGTTGTGGAAGCAGTCAACATCAAGGAGGTCTAAAAGCTCTGCTGACATGTCGGAAAGATTGCCCATTGGCTTGCCGCAAGCTGCAATTAGGTTAGCTGAGTTACATCAACACGAAAGATCACCAGGAGATACGTACAGAGGAGATAGGCTGCCTTCCGGAAGTAGATTGCTGCGGTATCGAATTCCGACATGGCCACATGCAAGCGACCCTTGACATACGTTGACCAGGAAGTACTTGCCTGGAAACGAAGGAAGTCCCATGCAAGATCGATGTTGTTCTTGGCGATCAGGTCACATTGGATGTGAGCCACTGCGTTTTGATAGTTCACCTCACCCTCGCGGGTAATCCAGGCCACGACATCTCTAATCCCCAAAGTCAATGTATAACTTTGTGGGGAGTCGATCGCTTGTTGGGGCTTGATATCGGTAACAAAGAGATCCTCCAGAATGCTTGCAGTTCGTTGACCGGTGGTCTTGGAGCTGTCCTTCAGTGAATATCTCTGCATCGGGTCGACACGGGGCTTGCTTGTGCTGTCGGGGCATTTGCGAACATTCGAGCTGAGCCAAGCCATCATCTCATATTCACGTAGGAGATCAACAAGCATTGAGAAAAGGTCAGACGCATCGAAGTCGGACTTGCTTGTTTGTTCCCATTCGCCATCCACGAATGTGACTAGGATTAGAAGATCGAAGAAGATTTGACGAGAGATAGAAATAGTCTCCTGCGCACCACTGACAAGAACTCGGGCGCCGAAACAGGTTGAAGCAAGTTCCGAGTCTTCTCCGCAGAAGTGAAGGGAGGCGGTTTGGATAATGGCAAGGAACGCATCCATGGACAAGCAATCGGTTCTCATGTGTTCACTCAGGGCCGCGTCTAGGCTGTCAAATGCTTTGTTGGAAATTTGATTGGCAAAGTCAGAGCGCTCTCGGAAGTTCTCCATGCGGTCCATGATCGACGAAGAAGGCTCAGAAAATATTTCGGCTTGAAGAGCGGCTCGGCACGCCCCTTCAAGCTCGGGGGAGAATCTTTTCCGGAAATCGGATGCCACTTTCAACAATCCAGAGGCTGTTTTGAAATCCGGGCCCAGCTCCCTTGAGACATTGCGATGCCTCCAGCGGTCCACCATTTTCGGCACTCCATCGGTGAGTTCGGCGCTGGAATTGTGCAAGAACAATTCGGTAATGCTGCATTCCCGCACCACAGCGCATGAGTCTGACAGAACGAGCCACGGCATATCGGTGTATGAATCGTAGGCGAGAGAAATGGGTTCGAATCGGCGTTTATTAAGGTCTTCCGCGACTTGCCAGAACTGACGCCACTTTGAATCTGTATCAGACGTATAACGGGAGTAGTCCATCTCATCGTCAGCAAATTTCCGAAGAGAGACTGCCGCTGCGATTGTAGAGCAGAGTCGTTCCGCCAAAGGCAAACTCTTTTTCAGGCCTCCAGATGAAGTCGATGAGAGCGGCTTGATGGCCTCCTGATAAACGGCCAGAGCAGTCTCAAGGACCTCCGGCAGATATCTGTTCGGCTGCAAGAGATACTGTAGCCATTTTTCAGTGGGATCCACTACATCATCCACGACCAGAGGTGGCGGCAATTCTTGTCGATGGGTTTCAAATGTTGTCGAGACCCAGTTGGAGGCCCAGTCCGTAACTAGAGTCTGGAGGTTGAAATGAAGGGTATAGAGTTGGTAAAGACCGTGGTTTCTCCAGAGCACCCACAACTCCATTCCCTTGCCTTCTTCCCGGGATTTGACCTGGAAATCAGCGATGTTCCAGAACATGTTACCCGTGGCATCGGGGTCCACAGGTCGGAAGACATCATCTGCGAAGAGTTCCTCAATAATGAGTTCGGATGTCAGGCCACCCTTGACAGCCCAAAACTTGAACTTGCCGTCCTCAAATGGCGAATATGTGACGACATAGAAGCGATGTCCACCATCCATAGCTCGCTCGGCGTTGAAGACGCGCATGAATGATGTCTCGGCAGGGTTCAGCGTGTATGGTACAAGATCCGGATCCTGAAGCGACCGGCCCAGCAGATCCTTTGTGGCCGCTAGCTTGTTCGTTGCGAGATTCCAAATCTTAAGAGTGTGGTTCAAACAAATCGCGAAGACGTATGTTTCGTCGGAGGTAGTGGCAATGGCATTTGCGACATGCAAATCGAGGTTGCGTCCGTCGTGTTTGATCGAGGAGGGCGCGTTCCATTTGACGAGGCCTCGAATCGAAGAGCCCCATGTTCGTTCGTCGAAGGTGAGAGGAGACCAGTGGGAACCTAATTTCAGAAAAGATTAATAAAACAAGTGTCGCGGAAGTGACAAGACCGAGAAAAACCACTCACCATCTTCGCCAGCTCTCCGGGTCAGTCGCAAAAGCGCGCCATTGTCGAGAGAGATGAACAACTCCAGGGGACTGCTCGCGTGCAGTCGATGGGGGTTGGAAAAGGCCAAGGGAGCAGGGAGGCACGTCTTGCACCAGTCCTTCACATTTTCATCGATTGAGGAGGTTCTGCGGAAGAATTCGGGGCGTAGAGACAAGGTGTGAAGGTGCTTAGAGGCGGTGATCACAAAGACGTTGATGATTTCGTGATCCTCGGAGTCGGATAACTCAACTCCAAAGGGAAGGATCTGCTCCTGGAAATCCAGTCGCAGGGTCACATTGTATTCGTAAACTTCCGTCCCACCCTTGGTCAGGTCCGCGCACTGGATCTCCAGCACTTTGTTGTCATTGATGACCCTCCACAAGAAGGTCCTCGGGTAAACTCTGCGCTTCCGGAAATAAACCTCACCCTGTGTCGCGAGGTGACGTCTGGCGAATTCATCTTCATCTTTGGCGATTGGGAGTTCCTGGTCGGAGGTGGATGAGATCGAAAAACGTGGACGACGGACCGCGGTGTCTTGAGTCGGAATCTGGATGTTGGCGACCGTGGTCGGCGAGTAGGGCCGAAGGTCGACCCTTGAGTCTTTGTAAATTTTCGCCATGATCGATTGACGTGTGTCAACTTAACACTCCATGGCCGGGGAAGTAGAAAGGTTGGAAGATCGAAGGGCGGGAAGCTGGAGCTCTCAAAAAACAGAAGTCTTGGCGCGATAGGCCTGAGATCGATGGCTCCCTCGACGTTTTACTCTTGTTTTACTCTATCGTATCTTATTGAACTATTTTCTTTTCAAAACTTCAGAATAAAAAGAAATTATGCTTTCTAAATTCGCTGCTATAAAAAAAAAGTTCCCCCTCAACGCTGAGATGCCAACGGGGCGCTTCTAACCCACATCAACAGCGATTGTAATGCTCATCAAGTCAATAACATCGTGTCGCAGAACAAAATAAGCGCAACCTTGAGAGGTCGACTCACTTATCTTCCAAATCCTTCTCACTGGGATCACCGATACCATTATCATTGATAGCGAAAAGGCAATCACTCTCTGGAAGACAAGGACTATCATAAATCTTGCAAATTCGAGTCTCACCACGGCCCTTCTTCAAACTGAGTCGAGTGGTACTGGCATGAGCGATGATATTACCACCAATAGGCTTCTTAGGATCCGGGTTAAACATAGCACTGGGGCCACCATCGACTTGAGCAACGACCTGGTTCGTGATCACGACCGCAATACCAAACTCATCTGCAAGACGTTGCAAGGTACGCATGAACTTGGCCAAATGGCTCTGCCGTGAGGCAAGCTCACCACGACCGTTGAAATCCGTTCGGTACAAAGATGTCGCCGAGTCAACCACCAGGAGAGAGAACCGCGTCTCACACATCATCTGAGATGCCTGGTTAAGCAACTGAAGTTGGTGGTCCGAATTGTATGCTCGAGCGTATGCCACATTATCAAGGACCTCCTCGCCAACAAGACCATATCTTTGCGCGACCGCAAGCAATCGCACCGGACGGAAAGTTCCCTCTGTATCGATGTAAAGGCACTTGCCCTCACCGCCGCCCATATCAAAAGGCAGCTGGCAGGTCACGGCGAGAGTGTGACAAATCTGACTCTTTCCCGTTCTGAACTCTCCGAAGATCTCCGTGATCGACCCCGTTTCAACACCGCCTCCGAGTAATGTATCAAGTCGCTTGGATCCAGTTGTGATCGAGATGAGCTCGCTTCTCCGGGCGTGCATTTCGGTTGCCGTGGTGAAACCCATAGGTACCAGTTTCGAAGCTAATCAGCACGTTCTCATTAGCGAACTGATCCCCAGTCAAGAGATGTAGTCTATGGCGGAAAAGGACTTACCTTCTACTAGGATCTTGGTGGCTTTTTGTTCCGAGATACCCTTGATCTGTTCCAACAACCGTTTGGGCCTAAAAGTTACAGTAGGTGTTAGCCATATTGAGATGAGTAGGGCAGTGCATATAGCAGATCTGCCGCCGGAGAAAAAAAGCCGCAATGATTGTGTAGACGATGGATACGTACGTGTAGGCGATCGACTCGACAGTGTTATACCCTGCATCCACGAACAACTTGATATCCCTAGCAGTCAAGCCAGCAACACCCTATCATAAAAAAAATCAGTATAAAAGTCCAACATTCTGCAGCGAAAGCAAATCGCGATTGCATTCACTCACGTCGAGCGCAGCAAGCGGGGTGGGGGCACCGGGGCCAGGAAGCCCACTCTCATCGAATTGCTCTTCTCCCTCCATTTTAGCAGTGATATCCCTCGTTTCTCAATTGCCTCTTTGGCAGGGTCTCTTGACTCGAAAGCACGGATGATGGATCCACTCAAAAATACGCGTTTGGGCGAGATGAGTACAGGGTCTCCGCGATCAGAATACCAAACAAAGCCACGGATCTCAAGTAATCAATTAACAACCAGGCCGTCTCTGATTTTGCAAAGTCTGCAAAGTCTGAATCGTCTGTTTGTGGCAAAAAAACTCAGGATGACTCCGAGTCAACAAATCGGACGCGTCAAATGGATCGCGAGATCACGTGGGTTGCTGCCTTGGGCCATTCCGGTTTTGGAGAACTGTTTCTCTTTCAAATGGAAGTGCATGGATCTACTTTGTTTTTCCTCAGAATTAAGTGGTCAGTATGGATTGCTGTACCTGGTGGATTGGATGCCAATTGTTCAATATGCAATAATAAAAGGTGTAAGAATACAAATCCTGTAATGAACTGCATGCTGAGACCCCATCTGTCCCTTAGACCATATTCTCTCAATGTTCTTTTGACCTATGAAAAGGAACACCCGAGTAGAAAACTTCCCATGAGCTGCCGCAACGCCAGATCAAAATCAATGCTAAATGGCCGAGCAAAAGCAGGTCTGTCAAGGTCTATTCCGATCAATTCGGTTTCCTTGCGAGACAATGACATTTCATCAACCACATCTTCCCACTATTGATTTCTAGAAGGACTGAGCGACGGACGAAAGGGACGAAGCCACGACCTCCGGAACCGGCGTAGAGACGGATTGAACTCCAGTTGCTCGGATGGCAGGCCCATTTGGATGTTGTCGTTGAAGATCGCGCTCATCCTGCGTCGGAACTCTTCAGATGACCGCCGGCGAGGACGTTCTATGAATGAGGCACATTAGTTTCTTTGTTCGATCCCTAGATCATGGCGAATTCGACTTACTAAGGGATTGCGAACTCCGCTTAGTCTCCGATGAAAGACCAGAAGAGGACGAACTCAGGACCGGGACATGGTCCATGTCGTCATCAGCGCCATCCCCTCCTACTCGGTAGTCTTTCGTGTCGAGATGAGATGTTGTGCGGAATATTCCCGCAGGGAGGCTAGCACGCTTTCCGCCAGTTGTGTCATTCATACCGATCAGTGACTCCTCCCGTGCAGGCGACATACGAATGACATTCGGTGTGGGCAGGCTGGCTCGACTATAAAGTGCACCGGGTCTGTGGTTCTCATAGGTGAAGCCTGCGGAGGCTAGATCGAGCTCAGAAACGACTGCACGTCGAGCAGCGGGTGGGATAGGCTGTGGGCTGATCATGGATCTTTGAGATGTCATTGAGGGCCTGGGGGTGTCAACGGTTCTATGCAGTGATCTTGGCGCTGGACTGACTGGCCGACTTCCAACTGGAGTTGCGGGCTGGCACGGGCTTTGTATGGGTGTGTTGGGATCTGAAACCCAAATTCCTTCAACTTCTATTCCTCTCTCCAAAGCTCTGGCGCCGAACGGGATGTCATCCTTGTGCAGCATCGGGTACACTTCAGGTTCCTCTTCTTGTTCTTTCGCCTCTGCCGCGGCGTATTTGCTCGTCATCCAGCGATTCCAGCCAAGGACGCAAAAGGCATAAAGGAGCACCAGACCCTGCGAAGCTTGTCAGTTGTGTTTTTGGCGTTACCATGGAGTCACGTACGATCAGCATGGCTAGTACCTGTCAATGATAATGGTCAGTAGGGGTTCTCCGTGATGATAAGTGGTGTACTTACCACGCTCAGCTTCTCCCATAGCTCCCAGTCCACCCAGAATGCCATGGCTGGTTACTTTCAGGTGTACTCGGGCTTTACCGAGAAGGACATCCGAATAAGAGTCCGAGGTTATTTGGCATGGATGAAAGATAATCAATAAAAAAGAGACTGGGATAGAAATGGTTTCAGAGATGAGAAGGTGATCTGGGACTTGAGGGAAGAGGGAAAGGGCCGTAGATGGCAGGAACGCCTTAAGCATGTATATCTAGACTCTCCATGTTCTTATAACATGTACAATATTTTTATCATAAAATGTTCAGTGATTAAGCGTAAAAGTCTATAACACTACAAAAAAAAGCCCAGTATGAAATCTAAATTTTCCCGTATAGAAGATATTACGTATAGAAGATATTAGGGGGAAAAAAAAAGAAATCTCTCCCTCGGGGAATCGAACCCCGGTCTCCCGCGCTTATCGGTATTAATGACAAGCGGAAATCATCACCACTAGACCAAGGAAGATGTGACCGAGTTAACTCGACCATTGGCTGGTTGACGAAAATATTAGCCAATATTGAGATTATCAGACTCTTAGTTCGAATTGTTTCCCAGGACTATTCTTTCACTTTAAATTGAAATTATCTATGATTTGGAATATTCTTTCCATGAAACTTCCAATAAACTTCCAATTATTACATAATTTTGAAGGGATTCTGATAGCAAATTGGTTCTCGATTATATATTCTGAAGCTCTCCACCCGAAACAACCCTTAGTTCCCCGATGTATCAAAAGGGATCGCATAAAAACACCGCATTGAACCCCAATCATGTGCATTAGTTTTCTGATCTCCCTTCAATTGAGGAGACATGGCTCCAGTATCCTCAGACTGACATTTCTGAGCAGGCGTATAGGTCTGTCCTAAATAGTCCTCATCCTTGCATTCCTTGCCCTTGTAAAAGAGGCACTGGCCTTTGGTGATAAACCATGACTTGGGAGCTACGAGCTTACTGGAGGAGCAGGTATCCCAGTGAAGCCCACCATCAGTCCACCATCGACATGATGTTTTTGTATCCGAGATTTCGGTCTGTTTGTTGTCCTGGAAGACCAAGCAATTTCCAGCCTTGCTGGATTCGTGTCCTTGAACAGAGAAGTAATCGCCTTTGCACTTCTTATCCTTATAGATTGTAATCTGCCAACTTGCTTCCGGGTTGAAACTGCTGGTGGTTTTTGATTGCCAGATTACCTTTATGCTGGTCATGGTTACCATCGGTTTCTGGGTGGTCGTCGACTTTGTGGTAGTCGTAGTTTTTGACTTGGTCTGAGTAGTACTAGTCCTTGCAGCAGTAGTCTTGGAAACAGTGGATTTTGAAGTAGTCGTTGCAACGGTCGTTTTCGAAGTAGACTTTGCGACGGTCGTTTTCAAAGTCGCCATTGAAGTAGCTTTTTTGGTTGTGCTTTCCTTTGCTGCACTCTTGACTCCACAGTTGGAGATACACCTCTTGCTCGTATCGCAAAAGTCCGATGTAGTACCACATTCACCCATCGCACCACACTGGAGATATAGTTAGTGTGGATCGCTGTGCACCATTTGAACAATTATAGCACTCACGCATTGATCTGAAGGACATGGGTTTAGAGAGGCGAGATCTGAATAACTGGCAGGGTGCCTTGTCCCGGGAACCTGAGGACCGCAGGTAGCATGTGGGAGAGCAACCGGCATAGGAAGGGCACCGGAGCTGAGGCAGACAAAGTCGCCTTGCCTGACATTGGCACAACCCGAGAAGGCCCAGGCTCCAGCGTTCCAAGTCTCGATATTGGCTGTAGTGATTTGGTAGCGCTTGGCAAGTATTGCGCAAGTCTCACCACTCTGAATGGTATAGGTGTGGCAGACACCATCAGCACCCGGCCCAAATGCAGCGCGCTTGGTGACTGAATGGCCATGAGAATTGCTAGCGGCGTGCCCGGGTTGGGCTGCGGCTATATGGACAAGCAGCAGAAAGAGGAGGATGTGAATGGAATGCATTGCATTGATCATTGACCTTTGAATGCAAATTCCATCACGGAGATCAGTCTTTCCTTTATAGATAGTTGGATATTCAGGGGAAAAAATAAATCTTTCGAGAATACCTAGTTTGATTAGGAAGGGCACCGCCTGAGCATGCATTTGAAACATTAGTTCTCGAGTTAAGTTCATTGTTCAACTGCAGACCCCAGGAACCATGCAAGGTTCTGCCCTCTGGGCGAATATAAACAATGAATTTTCAACAAAGAACGACATCACACCGCACATATCAGCGTCCTCGGTTTACCCTTTGTTCTCCTATACAAGATGTCCAATATACTGAGGCGGATTGGAAGGGCCAGAATCAATATGTGATTCTCAAGTAAGTAGGCTTAATTCTATCAGAATATAGGTCCAACAAGAGCCATAACAGGAGGAAAATCAACGCAATACTTGGTATACAATGTCTGGAGCTAGACTTAAAAACAACGAAAAAAGAGCAAGACCTTAGATCCTGGAGAGAGCTGAATCAAAACCCACCGACAATTGAGAGAAGTTCGAGAACAAAGATGAATAGACTCACGGACACTCGCGCGTCTGGCGGCACTATTGAGACTGTATCCCTAAACAGTACTCAATAGTGCTTATGGAGTCATACATTCCCCGTTTGAACACCGGAGCAAAAAACCTCTTTCAACCACCGCATCATGCGAGAGTCCACGGGGAGATTTTCTTTACTATATTTATCCCGATGAGACATTAATATCGGGGATGCACGCTTCCTTGTACCGACAACATGTTCAATAGTTGCATGCTCGATAGTTATTAGAGAGCCAAGAGAATGTGAAAGGGAAGTATTCGGAGAGGAAGAAGTCAAAATCAAATACTAACAGCTGCTGAAATAGGTACAGGAATAAAGCTGCCTATAGGAGAACCTTGGAATGGAGATATGCGAATATGTTAGTAATAGGGCCAAGTGGGCGGCATATCTTCATGGGGCAAGTTCCAGCAAATCGTATTCATTTGATAAGACTCAGAATATCTATCAACTGCCGGGAGCTGTAATCATAGCCAAAAGTCCAAGCGCCGTGGCTTGAAGGACCCGGGGGCTTGAGGGAATTGTGCCGGACTCTTCATAGAGGCATAACTCACCTCGAATCTTATACTTTGTTACTAAAGGAATTGCGGCATCACTGTCCAATAGGCTGACGCTCAGATTCGGAGATTATCATCGAATGAAGTTAGCGTGGACTAGCTTGTCTGCGAAGTCCGCACGAATCTGCACCGGAAACTCCGATGCGGGGATATTTCTTCTCAGGGAGTGAGTTTATGGGGGAAATATGATTATATCTTGTTCCTGAATATAGTATTCTCTTACTATAATGCTACTACACCAGGAATACAATATAATAAGTAGCTATATTGTGAGTATAAATACTAGGGGTAAATAGTATCCACATTATTCATCCACATTTATCCACCTCTCCCGTCTTTTCTCCTGGGCATCGTTGCTTGTCCAAAGCTTGGCACTCTTATCACTGACAGGCTAATGGCTAGGGAACAAGCCCATATTAGCTCCCAAGCCACAGTCACATCAAGTTGCTATTGCTTACAGATAACTCCTCCTGATGCGATCTGAACAGAGCGATCACTTCCCTATTAGTTCGGAACTACCATTTTGCATATCTACGCCGCTTGCTAATCTATATCACTTCTCCTCACTTCACCAGTCTAAGCTAGGTTGGCTTGGAACTCCTTTAGGCTCCGTCGGAAATCCGGAGGGTTGGAGCTTGTATCATTTTAGCGTGCATCGAGAATAGACAATGCCATTGGACTCATACCCTGGTCTTTGCTGAGTATGTGTGGATGTGATACACGAAATAGCTCCGAGCAATTAAGGCACCTCGATACCTGTGGCCTGAATCGCGAGCCATTGCGCGGATAGAGTGAAATTCTTCAGCCCACGGTCGATTCTGAGTTGATGCATCGGTCTCCGACGGCATCAAAAGATATGAGGCTTACTTCTTCTTTTTCAAGGATGTTGATGTTACATTGAACAAGATACACCGTGAATGTGCATTAGTTCGAGTACTTCGAGATGATTGTCGTGTAATTTCAATGAAGCTACAACTAGACAAGACAGCTATATAAACGGCAATCTCCCCGAGTCTATTTCTCTATTCACACAGTCAATACACTTCTTTCTCTCAACAGTTCAATCATCCGACTCGAACAATGAAGTTCTCAGCTACCCTTCTCAGCGCAGCGTTGCTCACAACGTCTGCCATCGCAGCTCCTCTCACCGAACGCCGCGCAGCTCGCAACGCTGCCCGAGCTGATGGCCGAATCAGCCGAATCAGCCGTCCGCCTTACAAGCCCGACACCAAAGAGCTTCTTAAGCTGAATGGAACAACTCACGAGGAGTACAGCACCAACTGGGCCGGCGCTGTCCTTATTGGCACCGGCTATACCTCTGTCACCGGTCAATTCACCGTTCCTACCCCGAAGCTTCCCACCGGTGCTTCATCTACCGAGCAGTACTGCGCCTCCGCCTGGGTCGGTATTGACGGTGATACCTGCAGCACCGCCATCCTCCAAACCGGAGTTGACTTCTGCATCCAAGGAAGCCAGGTAACGTACGATGCCTGGTACGAGTGGTACCCGGATTATGCCTATGACTTCACCGGAATCTCGATCTCCGCTGGAGATGTGATTGAAGTCACCGTAACCGCCAAGTCCAAGACTGCCGGTACTGCTGTCGTCAAGAATGTGACTACAGGCAAATCTGTTACCCACACTTTCACCGGTGGTGTTGATGGAGATCTCTGCGAGTACAATGCTGAATGGATCGTTGAGGACTTTGAAAGCAATGGCGAGTTGGTTCCCTTTGTCAACTTTGGAACTGTCACATTCTCGAACGCAAAGGCTACAACTGGTGGAAAGTCTGTGGGCCCATCTGGATCTACTCTCATGGATATCAAGCAGAGCAACGCTGTCTTGACCAAGTCTTCTATCACTAGCAACAGTGTTAGTGTGAGCTATGTTTAAGCTCAGATAGAATGGTTCAGCCAACCCCTGCCGCAGCTTGGGAACGAGATACAGCACTAATGGTTGAAGGAGGAATGGAGGGTTGCGAAGGAAACGGAGATTTTGACAAACAACGGGACATGAATTTCTTGTTCCTATTTGTGATACATACGTTGGAAGCAAATTAAATCTCATTTTGCGTTGATTAACACCATGAACTTGTTCTACGTAGAGCTGGGAGTTAATTGGCTTAGAAATTGGGCCGTACAGAATTACTTCTATATCTGTTTGAGAATAATTGAACAAAATTATCCCATGAAATTTCTTGTGTTGATAATGTTCTCCAAACTAATATAAATCAAATGAAATTTCGATGGTAAATTCAACTCTTGTATAAATATTGCACTCAAATTAGATTCACTGGCTTGGAAAGCCTGTCTTAGCCATTCAGATTGAGTGGCGAGACACAAGAGAACGAGTTTAGCTGCGGAAGCTTGAAGGCATCGACCATTCCTGGGAGAGAAATTAGTATGGAGTGAACAAAATAATAGTAATAGCACTCACCAACAACGGCCGCCCACATGCCCAACCCACACATCGAGAGTGATGCCAGGGAGAACAAAACATGCCAAATGTTGATTGCAACTTGGAAAGGACCACCAGAGCAAAAACCACGGATCCATCTTGCCGTCGTTGTTTCGGTCCGGAGCACCTCTCCAGTTATCGGGTTGAATCCTTCGCCCGCCTCCGTACGAATGGAATTCTTCTGGATGTCAAATGCAAGGGCAAAAACGGGAGGCATAGTGAATGTCAGGTTCAAAAGCATGGAAGCGGAAATGACGCTGACGAAGCCAACGTAATCTGGAACGCCTGCGGCGATAAGAAATGCGATTGTCCACCAAACCGGGACAAGAGAAGCATAGACTATCTTGCCAACCCGCGTATCCAGAGGGGGCATACCAAATATATCCATCAGGATGTTATTGTAGACAATCTTGACTCCAATATTCCCGTACAGACCTGCGCAGATGAGAGCAGCGAGTAAAGAAATCATGTTCCCCACAGTCTGCCATGCATATATGCTGATACCTTGATAACTCGGGCTATAGCTGTACTGTCCTTGAAGATGATAGACCACACAGCCGTAAGTTAGATAGACGCTGTAGATGAAGAATTGAGCTCCCCACATAGCCTTGATAAAGTCTCGGGGTCGTCGCATTTCGGCCATGAATTCAACAAACAGCTGTGCACCTGCGTATGCCAACACACCGGACAGCATACCATTCACGGACCCAATGAGCCCACCTGCAGGGATACTGCTGTAATGCATGATCGGCGGGTAGTTACCATCACTGTCCGGTGTGATTGTTTTTCTGTCAACCACACTGCCAGCAGACCCGAGAGTGGAGATTTTGTAGTTCGGCGGAGACACAGCCATAACACCCATCGACATGAAAATGACAAATATGTTCATCCACACTGCGAAATTTGCAACCCAGCCATACGCTTTGAGAGTTCGGATCTGAGAAATAAAGAAGCCAGCACAAGCAAATATGACCGGACAGGCGACATAGCACAGCCGGAACTGCGATACCTGAGATAGGTTTTGGCCAAATCCGATGGTGACTTGACCCACGAGTAAGAGTAACGAAATCGCCTGACAGACATTTGTAAGATGGCGACCGTACCGGCCAAGGGTCCTGAATCCGAGATCACCATAGTTCTTGGCTGGGAACTCGTAGCTGTCGACGCCAAGGAAGACGCGCCAAAGGAGATATCCAGAGTATCCGGCCATGAATCCGAAAACAGTGTAGAAGGCAATGCCTATATCACAATCAGTCAACTGGTTCTTTCAAGGTGTACAAGAATAAATCGAGCTCACCTGCTCTCCAACCCAATGTGCCCATCGCATAACCCGACCCGAATGGGCCTAGGATATCCGTTGTAATCAAATAGAAACCTGACAATATTATGAGCCTTGAGTTGAATATAAGATATGATATAATTGCTGACTTACAGGCACCCCATGAAGCAGACCTAAGTGAACGGCTTGCATTTGTCCATTCCTCGTCTGTTATCGCAAGTCTCCGCTCTGGGTCTGAAAAGTCTTTCTCTGTCAGAGTCATAATCGGTTCCTCGACTTTCTTCCCTTTGAAAAGCTGCAGCACATTGAGCACTGGAGCCTCTAGATGCTCTTCTTCTTCCCTTGTCTTCTTAGAATAGTAGTGGTACTCCTCAAAGGTGACATTTGAATCATAAGCCTTGCGAGCCTGTGGTTTGATGAGGGTACTTGTCGTCAATTCTTGGGGCGATTCGGGAATGAAAGAACCATTTTTCTCGTCTAGAGGGATTTCCATATTCATGGACAGTGAGTATAATTTCAAATGAGAATGTATAATGTGAGACAGATGCGAAGATCAGTGCATTGAAAGTGGGTAACATTGACTCTTTTAATGTCATGCAAACCAAGCGCGGGGAATAAACCTCGGTGCTAAAATTAATTTATTTTGATGTGTAGAACAAGCATTGTTTCGGAGTGTTGTCGGAGAGAGTCCCCAATTCTCCTATCGCGGACTGTGACTTGATATCAGTTAATCTACCGATAAATCCTGCATGCAACGACTGGCGGTCCATTGATAACGGTTTCGAATAATATTCATGCCTGATTGGATGTAATAACGAAGAAAAGGCCATTGAGCGAGAGATACTAATAAGAAAAGAGATGGGTTTCGAACAAACCTCAGGCCTAAACATAAATGCCTTATTGGTGCCTAAGGTATCAAGAGCGACCTACCTCCTCACTATAGGAGTCCATACACTACATCCATAGCAATACACAATCCATTTTGATATTCCAAAAATCTAGTAGTAACCGAATTTCCCTCTTATTGACATACGACATAACAAAACTTCCCATGATTTCTCCAATGTCCTCTGGTAACTTCTCATCACGCAAGACTGCCAGGCATAGCTTGAGAGTAGTCTTGAGTCCGATTCCAGCGTTCGAAATCATGTTGGAACCATATACCATGGTAGCAAGTGAATGTACGATAAGGGGTTTGATGTCACTGTCTTGACCGGCTGTGAGTTGTTTTGAAGGATCGCATACACTGATTTCCAAGTGTGACAATCATAGGGAGTATTATTCCAGGGTCAAAATCTCTTGGGACTGTCTTCTACTCAGAGGCATCGTCCAGGGCGATAGTGAATTGGGCTCGAATGCCGTTGACACTGCAAGGCGAGGGAGTTCCGTGGCCCTAGTACCGGCCAAAGCCCACAGGATCACTGGGTAACCGATTGGCCATCTTCCAGGGTAGATGTCTCCATCGGAGTTGAAATCTATCGGCCGCTTGGTATGTCTCTATTCGTTCGTTCCGGGATGAACGATAGGTGCCCGGTCGGAACGCACCTGGATGTAGGCTACAAGAGGTTAGTCAGGAGTTGATTGATAGAAGCGTAGGGTAACATACTTTTGTTATGCTAGCACGTGCCTTGGTTGGGCCTTTCTCATAACTGCATCCGAAATATCCCAGAAATGACTGCAAAAAGGATCAAGCCATTGGTCTTCATCTTTAGAATCCAGAACTTCTCCCCTTTGCGAAAGCAGGTTCTCACTCACCGCTCCGCCTTGTTTTGGTTTGTTTGATTTGTGGGTCCTAATTGGAGCCCTTCAGAGACAGATGGTTTGTGCTTTGTCTGCTTGGTTGAAGAAGTCATTTTGATTTCTAGTAAATCGAGGGAATGTGAAGAGGAAGGGGTGGAGGTGGGAGAAGGAACAGTCGAAGTGAAAGATTGATCGAGACGAGAGAAGAAAGTAGGAGTTTGCGGATCGAAGCTTGAAGAAGAGAGACAGGATGTTTGAAGGAAGTGGGGGTGGGAATGCATAAATCTGGGCAGGGTTCCCCGGATTTTCCAAATAGGTTTAGTACTTCCAAGAGACTACCGTAGCCTCACCCTGGTCCATATACTTACTACTACATCATATATGCTCGGCTCTGTTCTCCCCCGGATCTGACTCCTTTTCTTTCCGGTCTGCCGTCTTGGTAATGTAGTCCCATTCGTCCCGTTTCCGCCTTCCCTGGAAGGGTTTATGGCATTTTTACACTACAGTAAGTTTTATAAATGATCACAGGTGTGAATAATTCGGACTATTCATATATTAACCGTTAAATGGCAGCAAAAAAAACAAAAACATACAACAGTGAGGATTCGCTGGTGGTCACCCACCCAACTACTAACTCACCGGCGTGTGGCTTAAGTACGGCTGAGCGGACGGGAAGCCCTGTTTTCCACACCCTATGGTCGTATGTGCTTGTTATACCATTGGAGAGACACCTGATGTGAATACAGAGGTTCCAGGAATTATCGAAGTGGGCAACAAAGGTATGCGCAATGGTATAGGCGAGGAAGTCGAGTTGTCTGGTGGGCATGATATATCCAGACGCACAGAAACATAATGAAAATAACAAAGAGAAGAACGCAACAGTAGAGCGACCGTACTTGTCATACAAGTGCATGATCGCTATTCTCTTCTGTATATAGACAATCGGGAAAATTGGCCCTTTGGCAATTTTAGTGTGTAAAGCACCACTTGATGGAGTGTGTTGACTTACCAGAAATCACCATCAAATCCACAATAATCAGGCACCATCCAATCAGCTGATGGCAGCTCAGTGTTCAGGTGTGTAGATGACGCCTCCATTGCAATTGGATTCATTGGCTGCAATAGCATGTCCACAACAGACTGGAGAGAGCGCTTGGCCTGAGAAAACAATTTGAAATTGCCGTCATTGGGGCTATGCAAAATATCCATGTGCGCAATCAGAACAGAGAGATTCTCGATTACCCGTCGTCGAGACGGTGGGTCTAGATCCTTGTACCGACATCGGGACGAGGGCTGTAGAAGATATAATGCGAGGGCCCCGGCCGCTGGGAGAGCGCATGATGCCACCTATATTATGCAGTCAGCTCAAAAAAATCTCACCAGTTGTTCAGGGTACATACTCTCCAGGCTAGAGATATAAAGCCAAGGTTTGGTAATTGGTCCCGTCGGATCAAGGCATCATTGACCGAGCAAATAAGATCCAACGCAGATCGAAATAGGCTCGATTGTTGGATTCCATGGCGCCATGCTGCCCATTCAATCAAGAATGCAGACTGTAGATATAAGATTCGAACCATATGTAAGCATTCCATTTCTGTGCGGGGCCTTTGGCTATCCCAAAGTTCGTGATATGACACCCTTAGGAAGGAAGGAAGGTTCTCCCATGCCTCGTTGATCTCGTGGTGCAAGTCACTGTAAACGATCAGCTAATCGGCTGTATGAACCGAGACAAGTGACGCACATTATTCGCCGTTGCATATTAGATATGTTCCCACCCAGCAGCAATTCCAACGTCTCTTCACGAATCATTGCCGTAATAGTTGACCATCGCATAACGGCGCTCGCCCGGATGTGACCCTGCGAGTTCCATCCGGCCTGGTCAAGCCTTTCCAGCTCTCTATCAAGAGTAGGGCCCGACATAGAATAGCATTTCTCGTCGATGTCAAGGGGCAAGTTGATACAGCAAAATTTCTTGCTCATGCGCGGTGGTCGTCCGAGAAATGTCGCTAAGCTGATATCGATACTGTATAAGCGGGAAAAGATACGTTTTCGTACTTCAACCAGAAAGAACGGCATATCGCGTGCTTCTTGGATGCTCTCATGAAGTCCAGCGGCGAGTAGAGCACAGGCTGCGTCGTTGAGTCGACGCCACGTTTTAAGACCTGCCAAATTGTCACTTTGATGCACAGGAGGGACTTGAAGATTTGTCACGTACTTTGGTCTCCGTAGAAAACAGACTGCACCTGGAACGTCTGATATAGAAAGAGAATATGAACGTCGTTGAGGACATCCAATGCCTCGCAAAATATTGCACATTTGTTTCCAAATTGAATCAGGTTCATCCTTAGAGTCTGCCGTTCTTGTTCTGTTCGGTACAGAGAATATGGTGCACGAAACTCAGTTGCGGCAATACTGCGACCCTTGTTAGTCTCCATATGTCTTTGGAACAAGAAGCTGTTGAATCCTTCCCGCAAGCATACCCAACAAGTGTGAGGATTACCCCCATTGTCTCCCAGCGAAGGTTCGGACCCGTATACTGGTCGATAAAGCCCTGCAAGGTCATCAAACGATGTATATCCACAGCGCGGCTGCTATTTTCAAACAAACGCTGGGACAGGGCTAACAGATCTGATCGAAAATTTTGAGAATGCTGCAGGGTGACAAATTCTTTAATGACTGCATCAGCGAATGGCTGAATGAGGAACGCGCCGACATGCGACTCGAGTCCGTTTCCCTTCCAGTCAGAGAAAAAGCGCTCGATGATGTTATGTATCTTGGAGCTGGCAAATGTTTCCAACAATTGTGCTCCCTCGATTGTCGAAGCATTGTTCATGAAATGAGTCGTAGAGTAAGCTGGCCCCTCATCATCCCGCCCGACCGAAAGCAGGGTCGAACCTGCCTCCAAATCCCCAAACAACATGGTTTGCTGGCGCACGTTGCCCAGTAGTGAGTCCAAAGAAGAAGAACCTTGATACCCCGTATTTGGGTGGCTATTTGGTGGGAGAGTTGGCCGGATGGGTTCCAACATGGATGCAGAATTAAAAGACAGCTGATGTCTGGAATTATCATCAGAAAACAATTGGTAAAGGCCAGACTGGTCAAATTATAAACCACTCACTGCATCCCCGAGGATTGACCTGTAAAGGAGGGTCGACTCCGCTTAAATGCATTCTTCCTGTAGACGCACTCATGGGGGATGTCTCGCCCAACACACCGGGCGCAAGGTTGCCGATGATCGCAAGCTAGTTTTGACAGTCGACATGGCTCACAAGATGCGACTCTTGGTGGTCGCTGTCCCCGGATGCTCTTTGAACGAACAGACATATTTTAGACGTACATTGTACACAGGGGGAAGAAATGGGGCGGTATGAGAAGCGGGGATTGCCCCTTATCGAACGTTTTTCATCTTTGACTTGAAAAGTCTTGAAAGACTTGAAAGTAAAGAATTTATTTAGAATATTTTATCTCTTGTTTTTCTTCAGTGAAGGCAATGGACCATCCCAAGTTGGCTGTGTCCTTCCTTCCCAATAACTCTCCACAGGTTGTGAACCTATCTCACGTATCTGAGCGGACACAATCTCATTTTCCGCCCAAACACGCAGAATATTTAATCCTACTAGCTTTCGCACCTGCTCATCTGTTGCACCGCGTCGCATGATAGCTTCAATGAGCTTTGGGTATGCCGAGACATCATCGATCCCATTGGCAACGGTAGGTGTCCCATCAAAATCACTGCCTTGGTCAATTTAGTATATGCTCTTATAACTATCAAGAACTACTCACCAATTCCAACATGATCCCAGCCAGCGATGGAGGCAGCATGAAATATGTGGTCCACCACATCTTCCAAACTGGCCTTTTCGGGGCTATCAGGTCGAATGAACTTGTTCGCAAAAAAGATCATAATCAGGCCACCATTTTGCGGGAGCATTTGAAGGACGTCGTCAGGGGTATTTCTCAAGCTCTTTGCAATCGCATAGCACGCCGAATGCGAAAATATCACGGGTGCTCGAGTCACAGCTATGGTATCTCGCATTGTTCGGTGAGACGTGTGGGAGAGGTCTATCATCATGCCTAATCGGTTCATTTCGCGTATCGCAGCGCGGCCAAAATCACTCAGTCCACTATCTTTACCTGTTTTGGTCACTGTAGTTGCTGCAGTAGCGAATGCATTGTCGCAGTTATGAGTGAGGGTGATATAGCGCACTCCGAGCTCGTACATCTGCCTGATCACGGCAATGGATGAACCAATCTGGTGAAGTCCTTCGGCGCCGAGCATAGATGATATTCTCTTTGATTTGAAGGCTTGTTGAGCACATGCTGCTGTTTCGCAGTACTGCAGCTCGCTGTATTCCGCTACCAAGCGCTTTGCCACATCAATCTGCTCAAGGGTGTCACGAACGCTATGCTATAATTGGGTTGTTAGCAGGGCTCTTCAGCGAGGAAGATTAAGATTTGTGGTTACATTTGGATCGTCAAGATGAAGTATTCGGGGACACTAGTCTCGATGTCAGTCCCATGGAATACCGCATGTCCAATAACCAACGAACTTACCTCTACAAAGACCGACCAAAACTGCCCACCCACTTTGCCTTGCTGCATCCGCTTGAGATCTGTGTGAGATGCAAGTCCTTCAATGCCGTCAATATTAGGTCTTGATTGAAGGATTGGCAAACGTGAAAACTATACCTTGACCAAATGGAAGATTATCTCCATAAATCTGATTGTTGAGCTGTAGCCGAACAAGGAACGGCAGATCATTATGCCCGTCTATGAGAGGTATCTCCGATAGTACCTTGGTCGTTCGAGCCGCAAAGTCTAATGGGTCGATATCTTGACGCTGCATTATGTCTCTTGCTCTTGTCGCAACCCATAGCGCTATAGACATGGAGCCAATAGCAAGAAGCTTGAGAGGATTCCATGACTTCGCGTTTTGTGCCTTGAACACAATTGCTTGACTATGGTTGTCATTCGTGTTATCCTCCCGCAATAATGACCCGGGTGGCCACTGTGGCTCAATTGCATCCAAGCGATTCATAGAGACGGGAAAGCGTAGGAGATGGCAACCGAGCCAAGGGAGTTTCAGATATCATCCGGAGACTTTGATAAGAGAGAAAGAATTAAGCCATTGATCTAGTGGCCTTCCGTCAAAACGATAAGTTTGTCAAATGAAAACTTGCACGGTTTCTCGGACAGAGTCCGGAGAGTTGCACCTCGGCGACACATATCTTGTTATCAGAAAATGATTCGACGGCTAACACGAGACAACGCAGATAGAACGCAGAAAGATAGTGCAGATGACATTATTTCGCCAATCAGCCTGATCGTTCAGTATTATGGGGAAGATCCCGCGTGAGGGGCCTTCGGAGAGAGCACGGAGAGAGAAATGACATTCTCCGAGTGGGTACAACTGCCACTAAAGATATCTGCCGATGCAACATTGTCTGTATCAAAAGCTAGGCTCCACCAAGTTGAGGGCAATGCATAAAACTGACATGATAGCACGCCTATCGAACCATGCACCCAATCGGTTTTCAAGAACATCATGCTTTCAACCATCGCAACACAAGTCACCCTTGCACTTTTCTTGGGTGTTACCAACGCTCTCCCAAGTTCCAATGCAAGCCCAAACTTCGATACTCGCACATCCGTGCAGCATGGCTACATAAATGTAGTCGCCGCAACATTGTGGACCGACCCCAGCAAGCCACGCGCAATAGATGAGCCGGCACTGACACACCCGGTGCAACTGGAGAAATGGCTCAGCTCCATGAACGTGACGGAGTACCGCGACCTTACCAGTAACAGCCGGACCCAGACCCAGGCGCTGTATGGTGCACGGGTGGAAATCCTCGACTATGAAAGCGGTTGGTACGAGGTGGCCGTGCCTGGCCAGGCGACACCGAAGAACAAACTGGGATACCCTGGCTGGGTTCCTGCCTCCCAAGTGTCGTTTGATAAGCACTACGGAAAGTTGCAATCAAGCAAACCTTTTGTAGCAATCGACAAGGCCGCCACGGTTTCACTTTACCGCGATCCGGGCTTGAAGTCGAAGCTTATAGAAATCACCTACGACACGAGGCTCCCAGTCATGAGGGAGAGAGGATCAGTCATTGAAGTTGCAGTACCCGATGTTGGCACGGCCTATTTGTCCGCTCACGACGCTACCATCTATAAATCTACGTCAGAAATCCCCTACCCGACGAGCCTTGATCTGATCAACACAGCCAAATTGTTCCTTGGTCTTCCTTACCTCTGGGGCGGTACGTCAGGATTTGCCTTCGACTGCTCAGGTTTCACGCACACCCTCTACCACTCGCATGGCATTTCCATTGCCCGTGATGCTGATGCCCAAGCCGACTTCACTGGTCATGGCACTCGAGTGGAAAAGGAAGATTTGCAACCAGCGGATCTCATGTTCTACGCGAGTAATCTCAGCAATCCAAGCACTATCTATCACGTTGCAATGTATATTGGCGATGGAAAAATGGTAGAGGCATACGATGCAGGGACCCCAGTGAGAATCACGCCGGCTCGTTTCGGCGAAGAATACTGGGGAGCAGAGCGGTTCCTAGCACACTGAATGGTGTATTAGAATGATGTTGTAGAAGGTTGAATAGTGTGTATGTCCCAATCATTCAGAAATCTTTGGAACTCCTTACCAGCCATTCATTGTAATAGTGTTCTCGCTCGATATCAAGCATTATTTTCTGATAACTGCGCTTATTTCGTATCAAAAATAATTTAGATGAGGATTTAGTTGGGCGTATCTAGACCTCCGCAAAGCCCATAAAGCCCAAGGCCCAACCTAACCCAAGCTCTTCCATTGTTTGCAGCTACAAAAAGTGTTGTTTGGCCAAAATTATCGACTTGCGTGGCAGATACTCCTTGGGCAAGTAAGAGCTCGACAGAGGCTAAGCAATCACCCTCAAAAGAAAAAGGCATCAAGTGTGATGAATCACCAGCAGCAGCATGGAAAAGTGGCGTCCTTCCATTCTGATCAACTGTATTGACTTGGGCGCCCGCCTTGATCAGAATTTCCATAATACCCACTTTGCCGCCGACAGCTGCGTAGAACAAAGGTGTGAACCCAAATTGGTTCATGCTATCAGGGTTGGCGCCATTTTGGAGAAGGATATTGGACAGTTCCTCGTGCCCGTATGCAACAGCCCATGACAAGGGCGTGCGCCCGACATCATCCTCGATGTCAACTTTGATCGTGTTCGAATTCAGCATGGATACCAATGGACTCGTTAGACCCAGGAAAGCAGCGAAATGGGCTCCCTTCAGTGGTTCCTTCATTTTAATGGCTTGAAGTGCCCATGTCCGCACAAATCCAGGGCCCCGTTCAGTCTTGTACAATTGGGTGGTATGATCACGAGAGGACCCGAACACAACTTGGGAGCTTGAATGAACTTTGCTCTCGGCAGCCAAAAACTCGATCGTCCTAGATTCGTCTCCGGTGTGCCTTTTGTAATGATGACCCCAGTTTTGAGCGGAGTACTTGTAGAATGGATACTTGCTAAGCCGATCATCCATATCTTCTTCAGTCTCACATGGCCCCTGATTGAAAACATCCAGAGACATATATGCAAGGCAAGCACTGGTAATAAGACGGTGAATATCCGGAAACCACTGGTCTAACCTCCGCTCAAAGTATTCCTTGGTGGTGTAGTGAACAAATTTGAGCGAGTTGGACTGCGCATCAATTGTAACCAAGCCGATGCAGATGGACATCAGTTCTTCAACGTCGGTTATGTTTGTGCCGTCGAATTCGGATTCGCCTATTTCAACAGCAAGAGCGTGTTGAACTTCAGGGAGGGAAAGCGCCCGTGTTGACAACAATACCCACCCAAAGATGGTTTTGGCAATCTCTTGAGCATACTGTCCTTGCTGCTCAATTCTCCTCATCGTCTCATCATAAGCGTCATCGTAAGCTCCAGAGCCGTTGTGGAATCGTTCTATCACTTTGCGAATTCGCTTTTCATTAATCTCATCTTGCACCAAGTTGAGATACAATTTGGCAAGTAAAAACCTCGAAGATGTCAGTCAACAATTCATAATAGATGATGCATGTACGACCTACATTCCTCCTGACGATTTTACAATCTCATCACGGATATATGTTGATAGGCCGGGCTTCTTGGCCACAAAAGGCGAGAAATATGCCGCTCGGTGGTCAATATAAGCTCGGATGTCGTCCTCATTGGCTTGAATCTCCAAAGCGGCCCCGGCTGTTGTAAACAAATTCGCGATTTCCTCGTTGAACCGTGAAGTGGCCAGGATATTGACGTTTGCTTTCCGTTGAAGGCTGAAAAGAAAATCCAATGATTGTCGCATGGTACCACCAGTAACGGAGCATTCATCTAAAGCATCTAGAATTATAAAGGTTTTCGTAAATTCCGACACACGAGCCTCAAGTTGATTTTGAATCCACTCCAGCCTCATCGACTCCTCACGTGGCGGTCTTGGTTGGGACCAAGTCCGTGATTTCCCTGGTGACCCTTGCCAAAGTTGCCTAAGAAGAGCAGCTAATATCTCAAACACACTCAGCTCCCGTCTGAAATCGAAGAAAATATACGTGGCGGCAATGTCGTCGTCATTTGCAAATGATTTTGTGAGCCATTCGATGACGACGGAACTCAACACTGTTTTCCCAGCTCCGGGGATACCAGGACAGTATAAAAGCTGCTTCTCATTACTCCGCCATTTCTGAATTTCTTCTTTGTTGATGAACCACGTTCCTGTGTCTGCGTGTCGAGTTCTCAATACTTCGATATAGCGTTTCGAGCCATCGATGGTGCTGATCCACGAAAGGTGGTCGATTCCAGCGCCTTCATAAAATTCTTCGTTAGATTCTTCACGTAAAAGTCGAATATCATTCCGAATGTCCAAAGATAGGCTCCTGCTCAAAGTGAAAGGTTAGTTGCCAAACCTTTCAAACCCGCAAGCCAAAAAGCTGCGAAAAAGTCATTGAGTGGGTTGAAGGAGTCGCACTGGTTTATCTTGCTCATAAGGAGGTTGAAGAGTGATATAGTGGACGTGATCCTATCACGGAGCCTGTCAATCTCCACTTGATCCCATGTGATCCTGCTCCATGCTTGACGAGCCTTCGTCTTCCAATCGGAGGTTGTGTAAGCCAAAACCTCTGATTTGTCTAGCTTCATTTTCAAATCCTTGAGAACTTCTCGACAGCCCTCTAAGATTATCTGGGACGTCCTCCCCCTGTTGCTTATTTAACCCATCGGCGGGGATGTCATGAATGTCATGAACGACGGTCCACACTCGTTTGACCCTATTTTTATTGCATATATCAGTATCATTTATTTCACAGATTTGTATATGGCTGTAGTGATTTATGATCATACTCCTCGGAGATTGTCTTGAACTGTTTAGGTGCTTGGGAGAAGCATTTCTTGAGGTCGTCAGCGAGCTTCAAGATTGCCAAAAGATCTCCGACGCTGTAACCGAAGCTCATCTTCTGTACGAAAACACAATATATGAGCCTTGTAGTCGAGGGAAATGTATTAAATGGGATACAATAAACCACATTCCATTGACTGATCAGGGAGGGGAAGTCAATCGTTGTAGCCTATGGCAGCAGCGTAGATGAAAATATTTTACTCACCTCGGCGTGCGGCCCAACCACAACAGACACATGTACGGTTGGGCCTCACGCATAGGTCTAATGCAATATCTGGCTGCTTCCGAGCTCCTGCCATTCCTACTTGAGGACCTGTCTTCGGATCGACACCCCCACCACCCGATTAGTAACACCGTCAAGGCGGCTCCGGGGGTGTTACAGAGAAGAGAGGACGGGGAGCCGCTTTATAGCGTAAATGAACAATCTAGATAGACGTGTGTGCTATAGGGATAATAGAACCAAACAAGGGCCGAGAGCATAATGCAACAAAAGTATCTATAGCGTAGGCCAATGAGAGGGAATAAAGAGAGGAAAATGCTGAGAACACAGAGTCAGAGTAGCTGGCTGAGAGTAGCCAGTAAAGCAATTTGCTAAAGGTCAGCCGGGTGGTGCGCGTGTCCAATTTTAGACTTTCAGCTTGTTTGTCGCCGAGGTGGAACGAGGCTGCACCCTGGTCTATCCCATCACCCCAGGTGTGAGATTCTTATGTGTCTGATAGGATGGTGTTTGATTGCGTGGCGCAAAGGTTATAATCTGATTCTCATTGAGATAGTGAGTCTCCATGCTTGAGGTTGTGAGTGCAAGTGCAGAGTCGTAATAATGACCGACAGGACATTGCAATATCTGGAGAGCAATTATGATAAAAGGTCAACCATCATGATAGTAGTGTGCTGAGCAAGGAAAGAGGAACCCAAAACAAGTTTGCCAGACACAACCAAACACCTCGTGCCTAAGGGCAACAGTCAATAAAACCAAGTAGTGGAGTCATCGGGCTATCAGGTTGTCATTTCTGGGAGTGATATGACATTTGTACTAGCAGCTCCTAGTCAGCATAACTCACCTGAAAATCTGACGAGATTTGCGCGAAACAAAACGCCTTTTCGAGGGAATTGTGACCCTGATTTTTGCTTCGAGGTGACAAGGAGCAATCATTTGCCCTAGATGATATTTAGTCACATCTAATTGAAATTGACACCACACTTTTGTAAGCCTTGAGAGATTTGCGAAATTGATCTGCTATAGTTATGAGCCCCAAATCTACCTACCTAATTAGGCTTAGTCCACGATATTACGCCCCTACCGAGATATTGTTGGAGCATACAGACCGGCATACCGGGGATTTAATTAATCCAGGTTGTGCAGTAATTTTGAATTAGTAATCCGTAATCCATATAAATTGCTAGGAGAAGGGATACTGAAATACAGAGATTTTAACACCATTGATTGGACCCATACATTTCACGATACCAGTGTAATCGACAGATATACTACCGTCCACAGGATTCCTATAATTCTATTGGCTCTGGAAAGCTATTCCGCCTTCAAATGTGATATTCTGCCGGTTTTAAACCCCTGGAATGACTGGAATGAGATTAAATAATGCAAAAATGAGTTTGTATCTAAAACAACAAATTTAGCTGGTTTGTAAAACTTGGTTTAGATGAATCTCTCCGCCAATCCATGATCGAATGGATCGAGCGTTTTAGTGTGCATGAATACGGCAAGATATATATTGCCATGAGGAAACCACATGGATGGATGGATATATGTACACAATCACTTCCGCGCGTTAATTCCGACATGATATGCTACAGTCACACCTATAAAATGAAATATTTTGAAGCAGCAACCTTGGAATGAAAGATGAGATTATGTAATTGAGATGAGCCACGCCAAATATAATACAAGAATGTCTAGTGATCTCCCCGCCTAAAAAACAAAAAGAACCAGATCTATAGATAGTGTACAAAGTCGTGCCTTAAGCTAAGCACCGGTGATTCTCAGAACAAATTCATATACGCCAAGCGTAATGATAGCTGAAGGCAAAGAGCGGAGCATATGAGGAGCTAGGCCTCCATACAGACCAGCCATACCTTCTTCTTTGGCGATGGTACGGAAGCACTGCAACAGGCCTGTGTATTTGGCCTGGCCACGCTCCATAGGTGCCTGACGCAATCGTGTTCGGATAACCTAGAAATGTGAGTGAGTGTGAGACCAAGACAATTGCCTCGAAATGACTTACCTCATGAGGATATGTGATTAGACCTGCGACAAGCTTAGCGGAAGACGCGGCACCACTCGTACTGACCCAATGGGAAACTTCGTCCCAGAAGGGAGTCCTTGGCTTTCCCTCGGTAGCTTCTAATGACCGGTGGAGTCTAGTTTTCAACTGCTCATAGAGCACCAAGTGTAGAGCCGTTTCAATGGAGCCGAGATAGCTTGCGCTCAATCCTCTGTAAAAGCCACCCAGTCCCTCATTTCGCATGACTTGTCGGATGCAATCTATGCTATTGCGATATCGTCGAGTCGAAGGACCACCGGCGTGTGTTTGTGTTTTGTCAAGTTGCAGCCTTGTTTTGACAAGCCATATTGGATTTGTTGCTGTAGAGGTTGCGAGTCCTGCGCAGATTGCAGCTTGAGCATGGACTATAGCAGAATCTTCGGTGTGTCCCATGAGCTGAGCTCCGACACGCTTGCAATTGCCGTATACATAAAACTTGATTGCGGTCGCCGGGACTACACCTGCCATGCTTGGACCGAGACCCCGAAAGAAAGCTCGCCAGCCTTCAGCACGATAGATGGAGCTGATAATCCGCAGCGTTTTATGATTTGATCGTTGAAGAGGTCGTGATGTTTGAGGATGCTGGCTTGATTGGGGGGAGGCGTTGGTGCCCCTATTCGGTGTTTGGTAAAAGTCGGACTGGAGACGTGTTCGCAAGACATCAAGAGGAGAAGTCACTATCGCAGTAGCCATTCCGCCGCTCCTAGATGGATGTCAGAAGAATCAAGATGGTACCAGCCAGAAAAGACATACGCGCCTGCAAGAAGGTGCACCCATGAGCTAACGGTCTTTTTTTCCGCAAAAGGAACAGAGACAGTCTGTTTCCCTCCATCTGTATGGTCAGACCGAGCCTGAGTATTTCCCTCCATAATTGCGTTGTAGCTTGATGGAGATGGGGTCGCGAAGGGCGGCCTGGTCTCGACACTTTTTTTCGGCGATATGCTTTTCCGCGATCGACGATCCCGGCCCCAGATCACGTGTACATCTTAATCATCACGTGGGTAATACCCTATCGTCGATAATCAATTATTCGCCTTGGTGCCTCAACTGCCAGGTCATCTGACCGCCTCAGTTAACTAACAAATTTTGGAACTTCCTAGTTAGGTACATAGTGTAGGCTAGTATTACCCTCAATTTTACTCTGTGTCTATAATATTCTCTCCCGTTTCTCTTCCACTAGATCAACCACGTGTCGCAAACTTACGTACTGTATTATTGTAGTCCCGGAAGAGCATCAAATTCGACAAAATCCACGCGGTATGGCCCTTCCCGTCAAGATCTACTGCCTCTCTCCTCTCTTATTTACGATTGTCACCGCGCCAAGACTAATCTGAATCAGTGCCGAGATGGTTCCATCAGAACATTATAGACCTCACAAAAGGAAGAGAATTGTCATCTCTTGTACAGAATGCCACCGGCGCAAGCAAAAAGTAAGGACCCCAACGAAAGCGCTAAAGAAAGCTAATAAAGATTGAATAGTGTGACCGCCAGTATCCATGCTGCAACTGTATTAAGCGAGAAAAGCAGGTATTTAAATTTCTAGACGCGATGTTGCTTTTAGTCTGATTAGCGACCGCAGGATCTTTGCCATTATGATGCTGTACCGAAGAGCCGCCAACCCGCTCAAATTAGTCATGGTGTGAGTCTTGACTCCGAGATAAGCAATACGGTGCATCTGTACCCACCTGCTAGACCGGGCCATGAGTGGACTAGCGAGTTTCAGGGCAAGATCAGAGATTTTGGATACTCCAGCCACGGCAATCACAACTCCATGAGCTTATTACGGACAGCAGAGCTATATGGAGGTCAGGATGCCAGCATGATTAGTTCCTCTATCACAAACCAGCCCCAGTTCCTAGGCGATGCAGACCGCAAGTACAGAGAATTAGTCCGCCAGCTGCCCTCGCAGGCCTGTATCGAGATCTTGATCCAAACCTTCTTTTCCGATATAAATTGGCAGTATGACCCGCTTGACGAGGAATCATTCAGAGAAGACTTAGACAGATGGGGAAATATCTCATACTCTGACCTTCAAGGTGGCTTTGGAAGGCTGACGCCGGGTACCATTGTGTTTCCGGCATTACTCTTTCAAGTCCTCGCACAGGCGCTTCTTTTTCACCCTCCTCATGACGACATGATCAATTCTCTCATCATCATCGCTGACATGACCTTCCATGATCTTGCGGCTGAATATAGCGATGCGGGTGCTGAGCTACTCGCAGTTCTTGGGAAAAAGGATATCACACTCACCACGGTCCAAGCAGGTTTGCTACGTGCCTCATTTCTGAAAAGTAGTGGCAAGGTCGTTGAAGCTTGGCATGCACTTGGGGCAACAATCCGCGATGCACAGGAAATTGGTCTACATACTGGACGAATTATGGCTGGATATTCTCCAGTTGGGCCCAGTCAAGATAGGCAAAATATCAGTCTCGTTGGTCACAAAATTTGGGTGGTCTTGCATATTTGGGACGTCCACATGGCTGTCGTTCTCGGTCGACCGATTACCACCGATCTCCAAATAGATCGCTTCGCTCGCACTATAGAGGATGACGAAAGGCGGCGAGAATTATTCTCGCATTGGCAAACTGAAACTGACCTCCCCCGACCATTTGACATTATCCTCGCTGGATTTAATGTGGCTTATCGATACTTCAAGGACATCCACCAACTGGAACATAACGGTGCCACCCTCCAAGACTACCCCACGGTCGAACGTATCCACACTGCAATCAACATGAATTCCGAACTTTTACCCTCTTGGTGTCGGCTCGAGAACCCAGATACGAAGTTTGATCGACTGCCGGGGTGTCAATGGCTACCTGTGGCCAGAGAGACACTGTCCTCGCTCATTCACCTTGTTCTTCTCGCACTTCATAGAACATACATATTCTCTGTTGCCAACAGTCGGACTGAAGCCATCAAAGCTGGGATATGCATTCTTCGTGCCCAGGAACGACTATTTGAACAGTCACAGCCGCACCAATGCAAGGTGTTCAATCCAGTCTACGCCTCTTTCGATGCGATTGTTCTCCTCGCAGCGCTCTGCCTTGTCTTTCCGAATGAGGATCACGAACGACGAGCAGAGTGTATCCACATTGTTGAAAGGGGGATGCAAAGACTGGGCATTATTGGTCAATCTAATTCCATGGCAAAGTCAGCACACGGCGTTGTCTGCAGCTTGTACCGTCGCCTAAGCCATCGGCTCGACATCCCCGAAAATTCCGAGGAAGATAGAGCATCGTTAAGCAAACCAGAATGGATACCTCCTAACAGCGACACTGGTGTCTATTATGGGGCACCGTCGGAACTCTCATTTGGCGCCGTTCTACCTCCGCGTCCAATCCATGACTTGTTCTATGATCACATTTCAAGTACAACAATTCCCTTCATGACTACACCGAATAGTTTGCCTTTTGACCCACTTACTATGAGCGTTACAAATAGTTGGAATTTCGAAGGGGCATTCTCAGACGCCAGCTTTTGGAATTTGATGAACCAGCCTAATAATTGAAGATCTACCTATCGCGAGTTGCATTCTATTCAATGTCCGCAAACTAGGCCGCAATGTCCCCGACATTGCGATCAACACAATCCGGCTGGTCATAGTGCTGGAAATGGGAAACCTCGTTGTTCCAGATCAACTTCTTTCGACTGGTGGGAATTGACTCGTAATGGCGCTTAGCAGCAGCCGCATTCATACAGTTGTCACCATGAATTATCAGCGCTGGCTTGTTCAGCTTCGCCACACCAGGAACGGTGGTATATCTAAAGTGGTCCAGGTCACTCATCACCGCGTATCGGTTCTCGAATCCCTTCAGTGTCCACGGCCCATACCACGACCAAACGACTGGTCCCGGAAGGCCGGCCAGTGACCCAGTATCAGGGCCAGCGGGCTTCGGATCAACCAGCGGCTGATACACCACTTCCCCAGTCTTGTCGTACAATTCGCGGGCTTTTTGAGCTCGCCCAAGTCGTGCTTTGTACAGGGCTTCTCCCTGTTCGGGGGTCGGCATTTTCATTGCCGCGATATCTGCCCCAGGCGTCCATGCAACACACCCAGCGCAGATCATGTAGATGTCGGTTTCATGGTCCCGGTAGTATCCCGAGACTGAGGCCACACCTGCGCTCCGTCCATCGTAGGATGCCACATCTAGGGATTCGGGGCCGCCCTGGCAGATACTGACTAAGAAGAACCGGGATAGATTAACATCCCCGCGTGTCGATAGGTAGTCAAGTCCTGCGACCATGTCGTCGGGGTTGGCCGGTGCTTTCGCTAACAGTGCGGGGGTCGAAGATCAACGCTGCGTAGCCTTCATCTGCGAGGCGAGTGGCGTATTGCAGCGGCGCTTGTTCTTTCACAAAAGAATATGGGCCGGTGATCACGACACTGGGTGGATTCGTGACATTTGTCGGACGAAAGTGGATTCCACTGACGGTCTCACCGTGAGAAAGATATGTGATCTTTTCGGTCGTGTACTGACCGTGGGAAGGCATTTCGAACTCTTTTCAATGAGGCTTGATTATAGAGGATAAGAAGATCTTGATGTTCTTAAGGGTTGAATCTATCCGGGTCTAAATAATACAAGTCATCGGCGTTATGCCGCAGCTACGACGGCTATGGGCCTCTCTGATGACTCACCGTAAGTGTCACCATGCATGTCACCTATGATATATTCGATTGAATGGATATCTCAATCTTCATTCTCCGTAATGTTTCTATGTTGTATCTCCTTTTTCATACATCGCACATGTCCAATTATCGCCGATAAAAGCGGGTCGGGTTGAAGCTTAACACCGATAGACCAATCAAAGGCACATTCACTGTGGATACCATACAAAGTTGACCTGATCAGTTCAAAAGAGAGATCCAACCCTAACTTTGATGCATCTAGGCCAGATATTGTAACATATATATACGACATACAAGCATTATACTGACCTTTTCCTACGCCTCAATCAATAACAATTACAGATCTACTGACATTTGGCTTTTGTGCCTCCAAAAAAACAGTTTAAGCCGTTTTTAGGCCAGACCTCATGCATGTCTCATTTCCTAATTGGTAAGCCCCAAGGTGTAACAAGTTCGATCCGATTGGGCAGTCCCCATATTACCTCACCAATGACCTTTATTTATTGCAGCACAGACACGCGTCCGACGCCCCTGGATAATACGGAAAAGTTGTGTATAAGACCCCAACCTACTCCTGCCTAAACCTTTTGACATTCAAACTTGAGTTATTCACACTCTACTCATTATTGTCACCTGGTCCGCCATGTCGATGGTTTCCAAGGTCCCTTTTCAGCTCTCGGGTCGGTATGCCGAGCGTAATCGGTGGGAAGTTCTCAACGGCCCGGGCGACTCACGAGTAACGGGAAGTCAAATCATCCAAGATGAAGGTCTAACTGACCAATGGGGCGACAAGGTCATCCTGGTTACCGGCGTTTCTTCTGGAATTGGCGTTGACACTGTGCGCGTCTTGGCATCTACGGGAGCAACTATCTTTGGCACAGCCCGGAATCTTCCAAAGGCGAAGGAGGCCCTGGCTGAGGTGCTCGATACTGGGCGTTTGAAGCTTCTTTTCATGGACCAGACAGACCTCTCGAGTATTCGGGCATGTGCTGAGGAGTTTCTGAAAGAGAGCTCCAAACTCAATATTCTTATCAACAACGCGGCGGTAAGCTAATTGAAAACAAAGTCCTCATAAGAACCTCAGCTCACTATTGAATGGTTATAGGTGATGAACACCCCGGAGGGTCTTACCAAAGATGGCTTCGAGCTACAGTTTGGAACAAATCACCTGTCGCATTTCCTGCTCTTCTACCTATTGAAAGATACCCTAGTGGAAACCGCACGTTCAACGCCCACGTTCCATTCCCGTGTTATCAACGTCTCCTCGTCGGGCCACCGTTACAGTCCTATTAATCTGGACAATGTCAACTTCGAAGGGAACTACAATGGTTGGCTTGCTTACGGGGCTAGTAAGACAGCCAATATATATATGGCCACCCAAATCGAGCGCTTGTATGGATCACAAGGACTTCATAGCTATAGCTTACATCCTGGGGCCTTCATGAGTCCCAACCTCCAGAAACACTCCCAGGATGAAATGCGCGCAGTGATGCAGGACAAACGCGCGCTAGCCTATTTATCCAGTCTCGAACAGGCCTGTGCAACGACCATCTATGGCTCTGTCTCGAGTGAACTGGAAGGGAAAGGCGGATTGTACTTGGAGGGAGCATCCATAGCAGCTCTTCCAACTCCTTCGGATGGGGATGCACTTGAATATGGATACGGTAGTTGGGCATTTGACGAGACAAAGGAAACGGAGTTGTGGAAGCTTAGCAAATCTTGGGTAGGAGTAGAGTAAATGCGGAGATTTAATCACGTGAATATATATATTTGAGCGGAGTGCTCAAAACAAATGTTATCCAGTTATTCTCTTGGACTGTTGATTGAAAACAAACTACTTCTCATGAGCTGTTCGCCATATTTCTTTCTCGCTCATCTTTAGCTTACATATCAACGGAGGCTTCTCCCATAATAAGTAAGAACGCTGCTGGTGCCATTTCCCGCTCTTCTCATGAAGTTCCAAGTCAAAACTCCAAAGCACCCGTGCAAGAATCACTCGTAACTCGCTATATGCCAGTTCTCTCCCAATGCAGTTCCTTGGTCCCACTGAGAATGGTTGTAGGACGTCCCGATTATCGTTATAGAAAGGCGAGGATCGATTGTCTCTGGCATTCTCTAGCCAACGCTCGGGTATGAACTGATCTGGGGCATAAAAGTTCAAGGCTGACCGGTATGCGGCATATTGATGGACCGAGACTTTTGTCTGCTAAACATCAGCTTTTGTTCGATCGAAAAAGAAATGACATTCGTTGCTTACATTTGGGGGCATGAAGTAGCCCGAAATTCGAGTTGATTCAGGTCCAAGCGTCATCCGCTGCTGTCCAGAGGGAGCCGGCGGATACATTCGGAATGCCTCCTTGAGACACGCGAGCATGTATGTCAAATTTGCGGTGCTTGAGATGGTGATATCATGCTCAGTTTGTATCGCAGATCTTACTTCCCGAGTGACTCTTTCCATGGCGTGCGGCGTTTGCAGCAGCCAGTAAGTGACCCCAGAAAGTAAAGTAGCCGTCGTCTCACTACCAGCAATAACCAAAACGTTAGAGTTAGCTTCTAACTCCTTGTTGGTGATCTCTTTGCTTGGTTCTCCGCGTTGCCGCAACATGCTGCCAATGAAGTCTGTGAATTCTCTGGGACTTGAAATCTGGAGACGTTTCTGCACAGTGGATCTGCTAAATTCGATTTGTCTTTGCCGTGCATTCATCAGGCGGTTTGAGCTGAAAAGGGACAATATCCCGAACGGAAGCGGATAGGCATCTTTGAATTGCACAAGGGACATGCCGCGGATAGCCTGAAAAATGGTCGAAACCCAGTCATGATACTCAGATGATTCTAGTCCTCCAAATGGCTCACCGAAAGCGAGATCTCCAAGTATGTCAAATGTAGTCAGGTTGTACCATTTTACCATGTCGACTTCCTGGACGGATGAGGCGGCAAGGACTTTCAGTTTTGCTATCAAGAGATCCACATACTTGGTAATTATGGGTTCCTGGGATTGCAGGCCTTTCGCAGAAAAGGCATGTGCCAAGGACCTGCGAAGACGACTATGATCTGCATTGTTGGCGCTAACAATGTCAGACGGGTTACTCGTCGAATGCAAGACTTTTGGTAGTTGTTGATGGCTATGACCATATATGTTTTTCCATGCCCGAGCAGTGATGAAAGAGACTTCGTTTGGGCCAAAGCGAACGACTTCACCGTATTTTCCGTGGAAATCTCGCATTTTGATATCTAATTGACCTCGGGAAAGGACGATAAAGCGGATGATAGGAAATGCAATCCACATTTTAGGACCAGGGAGGTTGCAAAGTGGATGAAAGTAGACGGTCCAGATGATTTTTGAGGAAAAGAAGGAAATGAGTATAGCGAGCAGGAAAAGGGACAACATGATTTAGACGATTTTCTTCCTTTTAAAGGACTAAAGATTGTCAATCGCAACAGCTAGCTCACAGAAGGCAGTGTGTCTCAAAATGCGAAATTTATGTATGAAGATATATAAGTTTCCAACAGCAATTTATATAAGAATTTATATAAGAATAAGATCCCATTCCGATATGATAGAATGCTCGTTCCTAGAGCCTGTTTTGTGGAGAACGGAGCCGCCCCTGGCATCGGATCCGATCGGAGCCGCCTGAGCCGCATTCATGGATATATCCTGCAGAAATAAAGCATTTGCCTCTGGGAGTATCACTATCACCTATAATCTGAGATGTCCAATCCACCAACGCTAGTTTTCATACCTGGCTCCTGGCATAAACCTATATGCTACAATGAGGTCACCAAGCTCCTCCAAGGCCATAAGTTGAAATGCATCACGGTAACTTTGCCTTCGACGACGGGAAACCCAGCTGCGACCTTCAAAGATGATCTCGATGCTGCACGCGAAGCTATTTTGACGGAGACAACCGACCGACGCAATGTCGTTGTCATTGCGCACTCCTATGGCGGCATGGTGGGCAATAGTGCTATCAAGGGTCTCACGAAGCCACAAGACTTCACCGAAAGCCAAAATCAAGCTTCAACAACGGGCTACGTCATTGGTCTGATTCTCATAGCCTCTGGGTTTACGCTGAGTGGACTTTCCTTCATGGATCCCTTTTTCGGCCATCCCCCTCCTTCCTGGCGGGTCAATGACGTGACCGGATATGCCGAACTTGTTGCTCCTCCACGTGAGCTCTTCTATCACGACTTGCCCGCAGACGAGGCGGAATTTTGGGTTTCGCAACTTACTACCCAAAGCCTCAAAGCATTGTTCGAGGGCGGGGAATACACATACGCCGGTTGGAAGGATGTACCTGTTTGGTATATTGGCACCGTCGAGGATCGGGGCTTGCCGGTGATTGTACAACGCATACAGGTGGGCATGGCAAGGGAAATGGGTGGTAGCGTGGAACATAGGGAGCTTCAGACGAGCCATTCGCCGTTTCTGAGTCAACCAGAAGTGACAGTCAAGATTATGTTAGAGGCCGTTGAGGTGCTTACGGGGAAGCTTGACAGAAATGGATCTACGAGTGGCCATAGCGATGCGATAGTAGTCCCGACGGCCAGAATCTTGCAACCTTTTACGTGGTTCAGATTTGGACTCCCGCTGGCTTTTGGTCGCCTGGTAGGAAGGTGTATACTTTTATTTACCTGGGGGAGGAGGTTGTGGAGGCCCAGGATCCATTAATGTCTTTTTATTATTAGCTCAATGGAGGTTCGTCAACAATATTCAAGTAATTTTGTTGTTTTAAAAATTTGCAGCAAAGTTCTTTTTTTTTTTTTTCAGTTCATTCGTTCTACTCACATGGCATCGGAGGTCGAAAAGCATACCGACTTTCAGTCTCTAGGCCCAACTCCTTTGTTGTAGCTCTTCTTATTGCAGAAGGGTTGGCGTTGAAGATGGTTATTTATTTGCCGGCACAAGTGGTCCCGAAGGGAGATTCGGGCCTAATATATATCGCTGCAGCCACAAACAGATGTTCTGTTTGTTGCTATGATCTTTTGACCTAGTTAAGGCTGACGCAGGATTACACACCTATTGGCCAACAGTTACATGACTTAGTACCTTACTGCTTGGTGCTTGAGGCCCGGGGTTTTGGCCTAGCGGCAAAATAATCAAGTCGATTTGGGAGGCGGTTATACTGAAGGTTGGGTTGAGAAGGAGAAGTCTAACTCGACCGAGGGAGATATCCAGGGAATTGAAAATATTAAGCGGTACCTTTTTGGATGAATACTAGATGACTACTATCGTTCTGAGCTCATACTGTTTACTGTTAGTTACAATCTCTTGTGCATTCTTTTACAAGAAATCGAGAACCTCGCTATGCTTTCTGACTTCTAAAAAGTGATGCCCGGCACTTGGCACTGTTTCGAGTATTAGGCTATAAATTTGTCGTTTAGTGTTACGTGACTAACAATATAATTACTTCGAACTGGCAGCTACTCAAAGTATCATGATTCACAACGCTTCAATATCCTACAACGAGCAACCTGGCACTCTGTAATGAGTGGAGCTAAGATAGTTTTCAGTTTCAGACCTAAGTACTAGAGGTCCAAAGCGGCAGCCGCCATGTAACTCCTCAGTACCGCCTTATGAAAGCAAAGATAGGGCAATTTAAAGGAGTGAATTTAATGTACTAATATACAAGACGAAGGAATGTCGACACTCTGTGTATGTGTCAATTAAAAACAATATCAACCAGATATGGCAATGTTCTCAATCAACTATATCTGGCACTCAGTCCATTGAGAAACATTACTTCCCCATGGACCCCGTTTCAGTAGAATCAAATGGACAAAATATAGAAGAATGATCAGAAGAAGATAGCGTTCCAACGTGAAGCGTCAAAGGAAAAAAAAGGCATGATAAAGGCCCTAGATGTTTTTATGTTCAAGGTGGCAGATTACCAGTTTCACAAGTGGGAATTTAACAGGTAGTGATGTACAGACCGAGACTAGAGAGATCGTTAGCTGGGATCCAAGTAGAAAAACAAGAGAAAGGAACATACGGAGAGGGGTTGTAGTCCTCGAAGAAGTTAAGGTCGGTGCTACCAGAGTTCTCCATCTTGTAGGCGACCTTATCGCCGGCGGGGCAGGGGAAAGTGGAAACAACGTAAGAGTTGCCGGGGGAGACGGTGATGTCGCCGAGGTCCTGGGAGACGGAAGGCATGTTGTTGAAGGTGGTAGACTCCTCGACAGCGGAAGAGAGCTTAGCAAAGTCGATCTTGCCGTCACCGCTGAAGCTGTAGGAGGAGGTCTCGAGATCCTGGAGCTCAGGGAAGAGGAAGACGAGGCTGCAAGTCTTACCCTCATCGGACGAGGGAATGTCGAAGTTGAACGCGCTGGAGATGGTGGAGCTCACAGTGCCATTGTAGGAAGTGCCAGCCGCAGTGTCGGGCGAGGAAGAGTCAACTGGGACAATCAGGTGGGGGTACTCATAGCTGCCGGAGGTGAGGGTGGTGGGGCAGGAGCCACTGGAGGACTCAGTAGCGGAAGGAGTGGAAGAGACAGAGCTGGCGGGGACAGATGCGCTGCCGGAACCGCTGGGCTGCGAACCACCGCCGGAGGGAGCGGGAGCGGTAGCCGACTCAGAGAGCTGGGGTCCAGAGGGAGCAGGGACAGAGCCGGTAGGTTGCGAGCCGCTGTCGCTACCGCCGCCGGAGGGAGCAGGCATGGTAGCGGAAGGGGAGGGCTGCTCGCCGGAATCGCCACCGCCAACAGGGGCAGTGGCGGAGCAGCTGCAGTCGGTGACAGTAATAGTGTTCACGACAGTGATGGGAGAGCCGGAGAGAGGAGACTCAGAGGGGGCCGAGGGAGCGGGGGCAGAAGAGCCAGAGCCAGATCCGGATCCCTCACCAGAGCCGGAACCAGGAGTGGACTGAGACACGGCAGCAGAGCTAGTAGGGGTGGACTGGGTAACAGGAGCAGACGAGACAGGAGCAGAGGGGGTTGACTGAGCGCTGGAGGATCCGAAAGAAGAGGGAACAGCGCTGGCAGATGACGACGAGCCGCCAGAACCTGAGCCGGAGCTCGAGCAGGAGTCGGCAGTCAACTCGACGTTCACGCAACCGGTGACATCGGACTCGTTGGGGGTGGTGTAGACGTTCAGACCACCGTTCTGGCCTGTGGCACAGGCGACAAAGTCCTTGCTACCGTGGTACTCGAGCTCACCGTTAGGGCCGAGAGAGAAGCCGGGAGTGGGAGCAGCACCCTCGTCACACTGGAACTGGGTAGTGGGGGCTATTACACAGTTAGATGTGCCTTGTATGTGATATAAGTGTTTAATATGGTCACTTACGGGTGAGAATACAGCCACGGCCCTCGGAGTCAGTGATAGCACCCTTGGAATCGATGCAGTACTGGGCGGGGGACAGGCTATCATCGCCAATGCGGTTCTGGCCATCGCTCAGCTGGCCAAGCTGGCCGGAGGTACCACCAGAAGAAGTGAGGTGGAAGCAGCAGCTGTCACTGCGGCCAACGAGGGCGTTGGTGCCAGCAGCGAAGGCAGCGATAGTGATGATGTTCTTCATCATGATTGCTGTTCAGCGGATTTGTAGGGATTGGTCAGTTAGCGAATGAAGACAATGCCCTTTAGAAGAAAACCGATTTAGTTTAAAATATCTTCAAACTTGAAATCTGCCAGTAGAGTTGCAGCAGATACGAATCTTTATAACATGCGTGAAATTAAAGCTCCGCAGTATGAATCAAGGAAATAAATATATGCTCCAGCAAGTACCGAAATTCCCCAAGCCAAAAACAAATAACCAAAATAGAAACCGCGTGCTGTCAGGCATTCTAGCATCATCCGTGGATGAGACCCAGTGGAACAATGCCCCAGTATCGGACGGTTGAATATTGCAGGTCCGAACCAGCCGGCAGTGACGTAGCAGACGCCCATTGAACAGAAATCCATTTCATCGAATTGTGGAGTAAAGACCATGCTCCACTTACAAACCAGAATTGGATATGGACAATGATTACTGGCCGAGACTGAGGATGTGGACCCTTGCTCAAGACCTCTTTGAACCTGCAATCCATGGTGCAGGTTAGCGATTATTGGAGGTGGCAAATCACCTCTTCCATGGATCATCCCCTAATTGCTTTCTCCGAGAGGATCAGATCGTTCTGCCCTCGGATGGAACGGATGAAGTTATACTTCTTCCACAAAGGACCATGGGACTTCGCAACTCTGATTGAATACCATTGTTACTAGGCGGGAGTATACAAAATGAGGTACCTAGGTACTGTCCAGATTTTGGACAGAAATAGCGAAGCTTAAACTCGGTTATGCTTGGTATACCGCAGTGCCGCCGACTTCCAGACAAGGGAAAAGAAGTCGCTAAATGAAGGCCTTAGAAGGGATAACCACATTAGTAACAAAGGCCAATCTTGAAAAAGGCCTGCCTCTCGTAGAATTACACTAAGATATTGATGGTTGCTATAGTGGAGTGTGATATGGCAACGGTGGTCGTAAGCCTTATGAATCACATCTAATTGGGGACAACAAGTATATGACCTCAAGACAAGAGTAAAACACAAATAAACAGAAAGCTAAAACAAAAATAAACAAGATTAGATGCGTAAGAAGTTTTTACCAAGTGGAGCCCGTCTTAACCAACAAGAGTCTCCGACTATTTTTGTTACTTATTCGACCACGGAAGAGTCACACAGCTTTACAACTGGAACAATCAACAACGATGTCAAGCTATACAACCTGGGGATATACTGAGGTTATCAAGCATAGTCAGGTTTATATTGCTTTATTGTTGCTTTATACATAAAGGTTTACGCCCCACGACACGCGTCTAGCATTGGATCTATGTTGTATTCCTTGTACCGACGATCCATAGAGTGCACATCTCTCTCGATCGATCGGGAACATCCTCATTGGACTGATTTGAATCAAATGACATCAATTGGATATTTCGGAGATTAGTATTGTGCATTTTGGCCCTGGTTAGTCAGCCTTACCAAGCCACTACTCTCATGGACCCCATTTTTATATTGCCTAGTGTACAAGATGGATTGGCTGTGACAGCATAGATGACATTTATCTTTACATAAAATGAATTCACATGCGTCATACAAATGTAATGTTGATTCCAAATTCCAATAATACTCCCAATACCCCCACATTCCCTGCCCGTTGTGAAAGAAAAATTTGTTTATACATTGCTTCAAAACATATACGCACGATTGGATTAGTATCTGGCTGGCGCTTGTGTGTGCTGTTACAACTTTGCTCCCGATTTCAAAAACTCGAATCATCCGACATCTTCCATTAGACCCAATCAAGAACACTCCTGTTAAAATCTCAACTGAGATGCTCACGTGAAACTGGAACCTAAATTCTCAGGCACAATCAGGCACTTGGTTGGAACCACATTGTTCCGATCCGACCTATATGCATGGATAGAACATTACTCAAATATATATGTGCATTTTCCCTGATATATATATCCAAAATCGTGTCAAATAAATTTGTGCCCAGCGACAAGCGCAAAGTGCCATTTATACCTAGTCACGAACCCACTGACATGGTGCATAGATAAGTTCTGAGTGAAAGGAGATGCCGGGACCGAAAGCGAGAACGGTAACGAGAGCGAAGTAAAATGGATGTGTCTTATACGAGGCTGGTCTGCCCCGGCCTCTGCTCACAACACTTAATCGCCCGCTGCGCGGGATTGTTAGACGCAAAATTGGTATTCAAGTGAGCAATATTTGTTAGTACAATTGATGTTGGCTTTATTTTTAACGGAATTATAAGCTTCTCTTTGTGCAGCTGGTTGGAATGACGAGGATTACACCTAGAACTTGTCTCTATCCTCTCACAGGAAGTCTTCTGCTTACTTTTGGTCTCTCATTCGGTCTGACATTTCGATCAGATCATCGTTGCTATGCTGGTACATGTGGTGAATGGCTTTTTCCTCTCCAGGCACGATTACATGTTGTGATCTGGTATTCCTGGGTACTGATATCCGCAGTGTTCTTCACTATTCGCGCTTTTCAACCTCAGCTGCGTCGCCTTCTCCAGCGACAGCTGTTTGCTTGCAGGATCCCCCTAGTGGGTGAACGCCTGGCTATCAGTGCTTTGCTTGGATTCATCTGGGTTATCAGCCTATACAGCATTATCACAGGTGTTTGGTGGATTCGCCTGCGAGACTATTTCGAGGATAGGGGCCGAGAGAATGGCGTTCTTGAGGGAAACTACCGTCTCGCTGCGATTGCGCTGACTGGTCATCTTTGCGATGTCACAATGGGAATGGTCCTCATCCCCGTCTCCCGACACAGCGCACTTGCCTCCTTCTTCAAACTCTCCATTTCAACCACGCTTACTTTTCATATGCTGACGGCATATACTCTCTTCACCCTTGTACTGGTTCACGGATTCCTTTATGTATCCTGGGTCCCCACCTTCAACTCGCTCTCAGAGAAGCTTCGGACGGTATACCCTGTCTTAAACCCAACGTATTTATACCACGAGACTTGGCCGGGTAACTTGTCAGCCTTGGGTATTTGGCGAGCCTCCCTTATATTCACCGGTATCGTCTCCACCATGATCATGGGTCTCATTTTTATCACCACGCTACCAACAATTCGAGCCAAACATTTCAATCTCTTTTACTTTACTCACCTCCTGAGCATCGTAGCCGTCATCGCCATCTGTCTACACGCTAGTACGATCTTTTACTGTGTGGCTCCTGGGCTAGCGATGTGGGTGCTCGACTGGGGTATGCGACTATATGAGTTGAGAGAGTGCGTGCCGGGCAAGGTGGTCCATCTAGGAAAAGGATGGTATTGGTACGTGGAGTCTTCATATTCTCAAGCTGACCGAGCTAACTTGAATTCAGCATCAATATGTTACTCCCTCGGCACCGACTCGACGGCTGTGCGTGTAAGTCCCCAGTTGCGCATTTTTACATTCGCCACTCAGAATCCTCCGTCCGGGAGCTCCATCCTTTCACCACCATCACCCCTCTTGCTTCTCAGAAAAGTGTCGTTTCCGAGTCACGAGATGATATCTCAATCCAATTTCTCTTTCGTAAGCGCGGTAATACGGACAACCTTCCAGGGCGACAGGTTAGGAACGAAAAGCGGCCGACCTGGTTCAGGCTCTTCCAAAAATCAGCGCAGCCAACCTTACAATGGACAGATAAACTAGCTGGTCTCGCGGATAATTACAGACCATTATCAACATCCGGGGACAATTTCAGTACCAACCAGTCAATCGACACATCTTCTATCGAGTCTTCCAACAAGAGTCAAGTACGCACATATCCGTCACCGGGAGTGGAAATTTCTTTGCGACTTGAAGGGCCTTATTTCTCCGAAGCAGATCCCTGGCGTTACAGGACAGCGATATGCTTTGTCGCTGGTACTGGAGTGAGTGGGGCTATAGCCATAGCCAGTGCTTTTCTTGAAAGGAAGAGACAGCAATCGACTGCTATTACAGATTCCTGTGGAGTAGGAACCACCGACGGAACCAAAAATGCACCTAGATGGGAGAGGTGTTTGGTTTTTTGGAGCGTGAAAGCGGAAGACTATACCGACCTACCGTTCCTGAAAGGTATAACCAAATTCCATAGCCCTCAACTCCCATATGTTACTGACGCAGATTTGGTTAGCGGACCCAACAGAAGATTTCAAAGTCCATGTCCACCTTACTGGAAATGGTAGATCTAGACTGAATATCGAGGAACACTTGTCTTCTATCTGCCGAGAATCACCTGGAGGGTCTAACTGGGTCTATTTGTCTGGCCCTAACAAATTCATTGTATCAGGAGAAATGGCATGTAAAGCGAACCCAGGAGTTGAGTGGTATAGCGCAAAATGGGACATTTGATTATCTTTCCTCTCTCTTCGTTTCTGTGGAATGTCATGCCTAGGCAGAAATGTAGAGGATGGTGAAAGGGGGCTTGTGGAAAATGTATAATAAATTATACTCGTGCTTTTCAATGTGCTACACTCGACTAGGTGGATATATGATATAATTTACCCTGATCCCTCGCAATGGCCAATGTGCAGGCAACCTACGAAAATGCATCTATTGATTATATGCAGTCATATTATATTAGTTAGAGAGTTACATAGTGAAAACACCACACATCGCTGCACTGCCAGATTTCTGTCACAATTCGTTTACCAGCCTAGGTTTGATCACGGAGCGTCAAAGCATCAACGCCGAAGTTCTCCTCTCCAACTAACTTCTTTGTCTCACATAACAGTCCTTTTAGATCATCCGCCAAAAGTGAAGTTGCTACTTGTATCACGGCAAAGGCCGCGTATCCCGGCTCACACACTCTCGCCGAGCTAAGGATGTGACGGTCACTCTTCTTGAGCAACTGATATAGATTGACTGGCTCTGGAGCTGTAAGGAACGGAGATAATGGTCGGCCTGTTGAGATGGCGGTAGAGATCATGGAGAGTGCGGCCGATATATCTCGAGAACTCAGCTCTAAAGAAATGACGAGCTGTTTAAAATCGTTCAACCAAGTATCTGAATTGCTTTGAACGCCAGTGGGAGTTGGGAAATTTGGAAAAGATTCAGCGACGTGATATATCATGGTTGTGAAATGAAGCATGCTAAATTTTGTCAGTGGTAAGAATGAGTTGATTAGCACTGCGTAGGGATGAAACTGACCGTTGGGTATGATCAATGAGCCTGTCATAGGACGCTTGTGGGAACTTCCCACCTAAAACGGGTTCCCAAGCCATGAATTTCTTGTGCTTCTTCATGCCTTCGAGAATAATGATTTCTTTGGTGAAGAGTCGACTTCGAGCTTTGTGAAGTCGTCTACCCGGGCTCATCTTGTCCCCTGGATCCCCTTCTGCCCCTCTGATATTCAACGAAACCGTCTGATGCACAGAGCAATAGTAATTGCCCAGCAGATAGAGGGAAGTCCCTAAGTCTTCTCGAAGTTGGTGTCGAACTGTGATGACTGACGGAAAGTATGTAAAGATGAATGCAACACCTAGACCACCAAGTACTGTGGCTAACCTGTACGGAGCAAGCTCGTAAAGAGGATGGAAGACTTGGCCGTTGGAAATCGAGAGAGGAATGCCAATTTTCTTGACTTGGAGTTCATACCCCACTATCAGGATTACTGTGACCATTCCAATCATGGGAACGACGATGGTGTCATGGTGTTTAACCAATGGGTAGTGATAGAGGAACATTGTGATGGCGAAAAAGACGATAATGCCCGCGGTGTGCTGATCGACAATGTACCAAACAATGTAAGATGCAACCATCGCGAGTGCTGTCCCGCCAAATCGTAGGAATTGCCCATAAATACCCGAACCCGCTGTTCGCGTCATGCTGATGGCGACCATGATTGAACCCCAGATGATGCGTTGTTTAATGAAGAATTGCTGAGAATTCCTCAGGAAACAAGTGATTGCAATTACCATGGTGGCTGTTGCTACTCGGAAGCCAAATGCTGACTCCGGAGAGCCAAACATATTCATAAAGATACGAAACTTATCCGATACCTTTTCCCAGGTTGACACCGGGGGAGCGTGTTCAGGGTTCTTGCTTGCTGGGAGGAGGCCGCTAAGACTGACCGTGACAGTCCCGGACCGGGTACTGTAATCCTGATAATCCAAATTGCTGTCTTCTCGAGATACTGCGTCTCGGGCCCATTTCCTAAGTCGTTTCCAGCTTGGGAAGATGAGCCTTTTCCTACCCATTGTCCCGTCGTTGACTTTGGATTCAGCAAACTTGACAAGATCTAAGATAGCTTGCGCAGTTGTAATGGACAGATACTCTAGCTATGGTGTCGTCAGTATGTCTCGTTTAACCCTATGGTTAAAATGTCAAAACTCAATAAGGAGACTTACATTTAGTACCAGATACAGCTGAGCCAAGTGCTGTTGGTGCAAACCATCGTCCATTTGTGCCGCGTCGTTCTGTTGTGAGGAACGGTCCAAGCCATTGGAAGCACACCACTCTTTCAGGGTTGTTTCTCGCTCTGCAAGATATTGTTGTATCATGCTCTCAAGGTGCGAGACCATGTCCTTCTCCCTTGATGTGTGATGGAAACCATTTGCTTCAATATCGCTTTTCACAGTTGATGCCGGCCGTTTCCCCAGGCCCAGATTATACAAAGACTCCTCAAGTCCTAGTATCATTCCTTCCTGAAGCCGTTGGGCAGAGCCGCACACCTTGTCAAGTATCCAATACCACTGCTCTCTCTCTCTGTCCTGGAGCTGTACATATTCAGATTCGGTCAGACCGCGACCGGTCTTTAGACGACTCACAGCATCCCAACCACCACGTTTCTCGATCCGATTCGCGGCATGACTGAGGGACTTCATGCCTAAAATGGGGTGCAAGATCCTTCTTTGTAAGTGACAAATAGTCTCCAAATCCTTCGCATTTAACTTGTCCCATGTCATCTCAACCTTCGCGTAGCGAAGTTCCGCTTCTGACTTTGCATGGAGTCCTGTAACCTGACTTAAGATGTTCTCCAACGCGTCAGCCTCAGTCCACGGGGTGGTATCCGAGGGAGAATTGCAGGAGTCGTCTCTTCTATCAAGGTCGTTTAATGCATGCGCACCGCCAAACCAATTACGCGTGGATAGTGACGTCATATATCGACTCTGCGCTTGCAAAGCGGACTTAAATCCCAGGATCTCTCCAGCCATTACCTTCATGACAATTGTTCGAGATGTGAGTGGAACAATGAGGAGGTTTGTGGCTGCAGAGATTCCGAACCCAACGAAAAAGCTTTCAAGTAAATGAGTTACTGTCAATTTTTGGGATTAGTGCGTTTTCTATAGTAGGAAAGGGAACTAACTCAGAGATTCAGCTTGCTTCATATTTGCGTATTGCGTTCCGTAGGTTGCCGTCACGTTGATAAAAATGGAGAAAATGATGGAAGGGAGGAAATATTGAGGGAGATATGCACGGAATCTGTTCTCATTAATAGAGGGACGGGTGTCGAATTTTGATGACTGACGTGTTGGCTAGCCATACTTCGAAGAAAAGCCAGACTCCCATATTGACGCTGGCTGCCGCATTGAACGGACTGACAGTAGAACCAGGAACTGGGCCGTTGGAATGCGCTTCGGAGATATGAGTCGTGTTTTCTCGTGCTTTGACTGCACACCACATTGCAAGGAGGGAGATTGCGGCTGCTAAACACGTCAAAAGCTATGAAAGCATTACCTATTAGTTACCAGAATTTTGCAGAGGCATAATACAGGCCTTACGGAGGTCACAAGAAGATTTTGAATAAATCGTGCCCGAGGTAGTACTGGGATAGATAGGATGGACATGATTGGGATGAGATAGCCAATTGTCGAGAAATGTCGTGCAACAGAGTCGGCCTGATACCTTCATGACGTTAGTTTCATCTCAAGTAGATAGGATTAGTACATACATAGCAAGACCAACTGTAGGTGCAACGGTTCCTCTTTGGTTGAGACGTTAGCCTTTCTCCTTGAAATATAAATTTGTGGTATGAGCACGCATGTAATACCAGAATCTCCTCCAGGTCAAGTGGGATAGAACGGGCAAATATCGATAACAATACGCAATAACATACTTAAGCATCAAAATCACAAGTGGAGCATCAATTCCACATTTAGCTACCATCCTCTTCCATATGGAGGGCCGTTCTTGTTGCGCTGTGCTACCATTTTGAACAAACCCATCGGACATTTTTTTGAATTGAATCAATCACCGAAAGCACTTGGATCTGTCACTGTATTTAGTTAGCCTTTTCTCAAGAGACTACCCCGAAATCTCTCCTTCCAAACCTAACGATCCACTCTTTCAGTCAACCCAGTCAGTACTCGTGGAGGGGTAAATATTTGATTTGATGCACTGGAAATTATTGACAGTGACCTTGACCCTAGACGTACAAGTGCGTAGTATGTCAAAGGATCTCGAATATTTGGAATAAAGGGAGAAGAAGAGAAGTGCGAAAGTCATCTCCTAACATGAGCTATGTAATATATCCACATAGGTCAGCCCATATCAGAAAAGGGTTGAACAGGGCTCGGATAGACCGGGAACTTAAATGTGATGTGACTTCATCGTAAAGCTTCCCGAGGTATGGTGAAAGATATAAACTTAGCAAACTGATACACAAGATAGTGGAATAGTATGAGAATAGCAAACCGAAAGTATTCAGGAACTCGACCTCTGCTCAGCGTAAAGCCTGAACTGTATAGTCCGTAATAGTATGTAGTATTCTCTCTTCCTCGACATAGGTCAGGAAGAAACCTCGGGATCATAACCATACCTAGGTAGCGCAAATGGCACCATGTATTTGCCTACGTCATCATTTCGTCGAGGCATATATTAATGGATGTACTCCCTAAGGGGCAAACAACAAAAAGAGTGGTCAGTGTATAGGATCACAAAACGGATGGCTAAGTGATTTATCGATTATATATCAGGTGAAGCATAAGAGTAGGTAGAACTCTCCAAAAATATGCTCGAGTCAGATTGAATGCGTGGGTCCACTGTCAGCCGGTAAAGCGGCGCCCGTTCTAACCCCGGCCACACCGAGTTATTAGTTGGGTGACCCCCAGCGAATCCTCATTGTTGTATGTTTTTTATTTTTGTTCATTTTAGTAGTTTTTCCTAGACATCGGAAACCGCTACTCTAGGCACATGATGGAACAAGATCCGGAAAAAGAAATTGTTATACGATACCCTCTTCACAGCTCGCGAATACAAGACATCTCATGCCGATTCCATACATACTATCCCATTCGGTGCCTTACCAAGAATCGATATATTAATAAAGCAGTTTATATTCAACGCGATAATGATTATAGGGTTAGGGGAAATAAGAAAAGCTGTCGATCAAAACAATATATGTGCGCACATGCTAAAGAAATCACACACAATGTGAGGCAATAGGCAATCCACAACAGATCAAAGTTTGCTGGAGACAAGGTAGGGAATGTTCTTAGCCTCGTATAGATCTTTGTGTGCGGCTTTGATGATATCCGCGCCCTAGATAATATGTTAGTCCTATTCTGAGAGCCCGCAGATTTATTACCAACCTTCTCGCCAATCATGTAGACCGAATTTTGGATACGGCAATCGGGGATCACAGGAATGACAGAAGCATCTGCGATTCTGAGGTTGCGCACTCCATGAACTCGCAACTTTGAGTCAACAACACCCTGGTGGATGCTCTTGGAGAGACGTGCCGTACCGCAAGGATCTATAAAGTAAATGATTAGACCTGTTTCGCACACTTGAAGGGGTCATCTTACGGAATCCAGTCTGGCTGCGATCCAAAACAGCCCGGTTCATATCGTCATCGGAATGGAGGGGCATCTTCCAGGGGTACTCCGAGAGAACAATGTCCTTGAATCCAGCACCCTTGGTCAAAAGATCATATGTCCAGCGCACGCCTTCACGCATGGCCAGGATGTCCAAGTCATTGGCGAAGAAGTTGAGGTTAATATTTGGCTGAACCTGTGCATTCGAGCTGTTCAGGGTAACTTCACCCTCGGAAAGGGGTCGCAGCAGATCAACAATGACGGTCATGTAGCTGCCCTTCTCGGGCATAGGGAAATGCCACTGGAATGCGGTGCTGAACAAGCCGACGAAGTCCAGCTCGAAGTGTGGTTGTCCTGCTGGGCCGAAAGGATCAAGACCTCCGTTGGCAGCCTTGGCCTCGCGATAGGCAGGATACTTCTCCAGGCGTTCGTCAATTCGGGGGAATCCCACAAGTTCCAGGAATCCGGAGCTTGCAGGGCCAGTCTTGTCCTTCTGGTAGGTGGCCAGTGCCTTGTCGTTCAGGGGACCGGGACGGAGGACATGGGCATCCAAACTGTACCCATCCTTGACTTCAAGAACGAAAGGCACAATGGGGTGGTCAAGAAGATGTTGGCCGACGTGAGGGGATTCCACAATTGGAGTGATTCCGTGCTTGGCCAGTTCCGCTGCTGGGCCGACTCCGCTCAGCATAAGAAGCTTAGGAGTTTCAAAAACACCCTGAGACAGGATGACCTCCCGGCTGGCGTACACGCTGATCTCCTGATCGAAAGCATCGCTGATGACAGTGACACCTGAGCAGATGCGCGTGGCAGGGTCGATGAGCAGCTTCTTCGACTGAACGCCATAAAGAATTGTCACGTTCGGCTTGTTCTTCAGGTAAAGGAAGCTACCCTGGCGCTCCCCCTGGTAGATGGTATCAACGCAGTGGGTGAGACCCTTCATCTCGCCTGAGTAGATATCCTCGCTCAGGGGCTCGCCCTTGGAAACCCAGGCCTCAGTGAGTGCATCACGGAACGGTTGCATCTCCGGCACCAAGTCTGCATGAGAGATCTGCACAGGACCACCTGTTCCAATCTTGCTTAGTTCGGCGGGATACAGCTTCTCGTCGTCATGGTAGGTGGCACATTTGCGGAGGTACTCCACACAGGAGTCCCAATTCCAGTCGCGGCCACCGAAGGCCTCCCAGTCGTCAAAGGTAGGCTTCGAGCCAGGAATCCAGGTGAAGTAGTTGGCGCACGAACTGCCGCCAAGGGCCTTTCCGCGAGTGTTGGGCTTTTCAACACGTTCGTAATCATCGCGCTTGATCATGGTGGTCTTGTAAGACCAATCGTACTTGCTTCCGCGAAGGGTGAAAGCCTTCGACGGGGTGGTGATTTGCTCGATTTGATCCGGGTTGGGGATACCGGCTTCAACAACCAGAATTCGGACGTCGGAGTTCTCTGCAAGGCGACCAGCAATTGCATTGCCAGCGGTACCACCGCCGACGATGATGAAGTCGTACTCAGAGCCGTTGGAAACGAAAGCCATGGTTGAAGATTTGGTGTATTTGATAACAAAATAGTTGAGAGTGAGGTTCGTTCAGTGTCTGTGAGACTGTAAGATTGTGTGTGTATAGAGCAAAAATCGACGAGGCATCATGCCGATTTTATATTCCCCTCTTCATGGTATTCCGCTCATGGTAATGTCTCCAAACAAACTTGCCGGTTTGCCGAAAAACATGAAAGCAAGCCAAGCATTGAAGTGGTAGGGCTGATAGCCTTGGAGAAGCTTGCATGTAACTAAAGCTGCATTAGCGTGTGTTGGAGACGTTCTAGAAGGAAAGGAAACTCTGTCACTGACGAGTGTGGCTCTTTCCTTTTCGTCCCCTCATGAGGGGAAACCCTTCCCCTCACAAGGCTGCAAAATATTCTGACCAATCAGAGCGCCGCATTGTTTTGCCGGGAATTTGCCGAAGACGGAAATAGCTCGGGCATAGTGCCGTGACCGCCTTTTCCGACGCCCGATATCTATGAGGCTTGTCAATAAATTGCTTTTGTCTCAAACTACTTGATTTTACCACTCTTTTGGTTATCTCTCCAATCCCCTCACGTCAAGATGCAGTGGGTGTCTGGGAGATTTTGGAGTCTCTCCCTCATGGGGGGTTGATAGTGGCAAGGTTTTGGTTCGACATGGAGATCCAATGGACCAACACAATAAAAGCCAGGTTGTTTCCCAGAAAACAGACAATTTACAATGTATCAGTTGAAATCCCTAGACAAACAATCCACAATGCCGAACCACACTTTCACATTTGCAGAAGGTACAGTCCTAAAAGATATCAAACCAACTATTTTCATTCTGACACCAAATAGGCCAACCAGTTGCAGACCCATCCGTCAGCACCACTTTGCCTACTGTCGGCGGCGGTGGCCTCACGACACTGGGTGACACGCTTCTGCTTGAGACGCTTGCGCACTTCAACCGCGAACGTATCCCTGAAAGGTTTGAGTCTATTCGACCTGATCTTTGGAAGGAAACCACGCCCTAACGCTAAACAGAGTTGTCCATGCTAAAGCTGCGGGTGCTTGGGGAGAATTCGAGGTTACAAATGACATTTCTTCCCTCACTTCAGCCAAATTCCTCAATGGTGTTGGGAAGAAAACCCCCGTTCTATTCCGTCTCAGTACTACTGGCGGTGAAAAGGGCAGTGCAGACACTGTTCGTGATGTGCGAGGCTTTTCTGTAAAGTTCTTCACGGAGGAAGGTAATCATGACATTGTAGGGAACCACATTGTAAGTTTCGCCCTCAACTATCATATCTCATATTCTAATGCCCCGAAGCCGGTGTTCTTTGTCCGCGATCCTATCAGGTTTCCTTCTCTCAACAGAAGCCACAAGAGACATCCTGCCACCAACCGACCCGATTGGACCATGGTGAGTGCTAATCAATGGCTTTTCGTTACCAATGTAGCTAACCGTTTAGTTCTGGGATTTCCATGCGAACCAACCGGAAAGTGTTCATGCCTTGATGCACCTTTTTGGCACTCGGGGTATCCCTGATTCCATCCGTCGGGTGACAGGCTTCGGCGTACATACCTTTAAGATGGTGTCAGCTGATGGTGGCTTCCGGTACTGCAAGTTCCACTTCCGACCCACCCAGGATATCACACACTTCACGGAACAGCAAGCTACTCGCATGGCTGGCGCAAACGCCGACTTCCACAATCAGGATTTGTGGGATGCCATTGCTCGGGGAGACTTGCCAGCCTGGAAACTTTACGTCCAGGTCATGGAGCCCGAGCAGGCTGAAACCTACGGCCGTGCTTTGTTTGATATCACCAAAGTTTGGCCGCACAAGGACTTCCCCTTGATCGAAGTTGGTCAAATGACTCTGAACAAGAATGTGGGTGGCTCTTGATCTTAGACAGGAAGCAAATGCTAACAATCGCACCAGCCCGAGAACTATTTTGCCGAGATTGAACAAGCGGCATTTTCGCCTTCCAACATGGTCCCTGGGATTGCAATGACACCTGATCCTAGTAAGCTTGCTCTAATTGTGTCATCACGGTGGGACAGATTACTAACCATTCTTTTCTGTACAGTGCTACAGGCACGCATGTTCGCTTACCCCGACGCCCAGCGATACCGTCTGGGAGTGAACTACACCCAGTTTCCGTCAAATCGTGCAATCTGCCCTGTATTCGCGCCATTCGAACGCGATGGCATGGGAACTATGACCCGAAACTATGGTGGCGAGCCAAACTATGTACGAAACTCCCTGGGCAGTGGAATTCCCAGCCAGGTTGTTTCCAACGTTCGACACACTGAGCGTATCGCCCATAAAGCTATGCTCGGCCAGAATGAGATCGTGGTTGACGATGAGGATTTCCTTCAACCACGGGAGCTGTGGAACAGGGTCTTTGATGAGGCCGAGAGAAGGCAGTGGGTGTCAAATGTTTCAGAGACCTTGGAAGGAGTGCCTGATCAGCTCAAGGATGCTGTTATTGCCATGTTCGGCAAGGTTGATCCCCATATTGGTCAATTGTTAGACGCTAAGGCTAAGAACAGTTCGCGTCTCTAGCTCTTCGGTTCTTCACTTTTAGGGGGCTCATTCCATTATTTGCACCGATTATCCCAAAGGATATGTTTTCATCACTCAAAATATTAATAAGGATACTGTAGTTTATCCTATGCAGTATGTTGATCGATAGGCTCTAATAAAGTTTCTCTCCATTCTCTTTCTGCTCCAGTTTCATTACATCTCTCCTAGTACCACCCCAGGACCACACCCAGTGCCACGTTGACCTTAGCTTCGAGGCTGTATAGGTGGTTTTTATTTGCGTCATCGGCCATGCCCAGCTCTACCCTCTGGCCTTGGCTGTTGGGGTAACTCGGTCTCAGCCTCATTGACTCTCACCACTGTGATAGGGGTAGGTTCGACAAGGCTGTGTACCACCTCGACCAATGAAAGAAGCTCGGTTGCATGATTAATTGTATTTTACTTTTCATCTGGACACATGGGGTATAGGGCCGGCCCTATGGTACAATTAGTGTCCCATCCCGTCTTATTAGGGCTCCGCCCCGCATTTTGTCGGGCCATACCCCGTATTTAGCATTGCTTTCCTCCCACAGTCCAATTATAATCAATATTCAAATTAGCACAGACGTGGCGGATTACTGGCGCCTCGCCAGGTCCGTGCAAGTCATTCGTCTCAGCATTTCTCAAGGCTGACTACAAGGTTATTGCGACCACGAGCCTACCTTCAGCGTATAGCTTATACGTTGGTATTTTCCATGACACTTCATAACTCAGCTATCGTGGAATTTCTGTAGCTGGTCATATTTGGGTAAGTTACTAACCCTGCACAAACGGACATCGGCTGCTACTGCTCTCGCTGCTAATCTGGCCCTCTCTGCTAATTTGGCGGAACATTGCCATAGGGTCGTACCAGACGTCAAGACTTTGCACCTGTAGTTTATCATTGACTTTGGCCACTATAAGGCCTTCAATGTCGATAGGGCCACCGTGCGCTTCAATCTTGATCTTTTCGCCGGAGCTGGGATTGTAAGCTTAAAACCAAATGACCATGCATAGTAGGGATCAGATACCTATTGTATCCAACGTAATCATGCTGCATCTCGCCCCAATGCCTCCACCGACAGACAACAACGGGGGGACCAGAGTATACTTCAAGTACCTCCCAAGCAAACGTTGGCATCATCCGCTTAAACGACTTGTGCGAATCATTGAAAGTGTTTTGTGCAGGATCATAATACTGACTCGCGGTCAGGAGAGCATTATAAGTCCCCACTTCTAACATGTGATCACCCGTTCGTCGCTCACCACCATTCACGGAAACTGTGTATACGTCGTGATCGATGGTACGCCAGTCGGAGAGATTCGTTTTGAAGGAGGCTTCGATTTCCCAGTTCTTCACGAGATTTTCAACTAGGAAAGGGAGACTGCCGGGTTCGTGGGTCTTTGTCTTGGCTGTATGATGTTAGTAATAGAATTCAGATGACTAGTAACAAGAGGGAGGTACTCTTTTCATAGAAGACCCTAGTCTTGGAATAATCCGGAGCATTACCATGGCGCCAGGCACTGGTGTCTTTCAGGACAGCATCGGGATCAAGCACATAGTCAGGTAATTCACTCATTGCGAAGTTTACTAGAATGTGAGCTGAGTAACGAAATGAGACACAAAAGAATGAGACTGGGAAGAGACAATTTTATATGGCCCCTCCCCCATGGCCCCCAGTCAACGAGCATCAATATCCATGGATGTAACCTAGACGGTAGGAACAGGTTCCTGGTTCATGCTATCGGAAAGTAAGATCTTGAAATGAACCAATCAGGTTAAATCTGACGTGAGTTATATATTGCCTATTTGGAACATAATATTTCCGTTTGATCCGCCCCGGTTTATATATTAAATTTCATATCAGCCCTTATTACATCGTTCCTATTCCGTTCTTAATTCGTTCTCACGTAATTGTCATATAGATCGCCGACAGTAACCATACAGATTTCCTCGCCACTCAGTGTTCAAGGCGCCTCGAGAATTAACCTAGTAGAGTAATACACTTGTGGCCAGTAATCGTGCCAAGCGCCCAACACATTTTCCAGTCAACACCACCCTCGGTGTGTGTTGGGCGCTTGGCACGATTAATCGAATGAGTTCAGCTCGAGTGAGAATTGGCCGAGTGCCGTGTTGGCGTCGAGCAGGTCAATTTAGTGGCTTCACAATTTCGGCGATTCTCACCCTAATTTCTCACACTTATATATAGCGCATTCACCATCCTCACCTAGTCCGCGTAATCCCGAAGACCTGATTGATGCTCTTTCATATATAATTTAGCACATACGACCATAGGGTGTGGAAAACAGGGCTTCCCGTCCGCTCAGCCGTACTTAAGCCACACGCCGGTGAGTTAGTAGTTGGGTGGGTGACCACCAGCGAATCCTCACTGTTGTATGTTTTTACCTTTTCTTTTTGCACCGCTAGGAAATCCTCTTTTAACTTCCTACTAAGTAAGGATGTGGTCGTACAAGCCCCGGAAGAGGTATAATTGCTATAGCCTCTGCTATACCCAGGTAGAGATCGGGTGCAGAGAGGAAGATGAATCATTATCCATTCAATATATAAAGGGCAAGGTATTAATATCCTAAATCTGACAAATAAAGCGCTTAACTAGTCTCCAAGCACACAAGCCTGCACAATTAGGTATCAATAGGATGATTACGCAGAGGTATAGGCGCCAGCTGCCAGAACCCTATTTTCAGTAAATGTGGATGCCTTGATGCCTAGTTTTGGCCTGGTTGTTGACCGCTCCTTACACCGCCCCATACAATGTACTGTAAATTCTTCATCCTAAAATGAAGCTTTTGGCCTCCATACAAATGGAGATATTCCGACTTTCTTGGACGGTTTGCAAGTCAAAAAAAGAGAGGAAACGATTATGTACTGAAAAAGCTTCAACGCCGAGAAATGGCTGCATACGTGGATTTGTATGAGATGAAAAGCTTCATTTTTGACACTTGTGAACGCCAGCAAAATCAGGCTACTTTGATTATCAAGGGCAGTGTCACAGTAATTGAGGTCTTTTAATTCTTCTGCCGTTTTTAATTCAGGCCGCCAGGCCAAAACTAGAAATTAAGGCATCCACATTTACTGGAAATAGGGTTCTGGCAGCTGGCGCCTATACCGCTGCGTAGGATGATCAAACAACAATATAATATTGACACAAACTTTCAAGGTTGGAATGAATAAAGATTTTCAGTGCCTGATCCACGAGGCTAAGAACTCAACAAAGTCATTATTACGCCTCCACCTCTCATTTTCATTTTCTTGGCTCTACTCATAAACTTTGATCTCTAATCAGTTTTTCCCCTTTCTTTTTACACTCTTATCATCAAATCTCCTCACCAATATGTCTATTATCGGATATTCAGATGTTTGCTTAGGCACACAAGTGACCTTCACTACTCCCTCGCCTCAGAAGTGGGTTCTCGAGGAGAAGCTCAGCAAGGATCTCCAAAAAATGACCAGCCGTCAACTTGAGCTGGGCAGTGGACCTTCCTTCGCCGTGTCCAAGTACCTCTGCTACAGTGCGACAGACAGTAACAAGAAGGCATTCATGAGAATTTACTTAGAGATTCCCAACCCCGGAACAGAGTCCCAACTCCCACGGCTTCGACAACAACAGGCAGCTCCACCCCGTGAGCATTTGGAGCTACAAGCTTTGAAGGATCTCAGTGAATAACACTGCACTGTGGTGCCAGCTCTCCTCGCCTACAAGGAAGGAAAGCAAGGCAATAACGGCGTGATTCCAGGCGGCTACATAACACATATTGTGTGGGAAATGGTCAGGGGGAAGCCACTTGATACGGATCAGTTCTGGAGGCCTGAATCGGCGCGTTTACGCGAGGTTGTCTGTACGAAGTTCCGCCTTATCTGGGAGTATATCTACAGGATCCCCTTTAGCGTGTTTAAGAGTGAAATTGACAAACCTAAGAGAGTTGAAGTGTCATGGATGGCATCCAGGGCTCCCTCTTTTGCAGAACATTATTTACGACGAGTCAAGCGGGGATATGTATGTGATATACGATATTCACTTATTGCAAAACAGAATATGCTAACTATCTTTAGGCACATTGCAGGTTTCCGAGACCCCGACCCCTTCGATGCCAGCGAGAAATTTTCCGATATGACCTTTGTCCTCTGGCGTTTAACTAGGCCACCCAGAGAGTCCGGTTGGGAGAATGACCCTACCAAGTGGGCCTGGTAATCATCATGGATAACCCTGATAACAAGGTCAATTTGAATTTTGATATAGACAACTACAATTGTGTACAACATCATCCCTAAAAACTTGAACTACCTCAGCTAATATATACTGCAACCGCTCATGTTCTCCACATCTAAATGCTAGTGAGTCTCTCTTTCGAAATAATACCTGTCCAGTCAGTCAATGTTATGTCTCAAACCAGACTGCATTGTGGAAAATTCCAAAAATTGGATATCTATAACCCTCCAATAAGCGTCCTACACCGCGAGGAAGACCGATTTTGACATAGAGTGAGGGCCCCATATCCAGCAGCCGATGGAGTGGAAACCCTAATAATCTATTCGGCATTTTCTCTCTCCTCTTGGCTACGGAACGATACAAATCACTTAACTTGAATCATCTAAGATTCGGTTTCGTCTGACGAGAATCATTTGAAAAACGTGCAAATATTCAGGGAGATCACCAAAAGGCACATAATGCAATTAATAATTTGACAATCTAATATTTATAGGAACACCCAAGAGTTGAACTTATACAAATAATATTTCCGGATCCTCGCGGGACCGGGACTTGTCAAAACATCTCCTCAGCCTTACTCAGGCCTCAGGTTCTCCCAAGTAGGTGCCAACCAAGTGGCCCATATCTCCACAGGCCATGACATCTTCATAGTTTTCACCAAATCCTTTACCTTCCATGATGGAGCGATAGTACATAAGCTCTTTGTTCTTGTACTCCACGAACCCGAACATGTTGGCATGGCCCTGCGAGGTATATTGCGACCACTTACTCGCGACCGCAGTGGCACATCCCGACAAGAGGCTAGGATCGACGCCGGTCGCCTCATGCTGGAAAGCGAGTTTCACTCCCGGTCCATCGTGTCGCTTGTTGACAGAAGAGGTGCTGCCGGATCCAGCGAGGGGAATATGGAGGTGCGCAACGCCATCCTCGAAGTGATGGATCTCATAATCACGACTGACATCGGAATCATGCTCTCTCACTCCCTTCAGACGATAGTGATGAGCCAAAGCAGGCCGGCTGTCATCGGACCTAGCTCCAATGCGTGGATTGGCAACTTTCTCATGGGAAGCAATAGAGTAATTCAACATCTTCAGGGCTTCTATGTCGTACTCGCTTGGAGGCAGAGATCGGCGAGCATTGGTATTCAAGTATGAAGCAGTCGCATCGGCAATACCAGCACCGGCACTGACCTTCGACGTGAGCTTCAAGGCTAGATCAAACGCAGCCCTAAACTCGGTGATGAAAGAAGCACATCCCGCAACTTCCTGTCTTTCGCACAGTCCCTGAACATAATCTTCAATATCGGTGATAAAAATGTTCCTGAGGTTTAGAAAGATGTTAGTTCATCTTGCCAAGCCAATAACCAGGAGTGATCAAAGTGAAAACATACGCTGCCTCGAGGACTCCATGGGTAACCCAAATCGCCCTTGCGATACTCTGGCAACTCAACGCCCTCTTTTCAAGGTGGGCTTGAGCTATTCCTGCGGGACTTGGACTTTGATTGGCAGCTTGAAGCTGTCCATCGGTAACAGGAGCGGCAAAGGCGATATTGCCGAAGGCAGAAAGAGCAACAAGAGCCGAAGAGAACTTCATCTTCGGCTGATTGTGAATATGGTTCTGAGAGAGATAGAGGGATTGCTTTGGAATGGATTGAAAGAAGAGGATTTCATGTTCCGTGGCCGGGAATTTATACTTAATTCGACTCAAAGACCTCCTCTACTCGGAATAGAGAGCACAGGCACAAATGGGTCTAAGGTGTGGAGTTAGTTGGATGTGGAATTGTTGCTTCGTACTCTGCGGCCGGATTGCTGTGTTCATTGCCGCTACATGAGAGATCGCTGACCCCAATTACTATCCTAGGGAAGGGTCAAGATATATACAACAAATGGCCCCCTGTGGGTTCCTCCTGCTCTTCCACAGGCTCGTTCATACCCGATTACCAAAGTAAAGAAGCCAGGTACAGAGTCGTTGAATACGATTTTGAGAAGAAATCGAATTAACAATAATATTGGAAATGGACCAGAGACCAGAGAGCTACGCCCTGGGAATATTGGAGGATTGCTTAGGTTAATGGTAATCATTTGCGATTACACCTGGGCATTTTCATGGATATTGCAATCTCCAAAATCGGAGACGGTCTAGGGTGCATAAGGAACTACAGAATTGGGGGCCAAATTTCTGTTCCCGGGCAGTCCGTCGTATATTGTATCTATATTGTATCTATATTGTAAATGTATGTCTTTGTGGAGTGTAGACTGAGACAAGCGGGTCATTCACCGCGCTAAAAAAACACATGTCGCCTACAAGAGGACCCCTGCCCCGGGGCCAAGCTCGCTAAGCTGAAGATCGACACAGGCTAAAATGGCATCGGTCGACGCTAGTAGAAACTAGATGGATGGTTCGAGGGAGGATGCAGATCGGATCATGTTTTTCTTTTGCGCAACCCAGCATAAGAAGGACTCATCTCTTGTTAGATAGAATTCATTGGGGCATTGAAACTTATGTCCTTATCGTAGTATCTAATACGGCCTGAATATAACATAGTTTACAGATTTGTCTAGAGGGAGTGTATAAAAGATCCATGTGGCATTGTGGGAGTGCAAGATCGTTGAATTAATTAATTACAAAGAAAGAACAAGATAATAAAGTGAAAAGAAAAACCGATTCTGTGCCAGTCCAAGAACTGATACCCCCTGGATTGATATCAATCCCATTCGTCCCCTTTGCTGGATACTCAGTTCTCTCTAGCTGGGTGCAGCACTTGCGTTTTCGATTGCCTGTTGCCTTTTCCAAGACCAACGTAGGTAACGCATACGGACAAAGTAAAGAAATAACACAATGTTCGAGTAGTAAGACGCGGAGTTACGTTGAGACCGGCACTCGTCTATATCGCAGTATTTACGACAGATGAGATACTCATATAAAAACGGACATAAGCCCAGGAAGATCATGTAGCTAGAAAGTACAACATGAGTGGTCCATAATGGAAATTAATGTTCAGGGGCTCATACATAAAGTTATACTTGAAATCAAAGAACCGAATCTTTTTCAAAAAGCGTTCCAGCCATGAAATTTCATGGTCTTCGGCAAGCCGTGTTTGTTGGGCCGATGCCGAGGAGTGGTCGGGATGTTTCGAGTCCATAGTGAATCCTAGCAAAACGCGTAGATTTGGCAAGACTGGGAAAGATACTGGAGTGAGGATGTGCGCGGAGTATGAGGAAAATAATTCGAATGTCGGGAAGGAATTGAGAGCCTACTTATAGCGTCCCCAGTGATGTGGGGACTGTTTGCCTTTACTTCCGTGTACGGACAATACAACTTTTTGGCTGACCGCCCTAATCACCGCCTTAGTAGTTAGGGTTTTAGGCCGGTTTTATGGTTTGCTCTCCTGTCTCCACTCCAAATCAAACATACTGTTAGACCCTCGGATGATATCTAAGGGAATCCCTGGGATCAATGTGGAATTGGGAAATAGAGATGAAAGGTATATGCAGTGTTGTAAAAGAGCTAATAGCCGTTTCTTCAGAGAAGCAGCTTACCAAGGTAATATATTTGAAGGGGGTTTAAAAAAAGTTTTTAGTGTCTTGAATCAACATAAGAAAGACAATGTGAGGAAAATATTTACGAGAAACTGGGCGGCCTGCTGTAATGTCCCTAAGTTTACAGAGGCTACTAACCTCTTGGCGTAGGCCGTTAACACTTATGATGTCCAAATCAAATTCAAAACGTCTCCTGAAGAGACCTCTAGGCTGAAGAAACATGCTACACGAGAATAGCAATTCACAATATGATTAATATAGACGAAAGAAAAAAGAAAAAGAAAAACACATTAGTCCTTGGACATAGGATCACACGTTAACTCTGGTTGTGCTGTATCTACAATATTAAAGTCGTTCGGTCCACGGGTGTTAGCCGGAGATAAGGAAGCGCTATGTGAGAATTTAAGATGTGGGTTCTCTAGGGCTCCTTTCTCCACCTTGGAGATGTTAATTGCATTATGGCTGCGGGACACCCCCCTACCCGCGAGGGTGGGGGTCGTCCCGTAACACGGCTATTAAGTGGTTTGTAGCTACAAAATCGTGATTTTTCAATATAAACCGCGCCAATGATATGGTAGTCGCCCAAAGATATGGTAGTCGCCCAAACACCCCCGATATCTTCACCCCTCCTGCGTCGTCCTGGTTCTCTTTTTCGAATCAGAAGCATGATCAAAGCGCTGATATCGCGACTGAAAATAGCTATCCTTTACGTCGTCAACTACAGTTTGGAATTCGAATACCTGCTGCAAAATGTCAATTATTGTAGCCTATCATAATTTAGACAGTGGGGTATTATGGGACTTCAGACTCGGCCGCCGATATGCTTGTTGCTAACCGATTTTCGATTGGTGCCATTCTAGTATGAGCATCTGCCGGTGCATTGACGTTTTGGCGCTATGTGCTCGATATATTCAAAGTAAACAGCGCTTTCATGTACGGAATGTCTACAGAAAGCGGATGGCAGGAGATACAAGCAGAACTCATATGGGCCCAGATGCACAAGGTCCAGTCCATTTTCTGGAACAGAAGTTATGCCGCTACCTACCTCTAGACTTCCGCACCGGCCCACAAAGCCCAAAGCCCAACCCAACCAAACCCGTAAATGGGCTGGGCTTTGGGCCCGGTCCTCGGGCCTATAGGGCTTTAATAGGGGCCCATTAGCCCCCAAACAATACCAATATGCCAAGTTGACCCCCTTTTTAGGGTATTTTGGAATTACCCTATGTTTAGCACCGTTTCTAAGCCTTACCCCTGATGTAATATTATATTAGTGTAAACGATCTAGAATCGATTACTAGTTATTTCTCTACATCATATTTAAAAACACGGAAAATTCGTTTATTTAAAATTTTTTAAAATTACAGATGTTCTCTAGAAAGTGGTGGTACTTTCGCATAAATTAATTATATATCATATCTAACATTAAAATATCAACTTTCCCATTTTCTATAATATCTCAACTTCTACCGATCGGATTTTATTTAAAATTGAAACATATACTTATATAGCTAATAAAAAATCTAGATTCTGAATTTGAACTTTATATTACTAGTAGGAGGTCGTAATACAGCGATCACAGAGGCTGGTAAGATGGGCTTTTATGGGTTGGGGATATCATCGAAATAACGGTTATAATAGCCCGTTATTTGCTTAAGCACATCGAGCATTCTTCCTGTATCGATGTAGGGGAAAAGATATCGGATAATTCTCTCATGAATCAGCTCAGGGGTATCTAGCAAACATTGTTAATTGATCATCTGGAATGCTCCCCAGAAAGCTCACTTGGCTTCTCGGTCGCCGCATCGTGCACCTGCTCCGCATAAAACTCTTCATGTTCAGTGATATCCATGAAATTTGTCCCATTTCTACGCAGTCGCATTTTGTCTCCCTTAGTCATCCACTCTGGCTTGGCTGCGCTCATTATCTGCAAGAGACGCGGCTCAGCCAGTACCGCTTCAGTCTCCGCTCGAATATCCTCACTCTGGAGCGAGACATACGCGGCGACTGGGTCCCCGTAGTTCTTTATTGCAGCCAATATTCTCCCATCGATACTGTGATCGCCGTGCGGGGGCGACACACTCGTGACCTCGGCGATCGGAGAAAGGACGAGCTGCGCGTCCAACGCCGCTGCTGAGAGGTTGGCGATGCCTACCAGATATGCTATGATGGACTCTTGCATGATGTGATAGGATACTTGAGCAGTCGAAGAGTTGGAATAGTTGAGTGGACATCTCAATGCACATCTGCAGCCCCGGACCACGCACGTCAGCACGGATGAAGCTAGACTGGGTGGAAAGATGACCGTCTAATCAATTGCCAGAGGGTCAGTTTGGGCATTGCTGTAAAGCACAGTCGAAACTTATGACGTACCACTGGATGTAACCCTCAGCATTAGTAGGAGCACATGACTTAGCGTCGTTGCAGCCTAACACCACCAATTTCAGTCTTGGGGCTGGCAATTTGTCTCCCGTGTCTCCCCACAGACCAAGTTGATACAACGAACGGAATATTTAAACACTGAGCATCCTTTTGGTGACTAATGGCCTTCCGGGCAAAATCCATCTTTTTTACCCGCTTCTCCCAAGGGAGAGAGCGTTCATCCACAGTATCATCTTCGCGCAGTGGGAGCAGAATAGAGATTATCGAATAAAGACGGTCACCTGCAGCAGATCGACAACACTCTGCCGTCAGCGTACATCAGGAAATTGTACGGAAGCCTGCCCAGGGGCCGGGCGTCGCGCGTAAAGGTTATGAGGCAGCAAACGACCAACAAGAATGGGGTACTGCCCACGGTTTTCCTCATCTGTGGCCGAATGGGGTGGGTAAGAAGTTCTATCAATATTAGGCCTTACAACCGCACGTACTTATAATTGTATAATTTATAAGCTACACTTATCAACAAAAATTCGAACCCAAACAAATTACCAATGCGGTACGTATTTTGACCATGAGACAGTTTGATACGCACTCTCCGGCAAGCTCCTCAGTCCAATCAAGTCTTCTGTTAAGATAAATCCTCGACCCACACAATAAAAGGCACAGACAAAAGAAATTGGAATCAAAGCACGAAGGGGGATTTCCAAGTTGGGATCCTGCTCAGGATCAATATTCCTAAGCCTCGCGGCAAGACGGCTGATCCATCTGTTTTTAGACCCTCTTTTCCGCTTCAGTGCAGCTTGTGCCCTTGCTTTTGCTAACTCCGGTTGAAACATTTTTCTGTGAAAGTATAGCGAAAGAGGGCCTGCAATCAACGCAAAGGCCAAGCTATTCACACTAGCGATACGCCAAAGTAACTTCTCTGTCGCGGACGGAAAGGCGGAATTCCAGGCAATAAGAAACACAGAACTGAAGAGAAGGATTGTTGGGGCACAGATTATCTCCGCCTGGGTATCCATGTTTGGAATGAAATGACTTGGGATGCGATCATATGGTCGTCGCTCCGGCCGAGTAAATAGCGGTATATGTATATAGTGTAAGATTTGAACGTAGTATTTCCAAAATCGAGCACAAAACCACTCATCCCGTGACAGGAAGTCGAGTGGTGTTTCATACCACTTCGATCCGGAATTTCGACCAAGATTTTCCCGAATAATAACCACGGATTTCTTAAGTTTCAATATGATTGGTTTGTCAATATCCATAGGTTTGTGAGACCAGCAGTAGGATGTCACGAGAAAGACCAGAATAAAGGAGAGGGTAGTGAGTTCGAGGGTGGTAAGAAAGAGTCCCTGGGCAAAACGAAAGATGCAGTTTAATGAGAACCATAGGACTTGTACGATTGCCATTAACCTATATAGATAAGCATAATTGATACATAGAAAGGAAATTTCAATTAAAGTAGACCGTGACTTACCTAGATAGTCCATCTGCTTTACTCTTATCTTTAATTTCCTCTTCTTCCAATATGGGATATTCAACGTATCCCTCCTTGACTAGGATATAGAGCTGCTTGGCGTCCAAAGGAAATGAAGGTAAAAGGTCTGTTTCCGGGGGCTCTATCCAAAAGCCCCCATATCGGCAAAGAACGCATGCTTCATAGTCCAGTCTTTATGTTCAGCCTCGTAGAAATTCTGCTCCGTTAGCTTCGGCATCACATCGACGTATGACACTCATAACCCACCTTAACAGAGCAGCGCGCAGATGACCATTGGCCCAGAGCTAGGATCAAGAGGAATTCGGATCCGAGTATTGCAATACAAGCAAGATCGAATTTGTATCTCCATTTTTTGAATGCGCCATCAGATTGGGCAGGCAGGTTTGGAAACACGGATGTCCAGCAACAGAGAATGATTGTGAGAACGCAAGTGGATAAAATGCCCCACGTCCCTCTCCCGTCGGGCTCAGGGACCCAGCCACGGGTGGTTATGATAGTGTCGTTCATGATTGATATACACTGAATAAGATGTAGGATCAAGTTTTAGATTAATATAGCTGATTGAGTCTACCTAGCGGTAACGCACTTTCAAGCTAGTGGCTGATGGAAGGAGCCCGAAATAGCATTTTGGCACTACGGTTTAATTACGCGCCCCTAAGATGCACTGATATGCAGGAGCCCGAAATAGCATTTTAGCAGTTCAGCTCCTAACTACCCACTTAGGGTGGCTATATATAGGTGCCAAGAGTTTCTAGCCCTGCCCAATCAACGATAAGTGATAAGTCCAGTTCCCATTAGAAGGTTTAGGTAGCGATTGCCTGATCCGCCCCTGGTCTGGTCTGTGACGGGCGAATCATTTGAAATCTCCAATGAGAAGGGCAGTAAGAGGCGGAGACGGGTTCACCGCCTTTTCCGAGGTCAGGACTACCTGATCCCTCATGTATTTGTAGATTTACAAGGAATTCACCCCTATCACTTTGATTTCTCTACACCCTCGTAAACGTCAAGTTCGATCTAATCAATCGGAGAGAACAATCCAAGTAGCGTACACGAGTCCCTCGGAAGGCCAAGAGAGGCTGTGGAGAGAGTCAGCCCGCTGGGGAGTGGGTCAGATTCTCGTCTGACAGTCTGCTGCTCTACGATTAGACTGCGACATCGCCCATGGACGCCCGTGGGCCTTTTTAGTAAGCAAAATTAGCGTAACACGTGATTTCTATCGATAGATTTCAAAATATTTCAACTAAATTTGTATTTTTCATATATCTATAATCATAATTCCGGATTTTTAATGAGATATATATAAATATATATAGTATAATTTACTATATATCTAATTTTTATATATATTTAAGACCACTTTATATAGTGACAGCGGTTCTCAGCCAGACAGCCACGCTATCCTAGTGAGGATTGATTTCATTGGTTAATTGGCTTGCTATGGGAGCGGGGCCTCTATAGTGGCTTTTATTGGGCGATAATATGATAGCGCTACGGACGTTACACCCTGATTAAAAGCAGCCTAGCCGATCACTATATAGAGCTATAAGAATCCTCTTCGGTAAAAAGAATATCGAAGAAAATCTATGCTCTCTCTACTATCTGGGCAGCCGCCCGAGGGGATACGCGAGCCATTGTCACACTCCTTAGTCACGGCGCTGATCCGAACATCGTCGATGTTCAATTATCCGGTCCTCTATCAAATACAGCTTCCCAGGGCTACAATGTTACCGTGCGACTCCTTCTGGAGGCGGGAGCACAACCAGATGTACATCATCCTAGTGGTGAAATGAAGGGCAGTCCCCTCAATTGCGCTACCCGAAACGCCACCGATATCTTGCTTCTAAAATCTCTGCTGGACTTTGGAGCGGATGTGAATTTTAAGTGGAAATAACGGAAAAACCGGGCTTATTCATGCGGCAAGAATGGATAATGCTGGGTTTGCTGTCCTATTGTTGGAATACGGCGCGAACATCAATTCAGTAGCGACTGAGGGATCAGCTCTTTTGACCGCTGCAAATATCTACAACAGCCATAATGTCCTACGATTGTTCCTTGATCGATGGCATGAGTACTCAATCTGCCCCCGTATGAAGGGCCCCAACCTTCTCCAGATCGCGGCACAATATGCTGATCCCACCACGCTCCACTTTCTGCCATCGTGTTTATGACATTGATATCATCATCCCAATACATGCATTGATAACTGCGATAGCGCTTTGGACAACCATGTGCTATAAGTAGCTCTATGATCGCTCCGGATCCTGTTTCGGCAGCGAGTTTTAGGGGAATCACGGGAAGTTGGTCACTAAAGCGTGTGAGTCGAACCCCTTGATCAAGCACCCTTTGTAACTGGACGCAGTCCCCTCTCTGAATTTCACTTGTCGCTAGTGCATATTTCAGTGCTGTTTCGAATGGCTCATGTGATGGGTAAAACACCCCGACGCGACGAGTAATCATGACCTTGCTATCTGCCATATACAAATCACAGTCGAGCAGTTTGCCACAGCGATTGAACTTGACACTGAGGCATACATCGATGAGCTGGTTGATAAGGGTCTCAGTTTCCTTAGTTTTTCTCTGATTCGGGAGGTCAAGTATCCCCTGAATCAGATTTGACCACGCAGACTGGCTCTGACCATGGATCTGAATTTGCCGATAGAGGTAAAAACATTTTATGCGATGGGGAAGGTCTTTCCACCGGATTCTGGGCTCGGCGTTGATGGCCAACACATAGGTAAGTTCAGACTCATCGTCATGAAAACTAACACGCTTCATCAAGAAGGCCTTTGCCTGTCTCGGCAAAAGGACTGGAATAACCAGTTAGAATTGATTACACACAGAGGAAATGCTGCATACAATTTACCGCCTTCAAGTTCCACAAATCCTTGAGTGAACAGATCTCGAGAGTGTCTTGGAGGATATGAGACAGCAATTCCATGGGAACGTACATTTTGCTGGCCTCCCAAATAGGGCGATAGCTCTCCAGTGGTATATGAGGGCCCCCGGGAGAGTTTCTTACCTTCCTGTGAATACTGATTTTCTGCTTTCTGATCCCCAGCAAGGGACACGCCCGGCAGCTATCTAAGAAAGGCCCCGAAACTCTTGCTAATTCTAGTCATCCAGCTCGTACTCCAAAAAAATCGGAATTATGCTCTTGGTAAAACTCCCCCAAATTTATCTCGAGATATGCAGATTTGATGTACAAAATTGAAAATCAATGAGATATATGTACGCCCAAAAGCAGGTAACACTGTGCAAATATATATACTAGTCAAAACTGGTCTGGTGTCTGCATACCTTATTACCATTAGCAGACTCGCCGGCATCTGAGCGCGTCACTTCAAAATCTTGACGAACATGCACAACGCTCAGGGACGACATGGGGACATCATCATTTGTGAGTGACTCGACATCCCCGACAGACGGAGCCAAAGCTTGGCTAGACTCTTCTTTTGACTTTTTCATAATGGGATCGGTCATAATATGATAAGCGGCCCTTGCAGATGAGCTCTGGTTCTGTGAGGTAACGAAGAGCTGCCGGAGAGAGGCAACACAGGAGACAATAATGGCTACAAGGTGAAGATCAGTATTAAGACCAACACATGATGAAAGCTTGGGATCACATACCAACATCCACCTCGACAAAGCTCCAGAAAAACAGCCAGTCGATATTTATCTGACGATCATAGGTCATTCCGACGACCACCCGGATGATGGCGACGATCATAATGAAGATAGTTGCAGAGAAAATGCTGAGCAGAATGAGCTTTTTGCGGAGGGAGATTTTCGTTTTCCATAGCACAAGGAAGGGAATAGACAAGACTGTACCGAAGACAATTGTTAGGCTGAAAAAATTGGCTTAAGGGTCCGGCGTATTTGCAATCAACTCACTCATCCAGTCCGTGATAACATCCCCAGCACAGTTCGCCCAGAACATGCGATTCTCATAATGAACGTGGTGAGATTGGGGACATTGAGCTACAAAGTTCGGTGTTAGGATAAATCAACCGCATTGGAGCTCGCTTGTTCTCACTGATAATATATTCTATCCCTCCCAAGCTGCATTTGTATTCGATATCGGCCACTGATGCAATATAGACACTGGTTGTGCAGAAAAGAACCACAAACCACCAAATACGGAGAGGCTTCACTTTGGCACTGATTCGGTAGAAGAGTGCCATGAAGGAGAATTTGACACACCACAGCGCGGAATAGAACAGTATCTCAAACGGAGCGTTAAAGCGCATGAATGTATTGTACCTTGGGAGGAATTGGAGAGTCAATGGCTTTTCGCCGGCGCTGATGGCGTATAACTCGTAAAGGACCTTCCCCTCGACTTGCCAAATGACTGCCGCTGTGAGCATAATGACCCATGCGAAGATGACGAGAAAGTCATCTAGGAACAGTCGACGGAATGAGGCAACTTGGGCATAGATCCGGAATACAACGAATACAAGCGATATGCCTGTGAGAGTCCAGAGCACGGCCTATTATTAGAGCGTTAGTTATATACTGAAACAATCCAGTCATTATACTAAATCCCCACCAAAAATACTGTCTCAGGAACTCTGCTGTCCTGTTCATCAAAATCTGCCATTGTTGCTATATGCTCAGTGTGGAAGTCAGAATAGAGGTTAAAAGACGAGACGTAAGGAATATATGGACTGTAAAATTATATTGCCAAGAGATTAGATGAGTACATTCTTTGTTGATTTCTTGCCAGTGCTGGTCTAGCCACCCTCCACATAAAGTTTGCCCAGGTTAGCTCTATTGGCGCGGCTAAAGAAAATCATTAGCCGAGTTCTTTGAGGACATCAAGTCAGATATCATGCGCCATATGCAGTCTATTCAAAAGGAAGGATCTTGGGCATTAATATTAACGCCACCCCAATTCACACCATGACCCAGTCACGACTCCGGTCAAGTCAATGGGGTTGTTGAGTTTTCCGAGAGAAATTGTGGTTGACGAACAAGTATTGACGTGCGGTCGTCCCCGAACAGAATGATAAGAACTCGTTCATCATAAACCTCAACACCTAAAGTTTTATGATCACATAATTAAGAAATAGTTCATGCAATTAGAAATAGGGACAGTTATTGAAACGCTCTAAATAAGATGGAGGCCATATGTGTTCGCAACTTGGTATATCTCACGATACAACAACGCATTGGTCTCTGTCTAGCGGGGTGCAGTCATGCAGCGAGAAGCCCAATTTCTGTCCATGCAGTGGGCCAATAAAAAGGCTATAGGATGAGAAAAATACTGACGATCATTGCACATATAACCGAAAGGTCAAGTGTGTCAAAGAAACCACTTCCCCCATTCCCTCGACATACCCGAGAGACAAAGAACGAAAACTTCTATGGAGCTCGGACCCCAACAAAATGAATTTAGGCCTCGATAGAGTGTGGATCCATTATCAAATAAAAATAGCTCTTAGTATTGATTGACTGAGTTCGTCATGTGTGTATAAGCATAGTGATTACGCAGTCTTTCAAGTGATGGCGCCTCAAGAATGCTATGCCCATCGCCGTTGTTGAGCAGCGTACACTGGCTTTAGGACAGGCTCTCAATTCTTGTTCTTTTTAGATAATCATCCAGTGCAGTGTCGTCTAACGAACTGTTCAAGCTTTTTGTCTAGATGGAGCACGATCAAGAATACCAAGATTTATTCCATTCTCGGTAGCAAGTAAAGATATTGATTGATCGCAACCGCAACTTGGTGGATCATGCGTAATAATTATGGCCAAGAAAGGAACGATCGCGAAGTCAGTACACAGACAGAGCTAAGCCCCAAAGCCCTTTTTAGAAACCACACTAATATTTGACATTCGATGTGGCCCAGCCATCACAGCTGGGGTTGCTTTCATCAAGGTCCCACGGGATACCATCAATCCCCAGTCTCCACCAGTATTTACCCCAATCAGTAATAAGACAGGGGTTCTGGATTTCCGATGGTAGAATTAATTCGCCGAGCAGCATGAGGCATGCACAGCTTTGAACCAAACACGCAGTCTTAAGCGAGATGTATCCCCTTTGTATACGCCACAACGTCGTTGAAGAAATGGCCAATATGACAACGAAAGTTGTGTATGATGCAGAGATTCAAGAACCTCGCCGAGAAGTTTCTCGCCCACCAAGCACCCTTTTCTCTCAAGCTTTCGGGGACGTCAATGCCATCGCGATGTTCCCTACTATTAGTTGACATACCATTTTGAAAGGCACCCGTAGAATTGATTGGTAGTTCAACTGGGGGTTATAGAGGTTTGTATCGCACGAAGTGCAGAGTTGTCAACTAAAGTGGTCGCTGCGCTCTCTCTCTCTCTCTCTCTCTCGGGCGCGCGAGATGATTCAAGTGAGTCGGTAAATCTGAGGTGATCTCAAGACTGTAGTACTGTAAGTACTCGCATCCGATGGGACATTGCCAAAGGTCTGTAGGGATAAAAGTTGGAGGCTTCGCGAAGGATACACATGGAGTTACGGATCGGGAAGGTGGGACCTATGGATACCCAGTCTTATAGCGCTCAGGGTTCAAACCCCCTTTTTTGGGGGATCCTTGATGCCTGAATGCCTTATTTAGCATCGCTCTCCCGGGTTATAAAAGTCTACCCGAAACCCAAAACCATAAGTCTAATCTAAACCATCTCGTTTATATGTCAACATGAGTCTAAGGACTCCGCTTTTAAGATCTGAAAAGCCTCAATAGACCACCTAATGTCACCGTCACGTAAGGTCAGATGACGCTGTCGCCCCTAGCTTACGGCAGGGTAGCTAGCATAATACATGAGTATCTTCGACTAGCTTTTAGCGCTTACACCTAACGGAACTTTGAATTCCTGTTTGATTTTTTCAGGGTACAGTTGCACGCTGCACGCTGCTACCGAGTGCAAAGTTTCGATTCATCTTCCAGAATGTAACGTAGATCATTCACTCCCTAGTGTGTAACAGTCTATCTTAAATTATACACTGAGAATCCCACTAATACCGAACCAGTTCGGCATTAGCATCATTTACATCATCATTTCGTTCAAGTAATTAATACTGAGATCGACGCGAAAGCTCTCTTTGATTTCTGACAACTTGAGTATGGTCACCTGTTCGAAAATTTTTCTTGATGTCATTTCTACAAAAAAGCTCTACATTTCTCTGTACTAATGAGAATTCTGGTTAATTTCTACGTTTCAGAACTCAGTAAAGTTTCGGTTTAGTACGGTACGATCCGCGCGGGCGACGCTTCGGGATTAGTGGGGCCGAGGCATGTAAACACTTCAATCGCGACGAAGAGCTGGATGCGGAATGTATGGGTATTCGAAAGTTAGGTTTTAACAGTGGTTCTTCTTTTTCTCTTTGCCTTAATTTCAATGAATCTCAATATAGCTCCCGCCTCCGCTATTAGTATCGGTAAAGGCGTTGGATACTGTGTGTAGAAGATTTGGCTGAGTATGCATGATTGCTCCCAGTCAGCTAGAAAAGCCTGAATCTAAAAGTCCACCGTGGGTGTTAATTATCTGTTCAGCCCTGAGATAATGAGGAGCTTGAACGATACCCCAGTCTCGCTGAGCGGTATGCCAGGCACAGCACTTTCATTGCTCAGGCAATAGCACGGATCATACACTGCCGAATTTGGGACTTCAAAGTACATCTATATTCTCTCCACACCTGGGCTATGTTCGGAGAGAATCCACACTAAATCCACCAGTATGTGCTCCAACCACCCAATGGTCTCGAAGCTGTAGTAAGCTGTAGTAGGCAATTGTCCACATCTCTTTGATTTACGAGCTGAAGATACGACGTTAGCGTAGTATATTGTGTGTATGTTGATGCTTTCGGTCCTGATCATTATATCATGAGTAGTCAGACTGATAAGATCCACACTATATTGATTTGAGTGTATTTAAACCTCAGCCTAGTGTCTCCTTATTCGAATTACTAGCTTTCAACTTGACCTGAACAAGCGAGCCACTACGCCTTCATCCGAACAGCCATGGTTCGAAACCTCACCGCAGTTGACGGGCCTGGTGATACCTCAACTTCGAGCAAATGGCCCAAGAACCCAGAAGAGGTCGTTCTCAACGACATGGACACTGGTGCACTTATCAATGAATTGGCAAGCTTACAGCTCTTGCCAAAAAAGGTTGACTTGACCCCCCATCAGCAAGCGGCCTGGGCGAGAAACCCAGGGGTTTTAGCTTATGGAGCCTTTGAGCAAAAGGAACCAGTCAGAATTGAGAAAGGAACATATCGGGGCACTCAGTTGGCGCTGACTAAGATTTATGATCTTATAGAGCAACAGTAATGGCATCGAAGCATTTGATTGGCTCCTGCAAGTTCGCTAACTTGCTCGATAGGTACATGTCCTTCATGGATGTAGCCCAAGTTGAACCTCTGGTTCCAACCGCCCTGACCAGACAAGACAAATGTGACTTTTTTGTGTTTACTAAGGGTGAAGACGGGTACCCACCCCATCTTGACCTTGGCCTGAACAAAGAATGGGCAAATAACGAGAATGACGGTAATCAGCGATCAGACATGTCGAAATGGGCTATTTTCAATTGGTATCGCTTGCTCCAGTTGGCTAATATCATGCGGGGTACTCTGCCAAACCTATTTGCTGAGGGTACACCCGATCAAGGGAAGACGATTGCAGAGGTGGAAGATTATAATCGGAAGCGACGTGCGGGTTGGGTCCGCAAAGACATCTTCGATCGTCCTAACGTGGGCGACTTGAAAGATTGGTACAGCGATGCCCGCTTTTCCCAGCAGCAATTTACAGGGACGAATCCTACAACAATCACACGGGCTTCAAAGGATTGGATATACCACTTTACCCAAGCTGCAAAGACATCAGATGATGCAGAGGCTAAAGGTGTCATAAGCAAGCTGAGTAATAGCTGCCCAGAGTCCTTTTACGTACAGGATTACAGCTACTTTCGCACGATTACCGATATAGACTCGGCGGATGAAATCAAACAGGAGACCAAGGACAAAAATGGGACCGAAACCAGTCCTCCTCGTTATGGTTGCGCGTCGGTGTGTCTTTTCTATCTGAACGAGAAAGGAAAGCTTTATCCGCTGGCGATTGTCCCCGATTGGCGGGGTACTCTGAGATCTGTGACAATCTACAACCGGGAATTGTTCAAGCGAACGGATATCCAGACAGGAGAGGAAAAGCCAAATGACAAAAACGAGGCGAGAGTTGATGAGGCTAATGACTGGCCTTGGAGATATGGTCAATTCTCCCATAAATTACATCTCCCACGTCTTGTGCTGACTTTTGATCATAGCCAAAACATGTGTGCAATGTAGTGACTGGTTCCGGCATGAAGTTACCGTGCATCTTACACGTACCCATCTGGTTGAAGAGTCCATCATCGTTTCCGCCAATCGACAGTTCGAACCAGATCACCCTGTGTTTCGGATACTTCGTCCACACTGGCAGAAGACATTGGCACTCAATGGGTCCGCCCGAGACACTCTCGTTCCTTCTGTCATTCTCAAGATCGTTGGCTTTTCTGCACCTCAAGCCCTCAAATTCATCCAAGAAGAATACAGGTCGTTTGACTTTGAGGGAAGTTACGTACCAAAAGATCTCCTCAAACGGGGGTTCCCCCCAGAGGAACTCAACGAGCCTAAGTTTCATAACTACGCCTATGCTAGATGCATCAAGAGCATGTGGACAAAACTCAGGAGCTACGTGGAAGATATACTTTCTCTGCACTACAAAGGGGCCAATGCCGACCAACAAGTTAGGAGCGACAAATCCATTCAGAAATGGTCTAGAGAGATGCGCTCTCCTGATGGTGCAGATTTGCGATTCTTTCCGGCAATCACCACGTTCGAGGAGCTGGTCGACTGTGTGACCATGTGTATTCACCTTGCATCGCCCCAGCATACGGCTGTCAACTATCTACAAGACTACTATCAGGGTTTTGTGATCAACAAGCCTTCTTGTCTTTTCACTGCGCCTCCAACCTCTCTAGAGAGCCTGCTCAGCTACACCGAGCAGGATCTTGTCAAAGCCTTGCCTATGAATCATGCGCACGAGTGGCTTCTTTCTTCACATGTCCCCTACCTGCTCAGCTTCAAACCAAACGAGAAAACCGAAACGCTGATGGGATGCATTCATACGACGTGGTCCGTTTACCACAACAAGCCCTCTCCTTCAGACGAGGAAAGGAAAACCACAGATGCTTTGCTCAGATTCTACCAGGCGCTCCAAGCTAGCGATGACGAATTCGAGAGATACGCAAAAGAGAAAGATGACATTAAGGACATCCCTTACAATGTGCTGGAAACGAGGCACAATGCAGTGTCAATTTTGATTTAATCATTTCAGTATGAATGGCACGGTGAATATCTGGTCATATGAATTCTTCTGTCCGAGTTGAAGAGATGGATTGAACTGGTTAAAGGCTACCAAAAGTATTTGATTTTTTCTGTCAACAGACCGCCAAAGTTACAAATTGCCTGTATTGATTTAATTTGAATTCTTTTTTTCTTCAAACTTGTTTTTTTTCCATAAATTAAGTTTGCTTTACATTTGATCAAAGGCTTTCAGCTGGAATAATGCAGGAAGATAGCTGGCCACTGTTTTTGGACACTCTTCCACCAATGTCAAGAAACACTCGGAAAAAGAACGATAAGAAGCGTAAAGACACATAACGAAAAGATTTGGGACGTCTTACCAAATTCAGTGCCCGGTATTTCCTCTGATAGGGCCATCGATCACGGCGCTGTTACAGGAGACAATGAAGGATTGTGACAGTATTTGCACGGGCAATATGGATATATTCTAAGCAATTACGATACTATACATGTACCAATGGCTCATTTTTACTAGCAAATACATTACAAGCCTGCGGTAATTATCAGTAGGCCAAAGTCAGATTAGCGTTTTTCGAGTCAGTTCTGGAAATAAATCGCAAGTGTAGGAAGTACTGTATCTTGGGGTAGGTGGGAAGGTTGTGTTATATTCTCATGGTTGGGGGCCGCGTTAACCTCCATTGCGTCGCAGCAGAAAGTACTGGAAGTGGGCAAAAACTTGGTATTTAAATCCTTCAGCTGCTACTATTTATATAAAATTCAAATCTTAGAACATTAACAAGATTCATCGTGGGGTAAATTGACTCGAATTACTAACTGGCAACTATAGTTTCGCAGGAGATATATCTATTGTTTAGGCTTGCCGTTTTCCTACTCCATACGAAGGCTCGAGAGATGTAAACAATACAACTCTTCTTCAGCTCGCGATATACTAAAACCATCCTTTTTTGGTAGTTTATGGCAGGCGTAGAGCCGAGGTGCCCTGTTTCGATGTAGAGGCAACGGCTTGAAAATGGATTTCGAGTAACGGGATCTGGCGTGTGATCAAAGTCATAGATGGAGTTCAGTGCAGGTATTTAATATATTGAACCATGTGACGCGAGACTTCTATTGTATGCATCCGTGATGTATCATTAGCCTTAACATGATTTATCCGCCATGGTGATGGCTGCTCTGATTAAGTTCTGTGGACTCGAAAGCTAAATATTAGGAGGGCAGGGCAACAGCTTGGAAATGTATTTGAAGCAACTGCCGACAAATCAAGTGAAAGTCGTCATATAAAATAGGCGCACTCAAAGGGTATAAATTTCCGACGGCGAGGGAAGATGCCACGAGGTTGGGCGGTCGATCCCGCATATACGCAATGCTTGCATCGGAAGGTGAATTTCAAAACGAGATAAGCATAAAGCCACCACGACCAACCGAGGTGGCAGACCCAATGACAAGTTCTTAGTCCAAATGGCGTGTCCAAATTTCCGAATGATGCAAGTCGCTTGGACCCCCGCCTTTACAGCTACCCCAGCATATCTGATGTCCCGCGAATGATGCCCGGTGATTACAGGTAAGACTTGTAAGTATTGCTAATGCTAGCTCTCCAATTCACCCGTCATTCTAGCACTAGTTAGTATCTTTTGCGATTGTCTCATTCACGCCTACGGGCACAACATAACAACTCTTCCCAGGTTAGAATTGCGTGACGGCCATTGAGACCACGCCTAATTCTTCCAGCAATATAAAACCGGAAGTTATCCATTTAATAATACCCCTCACCATCATTTTCAAGGAATTCTCGCCTTTGTGTGTTCCTGCAATCCGAAATATGTCCATAGAGGAACTAAAGGCAGCACAGGTCTCTACCAGTGGCACAGATGGCTCGGACGAAGAGTGGCAGAAGAGTGAAAATCACAAAGTAGAAGGTACTTTTGAGGCCAGGGAGGGCCATCACTTCTACCGGCCCATCGACAGCTATGAGGGCTTACATCGCTGGGATCCGAATTTTGAATGGACAGAACAGGAAGAGAAGAAGATTGTCAGGAAGGTTGGTCAATCATTCCCTTTTACCACTCAATTTGCCACTAACAGAATTTGAATAGATTGATGCTCGTGTCTGCACATTTGCCTGCGTGACTTTCTTTGCATTGCAGCTAGATCGAGGAAACATCGGCCAGGCACTTGCAAGTACGCTTCTGAAAGATCTGCGGATGACAAGTAACGATTACAACTTGGGTCAGACGGTCTTCTTGGTCTGCTTCTTGTTGGCTGAGATGCCCTCTCAGTTAATTTCCAAGCGAATCGGCCCAGATCGATGGATTCCTATTCAAATGGTGTCTTGGAGTCTGGTCGCGGCTTGCCAGGCCTTTTTGAAAGGGCGTGGATCGTATATGGCATGTCGTGCCCTACTGGGATTTTTAGAAGGTGGCTTGTGAGTATCCATATCTCACACAATCTGAACATGGGGCTAATCTCGCTTTTCAGTATACCCGATACAATTCTGTTCTTGTCTTTTTTCTACAAATCTAGTGAGCTGCCAAACAGACTGACATGGTTCTGGATTTCCTACACCACTGCCGGGATAATTGGTTCATTCCTAGCCTTTGGTTTCCTGCACATCACCGATGCCAACGGCGGTGGTGCATGGAGATATCTCTTCGCATACGAGGGTCTGATAACTGGCGTGATTGGTATCATCGCTGCATTTTGGATGCCAGCCTCACCTGTGCAGACTAAGGGAGGATTACGCGGAAAGAACGGATGGTTTACAGAACATGAAGAGAAGATCATCGTGAACCGGGTTATTCGGGATGATCCCAGCAAGGGCAGCATGCACAATCGACAAGCAGTGACCCCACGTCGTCTTTGGGAGTCGCTCAAGGATTATCATATGTGGCCAATCTATGCTCTCGGTCTGATCTGGATGATACCTTCCAACCCCTCGCAAAATTACCTCACACTACAACTGCGATCCCAGGGGTTCACAACATTCCAAACAAACTTGTTGACCATTCCAGCGGCTGTCATTGCGATTATATCCATGACATCTATTACCTGGGTTGCAGAGCGCACGAACCAACGCCTTCTGTGGGGCGTGGCGGTGGAGATCTGGAACCTAGCCCTGTTGATTGCACTGGAGTTACTTCCTCAGAAAAGCATGCCTTGGCCTCGTTGGGCGATTCTTACCCTCCTTGTTGGTGGGCCGAACATTCATCCTGTTATAGTGGCCTTGACTTCACGGAATGCTGGATCTGTGCGGACTCGCACTGTCGCTTCTGCATTGTATAATATGTCTATACAAGTGAGCAGCATTGCTGGTGCTAATGTGAGTTCCAGTCCTTGCTTTTAACTACCGATAACCTGGAGATAAATTGATTAATTGGTATACTAACAATACTGAACAGGTGTACCAAGCAAAGGATGCGCCATATTACAGAAATGGAAACAAAGTTCTCATAGCACTGGCGGTTGTCAGTGGGTTCCTTTTTGTCTTCAGCAAGTTTTACTACGATTATTGGAATAAGTACGAATCCAGAACTCGCGGACTTGAATTTACAGGATTCTTGCTAACTTGTATACAGGAAAAACTCGGCAAAATGGGATGCTATGACAAGCGAGCAAAGAGAGCTTTACTTGCGTGAAAACCCAGTATTGACTAACAAAAGGTATGTTGGTGCTGTAGAGTATAACAACTGACAGTACTTGTCAACTAACACTCTTGTACAGAATCGACTTTCGGTTTGCTCGCTGAAGCTGTGTGTCTGTTGAGGGAATTCGAGAAATTGAAGAATCAGACATATTTGTCGCAATGGAATAAAAATTGGTACTACTGATAGAAAGAGTCAGATCACAATTGTTCATAGGAACGTAATTAGAACAAACCAGGTTTATCAAAGAATTGAATTCATTTGCATCACAATTATCACCCAACTGAGTCTGGACTGTAATTAATTCAACAACTTGATATGCAGGCTCCCACTGAGGTTAGTCGGAAATTGCACCATTGTCGCTTAAATGAGGTTTTTTGTGGCAGTCTTAGCACCATGCATTAATGTTGCAATATGTCGTCAGTGCTGGGTTTGCATGCGTCTTCTTTCTCAAAAGCCCTAAGTTGTATGCTCTGTAATTAAATTGAGATTCATTTGAAATGCATAAATTGGATTTGCATGCATAACTCTGTATATTGGGACTATGGAGATGAAGCAAGAATCATTATACGATACTTTTGTTCTCCCGAAGTATTCGAATATTCATATGCTGGGACTAGACAAATGTTCAGAAAGAGAGTAGGAAGAGAGTTGTATTGTAATAGGAGCGAATCTCCAGACTATCTATCATATCTGAGGGGTCGATGCTGAGGCACCAACCACCACCACAACACCATATTACACAACCTCAAGCCTTGGTTTTACTCTCCTCTGGAACATAAGGTGTCTCATAAGGACGCTCAGCCTGCGGGGTAATGCGCGCCAAGTGGCGACGCTCACCAGTCGTCCAGTCAACAATCACAGAATGGCCAGTGACGCGGTTCTATATTGCATATACACATTAGTATTTGAAACAGTCGATCAATCATGAAAGATTCCACTCACATCCCAGACAACAACAGTCCCTGGGGCCCATCGAATACGAGTTTGGAAGTCAATGCCGCGACTAATATGATTCAGGAGGAAACCTAGAAGGGCATCACTCTCCTCCTTTTTCAGTCCCACGATACTACGAGTAACTAGATTCGGTGTCAGTAGTGCCTTCTATAATGAACCTTGGATAGTACTTACAGCCACCATTAACGAAAAGCGCTTTCTCGCCAGTGACCGGGTGGGTTCGAACAAGAGGATGCTCGTTCTTGACTGGCTCCCGCCGAGCGATACCCCCACGCCTCACACTAAACTCAACCTGTTCAACCCCGGAATGCACAGCTTTCAATCCGTGCAGTCGCTCCTTGAGCGCAGGCGAAAGCCGGTTATACGCCTCAACATGGTCGACGAACGCAGTGTCGCCGCCAACTTCAGGGGTGTCAAGGATGTACAAAAATGTCGTACCAGGTGGCTGCTCCTCATACGTGATATCGGAATGCCATGCGACACTGCTGTTTCTGGTAGCGAGGAATTCATCAAACTCCCACGCATCGTTGCTTCGGTGAACGAGATGGATCTCAGGGTACCCCTCCGGAGCTCCGCTAGTTGGGTGGATATGGTGGCGGCCAAAGTAGCTTCCGAAATCCAGGGCCTCTTGAATTGGAAGATCGGCGAGGTCTTGGTCTCTGAAGGCGACAACTTTACGTTGGGCGACGAGAAGAGCGAGCTGGTCCTTTCCGGCAGGTGTGAGCTTGCTTAGTTGAATTCCCGTAACCTCAGAGCCGATAGTTGGGGTCAACTTTTGAATCTTAGAGCCTTCGATGAGGAGGTCTTTGAAGGAGGGGTCGGCGTCTTTCCCGTGCTCGACATGGGTAAAGGGTTCGAGGGGCGGGTATTTCTCGTCATGGTCCCAGACAGGCAGGTAGTGAGGATACTGCATCATTATTAGGTCAAGATATATGTATAGAGACTCAAAGACCTAGCCATAACTTACACTAGCAGTAGTCTTTCCACCTTCCTCGTCAATAACTCTTCTGACTCTTGGTTTTGTCTCGTTTATTCCAGCAGTCGCCTTCACAGGAACAACGACTTCCGCAGTGGGAGTTTGGGCAATAGACGGTGCCATGGTGTGCTAACCTTGATATTGGTAGATAGGATATTGTCTTTGGTAAAGTTTAAGCAACTATCCCATCAGACCTGCGAGCAGCTACTGACTTAAATATACATGATTCACAACTCGTTCCTACTTCGCGCCATTTCTCATAGAATCACGTATAAATTTCTTCGTCTCCGGTATACGCGACAGTGAGCATCATGTGAAAGGATCGCGTACACAAAACGCATCGGCATTGCTGATCACCATAAGCCGTGATATCCGTTCTATCAAATCAATATTAATTTGTCCCGTAATGCCTATTTCCGGATGCCACAAACTCACGCGATAGGCGGATGCATAAAATCCACGTCCGGGATTCCTAGAGATAGGTGTTGTCGATCGCTCTAGCCACAGCACAGAGTGTATATTTTTATATGAAGCTGATTTTACATTGCATGGGGGGAGATCGGTTAATTCTGACGTGCTATATCTGAGAATAGCATCATGCGCTTGCCAATGGTTGGGGATGTTATATAGTGCTCTTGGATGCATTAATAATCTTGACATGGCGTGATATGATGCAAGTTCCAACCCCCGCAAACGACCAGGGGCTCCATGATATATGCATATCAGAGCCCCGCGCAATGACAGATGTACAACATAGCACGCAAATAGATACGGCTAAAACAAGAGAATATGTACTTTATCTGCCGAATTGTTCCGCGCAGCAGGCAAAGTTGCCCACAATGCAACTTGCCTTGGCATATATAACTTTTTTCCTACTCTTTTCGCTTCTTTGGAGAGAAAATGACGAAGTGAGAGAAATAATGGATGGGAGGAGGCCTTAGCACTTAGACTCAAGGACAGCACAGCGATGACTCCTCCGATGTTACCTGATGTTTTGGCTTGTAAATTGAAAGCAGGCCAAGTCGCTAACGTATCAAAGGTTGTCATGATCGAGCTACATTGGATCATGAGCGGCCATCGGCCCTTACAGAACCCACCAGAAAAAATCGTTAAAACCAGTTCGGTCGCACCGCAAGTTTCATTAAAAACTTTACAATTGCATCAAGAGGGGAAGTTGGCGAAGTGACTTGAAAACTGACAGGAGTGAAGAAATTAACGTGATCGAGGGAAAGTCACAGGTTCTTCCCCAGGTCTGTTTTATTCTAGGTCACGTGATTCTCCTCATTTATTTACCCTTTGTTTAGAAAGACAAGAAACTATTTGGATTTATATCACTCTACTTGATTTTCAAAGAGATCTGTCTGCTTGGGTCATAAGAGCTTCCGTGCTGATTTGATTGAGTGGTGGTTAACAATGGAATCATCGTGAATCAGCCCGAGGCTTGCTCCACCGGTCTAAATATATCTGTCTGGAGTCTTCTTTCTCTGATCATATGTCAGCTCCCAACATGTCTTGTGTTCTCTGATTTTGGGGGGGAGAACCAAAGCGTTTTGTCAGAAATTCTGTTTTTTCCGCAACAAAGAAAGCGAGCGAAACGACCATGGAGATATATATAGTTCTAAGAAAACGAGTCTCATGGCTTATAACAGTCTGTTCTGGGGGGCTATCCTTTGTCATAGATATACCGTAACCCTGAACCTTTGAAGCCAAGTTTGGTCGAACTTAAGGTTGGCTTTCTGTCTTTTTGTATAATATCTCTTTATTTTGACGGATAGGTTGCTCCTGTTGATTTAGGTATTTGTATGCCACGACTCGCTTGTCCATTCATATCGAGGCAGTTCTCAATTGCGAGAGAAGGATCTCTGACCCATATTGTGCTCAACATGTCAGACCGATACAACTTTCGACGTAGTACTCGCAGTCAGCAAGTACCGCCCCAGGACCCTCTGGGCTCACCAAGGGATCCAACTCGACGCATAAAGCTGAAGGTAGAGGACCTAGACCTTGACAAATCCTACAGTAACATTTTGCTACCATCTAAACTACCAGCGAGGCCGAAGAAAAGCAGGCCATGGGCTAAATGGGGAGGAGCTACGCCTCTTACCGACCCAGCTCAACTTCCTCGCGGGTGGCATATGAATGAGGACGACCTTCACCCTGGGTAAGGCATCTAATCCAAATGTTGAATGTAAACAACGAGCTAATTGGAACGGAATAGCGATATCGACGGTCAGATCGAAAGATGTCTTGAGAGGATTGCCGAGAACATAATGCCTCAAATCTTTCAGCAAAGGTTGGAGGAATTCATGGCTTCGAAAAACGAACTTGAGTGAGTTTGCTGGATTTATATTGCAACTGCACATATTCTCATATTGTTATACTTTAGAGCGATGACCTTCGAGGGGTCTGAAGAGCTCAGCTGGGAGACCATTCGACGGGTGCATGATCTGGAGGGCATGAATACAGATATAACGACTACTGGGGATAAATATGAGCAGCTTCCAAATATTAATTCTCTGTTGGCAGCATATAAGTCGGGCCAGCTTGAGTGGCATACCGGGCTTGTTACTTATTGGTCAAGGGGTGTCCAAGTCAGTCAACCAAGACGATTTGACTGGGATGAATTCGAAGCAATTAACCTCGACCACCACGGCGACAAAGGATTCTGGACGGAAGGGGTAATTACTCCCCCCAGGTTTCTAAAGTGACTCGCTAATGAATGATATTAGCTCGATGGCCCCGAACCTGATACCTCCTATGCAGGGATCATTATAGGTCCAGCTGTAGGCCGTCCAACGCTGGCTGGGGTAGGATCCACCTGGCTCAAACCTGTTCCATCTTTCTCTAACATTCTTTTTTCATACAGGTAAAACTGGCGCTTCGTCTTCCAGGATTCATGTGGTTTGCCGAGCTGGACTTTGTCCACGATACCGGGGCTAGTATGATGGGCATTTATCAAGGAGATCTTAAAACGCTGCTTGGCCCCTTTGCTGCGACTGCTGGGCCAATGATACCGGTAGTAAGCATGGTAAGATCTCGTGTTGCAAGCGGCACATACATCACCAGGCAAGCCATTGAGGTGGAAGTAACAATTCTGGATAGCAATCGCCAGAGAATGACCGCTTGGACTAGAACCAGGTGCTGTCTCAATCCAGGGGCTGGACATTGAGTGCCGTCCCCCGATTAGATGGCCAAGTTGTGCGAGATTTGTTATATTTGGGAACTTCACCTGCTACCGGCTTTGGTATACACATCTCAAACACGAGATCTGACCTTAACCTGCCAGATCTGGACTTAGCTAGCAACCCGCCAGTGCACAATCCGCATTATAGAATGTCCCTTCCAGTGCCACCACCAGGAACATTCGCCCAAGGGCATGGTGGATGGGTAGTGCCGCTCGCAGCACCCTTAATGATGCCGCAGCCAGCACCTGGAGCCCCTCCTTGAGAGACCGAAAAACCTGTCATTCTTCCCTCGGACTGGCGTTGTGCTTGAACTCATTCCCTCATTTTGATTTCTTCGTTTTCTTTTTGTTGCTTGGAGTGTATCGCTGTCTCGATTCAACAGAGTTTGTGAATTTTGTCATGTTCGATTTTGCGCCTTTATCTATAGAAACCCAACTCCAAAATCTTATAAAATCTTATATCAATGCAATACGTTATGAGTTCGGATGGTCTATGTCCTATCCAGAACCGCATATCTATCTCAAACCTTTCTTTTACACTCTCACGCATCTCAGGTTGTATGTTCTTTCATGGCTCGGTCTTACACGGCAATAGTGGTTGCCGATCCAATATTTAGGGTGGCCATGTAGATCGTAGCCTAGTGCTCACCCCTTTTCTCCCTTTTCTTTTCTCCGCTCATACCATGCCTCATAATAAAATACTTATCAGACCTAGAGAAAATGGGCCGAAAGATGTCACCGTGTAATGTATACAACATTGTAATAAAGATTTTATTCAATTATCGTGATGCCTTAGGCCACAATAGACAAACGTGCCATGACCCACTTTGGTAGTTCGCTCTCTCTTCCCTTCTCTCCCGCTTGTTCAACATCAAATACAGTCAAAATTTATCATTTGTATTTTTGAGGGCAATATTTCAATGATGAACAGTTTACCTGCGAAAATTATGGCTGAGAGACAGTTGGTTCTGTGATCCGCGCTAATAGGCTTGGAACTAGCAAAGCTCTGACTGGGTTCTAGAGAGCAAGCCCGATCATTTGTGGCTAAACCTAGCCCCACGCCGCTTGTTATTTGCTGTGGATCACTCATCTAGATTGTACAGCGAGATGACTGCAAGCTCCAACTTGTCTTTTCCCACTGAACTTTCGAGAAGGCACCCACCACCCTGAACCAATAGGAAGAAGCTGATTCTGAATGATGTGATGCTGGCTGTCTAGGCCATTTCCATGAATACTGCGACGTCAATAGACCAACTTCAGACAAGCGCAGGCGCGGAAAACTAGTGTATCGCAACTAGTGGCAATTAATCAACGCTTGCACTCCAGGGTCCACAGTTGATTACCGCCATGGGAGGTCTCTGAGAACAATACCTTTGTAAGGTTTTCCCCCCGTCCTCCGGCTTTCATCTCTGAAACCTACTTTTTACAGGGGCATCAATTCAATAGCCGAACTCAGTCATCATGACTATCAATGAGAAGGCAACCGTGGATGATACGGAGCTGGGAAGCTCTAGAGACTCCACCGAGGAGCACGAGGTCTTCAAGAAGACCGAGGATGGTGTCAGCTTCCGCGGTGTTGGCTGGTTCAAAGCTTGTATTATCTTCGTGAAAGTGCTCTTCGCGACTGGTGTGCTGTCGCTACCAGCTTCGCTGTACTCCCTCGGTGCGGTGGGTGGCTCGATCAGTATCATCGCATGGGGCGCGTTCAACACCTACTCTTTCGTGATTCTTGGCAACTTTCGCAAGAAGCATCCTCACTGCCACTCCATTGCCGATATGGCTGAAGTTGCCGGCGGTTTCTTCGCGAAGGAGCTTACCGGTTTACTCTTTCTCATCGGCTACGTCCTTGTCGTGGGAAGTGGTATCATTGGAGTTTCAACGGCCTTGAATGCCCTCTCGCACCACTCTGCCTGCACTGTCTGGTGGTCTTTGATTGGAGCCGTTGTGATCATCGCGACAGCTTCGGTACGCAAACTCCAGCATGTGGGCTGGCTCACATATGCTGGATTCATTTCGATCTACGCCGCAGTTCTGATCGTTGTCATCGGAGTCACAACGCGTGACCGGCCGGCCGCCGCGCCCCAGGAAGGCCCTTACGACCTCGGTTACGTCGCTATCAACAACCCCGGATTTGCTGCTGGTATGGTTGCTTCCAGTACTATCTTCGTTTCCACGGCCGGTACCAGCGCCTTCATCCCGGTGATGTCAGAGATGCGAAACCCGAAGGACTACAAGAAGGCGTTATATCTGTGCATGATTGTGGTTAATGCGTCGTACCTTGCTTTCAGCTTGGTTGTCTATCGTTGGTGTGGACAATGGGTGGCCAGCCCTTCTTTAGGTGTATGTATCCTTTAACTGACGCCGGTTTGAGGTTCAATTAGCTAATTGTGTTTATGTATAGAGCGCCGGACAGACGATCAAGATGGTATCTTACGGTGTTGCATTGCTAGGATTGGTTGTGAGCGCCACGATCTACTTGCATGTGAGTATCTCCCTCGCGACTTGTGCTGCCGTAACTGACTTTGGTGTTTAGATCGCCGCTAAATACGTATTTGTACGCATCTTGGGTAACACGCGTCATTTGCAGGCCAACACTGTCGTTCATTGGGCGACTTGGATGGGCTGCACGATCAGTCTCGGTGCTATTTCCTTCATCCTCAGCGAGACTATCCCCATCTTCAACTATCTGGTGGCCCTGATCGGGTCCGTTTGCTTCGCCCCCCTTGCTATGTGTCTTCCTGGTTTCTTGTGGCTGCACACCAACAGCCATTACCGCAAGGGAACACTTATGCAGCAGGTGATCTACCTGCTGCACTGGGGAATGGTACTTTTGGGAATTTTCTTCCTTGTTGGTGCGACCTATGGTGTTGTCATTCAGATCATTGACGCCTACGCAACGGGGATGATCGGTATGTTTTGGTGTCCCCAATACTGTAGAACGTGCGACTGACCCTTTCTTTATTAGGCTCCACTTTCAGCTGCCTCGACAACTCGAACTCGTCTTAAGCATGCATTTTAGAGAACATACTCTTGTTTGGTCGAGCTGCCTAGGGATCGGCTCCCAACCAGGGTGATATATACGCTCAACACCTGGTGTGAATGGTTATAATGAGGGCCCAGGTGGTCATAATGTAATGAGTTGTCATAGAATGGTATCAAATTTTGTATTCAACATTGAAGACTCGCCTAACTCTCAATCGGTCTCGGGTAATGCAAACGCTAGTCACTAGGTAAGATACCATCTCCACTTGGACTCAAACCTGGTCGCCGTGTGGTCCCCGGACGGAATTCCGCGTCTTCGGGAACCCACATGTTCTTGCTGTTCTAACTGCATTCAGTACAGTTATTGCCTATCAAAACCTTGATTCCTTCCCGTTTCTCTTTTTCAACAGACATGAGTGATTTTTCTGCCACATCCAGAGATTTTCTTCCCGCTTTCATGACACATACCATTATTTCAGTGCTCTAGGCTCCATCACGAGACGGGACTGAATCGCAAATTCGTGACATCCCGTGTGGTACCGTGTGGATCCACCCGCGTCGGTTCATGAGTTTGAAGTTTTCGCGCTGGTCTAAGATGTGGGGACTCAGACTCGTGCCGTGCACGATGCCTTATCGCAGCTAGCCGCTCGTAATCTTGGGCAGATGCCTCATCCCAAGTCGCGCGACGCTAAGGCGGACCTCAATCATTTCTCAGCAGGCGGCAACCTATCGACCACTGGTTTTCGTTAACCGGTACTTAAATGCTTATGTCGTTTCTCTGTATTCCTGACGTGAACATATACGGCCACAAGCTTGGAAGGGGTGGAAATCAGCGCCTCCCGTCCGTTCAGCGTTACTTGAGCTTCACGTCGTTTAGTTAGTAGGTCACCACCAATAAATCATGGGGTGCTCTCTCGACAAAGACAAATTCCATGTATGCGAGCGCGACATGAACTTAAGTCGAGTCTTTCGTATATTGGGAGTCAGATATGTGGACATTCAATGAAAAGGGAAAAAAATACCTTTAACAAGTGGGCATTCTTGCTAATAGAAATATATTCCCAGCCTGACGTGATCCCAAGGCTGCCTTTTACCTTCTTACCCTGGACATGAAGGTTGCGGCAACAGTAGTCGAATCACCGAGTGTCTTTATTATTTGACTATCCCGGCTACATATCGGTTATCCCGTTTTGGAATACCGGCATGGCAATAGTCTCGGCAACAATCCTTGTGGGGGCCAGCGCGGGGTATCCTATACCGGCCTGCCATACAAACGAAAAAAAGGCTGGCTCGGATGGATACAGCGAGACAGGCTGGAGCTATAAGTGACCCAGCCAAGGTCTGGAGTTCTCCGTGTAACATTTCGATACCTAACCAGCACCTGAAATCATACTCCATACACCTACAATTTAGTTGAAAATGCCTCTTCCCAAATATACCTATACGGGCCCAATCGACCACACCGTGGTGCCCGATCTAGCCAATGCCAAAGGCAAATCCATCATTATTACCGGAGGCGCAAATGGAATGGGAGAGATCATGGTTCGCGCCTTCGTTGAGGCCGGCGCGTTCGTCACTTTTGGCGACCTCCACCCCCGAGGAGAAGATCTCGCTAAGGAGCTGAATGCGAATGGTGAAACCGCCGCGTTTGTCAAGTGTGACATTACAGACTGGGACCAATTGATTACACTATTCGAGACGGCGAAGACCAAGAGTCCGCATAACAGCGTTGATGTTGTCATTGCAAATGCGGGAATCTCGCGTGCATCGGGTGACAGTTTGTGGAACCTCGATGGTAAGTCGCTCTCTATCTGATAACGGAAGTTCAACATACTCGAACTTTAGTTATCTTTAGGTATGTGGAGTCAAGGCACTGACAGTCGACAGACCCCAATGGAGCTCCCACCAAGCCCAATCTCAATATCGTCCGTGTCAACATGGACGGGACATTCTATACTTGGAAACTTGCAGTTCATTATTTCAGAAAACAGGCAGATACCCCGGACCGAGACCGATGCTTCATCATGACCGGAAGCATGGTCGCATACATTGATTCACCGGTAAATTTACCATCTGAGCCTTCCTTGAATTGCTTAACTAACAACGCATTAGGGAAACTGGGAATACACAGCCACCAAGTACGGCCTACGCGGCTTCATGAAGACCGTGCGTCGAAGCAGCTGGGAACAAGGAATCCGAATCAACTATGTCGCGCCATGCTGGATCAAGAGTGCTATCCGGACCAAGGAGTACGAAGCTTGGCTAATTGAGCGCGGTGTTGAGTTTGGCGAACAGGCCGATTGCGCCGGTGCAATGATGCGCATCGCCTGTGATAAGTCCATCAATGGTATGTCGACTTATCCTCCATGATTTGTGCCCTGTCCTTAGACAAGACATAATGGCGATATAATGGCTAACTCTACTAGGACGCTCACTCATGATTACGCCGAGGAGCATAGCCAAGGAAGGATTCATGGACGTAGACAAGGAAGACTATTCCGACCCCAAGGACGCGTACTTCGCGAAGAAGCAAGCATCCCAATTAGTCATCATCGAAGATAAATGGCTGGATGATTATAAAGTGAGAATTTACAAAGATTGAATCGCGTTTCATTGCTGACTATCAGCAGAGACAGGGTCAAGGACGACCAGTGTGAGGGGCAAATTTATTATAGTGTGACATCTGGTATAGCCTTGGAATTAAATTCAATGCGAATTGCTTCGTTGCACAGTAATTATCATGGGCCCAAACATTCTGCATGTAACGTCTCTCCACTTCAGCCCCCTCGGGGTGTTCAATAACCCCGTAAGTCTCCATACGATAATCCGGGGAATGCTTCGGTCCAAAGTAAACGACCATTCGGTATGTCCGGCTATGCCGGCACCGCACAGCCGAACCGCAGATCCTAGTAAAGAGTACCAATTGGGACGACTCTAGTGCATATACATATAAAGCGGGCGTAATCGAGATATCAGCACCCAACAAGTTATACAAGATATATCTGCACATCATGACACTTCCTGCAAGCATTGACATCCCGTCGTCCATGTACGCATGGAGGAAGCACAAGGGGAACCCCGAGCCTGTGAGTACTCGCAAATTTACCATGAGTAACCATTGCTGACAACCACGCTGGTCTGGGAAGAGGTTCCGGTCCCTGCGACTCCCAGTGGAGGATTTTTAGTGAAGCTGCTAGCATCTGGGGGTGAGTATTCGATTTTTGGCCCAGCCTCCGCGCTTTGGAAAATGATGTTAACATCTGCTTGTTAGTCTGCCATAGCGACCATTCACTTCTCACAAGTGAAAAGCAGCGTCCATGGTTCCAAGAAAAATACACACTGGTATGCTGATTATGTCTGGCTCCTCCTGACCTGGAAATCCGATAGGCTGACCAGGTGTCCTCGTTTCAAGGGCCATGAAGGATGCGGTGAGATTGTGCAGATAGGGGAGGAAGTGAAAGACGCGGGTTTCAGCGTGGTAAGTTCTGCAAGCACACCTCGAGATACAACAGGTCTAAGAACCTACATAGGGAGATCGAATTGCGACTATAGCTGTCCCTGGCTGTGGCTCAGAGGACTGCCCAGAGTGCTCACGGGATCTCGCTCAGCTGTGCGAGCAAGCCCATCACGCCGGTATTGGCCAAGATGGTTTCTATGCACCATATGCCGCACTAGACCTTCGTGCAGTAGTCCATGTCCCGGAAGGTTTGTCTCCATGATTATCTTGTCCATCTTGATCTAACAAACTTTGCAGGAATTCCGTCCTCCGTAGCTGCGGTGGCAACAGATGCTGTCAAAACGAGTTATCACGCCATCGTGAGACGTGCAGAGGTCAAGTCTAACGAGACAGTCTTTCTGTTTGGCCTTGGAGGCCTCGGGTTTAATGCGTTGCAAATCGTTCTGCATATTGGGGCTCGAGTCATCGTTTCTGATATCCGACAAGAACGGTTGGAGGAGGCTGCAAGGTTTGGTGTTCCTCGAGAAGATCTAGTGCCAGCTGGAAAGTCAGTACAGGATTTCGTGCGTGAGAATGGATTGCAGGGCAAGATTGATACCACGTTGGATTTTGTGGGCACACACCAGACTTTCCAAGATGCACAGAATATTGGTAACTATATATTGAAAGGCAGCTTGTTTCCAGCACTGACCATTTGATAGTTCGCAGAGGAGGAAAGCTTTTGTGTGTGGGTACTCTGGATGAGGAGAACACAATCGACATGAAGATTGGCATTCAGAAGAGACTGAGCATTATCTTCACATATGGCGGGCAGTGGAGAGATCTGAAGGAAGTGCTTGATTTGATTTCGAAGGGGATAATTCAGCCACAGGTTGAGACTGCTGCCTTGAAGGAATTTCCCCAGGTTTTGAAGGGTGTTTGTGACGGAAAGGTCAAAGCCCGGGTTGCCTTGTTGCATGAGTAGCATCGCAACATATCGAACAACATTATTTCGTTATACGAGGCCATATTTGAATGTATATATCTCATGAATCGGGTGAATTCTAGTACAAGCTATTCAACCTTTTTTTTTTTTCTTCAAGTCGTTTCTCTATTTAAACGATGTCGCTCGATGAGCAATAAATTGCCTCCAATATTCCGGCTCAAGTAGGTAAATCTTTCGATGATATTGTAACATTTCGCTATATTAAACGAGATCCAAAGGTGTGATATATTCTTCTGAAAGAATTATAATCTGAAATATAATTAACCAATGTGGTTATGGGTATGGAGAGCGTACGCAAACCAATAGAGGAGTATATATTTCCGCACTGTCTGATGGAATATCATAACACAGTGATAGCATTATAATTCTCATTTAAATCATAAAAAGGGTCCCTTTTACAATCCTTTCGACTTCCAAAAGGGTTCCAGATCCCGAAACCATGTCCACTTGACGTTCTGGGCCCATCCTTTCTCCTTCCAATCATTGAGACTCAATGGAAAGTGATCCACGCCATCCCTGACGCTTGAATCATGTGCAATAATAACAAATATGTTCTCGTCACAGTCCAATTCTTGCAATTGGTCACGAGTCTTTTGCGCAAGGGGGATATCATGACCGAAACACATCTCGTACATCGTATCTGTTGGTTTCCTTCCTCTGGTGTGCTGCAAATCATCGAAGACACTGCCGGGGCAGAATGGGACCTCGCTTTGTGCATTATACGGATGTGGAGAGATTGACGCGGGCACGGGGAGATACTTCGATGGTCGAAAGATGCCCGCGTAATGACAGATATCTCCTCCCATCATGACAAAAGTAGGCGGATCTACAGTTGTTCTTGCTAGACCGCAAAGATGCCCGATTGCATGTCCTGGGCTGTCTAAGAGGTAGAAAGATCCATCGCCGAAGTAATCGACAGCGGGAAATTTCCCAATGCGCAGGCCATCTGGACCATCAAATTGAATCTCGCGTAGCGATCGACCGCTATAACGAGTTAGATTCAAAATCCCGAAGACCTTCAACTTTATGCGTAATGGTAGCAAGACTTACGCATAATCGCTCTCCCGGATAGGAGATTTGGGATTGGCAGGATAACCAGGCAACATGGCATCCGAGAACCCGGATCCCACAATCAACTCAGTGCTACTAGGGAAGCTGGATGGGTCTCCGATATGGTCCCAATGCCAGTGGCTGTAGACAGATTATTAGCTTTCTGTTGAAGAAAATCCTATGCCTCAGAAATAAATACCTCCAGATAACCGCATTAATACTCTCTCCAGAGATGCCATTATCTTCTAGGATATCGACCACATTCTTTGATACTTGTATGTCGTAATTCGTGGTTGGTATATAGTTTGCCACAGTGGGAGCATAATTTTGATAATCTTTCCGGATTCCAAGATCAAACACCAGCTTTTGACCTGAGGGATGTTCCAACAGGAACGTCAAAACGGGTCCGGGTTTCTTTGTTTCCACACCAGGCACAGGGGGTTCCATGAACCGTTTGATGATAGCTGGCCCGAAATTGACCGGGTTGATCATTTTCACGCTCACCACCTCCTTGCCAGGAGGCAGCTCGATGTGTGGTCGACTTGCCATATTTGCTTGAAGTTAGAATCTTTCAAACATGGAGCGGATATGATATTCCTGCCTTTTCTTTATGAGACGTTGCGGTCAATAAATTGTGGGGAACTCCCCGCTCTGGAGCGGCATCGGCCTCGAGCACTATCGGTATTTCCTGATTCGGATAACCACGACTACCACGACTCCCATAGTCCCCTATGCCTTCGGCTGAAATTTCCAATTCTCTGAATCTTTTCAGCCTTCCAAGATTTGAACTCGTATCCGCGCTTCCCCGCATTTAGGTCCCCGCGTTTTCGGGAGCTAGACGCTGGCACCAACTAGTCATGGACAGCCGCACGGTTTTAATAAAACTTTCGGCTATACCATCGGTAATCCTGCTACGGATTCTCCGTCGGTTGTCTTATTATGCCTACATGATAATCCCAATACTGTCCCCAAGACGGAGCTCAATGACGCCCAGAGATTGGCATTGCTCAGCAGCTCCGTGTGGATCTGTTCCCCAGGATTTCAGTACGATATGTCCGGGGATAAAAAGGGGCTCCCAGCCATTGCCGTGAGGCTTTCTTTGGTTTTCTACCACACAATCTGATTTGATTCAGACATTTATTATGAGCTCAATCAAGGAAGATGTCTCCCATGTTTCCAATGGCGAGGAAGGAGATTTGAAAAAGCTCGACACCGCGCACGGTGATGAAGCGATCAAGGTCCTCGCGGTGTATGAGGGTGATCAAACCTGGACTCCAGAAGAGGAGAACAAGCTGCGCAGAAAGATCGACATGAAGCTTTTGCCTGTCCTGTGCATCACCTACGCATTTCTCTACGCCGACAAGGTCCTGCTTGGACAAGCGGTATGACCATCTCGTCACCTATAATACTCCAGGAACTAATCATCTCTGCAGGCTCTTTTCGGAATCAAAGATGATCTGCAGTTGAACAGCGGAAATCGCTTTTCCATGGCTTCTTCCATCTTCTACCTTGGCTTTATCTTGGGCGCTTATCCGGTCACCGTCCTGGCTCAGAGGTTTCCCATTGAACGGGTTGCTTCGCTGGCCATCATCGTTTGGGGGACAACTTTGATTCTCACACCTGCCTGTACGAACTTCCAGGGATTATATGCGCAAAGATTCTTTCTTGGCTTCACTGAGGCTGGTATCAGTCCAATTTTCATGATGATCGTGGTATGTATCCTTTGCTACCCCCATCAAACGACTGTGGCTTACCGTGCTCTAGGGTGGATGGTACAAAAAAGACGAACAGTCTCTGAGAATGGGGTATGTTTTTATACCAAAATCGTGCAGGCTTGGCCTCTAGCTGACCCCCTTCTAGTGCCTGGTACTCATGCACAGGCTACGTATCGATTTTCTCGCCTCTTGTCAACTACGCACTTGGGCACCTCGGAGGAGCTTTCGCTCCATGGTTCTATATGTACTTTCTCGCTGGCGGTCTCACCATCATCTGTGGTGTCGTGATCTACTTCATCCTCCCCTCCGATCCTATCCGAGCCAAGGGCTTCAACGACAGAGAGCGCTTCATTGCGGTATCTCGTATGAGAACGAATAACTCTGGAGTCAGAAACACGCATTTCAAAGGTGGACAGGCTGTTGAGCTTCTGACCGATATCAAGTTTTGGCTTATTTTCTTCTACGCTCTGTGTGGTATGTTTGCCAATGCGCCCATCTCGACTTTCCAAGCTATCATTATCGATGGATTTGGCTTTAACCCACTCAACTCCCTGCTTCTCATGATACCTTCTGGCATTTATGCCGGTACCATGATGTTGATCACAACATATCTCGCGTACAAATTCCCTGGCTGGCGCGCATATCTCGTCATCATGGCCCAATTGGTAACGATGACTGCTGCCATCATGCTCTGGCTTTTGCCTCGGTCGGAACTTGGAGCACTCCTTTTTGCCTGCTACATTCTCACCACCACCGGTGCTGGATATGCAGTTACAATGGGCCTTTTCCTTGCCAACAACGCTGGCTATACCAAGCGATCGCTCGCTTCCTCTGGATTATATATCGGATACTCGCTCGGTAGGTTATCTCCCACAAATATGAAAGTGCTGTCACTGATCTCCACTAGGCAATTTTGCAGGACCCCAGGTCTTCCGACACGAAGATTCACCTCACTACAATCTGGGATTCATCGTGGTGGTTATCACGGCGATTATTGCTGGTCTCTTGGTGTTGGTGTATCGCATTCTCTGCTCGATGGAGAACCGCCGTCGCGACAAGATGGGAACCGTTGAAGGCTTTGAACATGCCTACGAGGATGATCTGACTGATAAGATGGTGAGTGACCCTACTCACAGTTTTATTTCATTTATTGACAGACCCACAGAATATGCAATTCCGATATTCGTTGTGAGAGTAGCGACGCTTGGGGGATTGGAGGTAGTTTGGTAGTGGTTTGGGGATTTTGAAGTACAGTAGGTAGATTATTTAGTCTTGACCTCAGGAGAATACAATATTTTGTCTATAGTGGATCTATGCAATACGTTTTCAAATATCCGCATAATTAATGGTCATCCTTCAAAGACCTGTCTGCAGCCCCCTTCCAGTTCCCCGCTCCTCTGACAATTCAGATTCCTGTACAATGGGGTAGGGAATGTAGCTAGCAAGCTCGAGTAGTTTCATAATGTATCCATGCAATATTCCTCGAGATCTAGGGTCAGATAGATCAGTATTTTACCAAGATGTTGTGGTGTAGATGTCATCAATCTGGCTCGTCTTTGATCCGTACTAATCAGCAAAGCGGAAAAATATATTTCACAATGTTTGATTCTCGACTCTTATTTAAGCTGATGATCAAGTTTATCCGAGTAAATGACTGGATCATAGAAACAGACACAATCTTGAACAGAGTAAACGTAAGAAAGTAGGTATATATTCAAGTTTCGGACTATATAAAACAAACATAATGACTCAGATCGTGGAATATCGACGGGCGGAATACATCCTCAAATGGTCATCTATTTCGCCACCCAGCTCATATCATTACTAGTAGACTCCTCAGGACCACCTTTAGCAACCTGCACATACCATCCCAGATCGGCATCCGGCTTCATCTCCCACTCAGTGAATCCATTTCCAAGGAAGCGGAATGGATTCCCCGAATTGTAGGCAATGTCATAATGTTCTGAGCGGATCTCGCCGAGCAGGCGGCGGAACAGGATGGCACTTCCTGCGAAAAGATGCGTGACCCGGCCGTCCACGGTGCCTCTCTTATACCAGCTGCGACAGGATCCGGACCACACCAAGGTCTTGTGAATCTCGTCTTGATATTTGCCGAATGCGTGCACGGAGGAGGCCTTTGGAACCATGTATTTGATGTCTTCTGTGGCGATCTTCTTGATCATTTTGACAAAGTAGTCGCCTGTCCAGTTCAAGGCCTCGACAAGGGATCCGTGTCCGCAGAGGCAGTTGGGGCCGGCCATTGTGAAATAGTTGGGGAAGTCATCGGTTCCCACTGATAGATAAGAGGTGGGTTCATCCTTCCATTTCTTGGCGAGGTCAACTCCGTTTTGGCCAACTAGTGGATACTGAGGGCATTTGGAGACGTCAAAGCCAGTAGCACAAACCACTGAGATACTATGTTAGGAATTGCTGAAATTGGAGGGCAAGGGAGAAACTTACAAACATCGCACTCAAACTCTTGCCCGTCAGCAGTGACAATACCCTTCTCGGTGATCTTGGTAATTGGGCTGGAGGTGAGACTGCAATTCGGCTTTGAGAATGACTCCAGGTAGCCAGGGCCCGGGGTCACACGGCGGCAACCAATCTCCCACTTGGGGATAAGCTGTTCGCACAGCACAGGATCATGGTTGAGCTTCTCGGCCATCTGGGCTGATGCCAGCGCCACGGTAGTCTCGTTGGGCTCTCCTTTCATGAACTATATGATGTCTGATATTAGCTTCGGTCAGGTAGAGGGGTGGAAGGCTGTCATCTTACCAAGCGGAATGCCTTGTTAGTACGGTGAATAATTCCTTTGCGGTACTCCCGATGTTGAACAGGATCACGGAAGCTCTCTTTTTCTTCTTCAAGGAATTCCGGGTTGGTGTCTTCGGTTTCTCGCCCAAGATGCTTTGAGGGCGGGACACGATAATAGACCCAAGCTGGACCCCGAATAAAGTTGCGCACCGTGGTACCGGGTAGTTTGGTCATTTGAGGTACAATCTGGATTCCAGATGACCCATTGCCAATCACAGCTATGCGCTTGTTGGAGTAATCAAAGTCATGGTCCCATCGTGCAGAGTGCGTAACATGACCTTTGAAATCGGAAAGTCCGGTAATTTTGGGCCAGGCAGGGCTCCTATCGAGATGTTAGTTCAGCTTCTCCTTAAGTTCACATGAGACCGGTTGAGTACGTACACTAAGTTACCTTGACCTGAGATCAAAATGTCACAGAACTCATCACGCTCGACTCCGCCGTGCTTCACAGTAACCTTCCATTTTCCTGAATCTTCCTGCCAGTAGGCACCGACAACCTGAGTTTCTAACTGGATATCACGATCAAGGTTCCACTTCTTTACTGTCGACTTGATGTATTCTTGAATCGCAGGTCCGCTGGAATAGAAGCGGGGCCAGTCTGGGTTAGGGTCGAATGGGAAGGCCTGAGTATGTCAGCAGACCATCTACATCAGGAGCGGTTGTCATAAACTCACATAGATATGGGATGGCACATCGCATTGCACGCCGGGGTAAGTATTGACGAGCCACGTTCCTCCGATATCGCTTCGACCTTCGAAGATCGTGTGATCAACAAAGTCTTGAAGCTCAGGGTAGGCATGTTGGAATTTGTGCGCAAGCACAAGCCCAGAAAAACCGGCGCCGATCGTGATAATACGTAGTTTGCGAGGGTTTAGGGCGTATTGGTCATTGAATGGAACTGTGTGTTCCTTGAGCCGGTCGTTAGTCGTGGATTTCGGACCATCAGCAGGTTTGCCGTTGATATGGTCAGCGAAATGCGCACGCAAGGTCTCTGGGAGGTCCTTCGCGTCTTTGGGAGTGAAAGCCGCAGGGACCTTACCATCCGCCACGGGTGACGTTGGTAGGTCTGGGGTCACGATTGATGGTGCCATTGTCGTGGGAAAGTGGTCTCAATGGAAGATGAAGAGGGGGTAGAAGATCCTAGTTGAACTTTTGATAACCCGAAACTTCTCTGGTCAAGTAAGGCGATCGGCAGATTGGACTTCTTGATGCATTTCGATGTCGCAAGTCCCCAACTTTATACTGGAACAGGAATGCGGGAGACAAGTCCCGCTATGCGTCCATCCCTGCCTGCTCAGGCCAAGAGGAGGGCATTCTGTGCCGACAGAGCAACTCATCCCGCCCCACCTGGCGCCGTGACTTTACTGAAGCGAATTGCATGCCGAAGGGTTCAATCGTATGTGCAGCTAAAGCCAAGGCTGGGGTAGCCGAGATGTCCTGGCGAAAAGGGGCTAGCGCAGCACGTGCCTCCGGCTATCCCCTTTTGGACACGCCGACATCGTCTGTTTGTTGTGGCTGTCTCGGTTGTGGGGGATAATCTGTTGAACCCGAAGTCTGGTTCGAATGATTATTCTAATTGCAAATAGCCGTGTGATTTCGCTCAAATGAGAATTGGCCGCGCGGCACTAATCGGCCTACAGCTCTCGGCCATGCGAACAAGGATGATTGGAAGCAACATACCCACCCAGCGACTAATTGGGTACACAAATAGTTCGAAGCTCAGCTACGGACTGGGGCATCCCCTTGCGTTCTGAGTGCCAGAACCTCTATTCGATCTCGGGGGGCTCCCCGAAGCCCTCCCCGAAGCCCACATTCCCACTAGCGATACCCACGTGGCATAGTACCACAACAATATCTCTCTCAGCGATCTTCAAATAACTTTGTTGAATGATGCGGATGAGACCAGCTTCTGGTACCACATTCCGTGGCCACGACGATGACTGAGTCGCAGTGGGTGCAATCTGCCCCCGGAACGGAGAAGCGCAAACGCGCCGGACTCGCATGTATCTCATGCCACTCTAAGAAGGTTAGACGTCACCAAACATCCCTCTATGGAGGTTTCCACGTACTGAAGAGGTATCGCAGATTAAATGTGATCTCCAAGCTAAGCTACTTCAAGCCCAAAGCGGTTGCAGCAACTGCACGTCAACAGGAAGAGTCTGCAGGTAGATGTCTCCCCCCATAAATTGTCTCTCAAGCGTCACCAAAGCTAATCAATGACCTACAGTCCTCGGCCATCTAAGCGTGAAAAAGGTCGATTGCCTCCTGATACTGAACAATCACCGGTTTCTGCCATTCCTGCCGATCCTTGCGGCGACGATCGGGTCAAGATTGCATCTTCACACTCCAGTGTAGCGCAAACTGATGCTAGCATTGGCTCTGGCGATGTGTACATGCATGTAGGCCAAGATGTCTCACCGCATAGCCTAGCTCAGCCAAGCTTTCTCGACTTCGATTCAGGGCTCCTTCCACCTCCCGAGCGAATCACCTTCAACACAACTCAGGCTACTCAAGTACCTGAGCGGCCTAAGTCTAAAAGGGCACAACTTGGCAGCTCCCCGCTGGTGGTGGATGCTTGGTCATCGGGCTGGGCACCGTCATCCCATGAGCAGTCACATAAAATTCAAGAGGAAGTCGTATTGCGTCCAGATTATGGTCCAGCAAAGAGCAGCACTAGTACAATCACACATGATGCTGTAGAATCAGCGGCGGGATCTGAGAAGAACGACCCGAGTAGCCCTATCGGTTTACAACCGGATCTGCGTCAAAGCTTTACGGAAACATACTTTGAATACTGCTACACCTGGTGTCCAATACTCGACAGAGCGACCTTGTCGAGGGAACTTGCAGAATCACCATTGCTGGATAACGCAATTGCGACATTAGGGAGTCACGTTCGTCCCCCCCTGATACCACACGCAGGGCCAGCAACTTATTACGATCGCGCACGGCGACTCTTCTATGATGAAGAGGAGGAAGACCTGGTCGCCACCCTGAAAGCTGTCTCCCTCTTTTACTGGTGGGCACCCCGACCACCCTCGGTAACACACAGACACTCATCCTGGTGGTGGACTTCTGTTGTCATTAAACTCGCGCAACAAGCTGGCTTTTATCGCGAGTCCATTGCCAACGTGTCTAGACATGGAACCGAGCCATATATTCTGCGGCGAATATGGTGGACTGCATTTGTGAGTGTATCAATTCTCTCCCATGGTCTATTGATCAAAGAAACTAAACAATTATTTTAGGCCCGAGAACGTTTGACCGCGATCTGCCAGGGTAAGCCGTGCCTCATAGACCCCGAGGACTGTAATATACCACCACCATCTGTGCAAGATTTCCCCGATCTGGAAGATAAGAACAAAGCCGAAGTATTTGTGTATTGGGTTCGGCTATGCACTATTATTGGGCACATCGCCAAGAGACTGTCACGGTCGGCAAACTCATCGTCGACTACAAAATCCTTCCCTGCAGATTTGGGCCAAGACCTTATTGACTGGGTTCGGTCACTTCCACCCCATTTACAGCTTCGAATTGGGTCCCGCCATACATTGAACTTTAATCGTGATGTACACCAGCTTCATCTGCCTTATCTCGCTGTAATAATAGTCCTTCATCTGACGAGATCGTCACAATCCCTTCCACAGGCTTTGCCACCCGCTACGCTCGCGGGATCCTGCATTTCCCGCATTCTCAAGGATGTTTTGGTGAGGAGTGAGATCAGATCTTTGCAGCCAATTACTTGTTGGTACGTCGGCATGGGCTTTATGGCTCTCCTGCAAGCATCCAGGAGCGAGAGCCTCAAGGACGGCGCCAGTGCGGACCTAGAGATTCTGGCTCTCTCCATCAAGGAGCTGAAAAATATGTGGGCAACTGCCGGTCTTTTTGAACAGACTTTTGAGCGGCTACGATCGAACGACAAGTCCCTGGACTCGGAGGACTTCCCCAATCGTCACTTGGGAAATGAACAATCGGCTCGAGCTCTGAACTCGGAGGACGAAGTGTTTGAAAGTGGTATAGACTGGGTAGATTACTTCCCTTTTGTCTCCAGCCAGACGAGCGTCGTTGCCGGCAAGCTTCTGGTTCAACAAAAGGAAGAGGCGGGTTTCATTTTCTGGGATGGTTTGGGTGACATGGCCTCCGACACGATTCCCAACTATCAGGACTTTATGGAAGGACTTGAGAGCTGGGCTGATCCCAATTCCTTCCTGTAGTCTACCTTGGGAGTAGTCGCATTTGGTGATCCCATGTTATGGCAAAGGGACAGCGTCGGCTACCCCTTTTTGGAATCCTATTTGATTGGTCATCTAGTTAGTGCTTCTATCCAATCAGTCAGAACACAAGCCTTGATTCAACTACATGCACAATCCTCCATAAATGGCGAGTCAGCTCACCCAATCACTCTTTTCATCTTTATTTGCTCTTATTTGTGTCCTTTATCTCATTTTATGGGTACTCAAGACTGCCTTATCGGACCATTTTCGGTTTTCAGATACTACTAAGTACAATAGATGAAACAGCTGTAACCGCAATTATTCAGTCATAGTACGACTCCCTAATATATTACCAGTTCCGAGAGCCGGTTTCATCGGTAATTCCGGCATTTGACCAAAGAATCGACAGCAATACAAAGCCTCTTCAAGGCTTAGCGCAATGATTTACAATGTGAAAGCGAGATTAGACCTGAGGTAACGACGCATCAACAATCAACCAATTCAGCAGTACGGTGATTTGATTCATCAAAGCCTGCCACAAGATGTGTGACTTTTCAAAATATGGCATTCCCAGCAAGGAGTGGTTACGTGTGGAAGCCACTCTACCGGCCGCGAAAGAGCAGAGCTTGTCTGAACTGAAGCTCGCCGCCAACGAAGGTAGAGAGCTCATGGCGCGAAAGGCGATGGCTGAGTTTTTGAACCAAGTCTCCACGCAAGATCATCTAATTTCTGGCCGCGATGGCTACAAATTAGAGGCGAGAAGTTATCGTCCAATCTCAGCATCTCCAACTGAGCTCCTGCCCATTTACATGCACTTTCACGGGGGTGGCTTTCTGTTCGGCACTTTGAGCTCGGAAGATGCGGTATGTTCTCGACTTGCTGTCAACACTCAGGTTGTTGTTGTCAATATCAACTATCGCCATACCCCTGAATATACGTATCCAACCGCCTGGAACGATGCCGAAGACGCGTTTCTTTGGGTCTGCGAGAACACGGCTCTATTGAACGGTGATCTGGACAGAATCGTTATCGGTGGAATATCGGCCGGTGCATGGCTCGCCGCTTCTTTGACACAGGCAGCATCAAGCTCAAAGCTTCCAGTCTTGCCAACGCCAGCCATTTGTGGCCAGGTACTGATGATCCCTGCTCTAGTATACACTAAGTGCTATGACTCTCAATTACGTCAAATAAAAGACCCTAGTGTCTCATCGTATTCTCAGAATGAGAACGCGCCAATTCTGAATATGCGCAGGAAGCAGCTCTTTAATGGTCTTTTAAAAGTGGAAAATCCAGATCCAACTGACAAACGGCTGAACCCTGGGCTTTTATCTTCTGAAGACGCGAAGAAGTTGCCATCAACAACTCTGGGGATTGCGGGCTATGATCCTCTAAGAGATGAAGGGCTGCTATACGGCAAACTCTTGGCCGAAAATGGGTAAGCGAATGCTGCACCAAGCTTGATCCCTGTCTCTCACTAACTTGATCTTCAAGTGTACCAACCAATGTCAATGTGTTTAAGGGAGTACCCCACGGATTCCGACGATTCGGCGAGAGACTGTCGGTTTGCAAGCAATGGGATCAGATCATGGAAGATGGAATTCGATGGGCTTTAGCGAAACATTCTACCTCAGGACAGTTTATCATTAAGGAACATTGAGTAGCATCAGAATATTGCTAAATATCTATTTGCGTTGTTGAAATATCTCCTTTCGTCGGGTCTTTAATAGTCACATTTATCAGGCCTTTCAAGTACTATTTGTCTCACCAACGAAGTCGCTCTAGTATGAAGCATCATGACACCTGTGGGATGCTTCGCGCTAGAAGAGTAGAAAGAGACGACTCTTGCCCGGCCGTGTTGGGTTTGAATCCTCGACTCATAAATTTCAGACTGGATGTATCTCTCCTAGACCAACTACGTATCATCCCATGACAACATTGCATGACACGAACAATCGCCTCTAACTTCCACATCAATCCTGAACGGCTCTACAACTTCTCGTTTATTTTCCCTTTCTTTCCCCGTGCCGTTCCCCGGGATTCCCCACAAATGAGCGCGGGGTACATGGACCGATGCCGGACCGTGTCTTCGGCCATGTCGGTTATCCTAATTTGGAAGGCCGTAGAGTCTTTCGGGATATGTTCCGAAAAGATAGCATCTTCTCCGTTTCATCCACACGCATTTGAAAATCCAAGCCGGATATTCGGCAAGAGTTCCCCTCCAATATCTATGTGAAATGTTATTTATGATCACAACGCCATTTTTATAGAAAGAATTCTTCTCTAAAAGCCCGCAATAATATAGACACTAGTGGAAATTCTTAGAAGATCTCAAGTTTCTTACGATACAAGATTTCACCCACCATCATCTCTTGTTTGAGCCATGTCACCACCTTCAGCAATTATGGAGCCAGTGGCTTCTGTTATGAAGACACCGGGTCTCCAAAATGGAGTTAGCAACAAGACCGCCACCGCTCACCAGCATCGCCTCAATCCCGAGTATACCATTGTTGAAGAGCCCATCGGCACCCGGCGGCCACTTCGCGTCGTCTGCCTTGGGGCAGGGTACTCGGGCCTTATGATGGGTATTGTCTTCAATGAACGCATGAAGGATGCCAATGCAGAGTTTGTTATTTATGAGCGAAACGCTGATTTGGGAGGAACTTGGTATGAGAACCGGTAAGTTGGATGGGTTCTAGCGCATTTCTGCGATCTCATTCGCTAATTTGACGGTTATAGATACCCGGGATGTCAGTGTGATATCCCAGCGCATAATTATGCCTACAGCTTTGCTGCCAACCCTGCGTGGCCAAATTATTATGCGACATCAGAGCAGATTCATTCTTACATGAAAGATGTTGCCAAGCAATACGAAGTTGAGAAATATATCCGCCTTCAGCATTCAATTGAATCTGCGATTTGGAATGAAGAAAAGGGAAAGTGGGATCTCCAGATCCGGAATGGTTCCACCCTTATCCGAGACGAATGTGATGTCTTCATCAATGCCAGCGGTGTGTTGAAGTGAGTAATCCCTTTCCGGTTGTCTCTCATGTAGATGCTGACAGCATGGCATTGCAGCAACTGGAAGTGGCCCTCTATTGAGGGACTGGACAGTTTTAAAGGAAGGCTCATGCACTCAGCACACTGGGATTCCAGTTACGACTTCACCGGGAAACGCGTTGCCTGTATCGGAATCGGATCGTCAGGGATTCAGATTGTCCCTAAGCTTGCGAGTGGTACGTTTACAGGCCTAGTCCATCGAGTCTATCAAATAACTAACCTTGGTAGTGGTCGGGAATATGGATTGCTACGTACGAAGCCAAACGTGGATCAGCCCAGCTCCTGGAATCAACGAACCGACAGCGAATGATCCAGAAATGGACAAGGACTATAATTTCGCAGAAAGCACTTTAGAGCTATTCAAGGATCCTAAAGTCCTTCGTGACTACCGCGCTGCCATTATGAACCGAAGAGCAGAGAACTTCAATCGCGTGATTGCTGATTGTGATCTTCAAAAACAAGCTCAAGACATGTTCCGAAAGTCCATGACCGACCGTTTGGGTAACAGTGAGAAGGGAAAGCGCGCAGCTGAACTTCTTGTACCCTCCTTCCCAGTTGGGTGCCGTCGGCAAACACCGGGTCCTGGTTTCTTGGAAGCTATTATCCAGGACAATATCGAATTGAGATGGGATGATGTCTCAAAAATCACCGAGCGAGGAATTCTTACGCGAAGCGGCGTCGAGTTGGAATATGACATTATTGTCTGTGCAACCGGCTTTGACACTTCATTCAAGCCTTCATTCCCACTTGTGGGCCGAAATGGAGTCAACATGGCGGAGAAGTGGGAAAAGGACGTTCCAAAGGCATACATGGGCATGTGTGTGCCAGAATTCCCCAACTACTTTTGTATGTTATTCCCTTCCACCGCAGATTCTTTTTACTTACATGTTTAGGCTTCGTGGGACCCAATTCACCGCTAGCTAACGGGTCACTGATTCTCGGAATCCAAGCAACCGCCGCGTATATCTACAAATGGATGGAAAAGATGCAAACAGAGGGTATTCGCAGCTTCGAGATCGAGGACGACGTCAACGAGGAGTACAATCAGCACATCCAGAAGTACCTTGAACGTACAGTGTGGACTCGGGATTGCCGCAGTTGGTACAAGCGGGGTACCATCGATGGCCCAGTTATCGCCATCTACGGCGGATCCATCTTCCACCTCTTGGAGGCCATGAAGAACCCGCGCTGGGAGGACTTCAAAATGGATCGGACGCCTGAAGCTAAGATCAACCGTTTCTCATATCTGGGTAATGGAACTACTCTAAGAGAGGCCAAGGGAGGTGATATCGGTGTCACGCAAACGCTGGACTTTGATGAGTTCTGGAACCTGTTTAACCTTCCCCGGGTCCATGATTAGAAGGTCTGTGGGGAACGGTGTATATATAACTCCAATTTCTTTGTCTTTTTTCTATTGTGCAATCTCCAAGTTCATGAAATAGGTACCTAAACATTCTGCCCTCGGGACCTCGGGACTTGGAGCCTTTCAAATAGTACCGAGCAGTGGGGCTTAGTTTTCTTCCGATCTAGTATCATCGGCTATATTAGCTATATCTCTATATTTACAAACTACTCCGTACCTTGATCCCCATCATGTCGAACATATCACGCAACTTTTGATCACTACTTTATTTGTTTTTCTATTATGAGATTATGGTACTATGGAGAGCCCTTTGTTCTATTAGACTCGAACATAAAGAAGGGATAGAGCAGCCGCGAGTGTTATATATATTTCGAGCATTCATCACGTAGGAATATATATATATATATTCAACAATCATGTACAGCACTATAAAAGTTACAGGAAATCTTCCTCTCAGTACGGAATTAGTTCCGCTGTGCCTGAACTGCGAGTCTGACATCACACCCCGTAGCTATACCTAGGTACCTCCCTAGGTGGTTTAGAACCTTAAAAAAGGTCACTAAAATCGATTAGGAAGTCGACCCACTCCTTAAAGTTGTTTGCTCGCTATGCCTACCCAGAATAGGCTTAAACACCGCACTGTCGGCGCTGTGGTTATGGTACAAGATCAATAACCGACGTGGAGAAAGATTGGCGAATTGCCGACACATGGGGTCAATGTACGCATAACCTTTTGGGAGAGATGTATGATAGCAATATTAGATGAATGTAATGAAAGGGAATAAGATATTAGAAGTTGGATATGAAATACAGGTAAACCCTGGACGGTTCTTAATCGGGGCAGTCGACAAATATTGCCCAGTGTTCTATGGTGGTTGCCTGCATATCCAAGCAATTTCGGGATATGAGACCAAGCTCAAATTGATTCTGGACTGTTTATACTGGATCTGACAGCATAAGAATAATGTGGCAGTCGGCTTCTTGTGTACAACAAGTGCCGAACTGCCGACCCCACCCCCGCGAGATGCAGTGCATAACTTGGGGCCCCAGACTTGGCATCTTGGCAAAATCCCCAGGTCGAGCACTCATAGAACATTCTAACAGATTTGGCCTCAAACTTGACACTTTGACCCTATATCCTAGTCGTGATGCCAAGCTTGTCAATCACCGATATAGAGATATCTCAAATGCCGGTGTACATCATACTTGAAAATGTAGTATATATAACTGAGGAATCTGCCTCCCATCATGCCTCACTCAAGCAGCTCAGAACGGTCTTACATCACAGATAATCGTTGGACGCCTCGTTCAACAAAGATCGATCGCCATGAAGTTCCTATCGGGCTTGGCGCTACTATCCCTCATTCCTTCTTCGTTTGCTGTGCCTACAGCTAGCAATTCTCCAAGCAAGGACCTAGCTCATGAGGAACAACCCTTAATCAAGCTCAAGCCACAACGAACTTCCTCCCGAGAGCTCGTGAACCTTGATGGCCTATGGAAATTCACTCTCGCCTCTGGTCAAAATGACACAGCCCAACCCTGGACCGCGTCATTTCCCAAGAATTCTCTCGAATGTCCAGTCCCCGCGTCATACAACGATATTTTCGTCGATACCGAAATTCACGGCCACGTCGGATGGGTGTACTATCAGCGCGAGGTTTTCGTCCCAAAAGGCTGGTCTAAGGAGCAATATTTCGTGCGAGCTGAATCTGCGACCCACCACGGTCGTATTTATGTGAACGACCGTCTGCTCGCTGAGCATGTGGGCGGCTACACACCTTTCGAAGCCGATATCACTGAGTTTGTCAACGCTGGAGAGAAGTTCCGCTTGACAATTGGTGTCAACAATGAACTTACCCATGAGACCATTCCACCCGGCAAGATCACGGTCAGCGAGGTCACCGGAAAGAGAGTCCAGACCTATCAACATGACTTCTACAACTATGCCGGTCTTGCTCGCTCGATTTGGTTGTATTCTGTGCCCCGTCAACATATCAACGACATCACCGTTGTGACAGATGTTGAAGGTGAAACTGGACTGATCAATTACAAGGTCAAGGTGTCCAATAAGGGCACTGGAAAGGTCAAGGTCTCTGTCATTGACGAGGATGGAACCGTTGTTGGAACTGCTTCTGGAGCTGAGGGTACTGTCAAGATCAAGTCGGTCAAGTTGTGGCAACCCGGTGCCGCCTATCTTTACCAATTGGAAGCCAGCATTGTGGATTCCCGCGACAAGGTGGTTGACACCTACAGCGTGGCTACAGGTGTGCGCACTGTTAAAGTCAGCGGGACCGAATTCCTCATCAATGGCAAGCCCTTCTACTTCACCGGATTTGGGAAACACGAAGACTCCGCAATTCGCGGCAAAGGACATGACCAAGCGTACATGGTTCACGATTTCCAACTGCTGAACTGGATTGGCGCAAACTCTTTCAGAACCTCACACTACCCTTATGCGGAAGAGGTCATGGAATTTGCTGACCGGAATGGAATTGTCGTGATCGATGAAACACCCGCCGTGGGTTTGAACATTGCTTTGATGGGTATTTCCAAAGACACTGCTACAAAAACATTCAATGAAGAGAACATCAACAACAACACCCAGCTGGCCCACAAGCAAGCCATTCGCGAACTCATCAGCCGGGACAAGAACCACGCCAGTGTTGTTATGTGGTCGATTGCGAACGAACCCGCCTCGCATGAAAACGGTGCACACGAATATTTCGAGCCACTGACCAAGTTGGCTCGTGAGCTTGATCCAACTCGTCCTATCACATTCGCCAACGTCGGCGACGCAACATACAAGTTGGATCGGATCTCGGACCTGTTTGATGTCACTTGTCTCAACCGGTATTTCGGATGGTATTCCCAAACTGGCGACCTTGTCGAAGCAGAGGCTATGCTTAGAAAGGAGTTAGCTGGCTGGGAAGAGAAATTCGAACGTCCGATTATCATGACTGAGTACGGCGCGGATACTCTTGCGGGTCTTCACTCGACTTTTGCTACGCCTTGGTCCGAGGAGTTCCAGAATGATATGCTCAACATGTATCATCGCGTTTTCGACAGTTTCAAGTCCGTCACGGGCGAGCAGGTTTGGGCTTTCGCTGATTTCCAGACGAATGTGGGTATCGTCCGTGTGGATGGTAATAAGAAAGGTGTGTTTACCAGGGACCGAAAGCCGAAGATGGCGGCACACGGTTTGAAGGCGCGATGGACCAATATCACTGCAAGTCAGTGAAGCCATGTTGCCTAAGATCTTTGTTTAGCTTAGGTATATATGACTGCCTGCGATCGTAAATTGCGATCGATGTCAACTATAGTTTACCCAATTTACCTCTTTCATCTTGAGTTTTACGCTTTATTTCATCGGTGCATAGGCTATATATATGCCTAGGGTATCAGGCAAGGAATCCAATACCCGTCCCAATCATATTACGTCGAAACATCTTCAAAATAAACAAAATGGCTGGGTATTATGTTCACAGATCTGCAGCAGGACAGAAAGTCCTGTGTCAAGATGGCTCGTGTCGTATTACACGGACACTCCCGACACTTCTAGGCAGCTAGATACCTAAACGTACATGTGTAATCGATAGAACAAATCTTGTAGTTAAATTCATGCCGACGTTTGCACGGCATAGTCCTGGGGCTGAGACACTGAATGCGCTCGCTTATCGTTGCCACCTTTTACCCGCCCAATGCCGACCATCTGCAACACTTCTCTCCAGAAGCCAGTAGGCGGTTCAAGGAAGCTATCCTCATACGCATCGATCAGGGGTCGTTCCCAGACAAGATCAGCTTCATGAGGCTTCACGAACTTCGTTTTCTTGATGACTTTCCAGATGACGAACAGGGGAGGGATGACTATTTGCATGGTGTAGTTTGACCAGAAGGTGGACACCGACCAAGGCTTGTATGCGGGGTAGCCATAGACGATAGTCACGACGATCATCCAAACGCATGCAATGTATGCGCAGTAGGGTTGGAAGCGTCCGAAATAGGAGAAGGATCTGCGGTCAATGCCTTGGGCTTTGCAAGCGCGGTGGAAGAAGATATACGTCAGACTCATGACGATATAATTGATGAGACCTGAGTTACGCTGTCAGTACTTTAATCGTTGTTGGAGTTGGGGAAAAGGAAGATTTCTTACCTCCGGCAGTGATGAGGTTGGCGAACCACGTGAGGACGATGGATGAGCTACTGGAGCACTGCAAGAAGGAAAGCAAAGGGAAGATCATCACGAATGCGAAGCAGTAGATGGGTACACCGTTGCGGCTAGTGCGAGTGAGAATTCTTGGGGCTCTTCCTTCGAGTGCTAAGCCGTACAGGGTACGGATAGCGCAGTAGGTATAGGTATTGCCAGCAGAGAAAATGGAAGTCAGCAAGAGGCTAAAGGATTACGGTCAGTATTTGGTTCATCGAAGTTAGGCTCTTTTTGATGGCACTGACGCGTTGATGATGGAAGGGAAAATTGAAATTCCCATGTTCCGCATGCCAATAACATATGGCGATGCCGAAGCAGAACCAGAAGAACCGCCCGTCACAACCTCCTTCAGCTGCGGGTCGTTCGCGGCACAAACGATACCCACGGCCAAAGCACCGCCGATAAAGAAGATACCGAATCGAATGTAGACTGTCTTGAAGGCATTCTTGATATAGATGCGGGGACGCTTTGCTTCAGCTGCGACCATGGAGATGTACTCGGGACCGACGACGGCGAAACAAGCCGACCAAAGAGACCCGAGGAAGCCTTCAAAGCGACCAAGGGCGCCGGTGTCCAGATACTCCATGAAAGAGCCGGGGTTGTTCCAGTGGCGGAAGCCATAGGCATCGTGGGTCGGGTTCCCACCAACCATGGTGATGAAGGTGAAGAAAAACAGAGAGAAGATCAGAATGACCTTTCCACCAGACAGCCAGAATTCGGCTTCACCATAGGCTTTGACAGCCAAGATGTTGAGGAAACTATGCAAAGGTTAGTATTTAGATATAAATTCAAGTGTATGCAAATGGTCGCCAATCAAGCTGCCAAATAGCGAGACTAGGGAGAGCTACTCACCCATAAGCCAAGATAACACCAATACAGACGCCTGCGACTGGACCGGGTTCAGTAAGCGCCGGAGTCCAGTAAGACAATACGAGGGTGAAAGCCGATATCTCAAAAGGAATTAAAAGGGCCTCATAGAAGCTAAAAGGGATGTTAGCACAGATAGCGGGGAAGATTTCGGCTCAGCCGAAAAGAGAACCGACAAAAAGTTCCAGCCGACCATGAAACCCAGGGCGTCATCCACCCATTTTCCAGCCAAGCGAATGAACCCACCGCTGACAGGGAAGGCGGTGGTCATTTCAGCGATGCAGTTATTCACCATGGCCAGAAAGATACATTGGACGGTAAAGGCAATAAACAAACTGCCAGGACCTCCATGGTAAAGACCCGAGCCGATGCTCACGAAAAGGGCCGTTCCGATGGAGCCACCGATGGCAATCAGCTGGATCTGACGGTTTCCAAGATGACGTTGAAGGTTGTCGGCATTTTCAGCCATCACACCTTCTTGTACATCACGAGGGCCACCTTCGCTCTTGAGACCGAGTGTTTCCAGCACACTGCCGCTCGTTTCCTTTCCCTTGTCGCCTAAAATAGCCATGTTGTTTTCATTCCTGTCTGTAGGGTTTAGTTGCTGATATAGTGTGGATAAGGGGTGAGCGAAAGAAGCTGGATGGTGCTGTGGCTTTTCGTCTAGATTCTGAGGTATAGGTTCTGCAAGGGTTGAGGTGGATCGGCGGAGATCCGGGGGCGGGTGGATCTGCTACAGAGAATCGGGATGTCGGGGTATATCGCAAGGGCCTAGGGTTCGCGTGGACAGTCTTGTTGCTTTGGATGTTGAAGTTGCCACGGCAAGGGCAAATATCGGAGATGTCGGGTCTTTAGGATGGGATTTCCGTTCAATACGGAGCTTAGAGAGACTTGGAGGATGTGCCAATAGAAGGATATTTTGAGAAATCAAAGGAAAGATGTAGTCAAAAGCAGAAGCCAGAGACATATAATAAAGAACTTCAGGGCCGAAACGTGGGAGTCAAGGAATCTTAAAGGGATTTCGCAAGATTAAAGAGATTAGGGAAATAGACCCATGTAAGCCCATGTAAAGCCCTGGCAAGCCATCTAAGCCATCTAAGCCATACAAAAGTAATACAAAAGCCGTACAGCATAATGACGCAGTTTAAGTTGGTTAGGTATTTTGATTGGCTTGGAATACATTTGACCTCCGCACGGGCTGCGACCTGACCCGCATCCGGACACGAGCCGGGCGTGGATCTTCCGGTTTTATCTCCAAGTCATCGTTTGATGGATTATACTACCTAAATGGTCTTAGAACGTTTGTGCCCTAATTCAGTTACGTGCGATTCGGGGAGTCCGAGGTGCACGCTCCCCTTCCAAGGTATTATCAGTCGCATTCAATGTCTCATTTGGATTTTACAAAGTTGCCTTAAACTAAAAGTGTACTCCGTGTATACTCTGTAATCCGTATAGTCTTGGCGGTCTTGGACAAATGCCCTTATCGCGTGTCCTCGCTGGCCCTTTCCAACTTGGAACCTTCAGGGGCCAAACTTCCAGGAACGGGCCAAATTCATGCATATTACGTAACCTTTCGAGATAGCAGTTTATGATAAGCAGTATAACAGCCCAGGACTGAGATTCACTCTTGTTAAACAAGGACAGTCTAGAAAACGTAATATAGATCTAATCGGCAGAATTTGCAGGTCGCACTAACTGGGTACGTGCATATGCCAAGACACGGTTCGGTCATAAATGATTGGTCAACCAGTTCTTCCCTGCGTCTCCATGTATTAATAACAATTCTACTTGTCACATCATGGCTTCCATATGTGTTTCAAGCATACTCGAGAAAACCGTGTACAGGTTCTAAAGTGCTCTTAATCTCTCGATCTTAAAAGGGAATCCTTGGCGGACTTCAATTTGGGGTGTTCTCCGAGCGTATCATGCCAGACCTTTTCTTTGAGGCTTCGACAAACATGGCCATTCTCATAATGAGAGTACTCGGCTCGGAAACTATTCAGGTCTGTGTAAAAGAAGATAACGCATTTTTCCTCATATCAAACCGCCAAAATATATTTCTCATTGAGTTGACATGTGTGGGTCTCTTGCACTCTTTCCTTGCTTTCATTCTAGAGAAAAAGATGCAAGCTTGCTGGTAGTCTCGCCGAGTACGCAACTCTCGTATACCTTGCGTCCCTGCAAATGCATATAGAATTCACAACGGTGATCAATGAGTTGAGATCCTAAAGTGAGTTCCGATTGCCCCTGGCCTGCCACATACCCAAGGTCGTTATATATTTTCACAGGGGTATACTTGGTCGAATAGATCTCATGGGTTTGAACCACCCAATTGCTTCGTTCCTGTGCGAGTATGCAGTGTGTACTTTCTCTCCATCTTCTGGGTTATACATGGAAAACTCATTTTCACGGATTAAGCCTACCGTTCTCTCCATGCTGTCTACTTACCTATAAAACCGAGAAGCGAGAAACGGGAGAAAATATCTTAAGATAAACCTAAACAGAATATCTGAAAAGACCACTGAAAAGACTACTGAAAACATAAGTGGCCAACTATTCGTGTACATCGATCAAGTTTCACGCTAATCAGACAAAACTGGGGCTAATTTGCATATCACGTGGTCTTTTGATTTCCGGGGTTGCTTTGAAATTGCCTCGCCACAAGAGGCTGACCCCCGGAACGCGCAATCACGTGATACCACTCCGTGAGTCAACTCCGAGGTCGGGAATTGGGAAAAGTTTGCTAAGTGAACTCACCAATGTCTCCGTGTTCGATGTTGTTGAAGCGCGTGGCTAGGCCTCCGGCCGCCATGATGTGCAGATCGGTGAGTACAGCTTCACCTCATGACCACCCAATTCAATCTGACTCCCCCAGGTTCGGCCTCGGTGGACTCCGTCCTTCGGTGTCCCAAGCAGGACAATTCATCCCTTGCGATCGGTCCCGAATTCGCTCTCTCGCTCGCTGAGTACGACAGCCGCCACTCGGCTCGAAGGCTTCCCCCCCCAGGTCGAGAATGCCACCTCAATTCCTTCCTCTGAGACTCCCTCCGAGAAGCGGACGCCGCAAACCTTGACCGAGAAGATTGTACAACGCTATGCTGTCGGTCTCCCCGAAGGAAAGCTCGTTCGGAGCGGCGACTATATCAGTCTTGCCCCCGGGTACTGCATGACTCACGATAACTCGTGGCCCGTCGCCCTCAAGTTCATGTCTATGGGAGCTAAGAAGGTCAACGATCCAAAGCAGATCGTCATGACCCTGGACCACGACGTGCAAAACACTAGCGCGGCGAACCTTAAGAAATATGAGCAGATTGAGACTTTTGCTAAGCAGCAAGGTATCGACTTCTATCCTGCGGGCCGGGGTATTGGGCACCAGATTATGGTCGAAGAAGGATACGCGTGGCCGGGTAGCATGGCGGTAGCCTCAGACAGCCACAGTAACCATTATGGTGGAGTTGGTTGCCTTGGAACCGCTGTTGTGCGAACCGACGCTGCTAGTATTTGGGCAACGTCGCGGACATGGTGGCAGATTCCTCCTGTTGCACGGGTAACGTTCACCGGAACGCTACCAGTAGGTGTGACAGGTAAGGATGTGATTGTCGCATTGTGTGGTCTCTTCAATAGTGATGTACTCAACCATGCGATCGAGTTCACCGGCTCCGAAGAGACTATGTCAAGCCTTCTTGTGGATAGTCGCCTCACGATTGCCAATATGACGACTGAGTGGGGCGCCCTCACCGGCCTCTTCCCTATTGACAACACACTGAAACGCTGGCTGCGATACAAGGCTACCGAGGCTGCGATGTCTGACGACCGCACAACCCGGGAGCGTATCACGCACGAAAGGATCGACGAGCTTTACGCGAACCCGCTTACAGCTGACCCCGATGCGCAGTACGCCAAGCAACTCTACCTCAATCTCTCTACTCTCTCGCCTTACGTCTCAGGTCCCAACTCCGTTAAGGTCGCAACACCACTCAACGAGCTCGTCCAACAGGATATCAAAGTCAACCGCGCTTATATCGTCTCTTGCACCAACTCGCGTGCTTCTGACCTCGCGGCCGCCGCTAAGGTCTTCAAGGACGCCGCCAAGGCTAACCCCGACACGACCCCCAAGATTGCCGACGGTGTCAAACTCTATATCGCGGCTGCTTCCGTGCCCGAACAAGAGGCTGCCGAATCCACCGGCGACTGGCAGGCTCTCCTCGATGCTGGTGCCCAGCCCCTTCCTGCTGGTTGTGGACCTTGCATTGGCCTCGGAACAGGTCTTCTAGAGCCCGGCGAGGTTGGCATCAGTGCCAGTAACCGTAACTTCAAGGGTCGCATGGGCTCCAGAGACGCTCTCGCATACCTTGCAAGTCCCGAAGTCGTGGCTGCCAGCGCTCTCAGCGGCGTTATCACTGGCCCCGGCTCTTACCAGGTGCCCGAGGGCTGGTCTGGCGTTGAACACGGATTCGGCACCGGTCTCGAACCTACTACCGAGAACGAGCTCACCACCCTACTCCAACAGATGGAATCTCTGATCGATCGGGTCGAGTCCGCTGGAGCCGAGGACAAGCCTGCTACCGAGATTCTGCCAGGATTCCCCGAGCGCATCAGCGGTGAGATCGTCTTCCTCGATGCCGACAACCTCGACACTGATAGCATCTACCCCGGTAAATTGACCTACCAAGACAACGTCTCCAAGGAGGATATGGCCACTGCTTGCATGCAGAACTACGATCCCGAGTTCAAGGGCATTGCCAAGCCAAGTGACATCCTCGTCGCCGGCTTCAACTTCGGTTGTGGTTCCTCACGAGAACAGGCTGCCACTGCCATTCTGGCAAAGGAGATTCCTCTCGTCGTCGCTGGCAGCTTCGGAAATATTTTCTCCCGAAACAGCATCAATAACGCGCTCATGGGCCTTGAAGTCCCACGTCTTGTTGAGCGTTTGCGTGCCAGCTTCGCTCAGCCCGCCTCTGGTGATGTCGCTGGCCGCCAGCTGACGCGCCGCACAGGCTGGACTTTGACCTGGGACGTGAAGCGTAGCATCGTCGAAGTCAAGGAGGGTGAGTCGGGAGAGACTTGGACTGAGCAGGTCGGCGAGCTGCCGGCCAATGTACAGGAGATCATCGCGGAAGGTGGCCTCGAGGCGTGGGTTAAGGGCAAGGTTGCTGAGTCCGGGTGAGGACGCATTAACTAGGCCAGACGAATGCCGGTGGGAAACACTGGTTCAGAGAACCTGCTGATGTGTTCATGTCCTAGGTAATCACCGGCATTCACTTGGCTGTTGTATGTTTTGGATATTTACTTTTTGTACTATTTTTCTATCATTAGCAGGTACCATAGAGAAGGCTGCTGACTCTTTTATAAGGGCACGTCTTTTAAAACAATAAGAATATACTAGAACATTTTCACCAGAGATGATCTTTATTTTCTCCCTCCTTATGTGCCTACATCAAACACAGTCGAAGGTGTGCTGGTCGCTTGGCCCGATTACTACAAACAGCATCTCATCCCGAGGTCATCGACTACAGGCATCCACCGTCTCTACATCAGCAATATTTTAGCAGTCAATTGTTGACGACTCTTACCGACACTATACAAGACACTACTTGAAGCTTGAAAAGCCCATACTCCAACTCCATGACGGATATGGAAGTTGGATTGGATACGGAAGGCACGATGGTAGGAAGACTAACTCCAATTCGTGCCTAGGTTTGTCCTGAATCCTTTGGCTGAATACTTCACTTCTGTATCAGCTATCAGCCCTGCATAACGCTAGACTCCTGGGTTCCAGTAGCTTGGCCATGGATGAATTGGATGACTGTCTTAGACTGTGTGACAAAACCTCCATTAATATTGGACTTTGATTGCAGCCGCGGTCTATGAAATTGGCCGCAAAGACAAATTCATTTCAATTTTGAAGATCTCCCAAGTTTAACAAACGGCTTTCGTTGTCGACGGTTTACTTGCTACGTGTGTACACTTCTCACACGCGAGCCTGAGTTATGATGGTGTTCCTTTTGATAATACCGTGTGCCTGCTGTCGGGCTTCTGTTGGAAGCCGAAGCACCGTGAAATTCCCGTTGACAAAGAGCAGATATAATGTCTAATCGAATCAAATAAGAAGCTGAAGCATTAATAAATTATTGCAGAACAAATCTGGCGGCAGCTTCATGGATCTCTTCCTGCTCCTTCGGCCATCCGAGAATAGTTCCCGCAACATAAACATCATGCGGCACATCTGGAACTTCGAGATGTTCGACCACATTGCCCGTGACAGCGCTCATAGCGTTGGCAAACCCACGAACACTATCAGCGAGAACCTCGGCGCCTCCCGCCTGAACGAAAATTGGAACCGGGGTCGCAAATGGATGCAGTGCTGGAGAGATATACGGATCATCTAGTCGAACGGTCTCAGGTGGCGCAATAGCCCTTGCGCCCCATGCCATCATACGCGGCTCGACATAATCGGTCTTGAGATTCCTGTTTGTGCTGACAGCCTCCGGATCACCTTCGAAGCAATACTCGACCGAGGGCGAAAACAGAAGACAAGCCTTTGGAGGTGGGAGTTTGGCGAGTTCATGGTCTTGTGCCTCCTTGATAGAGGCAAGATAGCGCAGAAGTGCGACTGCAATTGTCGAGCCTGTAGAATCGCCTGCGAGGACGATGCGCAATGGGGAGATTCCCATTTCTTGGGTGAGGTAGATGTATGCTGTCACCGCATCTTGCATAGCCCCGGGATATGGTGTTGGGTTATTTCCACCGGCGAGACGGTACTGCAGCCAGAACGAGCGAGTACTCTTGCCCAGACTGTTGTTCAGCAATGTTGCCGTGGGCCCCGAATCCTCTGGCCGTCCAGTCAGCCACAGGAGCGACCCAGAATGGAAGGACAAAACCACTAGGCCTTGTTCTTCTAATAGCGACTCCTTCGATGGTAGATTTGGATACCAGGTACCGCCGACCGTCTCTGGCTTGACAGTGTCACTCGTGAAGTCACCACAATACGCAGAGGCTGGCGCTGGGTCGATGGTCACCCAGCGATCGCCAAGTTCGCCCGGGTCCAAGCTCAACGATTGTGTGAAACCGACCTCCGTGATAATATGGAAGACTCGCTCGAAAAGCCGCGTCATGCAGGCCTGACGATAGGTCCATGTTGGACACTGGCGCAAAGAGCTTGGAATGTAGTAGATACTATAGAAGAAAGCCTCCAAAACCCCCCGAAAGATAGCGATGATGATCCAGATGGCAAACCCTGGCTGTCGAGTGCGCCAGCCGTTGGGTATCGTATCATTATCTGCAAATGATCGCGTCATGTCACCGATCAGTCTTGCGTTATGTGGGAAAAGTGAAATGTTGAGATGTAGAACAAAAACTTGCCAAGGATGCTAAGCCTTTATGACTTTGAGAGAAAATACTGGGGGCCTAGAATAGCTCGCAACGTAAGCCAGAAGAAGCTACCCTAAAGTCAATCATGCGCTAGCGTCGGGCGAATCAAGTGGAGTAGATTCAGTAAGCCTCTTTGATTTATCTCTTCCGTTTAGAAGTATGCTCAAGCAAGTTTTTCCCTATCGATCGATCCTTGCACCATCAAATACTTCAAGGCTCTATAGATTAAGCTGCGCATCCACACTAGAATCATCAGATTAGGTGTCATTTCATCCACCAAAGTATTGTGATATTGTGTTAAGAGTATCTCACTTCCAAGCTCCCCAGTTTCCGGTAGTGATAGGTTTACAGCTTTTGAAGTCGTAAGATTGTTTGGGACTAGAGTGTGTCCTCCCACTCTAACAGTCGCTCGCAGTAGCTGTAAAGCGTGTGTTGATCAAGCTCCAGGGCCGTCTCCTTCATCGCCATGATCTCTGGCAAAATCTGTTCACGCACAAAAGGGAGATCCTGGTACTGATTCAATAGAATAATGAGGGCCGAGAATGGTGGCGGGGCAACGCCCAGTTCCCCTGGTGTGTTGTATCGTACGAGCTAGGTCGTGATAACCGTTCCATAGAGTGGAAGATTGTTTCTTCGCCTCATTTGACTATATTGGAGATGCTGCTCCATGGAAAACGCGGCCATATTAGCTCCAGCAGTACCAGGAAGACCGGCTAAAGAGCCCGGCATGCTGAGGGTTAGCGGTAAGATGTAATGTGTCTGCTAGACAAGGGTTAGATTAGCAAGTTTGATTTCTATCATCCTTCATCAGGTTTTCAAATGTGAGACAGTCGGTATATGAATAGAGTCACAACTATTACCGAGAAGATATTTGAGATGCAATAGGGGCTCTCAGGCGTGGGAAATGAATGAGGGATAGATAAATGGAAAGAAGTGATGGGCTTAAATATACGCGAGGCCTTCGCCGCGCCTTCCAATTCTCTCAACTTTAACGTACATATGCGGCATGTCCCCCTGATTGCATTTATTGGAGCTATCAGGCAGGGAAATTACATAGATCCCAACGCGTAACATTATATAGAATATAGCCGGCGAACGGCAAAACTGGGATTGGCGTTGGATAACTCTGCGGGAATTAGTGAGAATCAAGGACTAATCTCAAGATACACACTCCCAGCAAAGAACAGAGCTCTCAAATTGCTGATTATCTATCTAGCTGATGAAACAAAGAATAGCATAAACAAAGAAGCTAATGGCTTGGATGGCCAAATGTTACTAGCCGTCCTAGTCAAAGAAATGGCAAACGACATCTTGCACAACATTATTATATTATAATCCGGGTATAGCGCGAAAGCTAAAATGAGACCTTCAGGCGTATGTATACATAGCCAGCCGCCCGTTGCAATAAGCTCCAAATTGACCCAATGACCTATGAATATCCTACAGTCGCCAGTCAGTATCCTGCCAAGGGTCCTTGGCCTGATTAACTACATACTATCATGAACCAAGGTCTGAGTCAAGTGAGAGTAGTGGGCCACCATAATCCGTCTTCCAATGTCCGGTTCGGACAAAGTTGTTGTAGAAGCACCGAGGGGCGCCATTGATGTAGGTTTTCGTGTCACTCTCGCCATTGCCATTCACTTTGCAGTCAATCAAAGAAGTATAGTAGCTCTAGATAAATATACTCCGGTATTAGTCCGGCAATGAGATCATTTGATATGTCTGGCATCTCGCTCACCTTGAGGTCAAAGCCATATTTCTCGAGCTTTGAGTAGAAGCTTTCATCAAACTGGGATTGGCTACTCCACTGATGAGAATCACACTACTTCATGGTTAGAAAACACGTTGTATGATTGGATCATTTGAGCGACTTACAGTTGTCGGGTCATCATCCTCGCAATAGCGAGTATCCGCCGCAACGGTCCAGTAGAAGCAATAGTACTGGTCGCTCTGGGCTTCGAGCCAAAGGTAACCGGTGTCCGTACAGTCGTCTTCGGATATATCGGTATCAGCAAGAAGAAGGTACCAGGCCGTTTTGAGGGCCACATCAACGAGCTTCTTTTCCTATAAAGTGGGTTAGAAAGAATTGGTCGCGGGAAGCTTCTTAAGATAGGGAAAAGAAAAATCACATACCAGATTATCAGTAAACAAGCTATAGGTCGAAGCAAAAGACGAATTGTCCTTGTTCTCATCGAGAAGAAGGGTGCTGTCGGCAAAGAATCGGGAGGTGGCATGCTGGTACATTGTGTAGGTATAAATCGGGAGAGTCTCTGGGTCCGCATTACCAGTAGCCTTTTGCAGAATATTGGCGACCTCTTCACCAGCCGCACCGACGATATTCTTAAGCGTATTTTGTACCGAGGTGGTATCGACGTGAGAGTCATCACCCTTTTCCATACTTACCGCGGACATCGCTCCACTCGCCATACCCAACATACCAACGAGAGGCACGCTGGCGTCGACTGCAGTAGCGGCACCACCAGCCATTGTGAAACAGGCTGCAATCCAGCCCACCCACGAGGTATCAGGAACCGGGGGAGTAAAGTCTTCACCGATTTGGTCAATCGAGAGACCATCCAGCCAGCCAGTCCAGAGTAAATTGGACCGCACAGTGTTGACCTTGCTGTGGAGGATACCGACCGTTCTGAATACCCAATACGCCATCGCCTGTGGGTAGTCGGAGCATGCAGTCTTCGGGTTGCAATCGCTTCCAATCTCGCCACAACCGGTCAAGGGGGACACCCCGTCGTTGTGGAAGACTGTATCCCAGAGTTTGTTGACCCAGTCCTTTTCTCCATCCGGCAAGCTGATGAGCATAATATCCAACCAGTCCACAGCACCTGATTGGTCCAGGATTTGCTGAACACCATCGGTAGAAGAAGTGTCTCCACTGCAGACACGGAACTCGGAGGGGGTAGCTAGGCTCGCTTTTGTCGTGGAGGCCGTAGAGGTCGTGGACTTCGACGAAGACGTAATCGATGTCGACATTGAGCGCATAGGGACTAGGGTTTGACTGCTTGCGACAGAGGTTGGTCGGTGGACTGGAGTCAACGTCTTTTGTCTGGAAGGAGGGCTAGCAGCAGCGGTTGCTGCCAGGCCAGCGATGAAGAAGAGAAGTCGAGCCATAGTAAAAATCAAATCCCCAAATACTTCTGTTCTCTCACTGTATTTGCCTGGAAACCGACAATATTTATACTCACAAGCCGAGCCCATCTAAACCCCCAACTCAGGTCGATCCCTCATCTTAACGGAGGACCAACCTATATCAGGTGGCAATATAGTCGATTGTGATACATGACTACCCCTAGTCAGAAGTTGGTATATGAAAGTAAGCACTACTATTGTCGATCATGTTTTGGACCCCGGGTAACTTTCCCTTTTCTGACAGCTCCGAGCTTTCATCGTTGTAGCTTGTGACTAGATAGCTCCCATACTTAGATCTCGACCATCTATGGAATTGTAATCGCGAGATTCCCAAAGTCCCTGGTAAAAGGCATTGAGGTTGCAAAATATCAGGGTTATCAGAGGTATCTTTCTCGTTCAGACCCCTGGGCCCAGCCCCACAGGCTCCATAGGGCTCGTACCTGGCGACACTTTCAGCCCCAAAATTGACATTTGCACGGTCAGCACTAATATCGCCGATCGCTTTCGGCCCCAACAAGGCCCTCATGATCATTGGCCACCAACAGAACAATAACGTAAATCCTCATTTAAGACCCGCATGCCGGAAAGATATTCCCGTACTTTATTTGATGGCAACTCCGTTTGCAAACCGTTCGATTTAGGGGTGTCGGATCAAGAATATGTTCACATATTCTTCAAAGACTAGGTAAAGATAACGACCACAATAATAGATCTCCATTACATGACATGTCATCAAACAAGTATACTCGTCTATCGTTTGAGGTAGACAAAATATACATTGAAAAAGGAAATACACTATGCGATATTCAGACAATGTGGAAAAGCCGAGCACAGACCTTATCGGGAAGTTTCAAGCTCAGTATTCCCGATGTCTCATTCCATGTTGTTTCAGTGTCAAGGCGAGTTGGGTATAGCACTCTCGCTGTCGTTGTAGCCTCTCCCTCAAGCAACTTGACTGGCAAATCCTTTTCTGTAACGCCACCTCTCCGCCACACAGCAAGATATATACCGTTGTTCTTTGTAACTAATCCAAGAGACAGCCAGTCATCGTGCCATTGAGGAAGCCCAAGGGGCCAAATTGGATGCGCAGAGTTCAAGTGCGAGCGTATCAACTTATATACATTCATACCTTCCACCATAAGTTCGAGCTGATGGGGGCTGAGCTTGTCTAAGCGGCCACTGAGGTAAACACGTCCCAACAGACTATTGACGACAGTAAATGCATTGAGCTCGTCGCTCCATCCGGGCTGGGGGTATGCCCAGGTTGCGCTTTGTTCTGGGACAACAGCGGTCGGCAAGGCTGCAGCAATAGCTGCATACAGTGCAGGATCTTGTTGATCACTTGTCGATTGGAGCGAATGAACTGATAACATGGCGTATTCCATGCGCTGTGCACCACTCGAGCAGCTCTCAATAACAAGCCTGGGGTACCTCTCAAGTAACGACCGGACCCAGACAAGGTTCGCCCGCTGATGTTCGAGATACGCAACCCCAGTAGACAAAGACCCGCCAACATCTGTGCCCTATGTGACTTCAATGTTGTAGTCGAACTTGAAGTATCCCACGCCGTAATTTATGACGAGGTTATGGATAACTGTGTCCATCCAAGTTCGGACCTCAGGGTGACGATAGTCAAGTTGGAATCTGCCTTTTTCGATGATCCCCTGACCACACTCTTGGAAAAATGCGTCTTTGGGGAGGCGACTGCCCACTACACTTCGCACGCCAACAACCTCCAGCTCCAGCCACAAGCCAGGGATAAGCCCCTTGCTTCTTATCTTGTCTAGAAGGACTTTAGATCCAGACGGGAAACGCTTTTGCGAAGGCTCCCACAGGCCCACATCATCCCACCAAGTACTATCATCCGCGTACCATCTAGCGTCGATAACGAAGTATTTGGCCCCCGTTTTCGCCACGGGATCGAGAAGCGCTGCGACCTTGTCCTCATCCGGATCACCCATAAGACAGTTCATGTAGTCGTTAAACATGATAGGGAGATTCTCATTGTCTTCATGTGGCCTTATGATCTGTCGCTGATAACCAGTCACGCGCGTCAAAGCAACAGGAATGGTCGTGAAGCTCTGGCCAGGGTGCAGTACTTGTTTCCAGTCGTGGTCCATCCCTGTTGGACCGCCAGCAACGAGATAGATGCTATCTTTATTGTCTCCGATCTCCCATCTCCAAGACCCATTATGTTCAACTTGCCAGAGCCAGGTATCCTCGTTATCGTTTGACCTCAGAGCGCCCATTGGTAAATGGCTACTTGTAGAAAAGGAGCCGTGACTTTGGAGGCCGAACGTAGCTTGCGAGCACAAGTGTCCGTAAGGGAGTTCGCATATCCCATCATTGTTGATACCAATTTCAGGCAATGTCTGCTCGCGCCACTGCGCTTCTCGAAACCAGCTATTGGTGGTAGTCAGGAGTCTGTAGTCGTGGTACCACTGTTGTGACTTTGTCGTCAAGCCACCAACTGTAATCGAGGAAAGCTGCGTGACGTTATTGTCGGTATTCTCGGATTCATCTGTGATCGTAGCTAATGATCTGAGGACTGGAATAGCCCCGTAGACTGAAAGGCGAGTAGTGACTAATGTTTTTGTAATTTCGTCCCGGCTCCGAATCTCCAGTGTTTCTACCTGATCATCATTCTGTATCTCGTGGCTTTCGTATTTCAGTCGCGCAGAAAGACAGCTGCCCACTAGGGACTTTGCGGTCTTGTCGAATGTGTTACCCTCTCCCGCCAGCTTGACGCTGACTAGAGGCAATTCGGATAAGTCGAAAAGTGGCGACGCTGGCCTTTGGGCCGACACCCTTGCAGGAAGAATGCTCCTCACGCAAATGGCCCCTGCGTCATTTTGGACAAGGTCGATGGTGAAGGCTGTGGTTTCCCAACGGATCGTGGGCGAAGTGTCGGACATGCTCACCTTGAGCTCCATTCACTGATTGCAGGTGTTTGGACTGTCTCATGAAAATGAATATCCACATACAGGCAATTGATGCTTGATAGGATGAGGTCTGATATAAAATCGCCTAGCAGACGACGAACAAGCAGCTTGACCCCACTTTCAAGTTACACATTCTCAAGCAGATACCTCCTCGTTTCTTGGTTTTTCTTTTGGCAAGCAAGTTCAAGCAAGGTACATAGAACAAAGCCCTAGCTTCGCAAATATGCGGTGGAGTTCCCCCGCGTTCTTTTCCGGGACGCCCGAGCTAACTTCCAGCTATGATTGGTCTCGGCCTCACCGGATCGTTCAAGGATGCTTTAGCGCTGTTTGTAAGGCTAAACGGGGTTCCTACTAAGAAAATTGGGCTTGGGGCTAATGCAGCTGCTATTAGACCCATCCAGGGAGTCGGGGCTTGTCCTAATACATGCAAATCCGGAGACCATTCAAAGAAGCCAAAGATTTATAACTGCTCTCTGTTCTAAGAACCACAGCGAAAGATTGATAAAGAGCACCGTTAGCAAATTTACATCTTTTCTCCTCCTTCCATATCCTCTCATCGGACCGAGCGTGTCTCACCAAGGACGCAGACATGGAAGAGAAGAAAGCTACCACCGAGCACGACGATCTGCCCGGATTATCAATCACACACAATTCTACAAAACAATTTAACCATATTATCGGCCGTCAAGGCTATTGGGAAGCCACGCTGGAAGATGCCCAGGCCGCCAATTGCCACGAACATTCTCTCGGCGTCTTGGCCGCACTCAAATCATACCCGATGGCGGTGGTCTGGTCTCTGGTGATCTCCATGTCGATCATCATGGAGGGCTACGACACTGCCCTGATCAGCTCGCTATATGCCTATCCGAGCTACGCTCGGCGCTTTGGTGCCCTAGATCCTTCAACGAACACAAACCAGATCCCGGCGAAGTGGCAGAGTGCTATGGGCAGTGGGCCGCAGGCTGGCTCCATTATCGGTGCCCTGCTGAATGGTTACCTTGTTCAGCGGTTTGGCTATCGACCGGCCTTTGGTGTAGGTATTCTACTGATGGCAGCATTCGCTTTTGTGCCCTTCTTCGGTATGACTGTCGGGCTGCAAGCCGCTGGGCAGATTCTTTGTGGGTAATATTTCACTCCCCCCTATATCACATAGAGTTTGGTGAAGTTAAAAAGATTTCCAGTGTCCCATGGGGTATCTTCGCTACCATTGGCCCTGCGTACGCCTCGGAGGTATGTCCTTTGCCTTTGCGAGTCTACCTCACGGCGTATACGAATATGTGCTTTGCAATTGGTCAACTTATCGGTGCAGGAGTCTTGCAGAGCTTTATTGATCGCCCTGATGACTGGTCGTGGCGTATTCCGTTTGCTATTCAATGGATATGGATTCCTTTCCTTTTTGTCGTATGCATCTTTATGCCGGAGTCTCCTTGGTACCTTGTCCGACAGGGGAAGTTTGTTGAGGCAGAGCAGACTATTAATTCTCTCATGGCAGAGTGTGAGAAGCCGCAAGCACGACCACTGGTGGCATTGATGGTTCATACAAATGACCTCGAGCGAGACATTACTGAAGGCACATCCTATTTGGACTGTTACAAGGGCACTGACCTGCGACGGACTGAGATTGCATGTGTTTCGTTCGTCGGTCAGATTACTTGTGGCGCCCAATTCGCTTACTCTGCCACCTACTTCTTCCAGCAAGCTGGGCTGAGTTCCGATGACTCGTACAAACTCAACCTAGGTGGCACTGGTATCGCCTTTTGTGGTACGATTATCTCTTGGCTTTTGATGAAGCAATTTAATCGACGTACCCTTTACATAACAGGAATGAGCCTGATGAGCATGTGGCTTTTGATCATTGGCTGTCTCGCCACCGACAACAAACACCCAACCACTAAATGGGTTCAGTCGGCCCTTTGTATTATCTGGCTCTTCACATTCTCCCTCACAATTGGTCCCGTCGGCTGGACTATCCCAGCGGAAGTTTCATCTACCCGGTTAAGGTCTAAGACCGTAGTGTTGGCCCGAAGCTCCTACTACCTTGCACAGATCGTCGCGAATGTCATACAACCCTACATGATGAACCCTCTTGCTTGGAACTGGAAAGGTTCGCTCGGATCTATTGAATTCATTGATCAATATCTTTACTAACAACCAAACAGGCAAGACTGGATTTTTCTGGTTTGCCTTCGCTTCTCTCACTGCAATTTGGGCGTTCTTCCGTCTCCCTGAGACTAAAGGGCGAAGCTATGAAGAGCTTGATGTGATGTTTCATGCAAAACTCCAAACTAGAAAGTTCAAGAGATATGATGTCAACGTCTATGAGCACAATCACGGCAATCAATTACGGGAAGTGTATGGCAATTGAACACATTAGAAATGGGTTCGGCTGTTTTATGGGACCATCAAGGCAATTTTGCACTGGACCTTGTCTGTGCTATTAATAGAATAACCGTTTGAGAGTTACACACTTTTTTTTTCCCTTTCATTGAATATCGCAAACTATATGGAGTTGTAGGTCCGCCTCTGTCCTTCCTAAATAGGCTTAGTCTCCGCCTGTCCCAAATGGGCTCGGACCTCGGCACTATCACGGGGCTATCTCGGAACTATCCAATCCCCCACAAACCTTGCAAAGCTTCCCCTGAAGGATCCATGCGCCAAACCCCGCGTTGATGCATACCAAGATCGACATACCCCTTTCAATCTCCACATTTCCTATATCTCTTGTCTTTTTTCATTTGGCGTGTGCGACGTCTCGCACTTTCCCCATCTTCACTATTCCTTATATCCCTCTCGGTCATGTTTATCGCCTTCAAAGCTGCTCCGAGCAGCGAAGAGGGTTTGCGTAACCCAAAACATAAAAGACGAAGTGAACGACTCAGTCGGCGGGGATCTACACCGCGAGCCTGCACTTCATGTCGTCGCCGCAAAATCAAATGTGATGGCGAGAAGCCCTGTGAAGCCTGTCGATGGTACAAAAAGCCTGAGCTGTGTGGCTATACAGACTCTCGATCATCGCAAAGGTAAAAAGAGAATTGATAAATAAATAAACCTGGGCCCAAGGTTTCAGGACACAAACTGATCAAATTAGCCAGCCGGAGAAATCTACAGTACCCTCGCCGGACTACAAAAGTACACTTGAAAGGCTATTTCCAGACACTGCCCCCGAGAACATCGCCAATTTTTCAAGAGATAAATTGTTGGAGTTAGTGACCACAGGCGGATCCCAATATTCCCACCATCAAGACCCATCGATTGCGGCCGCTTCTCTGGACACCCGCGACTCTACATTGTCGGGGGAAATGCCTGGTCTGGAGTCATTACATACGATGCCCGAAGAGCAACCAGATGAAATGCAATGTGCTAGTGCCTCGGACTCAGTCGGACATATCTCAGACGACGTCAACGCATTATCTTTATCGGCTCGGCACCCAACCTCCTACCTAGGTGTTTCATCTATTCAGGCTGCACTGAAGGTCATTGCGTGGCTGCATCCATCAGTTAACTATTACTTATCCCATCCCTTGTCTAAGGACCAAGGTCTCCAGCCAACCAACTCGTTGCCCCCGACGCAACCTATATCTCATCCTGACCTCCCACCCACGGAACTCCAAATGTTAGATGCGTACTTTCTCAACTTCCAACCATTTGCACCACTCATAGACGAAGAAGTCTTTCGTACGACTTACTTACTTAGTCGTCGAAAGGATGATCGATGGCTTGCACTACTCAACATAGTTCTCGCGTTGGGAAATATTGCAGCCGCAGGCGCAGATAACAATACCCACCGTGCGTATTATGAGCGTGCAATGGATCACTTAAATCTACGTTCACTCGGGGATCCTAGCCTTGAGGTTGTTCAGGCCCTAGGTCTCATGGGTGGATGGTACTGTCATTATATTAGTCAACCGAATCTGGCATACTCCCTCATGGGTGCGTCGCTACGGATGGCGGTCACTTTAGGTCTGCAGCGGGAACCTTCTGATATTCACTCGATGCTCGACCCTAAGAAGTCTGGAATCCAGGAATTCAAACGTCGCGTCTGGTGGTCACTTTGTTGTTTGGAAACCTGGGGCCATGAAACACTCGGCCGGCCAAGTATGGATTACTTTGGCCCTAGCATCACAGTCAATTTGCCTAGCCGACTTGACAAGGTGAGCATCTCCTAACTATTCTTCTCTGGCTAGAATATTCAAGTTCTCTTTCTAAATTGACTCTTGGCAGGAATCTTATTTCGATGTCCTCCCCTTGACGGAAAATATCCAATTCGTGAAAATTGCTTTGAAAATTCAAGAATCGTTAGCTGCGCTACCAACCCTATCGCACACGGATATGTTCGATCTGGACTCGCAACTTGTTCGGTGGTGGCATGACCTGCCGCCGGTCCTCAAGGATTACGAACCCTGTCCCGAATCACTACATGCAGTACGTACTGTGATGCGTTGGCGATACTACAATCATCGCATGTTACTTTATCGCCCAACTCTACTGAACTATGCAATGCGAAGAATTCCCTTCATGGCCATTCGGGTTGAAGAACGCACTGCTATTCAAAAATGCCAGGAAATCGCAGAGATTTCTATCCAAGACATTTCCTCGACAACAAAATTGAATCAAATGATCGGTTGGAACGCTGTTTGGATGTTATTCCAGGCCACTATGGTTCCATTGATTTGTTTATCCGCTGGCGTCGCAGAAGACGATTCCACTGCCTGTAAGACGCAAGTTGAAACAGCGATGTTGACCCTTGGTCGCCTGAAGCCTTATGGGCACACGGCAGGACGCTCCCTTGAGGTCATTTCTGGAATTCTCGAGTCTAATCTTCACGGTCCTCCCGCAGAGCCGCTTGATGCAAGTGGAGATAATCTCGACCCCCAAAGTTTTCCTCCTCCAAATGCTTTCAATGCAGGCCAACAAATCGCCCGTGATCGTGTTTCGGATTGGACTGCTACTTCCTTTGAAACCCTTTCGTCTCAGTACATGTGGGAGTATTTGAGCTGGGACCATAGCAATCTCTGGCCTGAGGTTTTCGACCTCAATGCTCAGAATGAAGATGTGGTAATGTCTTTCCTGGACTCATCTGCAGCCAATACGTGAGATCGTTGTCCCATTGCCTCTAATGTATATAATTATATTTTGCAAATAATAAAAACAAATTTGCGATCATTCCTGACTAAAATCGGTTACTATTTAAGTTCATTTACCGTGTCACCTCGCTTATGAGGACCTGCTAGGTCAATGGAGAAGTGTCACATCAAATTGCATGTTGGAATGCGCAGGGTCTCCACTTTATAATCAGATCGGCAGGACTATTGAACTTTGGAGGATAGAGGGCCCATCGAATGAAGGGGCGATGTCTCACAGATCCAGGTCTGCAAATGATGACAGCCAATAAAAGTTGGACCCGCATACAGATATCTCGGTAGATCTCGGTCTTCAGCGGATGATCGTCAGAATGCTGATTCGACTCGTATTCTAAAGCGAACAACTGCTCTTTTCCTAGTCCGTATCTTGTACATTTATTTTTATGTGAAAATTTGCGGTTGATGATTTCGATACAAAGCTGTCAATATTGTAGCACGCCTACAGGACAGTATCTAGGCACTTTCGGGGTACATTGTACTATATACCTCCCAAGGACCCACTAGTGGGCTTAGTGCGATCGATCGTAAGGGTGAAGAATGATAAAAGTGGACTGGGAGACTCATCAATGTTGTTCAACCAAGTATTTACACAATATATATCTACCACACCCGGCCCCTATTTAAAGCCCTGAACTCTGCATATAGATAACACTCAGGGCCCCTTTTTCTTTTTGTCCTTTCCCTTCACATCCCTACATTCATTCGACATGCGTTCCTTGGTTTTACTTGCCCCAATTTGGGTCGCCTTTAGCCCTCTGGTCACTGCCATCATCCACGGTACCGAAGCCACCACTCTCGAATATCCTTTCATCGCCGCGATTCTCAATAACGATTGGTTTGGAACTTCCTTAATCTGCACAGGCTCCGTCGTGGGTCCAAAGACAATTCTCACTGCCGCCCACTGTGTCGATGGCCATACTCCTTCGTCTCTCACCGTCCGCGTTGGCAGCGCAAATTATACCACTGGCGGAAAACTGCTGCATGCTCAGGAAATTTTCATCCACCCCAGCTGGAGCTCAAGTACGATTGACAATGACTACGCTATTTTACACCTGGCCGATACTGCTATGGGTGGAGGTGTCACTGCGATCGCATTGCCTGGCAATAACGCGATCAACCCAGACGATACAAGTGGTATTGCCGTGCGAGTAGCAGGCTGGGGCAAGCTTGATTCGTCGGACAAAACCTCGCCCACTATCCTGCACCAGGCCAATATGGTGACAGTCGACCGGTCGACATGTAATGCTGCCTGGGCGAATGATAACCCGATCACAAAGAATATGATGTGTACCCAGCCGGATGCACCGATGCCTGGTACTTCCACCTGTAGTGGTGACAACGGTGGCCCAATTGTGGATGAACTGGGGTCGACGCTTTATGGAGTGATTAGTTATGGGGCAAATGGCTGCACGGCTACACCATTGCCGAATGTTGGATCTAGTGTCTCCGACGAAGCGGCCAAAGCATGGATCCAGGGATTGATTGTTTAGGCGCGAGTCGCCATGTAGTGCTTTGTATATATGTTGCAGATATATGTTTTACAGTCACTGACTCGAGAAGAGAGAGACAACAAATAAACACTGATCGGGCTGTTCATACCCTAAGAACTAGCAAACAATCCAGAAAACAAAGTTTAAGTCTGCTAGCAAGTAATAGGAGATAGGATGATCTAACAAAATGTATTCTCTGAAAAACGATAGCGTACAATCAACTCGCCAGTGCAGAATAACCTATGCACCCTTGACTTCCACCACCTGGTTCTCAGTCTCGGAAACCAAGACCTGTTGTGTTTCCGTACTCTTCTTGCGGGGATTTGGCGCTTCAAAGATCTCATTGAGTTCCTCAAGGGTCCGCCCGTTTGTTTCAACAGCGAAGAAGTAGATGAACACTCCCTGGACAATGTTCCAGCCGGCAAGGATGATGTATGTATGCCACCCAATGGCACTGATGGCGTTTCCGAATCCGAACTGGTTCACTAGCAAGGCAATATTGGTGAAGACGGAGTACATGGCCATTCCCTTGGCGCGGGTCTCGTATGAAAGACATTCGACGGCGTACATGGCTTGCAATGGGGTCCAGCCAAAGCTGTAACATAAGCCTGTCAAGAAGATGAACGCAATAGAACCAGTGGCGGCTCCTGTTTGTTCTGTCTTTGCGTATACACCGGTTGTGGCTGAAAGGCTTGCAAAGCAAATCTTTAAGTCCAAGGGTAAGCAGAGAACATAATGAATCACACGGGGTATATACGTACACTGCAAGCAATGGATGCGCCAATCATCATAGGTCTGCGTCGGAACTTCGGGCCCAAATAACTTCCCATATAAGCTCCGCTAGCAGAAAGAATCGTGTTACCGAGATTAACGTTGAGAACCTTTGTCGTATCTGTGACACCAGCTGTTGCCAAAAGGCCGCCAATATAGTAGCTCGTAACGCCAGCCTGCGCCCACTGGCTCAAGAAAGATGCGATACCCACGCACATTAGGCGCCATCTGGCAGCCTTCGTGTTAACAAGTTCTCTAAAGTCCCATGCCTTCTTATCTGACCCTTCAAGGTTGATCGCCTGTTCGTAGTCCCGGACCTGTAGGTGGACATAAGCGTTGTCCCGGGACCCCTCGCCGTGATACTTGGTAATAACATCCCAGGCTTCCTCGCGGCGCCCATGGCTGTAAAGCCAACGAGGTGACTCGGGTATGAACCAAACAGTTAACACTACGATGGAGGATGAAATCAACTGACACCAGATGGGAATACGCCAGGCGAGGGAACTTTCGAATCTCAGACATCCTCGGCAAGCACCAGCGGCAGCGATGGCGCCGACAAAGTACTGGCAATTGTATAGACCGGTCAAAATGTCGCGGTATTCAGGATGACTCATCTCGACCACGTATGCGGGTGCGGCAGAGGACGCCAAGGAGTAGCCCCAGCCTAAGACATGTTGTTAACACATCATCCAGAACTGGTGATATCTAGACACGTACCAAGGAAGAATCGGCTTGCAAGCAACTGATCCATGTGGTTGGCGGTTCCACCAAGAATAGTCCCCAGGATGACAGCGCAGGATCCAGCGAACATGCCACACCGGCGACCCCACGTATCGAGGAAAAATCCGACGAACGGCAGCGCCGAGACACCTCCGATAGTGTACATTCCTTGAATCAAGGAAGCTTTCGAACCGACCAATCCAGCGCCAAAGGTTTCTTGGAACTGCTCTATAGGAAGCAGAGCGCCCATGAGCGAGCCATCAAATCCTGAACCAGTTAGCGATGGGTTTTTCATTGGCTATCGATTATCTTTCTCGTACCGTTTAGGGCTGAGCAAAGATATGCCACAGTCAAGAATAAATATAGCTTCCACATCTGAGCACTCCACGGATTCGGAGGATTGGTCCGCCTGGCGACGTCCAAAGCCAGCGAGCCCTGAAGAGTCTCTACTTTGACGCCCTCTTTGTGCTCATGGTGCATGGCATCGCTGGCACCTTCTTTCTCGACCAGCTGGTCTGAGTTTGTATGCTCTGTCATGCTGAAAATGTCGTATTCTCCACGCCGAGGGATACAATCCACAGAATGAATGACTCAATTCCTGGGGAAAGGGGGTCATGGCATGATATATATTCTCGTAGTCATGGGACTTCTTTTCTCTCGTCGGCATGAAGCATCCATTTGTGAATGTCTCGGATGTCCTTGGCTAAAACAGATAATATTAAACCGTGGAATTCCTTGCATTCTGGTTGTCCAATTATGAGTGACTTTTCTCGCTTCTTTGTGGGGATGGCCCGGGGATGTTGCTCCAGACGGGCCGACCAAGGCCAATCACTACCCGAAAAACTGGGGTAACTTGGGCTCCGCCGAAAATGACTCGGCTTCCTCCGCCTACTCCTCGACCAAAAAGGGAATCTTCCGCCGTTTTCTCCCCGAATATAATATCGGCCCCCCATTATGGCTCCGTGAAAACGACTAGCTTGCGGATATCAAGTTGTAACGGAGTCCAAACCCCCCACAATCCATGTGTTTTCTATTTGCTTTTAGATCTACATTCTTTCCTTCTATAATAGTAAATGGAGAGCGGGAGATGAACCCCCGCAAACGGCTATGCTAACATGCAATATCACTTGTTCATTGGGTTCGGGTGGGAGGAAGAGAGATCAATGCTAGAGGTGCAGAGCTCCTATCGACTTAAGGCAGACAGCTCCCATGTAATGAATTCAAGAAGCTAATGAATTGTATTCAAATTAAAATTATATAAGTCGCCCAATATTGTGCAAAAAAGGTGCCACCCGAAATCGGAGGCCATTTCTATCCCGCAAAATGTCATAGTTCCTCCCGCGGGTTAGATAATACTACAACAAAACTTTCTATTTTCAAATTGCAGCAATTTCATGACTAGAAACCTGGATTGTATCATAAACCTAGTTAAAAATGGTTGAAACATACTATTGACCCAGGTAGCGATACCCCAATGGTGGATCACTATCACTAAGTCCTGTAATCTCCACCACCTGCTCATCGCCCGGAACAATATCTATAGCACTGTCGCTAATTCGTACATTCTCCCGCTCCTCAAAGACGAGACATTTTACCGGCTTCCGTGAGCTGATTACCAAGAGCTGCTGTCCAGCTGAAGCCCCTGGCTGCTGCCTCACTTCTAGTCCGCGATCGGCAAAGTCAAGATACTTGAGCGGCTGCGGCCAGTCAATGTCCCTGGCCACAATCTGACCATCTATCCATAGCCGTGCGGCAAGAACATGGGGCTCAGGCTGGGTGACATGATCGATGATACCACTTGTGATCTCGGAAGTACCATTAGCTGCAACAGTGACGTCCGTGAAGACAGCCGGGGTGCGCAGGTCCCTACCGGTCACCACCGATAAGAATCGTAGCTCGACAGTTCCATGCAGTACTTCCTGTCGGTTGCTAGCAACCCACATCTCGTACCGGCTCTTTTTGGGGGTTCTGCGTGCACGACACTCCAGTCGTGATGTTCACGTCGCACGCCGATCACCAGAGGCTGCATCACTCGCTTCACAGTGTAATACGCAGGTTTTGGCCGCAAAAAGTAGTCCACAATTGCCCATGAGATCGTGGGCCAGCAGTCGTTTATCTGCCACAGTAGCGCTCCGCCACACTTGCGCTCATCGCCCCATTGGCGGCGCCATCCGCCATATCCGAACATCATGGTCTCTGCCTGGACGACCTGTGTGAGGTAGGAGTATGTCTAAGTAGAGTGTGAGTATTTTCTTCTTTCTTTCGGGTTCAGGTGACCGTGTAGATAACAGACCTCTAGATCAGTGGCCATACGTAGGTTTTCCACGAGATACGTCGCCAATCGCCTCTCGTGGCCATCGGCCTTATTATGGAAGTCCATAACTTGTGACTGTGGGTGCTTGTCCTTCTCGTTTTCCAGGAAGTATTCGATCGTCGAGATATGCGGGAAGGCTTCCATCCCAAATTCGCTGTTAAAGCGGCCTCCCAAGGTGTCGAAGATCTGATATTTCTCTTGCGTTCCATGCCACACTGTAGAACCGTCAGCAAGAATATTCGAACAAAAGTCCCAATGGGAATTCATTTATGGATCAGATTGACCGACCATTCCATTGATGGATGTCCCCCACGGTAGGATCGCTCGTGGCTTTTCCGTCGCCCCATGGGCTTCCCGGATGGTAGAAGGTACTCGGCGAGTGCTCGGATACCAGTTCTGGCAGCAGCTTTTCGTAGATGTAGCGTGCTGGGAAGTCAGACTTCAACCAGCTTTCCGGGTCCTTATCTTCGTAGTTGTAGGTGAGCCCCGACTGCTCCTGCACTTGATAATCTTCATTGTTGCCAACGTAGATTACGATTGATGGATGATGTCTCAATCGCTGTACGTTATAGACTGTCTCTTGTCGTACAGACTCTAATAGCTCAGGCCATACTGGGTAGTTGCCACAGCCGAACATAAAGTCCTGCCAAACTAGCACGCCAAGCTCATCACAGGCGTCATAGAAAGCATCGTCTTCGTAGATCCCGCCGCCCCATACTCTGTTTGAGATTATTGTTAGAAGACATCAAAACTGTAAATTGTGTCCCAAACATACCTAGTCATCACCTGGCCACCTGCCACCATTAGCTCGATCCATTTCCGATATCGCTCGACGGTGATGCTAGGTAGTAGATTATCGGCAGGGATCCAGCATGAGCCTCCACAGAAGATGTCCACTCCGTTGACTCGGAAAAAGAACGACTTCCCATGTTTATCGGGCTGCTGAATGACTTCTGCGGACCGAATGCCAAATTTCTTGGACACCTGGTGTAGCTCATTTCCGTCGTGCAAGAGTGAGACTGTCACTTCATACAAGGTCTGGGAGCCGTATCCGTGTGGCCACCATAATTCGGGATTGGTGACCTCAAAGCTGGCTTGGGCATTTTCATTGGCGGGTATAGGGATATCCTGGCGCGCGATCTCATGTCCACGTAGAGTCAAATGGAAGCGAGCAACACAGCCTTCCAAGTTGGACTGATCAATTTTAGCAACTGCCGTAACAGTCGCCATTTTATGATCAGGAGCAAGATGTGTCTGTGGCCATAGGTCTTCTATTCGTGCAGAGTAGACTTCCAATCGCACCTCGCGCCAGATACCAGCTGTCATGATAACTGGGCCCCAATCCCAACCCCAATGGTATTGGGCCTTGCGCACGCCTAAGCGAGCCATATCTCCGTTGAATCCGTGCCATTTGTGATCCGGGTCTTTGTTGCGTAGCTCGGTTGCTTTGAGCTGGGCGCAATCGAATTCGACCTCTAGCACGTTCGTGCTCTGTGCTGACCCTAGGGCTTGTGTGATATCCACACGGTGGCCTAGGAACATGTTGCTAGATTCAAGGATTGTCTCGCCGTTGAGCCTGACTGAGGCAAAGGTGTCCAAGCCGTCAAATACCAGTGCCACGGTTGCACCAGGAGGGGTTTCCGGTCGTTGAAAAACATGTCGATATACCCATGCCTTCTCGTTGACCCAGCGCGCCTTGAGTTCATTGAAGCCTAGGTACGGATCCTCGAGCCTAAATAATATGTAATCGTCAGTTGGTGTCACATTGCGAGTTTATCAGTTGGTTGGATTCCTAACTTTTTATTTGCAATGAGATCCTGCTGCACCGTCGAAGGCACTGCCGCCACAGGCATCCATGCATTGAGTGTCTCGTCATCTCGATCCTTGAACGTCCATTCTGTAGACAATATTTGCTTGCAGAACGTCATGTTTGTGGTTCAAATGGAAGACAAATTCGTTCCTGATATTTCACGGCGCATTCAATTGAGAGAACTTCCAGAGAGGGCGGAGTGGGTTAATTTATATCAGCGGTGGACACTTCAAAGCACCTGGGTCCCTTTCTGTCCTGATTAAACCATTGAGCCCGAGAGTGAAAACACGCAGCACAAGACGAATTCCTGCACCTCTCAATGTGATATCTTTAGAGGCTGCAAGACTACCGCCAATACCTCCTGCCCCACCTGCAATGTAGATCAGCCGAAAATGTCACGCAGTGACCACTTTTTTTCTCCGTCTAATTGCCTATTCGAGCGTACAGTAGGCGGACGTCCGATCGAAACTGGTAGTCCCGAAGAATTCCCCCATTTTATATGCTGTATAGGGTCCAACTCACACCAAAATGCAGATCGATCGTGTCCAAGCACTTGCGCGTCATCTTTATCTTCATATGGGGATATCGGGGATGGACAGCCCGAAGATTGGTGATATTACTTGACACATTTTTGGCAATTTGAGCTTCTCCTGCCTGATCTTCAGGAGTTTTCAAACACTGGAGGTTTGATCCCACGGATTCTGCCGTCAGCTGCCGCATAATGGATCCACACCCGGATAATCCCTTACCCGACACTTTATCACCTCCTTCCTAGTTAGACGTGAGGTTCATACCTAAATCAGTGAAAATATCGCCTTTTGACTTCTTGCGGTCAAGAATTACAAGCCTCATTCCATCCCAGCCAGTTTCCTCCGAACTTCTCGATTCATCGAAGAGGAGAGCACACCCCATTATAACCCCGAGCATTTTTATCCCATGCAACTGCATGAGATTCTCGCCGACAGATATCAAGTGGCTGTTAAAATTGGCTGGGGTACCAGCTCCACTGTCTGGTTGGGTTAAGACCTTCACCAGTAAGTCCTACGACAATGCGACTGTCCTACTTCTAACCTTCAAGGTGGCGGTGGCTTCCTCCACGTTATGTTGCGATAAAGATCAATGCAAACAATTACACATCTAAAGAATGTGCGGGAAAAGAGTTAAGAAGTACACAGCATATAACACGAGCAAATACGGCCGACGAAGGTGGGTATTTTGTGCGCTTTTTGCTTGACTCCTTCGACTTACCAGGGCCGCATGGCAACCATATCTGCATGGTCGTGATGGGCCTTCATTATCTTCACACCCAACGTCATAGTATCCATACAGGTTTGTTCAACCAAAGAACACATAGCCCTCATCAGTTGGAAATCCTAAAAGTTAGCAAATCTCGAGTCCGACAATACCTTTATGGCTCTTAGAGATAACTCCCCACCCGACGCGGCTATTCGGGATGAGATGGAGAATCCAATGCCCCAGAAACCCTCCAAAGATCGAATAATATACCTTTCACGAAATAACTTCGGCTTTGAAGTAGATAGCCTAGGAAGGCCAGTGATCACGGATTTTGGGCTTTCTGTTTACGGAGAAAAGGCCCCTCATAATCAACCTATCCAGCCAAATACATTAGAGCCAGTTGGGACTACAGCGTTGATATATAGAATCTTGGTGCATTGGTGAGGATCAATCATTCAAGTTGGTGTCCAAAAGATTCCAACAATCTGACTAGATCTGGGAACTGCTTTGTGGGACCGGCCCTTTTGATTATTCAATATCATCATCAGAATCATCTTACAGCGAGAAGACGCACCTGGCCTCTATTATGTCCTTGCTAGGCCCTCCGCCAGAGGATATGCTTGACCGTGGAACCCAAAGCTCGCGATATTTTAATGACGATGGTACTTCGCTTACAAATATGCCACCGCTTGAAAGTCTGTCTTGCTGATGATCAAATAGGTCAATTCAAGTTCCCGGATCTCATTCCGAAAGAGTAAGGGTTTGAAGCAAAGCTTACGGTCATCGAAGGGGACGGGAAGCAAATGTTTTTGAGTTTTGTCTCGAGACTGCTGTGCTGGCGGCCAGAGGATCGAGCAACTGCAGAGGAGCTCCTGGCTTCAAGCCTAGTTTTGGTCGTCGAAAGAATTAGAAAAGATTTATATTGAGGTTTAGTATCACGACGGTCCTTTGTGACAATAGCACTAGAGTCGACTTGAATACGTCTAAAATAAGTACTCGGGGTGCTTTTTAGGCTACCGATACTTTAGGGGAAAAGACATTCCTTGCTCTCAGCTCTTGTCACTTCTAATAGTATAATCAAAATTGTGCTTCAAATATAGCCTTGCTCGGTCCAGCATGCCGCGGGTGAGCTGTCCGAGTTTTGTTGCGGCTGAACTTGCTTAGTTAAAATTCTCTGCCTTTGCTATCAATGTTTTTAGATTTATGCCAGGGGTCATATTTAGAACAGAATGCGCAGTTTGACATTCCTAGAAAGTGGGCATAAAGTGCGTATCACCAGACTCTCTATGAACAAAGTCTAAAAATGGTCAGTTACATATAGACGCAGCACCGAGACACCCAGTTGTATTACATAAAATTGCCTATTTGAGGCCACGGTGGGCGGAAGTCCGATCGAAACAAGTAGTTCCGGAGAACTCCCGAGGTTTGGCGAGACGTAGATCCTATCTAAGTATTTACACGTTATCAACTAAAATTTATCAATTTCAAGTGACGATACCGTTTGACTTGATGCGTGACCCTTTTTGGCATCATTTACATATATGGTCTCACAAGCATCCCCAGGTACACCCTTGGCTCCCCTTCTTGTCGACTTCCCTATTCATTTTGTGAGACTATATCTCCTTTTAGTTCTATTTTGAAGTTTGAAACTAGTGCAGTATATGAAACTACATCCGTCTTGATGCAGAAAGATCCGCACGGGACGAACAGGGAGACCTCAAGGTAACTCCTCAATATACTATGAAGCGAGACTCGAAACAAGATGATCTTTGCCGGTTATCACGCGGGAAGAGGGACAGCAATTCGCTCATACCGTTCATGTTGCCCCAAATGTCGAACTATCCATAATGTCCACAGCTCTCACATTGCCATATAAAAGGAAGCCGCTTGTCTCCGAATTTTTGCAGTATCACAAATCCAACTCCTGAATCAATCAGCAAGAAAGCTCATTATTCTTTCATCTCATTCCAAGATGCAGCTCCTATCTCTTTTCACATCTATGGCCCTCGTGTCTGCGGTGGTCTCATCTCCGACAGCAGACTTCAAAGCAATCCTGGCCCGCGCAGATGATCGGGGCACCGAAACCATTGCTGGGCTCGGGACTCGTAAGCAGGCGGTCTTGGATGCTGGTGGCAACACTCGTGACATGGCCATTGCGATGCTGGAGACGTGAGTTTCCTTTGTGCTCTGTCCCTAATGACCCAGCTTACAAGTATTAGTACCACCATGACTACCGACTACACATATGGTATGTCGAAAGATTTACAGTCGAGAATATTAGCGGTTCTAACAGTGATAATTCAGGTGATGGGAAGACAGGCGACGGCACCAACTTCGGCGTGTTCAAACAGAATTGGTTCATCTTGAGAAACTCTGCGTCTGAATTCCTAGGTCAGACCACAAGCCAGGTGAAGAACGGTGAAATTCTCAAGTAAGTTTTAGGGTGCTCTTGAGGCCCAGATATATATTTACTAACGTTCGACCCCTAGTTCGGATCTGTCAATGGACATCCAAGCTCGTCATGATGGCGAGGAGCATTACGGGTATGAGACTTGGTTCAGTGGCCACCGCAACGGAGAAACGGGTGTGAATAACCCGGGCACGGCGGACATCACTGGTGAGTTGTACCTAATATGATCCTCTCGTTCACGGCAGCTAAATTTATCGACAGCGTACATCGATGCCGTAGCATGGATTCAGGCGCAGCTTGAGAGTGATGAAAAATACCAGAGCGATGACACTCGGTTCTGGGTTGATGTCGTGGCCATTTAAATACGGCGGTGGAAACGGTGTGGCGGAAAGCTATCGACATACCCTTGAATAAGGCTTTGCGCTCTATGCGATGGGACGAGATTTACAGCGGTGGCACATCTTCCTTGGCACCACAATCCTTTTGTTTACCGCTCCGGCGATGTTCTATTTTACTCTTGTTATCTGAGTTTTAGTTACGCGCTCCAAAATCCCAAGTTTTTCGGATTATACAGCCGAACTGCACACTTGCCCTAACGCAAAATGAACGTCATGGGCTAAATGACATAAATTAAAATCTAGCCAACGATTAGGAAATCTTAAATTCGTTCTTCGTCTGCTGCCGTATCACTAAAATTTCCATTTTGAACGTTGTACCGGGAGAGAATGCGTTTTCTTGTTCTTTCAATCGTCCAGCTTATCAGCATCTGCGTTGCCGACGTTCCTTCCTGGGACGCTTGGCCTCATCAACGTATCAAAGTAAATGAAGACGTTAGCATTCACCTACGCTATTACGGCACTGGACCCCCCGTCCTCCTCATCCATGGAAACCCTCAACATAGTGTGAGTTACGACCCTATGGTATCCCAATTTTGGTCTTGCCGGCATCATGACTTTAACACATCCTTCTGGACAATGTTTGTGCATGCTAACCGTCCGCTTTCTTCCAGCTCTCCTACTCTACCATCGCCCCAATTCTTGCACAGAATTACACCGTAATTACCGCCGACAATCGTGGCGCCGGCGACTCTTCAATTCCAGCAGACGACGACTATACTGCCTCCACCCATGCAGATGACTTCAAAGCGATACTAGATTTCCTGCACATCAACGAAACCTACGTCTTTTCGCATGATAAGGGCTCCGGAATTGCAGCGGCGCTAGCGGCAAAGTATCCATCTTACGTGAAGAGAATTGGATTCTCCGAGTATGCCTTGCCTGGCTTCGGATATGAGAATTTATGGACCCCCAGCTCCGGCGGCAGCATTGGCTGGGACTTATACAAGAACTGGCAGCTCGGCTTTTTCAGTGTCCCGGACGCAGCACAATATTTTATCCAAGGCCGCGAGAAGGAGATGCTGGCTTGGTACTTCTGGCACACTTCTTATTCCGGCAATGAAGCCATTAGTGAGGACCACTTGACTCGCTACGCAACATCAATATCCAAACCTGGATTTCTGCGAAGCATGATGAACATATTTTCGGTTTCGACCGTGACCGAAGACGCTTCGTTCTTCAACGCATCATCTAGTCGCAATCCGTTGCCAATGCCGGTGTTGGTTCTTGGAGGCGAGGCTAGCTTTGCGCCGGGGTCTGTTTTGCAACAAAACTTTGGGCCGGTGAGCAGTGATCTCCAAGTAGATGTGATCCCAAAGGCTGGCCATTGGGTGTTGGATGAAAGTCCTGTATGGGTTGCTGATCGGCTATCGACGTTCTTTGGAGAGGATTCCGATGGTATATTGACGGTGGATTTATCGTATTTAACGAACCAGGTGACGCTGGTTTGAATATTTTCGGGGTTCATACCATTGGGAGGTATCAAGCTGAGAATTCTAAATATCTTAGATCTTGATGTATCTATTTTTCTAAAGCTCGAGTATTTTTTAGAACGCCATTCCAAGTCATGCACTCGGGAGTTTAGAATTATAAAACGTTATCAAAATTGCAGCATAAACTCAGTTTGTCTTTTTCAGGAAGCCTCCATTCCCGCTGTTCAATTACCACCTTACTCTTAAGACCGAGCCACGATTGTGATGGCCGATATCACTGGGCTTGTTTACATGCATTTAGATGGAATTCTCATTAAATTGTCTACAGAAACCACCATCTAACGATCGAGTAGCCATACCTAATCCGAATTTTGCTTTCTGATACTTTCTGAAGTCTGCCTCGATAAAGAGAAGAATACGGGACATTGATGAAAAGTGAGAGTCCCAGATTGTAAAATAAGACCTCGTAGCTCGTTCATGGGTATTTATTCATTCTCGTTGGAAAATAGTCGAAGAAACGGTGTAATTTGTACGCATGCAAATCTTTACTTAGAGGTTGGAATTCTAGAATCACTTGGGACATCCGAAAAGCAGATCCCCTTACCATTCCTTCCAAGGTTGCTAGCCTATAATTCCCCCATCACCCAATCGCATACAGTCGATTTTCCTCTCCCACGCCGATGGAAACCAACAGGATATTACGACAGAGTACAGTCATAATGATATAGCTTTCTTGTCAATGCCTTACAAGACTATTCATTGCCAGTCCTATAAACCACATTACTCTGAATCCTCCTATCAGCTGAGCTCTTTTCTAAACACAAAAATGTTCGAGTTTAATGATAGCGCCATCGAATATGGCCGGCAGGATATCGAAGGATTACCTGCTTCAGTCAAAGCATATTGCTACAGCGGTATGGACGATTTCTGTCGGATAATCTCATTTGAGTGTGATCGTCTCTATGGTTCTTTCCGCGTGGGACAAAAGGCAAGTTTGGGGGTAAGTGGTGCAAGTTGGGAAGGACGGAAAGACCATTCCATCACGCTGCCACAGATGGAAGGCACCATTCAATTAGGCTCGGCACAAAAGCCAATTCCCATTCGCAATTCCCACCGCGGTAGGCTTGCAGATAACCGTACTCGTCAGAGTATCCCTCGTAACAGAGACAACACTAAGAATACGCCAGACGAAGAATATAGCCCCGAGAAAGAAGACCACAGCGAACACCTTATCTTCTTTATTGAACCTACGACTTTCGAGCACGACTTCATCAACTCGGATTCTCCTGTTCGTACCAATACATTCTTCAATCCGAAATCAAAAATCCTTATCATCAAAATGGCCGGCCCGGCGCACGAACAAGCCGCAGAGGCTTTCAACGACATGCTTAAAGAGGCCTTTCGGCCAATGGGCCTGCATAAAGCAATTCAGTCATGGGGAAGAACAACGATGCTTGCCAAAGATGGCACAAGGAAGGTGGCAGACGGGGGGTGGGGTCCACAAAGACCCCTGCGCAACGCTCCTAAGAGACCCACAGTTCTGTTGGAGGTCGCCAATTCGGAGACTTACGCCAAGCTCCGCCGTGATGCTCAGTACTGGATAGATCCAGAAAAACAGGAGGCCAATGTGGCTATTGGAGTTAATCTCCATACAAAAAGGCCCGAGATCACGATCGACCAGTGGGAATGGAGCTCCCAAACCTCCCGCCCTATCAACAGAACCCACTTCACCATCAAAAGAAAATCTGATGGTGCAGTTTACTTTGATCCCCATAATCCTCCAGCTCAGCTCGTGATCCCTTTTAAATCTTTTTTTCGACGCCCCGCACAAATCAACAAAGAACGTGATATAGTCATTGGGACACAAGAACTAGTTGAGTTCGCATCCATGGTGTGGGAGGTGCAATTCGAACAAGATCAAGAATGAAACAAGAAGTGTTTTACCGTATAACGGGTGGCTTTCCCTTCTTTTCCTGTCAAGTTCAATTTCGTATTGTTATTCGTCTGTACTAGTTAGGGCATGGCAGTATATGGTGTTTATGGATAACAATCCATATTTTTTTACTGACAGAAATGAGTTGCAAGGGCTTATCCCACTATATTGAAACCACCATAATTAGCCCTGAGAAGAGTCGTAAAGGCACGCACAATGGAAAAGAAGTTTCAGACTGAGCCGCTCATTCATCCTTACGTAGGCTCATGCTCGTGCTCATGCTTAATGTCCTCTATCCTTTAAAAAGCTGGTTGTTGGCCTTGATTAGGCCTTGGGCTATGTATGTAGTACCCCAACCGAGAGATATATGATAGAAGTAAGCCTCGCCCCAATTTCCAGAGACTTTCCCTCGCTACAAGCCTTCCTTGGCTACGTTTACCCACAACACCAATTGCACTAACAAATTACACTTGAACAACTACCTATATGTTTCGACATCTATGCTGTTTATTGCATTATGCTTTGCTCCAAGGTTAGCCTTCCCATCTCCGCCTAACCGCTTTGTGTAAGAGTACGGTTGGATGACTTTAGTGGTAAGCAACCATCACGCAGCCCTTCCAGGCCCAGCGGTGATCCAGGTTCATCGTGTTCTTGGTCATTGTCCTCTTTTTCTCTCTCTCGCTTTCCATAATTATCTCAGTCCCTCTAGACCTATACATCCTCGTTTCTAAGGATGACGATTACATCTACCATATATACATATTTCGTTAGATATTTTCTCCTATAATGCCTAGTGATAGACACCACGGCATATTCCATATTTACATCACCATTGTCTAGCTAGGAATAGAGGTAGGCAATTAACTCTAGAAATAGAGACAGTGCGCCACTCAAGGGCCATCGAAAAGTAGATTGACCAATCATCAGTGTTATGGGAACATATCCTACCCAGGGGTAGGCTAGAAGCCTACATATATAAGTGATCAATATGTACAACAAACAGTAGTGATTCTCACCCGATCTACGACGGTCTATAGCGCTCAATGACAAATGCCTGATTTTACTCCCTCGATGCGTTATTTTGGCCTGGCAGAAAAATAAGAATAAGTGAATTACTCTTACAGATCCCTTAATAAGTAATGTACACTGCCCAGGTTCCGCTAACCTAAGGTAGGAATGAAAATAAATCCTTTGATCTTCATAACGAGTTGGTTACAGTACACTGTATAGAGAGGCCGAAAGGCGATCTAAAACAGGGCTTAATTCAGGCATTTGTCATTGAGCGCTATACACCGTCGTACCCTATCTATAGCACGCTCACCCTTCCATCCCATCACTCAGTCACCCACAACCATCCAGTCTCTTGTACTCTATAATACTCTCCCAGACGCAATATAATACATACGACCATAGGGTGTGGAAAACAGGGCTTCCCGTCCGCTCAGCCGTACTTAAGCCACACGCCGGTGAGTTAGTAGTTGGGTGGGTGACCACCAGCGAATCCTCACTGTTGTATGTTTTTTTTAAATTCACATATTTCCTTAGAATAACGCATAATTCAGGCAACAACAATGTAAAATCAGATATCCGATCCCTGGCATACTACACCTTCACCTTCCGAATACGCTAAGACTTCAAAGATATTACCATCTGAGAAGAGCTGTGACGTAACGCTTTATTCCATAGCGAACTTGATGCGACAATTTTGTCATTTGCAAGATGAGCATATACATTTGTCGAACGCAAGATCGGTCCTAGTTAAACAGATGATTGCTGACTTTTACCACAACCCATTTTGTCTCACCCCTCGTCGCGTTCTCGTTCACTTCCTAGATGCAAGAACGAGGCCGTCTCATATTTCAAGTGTGACAGAAAATCTCCTCCGCGGACCTAGAGCCAGAGGTAACACAACTCCAGGAGTAATCATGTCTATCAGTAACAACCCCTCCACCTACATTATAAATGTCGCATGCCATGGTGGTTTGAAGTACCCGAAGAATATCGGTTGCAACATCCACTTCGCCGCCCGGGCTAGGCGACACACGACAATACATGGCGGAGCCCGACTTGAACCCTGGCGGAAACTGAACCCATTTCAGCACCTTATAATCGGAGCGATTCAAGCCAGAAAGTAAGTCTCTAGTCGAACTGGCAGGATTCTGGCACAGGTGGATATGGATCTGTTCTTCCGAACGGGTCAACGCGCTATTGATGGCCAGCGTTCCGTTTGCTCGGTTGTATTCTTGCTCGGGATGTCCACTGCGGAGAGTTTTCTGCCCAAGTTGGAACCCGCCGTCTGCATCTGGGGCTGTATGTAGTTGAAGGATTCCCGGCAAGAGCTGGGTAGTTGTGATCAGATCACCCCGGCTAGTGACCATCCATACTGGGGGACTTGCTTTTCCTGGAGTGATCTTTTTATCGGGGATACAGTTTGCCTTTGGATTTGGACTTTGTAGATCCCGGATGCACCCACACAGACTGTGGAACCAGATATAGCAGCCGTTACAATCGCTATTTGAGGAGACGCAACCTGAGTTGCAGGTTGTAAGTTGGGCTCGGGATTGGATCCTTATCGGGGGATTGCCGCAGGCCTGGTAGCAGGTCTGAGGGCTTGTTAGGCAGGTTAGATTCTTTGGGTCTGGTGGAAATTTGGCCGGACAGTCGCATTGGCTGACATCCATTTTGGAAATATCATCAGATGTGCATAATTTTGCTTGAGGGTTTTGCTCTAAAGGTTCCTGTCGGAGAGTCCCTTCCCTCTGCAGACTAAGGACGCTTGGGACAAGGAGGCACATAAGAACTCGTTCGTAATTGGACTTCATTGTAGCGATTTGTCGTAGTTAGATATTGGAATTGAGAGTGGAAATCCCTTGTTCAAGGACGACTATGCTCTGGACTGGATGTCGAGAAATTCGATATCTTTATAGGAATCCTAAGACGCCATTAATGACGCAAGATCGGCATACTAGCTTGTATCTCTTGAGTCTAGGTACGTCTAGATCCCTAGGAGTTGATTGAGGATTCTTGATGCGGCATCCTAGGATGTCAGAATCCAAGCTAACCACGGGTATGGTATCTCTGGGAACTAGCAGTGCGATATTTTTGTGGAGTGCAAGCTCAGCTGATTTATTAGAAAGATGATGTATTATCTGCGGCTGATTTGGTACTGGATTCCTGCAATCCAAATAAACAAATCTTGGACCATCTCCACTGGCTCCCTATTGGATGGAAGGTGTCGAGATCGCCTCTCACTTGCACTAGTTCAATTGCATTCTATATTTCAGTTCTACAGTATTATATATGCGACCATAAATTTATTTAGGTCTTTGTTAATTGGAAGCTATCCTAATTTAATCGAGAATTAGAGATCTAATAGTCCCCTAGAGTCCTACTTGGCATATGAATTGAAGACCTAATAATACAGAAAATGATAGCTTAACTTATATACATTATGACGCTCTAGACTATACGGAATGCTCAGTCAAATTTCCTATGGGAATTCCCACTACTCGCGTGAGCCGGGTAGTTAAGGTAGTGCCCGCCCATGGGCATTTCCAAGTGGGTATTACCCGATTAATTAAGGCCACGGGCACTGCCCGCCCCGTTGCCCGCTAGCATTGTCAAGGTCTAGATATATTTACCCAGTGATAGGCTTGGGGCCCCAAATTGGGTTACAACCAGCAAACACGCTAATTACGTCCTCGGGTGTATAATCCAGCTGATTTAGCGGGTTTATGACCGCTACCTACGTCAGACCCTTACTTAGGTGAAAACTGGGTCGAACTGGGCCTAAACTGGGTTTTCTGGGGCCCCAGTCACTGGGGCTGGGTTGGATCTAGGTTATGAGCTTTCGATCCAGACCCAGACCGGGTTGGGGTTTGGGTCATGCAGAAGCCTCAGAACATAGAACCGAGACATGTCTAGAAAGAGAATGTAGCCAGTTGAACTAATTAATGGGGCGGAAGCCGGAAAGTATCTATACCCTGCTGTCAAGCAAACAATTGCTCAGTCAGTAAGCAAACAGATGGCCAGCGACGGAGTGGTCCAACAGATGGCGAGGGTGTAAATTCAATATACATATTTCCGTACGAGCCTGACTTTTATCATCGTTATGCAGTGAATTGGTTGATTATGTGGCTATGGTATAAAGGATTATCACAGTTTATGCAAAGTTTATTTGCTCTCTTCTGTTTCTTCGGCAATCTTCACCAACTGTGCCTCTCGTTTTTTGAGCACATTCTGAATTTCCTCAACGGTCTCTTTCAACAGGTCTTCTGCCTCACTTCCCCTCTTTTGCGCGATAGCCTGTAGTGACTGCAATTGAGGGATGACGCTGGACCCACCAGGTACCATCTTGAGCCACTTGTCCAGGTCACCCAAGCCGCTTGTCTTCGCTTGTCCAACCTTGTCCGTGATGTACTTCTCCACATCCTCCGTCTTACCCGAAGAAGCGCTGTCCTTGACAAGACCCCACAGATCTTTAGGGTTGCCCTTTTTCAAGGTATCGGCGTTGTCTTCAACCATTTGCTTGAGCTTTGGGTATTTATCAAGGTACTGCTGGGCCTCCTCGAAACCCTTCTGCCATGCCTCCTCCCCTAGCTTTTCAAACTTTGACTTCTGCTCTTGGATCAAGTTTTTGATCTCTTCAACTGACTCGCCATTTGTGCCGCGCTGCAAAATGCTGGAGATTTGTTGCCAGGTCCGAGTTAACTCTTCCTTCGCTTGGGGCCCATGAGCGTCGCCCATCTCCTTCAGTTGATCGAAACTACCACCGACCTTCTCCTTGAGTCCGGGGTGATTGTTGAGAACATTCTCCGTGGCGTCGCCGGCAAGCTCGAACAATTGCTTGAGATATTTTTGTAGCACGTTCAAAGCCTTGGACGCAGAGTCTATGCTCAATGCTTCTTTCTTCGAGATATCCTTCAGCTCGGTATATGCATTTTTGACCACTTGATCAAATTGCTTTCCATGATCGTTTCTGATCTTCTCGAGGTCATCAAAGGCGGTGTCCACGTAGCCGCGCGCGCCAGGGATGAAGACAGCATAGCCTTTGATCGTATCCTTTAACCAGACAAATGCCTCGTTTGGCTCAGGTGTCTTTTCAGTGACTGTCCGCTTGGCCTGGTCGATGTATGCTTGTGTCTGCTTGCCGGTGTTGACGAGTGTCTTGGTTCCAGAGAAGTGGTACCAGGTGTATCCCGCAAGGAAGGCGGCAGCTCCACCAGCAAGACCGCCAATCAAGGCGGGATTGCCACTAGTGGAAGCCGCATTAGATGCGGTGGATTGGAAGCGAGAGTTGATAAAGCGAGCGTTGGGTTGCAGTCGCTGTCTGGCGGACCTTGCTGCAATTCCTGAGCTTCGTCCGAGCATGTTGAAAATATTGGGAAGATGGGGTGAAAATGAGAGAATATTGTGAACTGCAATACTCGTCAACAGGTGAGGTTAAAGTGTAACAAATACTGAAAAGTGTTTAAGCAGACGGAGCACGAGTTTTAATAGGCAAAGAGGACACCCAGAACAGCTGTAAATCCGATTCCAGGAACAGTTCGTACCGTTAACTGGGGTTGATCGATATGACGTGACTTCCAAGTTATAGGCTACGCTACTGGCGCTACCCAGCTCCAGGCGTCAGGTAATATACTGGTTCTGCTTTTGAGCCGTCATACTGCATCTTTGCAGAAAGTATGCGAAATCCAGTAATTCTAGATTCGGGCCAAGCTTTTAAGAATGACCAAATGACGTCATCCATATATTGTATGCGACTCCCTATTGTGGCCTGTTTTGCCAAGAAAGACGAGATAACTAGTGAAAATGATCCATCCAAGTATTCTTGTCTGACCTTCAATCGCTTTTGCCTTTCTCTCTCTCTGTATGGGAATTTTCCAAAGGCACTCTAGGATGAGCGCGGCTAGTTGATACGAGTGAGAAGTTTACGTCATATTTACCCTAATCTGGTCCTGGGCTGTTCATCAAGAGAATGAGTAATATATATCCTAATCGATGGCATCGTTAACTGGATAAGAATATAAATAGTTTCAATCCAAATATAGCCAAACTACACACTAAGACATTCAGCCATCGCCTTCGGCAAGGTTCTTTCCGCATGACCGCACCTCCATCCCACTCAGTAAATCAAGCTTCAGCTGAGTTTTCCTTCTCCTGGACCTCACCGAAGGCCTTGTCTCCATCGAAGATCAACCCAACCTCTTCCAAACTGCGGCCCTTGGTCTCAGGGAAGCCAAAATAAACAAGAACGATCTCAACGGCAATAACGCAGCAATAAACAATATAGTATCTCCAGCTGATCGCATCCATTGCCACGGGGTTGGCATATCCATTGAAGAGAATGGCACATGTCGACGCAATCTGCATGATATTCGTTCCTTTGGCACGAAGGTGGGTAGGAAGTACTTCAGTAACGTAGACCCAGGGGGGCCCATTGAGACCGGCGTTGTAGAAAAGCTGATACATGAAAATCATCACGATTACCCCACTGCCGAGACTGCTATCTTTGAAATCTCGCTGTTCATTGATTGCGGATAAAACTGTCCAGATCACGAAGCAGGCCAGCATGCCCACGGTTGAGAAAAGGAACAGGCGTCGTCGACCAGCTATTTCCATAAACGAGGCTAGAATGATTGAGATTCCAAGGTTGAACACTGTCAAGCCACCGTTGATGCGGAGCTGCTGGGGATCCGAGGTCAAGCCAATCGAGTTGAGAATCAGGTGAAGATAGTACGAGGTCAGACCGTTGCCCGAGAGCTGCATCATGCAGGGCACTGCAATGATGATAAAAAGGCGATGCAAGTTGCCGCGTGTGCTTAGGAACTCTCGATACCCAGTTGTAGAAGCTCCTTTCGCGGTCTGGATTGATAATATGATTTCTTTCATCTCAAAGTCGACCAGCGCGGAGTTCTCGTCTCCACCAGCGTGGTACTTCGTCAACACCTTTCGGGCTTCCTCGTAGCGGTCTTTCTGCACAAGATATCGGGGCGACTCGGGAAGAAGATAGACGAAAAGCACTTGCAACAGGGGAAAGAATCCCTGTAAAAGGGAGGGGATGCGCCAGGACCATGACATGCTTGGACCCATGAAATAGGTTCCGTATGTGATCCATGCAGCGAGCAATGCTCCCAGGTACCACAAGTTGTTGTAATAGCCGACCAATACAGATCTATGTGTCGGATACGCCAATTCACTAACCAACATCGGGGATGCTTCGACGGCGATCAGACCACCGAAACCAATCACCATACGGGAGACCAAAAACATAGCGTAATTCTGCGCGGCACATTGAAGAACGGCTCCAATGACCAAGAGCGCCGATCCGATGAAGATTGGGAATCGTCGGCCCATGTGGTCACAGAGCCAAGGAGCAATAGGAAAAGCGAGGATCTGACCGAAGATCACTCCGTTGGAAAGTGAGCCCAGGCGGCTACCAGTTGGATGGCCGAAAAAGTTCTGCCATTGGCTCATTGACTGCAGGCCGTTGAGCATGGATCCATCATAGCCATTTGTCGTCGAGGATAGATACGGAATGATCATCCCAAGATTGAGGAGCAAAAGATGACGCTCCTTGTACCATGGTTTGCCGGTATCTGGGAGAACACTTTTCAGGGTCCATTCCGCGGGGCGATTGGTGTCATTCTCGTGGACAATGGTCGTCGGCTTATCTTCCTGGTCATTCATCTTGATCGCAACCTTCTGAATTGAATGTGCAAGAAAGGTGAGTAAAGTGCAGATGAGAACTGGAATTTCCCTGGCGCGATCCTTATTATATCACCTTCCCATCACACTGCTCCGTCACTCCGCAATGAACATGCGCATTGTGGTTTAGATGGCTTGACTCAACTTTGTGGTCTGGTTTTCCTTTTCTTTTGCCTGTCCACATGGAAAAGCTAGTGCTGTCGTATTTGGGGCCCTGAATTCCCGAACTCCGCTGAGACTACCTTAGTGTGGCGTATTAGCACGGGCCGTTTGTAGCGAGCAATTGGCCGTCGTCGGCTTAGTGGCCCGTTCAAGGCTAGTTCCTGCCCCGAAGTGAGCCGACCTGATTTTCCCCGCAGCGGCATCCCCGGATATTTGCTCCTCGTCCGGGGAAGAGATGAAGGAAGGATGGAGACTTCGTCAAACGGCGTGACTACGGGCAAATCAAACTTTCCCCATATTAAGACTAGGGGGTTCTAACCTGATTGAGATAAAGGGTGAAACCACTATGTGAGCACTACGACCAAAGTAGAAATAATGAGAATAATGAGGGAAGCCCCTCTTTGCTGTTCCGAAACTCCGCTGAATACATATTTGACTTTATGGCCTGGTCTCTTCTCTGCAAATGCAAAGATGTTAGTGAGACCGTGCTTCAATCTTAATGGAAGCGACCTACCAGTCTCAGATCCAACCAGAGGCCTCGGCCTCCGACATGGAATCCACTACTCCACCCGATAAGCCTAGTCTCCAGAAACGAAGACACCCCCGTTCCGCCGCAACCTACCCCCGGAAGCGGGCTACTCAAGCATGCCAAACTTGTCGCCTTAGACGCACAAAGTGCGATAATACCCGGCCCTCTTGTGCATCCTGTGTGCGGCTCGGGGCGGAATGTTCCTACCAGCAGCCTTGCTTTTCGACGTGAGTGTATAGGGAGCGATCAAATTGTCACCAAATGTTCAAAGAAACACAATTAACCAAGCAACAGATTTGATTCCGCCAGTCTGGCGATTCTCAAACGGATCGATGATCTGGAATCACTGATCCAGACCAAGGTGAACGATCTACCTCCGGTGGGTCCGTCTAACGTTCCCCTTTCTACATCGCCGCTTAGCATATCCCATGAAATTTGGTCACCTGTGCTTGACCAGCAGACACAATGGAAACCCTCTTTTATCAACATTGAGGAGGTTCTCAGATGGCCTGTTTTCGATGACCAAGAACTTGAACCGCGACTGTATCTAATATCTCCATCCGAAGAGAACACAAGTTATCAGGACCTACCGATATCCGTGGATCTTGACCTCCATGCGGCCGACCACCTCGTTCACAGTTTCTTCAATAATGTACACATCTTCAACCCTACGCTAAAGGAGGAGGATATCAACGAATATGTGAGGACTGTGCGATTGAATGGTATTGGGTGGGACGCAATGTCTTGTCTGTTGGTGAGTGCCCCTAATCTATTTTCATTTCCCTTGCTCATGGCATACCAGCTTCTCATATACGCCAATGGTTCAATCGCGACACCATTTGTAAGGAATGGGCAGGGCGTATCTTCTAGTCTGTTTCACCAGTCAACGGAATTTTTACAAGCCGAAGCATATTTCCTTGCCGCGCAGAAGCGGATGGGCATGCTGCTCTGCAGAAGCGGTGCGATTGAAGCGCAATGCTTTTTTCTAGCCGGTGTGTATCTAATGACAACATTGCGGTCGGTGGAGGCATGGAGGATGTTTGTGCAAGCACTGGCGTGCTGTCGGGGATTTTCCATTCCCCATACCCATGGTAACCGTCACGAAGACGCGTGGGACACGAAGCAGAGAATATACTGGACCTGCTTGAAGTCTGAGCTGTAAGTAGACCGAGCCCAAACCAACCGGCATTGTCTAATATCACGTTGATAGAGAGCTGCGGCTGGAATTAAATCTTTACCAAAAGAATGTTCTGGATCTGACATACCCTACATTCTTTCCGTCGCCTCCAGAAGAGCTCAAGTCCAAAGATGAAGCGGCATGGTACTTCTACCTCGCCGAAATCGCTTTGCGACGACTGGAAAACCGCATTCTGGGCTATCTTTACCGACCTTACGCGGTAGACTCACAATCCAACATGGAAGCTGTGATTCTTGACTTCGAGGAGCAAGCAGACGCATGGTAGGCAATGTCTCAGATTGAACAAGACATCAATTAATAAATGCTAGGCTGCGATCTCTTCCCGAAGCATTGGCTCCAGATGCAGGCAATCCCCGTACAGACCAATATGAGCCCTTCCGATTCATTCTCAGTGGTCATTTCCTTGACTGTCAAGAGACAATGTACTGGCACTTTCTGGTCGAGGCCGTACATGGCCGAGCGGAAGGAAACAGCGACATCCTTCTGCGCAAAGGACTGAGGGTCTGTGTTGATAGAATACAGCAGAATCGCACAGGATTCTACCATCGTCACCACGGAACATGGCTCATGCTCCGGTCGTGTACAAGGAGTGCGTTGGTGCTACTTGCAGCTGAGCGCAGCGTAGAGCTGGTCCACTTACTACCTCTAGGCTGGGAGGCGGTGGTATTTGATGTTTGTAGGATGCTAGAATTCTGGAAGGATGAGTCCAATGATGTAATGGGGTTGTTCACTGTTGTTCAAACGCTGCTGGAAGCCAGGGGACATTAGTTGGGTATATTTTATTATTTTCACCAGCTGCGCAAAATGTACCGAATAGTAATGGATTATTTCAAGCTATTCTTCAAAGTATTTTAGGCAAATTATGCAAATGTCCCGTGAGAAGGAAGTTCCCGGATGGATGTAACCTGGTCCGCGATGCAGGTTCCACTCTCATGGCTTAAGTCCGATACTCCGCGATGCAGGCTTACTTTGTACTGGAGATATTTCAATAACGCAAAGTATTGCAAAGCTCGCATTACTCAAGAAATTTAGATAATGGTTGGCTTTAAGAAAGTGATCTGCCGGCTGGAAGTGCAATCGCTTTCTGTTTTACCATCTCCTCACACTCTGTTCTGCCATTATGTCGGCGATTGATGTCGAATACGTGCTGTCAGAACTCTCTTTGAATGAGAAGGTCTCATTGCTCTCAGGTTTGTCACCGTAACCAGTTCGAATTTGCGCCGCTGACCAGATCAAAAGGAATCGATGGCTGGCACACAGCAGCAATCCCGCGACTTGGGATCCCCTCAATTCGCATGTCAGATGGGCCAAACGGTGTTCGCGGCACCCGCTTTTTTAACGGAGTTCCTGCAGCATGTTTGCCCTGTGCCACGGCATTAGGTGCTTCATTTGACGCGGAGCTCATATTTTCGCTTGGAAAGCTCCTTGGTCTGGAATGCAAGGCAAAGGGCGCTCATGTCCTCCTAGGTCCAACGATCAATATTCAACGAAGTCCCCTTGGAGGTCGCGGGTTTGAGTCGTTCTCCGAAGATCCTGTCCTTTCGGGCTCCTTGGCTGCGAGTTATTGCTTGGGCGTGCAGAGTGAGAACGTGATCCCGACGCCGAAGCACCTTGTATGCAACGACCAAGAGCATGAGCGTGTTGCTGTGAGCTCGCTTGTCACTGAGCGTGCTCTACGGGAGATATATTTGCTTCCCTTTCAGCTAGCCATCACGAGCGCCAACCCCGGAGCACTCATGACCTCGTACAATAAGGTCAACGGATGTCACGCCAGCGAAAGCCCGGACCTGCTCCAGAATGTTGTTCGAAAGGAATGGGATTATAAAGGTCTCATAATGAGTGACTGGTTCGTTGTTTCGCTTACTTAATACTTCCATGGCTGACCAGAACAGGTTCGGCACCTATAGTGTCTCCGAGGCCGTCAATGCCGGTCTGGACCTTGAAATGCCTGGCCCATCTCGATTTCGTGGGCCGGGCTTGGTTCATGCCATAACATCGAACAAGGTCTCCGAGAGGACTATCAATGACCGGGTTCGCACTGTTTTGGAATTAATAAAGCAAGCAGCTACCTCGGGAATCCCCGAGAATGCGCCCGAAGTCCAACGGAACCTTCCCGAGGACAAAGCATTACTCCGCAGAGCAGCCGCCGAGTCTATTGTTCTTCTCAAAAATAGTGATCAGATTCTTCCTCTTGATCCGATTAAAAGGACCCTTGTGATCGGACCTAATGCCAACATCGCAGCGTACTGCGGCGGTGGCTCTGCGGCCCTGTCACCTTATTATGCCATTACACCCCTGGAAGGAATCAGTAACAGCTGTACCGGGGGTGTAACCTTCTCACAGGGAGTGTATAGCCACAAAGAGCTACCACTTCTAGGAGACCAGCTGAAAACTGAAGATGGTCAGACCGGATATATATTCAGTGTGTTTACCGAACCCTCTTCCAACAAGGACAGAAAGGCTGTAGACATCCTACACATGAAAAGTAGCTCCGCCTTTTTGATGGACTACAAGCATCCAGAAGTCCACTCAGACCTCTACTATATCACCATGGAAGGGATCTTCGAGCCCACAGAAAGTGGGATATATGACTTTGGCCTTACGGTAGCTGGTACCGGAGAGCTCTTCATTGATGGAGAAAAGGTAGTCGATAACAAGGCCAATCAGCGACAGGGAACATCCTTTTTTGGAATCGGGACCCCAGAAGAGTGTGGCTCCAAGTACCTCGAAGCAAATCAACGGTACAAGATTGTTGTCGACTACGGTACTGCTCCGACTTCGAACCTGAAACTACACGGGGTCGTGTCATTTGGACCGGGAGGTCTGCGAGTGGGAGGATGCAAACGGATTGACACAGAACGAGCCATTCAAGAGGCTGTCGATCTGGCAGCTACAGCTGATCAGGTAATTATTTGCGTCGGGCTCAGTGGTGAATGGGAAAGTGAAGGATTTGACCGTTCACACATGGATCTCCCGCCCATGTCGGATCAGCTAGTTGAAAGAGTCCTCGCTATCCATCCAAATGCCGTGGTTGTTGTGCAAAGTGGAACGCCTGTAACCATGCCGTGGGCTCGGGACGTGAAGGCACTTCTTCATGCGTGGTATGGTGGGAATGAAACAGGGAATGGCATTGCGGATGTCATCTTTGGGAATGTGAATCCGGTGGGTAGCAATCAAGTTGTATATTCCTCATACACACCAGCTAACTTTACATCCCAGTCTGGCAAACTTCCTCTCAGCTTCCCAGAATCTATCGAGCAGAACCCGGCATACTTGTCTTATCGATCAGAAGGAGGCAGGGTTTTGTATAGCGAGGACGTTTACGTCGGTTACCGTTACTACGAAAAGATCAAAGTGAAGCCTCTCTTCGCATTTGGTCATGGTCTCTCGTACACAGCATTCCGCCTCTCAACGCTTGCTGTTTCCCAGCCGTTGAAGGCTTTGAACAGAGTCAAGGAGGAAGTGCTGGCAGTTTCAGTCTCAGTGGAGAATGTTGGATCTTGCAGTGGGGCGGAGACTGTTCAGGTATACATCTCACCACCTTCCAACGCTAGCATTGGCCGCCCTGTGAGAGAGCTCAAGGGGTTTAAAAAGGTCAAACTCCAACAGGGCGACAAACAAGAAGTCGTGATTATCATCCCGGTTGCCCTGGCGACCAGTTTCTGGGATGAAAGGCTGTCTGCCTGGCTTAGTGAAGCGGGAGAATATACAGTCACCGTTGCTGGTACTGGTGAGCAGAATGTTCTCTCGACAGGATTCACGATTTCCCATACCAGGGAATGGAACGGCTTGTTTGAGCCTATCATGCCTGCACCATGATTTGAATGTTAGGAGTTAACCTGGGTGTTTACTGGGACACCGAACTATCTTCTTTCCCAGTCTATGTTGTTTGCATTTCTTTATAAAGGATTATCTTGGCACAGACCTACCCAATGAGTTGGTAATCAAGTAGACTAGGGGTTTGTTTCAAGGATGTAATTGGCAATCAGGACTTATAAAAAATGCAGTGTCGTTGAGAGCAGAGTTTTGTCAAAAGCCTTGTGCTATAGTAATAAGACTATTCTCGGCTCTATGCAATAAAGTGCGGCTACTAAGTGGGGCTCTTTTGGGGGCGTAGGTAGTCTCAAAAGCCGCAAAAGCCGGGCCTGAGCTTTGGGGCTGTTCGCCAAAGACCGAGGCCGAAAAAGGTTCCGGTGCCACCAACTACCTACCGCCTTGGCCTGTAGATTATTCATATTACTTGGCCTATATCATAAAGACCCATTTTCTTGACCTGTTCTATTTCTCTAGCTGCTAGTTTCAGGCGGCCGCGTTTTGCGTTCTCTAAATTCCAAGCCTTTTTGGTTCGCCATCCAAGAGTACACTCTCCAAATATAACCACAATCATCCTTCAGCCTTCATCACACACATCGATCTTCGCCTATCATGGCCACATCCCTCAAACCAGCCCCCACCATTACTGTGTTCCGCGGTTTCCCCGAAAAAGGTTGCTACACCTGGTCGCCGTTTGTCACTAAGCTCGAGGCCCGGTTACGTTTTGGCAATATCAACTACAGCATCGAGGCAGGTTCACCCCCAAAAGGTCCTAGGGGCAAGGTACCCTACATCAAACTCGAGGACGATGGCCAGTCTCAATCTATGTCCGACTCTACCCTAATCGCAAAGTTGTTCATTGCGTCTGGATACCTAGAGGATCTCAATCACAGACTCTCCCCCGTGGAGAAAGCCCAAGACCTTTCCCTCAAGGCCCTGCTAGAGGATAAGCTCTATTTCTACCAGGGCTACGAGCGGTGGGTCGTAAACTATTACGCCATGCGCTCCAAAATCCTAGCAAGCGTCCCCTGGCCTGTGCAGGTGATTGTCGGCAACATAATCTACAACAAGAACGTCCGCAACCAGCAGGGTCAAGGAACAGGCAGCTTCTCTGGCGAGGAAATCGCGATCTTCCGGCAAGAAATCTGGGAATCTGTCAACGGGCTCTTATCAGCTGCGCACGCCCAGCATCAGGATCGGGAAGGGCCCTTCTGGGTGTGGGGCGGCGATGCCCCCACCGAGGCCGATACAGTGGTGTTTGGCTTTGTGGTGTCAGGCCTGGTCTGCGGAGCGTAAGTACACATCCAAGGTGGTATGCCTCAGGGTATACCTCAGCTGATGATAAACCGTGCTGACTGTTCGGAAGGGCTCCGGAGACCAAGGAGATTGTGAATAGTTACCCGGCGCTGGTCAAGTATGCTCGAAAGATCCATGAGAAGTATTTCCCGGATTATCAGCTCTGGGAGTAAGTTGGGATTCATAATTTGCTATATCCCTTTCCCTTACATTTGAAAATGTAACGTTACCGGTGTTGAAATCCCAGTCAATTCACAGTGATTAACCTAGGATGGTTATAATACGGAACCTGTTTCGAAAACATAATCAAGTATTTTTGTCTTTAACTCATAATTAGAACAAATCCACATTCAGGCAACTTTGGGGATTCATCAAGATATATGACGGGCTCTGAGCTGGGTTCAAATGTTGAAAAGATATAAATGACATTTGAGAGATTGGGACTGAAATTTGTATACCAATCACGATTAGTTAGGAAAAGGCTAGTTGTTCCATAGCGTATCCCCGTCACTGATTTCCTATGAAATTGCATATCTGTCTTGTGGCTCTAGGATATCTACCATGTTGGGGGGATATAATAATCCTCCCAACGATCCGACTCAGCATCTTTGAAAGTATCAATAGTACCTTCTACTCCTTTGGGCCCAATAGACCAGACGCCGTCTTCAACCAGCTTGCGCCAACAATCCAACAAACGCTCCAGCCGCTGAGGGCGGTAGTAGTCACCACCAAAAGGCTTGAATCCATGCTGAAAGAGGTCTGCAAAGCTTCCCCTATCAGTAAGCTCCCCATCGCTTCTTCGTGCGCCTACGCTCCTACCCCAACCATCATTGAGGGTGAAGGGAAGTAAAAGCCGAAATCCGTCCTCAGCCGTGTCAAGGCCGTTTCTCTCCACCGCCGCGGTATATAGGCCTGCAGAGACACGAGACGGTGTGAGCGTATCGGTTGATATTGAATAGTAATCCAATAATAAAAAAGGAGTTGTTGTTCTCGTGAGCTGAATAGGACGCTGGTCGCCGCCTTCGGCGGGGAAAAGGCATACTGGCGGTGCGGTGTGCTGAGAGTGGGGTAAGACGGTAAATGGCTGTGCTGCTATAAACCTAGACGAGTCGGCCGGAGGTAAGAGAAGGCCCGGAGCGATGTAGTGGAACCGGGGGCGTCTCGCGCGCGTTAGAAACGAACGCGCAAAGGAAGGATCGGGCACCAAGGCGGCATTTAGGACGGTTGATGCGACAAGTGGCTCTGGATTATCCGTATCAATCCTGGAAATAGGGCCTATTAGTGATAGTGGGTTTGGCAGCTGTGAGATACGCGCCTCAATGGCCCGACACAGCCGATCCCACGCGCCGACACACGTAGTAACCTGGGCTTCGCTATAGGGGCGCCACTCCCAGGGCCCGATTTTCTCGAAGTCGAACAGGGCTGGCTCTTCATGAGGCGAAGCCACAACCTTTCCAAGCTGAATAAGGTTGATCCAGTGGGAGAGCACTGTCTCTAGTGGGTTCCAAATGTCTGGATGATCCTCAACTGGGAACCCGTAGTCATAGGAATCAAGATGCATGAAGACTGCGACGCGATGGAAGCGTTGGTGGTAGATAACACCGCCACCGCTGCCCTCGCCCGATAAGCCCACAGGGCTCAAGCGCACCAGGCTATCAACCGGCTGGTCTTGAAGATCAGCTACAAATTCCTCAATAAGGCCGTCCGGCGTAGGGAGCCCCCATGCGAAAATAGAGAGTGGCGGGGGAAACTGGTCAGGGTTATCACTAGGAGGTATCATAGCGGTGTCAAGGAAAGCCACCAGTGATGGATCAAGCCTTGGACGAAGAGCTTCAGCTTCTGCACCGAACGCCGTGAAAAAGTTGGTGCTATTTTCATTCAGAGTTGCTAGCGGACGACCTTCAGCGAGCCAGGAATATTGGGCCAGATAGTTGTATAGAGCTGCACATCGTGGGTAATCCATCCCTTCGACATCATCTCGTGGAGGGTTATCTGGCCTGACAAGCAAGCCAGTGATATCCGGAAGTTGAGAAACATCCATTGAGATGAAATCGGAGTGTGTGGCTGCGTACCAGGTGAGAACCCTCGCTTATTAATAAAGGACAATGTGCAAAGAAAAGAATATATTATGAAGTGTTGAGTGGGGTTGGTGGGCGGAATCAGGAAGCTAGAAGGCGTAATTCTACCGAGCAAAAGCGGCGAGGGGGTGAGCACTAATCCGGAAAGTGGAACATTTGAACCAAAATCTGCCATGATAATGCAAAGAGGACTTCGAATATACACATGGTAAGCTTATTTGTTTACTGCGATAGCCAATTCTTAGCTAATCGATATAGAGGGTTACATCAGGAGGGGGATCCAACAGGGCCTCCGGCTAGAATTTGCCATATTCTGCGGACTTCATGAAGACGATCCACGAGCCTTAGAAGATCCAGATCTGTTCAAGAAAATGTGGTTTACCAAGGGCTCAGATAAGCTTATCTTTGATTTTATCATCTCGTTTTGGATAAAACTCAAATCATTTATGATCCAACGGTTAGTGCATGAGGAGAAGGCATGGATAGATGATTATGGGGATTGGCTGGTTCACGAGGGAGAAACCATGGACGAAGCAAAAGCGACGATGGATTACGCAGAGCGTCAGAGGCTCAGTGATGAAGCCATACAAGAGTCCGAGCGGATAAGAGAAGAGGAGCGACAAGAACAAGAAAGGTACGATGCGGAAGAAGATGCAATGTTTGAAAACGAGCATACACAGGAGCTGGAGGAAAGATGATCAATATGAGCCATTTTTCAGCTTTATCATGGGCAAAAGTAAGGCAGTTTACTGTCATTAAAGGTTTTATGAATTCTCTGTCTCACTCATGTCCAAATTACTTGACATTCAGTAGGCAAGGAAGCAACTGAAGTGTATATAGATTTAGCGTTCAACGTAAATTCATCAAAACAGGTTTAACTAGTGGATATCCACATCAAAAGAAAGTGATAATCTAAGCTGCACTAATGACAAGGTAGTTTCTGTAGATCATCATGATGTAGGCAAGGCTTCACGTTCCTGATCAAGGTCGACTTGGTAAGCTTCCAGGGAGTTTTGAAGTATTGAATGGAACCTTCTCTACGTTGCACAACCCCAACCCATCCGTATCTATGGTGTACATCGGCCAGGGTTAAGTGCCTGATTTTTCAGTGTTGGTGCCTTATATGTGCCTGATTCTAAACTGGCAGAAATTAGAATACCTGAATTACGATGACAGAGACCGTAATAATTCGGTTGTGTGAATAAAGTCTTCGCCATCCAGTGTCTTCTCGTGCGCGTTCCGGACCAGGAGGATTTGACATGTACTATCAACGATATATTGTCATTTTACAAAGAATCAGTCATTGGTGACGAGTATGAGAGCTTTGTACATCAGCAGGCGCGTGTGCAAAACACTTCCGTGGGCCAGGTGTTGGAGCATCTCACGGTGACGGTGGCGGACTTCGAAGGCGTGTTGCGGGCAATAGACAGCAATATGAATCTGCATCATTTGGTGCATAGGTGAGGGGAGATGTCTTGTGTTACTTTAAGTGTGAGCGTTATTGGGTGATCTGGAAATCTTGATAATATTTGTGATCCTTTACTAGAAATAGCCTACACATAGAGGCTAGAGAAAGGAAGATAGAGTATGCAACAGAATGATCAAACCCATAGAAAAGAATAAATCAAGGAGGATTTAAGTCGAAGATTTAATTCAAATTGTTCGCCACTTGGAATCCGTAACACCCTTTTTCCTCTTGATTAGTTAGTCGTTTTATATCTGGTTTTATGTGAGGATATACGTTAGCCCATGATCTTTGACCAACATGACGTCCAATGACTGTCCATCAAGTTCAAGATCCTCCGGCGGTGCTCTATGCCATCCTTTTTCCTACACTTCTTCCACCCTTACATAAGAGAGAAAGCCCTCCAAAGATGCTGTGCAACTGTGATAGTATGGAACATGTCTGTGGAACCTGCTGTACAACGCCCCGTGCTACGCATAGTAATTTATTCCAAATAGTCAAACACTGATATAAGCGAACTGTTCAAACGCTGGCCAGAAGGAATTAGTTATGTCAGGGGAGATGACTTTGTGGCTACCTCATAATTATCGACCATCCTGTTCGTATGTTAGAGATGGCACCGTGGCTCTTGGACACAACACTGGAAGGATATCGGTTCTCAGATTCCATTGATAGTTATATCATTGAAAGTCGTCTTCACATTCCTTTCTATTATCTAATGACTTCAAGGAACCATGGAAGATTCCAAGCGTAGACGCAAGGCTTAGGAGAGCAGTATATGGACAATGTCTAGTACTATGTCGGGATACTTTCGCCAGTGTCTCATCAGACAAGGAAGTTGGCGAGTAACAGCATATGTGTGACTCATTGCAATTTGTGAAAGATGCAATCAGGGCTGTAAATGAGAAGTTTCGACCTTGGAGAGATTAAAGGAGCCCTATAGCGGGAGGCAATCCCGTTTCTAAAAACACCCAAATGTTATCAACGATGTCTTCAATCGCCCTCGTGACGCAAGCAGATGTGACAATGAACGGACGGCACATATCCCACACGCTGATGGATGTAGTTTGGTGGGTGACCATCAGCGAATCCTCACTGTTGTAGATTTTCTTTTTTTTTTTTTTTTTTTTTTGGCATTAGAATTTCATACCTCGATTAATTAATCATTGATCATAATATGACGCTTCGCTTCACTCCTCTTACCAAACACAAGGCTGTTAGATATCAAGGATGTTAGCCGTGTCATGATAAGTCTACGAAGGTGTACAACATATAGACGCCACAAATGCTCCATTTAACTATATACAAATTGATGCCTGGGTGCCTTATCGCCTGATTTATGACCGCTCCCTAATTACACCGCTCCATACCGTGTCGTAAATATTGTTATTGCACAATTCCAACATTGGGGTGATGTATGATTTTGTATGGCACGAAAAGCTTCAATTTACCTAGACAGCTGCCTAGGAGATAGAACCACAGTGCGTCACTTATTAAGGCCTTGGTCACTGTAATTCAGAAATTTTTATTTTCTGCAAGTTCAAAATTAATAGACCGATTATAATCAGGCATTATTTGTATGCAAATCGGACATTTCACCCCTGGCGTCAATGGATACCGCCTACGTAATAAGTCCTTATCTCTGTAGATTCAAAAAAAAATCTCCATCTACTGAGGTGCACATATTTCTGGAGACTAGAGTGACGATTCTCAACTAGGGATTAGGAGCCTAGAGCCCCCCTACCCGTGCCAACGTTAAATATTTGCTTATTGTGAATTATTTGAGCTTAGTTCGTCATGCAAGAAAATAACTTCAGAGACTTCAACGGGCCGAGAATGGTGTCGGAGCATACAGACCGGCATACCGGGGATTTAATTAATCCAGGTTGTGCAGTAATTTTGAATTAGTAATCCGTAATCCATATAAATTGCTAGGAAAAGGGATACTGAAATACAGAGATTTTAACACCATTGATTGGACCCATACATTTCAGGATACCAGTGTATTCGACAGTTATGAGCCCGGTTCGCACCCAGTAAGGCCACGATCACCAAAGTATAGGGCCGAACACCCCCCAAAGCTATCCCCAATAGCCCCTGAAGCGGTACAGCAACCCCTGAAGCTATCCCTATAGCACCCAGCGCTGTATGGCAACCCTGAATCCATCAATGGAAGCAGCATCAATTCTCTCCGCCATGAAGGGCGATAAACTGAAGGACTCGCCGCAGTGGCTCACTTGGTATGCTCGGGTGCAGCTATATGCGACACAGAAGAATGTTTGGGACCACTGTGATCCCAATACCTCCCCTACTGAGAGACCGGAAGCTCTAAAAGAGCCAATTGAACCGGAATACCCAGAGGATGGGAGTGAAACTGATCGGAGATATTGGAGAGATCGTATGGATATATACAAATTGAGATATGCTCGATGGGAGAAACAGGCGAAAGGACTGAGCGATGTAAATGAATATATCCTCACCTACCTGGATTCAATGCACCATCTCAATCTGATAGGACATCATACACCGTATGACAGATTGGTATACCTGAAATCTCGCTTTGCTCGGTCGACGGCGTATGAGGAGGAGGTTCGAATGAAATGGAAGGTCTTCGCTATGCAAAAACCGACGGGGGATATTGAGCTGTGGCTACAGCAGTGGAATTCCCTAAGAGAGCAAGCGATCAGCCTTGGTATCAACGTTGGAGATGCCAATAGGGACTTCCTACACGCAGTGAAAGAAGTGCTTCCTATCTGGTGGCAGGGTAAATACCAAGAGATTGTCATCGACAAGAAGGTGTACGATACCCGAGATCTCATCGAATCTTTTCGCGCAATGAATAGAGAAATAGGGGTGCTAAAGGTATCATCAACCTCGCCCCCGAAGAGCGCCTTTTCCACCTGGCAAGGGCACCCAGAAGCTAAGCCTGAAGCCAAACCCCAGGCTTCACAGGCTTCACAGGCTTCACAGGCTTCACAAGAGAACCTACCCTTCGAAAAGAGGAAATGCCCCTGTGGTAACACCCATCCTAAGCATAGGGTCACCGAATGCTGGGTTTTAAACGAGGAAATTCGACCGGAAGGGCTGAAAATCAGCGAGAGGAAGCTAGAGAAAGCAACCCAGGTGTTAGCAAAGAACCAGGCCTGGAAGAAATGGGTGGAGAAAACCATAGCAGAGTCAAATCAGCTAAGGCAAGCCGAATCCGCCAACCAAGTCAGCTTTGCGACCACCGTCCAGCACCAAAAGGATAAGCAGCAAGGTGCGGATCAGAAGAAGCAAGAAGTGATTAGCCAGCGTGCCCTATCCCTTGCTAAGGAAAGCGATCCTATCCTAAAGAACCGCTGGATTTTAGACACCGGTTCTAGCTCCCATGTGTGCAATAATCGAGATCTCTTCGTCCAATATACCCCAAAAACCACCTACCTCACCACTGGAGACAGCACCACCGAAGTGCTAGGGAAGGGTACGGTTAAATTGATTGGAAGACACCCAGTGAAAGGAAGAATGGAGATCACCCTAAGCGATGCCCTATATTCGCCAGGATTCCACACAAACCTAGTATCGTACTCGATGCTGATGAAGAAAGGGGGGATATGGTGCCAACGTACAAACTGTATCCGGGACCCCAACGATAGGCCAGTCGTCTGTGTGAACCTATGGGATCAATTCAACCTTTGGATATTCGACGAACCCCGGGAAGCACCGCCTCAGCAAGCCTATTTCACACAGAGGAAGTCAGTGGAACCCCTAGAAACAAAGGCATCAAGCGAGCTATGGCACCGGCGATTGGGCCATATTGATCGTAAGAGGATGAAGAAACTCACCACTATGGTGGAAGGGGTTGTCCTCGATGATGAAGAGAAGAAGTCCACCGAGCAAGAATCCCTATGTCAAACCTGCCACTTAGGGCGAGCACCTAAGCAGATATCAAGACGACCAGTTGGACGCACCTTTGGCCGTTTTGGAAGGGTCCATTTTGATCTAATCCAGATACAACCAGCATACAATAAGCACCGCTGGATATCCCACTTCTATCTAGAAGGACCGAGGTTTCACTGGATTATGACCCACGAACTAAAGCCTGAGTGCCAGCTAGCAATCAATCGCTTTGTGGAACTAGCAAGGAACCAGTGGAAGCTGCCAATCAAGGCATTCCACTATGACAATGAGTCCTCCGCCGGAAACACCGCCGAGTATAGCCTCAGCTCAGATGGTATCCTGATATATCACACTCCCCCTGGGCACGCTGAGATGAATGGGTATGCTGAGAGATCTGGCGGGATGATTATAAGCAAAATGAGGATGCTTGCGCTAGAAGGGAAGCTGCCAAAGGACCTATGGCCGGAGTTTGCGAGAGCCGTAGTATGGATTTTGAACCGTACGCCGTCGTATATCACCGCCGAGAATCGCTGGGTCGTGCCGTGGGATGAGGTACGAAAGGAGTTTGCACCGCAAGCACCTAAAATCAACCTATCCAATGTTAGATTGTACGGGAGCTTGGCCTATTGTAGGATTGAGAAGCAAGTGAGAACCGACAAGATGAATCCACGGGCGGAGATTGGTTTCTTGGTGGGATATGTGGCATCAAATATCTGGAATATCTGGTTTCCACATAGTGGAAAAGTGAAGCCTATTAGGGACGCAGTCATCGACGAAACACGGAGATACACCCCTGATTATGAGAGATATCAGCCAATTCCTATGCCAATTGTACAAGAACCACAGGAACTCACCGCCGACGAGGTTGTCAAGGTGATAAATCAACTGCTTACTAGTCAGGAGACTAGGGAGCAAGAGGAAAGGGATCCACGGGATCTAGATGACTCCCAGCAACCAGATACCCAGCGGAATCAGCAGCAAAATCCCCAGCAAGAAGGGATAAATAGGGAGACTACCCCACTTCAGGGGGTGAATCGAGATATATCAATACCCTCACCGATAGTCTCACAAGCGATTCACCGAGTCCCCAAAATCCAGAAACCTCAAGCACCGCCAGGTGCTTTTCCAAGCGACGAAGACCTTCCTCCGCTGCCGATTACCCCGCCCCGAGAACGAGAATCCGAAGCCGATGCTGGCCCAGGTCAGGGGGTGGATATACCAGACGGAGACCTGACCCACCACGAAGCTATTTCTGAAGCTATTTCCGACGTGGAAGATGAGCTAGAAAGGCAGCTACAGGCAGAATTGCTAGCACCAAGCAGGGAGATCACCGGTGGAATTGACGCAAGCAATATTATCAGCGGCAAGCGAAGACGTCAGGCGAGACGAGACCAGGATTTCGCCTACTCCACTTTGGCTACAGAAGAAGACCCGCCAGGAGTACGACACGCCTTTGCAGCAGGCTTATACGCTGAGAAGCCAGAGATCCGGCGTCATCGAGATGATCTTCCACCAGTCCCTAAGCACTGGAAGGATGTTATGAATCATCCTTTCCAAGAAGGCTTCCTCGCAGCAATAAGAAAGGAGATCAATTCCTTAACCGAGAAGGATACCTACGAGGTTGCAGAAAGGCCAAAGGATAGAGGCAAGCAGATACTCCCCTTGCTATGGGTCTTTACGTACAAATTTGATGAAGATGGCTATCTTATCAAGCTAAAGGCTCGTATCTGTGTACGAGGAGATTTAGAAACCATTTCTCATGAAGAAAAGAGGGCTGCCACCCTAGCAGCAAGGACAGCAAGGATGATCTTCGCCTTAGTCGCTGCCTTTGACCTCGATTTAAGACAAAGAGATGCTGTGACGGCGTTCCTGAACAGCAAATTGGACAAGGATATATACACTTATATGCCTGAAGGTTTCCAGATTCCAGGCAAGTGTTGGAAGCTCCGCCGAGCTTTGTACGGTCTACGAGTCTCGCCTAGGCTATGGCAACAAGAAGCAGCCAGCGTACTCCGTAAATTAGGGTTACAGCAAGCACCTGAAGACCCATGTGTTTTTATAGGAGAAGGACTACTAGTCTTCTTCTATGTGGACGATATCTTGATCGCCAGCCACAGATCTGTACGGGAGAAAGCAAAGCAGCTTGAACGAGATCTAGAATCCCACTGGGAATTGACTGATCATGGAGAAGCAGCTTGGTTCCTAAATATCCGAATCATCAGGGATAGGGAGCAGAAGAAGCTATGGCTATGCCAAGATAGCTATGTGACAAGCATCGCGACTCGGTACAATCTGATAGATAGACCACCGGTTTATACCCCACTACCAGTCGTCGATTTGACCCCATTTCAGGGGGTGGCCACCCCGAAAGAGACCCTTCTTTACCAGCAAAAGGTGGGATCTGCTGGGTATGCCACCACTATCACGAGGCCCGACGCCGCAAAGGCCACCGCACGCCTAGCGCAATACCTAACAAACCCAGGTCCCCAGCACCAGCAAGCAGCTGATCGGGTGATATCCTACCTACATTCCACCCGGTGTCTTGCCATTGAATACGGTGTAGGTTCGGGGATAGACTCGGTGCAATTCGCAAGTGATGCTTCGTACGGGGATCATTCTGATAGAAAGAGCTCAGCTGGGTATATCTGCCAAGTGTACGGTGGCCCAGTGGACTGGAAGGCGAGCAAGCAACCCACAGTCACCACTTCCACCACCGAAGCCGAATTACTCGGGCTTTCCGAAGCAGCAAAGCAGCTTCAATGGTGGAGGAGACTACTTAATACCCTTGGTTTCAACCCCTCCCACGAATTGACCATCGATTGTGACAATGAGAGAACTATCAGCCTATTGAAGAGCGAGGATACAGCCTTCGAAACAAAGCTTAGGCACGTCGACATCCATCGCCACTGGCTGAGACAGGAAGTCAAAGAAGGGAGGATACAGGTGAAATGGGTGCCCACAGCAAGCATGGCAGCCGATGGACTCACGAAATTGCTTACTCGGCAAAAGCATGAAGCCTTCATTCAAATGCTTCATATGGTGGATATAGGCCACTTGATAGCATGAAGAAACAGAGATCAGTATGCCGAGGTGTGTGGGGTTCCAGCAATCCCATACTGGCATCGCTGAGGGGGTGTGTCGGAGCATACAGACCGGCATACCGGGGATTTAATTAATCCAGGTTGTGCAGTAATTTTGAATTAGTAATCCGTAATCCATATAAATTGCTAGGAAAAGGGATACTGAAATACAGAGATTTTAACACCATTGATTGGACCCATACATTTCAGGATACCAGTGTATTCGACAAATGGATCGGGCCTTAAAAAACCTGATCAGATCATATTTAAGCCATTGAGCGCGGCAGTCCGGCATACCAGTGATATCATAAGCCTAAAGTTGGGCTAGATTCAGCTGTATCTATGGATATACTTCGAAAATGTATGTCCACGCCTTTGGGAATCGTTCGGGCCGAGTTTTTGCCGCCCACATTGCAGCTGATTTTGACGAGTCATTTTCTGCCGTGCCGACTTTCCGGTGATCGTCCGGTCTATCTCGGAGATGGGTCGGCCTTGCTAGTATATACCTGACGCCATCGCAAGCCTCCATGGGAGTATAAGTATGAACCATGTCACCTTAAAGTATCTCGCACCATTACAATACTATCAAAAGTCTTTCGACACCAAGAGGCTCTCACATTCGTTATGTCTTCAACGATACCAGAAGAAGGGTCGGAGACCCCAGAGCCCTTGGATTCCCGCCATCTATCTATGGTGGAAACCAATGAGAGCCTCCGCAACCTGGGTATCACAGAAACTCCCCCACGATTGGATGTCAACTACCCGGTTATCGGACATGACACAGATCCTGTGTTCCCTGAAGAGTACACTGTCGAAACCAGTACTGGTCTTGTTCCCGAAAAGACCTTGGAGCAAATCCGATCTCGCCCTTCTACCTCATCCACAAAAGCTGGCACGCCGCCTGACACCGACGTCGAAAAAGGAGGGAATGGACCCACGGAGTTTGTGACCTTCACCATCGGTGATCCTGCACACCCCTACAATTGGTCCCGCGCGTATCGCTGGTACATCACTCTTGTTGCATCAGGACTCGTGGTCTGTGTCGCGTTCGGGTCCGCCATTGTCACTGGAGGATTGGGTTTGATTGAAGACAAATACAATGTCTCTCTTGAGGTTGCAATCCTGACATGTTCAATCATGGTCTGCGGATTCGCAGTTGGTCCTCTCCTCTGGTCTCCCCTCTCTGAGATCATTGGCCGAAGGCCTGTATACATCATCTCTCTCGGTTTATATGTCATTTTCAACATCCCATGCGCCCTGTCCCCAAACATCGGTGGCTTGCTCGTGTGTCGATTCCTATGCGGTGTCTTCTCCAGTTCAGGCCTTTCCCTCGCCGGTGGCACCATTGCCGATATCTGGAACATTGAGGATCGCGGTATGGCTATTGCTTATTTTGCTGCTGCGCCATACTGTGGTCCTGTGCTTGGCCCCATCGTGACAGGTTGGATCACCGTTGGAAGTGGGCGCTTGGACCTCTTCTTCTGGGTGAACTTAGCCTTCGCAGGTGCAATGATGATCATGGTCGGCCTTATCCCGGAGACATATACTCCAGTTATCCTCAAGCGCCGCGCCGCAAAGCTCCGCAAAGAGACCGGAAACCCGAACATCATGACCGAGCAAGAAAAGACAAAGCTCACTTTCCGAGAAATCGCTCGCACAAGCTTGATCCGACCAATCACTATGATCATGACCGAGCCCGTTCTCGACCTGATGTGCATGTATATCGTCCTGATTTACGCAATGCTCTACGCCTTCTTCTTCGCATACCCGGTGATCTTCACCGAGCTCTATGGCTACAACGACGGCCAGATCGGACTCATGTTCATCCCGATTTTGATTGGCGCCGGCTTCGCCCTAGTTATCACTCCAGCCATCGAAGGCAAATTCAAGAGAATTTGCCACACTCGACCCCCAACACCAGAAGACCGACTGCACGCAGCCCTGCTCGGTGCGCCTTTTATCTCGATCGCCTTCTTCATTTTGGGCGCTACCTCCTACAAGCATATCATCTGGGTTGGACCGGCTTCGTCTGGTATTGCCTTTGGCTTCGGCATGGTGCTGTGCTACTATGCAGTGAACAACTATATCATCGACTCGTACCAGAAGTACGCTGCGTCGGCTTTGGCAGCTAAGGTCTTCCTGCGATCTGGTGGTGGTGCGGCTTTCCCGCTGTTCACCACGCAAATGTACCATCGTCTTGGGTTGCAGTGGGCTTCCTGGTTGCTCGCTTTTATTGGACTTGCCATGATTCTTATTCCGTATGTTTTCTTCTTCTACGGAGCGAGACTGCGTGCAAAGCTCACTCGGGAGTGAGAGTATTGTTGTTTTTGTTTTCTTCCTCTTGATGGGAAAAATTCGAATATTGGGAAGCCCAAGATTGAATGGCGGAGAGAAAAAGAAAGATTTGATTTAGACACGAGTTAGACATGGTTTGAGGGTAATAGATTAATACTATATTTAATGTTAGAGCATCACAATAATATTGGTTCGAATCACTTCGTGCAAAATTAAGTGCTAGTACGAGGCTGTATAGGGACCGGGGTTCAAACCCCCCATATTTGATAATGGGACATAGTAAAATACATTGTGTACGTACCCTGCGGCGTATGCGGCGTAACATCACACGGTTTATGGTGCTCGTATTTTTCCCCCTCTTTTTTCCAATTCATTTCGGAGCTACTAAACAGGGCTATGGAAAGAGAACACTCAACATTCCTATTCTCCTTTCGCCTCATGTAAACGTTGAGCAAGCACTTGACAAGGCCAGCCTCCTTCGAGACTCAAGGTTTCGAATCGCTTAAATCCTTGAGACTCATAGTATTGGACCAATTTGCCGTCGTCACCTGCATAGCAGTCCACCCGTAGCAATGAGACTCCAATCTCTTTGGCAACCTCACGTGCATGGTCCAAAAGACGTTTGCCAACCCCCTTCCCAGCGCATCGTCGATCCGTGATTAATAGTTGCACGTAAAGCTCAGGCTCAGGGACAGCTGTCACATAAGGCATCTTCTCTCCAATAGCAAGTGCTCCCATGATGGAGCGCGGAGCTTCTCCGTTGATAGGTTCGGGGGTGAGTTGGAGGATCGATTTTCATCCACTGGCGTGCCATCTGCAACCTTGACGGCGAGCCAAAGGCCATGTCCGGTTCTTACAAATCCTTTGAGTTGTTCAGCGCGTCGTGGGTTCTCCGAAAACGGTGATGTTCCCCATTGCCCAACCCTGCCATGAGATACCAGCCATTTGACTGTGGCATCTAGGATATCGAGGACTGCCGGAATGTCGTCCACTGTTGCCCGCACGATATCAATGTCATGGGTTTCATTATGAATAGTACTTTGAAGACTTTTAGCGAATATCGGTGAATAGGCTGTCACTTTTGTTCTTTATTGATATTATCCCCTTCCCATCTGCTTATTCTTAGGTGGATTGGGTTTTCAAACAATAGAACTTACTTTGATGCCATTTTTCCAATCAGAAGTGATATAAAGACGGGTAGTTGTCGAATAGCCTCAGTGCGGTGAACTGATTCGAAGATTTTGTATCTGACAAGGCATCATCTTACTTTAAATATTTTACTTCACGCTAAGGTAGGGAAGAGCCTCTATCTCTCTCTTACTTCCGGGCCATGTGTGCAAATCCCATTGGCTGAGTCTGCAATTTTCAGTGCAGTGGCGTTCGGAGGTTGGTCATAGTGCGAATAATTCATATAATGAGCACCAATCAAATTCCAGCACTTCTGTGTGCGTCATAAATTCCTCGTCTACTTTTGAAGATGATATAGAGCAATAACAATATAAATATATAGGGGTCTAGAGGGATCCCTAAATTATCCTGAGGGGGTTATGTGGCGATCACATAATCAATCCTTTTAGGGGCAAAAACGAAGGGAGTATGGATTCATTCTGTACTATTATACTCCAGCAATGATATACTTGTGGTTATTGGAAGCTATGTGTATATGTAATTTTTGACCTCTAAACCTCCGGACATTTCCTGATGGCAACCCTGATATATCCGTTCATTGGAGTCCCTTTAAGGCGCATGTGCTCATTAATCTGTTTTCACAAATATGCATTTACATCTCCACTTTAATTCAAACAAATTTTTATCTTAGGCTATCTATTCTATCTGTTTAGGACAGCCTTCGTCTACGGCAAATACCGTAAGCCTTAGTAGATGAGAAATCTATAAGCTTGTTCGGAGTTCCCGAGGCCCTGAGGTCGGTTCGGGCCGATGAGTTATCAAATGCAACCCTTGGAACGCTTATAGTCAACGAACTAAGAAGATATTATTGATTTCGAAAACTACTATAATTCGCTTGTCAATGCCCATCTATTAAATGATGCAAATTCTCTAGATGCTGTTGTCTAGGCCGCCATGCGTTCAACACGAAGCTGCAGGTCCTTGACCATATCCACCCCAGCCTTCGTAGCCTCATCCAGGTTCTCCTCCGGCAATCCAAGCAGCTCATTCTGCGCCTTGGCCGAAAAGTCACTCGAATCCTCCGGGTAAAACGCCCTGGCGTACAGCAACTTGCCAAAACCAGCCATGTTACCAGCTCTAACTTGCGCCAGGCCATCCTCATATCGCTTCTTGCTGGCCTCGTGGGTAACCGTCCAGTTGGCGTCAGTAGTACCCGTAACGCGCTTAACGCTCTCGAACATGTCGTTTTGGCTGACCACGAAGCTCTTGATGTACACACCCTTGTTGAGGAAACCTGATAGAGTAAGACTCTTGTCGCTTTCGTCCTCGGGAAGCTCCTTGAGGCTCAGCACTTTGGCCACGGCGTGCCCAACCTGCGACAACGTCGACGTCGAGCTTTTGGTGTTGCCATTGTCATATATTGTCAGGGAACGCTTGTCAAAGTCGAACCCAAAGCGCGTCTCGCCGCCTGCCAGGCTGTAATCGTACCAAAACCCACAACACATGGTGATCCACTCCATGCCGAGCCTCTCAATCTCGTCCCGGTTGGCCTTGCTCACGGGACCCAGCATTGTCTCCTCCCCGAGTTTGATGTTGTCAATGTCGCCGCCGTACGCGTTAGGCATGACGTAGGGAACACCAGCCTTGGCGGCTGCCTGGACGAGCTTGCTGTGGGTGTCCCGGGGCGCGGTGGGGGCCATAGTGATGATAAAGAATTGCTGGTCCTTTAAGGCGGCGACAATGGTGGCCTCGTCGTTGTAATCAACTGGGGCGACGAGGACACCCTCGGGGAGTTTGTTGGTGCTGCCCTTGCGGGAGAGGGCCGTGACGGTGTGTTTTCCGGTTTTCAGGAGGGCGTCGGTGATGCGTGATCCAATGGTGCCTCCGGCCTAAGGGTGTTTGTTAGCGTTGTTGTGTGTGTACGTGGTGTTGTTGATGGTTTACTCACACCGACAATGGCGACTCTCTCGATGGCATTTTTGAAGCCGACGGGCTGGCTGTTGGCGTACTTGGACATTTTGGCTATTTTTGAACAAAACCTCAAACTCATTGAAGTGTATCAACTGTTATGATGGTCGAACGTGGTTGAGATTTGTAGTTGCTTGGGATGGTATTCCACCCTGAAGCAGAGGATGCCCGTCCATTTATACATTTCAAACTCGGTCTTGAAATCTCTCTATTTCTGTGATCAGACTCGGAAATTTCGGACTATTATTCTCTATCTCGTATATCCGACTTAATCTGGCCAGGCCTTCAAACTTGATTCGCCCGGAGATAATGGCGTCCATGAGCCACGGAGAAATGGCAAGCAATCAACAACGAGGGCAACGTCTATATCGCCGCTGTCGCCGCGGCGGCCGCAGCAGCCGCACGCAGGGGTCCACTACAATATGACCCTGACACCGTCGGACAGCGGTCGATGGGGGACCTGCCCCGCAATAGCCGCAGAAGCCGCACCGCACCGAGCCGCATGAAGACAGTCTGCCAGTGATGATCCAACTACGGACTGACGGAGCCCCGAGCATGTCTCCGCAACGCTAAGATGATGAGGAAAATCCTTAACAGGAGTACAGATTTATACATACTCCACTGGGCCTCGCAGGGCTGACACATGGACATAACGCGCATTGTCGACAACGCCATTATCATGCTGGCTAAACAAGATAGTAGTCCTAGCAATTGGACTAACCCGTCATTTGCGTCTCATTCCGCCTTGATCAACCACAATCTCTTTGTAGGTAAAAGACGACACCCCGCTTGGCGAGTCGTCACATGCCCACGCGCCCTGTGATCGCCCAACACCGGGGCAAGCACCCTCCGAAGCTTCAGAGGACCACCACAACGGCGCTGATGCTTCGCGTGCCTTCTGCTTTGTGGGGCATCATCAGTCCAAAGCGTCTGGGGAAATGGCACAGGAAACGAGCCAAACACATGACAGGCATGTTCAGATGCTAATTATGGCCAGTTTACATAAATACAATGCTGAGCTTCATTAGGCCATTTCAGAATGCCACTCCATGTTGTGATGGGTTGCATGAGTGCAGTAAATCAATGTGCAACGACCCTGTGCCACTACAACTGCATGTCAGGACCGAGCATCGATAGATATGGTTCAACGAGGAATTGGTCCCAGTCCTCCCCCCAACCCATGTCTGGAAAAGCGGTGTTGACCTCGGACTCCGGCTGCGCCTGGAAGGTTTGATAGCTCGCCTCTACAGCTTCCAGATGAGCAAGCTCGTTTCGCTTCTTTGCCATATTGAGGCTGAGTAGATGCTGCGCCATTGACAATGCCTTACGCGTCAGTCCTGTGTCAGCAGCCTTGACCAGATTCTCCAAGCCCTTGAAGGCAGCAGCGATGTGAACGGAGGCGGCCGGTGTGTCGATGGCCAACAGAACGCAGGCATACTGGAAGACGCTGCCGATGACGTTCCAGAACATATGACCCTGGTTAGCTAGCTGCTCCGCCGCTTCCACCGCGGCATTTCCGATATCAATGACGAGCCGAATGATCTCGTCTGATATACCCATCTTGAGCTGGTAAATGCGTCGATAGAAGCAAAACGCCATGTCCGCCTTAGTCACTATCAGGAATGGATGGGTGACTTGGAGCTTATCCAATGCCTTGAGGCGCTCAAATAACTCCTCCCTCGGCGTTAGAGGCTGACATTCGAGGTGGAACGGGGAGTTGGGAGCCGGGATAATCTGGGCTATTTGCACGAACTGGTCAGCAACGGACCCTGCTGTCGGGATGATAGCCTCGCAAGTCACGGCCCCAAATTGTACAGACGAACGATCGTACTCATAGCACAGCATGTTATGCCCGGCCCACGAGATCCAGAAAATTCGCCTTAGGCGGTCCGCATCATGTCCAACAATAGCGGCGCCGGCGACGGACGCCAGTTTCTTGATGTTCTCTTCCTCGTGTAGCCCGACTGCTTCGCAGAGGTGCAAGGCGGTGCACGACGCGACCCAGGCAGTATTAGGGCGTGTTGTGGCCCGTAGGTACAACACACGCATGGCCCACGCGATGATGTGGTCAATGCCTAGCATGCGCATTGAGACTGGATCATCGAGAATAGCTTTGGCGTACTGCACTAGGTCAGACTCCCGCGGGTGTCTGTTGGGGGATAGGAAAGACCCGAGAGCAGCGACGCCAGCGGCCACGGCGCCAAAGGCGACCGCGGTGCTGCCGGAGCCATGGTAATAGTCCCGACATCGCTGAGCGTAGATTCTCGGATCCATATAGTCGGTGATAGGGGCCATTACCGAGAAGTACACACCGGAGAAGAAGCCGAGGTCGTCCTCCGAGATGTGCTTCCCCAGCAAGCCATGAGCGTTGGGAGCCTCCTCAGGGCGGATGCCAAAGTTGTAGGCAAATGAGTGCATCTTGGGAGGGCTGTCAGAGCCGAGGGCCTCGCTCAGGATGTGCGGGAATGCCATGGCCGCCGATGCCCCGGCATATCTGGATTTCTGCTCATCGAAGATGCCGGTGGCCGTGGTGGTGGGTGCTGACGTGCCTGCCACGACGGTAGGACTCTTCGACGGGCCGTCAGCTCCGCGGGGATCATGCGCTACATAAGACCAGCTGCCCGGGCTACGCGATGTGGCGACAGCCCGGTTCACCACATTACTTCCGCCGTTGCCGCTGACGCGCTCGGCTTGCGGCGGTGCGCGTATGCTGCCACCCACATTGCTGGTGATGTTGTCGTCGGCGTACCTGCAGTTGTATTCATATGTGGTGCAAGTGCCACAGGGATACTCAGCGTCGCATTTCCGCTTGCGCTGGTGACAAGGGATGCATGCCTTCCTTGCGCGCTTGCGCTTGGCGATTCTCGTCGACATGAATGCCAAGAGGGTATGAGCTTCACAGCCTATCGTGAGACGGACCGGGGTAGATTGATCGGCTCCCCTAGGCTTGGGCTTGAAGGGTTCATAATTTGTTTGGGGTCTTTTAGTGATAGGTTAGTGGACTAAGTGTTTTCAAGCGAACTAGAAGGATGATGTGTCAGCAATAATGGGGAGTTTGTGTTCATGGTATTTCTAACACAATTATATATAAGTAGAAGGCCACAAAAGGCTCCTGGACAACGGAGTTTAAAGTTGTAATCCTCGCCAACTCCATGGATTTACAACTATCTATTAAGACCACTATCTCAATACATCGACGCACTTTCACCTTGTTGGGCTATTACTCTAGCTTCATGAGAAGCTTCTTCTAAAACCCTTGTGATTTGCGGTTGAGATTCAGCATCCAGCGCCTTGGCGTACGCTGCCGACCGAAGCACCTTTTAGAATCCTTTTCACTTCTTTTCACGATCTTTCGGTTGACATTAATTGGCGAGAGTGCCAGCGATCTGAAAATAGCTTTGTGTGACTGAGGTAAGAAGGGATATGCAAAAGAGAAATTTCAGTTTTGAATCTCATCCTCTTCCTTTCATTTCACCTCACCGTGTATATATATTTATGTTGAATGATGATAATTTACATATAGTTAACCCCATACTAGCAAATCTACCATCGAGTCTTCAAATCCTAAATATCACTCCAGGCGATGATACTCGTAAGCCTCGACTTTGCCCATCACATCGGCAATGCGCGACCCTTCTCCCTCAAAAAGCAACCCGTCGTACGTCGCCGCGCCTACAACACAGCCGATAAGAGGGGCGAAGAGTGGAACAACAAAATAGTAGTTGGCCGCCGAAAAGACCTCTCGGCCATAGATGATGGCAGAGAACAATCTTGGGCCAAAGTCTCTAGCTGGGTTAAGGGCCTAGTGTCATTAATTAGCAAGACTTCCTAACCTGATAACCTGCCGAACATACATAGCCGGTCTGCCAGCCCAATGCGGCTCCGATCATAAGTAGCAGCAAAAATACAGCGATCTGTGGAGCAGGGAATCGACGGGCATTCGCCGGATCGGAGATGCTGAGACAGCCAAACATCAACACAGCCGAGCCCAGCATCTCAGAAAATACAGCCTCCCAGTTCGACTCGAAGTAGGAACCTGGATAGGTGGAGAAGATGCCCGCTGAGTGGTGACCGACCGGGCTTAGGATTGATCCGCCGGGAATGGTGTATTCAGGATCCCAAGCTTTGATCGCCGATCGGTAGTTGGTATATACGATGGCAGCGCCGACAAACCCGCCCAGGAACTGTGCAACTAGCTTGCCTGGAATTTGCTTCCATTGTCCTTCAGATGGTCGCACAAGGGCCAGGCAAATGGTTACCGCCGGGTTGATGGTCGGGCTAGGATCAGCTAAATAGCCAGATAGACACACGGCAGAGGCCCAGGCGAGGTTGATGGACAGCCAGGTGCCGTATTGGTACTCGGATAACAGGCATTGAGCGACAACTCCATCCCCGATGACGATGAGCAAGGCAGTGCCCAGAAACTCAGCCGCATATGGCTTCAGTGCTGACCGACGAGGAATCATTTCCATTATGGTTGATATTGAGATCTTGAAAAGTGGGATGCCAACCATGGGAACCCCTGATTCCAGTGGGGCCTGCCAAGACGGCAGAAAAGGGCGGTACAAACTAATTCTTCTATAAATAATTACAAAGGGGAAAATGGTATTGTCCCCTTTATCTCTTTGTCCTTCGATGGCTACCAGAGTACTACACTTACAGTCAAGTTACTGTCATAAATGGTTTTCTGTTTAATATAGAAAGTCGCGAACTCCTTTATTTTGTTTTTGATGTATTACTCGGATTGATCGACGCGATAGACTAGCTTGGAAGCTCGGACTTTACCTTCCCGTAAGATCTGAAGACCGGTCAACGCTCCAGCCAAGCCGCCTGGCTTCACCTGATATGGATGAGGGTGGATGCGACGCTCTCCAAGTAGTTTCTGCACTAACCCCCACCATTTGATGCCGAATTCAAAGTTAGTGCTATCGGGAGATATCTCGTGCGCTCCCATGCGATAAGGCTCTCCCAGAACATCATATGCCATTGAGACATGTGAATCAACGTCATCTCTCGGACATGGAACATCCAGCAAGGCATTGTAGGAACCGCCCGCCGAGGAAATGGCAGCACCGCAGATAGCTGCCGATTGAGGTGTGGAGATTGTATCAAGAACAAATTCCAGAGCATCATCAGTGTCCTCTCGGATCTGCTCACCCACTAGTGGATCGTGGTAATCAAAAACTGCATCTGCCCCAAGCTCAAACATGAGGCCGCGGTTGGCTTCAGAGCATGTTGTGACGACTCGCAATCCTGATAATTTTGCCAATTGAATTGCAAGCGTACCGGTAGCCGTTGCCCCTCCATAGATTAGGATATTTGTGTCGTCTGATTCGCTCTCCTGTTCGCCAGGGAAAGGCAATTCCATGCTTTGGTAAAGATTCTGACCAACGGTTGTCAAACCGACACCAAAGGTGGCTGCCGCCTCAAAGCTCATGGACTCGGGGATGAACATTTGGAGGTCTCCCTTCGCAATCACATAATGAGCGAATGCGCCGCCATTGTGCCGAACTGCATTGCTACCGTGTACAAACCCAGCAACCCGATCGCCTTTTTTGAAGGGTTTTTTGACGCCCGGGCCAACGGCTTCTACTATCCCAGAATAGTCACAGCCCACGGTGGCCCCGGTACAGGGTACAAAATCTATATGACGCCAGTCCGTTGGATTCAAAGCGACTTCCTATGGTGTTAGTCCGGCTGCTCGTGAAACACAGGAGCGTAGGAGACAAGGAAAAAATACCAGCTTTTGTTCTGACGAGAATGTAATTTTCCGGCAATTCAGGGAGTGGGACATCTTCTACCAGTGTCGCGTGGCCAGGTTCCTGGACGATAATGGCGCTTTGAGTGGTCATTCTCAACAGATGTCACAACGTGGGGGGAAATGGTGTGAGAGAGGCGGGGTATAGCTCGAATGTCTTTAGATAAATCGCTCAAATGGCGAATTGGGAGTTGTGAAAGCGACGTATACTATTGCCCCATGCGGAGTTGTCCGTATGTGGCCTAGACAGTCTTAGAGTGATCCAGGATTCAGGGCGAGATTGAACTATTGAGGAGCTGATCAAAAGTACCATTTTTTCGCCGTGTGCTGCGCGACAATCTGGCTAGTATAGACTACTGCATACTCCATACTCCGTAAAGCTTCCAAGATCGCCGAAATGCAGATGAAATGTACTCCATATATGGAGCACTGTGGATGATTTGCGTGGAGGGGCAAGTGTTAGTACCTTCAATAAAGTCAATTACTATTCTATTGTAAAATGTGCTACGTACCCTAGAAGATCTCATGGAATTGAGATCCGGTGGCCCGGGCGATGCCAACTCTCCCAATTACTATAGCCAATCATCTCCGATGCGCCATTGTAAGCCAATGCTAACAAAGAGCCCTCTAGATACGCAAGATTGATCTCTAAAATACATCCATGCAAGGACGGAGATTCCGAAAAGTGGAACTCTCGAATAGGGGGGCTGGGAAGGGAAAGTGGACTCTCTGCGAATCTCAAAAAAAGATCCAAAAGAATTTCTGATAGGCAATGTTCGGCTACTAACATTGGCTTAGTGTGATAATATAGTGGAGGCCGGGTCAAAAATTTACTTGAAATACAGTGACTGATACTGGTAACATGGTGTCACAGTATAATTCACATCTCTATTTTGAAGCATTGACGATCCAGTTCGTTGATCTATGGAGTAAACAGTCTCCACTTGACAGCATTTTTGCAGGCTTTTACTCAGGAGAATTCAGACACAAACCTACAGCAAACCGTGGGATTGAGCCTGTTATTAGAGCTGGATGTGTATGGAGAACCATATCCAACTACATTAGCTAGATCAATATCCCAGACATTTGTTTCTAAACTCGGAAACAGGGGTTCGCCAAGCTAAACTCCAAAGGATGTACATACATTGATGTACAAAATACATCGTCCATAGTGCTTTTTAATGAGTCCAGGTCTCCACTTCGTGTTCCGCTTAGATAGCTTAGATAGCCAGTAATATATGCATGTGAATATGCGAGACTGTACGCATTAGCCGCACTAGCGTCCAGGATTCATGGCCAGATTTATGGTCTGCAATAACGACGGAGACTTGCATACCATTGAGTATAATACCCCGCAGCATCCCTTTTTGAATCTTGTCCAAACCTGTCCTCAGTTATTCTATACCCACAAGATGCCTGGTCGACCAACGACTTCTGCCACTGCGGAAATGGAGGGGATTGCAGTAATTGGAATGGGGTGTCGCTTCTCTGGAGGAGCGAACTCCGTTGAGAACTTTTGGCAGATGCTATGCGACGGACGCACTGGTCATGGGAGGGTTCCCACGAGCCGATATGAAGCTTCGGGATGGCATCACCCCAGCCATGAACGCAAAGGAGCGGTATGAATACCTCAATTAGATGTTAGTTTGTTATTCTAATATGGCGATCATGGTCGATTAGATCAATCATGATAGTGGATTTTTCTTGCAGGAAGATCCGTCGCGATTTGATGCTCCGTTTTTCTCTATCACAGCCAAAGAGGCGGAGGGCATGGACCCAGCACAGCGCTTGTTGCTCGAAGTCGCATATGAAACATTTGAAAATAGTAAGATATGTGGAATTTGGAGGTTTATGGGAAACCAGTGAAGCTAAAATGAGCGAAACAGGCGGAATACCAATAGATACCCTGCCGGGGAGCAACACGGCAGTGTACTCTGGCTCAATGACCAATGATTATGAGCTATTATCGACAAGAGATATCTATGATATGCCTCACAACTCGGCAACTGGTAACGGAAGGACTATGCTGGCAAATCGTTTGTCGTGGTTCTTCGATCTCCAAGGCCCGAGTATCATGATGGACACTGCGTGTTCCTCGAGTTTGACCGCGGTCCACCTAGCAGCACAATCCTTGCGATCTGGGGAATGTGGAATGGTGAGTACTGCAACAATTGTACATCTGCATATCTCACGTACTAAACATGCTTGTGGTAGGCCCTCGTAACTGGAGCTAGTCTCATCTTGCACCCTAATTTTACACAAAGACTCTCCTATATGCACATGATGAGTCCAGATGGAATAAGCCATTCCTTCGATGAGTCTGCAAATGGATATGGCCGAGGAGAGGGCATCGGTGCTGTGCTTTTGAAACCCCTCAGTGCCGCATTAGCCGATGGAGATAATATTCGAGCCGTCATCCGCGGCACAGGAATCAACCAGGATGGTCGTACTCCGGGAATTACATTGCCCAGTCCAACTTCTCAAGCCAACTTGATTCGTTCAGTTTATGAGCGCCATGGTATCTCAATGAGAGACACTGCCTACTTTGAAGCCCATGGAACTGGAACTCCAGCAGGGGTAAGCAAAACAACTCTATCAATGGCTCAAACATTTGGTTTACTAATTTGGTAATAAATAGGATCCCCTAGAGCTGTCTGCTGTCGGAATGACTTTGGGTCAGGCACGAACACCGACTGATGAGCCATTATACGTAGGCTCAGTGAAGACAAATCTCGGTCACACTGAAGGCGCCGCAGGAGTTGCGAGCTTAATTAAAGTCGTGTTGTGTTTAGAAAAGGGTATGTTGGTGCCAAACGTCGGTTTCAAAAATATCAATCCCAAGATCCGGCTCGCTGATTGGCGTTTACGCATGAGCGACAAAACTATGCCCTGGCCGGATCATCTTCCACGGCGGGCTAGTATCAACTCATTTGGATTCGGTGGATCAAATGCGCACCTAATTGTCGAAGGGCCCCCAGAATTATTCCAGGGCAATGCTGAACATAGGGAGCCGACCCCTCGGGTGGTGGTGTTTTCTACATTTGACCAAGCTGGCATTGAACGGACCGGTCAAGAATGGAGCACATTCCTTCAACGTCAACGAAAGACCGAGCAGAAGATCCCACTGAAAGATCTAGCTCATACCATGCTGACACGCCGATCGCAGTTGGGATTCCGCAGCTTTGCGGTTGCTAACTCACAAGACCAGCTGCAGAGTATCTTGGACAAGGGACTCCCCAAATTTTCGCGGGCGAGTCGCAAAGCTCAAACAAAGCTTGCCTTTGTGTTCACGGGTCAGGGTGGCCAATGGGCTGGAATGGGCCGGGAACTTTTGAGCATTCCCACTTTCAGGAAAAGCATGGCGCAGTCGCAAAAGATTCTTTCGTCCCTTGGATGTCCTTTTAATATGGTGGACGAGATAAACGCAGAGGCAAAAGACAGTCAAATCAACCGACCCGATCGCAGTCAGCCTATTACCTGCGCGTTGCAGATTGCATTGGTTGATCTTTTGGCCAATTGGTCGGTTTATCCCAACGCAGTTGTTGGTCACTCTAGCGGTGAAATTGGTATGAACATCTCCTATCCTTCTCTCTTGAAACTAGTATCTCGTGGGAGATAGAAGCTGACTTGTGTCTTTTACATAGCCGCTGGATATGCTGCCGGATATCTTTCTCATGAAGATGCTATGCGAGTCGCATGGTTCCGTGGTTTCTTTTCACAACAGATCGCCCAGAGTGACAAACGAGGAGGTATGCTTGCTACTGGTATATCTGCAGCAGACGCACAGAAATACCTTGACGAGCTGCCCCCACGTTCGGTTGTGGTTGCCTGTGTCAACAGTCCAGCTAGTACAACACTTTCGGGCGATGTGGACTTCATTGACCAGCTTGAAGCAAGGTTACAACAGGATGGTCACTTCGCCCGAAAGTTGCGCATTGATACAGCATATCATTCTCCTCACATGGAGGAACTTGTTCAAGTGGTAGGTGATGCCATCAATTGTATCAAACCAGAAGATCGATACAGTGGCTCAATTCCCATGCTTTCATCGGTCACCAAGGAGCGCGTTTATCCTGCCGAGCTTGGTGGATCATACTGGGTGCGCAACATGGTAAGCTCAGTAGAGTTTACTGCCGCAGTGTCACAGCTCGCAAATCTGAGCGAGTCTATCAAGTCTCGCCGACGACCGGTTCCAATCAAATGGACTGCCTTGGTTGAAATCGGCCCACACGCCGTTCTGAAAGGACCTGTCACTCAGATTCTACAATCTGTCAACGCAAATATGGCATCATTGCCTTACCATTCACTGGTTTCGCGGAACAAGCATGCTTTGGAAACAGCATTGGAAGTTGCTGGATCTCTTTGGAGCACAGGACATACAGTAGACCTTGTTGCGGTCAACAGTTGTGTCGATGCCACAAGCCCAACGATAGTTGCTGACTTGCCTTCTTACCCCTGGAATCACCAAACGTCATTCTGGCATGAGCCGATAGAGACAGCGCAATTGAGACAACGCAAGCATCCCCGTCATGATATTTTGGGGGCTGCCGTGGATTACCAAAACGCCTTGGAGCCACGATGGAGAAATTTCTTGCGACTTTCGGAGAATCCATGGATGGCTGACCATGTTGTAGCCGGATCGATTGTATTCCCAGCGGCGGGGATGTTGGTGATGGCGACCGAGGCAGCGCGGCAATTAGCTGATGACCAGGCCAACATCAAGGGCATTGAATTCCAAGATCTTCGTTTCATGCGAGGAGTGGTTATCCCGGATGAAGAACGAGGCTTGGAGACACTCCTTCAGGTCTCGCCTCATCCAGGGATGCCCGGTTGGTATCAATTTGGAATTTTCTCACTTCCGTCCGGTGGTGGCTGGATTCAACATGCGAAGGGTGCATTCATTACACGGTATGAAGACCGAGAGAATGACGAGCATAACTCAAACTGGGAAGCGGCATTGGAGCGCATCAAGAATACCCAAGCAGTCGCAAAAATGGCTGATGTCACGCAAGCACGTGAATGGTTGTCTCAAACAGGAGGACTCACCGTAGGCCCAGCCTTCCAGACAATCACTGGGGTTTCCTTCTGCGATTCAGAGCCTCGTATCTGGCTATCTGGAGTGGTTACAGACACCAAGAAATCAATGCCCTTCGAAAATGAGTCGGCCAGTTTTATCCATCCCACCACCCTTGATTGTCTCTTCCAGTCTGCCCTTTTGTCTTGCTCCGACGCACTCTCCAGCAATGACGCAAATATACCTGTCGGAGTGGACAATATCTACATCTCAAATACGTTCCAACCCCAGCCAGGCGAGAAATTCGCTGTCCACACAGAGACTAAGTGGCGAGATGGAAAGTCGCGATCCCAGTGTATCGCATCGGACCCCTCCTGGTCACAGCCCTGGATCACGTTTGAAGGTGTTCATCTCGGTCGCCTTCCATTCAACCCCAATTCTCAAAAGCAGGAGGAAGCCTCACTAGAGAGCCGATATTCGTCGATTGTTTGGGATGAGCATTTGGAGTCGCCGATTGTCACTACAATTCATGACGGAAACAAGAAAATGACCGTGCAATCCAGCAGTCTCCAGCTAGTTGAATGGATCAAGAGACTGTGCCATACCAACGGGGATTCCAGGGCGCTAATTGCTACTTCGGACGCACCAAGCTCTTGGATCGAGGATCTCCAAGAGCTTATCCCAAGTGCCGGAAAGCGACCTTGCCTAGGAAAAGTTACTATCGCTTCATGTCGCCCCGATAACCAGGTGGAGGGCATCACTCCCGCAGAGAATAGCCCCCCAGGGACTCACCTGACTCCCATCGCTGCGCTCGATGAACTTCCATCCTCGTCACTCGCTCAGGACAAGTATGATTTGGTTGTGATCGATGAGCCCAGACTGTGGGATGGCAAAGGTACTCAGGTAATCCTGTCTTGCCTGCTGACCATTCTTGAACACGGAGGTTTGGTAGCAATGCGGGTGTCAGATACCAATCTGGACGCAGTTGCGGAGACACTGCAGCGCTTCAACGGGCTCGAACTTCACAGTACGACCGAAGACCGCAGGTTTATCATCGCGCGCAAGACGCCAGTCTCATGGACAACAGACTCTGAAATCTATGTTTTGAGTCCAGCAGACAATTCCAACGCTTTCCCTGTTTTTGAGCACCTTGAGGAGATCTTTGCCACACATAACGTTCGTCTGGTCCTTGTTGGATTGGAACAGGTATCTACACTAGCAGGAAAGACTGTGATTTCCTTGCTTGACTTGGCAAGTCCCTGGGTATCCAGCTGGACGGAAAATGATCTAGAACGTCTCCAAGAGCTGATCCGAGCTCAATACGTTCTTTGGGTGTCACCTTGCTGGACCAAAGGGGCTGTCGATAACATTGGATCCGGTGCAACCGGCGGCCTTTTGCGGACACTTCGCAATGAACAGTGGAGCACTATTATCCCACACCTATTGGTGGATTTGAAAGATTTGGAAGACAAATTTGGACTAGCTTGTGGCATTCTCCAAGTCATGCAGCTCACCACACAGGAGAGCTCACGCCGGCCAGACTTGGAGTATCGTCTGGCAAACGGTCGACTGCTAGTTCCACGGGTACTCGAGACCCCAGCGGTGGTTGAGGCCATGCAGACTCTGGTGAATGGCCCCAGACCCGTACTCTCAGACCTAACGCTTGATCCGAGACCACTTGAATTAAAGTTCCAGGACGCAGATAATGCACGCTGGGAGGAACAAACGCTCGCCGAAGAACAACTTCGGCCAGACTACACTGAGATCAAGGTTGAGATGGCCACAATATTTGATTTACACGGGGATCAGGGGAAGACACCAGAGACAGCTCTTCCAATGTTCGAGATTGTTGGAAAGATAACTCGTATCGGATCTGGCGTGCACGACTCGGTTGTTGGCGATAAGGTCTTGACGTTAGCATCTGCGAACTCGGGACTCTCGACAACAATGCAGGTCTTGGAAAGTGACACTATCAGAATTCCTTCAAACACCGACCCAAGAAAAGCGATATCAACTCCCCTCGCGTACCTCAGCGCTTATCAAATTCTCACCCACGTTGGTTGTCTCAGCTCAAACTCCTCGGTGCTTTTAGTTGGGTCAATCAATCAAACTCTCCATGCCATGATAGACTATGCCCTTGCCATGGACATGCAGGTCATCGTGGCAACTGATTCTCTAGAAACCACCGAGAGCCTTCGTTCTCGATACCCGGTATTGGCGAATCGAATTCTGGGCGTTCATGGTAGCCTGGAAACGAGCGTTTCTAGGCTGACCAATGGGTGTGGGGTTGACGCCAGCATTTGCTTCCTTGGCGGGTATCCTGGTCGGAATGCGGCGAGGTGTCTGGTCCCAGGTGGACAATACATTAATCTGTCTACCGATATGAAGCTGAGTGCTCTTCCAGAAAGTTTCATCGACAGTGGCTGCACGTTCTCTTCGCCGCGACTGCAGAAAACTTTCTCGGAGAAGCCTGGCAATCTGCATACTTCGGTTCGACATGTGATTAAATATATGAAGCAGAATCGGATGTTGGACCGCGTGGAACCTTACTCCATGTTCCCTGTTTCTGATCTCCAGGGAGCTTTGAAACACTGCAAATTGACCAACACCCGAGCTATCATAGATCTCCAGGCTTCTGGAATGGTTCCCATTGTGCAGCCACTACCAGATCTTACTAGCTTACCAGCGGAAGACACATATATCTTGGCAGGTGGACTAGGCAATCTAGGTCTTGCGCTTGCTGATACATTGGCGCAGTCTGGTGCCTGCCATTTGGTTTTCCTTGGACGATCTGGCGGGGTACAACCCACCCAGCAGCTCGCCCTCGATCTTCTTCGTGATCGTGGGTGCCGCATAGATTTACTACGCTGTGACATCTCCCAACAGGCAGACATTGACCACCTGTCACAGAAGATTCGCAGTAACAACTGGACAGTCGCAGGCGTAATCCAGTGTACAACAGTTCTGAAGGTAATTTCTCTCATTTGTCCTTTTCATTAACACTAGCTAATTCTTTGGTTTATCTTCAGGACGCAATGTTCGAGAACATGACTTTTGATGATTGGACCCAATCCACACAGTCCAAGATCCGCGGAACACTGAACCTACACCATCTGTTTTCAGAGAATGGAAGCTTGACTTTCTTCGTCGCATTATCTTCTGTCGCAAGTGTCATTGGCAATATGGGTCAGGCTAACTATTCTGCGGGCAATGGTTTCATTGATGCTCTCATGGAATGGCGACACAGTCACGGTCTCCCAGGTCATTCTATCAACATCGGTCTTGTGCCAGATGCCAGTGGACTCAGTGACATTTCCGAAGATCCAGAGCAACGCCGCCGCCGATACAAACATCTTGAAGGCACAGAAATCATGACCCATGAGCTCCAGACCTTGCTTAAAGTGATCATTAACAGCAATATTTCTCTTCCGTCCCAGATTATCGCTGGTATGACAGAATCTCTGTCTCGCAGCAATGGCTCTACGGCCTGGGTCCTTGATCGAAAGTTTGATCATCGGCTTTGTGTCGCTGTTGAGGATGCTCAGGATTCTATTCAGACCAGCACCTTACTCAAGGAGGCTGATTCCCTCGATGCTGCAACTGAAATTGTTCTTAACACTCTGAGTGAATATCTAGCAGAGGCAATGGCTACAACCGCTGATGCTATTGACTCGGATCTACCATTGTCTGCGTTGGGTGGTACGTTTCTTTTGATAATATTCCCCTTACTATGGCCTTTCGGTTGACTAACGCTTTTCTCTAGTCGATTCCCTCAAAGCTACCGCCGTGCAAAACTGGGTCTCTCGTGAATTGGGGTCAGAACTGTCTTCTTTCGAATTCCTTGGCTCGCAACCAACCAAGGCATTAGCGAGGAAAATCGCTTCCACTAGTTCATTTGTCTCAGTGTCGAGCTGAAGATCTGTTCAACGATATGTACTCCATGCTTAATCTGGATTAGTTGACGACCTTTTCCTCAACCATCGTATTTCTATCTTGCTTTTTAGCGCATCTCATTTTTCGCTAGTTTCACTAGTTCAGTATATGTGTTTTTTACTTACAATACCATGTTTCACTCATGAAATTTACAAAACGTACTAAGTTGCCAAGGCTTGCCGTGTCTGGGCGCCCGTGCCGCGAGTGGGTCCTGAGTCTCATCAAACTCACATGATAATCTGACCGTTTCTCCTTGCACTTTGCATATTGCATGGCGGATGGCCCCGCTGTGCATATTACAGGATCGTGCATTCAATGGCGAGCATGACAATATACAAAGTAGGGGACCAAGCGCGACAGCTTCGTCTACGGCTTGCTCCACGCTCCACTAATGACAGCCCATAGTCTCATATATCGGGAACTGGATCGACACTTCTCGATCGTGTTGATCAACAGAAAGACCGAGTTTTGAGTCCTGTTGAGCGGGATGGGGTGGGGAACTCTCGAACTCTCGAACTCTTCGGAATGATAACAAGGAACGTGGAGTCCGAAAGTACACGTTGCCCTGTTAATCCATTTCTGCTGGCCTCCCTTGCTGCTGCAGGGATGGCATAGTACGTAGTACATATAGTGCACCCATATGTACCATGTACATGCCACTTCCAAGGTTGTTAAGCAAGGCGATAAGCCCCACTTACTTAGCTTACCTTTTACGGGTTCCGCCGGCCATCCCGATCTTCAATTGTTGCTTTTAATTCTCCCTGGTCTCACATATCTCAGCTCCAGCTCCAGCTCCAGCTCCAAGACAAAGTTTACCTAGATTATTTGTATATTAACTGTCCGTTTTCGGGTGGTCTCGGGAGCTACCAATGCCGGCGTCCGTCCAGTCACATCGACCGAGGTATTCCGAATTGCGTCGAATTTCAAAATAGCCAATGGGAACACTTCGAAGGATCTACAGACTGAGGGGAAGATTCTTGAGCTCGGGCTGGACCACGTTCCTGGTCAATGCAAGGCAGGGCCACTATCAATTTGCTCCGTACTTTTTGTGTCTGTGCAGCATAGAGTATCTCCACACAGTGGAGCCTTCTCATGGATCCATTACTTCCTTAACAAGACCGGGAACGTAACTGCAGGGTTTCGCGATTTCGCGATTTCCCGAAATCCTCAATTGCCCTAAAATGTGCAAGGCGTCTTTTGGTGTATTTTGGCCGGCTCGGAAAAAATAAAACTAAAATAAAATAAAACACTCTGGTTTTATATCCAATCTTCTTGGTCCCTTCTCCCTCCTCCGTCTTCTCACATCCAGCAATGGCAGACCCCGAAAAGAACGACCTGTCCATGCCGGAACCCCCGGCCAGGGCCATTGTCGCAGACCATGAAATTATCATTGATGATACCTTTTCCGAAGAGGTATTGAAAGAGGCCTCTAAAGAGGCTTCCAAAGAGGTCCCATCCAGTGGCTACGACTCTCCCGACACTGATCTGGAGGCTCAGCCCACAGAGCCCCGACGAAAGCGATTTGCGCATTTCAGATATGCTGTGTTTACTGTTTATCGACGGCTCTTCACTTTCGTATTTTTCGCAAATCTCGCTGTTTTCCTCTACGTGGTGATCTGTGATCGAAAGCTCCTCTCACTCGTGGATGCGACTGCCGTAAATTTGCTGGCCTGCGGTCTCGCCCGACACCCCATGATGGTGAATGCCATTTATAGAGTGGTGTGCTCGATTCCTCGAACTGCACCCTTGTCCTTGCGTCGTAGGGCTGCTAAGGCAGCTCACTACGGTGGTGTTCACAGTGGTTGTGGGACTGCATCTTTGGTGTGGTATATTGGATTTGTTGCCGTGCTGTCACAAATGTATTGGCAAAACATTCCTATCAGTTCAGCAACAGATGCATGTTTCTCAGCTGCGCCAATCGCCGTGGCCTACTTCACTCTTGTGCTACTTTTCGTGATGGTAGTCGTGGCATACCCAGCCTTCCGCAGGAGGATGCATGATTACTTTGAGCTCACCCATCGATTCACTTCATGGCTGATCTTGGCCCTTTTCGTGGCTCTAGTCATGATATTTGCTCATGAATCGAGTAATGCAGCTCAGGAAAGTCTTGGCCACTTCCTCATTACTCTTCCTGCATTTTGGCTGTTGATTGCGGCTATCATTGCCATAGCCCATCCATGGCTACTTTTGCGCAGGGTTCCAGTACAGGCTGAGCCCCTGTCTAACCATGCTGTACGACTATCCTTTGATTTCACCCAAATCAGCTTCGCAAAGGGTGTCCAGGTCTCCAAGCATCCTTTGCGCGACTGGCACAGTTTTGCCGGCTTTCCAGACCCCATTCCAGTTGTTGAGAATGCACCTCAGAAGAATACGCCTGGCAAGAAACCATTTGTCAAGGGCCACGGGCATAAGAGGAGTTGGTCTATCGTTGTGTCAAAAGCAGGCGATTGGACGGCTGATACCATCAGTAAACCGCCAACCCATCTCTGGAAGCGCGGGGCGCTGATGCGCGGCGTCGGATACGGCCTTCGTGTTTTCGACCGTATTATCATAGTGACCACTGGGTCCGGGATAGGTCCATGCCTCGGGTTCCTAGGCGACGAAAACCGACCCGAGATCAAGGTCATTTGGCAGACACGTGACCCGTTGAAGACCTATGGCCAGGATGTCCTGGATCTTGTTCACAAGATGAGTCCAGACCCGATTATCTTCGATACCAGTCGCGTTGGCCGTGTTGACATGCTTCCTGTCATTCGACAGCAATTCAAGGAATTTAGAGCAGAGGCGGTATTTGTGATCAGCAACCCTGCTGTGACTCAAAGTATTGTTTATGAGTTTGAATCCCAAGGGATTCCAGCCTACGGGCCAATTTTCGATTCATGATTCATGAAAGATGAAAGATGATATATGTTGCCTTGTGTATTTTGGGCCAACTATGACATATGATATGATCTACATTTTGTTATTTAATTTGAGCTATAGATCGGCTTCTCGTCACAATATCTATACTAGAGTCAAGTCCATTAATCCAAAAGTTTCATAAAATTTATTCAATCTTAACCCAACATAGGTAGAACTTTGTGGGATGTCTTGCCATCACTATTTCGTATCGCAATAGGTTTCGGAGGCGTACGATGTAAGTAGTAAAAGCCATATTAATGTGTGCTATATGTTGAAATGTACAGTATAAACTATACGAAGCATGTACGAGATATATTTTGTAAAGATGATGCCAGAAGTATATGTAGTATCAAGAAATAAATTGGAAACTGTCCAACCTCTCAATGCCTGGCAAGAAGCGATATCTATGGGCCTCCTCCTAAAGATGCAGATAAAGGTCCCTCATATGAATTTGTAATGGAAACATGAATGGAACGCAGAGAGCAAGGGATTCCGAGGGAGGAAGTATGTTGAAGCAATTTGAACGGAGTGTGAAATGAAATCTCATCCTGAGATGCAATCTTGATGCATGTTATATGCAAGAATGGGTGAGGATGGTATGTATCAACCTGCATCAAAGCCGCTAATCTCGATTTCGTAGGAGTCAGGATTCTTGGCATGCAGCCTGAATCAAGGTTGGCGTTGAGATCATCCCAAGGCCCATTAACCACTGAGAATTAACTGGGATTCTGAAGAGAATATGAAGAGAAACAGTTAAGTACAGGATGGTCTCTCGGTTGATGTTTATACATTGCGCCCTTCCTCACAATCACCGCGCGCGCCACCTAACAATTCCGAGGTAGAGAGAAAGCTAGAGAGATCACATCTGCGGAGCAATTTGCTTTTGATACTGGATTCTGAAAAAGCTGGAAAGTAGATGGAGAGCCTTAACATGTGACTTTGAATAATAGGAGTTCGATGTAGCATGTGGATGAAACATCCAAAACTGGTCGATGATATTCATCAAATTATCAGTGTGTAGTAATTAGATGTTCGCCCTGCAATCGATCAATGGTATACTCATGTAGCCAAGAGGACTCCAAGGCACCTTTAGCACCTACGAGTTCTTGTGAGCGCACCCATGAAGCCATCTACTTCGCACGCTCATCTTCATCAATAGATCCATCGTATAGGAACAGACATGAGGACACTATAGCGACAAAATGTTGCAGGTATTCCTCTGAAATGATTATATTGACATTCTGCCCTTCCGTGCAAAGCTTGTTTCGCCCAAAATGAAAAATTAGTGGCAGAAACTATGGCGAAAATCTAATTAACGTATTCCACATGCGAGTGGTCCACGCCAAAACACATAGTAAAAGCGATAAATTACAGCATGTTAGTGCAACAATGATTGTCTATATAAACTGTTTCTTATAACCTAGTACATTCTAAATGGTATATAGCCACTTTATAGAGTTTTAGGGGATTAAAGAAATAAGTGATTGAGATACATATCTGGAGTTCAGCAATGTAATTTTCAATACGATAACAATATAGTTGTTTGATTTATTTGAACTTGACATATAACACTAAAAATACTTATCGATTGCTATCGGCCAGTCATAAAATTAAATAAAAACGTTGGTTGTTGAAATACAAGTGACAGCTATATCACTTTTACTATGTGTTTTGTCGTGGACCACTCGCATGTGGAATACGTAGAAAGGCCGTACTAAATTTTCAGGTCAGATTAGCTCCCTATTTTTTTATGTACAACCTAGGGAATTCTGAAGTGCCTTTTGTTCATTTCGATACGTTCTCTTAGAGGTTTGTCTGATAATTACCCCAAAATAAGTTTATGAGACATTTCTAGGCTATCTGGTACTTTTCTCAAACAAGCTTAGGTGTTAGCGGGGTAGAGGCGAAATCCAAATCAAGATCTTAGGATATCTCTCTAGCCTGGATATAAATCGGTTCTCTTTTAGCCCATAACTCTACCCACAACATGCATTCACGTCGCAGTCGACAGTTAAAAAACCGCACACAGAGATGGGTGACGATCCAGGACCTTGTCCCATCTCTACCTGCAGCCCCATTGACGTCGCCCCTATTTACCGTCTTTCCCCCCGAGATCCGCAATCGCATTTATACCCTTGCTCTGGAGTCTGAGGATGTACTCTCAGACGACAATCCTCACTCTGTATATCAGCAAAATGAATTCTACTACCGGCCTGGGTACAAGCAGCCTAAGCGCATCCAAACCGCCCTCCTTCAGACATGCCAGCAAATCTATGGCGAGGCATCCCTCCTCCCACCAGCAATCAATGAGCATACTTTCTGGTTCTATCGGTCTCCGCCGCATGTCAATGACGCCTCATCGCCGCTCAATTATTTTCGCAAAATGACTCCGAAACAACGGGCTCAGGTCCAGCATATACACCTTTTCACCCAGCAGTATTTCCTAGAGGACAATAATTGGTCCCAGATATGGGATGGGCTAACGATAGGCAACGATGGGCCAAGTTTGCCAGGGGAGTGCAGGATCGCGCCGAAGAAGATCACCATTACGCTTCGCCACACGGACTGGTGGTTCTGGGAGAACAATGACCCCTTGGGCATCGACCCGTTCCGGCCGGGGAGAACCCGTGCAGCCGAGATGGGGGAGGCTGTTTCCCCAGAAAACGCAGCGCGGTCATGGGGGAATCGATTCAGCTCTATCCCCTGTCTTGAGGAACTGGTGATCGAGTTCGAGACGATCATGCGGAAGAGAGACCAGTTAGATGCCATCATACAACAAGCTTTCGAGTGGAAGTTTCCCGTGCAGGCAGATAAGGGCTTGTATCTGGTTGCTGACTTCAGGTCAAAGAGCGCATATACTTGGGCTGGGGCGAAAGAGGCGGAGCTGAAAAGACAAAGACGTGTAGGGCAATTCAACATTGAGGCTGAGTCAGAATCCCAATCTGGTCAGGAACAGGAGCCTGTTCTTGCGGCCCCGGCTTTGGTGCCATTTGATCCTCAATCCAACTTGGGCAGAACTAGCGATATTAGTCTTGGAGATCACCCCCTGTTACCTGACACAAATGCGGAGGAGTTTTATGTTATTTTCTTGACTTGGAAGAAACAGCGAGTCCAGGAGTAGGCCACCCATCTCAGTCTCATCTATTGTACCGGTCTCATTTGTCCATACTATACAACTGCCGTTCAGTCCCCAACTTAGTCTTTACAGCCCCCGGTCGCTGACCGCGGGGTAATTAAAAAACTCAGCTGATGTAGCTGGTTTCAACTTTCACATTTGCAATGTCCTGAAGAAACTGGCATTGTTCTTTTCTACCTACAGCCTCCCGAGTTTAGTTTAACTGGAACTCATCAATACACATTGTTTTCCACCATGTCCAGCATCAGGAGTCAAGACAATGCCACTCTATCCACTCCCAATGCGGGGGTTGATCCCACCCAACTAGTCGAAATGAAAGCCCGCTACGAAGAAGAAAAAAAGAAACGTCTCCGCGACGACGGCAACGCACAGTTTATCGAAGTCGCAAAGTCAGCTCAGTATGAGCGTTTCGCCGATGATCCGTGGGTTGACCCGACAGCAATCCAACCCCTCCAAGTCAAGTTCCCAGAGAAGCGAAGCGAAATGCTCATCATCGGTGCCGGATGGGGTGGGATCCAAAATGCCGTCCGCATGGTCGAGGCCGGTATACCATCAGAAGATATCCGCATCATCGACCCGGCCGGCGGCTTTGGTGGCACCTGGTACTGGAATCGGTATCCTGGGCTCATGTGTGACATTGAGAGCTATACCTACCTCCCATATCTGGAGGAGACGAGATATGTACCTAAGCACCGGTATTCTCAAGGCGAAGAGATCCGGGAGTACGCCAATCTTGTTATGAAGAAATGGGGATTGGTAGACTGTGCTGCTTTCCAAACCCAAGCGCAGAAGATTGTTTGGGATGATGATGCCAAAGAGTGGTCGGTAAATCTAATCCAGTGTCGCAAGGGCCAGTCTCCAGAGACTCTGCAGATTCGCTCCAGGTTTGTCACCATTGCTGCTGGTGTACTTAACTGGCCCAAGCTACCGAACATCCCGGGGATTCTGGACTACCAAGGTGACATGTTCCATTCTGCCCGTTGGGCATACAATGTCACTGGTGGATCGCCCAAAGACCCTTCGCTTGCTAAATTGAAGAATAAGAAGGTCGTGATCATCGGCACAGGAGCAACGGCGGTGCAAGTTGTTCCGCAGCTCGCAAAATGGTGTAAGCACCTCTATGTCGTACAGCGGACGCCGGCTTCGGTAGACGTTCGTGATCAGCGAGAGACTGACGAAGAATGGTTCCACAAAGAGGTTGCACGATCGAAAGGATGGCAACGAGAGCGAATGCGGAACTTCCACCAACACTTCACTCTTGGAAAAGTGCCAGCAGTCAACCTGGTCAACGATGGGTGGACCCGCGCTCCTGGATTAGTTGGTTTAACTGGGTATACAGAAGGACCCAGATCACCCGAAGATATACCAGAATACACGGCAAGATTGATTGATATTGACGCTCCCCGTCAAAACCGCATCCATGCTCGCGTGGATGAAGAGGTGAAGGATCCTGTCACCGCAGAGAAACTCAAGCCCTGGTATCCTGTATGGTGTAAACGTCCTTTATTCCACGACGACTACCTCAAAACCTTCAACCAAGACAACGTGACTCTTGTTGATACCAACGGCAAGGGCATTGACCGAATGACGACAGACTCTCTAGTCATTGGCGACAGGTCCTACCAGGCCGATGTAGTCATCTTTGCGACAGGCTTCCTTGCGCCGCCCGCTGGTACCCCATCCGAGAAAGCAAACATGCCAATCATAGGCTTGAATGGAGTCTCCATGAGTGAGGAATGGCCTCGCTCAGGCCCGACAACCCTACACGGTGCCATCGATGCCAAATTCCCAAATCTCTTCCTCTCTGGACCTCAGCAGGCCTCTACAAGTGGAAACTATTGCTTCAATCTTGACGAGTACGCGAAGCACATCTCGTATATATTGACTGAAGCGAAGCGTAAGGCCAATGGTGCGCACTTCGTTGTTGCCCCGTCCACTGAAGCAGCAGAGGATTGGGGCATGCAACTTATGATGCATTCTGCGCCAATGGGGGTTGCAATTGGATGCACACCGGGATACTTTAATCTGGAAGGTGACCTTGATCGTATGCCACCCAAGCAACAGATGGTCTTAGCACGGTCGGGTATTTGGGGCTCGGGAATCGAACATTGGCTTGGGATTATTGAGAAGTGGCGAGCTGAGGGTGACATGAAGGGTATCTTGGTGCGTTGAGCAAGGGCTCGGCATGATGGAAGAAATCTCGATTCACACATAGCAGTATATACTAACTAGTCTAAACCGATTATACACCACAATGCCTCGTTAGACCATGAGACATATGATAGCAATTATTCGGTGTAAGAGGCCGCATTTTGGGCTCTATAATGGACTGCACATCTGGCTATATAACTAGGTAATTCAACGAGGGCCACATCTATCGCTCAGTCGCCTCCGCTCAAACTCCTCGGTGATTTGGGGGTCAATCAAAATCTCCAGGCCATACAGCCATGAACTGCATGCAAGCTATTGCAGCTAATTCCCTAGATACCGAGAGCCCGAAACATCTGTTACCGGAGCACAGTATTACTGCCAACTTCGATCTTGCTACCCAGCATTGGCGGATCGTTTCAATCTTTTACTGAAGCACTGCATTTTTCCAAGTAAATCAAGCTCGGGTACACAAGAGTCTAGAAAACAGAAGAAACTACCCAATCTATAAAATTCTGGAGTGGACCCGATTCACCAACTGCTCAACAGTGTCGACTATGTCATCTAGCAACAACACAGCAAAGTCCGACCAGCTCTCAACAGTGACAACTTCAATGCACAGGTTATCTCCCTTCGGGAATGCTTGCACTTTAATTTCCCGCAATGGCTCGAAATGCGGGTAGATGGTCTGCATGCGACTGCTGGCCGCCATGAAAGACAGATCCTCAACGTGCTCCACGTCCTGGTGCACGACAGAATCAAACCAGTCAATAGTCTCTGGCCAGTCGGTGCAGTCCTTGATAATTTCCTTAAGACCGATTCCTTCGAATTGCGCGCTCTCGAGATGTTGTCGCTGGACGAATCGCAAAAGATCCATAGCACTCCATTCATCCGCAAACTTCACCCGCACCGGTACATACTGCCACGATGGTCCAACAACCGCGTCCGCGTTGGGTAGGTCAATATTGCGACCACTCACCACCTCGCCAAAGGTGACGTCATCCAGGGAGAGGCGCCGCGCAAGGCACAGCGCCCAAGCCGCTGTAGGGAGGGTTGCAACTGTGATTTCCCGTGGCCGCGCGGCTATATTCACATCTTTGGAGATGGCAAAATGAGCTGCAGACACAACAGGGATATCGGGCTGAATCCGTGTCATAGACGACCCTTGAAGGAGATCACGCCAGTACGGAATGCTGACTGGCAGATTAGTGCGCGTGACGTGGTTGACATACGACGAGAATGGCAAGCTCTTCGGCACCAGTCGTCCTTCATACAGCGCCGATAGCTGCTGGAGCAAAATTGGAAGGCATATCTCATCGTATTGGGCGTGGGAGATGCGCATGATCAGGCTGCTGGGCCCGTCCACATGTCGAACGAAAAGGAATTTCAAAAATGGTGATCCGAGAGGAATGCGTGTATGAACATCAACATCACAGAGTTTCTGGCTGAAAGCTCCCACATCACTTCCAATCTCATATTCAATTATCTGGCAGGGAAGGTCATCGACAACCACTCCCAATGAGACCCCTTCGTGCTCAACGAACACAGTTCGAAGGATCTCATTACGAGAGACAAGTTCCTGGCAACTTTGGAACAGTTGAGTGTGATCCACCACGGTATCCATGAAGAAAAGTTCGTATCGCATAGAATACCGAGGCAGCTGGACAGTTCCCTGGACCGCAATTTCCTGGAGCGGACGACTTGGATAGGCATCCACGATCTTCCACTCGGGCTGAGCAAGCAATGGGGTCATCTTGTTGATGAACGCATCTACATCGGTCACATCGAGTGAGCTGAATGGTGCATAATCCTGAGCTGTCATGACTGATGGTTGAGCATCTACCGCGTGTTCAGCCATGTCAAACAGAGACCGGTGATCGAATATTGTGGTTACAGTTAGCTGAAGGCCATCCATACGAGCCTCCGAGACCAGCTTCATAGCACGTATGGAGTCACCACCTAAATCGAAGAAGCTGTCATCCAGAAGGATATCCTCACAGGGAATGTCCAAGACCTGACTCCAGACCCGTTGGAGCTTTTGCTGCGTGGCCGTCGTTACGACTCGATAACCATGAAGGTTTTTGTTTCGGGGCTGGAGTTGACCGATCTCCGCATCCTTTGCGCGAATAATAATGACGGAGCCATCACTGGTATATTTTACCAACTGGTTTGTCATATACAACTTGCTTGGATGCTTGAACCACGTTGGATTTGCAACTAGATTGCCGGAAACCAGTTCCCCTTCGATTTCAACGATCAGTTCACCCACTCCACCGGGTGGTACAAGACACTCATGATCATTTGGGTTAACGATCCAAGTAGAGGTGACAGACGGGTAAGGCTCCTCTGCAGGGAGGCTCGCCGGGCCAGTCTTGGCCAGACGGTATTGTTCTGCAATATCCGTCTCAATCGTGGAATCGTAGATGTGCTGAATCCGCTGGGTCGGATCCCCGAGGATCTGCTGCACCAACCGATCAAACAGTTTGAGCGCCTGCTCCATCTGTGGAACATCGATGGTCTTCGAATCGAAACTGGCCATGACAAGGAACCCCTTTGTATCAACGGTAAAGACAAGCATAAGGGCATATGAGTTGAATTTCAACGCTTCACGGGCAGCCTCTGCCTCGCTGGTTGGAACAAATGCGGTAGCTGGCGCTTCTTCCAAAGAGGACACGCCTTCTTCGACTGTTGGATGTATTACAATGCCTGTGCGCAGCTCACACGCCTCTCGAGCATCGGCGTTCAGACGTCGAATATGCTGCAGGCCCATGTGTTCATGAGGAATACGATCTACCGTTTGGTCGTGGATCTGCTGAAGGTAGCTTGATGCTCGAGCCTTGCGATCAATGCAAACCCGAACCGGGACAGTGGTGATCATCGGGCCCTCAATCTCCTCTACTGCTACCACAGGAGCTGTGCGACCAGTCATGGTTTCTCCGAACACGACATCATCGGAGGACATATAATGCGCGGCTAAAAGACTCCAGGCAGCTCGAATGGTAGTTGCAATACTCGTTGTGGAGCTCGACGAAGCCCGGGGTAACTTGACGTAATGTTCTAGGAGGGAATCGGCACGCGCTTGATACCCAGTGTATGGAATGAGAGGGAATTGCAGCGCTGTAGCGCCCTCGAGTTGAGTTTCCCAGTATTTCTCTGTGGAGACTTGATCGGTGTCCCTGAGCCACTTGATGAAGTTCTTGAATGGTGTTGGGGTGCCGATACTCTCGCCGCGATAGGCGCGATTCACTCGGTCAACTATCAAGGGCATTGACCAACCATCATAAAGTGCATGATGAATGCTCAGGACGATAGAGGTCTTGCGGGTTGTCTCATCGTCCACAATAGCGAAACGAGCAAGCTCAGTTCCTAGAGACATCCCCTTGAATGTATCGCTACTCAGATACTCTGTCAAGTTGGAGCTGTGAAGCCATGGAGTGCTGGTTCGTACAACAATTTGCATCAAACCCCGGCGTGGAACTTGGACAATTCTTGTTCGTAGGATCGCAGACTCTGCGGAGACACGCTCAAAAGCAGCTTGTACCCGTTTGGCGGTTTGAACGTCCTGGAGCTCAATGACTCTTTGCGCAACATAGGCATCTGTATATTTCGCGGAGAGGGCCATGAGGGCTTCTTGGAGAGGTGTACAGGGATACACATCAGCCACCTCGTTGGAACTCAAGTTGCACAACGAGGCCACTTCGACCCGCGCAGCATCGGCCTCCCAGCTTGCTGGAAGCAGCGAAAATTCAAGAACGTCCAGTGGAGCTTTCTTCTCAATCTCTTTCACTTTTAGGGCCAGGTGCTCGAGGATTGGTGATTGGAAAATATCAGTGACTTGGACAGCAAGAAACTGCTCTCGTGCAGAAGCAACCAACCTCATAGCTTTCAACGAGTCACCCCCGAGGCTGAAGAAATGGTCATTGACCCCGATATCTGCCTCATCACCAAATAGCTTCAACCATAGGCCGTGAAGCTTACGCTCCATCGCCGTCCGGGGTGCTAATTTGACAACCGTGGACAACTTAAGCTCTGCAATATGCCGTCTTGTCAAGTTATTTCCGAGAGCACGCAGTTGTTTCCGGTCTATCTTGAGTGATACCAGAAGTGGCACATGATTTAGTGGTATATATGCAGTCGGGACCATATACCGGGGCAGGTTTGTCGCGAGAGCATCGTCGATACTAGCGACCAGCTTTTGGAAAGAGCTTGAAAATGAGATAATCTCGCTGGTTATGCCTGTCTTTTCACTATTTTTCTCCGCCACGAACACAATCAGTGTGGCATCGGATTTCTTCCCTCCAGGAAAGATCACTTCCGCTGCGACACTTGCTCCGGCGGGAAAATTATTTCGAACGTGATGCTCGATCTCGCCCAGTTCCACCCGTTGGCCGCGCAGCTTCACCTGTTGATCGGCACGACCGATGAAAACAACACTCCCTGAGGCATCAGGGTCATATCTCACCAGATCACCGGTCTTGTAGAGACGGCCCTTGCGACCTGGCACATCCCCCCCACCCTCGACCAACCATGCTGGGTCCTTGATGAAAACTTCGGCGGTTTTCTCTGGATTATTGAGGTATCCATCACCAACCACGGGGCCTTCGACAAGCAGCTCTCCCACGGCACCGATTGGCATCAATAGGTCATGATTAGATGGATCTACCACCCACGTTGTGCCTCCGACTCCCTTTCCGATGCTAGTATACGATCGATCAGGAGGGATATCGTTGTTGATTGTGCAACCAACAGTGCACTCCGATGGGCCATATGCGATTACGACCTTTGTCTTCTGGCCCCATTCGGCGGCGTCGCTAGCAGATATTGCCTCACCGCCAAGTCCGATGACCTCCAGCGAGGGCAGAATATCAGAAGCCAAGACACGCGCGACCGATGGTGTCATGTGCGCCATGTTCACACTCAGCTCACGAATAGCGTTGCTAAGGTCATTGACTCGCTGGTGTTCTGAGGGCACACAAATGCAGCCGCCGTTGGCAAGAGTGCACAACATGCAGTCAACACTGACGTCGAATGCATACGAGGGGAAATCAAGCACTCGTGAGTGTTCTTTGTATCCCACGGCTGCGGCGCGAGGTACTGCACCACTAGTGTAGTTAGAGTGAGAGATAACCACGCCCTTGGGTTTGCCAGTACTGCCGGAGGTGAACTGGATGTAAAGGGCTGATGATGCTTGGACCACGGGCAGGTCCACAGGCAGTGATTTCAAGATCTCCTGGTCGACCAGCGGGCCAACAATAACTTGCTTTGCGCCTGGGGCGATGCGCGGGCCAAGCTCCGCCTGCAACTCCGAGGTCAATATGAAACCAGCCTCGACTTCGCTGGCGATAGTCCTCAGGCGTCCCTCGGGTTGGCTGGGGTCCATGAGAACCAATGCACCGCCGGCCTTCATCACTGCAAGGACGCCAACAATTGTCCACATGGACTTCTCAAAGCAGAGCGGAACAGACTTCCCAATTTGGAGTCCCAGATCAACAAGATGCCTAGCCAAGTTTGTTGAGCGCTCTTCTAGCTGCTTATATGTCATCTCTCCATCCCAAGACACGACTGCGGGTCGATCGAGTTGTCCTTGAGCTTTTTCGCTGATTATATCTTGGATGCAATGATCGATAGTGGCAGGCATTGGTCCGTTCCATTTCCATAACTGCGACAACTCTCGCCGTCCAATCTGGATGGCCTCAGCAATGGGCTGATCAAGGCCACTGGCGATAGAAATAATGACATCGGCGAAGATATGAGGTAGGACGGCTTCGACGGGCTGTGTGGCTGTCATGGACCGAGGAGTCCCGCGAATGTACAAAACACCATGCGAGAGCTTTGCTTCCAGAGCAAATGTACACTGACCGAGTTAACAACTGATCCAAGATTACAACTCAAGTCTACTTACTTTGGACTCAAGGCAGGCATTTTGACACAAGAGTGTATCCGAGAATTCCCCCTCAAATCTTCCCCGCCTTCGGATTGCTTCCAAAGCAGACCTCAGCGAGCTGTCTTCCCCCTCAATCACATCGGAGATGAGACTGCTCTGGAGGCTATCCTCTTTTATACAGGAAAAGCCTCCGTCCTCACTGCTCACTGTTCCCCGAAATAGAATGAGGATCCAAGCCAGAGCAAGAAGTTCGTCATGTCTTATATCTGGAAGCGTTGGCAGGGTCATACAGTCGGACCAGCCATCATCATGCGGCTTCTTTAGCTCTTCGCCGACCCAAGGGGTTGCACTGGGCTCCATGTATTCACCCATATTATTGGAAAAGAATGATATCAAGAGACTGTCTCTATGGCTTGTCCGGGGACTTACGGCGCAACGATCTGATTAAATTATCTGATGCTGATCTTCAGTGACGGACTTGGCATCTTGCAAGAAAGCCCGTGCCGCCTGCAGCACGGAAGATAGAGCCACAACGGACAGAAACAGTCCGACCAGATGCCGAGATCTCATTGCCAATTTTGCAATGGAGCCTTTGTATACTTCAATCAGTACGTATACCAAAGTGGAGATACATTACACGATGTATGGTTGTAATATTCAATACCATACATACCATACCATACCACATACCCTGACCCTGCCAAGAGCCGCCGAGATCTACGCTTAGCACTGCCACCATGGACCCACCTTGGCATTAGAAACCTACTGCAAACGATGATCAGAGCCCTGACAGGCATATTCGAAACTTTCGATATGTTGTTCCGTGGAATACTGTCACTATTGTGATGATCGTCCTCTCCAAGTTTACTCTTTTCGGAGATTCGCAAGTTTCCGCCTCGATTGATTAGATCGGCTGCGACATCGGATATCTGTCCATTGATTACATTGATGATTTTTTGAACCAACCTTGTAAACTCTCTTCTGAAGCAACATGGGATTGACTTTCCCCCTTTGTTACAAGTCTGCGCCAAGCAGCTATACTGAGATACACGCATGGCCTTTGGTAGCAGCCAAGGTCTCAGCTGCTTGAATAATCCGATGTCCGGCGGACCGCTACATAGTAGACATAGACGAGGATGATCAATTCCCTATATCGTATACTCGAGAAATCCCCGAGCGAGAGTATACCGAGGATACGGTGGTCAATTCCGACATTTTATATCTGATTCCTTATTCCCTCGTGCTCCTCTTCTAGGTTGGTATCATCGTCATCGTCATGCCTTCGAGTCCTTTACCCCTAGTGCGGCTGCCAGAGCCGTACAAGACAACTTATGAGTTGCAGGTCGTATCCAACGAGCAAAATCTCCGCAAGTTTCAGCTGTTCAGATCTCCTCGCGGGGATGAAGGCATACCACCCCCGAAACCATTGGAACATGCGACGTTGAGGTTCACAGACTTGGCTCAGCCCGATCCTTCTTCCACGCCAGACGAGGGAAACAACTCACCCTGGGCACGCGCGCAGAGAAGTCCAGTTACCTTTATTACATGGGCAGGCTGGGAGACGCCGACAGTGGGCCAGATCTGGAATGTGGTCTATGCCATCGAGACCCTGCGCAGCGAATTCGAGATATTCCGCGTGGTGCTGTCTGGTCAGGGGGATGATTTACTTGCACGCGAGCTACAGGGTGTGGGCTTGGCCATTTCGCATCCCGAACCATCTGCTGCGCCAGGAAAGCCCATCCCAATCACTACTGGTTACCTCGGACAGCTGGTCTTTTCCCGCAGCAGCTTCTGGCAGGGAGCCGGCTCGCCGTTTGGTACCCGTCCGGCGTGGGTGTCTGACCCGGGGATTTACAGCTATATGCGCAAGCCGCTGAGCAACTATCCTTCTCGACCACGCCAACACACAGTCACCACTGGCTTCCCCGAGCGTCGAGTACATGCCCTTCACCCGGTACGGCCACCCAAACCAGCCCCTGGCTCTCGCATCTACAGCCGCTACATTCTACACTTGGACGAGTTTTTCTCGCTCTATGCTCTAGACTACACAAACGACGAACACTTGGGGCTGTTCAATAAGTGGCAGAATGACCCTCGAGTGGCTCAGGGGTGGAATGAGACTGGTACTTTGGACCAACATCGTGAATACTTGCGTAAAATCCAGGAGGATCCGCACCAGATCGCTGTGCTGGCCAAGTTCAACGACACTTTCTTTTCCTATCATGAGATATACTGGACCAAGGTATGATTTCTATTTCTTTTCCTAACAACCTGATCATGGCTGATTTGAATTATAGGAGGACCATCTTGGTGCGTACTATGATGCTGGTGACTGGGACAGAGGCCGCCATTCGTTAGTTGGCGATGAGCGTTTCCGAGGCCCGCACCGCACGATTGCGTGGTGGTCCGGCTTGATGCATTACATCTTCCTAGATGATCCGCGTACAGAGTTTGTGACTGGAGAGCCAAAATACTCGAATCTCGCTCCCTTGACCTACGACCACGCTACCGGCATGAACCTGGCCAAGCTGGTTGATCTGCCACATAAACGGTCCGCTCTTATCATTGGTAGTAGGGAGAAATTTTTCCATGTAGCACCTCTACGATTTGACGGGTCTGACACTCTTGATCGCAACCCGTTCCGCTCCTTGAAATTGTGATAGTTGCAAAATGTGAAATATGATGTGATTGTATATGCATGTATCATGCACTGAGACAGTGTTCAGCCGTGTATATCCGTACTTTCAGCCTACACCCTGCAATGCAGCCAAGTAAAGTCTATTCACAGCAAGGAGAAAGCGTAATCTAATCAGATTCGGGAAGTGCCCGGGACCGCTAGGCCCCGATATTTTGAGTTTGATAGTTGTATTGAACCCAACTTGCCCTAATAAGTAAAGATCCGCAATAGCCAAGCAGTTTCCAGGGGTTGAAGGGGTGGAAGAGCCGGAATAGAAAACACAGTAAAGATCATCGTCGGAATTGCTAGAACTTCTCAAGTAACGTCCTTGCTCAGAGGGTATACGGCATTCTCGGTCCACCCCCAAGAGTCTCCAAGACCAAAACAAAAAAAACAACAAATACATACTCTTGGCACTGAGCGGTTTTTTTCACTAGTTGATCTGATAAAGGGTTCAATTTTACGTATTGTCCGACGTCGGCTTTTCACTCTAAATTCTTGGTAATCGAGACATTCAACAAGTGGGTCTTATAGATTTCTGCCAGTACATTTACCTTTAGGATAAAATAACGAATGATCTTCTTCAATGTTCTCATTTATTTACGCTTATAGAGAGAGCTTTTATTATGGCTGCTGAAGATGCACCAGCGCAAAAGCGCAGCGTATGTTACCCCTAGATCTTTAGGGTTCTCTAGCTGATTCGTGACAGTGGAGGGAAAAAGCCGTCTTCTTTCGCCTGTTTGTCTATGGCGAGCCTAGCAGATCAGACATCGCACTCCTTGTACTCGGCCTTGTCTCCGCAGTTGCCTCCGGGATTCCTTTTCCGATCATGTCTATTGTGTTTGGTCAATTGGTGGATGAGATGAACTCAACGACCTGCAACGCCAACGACACCAACGGCGACTCGTACCAAGACAGTATTAACGAGAAAGTTTTGATGATTGTCTATATCGGCATTGCCTACCTCTTTTTGATCTATATTTATGTGTTTAGCTGGAATCTGACTGGCGAGAGACTGGCTCAGCGTCTGCGCGAGAAATATTTCAAGGCCCTTCTCCGCCAGGATGTGGCCTTCTTCGACAACCTCCCGGCTGGCGAGGCGTCCTCGAGAATTACAGGTGACATTACGACCGTGCAGCAAGGAACTTCTGAGAAGGTCGGCATCGTGATCAACAGTCTTGCCTTCTTCGTCACCGCGTACATCGTGGCTTTCATCAAAGATCCCAAGTTGGCTGGAATGTTGGTCTCCTTGACTCCCGCCTACTTGATCATGTCTCTTTTAGGAGGTTATTTCGTGCAAAGGTATTTTGGTCGCGCACTAGATGGCATGACCACAGCATCTTCGGTGGCACTGGAGGCTTTTTCTAATACAATGGTGGTTCATGCTTTCTCGGCCAACGCGCGGCTCGAGGAGAAGTTCATCGAGTTTTTGAACCCGTCCAGGATTGCCGGAATTCGCAAGTCAATTGCCACAGCTACTCAGGCAGGTTTGCTTTACTTTATCGCTTTTTCGGCCAATGCATTGGCGTTCTGGCAGGGGTCTACGCAAATTGCGGATTCGGTAGAGTCCGATGCTGGCGGCATGACAGTCGGGGCAACATATACTGTGATTTTTATTTTAGTGGATGGTAAGCATCTATATTCATTGCGTTGATTGACCTCTCGCTGACTTCCTCTATCTCTCAGCGTCCTTGATCCTCAGCACAGTGGCACCTTTCATCCAAAGCTTCGACGCCGCTTCGGTTGCCTTCACAAAATTGAAGGCTGATATAGAGCACAAATCCACAATTGATGGCACTGCGAAGGATGTTGGACAAGTCTTGTCTGAGGTCAAGGGCCATGTGGAGTTGCGCGACGTCTCATTCCGCTTCCCTTCTCGACCAGACAAGCCAGTGCTCCAAAATCTGTCGCTTTCATGTCCTGCTGGTCAACAAACTGCCATTGTCGGCTTGTCTGGGAGTGGCAAATCCACTGTCGCTGGATTAGCAGCAAGATTCTACGACGCGACAGAAGGAACTGTTATGCTGGACGGACATGATGTCAAAGACCTGAACGTGCGTGCATTGAGGAGTCACATCAGTCTTGTCCAACAAGAGCCATGTCTTCTCGATCGATCAATATTCGAGAACATTGCCATGGGCCTGATCAATTCCCCTACACACACTCATCTCCAGCCAATTCTGACTGGCACTGCGCTAGTTGACATTGCTGCAGCTGCGAGAGACGGCCAGGCCCTTGTGCCCGCCTCTCTAGAGCACGGTGACCAGGCGCGAGAGGTGGTAGACTTGGTTGAAGGTGCCGCAAAACTGGCTGATGCCAACGGGTTTATTGAGAAGCTCCAAGAAGGCTATGGTACTTCAGTTGGTTCTAGCGGAAACCTAATCAGCGGCGGACAGAAGCAGCGTATATCGTTGGCTCGGGCATTGGTGAAAGACCCCCGGATTCTCATTCTCGACGAGGCCACGGCGTCTTTGGACTCAGCGACAGAAATGCGGATCCAAAGAGCCTTGGAGACTGTGGCCGTGGGGCGAACTGTTATCACCATTGCCCATCGTCTGTCTACCATCCGCAATGCGGATAACATCATCGTCATGAGACAAGGAAAACTTGTTGAACAAGGCCGTCATGTGGAGTTACTGGCAGCCAACGGTGCCTACGCAGAGCTCGTTCGCCTTCAGAACCTCAATGTCGAGAGTACTCAAGAGGGAACATCCACCCGATCGGTGTCGCCTGTGAATCAAATAATAGAGAAGGTTGAACCCTGCCTTTCCGTGGCCGATGACCTCCGCGATAAAGATGAGACTGCCGATTCCTCTGCTGCGCAAGATTCCAAGTCCAAAGAAACCGGCGGTGTTGTCGATACACACAGGTCATTTTCTTCGACAGCCAGTTCCCTAGGCTCTATGTTCCGACCGTATGCATTTGTTCTGATCCTCGCCGTGACGGGTGCCGTTGTCATTGGAGGCACATACTGTGCTTCGGCGGTGATATTTGGTAACGTCGTGGCTAAGCTGAGTGGCTGTGAGGAACCTCAGACTATCCGCGATGCTGGAGAGTTCTACGGACTCATGTTCTTTGTCCTCGCTATCATTGAATTCTTCGCAAATCTAATCAGCTGGTCCCTCTTTGGTTGGATGGCAGAGAATGTGATCTACAAAGTGCGAGTTCTTTCATTGCGATCCATCCTCGAGCAGGATCTCCAATGGCACGAATCCAATGACCGCAACCCATCGTTACTACTTTCTTTGATTACCAAGGATAGCAATGCTCTTGCAGGCCTGACGGGGTCCGTTGTGTGCACAATGTTGTCTATTATCATCAACCTATTCGCTGCCATCATCATGTCGCACATTATTGCGTGGCGCATCGCCATTGTCTGCCTTGCCGTGGTACCTTTGCTTCTGGGTGCGGGATGGATGCGAGTTACCTCATTGGCACAATTTGAAGAGCGCCACCTGGAGGCTTTCGCTCGCTCGGTGGGAATTACAGTGGAGGCTGTCAACTCAATTAAGACCGTCATGTCTCTCTCTGTGGAAGATGAGATTATGGGAACATACCGTCGTTCATTAGCGGCACCCATGAAGGAGATAACTCGCCAAAGTGCCTGGGCCAATATCTGGCTTGCCATCGGGTACGGTCTCAGCAACTTCTTATATGGCCTGGCATATTGGTGGGGAGCGAAAAACATTATTGCGGGTCACTATTCTCAGACACAGTTTTTCATCGTCCAGCTAGCGCTGCTCGTCAGCTCACAGCTGTGGGGACAAATGTTTGCCCTAGCTCCTGATGTCTCGCGTGCCTTCCAGGCCACCCGCCGGTTGTTAAATTTGCTAGACCTAGGATCCACGAAGAAACTGTCAGCCCCAATCCACACTCTGTCTAGCAAGCTTTCACAGTCTACGAACGATGTCGAATCCATGGCTACCACTCGCGAGAAAGTCGACGACACTCGCAATGGCATCAGCGTCTCCCTCAAGCAAGTCCATTTTGCGTATCCTGCTCGGCCAGACACTCGTGTACTTCATGGTTTGGACTTAGATATTAAGCCTGGTCAGTTTGCCGCTTTGGTCGGACCTAGTGGTGCTGGAAAATCTACCATCATTTCTCTTGTCGAGCGCCTCTACTCTCCCGAATCCGGCACCATCCATGTTGACGGCCAAGACGTTGCATACGGTAGCATTTCCTTCCGCGACTCCATTGCATATGTACCACAGCAGAGTGTTTTGTTTGAGGGAACTATTCGCTTCAATCTTGCGCTTGGTGCACGGCCTGGTCACGAAGTTACGCAAGAGGAGTTGGAAGAAGCATGTCAACTGGCCAATATCCACGACGTAATTGCGCAGCTCCCCGACGGATACGATACACACTGTGGGCCAAATGGTGATCGTCTGTCCGGAGGCCAGAAGCAGCGACTGGCTATTGCACGGGCGCTCATCCGAAAGCCAAAGCTGTTGCTCCTAGACGAGTCAACCAGTGCTTTGGATGCAGAATCTGAACGATTGCTTCAGGATGGATTGGAGAAGGCAACTAAAAGCATGACGGTAATAGCGATTGCGCATCGTTTGTACACGATTCGTAAGGCGGATGTTATTTTCTTGATTGAGGATGGACGTTGTGTTGAGCAAGGCACCCACGCCCAGCTGGTCGAGCGGAGTGAGACTTATAGGGTCAATGCCCTGAACCAGACAGTAGATGGATGAGTGTTTTTGAATAGAAAAAGGTGGATAGTTGTCTTTTTTTGGTGGTTTTGGTGTTGGTGATATAGACTTATATTGTTTAATCTCATTCTTTTATGATAGAAAGTTGCCTACATATATTTCGTTTTATGACTTCTCTATAAACATGAATATTTACTCAGTGGTTTCTCCCAAACGCATCCATTTCCAACAAACTGCTTTTATTAGCTCGATCAATCTGGCTGGAGACTCGTCAACTTACTTTCGTATCCTAGATCATCATTGAAAAACATATTACGGATCTCGTCACCCGAGGACAACCCCATGGCTGGGAAGTACCCAACAGCTGTTTTCCCAAGAGCCAAAGCCATCATCGGAGCCACTTCAACTAGCTCCACGAACTTGGGCTTTATATTGTACCGCTTGGCTAACATCTGCTGGTGAATATTGACAGCTGCAAAGTGCGCCTGATGCATCGCCTGTCCGCCACGCTTGATACCAGACCATGAGGCAATATCACCGGCAGCGTAATGATATTCTTTGTTGGGCACATCTGTGGCAAACTGAAGACCGGGCGTGATATGGATATATCCCTCGGAATCGCAGGCCTCCTCGGGCAGATATGAGGATGTTGGTGCAAACCGCGACACGGCATTGATTACATGGTCGGCAACAAGCTCTCGGCCATCCGAAAGCTTGAGCGTGTACTTTGCGGGAGAGGAGTCGCTACCGAGAACTGTATTCTGGACGCGTGCCCCCAAAACCACTTCGACCTTGGACTCTTTCAATATCTCAAGAGTCTTTGCTTTGAACTCATCGGGGAGGTCCTCGGAGGAGAGCAGCTGCTGCCGAGAGTGAACGAGAGTCACCTTTGCCTGAGGTCGGAGCATCTTAATCTCGGCGGCTATTTCGATACCGACGGCACCTGCAGCGAACCAATCAATTGGCATAACTCAAATGGAAGAATATGGTGTCACCTACCGCCTCCAACAATAACCACGCCTTCCACAGCTTTCTCAATAGTCTGCACAGAGTCTGCAGTTTCGGCAAGATATGCTTCCCGAGTCAAAGACTTGGGCGAACTAGGCCATTCTCTTCGCAGCCCCGAGCACGCAATCATATAGTCGTATTTTTCTTCGACAATCCTGTGCCCATCATTCGCAGTATTTTGATGGATCCGCGCGGTGCGGGACTTGCAGTCTATCAAGTCTACTCGTCCTTGTATACGATTGATATCCGGAGACTGGAGAGCGGGAATATCCTCGAACTTTTTCCAAAATGTGCTAGCATCAGCATTGGAGGCTATGGCTAAAGGCAGTCCGATCAGGTGGTCTAAGATAATGTAGTGTCAGTGGCATTCCTTCAAGATCTATATGAAGATATCACATACAATAACCGTCACGCTCATCCACGATGGTTACTTGCACGGAAATCGTGTTCCCTGGGCCCTGCTCATTCTCATTCAGATTGAATCGACATTTCCGACCATGACACAGATCAACAAGGTTCAGAGTTGCAGCCAGCCCAGAATAAGACCCTCCAACAATGAGAACCTTGAAAGGGGGCTGTTCTTCGAGACTAGGCATGGCGACGATCGGTATAGTGGGTTTTTTGGTAGTAACAAAGGAGTTGTTGGGATGGGAAAGGAAAAGAACCAAGTCAGGAGCCGGCAACTTGTCAACCCGAGCAACTGATCGGACATAACCAGGTCAAACATCTCAATACCCGGCCCCGGAGCAATTACGGCCCCAATTACGTGTGTATGTAATTTTAACTCTCAATGCAACCTTGTCTTATCAGATCCGACTTCGGGAGACTTGGCGCCAAGGAGTTTATTGAATACAGATGCACTTAATACCATACACTACACGCTACGTACTTTCTTCAACTCTTTCTGAACTATTCCTCAATAGTGAATACACTTTGTCTTTTGTATTCAATATGGGCTTTGTTGTTGTCCCCGCCACTCTCCCCGATATCCGGGCCATCTACGATGTCTGGTTTGCGGCCTTCAAAGGTCAATTGATCCTCGACCTCATCTATCCGGGAACAGATCTCAACAATGAGGCTTTCCGCAAAGTACACACCGAAGGGACTCTTGAATACTGGAAAGGATTGAGCATGGAGCACACCTTCCAATGTATTGATACCAAAACTGGCAAAATTGCTGGCATGGCAACATGGCAAGTCTACTGGCGAGAAAGGACCAACGAGGAGCGCCAGAAGCCGTGGATTGGATGGCTAGAGGGTGACCAGCGTGAGCGTGCCGAAGGCTTTTTGGGACAGCTTTGGGAAAAGAGGGAGAAGTGGATTGGGCCTAAGAGGCATGTGTGTGAGTGACTACCTGATCTTATATTGATAATGACCGTGTGTTGACCTGATGATAGACTGCCACACAGTTGCAGTGCATCCAGAATACCAGGGTAAAGGCATCGGAACACAGCTTATGCAATGGGGAATGAACGTGGCAGAGCAGCTGAATTTGCCGATTTACCTTGAGTCAACCGTGGAGGGGGTCCCATTGTATCAAAAACTTGGCTTCCAGACTCTCTCGGAGGGCATCCTGTTCAAGCCTGAAATTACCAGGGTCGATAAAGATGTTCGAGCACCTCTCATGGTGAGAATGCCCACAGCTGCGGGAAACACGACATTTGAGGAATGGGCGGAGGACAAGAACTCATCTGTGTAAACGGTATCTACATATGTATTTATTTTTGTTTAGGCTATAAATACAAGACACGTACAGTCATATGCTCGTATGGCCTCCCACAGACTTATTCCTTCTGGCCCCGGGAAGGTTGAACTGCATTTACAACATACCTCCTAGCCTTCGACGTGTAAAATGTGCACCAAAACCTAAAGTTGCCACATGAGCGAGATCCAAACAATTCCGGTAAGCCAGCCAATTCAGGTTAGCCATCAGACGATGAAACTGGCCATTCCTTTTCAATGATCTTGGCAAGGAGTTTAAAAGTTACCAAGAGGCCCAAGCGGACAGAGAGTTAGAGCCAAGACTTGGCGTATTAGTGAACGAAGCTACCAGGTGAGGGTTTTACTAGATGTGTGAAAACTTTTTCTTAATCTTATTGTTGACTGACCCAAGAATGACAACAGGGGCACACAAAAGGAGAAGGCAGAAAGGGCACGAGACGGTACTCCACAGTGCTTCCGCCACTCCCGGTGATTCCATCGGTAGAAAGTTATCCCATCCATCGAATGGACGGCAGTGTTAGTGTGTATCCATGTGGGTTGGGGTAATACTGTGGAGGTGTTGAGAGAGTTCGAAGGCCATGTTATGAGGTCGTACTCCGTCCATACTCCGTACTATAACTCCACTCCGAGCTTGTGGACGTGGCGGATGTGGTGGAATAAGAACTTTGGAACCATCTCGGCAAGTGCCGATCAGGACCTGGCGTTTCCAACCTTAGAAGGTTCCAACCGACTTTTACTAGGCAATACCACAAAATACGTGTATTACCAACCAGACCCTTGTACCGTACGGAAATATAAAGTGGGGCCACTAATCTTATCTGATCAAGGCTGGAATTATCAGATGGCCCACATCGTGAACCGGGTCTGTATACATACCCATAAACTTAGATACAACCTGAATTTTTTTGTGCTCTGGACGATCCCAATACCATGTCATCAGACGTTAAATCCCTCATATCAGGGAATGAATTGGCTGGCCGACATCGGCTGGTCGCGGGGATTTCCGGACAAATCTTGTCATATATTTGAGTTTGAGACATCCAGTAAAACAAAAGAATCAGTAGTCCACTCTTGCAGGGAAGTGAATCCTGTTATGCGTTTTTATTCCGCCTTTGCCGCCCTTTGTGGGTTCCAGGCTACAGTTGTTGTGGCGGAGAACACCACTTGGCCCTGGCAAACATTCAAGTCCAGCCCTCACGAGCCCCCCAGTCTCGAAATCTCGAAATCAGGCCCTACCAGCCCGGGATACCTCTTTTTCGATCAATCATGGGACGCACATCAGTACAGTGTGTTCATCATGTCAGATAGCAACGAGCTTGTCTGGCAGAGCCCGCACGGTGATCTGAAGGGTTTCCGGGTACAGAAGCTGGATGGGAAGCCTGTTCTGACCTACTTCAACGGCCTTGGGGTCCCAGAGCCCTTTGGCTGGGGATATGGTATTGTCCAAATCTTGGATGAGTCCTATCAAAGTATCTACAATGTCTCTGTGACAAACGACAACTACAAGGCCTTGGGCAGCATTGACAGTTCCTCTTTTGTGTCCTGGATTGACATGCACGAGAACACAATAACGGCTGATGGGACAATGCTAGTCACCGGCTACAATGTCACCCAGACTGATCTCAGTTCTGTTGGAGGCCCGAAGAATGGCTGGATCGCTGACTCGCTCTTCTATGAGATCGATGTCAAGACCAACGAGATAATTTTTCGCTGGAGTGCCTTGGATCATATTGATCAAATTCCTTTGGAAAATGTACAGCCATTCTACCCTATCCAGGACTGGGGACACAACAGCAGCTCTCCCTACGGCTACTTCCACATCAACTCAGTGGACAAGTTTCAAGATGGAACGTACATCATTTCTTCTCGTTACTACTGTTCGCTGTTCAAGATCGCGAAGGATGGATCAATTGACTGGACGCTTCAGGTAAATTTAAGCTTCTTCCAGTGTGTTGCCAGTGCGTCCCATATACTAATATCCAACAGGGTCAAACTGGCGGCGACTTTGCACTCAACGGAATCAAGTTTAGCTACCAACACGACGCCCGAATCCACGACGAGACCGAGGATGCATTCACCCTTAGCATTTTTAACAATGCCAACTCTGACGTCCACAACGGCACTGATCACACTGAAGGAATATTGATGAATGTCGATCTAGCCACTCGCGAGGTCTCCCTTGTCCAAACTCTTCACGATCAACGCGATGAAATATTTTCAGCTTCTCAAGGAAACACACAATTGCTGCCTGGAACGCACGTCCTGATGGGCTACGGATCAAATCCTAAGATCAAGGAGTACAATTTCAACGGGTCTTGTGTCATGACTGCCCAGTTTGGATTTGACAACGTCATCTCAAGCTACAGATCATATCGCTCTCCTTGGGTTGGCGTCCCCAAAACTCTCCCCGATGTATTCTCTTGCATTGAGCAAGGCCGAAACAAGACCAATGTTTATATGAGTTGGAATGGAGCCACTGAGCATAACCAGTGGAAGATTTTTGGGGCCGCTACTCGTTCAGACCTGATTCCAGTAGCATCAATACGGAAGACAGGATTTGAGACCATGGCGAGCGTCAAAGGAAGGCTTGGGTATGTTCAAGTAGAAGCTCACGGCCTGGGGATCCAGAAAGGTGTTTCCAAAATTATACCTGTAACCAGCGGGTGTTAGGTATCATATATGATTGCAATACTTGTAACTGTAATGAAGATAGACAATGAGAGAATTTGGACTGTATTAATCTTGGTAGAGCAACTTTTTTTCATTTTCTCTGAGACAGTAAAGACCTCTACATAGTTAAATAGTCAAGGCTTACTTCTGTTAGAATTTACTCACTGAATACCTTACTCAAGCATACAGAAGTCCGCTTATCGTTAAACCATTATTTTGGGTGAGCCAAAGTCCAAAAGAGATGATATAGTCTTCGATTCTATCCATGTATGTGGTAGGTATTCATTGTATAACAGACAACTAATTAGAGCAACATCATTACTGACTCCTACTTTCTTTAATCGGATCCCTACAGACTTATCTGCCAGCTTCGCACTTTTCTATCAACGCCATGTCAACTTAAATCACGCGTCCCTTGACCTGCTTAAGGTCCTTTATCTTGATATCCCTCCACATCGCAGCACATCCCCAAGCAACTACCAGCATACAGACACTGGTGATTAACATATACTGCTGCGCATCTCCATAGGCACGAGCAATACCATTCCGAGCCGGGCTTCCCCATTCATACGACAGCTGGGCCGTAATATCTGAATAAACCTTCGCCACATCCACCTCCGCCGGCACATACTTGGCCAGCGCCTTCGGGAACTGGCTGGTCCAGATAGCAGCAGACACAGTTGATCCAATTGCACTGCCAATACTACCGAATAGATTCAGCATAGCAAGTATAACAGCGATGTGCTGATGATCCGAAGGCGCCATCATAGCAAGTTCGCCGCAGATAACAGTGGTTCCACCGGCAAAGGCGACGAAGATTTGAGTCATGCAAATATACCCAATTCCCACATCAGGTTGACGGAATTTTATCATCAGCCCAACTCCCAGGATCATAAGCGGATAAGAGAAGTAAACGGCCAGCCATTTAAAGCGACCAGTCCAGCGAATCAGGAAGCCAACGAGGAGACAAAAGAGGCAGGATCCGACTCTGTAGATGGCTGAGACATAGCTGGCTTCTGTGACATCTAGACCCCAAACGACTTGGAGCATTGATGAGAAGTAACTACCCCAGACCATCGAGTTGAAAAACTCAAAGACGAACATGAGTCCACCGAAGAAGACAGTTCGGTCCATCAATAGATTGAATGGGATAAAGGTCACTGGGGCCCAGAATCGCTCGTAGATAGCGAACGCGATGAGCAAAAGCCCTCCAAAAACGATCATGCAGATAATCATCGCTGAGCGCCATTGATCCTTTTGATATGACCAGAGACTGAACGGGAGAAGGAACAAGGCCATTCCGCCCGCCAGAAGAATGATTCCGATCAAGTCGACCTCTATGCAGTATTGCTTCACTGCAGACAAGGTGAGCGGACCACGGCTGGGTGCGAGCAACCCCATCTTCTTGGCCTTTGTCTGATTCCAGAAGAACAGGATACACAGAGGAGCCACCACGATCGGAACGCAGATGGTGAATATTCCAAATCCCCATCGCCAGCCGGGGCCTTCGAGGACACTCTGGGAGATTGGTCCTCCGATCCATGTTGTGATGATGTATGGCGATGTTGCAAACGACAACATGAGGGCTCGATTTTTCAACGCGGAGGTGTCTGAAATGAAAACTGTCAAACAGTAGCTGACTCCTTGGGATCTAGATGCATATAAAATTAGCCAAGCTGTTGGAAAGATATTGCAGAAGCTCAATATGGATATCATACCCCACGGAAGAGAAAACCTGCGCAGCCGCGTATGTCTGGACGTTGTCGCAAGCAGCCATCATGATGAATCCCACAACCCAGATGACGAGCATCAAAGTCATACCCTGAGGCCGACCCCACGAGTCCAATATCTTTGCCAAAGGAATTTTACTCAATCCTCCAATGATATTAGCCATGATACTAGTGGCAGCTGTCAGAGAATGGAGCATGAAGGCACTGGTCACGTATGGGTTTAGAGAACGGATGACGACCTCCTGAATGGAGGTAACAAAATAGATAAACCAAATGCTTCGCACGAGAAGAGTCAGTGGTTTAAATGAATATAAACGTTGTATTATGAATAGATTCTCACATCACATATGCCAGGATCAAGTGCGACTTAGTCCACACAGCCGCTGCGGCCTGAACTCCCTTCACACCAGCCTGAGCCTCTTGATCGAGAGACTCCTGATCCGAGTTGCCATGACCATCAGTCGTATCTTTCGGTGTTTGAGATGTTTCTAGCTCTTTCTCAGAAGGATGGGGTATGTCAGAGCCCATATCGCGAGCGATATCCTTTTCGGTCGATGCCATGGCGAGAGACTTTGGTCGGAATACTACGAATTTTGCCAAAAAAGCGCCGATCAGTGGGATATATATGTCTTGGTCTAGCAGGTGTGCATTAGCCGATATCGGTAACATGGAAGGTTCTGCGCAGCCAATGAGTATGCTGACTTGGTCAAGTCAGTGTCCTGTAAGTAATAATTTCTGTTTCTGCCAGGAAGATTAGTTGGGGCCGGCCCCCTTGGCGTACCTTAAGATCCATAGTCATTCCTAGGGCCTTCTCGGTCCAATGAATTCTGTGCTCAGGCTCGAATGTTCTGATGCCACCCCGGAACGTTTCGATCAGGCCATTCCAATATTGTTTACCTTACCTCTTTCCCATTCTAGACAAAAATCTGAGGCCAACGATGCTATAGGCGCTTTTCTTCGTTGTGTTTATGTACATGGATGTATGGTCCTAGTGGTATCTTGATGGACTCGTTTTACGGTATTATAAAACAGGGCTTCAAAATTACAGGTATTTGAGCATTACGGCGCTTTCCGCTGTATTACCTCCCCATTCAAAGATTCCGCTTATTGCGCTTCAGGGTACAAAGTATCAAAGCTCAAGGTATTTTTTCTGTCGGATGATAGTTTCCTATTTGAGCTGGCGTCGCTTTTACACCCCAAAGCTGCCTGGCTCAGCAACCTTCAACATTTCAATACATAGGAAGAAAGGACACTTAAGAAACGGCATTTGACAGCATTAGTGTACGAGATGAGCCATTTTATGCCCCAGTTGAAGCTCGTTCTGGCGATAATTTTACTAATAGCCCAAACTGCTATCCGAGAGTAGTGTACCCTGAGCTGACAGTTATTTCGTTTCGCCACTTGTTGATTCAATAAGTGTGTCTCGCTCTCGTTCTCACTAAAACTATAGGGTAATATGTTCCTTTTCCACAGTAAAACCGGAGTTCACATCTTATGTATCATGAACTCGACACCAATTCAGGCTTCCCACATACTCCCAACACTAGATGCCTTTAGGTTTCCAGCGCATTCTGTTTTGTTAACACGCAGTCAGGAGTAATGTCTAACAAGTCCTTTATCTACTATCTGCAGAAATAAAATTCGGCTCAGACCCATTTGCTTAGTGAGTCTTAAATTCCTAAAACTAAACTCCGAGAATTTTCCTAAGAGCTATCATCCATGCAGCGTTTATTCTCTGCTCGCAATCAAAGCTTTGGAACATTATGTAGCATCGGAAATGGATGCCAAATCTAGATCTTCTAATCGATACCGCGCTTGCATCAGATGAAACGTGATATAACCAGAAAGAGAAGCCTCAAGGGCTTTGGATAGCTTGGTGTCAGCCTTGGCAAGCGTGTGCAAAGTCCGGATCATATCGCTTGACTCATCACAGAGCTTTCGCAGACACTCCATCTCAGTGACCCCTTGACACCTGGCCGAGTTCGCAATGAAATTAAAGCTTTCCATCTCAACCATTTCTTTGTAGTACGACAGGATGTCATTTACCCAAGCCAAAACCGATGTCAAATATGGCATCATCGGTAGACAGTTTCGTCGGCACTCGGCTTCGGAGAATTGAGCGAGTGGGAAGAACAGAAAGGAGAAGGCTTCGGATATGCCTACTTTCTGGCGAAAGTATTCAGGGAATCGCTGCGCTTCTGTGGGGAAATGAAGTTTCTCACCCTCGGCTTCTGCATAACATGCGCTGATAAACTGCATTGTGTCCTTGATGATCATGTCGCTGGCAAATTGACCGAAGATGGAATGGAAAGAACTGAGGAACTCTCCCCAACACTGAAGGACCGGGTTTCCTTGGGGCTGTCGGGTCAGGAGGCAAATATTGAATCGCTTCAGATCATTCCGGAACTCGAGGTCATGGGCCCAATCATCAGCAATGAAAGAATAAGCGCTGAATATCGCCACTGTGCATTGTACATCGAAGGGGGTTGTGTGGTAAGCCGTTATTGCAATATCGATGCTGGGCCTGAGCTGTTTCTCGACCTTTGCAATAAAATCATCTGAGAATCCTTTATTCTTGAAATGCAGTTTCACTTCGTGTTCGACTGCAAGATATAGTTTCCGAAGAGGAAACTCCCCATTGTATAGCTGAGGAGGAAACTCATAATCGATATCCAAAAGAAATGCCTTTATGATTCCAGAAAGCTCTGTCTTAAGCTCAGGGCTAACCGCGATGGCCATTTTGGGACATTGAAGAAGTAGGGGCAAGAAAAGTGTGGACAGGAAAGAAAAAAAAAGCCAGGATGGATATATATATATATACAAGGAAGGTCATAAAATTGTATAACATATAGCACGATCTTCAATATGTTAGAAGGTCCCTAAAGTATTTGACATCTGTGGGTCATACCCCAGGGTCGAATCGCCTCGGGTATCATGTCAGGTCGAGACTACCAGTGAGTTGAAGGAACGCTGTCGCTGGATATATCAGGAAGTGATCGGTATATTTGCCACTAATCCAGGGTCACACGAAGTTGACAGATGACGAGATTGCCTAGAATTCGGATGTCTCCCTGACCCGGAAGATACGAGGTGCATGAGCTTCTCTTCTATACTAATATCAGATGCTGGTTATCTAGTTCTTGGACCAACTGACTTGCTCGTACTGGGGCACCAAAGCGTCGTTACTACTCACGTACTCGGCGCCCCAGCTACGGCAGGATATAGATGCCATTGCGCCAATCGGGCCCCGGTTTTGACTAGCAGAAAATTGGCAAGCTAGGTACAACCGGGGCTGCTCCCTCCCCGGTTGCCCAGGCTCTCTAGAACTAGGGCTACCGAAGCATTTATTTATAACACAATAGATGTTGGTTTATGACGATTTGTCTAGTATCACTGTCAAGGCTACACCGAAAATGAAAAAAAGCATATAGGTCTAGGTACGGAGTATACAGGGGAGAATGACCTCGGGAAGGTTGGCGGGCTTCTAAGCCTGCCGCACCCAACTTAATTTTCAACCAATCAGAGTTCAGAAATTCAACCAATCAGAAGTCCAGAAATTCAAATTTGAGATTTCAAAAAGCGGCTCTGCCACATTTTGAGTTTATCAGACTCATAACTCAAAATTCGATCTCTGAGAATGCACTCAGAGAGAATGCACGACCACGATATTGAAGAGAGTCCAGAGAAACACAGCAATGTCGAGTCACGCCAATTGCTGCCGCAGCCGGAGTTGCAGCGGAGGCTCAAAAGCAGACATCTACAGATGATCGCAATGGGTAAGAGCTCTCCAAATTATGAATTTTCGTTCCGATTCTTATTCTCATCGTTTTAAAGGAGGTGCCATTGGAACTGGTCTATTCATCGGTAGTGGAAGTGCCATTGCTACCGCAGGTCCTGTCGGCGCCCTAATTGCATTCACCTTCATTGGATCAATCGTGTATTCAGTCATGATAGCCTTGGGCGAGGTAGCCACCTACCTACCGATCCCAGGAGCGTTTGCTACATATGCGACGCGCCTGGTCGATCCCAGTTTAGGCTTTGCAATGGGCTGGATCTACTGGTTTTCATGGGCGTCGACATTTGCACTTGAATTGACTGCCACCGGTCTAATCATTCAATATTGGGATGACACAATCCCAATGGCAATCTTCATTGCTGTGTTTTGGGTTGTTATCATCATTTTAAACATGTTTCCCGTGAGCTGCTACGGTGAAATCGAGTTTTGGCTTTCGAGTATCAAAATCATCACCGTCGTCGGGTTTATGATATTCGCTATCTGCATCAATGCTGGTGTTGGCAGAGAAGGTTATCTGGGATTCAGATATTGGGTTCATCCAGGCCCATTCCGCGCTTATCTGATTGAGGATCCTGCAAAAGATGCTCTGGCTAAATTCGTCGGATTTTGGGCTATTTTGATCAAAGCCGGTTTCTCATATCAAGGTACTGAGCTTGTCGGCATTGCCGCGGGTGAAACGGAAAACCCTCGCAAGAATATTCCCTCTGCCATTCGGAAGACATTCTTCCGGATCGTGTTTTTCTTTGTGTTTACGATTTTCTTCGTCGGTATCGTCGTGCCAGCCAATGATGAACGCCTTACCTCCGATGCCACAAATGCAGATGCATCCCCCTTTGTCATTGCTGCGAAACGTGCTGGTGTCAACGTCCTACCGAGTATTATCAACGCAGTTTTACTCACTGTCGTCCTGTCCGCTGCCAATTCAAACGTTTACAGCGGCAGTCGAATCCTAGTCGGTTTGGCTCACGAGGGGTTCGCTCCTCGATTTTTCTTGAAAACAACCAAACACGGCGTGCCCTATGCCAGTGTTGGGTTTACCGCTCTTTTTGGCCTGTTGGGCTTCCTCAATGTGTCCAATGATGGAGCCACTGTTTTCAACTGGTTGATTCAGATAGCTGGATTGGCCGGTTTCATTACCTGGGCGTCTCTGAATATTTGCCATCTGGCATTTATGAGAGCTTTGGCTGCGCAAGGCATTCCACGCGACAGTCTTCCATACAAGGCTACCTGGCAGCCATTTTTTTCGTGGTATGGCCTGTTCTTCAACATGCTCATCATCATCACTCAGGGCTTCACTGCTTTCATTCCGAGCTTCAATGTTACGGACTTCTTTATCAACTACCTGAGTCTGATATTGTTTGCCGTGCTATACATTGGACACAAGGTTGCATACCGCCCGAAGTTTGTGAACCCTGCCGAGGCTGATATTGACACTGGGCGATGTGAGGAGTGAATGTTGAAATGTACATGTATATTAGAGGAACATATAATTCCACTCAAAACTAAATAAGAATAGAATATAATAGTATAGTATATAGTATATAATATAGTAGACAATATAGTAGTTATATCAAGACCAAGTAAATAATATTAATCTGTCATGGATAACCTAGTGGAAGGCTCACCGCCATGCCAATTACCCTGCTTCGGTCGCAAGTCCAGCAGGAAAGGTGCCTGGTACGAATCCTGGGGTTGGCATTTTCACTCGTGCGAGTAATCCACGACGCTGGAAGCCATTAAGCAATGGAAATGACCCTTGAGGGAAGCAATTCTGCAGAGACATTTCCACCCCGGGATGGCGTCGCCAGATTACACCATCCTGTTACAGGGAACTTGGCAACTTGGTGTGACAACTACTTTTTTATTTTTTTACCAAATTACTTTTTATCCCTTGATGTCCTTGCCATGCCTCTTTTATGCTCTCCATTTTTGTATAGGGTGAATTTGATTTGAAAAAAAGTCGAACACGCTAACGATAGCGAAATGTACAAGAAAAAATGAAAACAAGAAAAAATCAACCCTCTATCACAGTATTCCACACAAAGAGAAACAACCGCAAATCATTCAAGGAGTCCCCATATGAGTCTCATGCGCATGCACAGAAGTATTTTGCGTCTGCTCCAAAACCACCGCATAGAATTTCCCTTCTTCGGAGATATCATGATACGGACCTGCAGAAACAACCGCCCTATTCAAATTAGCATGTGATTTTATATTCGAACAGAAAACGACATCAAGAAAAGCCGACAAAAAAAAAGAGAAGGAAAAAAGAAGAAAAGAGAAAACATACCACCCCTTATACTTCGGCTGATTAAAGATATCCGTAAATACCCTCAGCACCCGCAACGGTAACTCCAAAATCGAAGGCAACTCAGGTCCATCACCGCAAATCGGTAACCCCAGTTTGTTGACGGGGAGGTAGATGGTCTCTGCGACGTTTTGCGGGTTGCGCGTCTCCTGGAAGATGAGGAGACGGCGCGAGGCGTGATGCGACGGCCCTGGTCCAGACGGTGGTCTGGTATTTGCGCTTGCGCTCATGCTCATCGTGAAGGTTTTTTGAGTGTGTAGAGATCGTAATAAGTCTTTGCGGAGACTTGGGTTGGATTTTTTTTTCTTGGACTTGGGGTTTGGGGGGATGGGTTGTTCAGTTTGGCTGTTTCTTTTTTTTTTTTTTGATTGTTTTTTTTACCCTGACTTTTGGGGTTTGGATTGTTTAGCGCTTTTTCTGGTGTTTATTAGTATGCGCTTCTTTATATATCCAAAGCTTCTTACTTATTGACAGTGGCTTGTATGGAGGGCGCGACAGGCTCTGCTTATCGTTGGGCGATCAGTGACCCGATTAGGAGATCGCGGGGCAAAAAAGGGGGAATTAAGAAATGTGAAGTTATATTGAATGAAGAAGATGAAGATGAAGAGAGATGAAGAGAGATGAGAAGTCAAGTGTTAGTTTTAAAGGGGGAAAATACTTACCAACAGAGGGTACTTGATAGGAATCTTATGATTGTACCACTGGAATTCTTAAATCTCATACACATACATCATGACATTAATTAATTATTCCTAAGATACTCTAGAGTCTCTAGACCTAGGTATAAAATCACAGTCAACAAAGAAAAAAAAAAGCAATGGGTATCATGATAATGTGGCCGAAGACAAGTAAAAGAAAACAAAAGAACGTCAATCCCACAAAATCAGGGATAAATCATGGTATATGGCATCATTCACTATGCGATGCGATGAAAAGCAAGATCAAATCAAGCATCAAGCTCTCCCTCCAGCACTCTCCGCGCAGCATCCAGACGACGCCGCAGCACACGCGCAGCCTTCACATCTGGATCCGAAGACGTCGTGATCGTCTGCAGATCCATACAAACCTTACCCAGACTGCCGAACAGCGCTTCCAGCATCTGTGTATCATCATCGTTGATACCGCCGACAGTGGGGGTGCTGGATGCCGCACGCACGGTCGAGACGAGGGACGAGACAAGGGAGGTTGGGGTTGCCGAACCGGCCGTAGCTGAGGATGAACGACCAGTAATTTTATGAGGGGAAAGGTTGTTCGGGTCCACTGGAGTGAGGTTGCCGCTGTCGTATCGTGGGCCGCGCGGTGTTTCAGAACGATCACCCTCAACCTCAACCTCTTGGATGGGACTTGGTTGGTAGCTGTGACTGTGGGCGTGGCCGTGAGGATGAGATTGGGAATGGTTACGGCTATGGCTATGGCTATGTCCATGTCGCAGCTCTGTCGAAGGGTTAGTATGAGTGTCGAGAATGCCAGGGAAACGGATCGCGGGAACGAACCATGATTGAACCGTCGGTCCCAGTACATCACACTGTCAACGTCGTCCTCGTCGTCGGGACGCTCGCCCTCGTTGGCGGTTGCAAAGGTTGCCACTGTCGAGACGGACATGTCGCTGTTGGTACGTGAGTGTCGCGATTTGTATGTGGGCCGGGTTGTCGCGACGGATCCGTTCGAGCTGTTGCTCATCCGACGGAGTTGCTGGGTATAGTTGCCCAGTGCGCTGTGCAAGATGAAATGCTCGTAGTCGAACGCATCCTCGCGCATCTCGTGGGGTGTCGCGTCTGTGTGCAATGGCACGTCAGGGAAGGCTTCCATCTCGTTCTCGAGGTCATCGTCAAGCGGTTCACGTAAGATCTCATCCAGAGCTTCGCGGTCAATGTCTCCATCGAAATCACCTTCTTCGGCATCTTCGTACATGGTTTCAGCGACGGATTGGTCATCGGCATAATCAGTAGGCTCATTGCCTTGCCAATTACCAGCGTGTTTGGATGAATTTCCAGCAGCATGTTCCTCAGATCTGCGTCGGTCTTCCGCCGCTACATCGACCGAGGCCTCCCGGATGTTTTCAGAGCTGGTGTCACGTCGAGGGTTGGAGCCACGACTGCTCTGACCATCTCTGAGCTCCAGCGCATTCGCATACCAGTGATCAGCGGCCGTCAATGGGCTGGGCGTGCGCAAGCTCTGCAAGCTGCGCCGACGAAGATTATCCTCCTGGGTCTTCACCTTGAGAGAAGAGATCTTGATGTGAAGACCCTTCATCTGATACTGAAGATCACGCACCTGCAGTTGCGATTGCGCGCGGCTAGGGGGACCATAGGAGCTGTAGACTGGACTGAAACCATCCGGGCTGGATTTCGATCCATCCGAGGAAATTCCCAAGCCATGCGGCGAGTCTGACGAACTGTCTTCGGTGGAAACAGGTGACTGCGACGCCTGGTCCTGTTCCTCCTGGTCATTCACATGTATCGGAGGCCGAACAGAAGAAACCGATGACCGATGCGTCAGATACGCCCTCGTAGGAGCATAAGGGAACGACCGATCATCCGTATGAAGACTGGACGAAGTGCTTGCGCCCATGGCACTGACCGAGCGCGAGATGCGCTTACTATCATTTGAGAAGCTCGAATCAGACGGAATATTCGTCTCAGAGTGTCCTCTCGAATGGCGATTATTCGTCGTATCCTGCGACGCAATAAGCGACTGTCGTCGAAGCGACGAGTTCTTAGGATCCGTGCGCGAAATCGACCGATACAGTCCGCCCACTGGCTGGTGCATACCCATTGGCTGGATATAACCCGAATTCGAGGGCGAGGGCGAAGCAGTCGTGCGCGTCGTCGACCGAGCTCGAGTGAGATTGTTTTCCATAAGCTGAGAAAACAAAGCGCGTTAGTACTACTACTCCGTAACCAACCTGCGACGCGCAAAACAGGACATCAACATACATTTAACCGTTTCTTCGCATTCTCCAGAATCCTCTCCGCCTCGCTACTCAGTATCGCCGAGGAAAACTCCTCCCCTGGCCCCTTACCCTCTGCAGCTGCAGACGCCACGGCATTACTAGCCGGCACAGAAGAACCCCCTGCAGTTGCAACGACGGCAGTAGCTTGCGCTCTCGCGACCTCGGGGTCAACGGGGGATTCATCGCGTCCGTTATGCGCCTCCGCCACATCCCTAGAAGCGGAAGCGCGTCTGCTCCCCGCACTAATAGTGGAATTGGAGCTACTCCATGCCGCATTATCCCTGTTCTGATCGTCGTCGTGCAGTAGCGGTGAGCTGGCCAGCTGTTCATCCGAATCGCCGAATCCCAATCTAGCGGGCGACAGCTCCTCGCCGATATCCGAGAGACGGCGACTGACATTCACGTCGTCATGTGTCCAGGCATGGCGGGAAAAATTTTTCTTTTGTCGGCCAGGTGCTGACATGGAGCCATTTTGGTCTGATTGGCGGGAATTGAGATGCGACAGGTAGGCGATTTGGGGTGGGGAGGGGGTTTGGGATTCGCGTTCGCCTTCGTATGGTAGGATCATTGACGGGTCTGACAGAGTGAGTGAGGGCATCTTTTTCTCTCTCTCTCAGGCCCTGGGGCCTGGGGGTTTTCCGTGCAGAATGGGTAGAAGAGAGAAAGAGTCGAAGTCGCGACGGGTTGGGTACCGTTACAGTTTGAAATCCCCTTAGACAAAGTACGGTTTAGCGTGCCGTGATCATTGCCTCATTGGGATCTTTTGTTGTGAAGATATTCCCAATTTCCTATCTCATAAGTAAATATAGAAGTAGGTCAATGGGGATTAGGCTCCGACTACCCTTGCGCTTGTCAATAGTAGTAGTTTAAGTAGTATTAGGTATAAATAACAATTGATAGATCAGATCAAATTTTTACTATGTTGTATATAACACGACTATAAGCTTTCTCGTATAATAAGATTACTAGGTAAATCCATGTCTTTGTACTCCATAAATGCTGTAATTCCTTTTAATTGAGGTTGTCTCCAATTCGTATAATCATGGCCCTCGATGTGATGTATACCCATGTACGAAGTACAACGTACATACACTATAGGATGCATTGTTGCAGTAAGGATATGATCCAGACACTTTTTAATTGCATATAACATATAATCACGGCCGAATCCATTATTTTCCCGTTAAAATAAAAATGGACGAACCCCTGAGACCACCCGTAGGAGTTCCACATTGGTGGAGAATGTAATTTCAGGAACATCGCAACGTTAGAGAGAAGAGAGAAAATTTGAGAAAATGAGAAAGAAAAAATGGAAGAAAAGAAGAAAAGAAGAAAAAAAAGAAATGTATGCTTTTTTGTATACAACGTAATTACACATGCAATAATCCCGTAGAAACGCTTATATCTAGATCTTTGAAAGCAACAACTTCGCACCACTGCTAGCCGGGCTGGGCTTGGTCTTTCCATCCTTCTCCACGGTCAACGCCGAGGCCTGCTCCAGCGCCTTCTTGTTCTTCTTCAGAGTCTTGAGCAGCTCGCTCTTCTTCTCAAAGTCCTCAGACTCGGCCAGCGCGACAACCACGAAGGGGTTAGCCCCCGTGGCCCACTCCACGACCTCATCCTTGATCTGCTCGTACAGCACATTGTGGAAGTTCAACGCAGGCTCCACCTTCTCAATGGACTTGGTGGCCGGGTTGAATCGTCCACCCTGCACAAGAGACTTGAGAAGACGTCCGGCGTGTGCGGTATCGCGGGCTTCAGTGTGCGACTTGGCGGCCTCGGCCACGGCCGCGAGAGCAGCGGTCTTGTCACCGTCAGCCTCGAACAGCACCTCGGAGAGGAATTGGCAGCCGAAGGTTGTCTCGAGGAGGGTAGAGGCGCGGGCAGCGATAAATTCGAGCAGGGTCGGCGAAGCAACCTTGACGAGTTCCAGACGGCGGATGGCCGGTTCTTTCTTGGAGGTCTCCTTGCGAACCTCGCGGACTTCTTCGAGGACGGTTTGGTCAGCCTCGGGGAGGAGCCACTTGACGCGTTCGCCGGCGAAGGGGTATAGCACGGCGATACGGGCGGTCAAGTCGTTGACCTGGTAGCAGAGCTCCTCGTGACGAGTCTCCTCTGGTTCGTTCTGGTTCAGAAGCTCGGGGAAGAAGGACTTGGAGCTGAGTTTGGTGTCATCGATGACCTCGTACGCGGCAAGGATGACCTGGTGACCGTAGACGTCGCCGGCCATGGCCTTGACGGTGTCGCGGTAGAATCGTAGAAGCAGCTTGCGGTCTTTGGCGTTGGAGTATGCGAAAGTCAAACACATCAAGCGGGAGCCGGACTTGGTGAAAGCCAAGTTCTTGACCAAGTCACCCTCTTCGTCGCCCTTGAGCAACTCGATGAACTCGTTCGCTTCGTTGCTGCCGGGTTTTGTGTTGAGGAAATATTGCAACATAGCATCGTGAAGCATGGTGAAACCAGTGCTCTTCTTCTGCACCAGCTGGTTAATGAGCTCGCGCAAGTAGTTCATGATGGGTCCACGCTTCTCGGGGTGGGCTTCGATGATCTTGGTGAGATCGGAAGTGGTGTCGTTCTCATCTTGGAAAATGACAAACTCGGGACCGTACCACTCGCGGAGGAGTCTCGCCTTCTGTGCCTTGGTCGCAACTGTGCGGTAGATGTCGTCAAGAATCCATGAACCCTCGGGGTGGCGGATGAGACGTCTGACATGGCCGTAGAACTCTGGGATGATCAAATCGCGGGTCTCGTCGTCTCCGTGGACAATCAGCTTTCCAACCAAGAACTTGGCGTATCGACTTTGTGCCAGCTCCTTGTAAGTGCCCTTCAACTCATGCGCGATCAGCTTGCGCTGCTCGAGGTTTCCGTACTTGAGAGCAGTCTGAATAACTCGCACCGAGTCGTGCTTGAACACAAAGTCGCGAACACGGCCAGTGATGATCTCAAACAGCTCCTTGACAAGCTTCTTTCTCTGCTCCAGGGGCACGTGGGACTTGCGGCGCAGCTGCTCCCACAACTTCTTGGAGCGAGCGACGGTATCGGCATTGGGCTTCGCGGCCTTGCGCTCCTGCTGGAGTACTTTTTGCTTGAGATGGGATTCGCGAGAGTCTAGACGCGCAATAAAAGATTAGATGGGGCGCCGTCAAGGAGGCAGAATTGAAACTTACTGTTGGGGTTGGGGTTGGTGTTCCTTGGGGCCTCTTTGCGCTCTTCGTCATCCCCATTGGACTTCTTGTCTGACTTGGGCTTCTCCTCCTCCTCGCTCACATCGGGCATCTCATCGTCTGAAAGGGCATCAAGGGCATCAATATCTTCGTCGGAGACATCGTCAATGTCGAAGTCATCATCGTCCTCGGATTCTTCCTTCTGAACCTTCTTCGAGGGCTTCTTGTCGCTCTTGCTGGATTTGAAATCCTTCTTGGAGTCCTTCTTAGATGAAGAGCTTGACTTCACGCTCTTGGACTTGGATGCGGAGCCTTCCTTTGTCTTGCTCCGCTTGCCATTGCGCTCCTCGCTGCCGTCGACAGCACGCTTCAATCCAGCCATAATGAAAGATAATTTCTGTAGGCTGTTGGGTATCTCTGAAAAAAAGTAATAAAACCGGGGTCTTTACGAGCGGATACTGCTCGATGTCCTGGTGGATAATTTTTTTGATTGCAGGCGGAGGAAGTTTTTTTGCCGGCTGTTTGCACAGTTTGCACCGATAAGATACAAAACAGCCCTGGGGTTTACTACCAGGTTCATCCACATAGCAACGTATTAAGATAGATATTTCTACTGAATTTCTTACAGAAAATAAGATTGACTTATATATGAAGATTCAAGGGACGATCTCCATAGAAGTTATATGAAAATAAAATGTAGGATATTGTCGCTGAACGAAGCACAGATGGCCCGAGTCGCAACTCGATGGCAACAGATGTACAAAATGCTAATAAGTGACATGAGCCACCCAGACTCTCCGAGGACAAAGCGATCCCTATTACCATCGACCAAATCCGAAATTATATCACCCCTTAAGCGAGTGTGGCTTGCATCACCCGAAACAAACCCAAAACGCCGGAGAGAACCACAACGCATTAAACATATCTCGTCACTCATCATTTCATGTCTCATCAGCTGGCGCAGGTGCAGAGGGATTTACTTTCACAGACCCCAGTTCTGCTCCGACACCACTCTGGCCGCGCTTCCGGCCGGGGATGTGGAAGTTGAAGGACGAGGTAGAAGACTTGGGCCCGGGTGATTGCGCATCGTTAGTAGAGTCACCGAATCTAGAGAGGAAACCCTTCTTCTTAGGTTTCACCTCGTCGTTTAGGCCTACTTCTTCGAAGGCTTCTTCCTCCATAGGGTCAGGCTTAGTGAAGCTGTTAGAGTGAGTGCCCGATGGGGTTAATCGGGAGAATCGAGAGTCAAGAGAAGTTCGAGAGGGACCAGAATCGGGATGGATTATGGGTGAGCGGGCGGAGATATCCTAGATTAAAGATTTCATGTCAGTTGGGGATATATGCGGATCGGTTCGGATGGCGGGGCATACAAAGGATCGGCGATAAGAGTCGAAGGACTCGCGAGAGATGGAGAAAGGCTCATTCTCGTCAACAAGATCTCGATGATTGATGGATTTATTGGAGCCCGGGTACCGGCGCCAGAAACTCGGGCGCTCGGGGGGAGAAGGCTGTCGCAGTAATTTTAGTAGGTATATCACATTTTCCCGATCAAAGAGCCTATACCGGAAGATAGACGCCGCTGTCATTGACCACTAAGGACCGGGGTTAGTATTTCAAGAGAGCCAAGTCGCCACTGCAGCCACTGCAGTTACTGCAGTCACAACAGTCACAACAGTGGGGTGGTTCAAACATACCACTCAATTTGTATTCGGAGGGTTCATCCTGGCTACTACGGATCGGTATGGGCGCTGGGCGTTGATTTGGAGAAAGTAAATTCTCATCTGAGACAGTGGGATCCCCATTGATTTGGGACTTTCGTCCTAGAAAGTTGCGAAATGGAGGCATAGTTGAAGAAGTGAAGTAAGATGGGAGTTGTGAAAGGGTTTAAGGTGAAACAATCGTCCGATTCCCCTACGTCATCCAAAATGAAAATAATGAAAGTTGTGCAAGCCAATAGGATTGAAATGTCTAAAATGATATTTTTGGTCCCTGATCCAGTTCCTGAACCTCGGTGCACATGCAAATTGGAAGAAATAACATTTACTTCATACATTTCAAGCCTAACGAATATAAAGCTCTAGAGCTACAGATATCAAAAAAATAAAACACCCTTCAACACCCACGAACACCCCCAATTAGAAATATCAGAACATCCCCATATGTCTGATATGTTCTATCGTAGTTCGCTTGAAAATAGATCCACCTGCAAACAAACTCCATAAGCAAATCAGACCCAAGACCAGCCTCAAAGAGACTTGGACTGACGCCATGCATTTCGCTATCGCTTTCGTAATGGCAAGTTTCACCAGCAATTGACCTACACTGACAACGCAGACGAAAAAAAGGTGACTCGGACATTGTTGTTGGTTCCCTTTTGTTTTTCGAAATTTTGTGGTTTTTCGATTTTTGTAGTGATTTTTGGCTATTCATGATTTGATTTCTTTCTGTGAGAAGCTAGGTGGCATTGTTGGGCTCAAGGAGACTGGCACTGTGGTGGCAATCCAAAGAGCGTGAGTCGGATGGGTCGAAGACAGCGTTCTTGCGTTCTTCGATAAAGTAGGCTACGCAGAAAATGAATGTTAGTTAAGGAACTTCATATGTGTAAATCATGAGACAATGTGATGTGACGTACGGGTAATTTGAATCATATCAAACCAGCGGACGGCGTTCTCGTCGCTACCGTCGACTGCCTTCAGAATACCATTGTCTGGGCGGAAAGTGGCCTTGGGAGGAATGTGGCGCATGCGCAAGAGCATCTCCAGGATGTCGGCGAAGCGGTCAGACTGGTTGAAGTAGTAAGGGGGACGCTTGTCAAGGGGCCACTGAATAGATTGGTTAGTGTGAGATGCATCATAAGAGAATAGACATGAACCACTCACGCGCTGAGAAAAGTTCTCGTTGTCCCATGAGCGGAACAGCCAGCAGGTACGCTCCACACAGTTCAGGAGGATAATAGCAACAATGTAAGTATCGAACCAGCCACACTTCTGGCGCTGAAGGAGTCGACGCTCCAAATCATTGATGACAAACTTGCTCAGCTGCGAGGCACGCTTCTCCATAGCGGCGCGCAACTGACTGCAGAGAAGTCCGTATGATTCTGGATCAGACACCTCCTCGATGGGCAGGCGGCCCTCGTCCGATGGCTGAGAAAGAGAGTGCAGCGAGTTCGGGGGCAGAGTAGGGTTGTAGTACGTTTTCCAGGTGAGTTCTGTATCCACGAGAATATGGGTCGCGACCCACAGCTCCAACACACGTTCCAGAAGGATGTCCTGTATCTTTGTTAATACACATTTCCACATTGAATGTCAAACAACATACCTTCTTTCCCTGGCTGAGTTCAGCAGCAAGAAGCAGAGTGGGCTTCATGAAAGGCGAGGTCTCTCGCTCGTAGAAGTAAGAAGCGTTCTTCTTGATGTACATCTCCAACTTGTTTGGGATGTCATCCGAGTCGGCATCCAGGAGATAGACTTCTTGTGAAGGACCAGAGAACTGGTCATCTCCAAGGGCTTGCAATTGAGGGTCAAGTGCAGACACTGAAGTGCGGTGACCCTGCAGTCCACTGAAAGTCATGAAAGAATTGCTCTCTTCAAAGTGGGTAACTTCGATGCGACCAGAGTAGTGTTCAAATTTGATTTGGTTTTTGATGCTGTTAGTGTCATGGTAGGCAAGTGTCGAGTTGAGATCTAGAGTCTGAGTCAGTATATCATCGGAAAGAGCTAGATACAAACAACATACTAGCATTGTAAAGTTCAAACTCATCCGAAAGTCGGGTGCGCAGGCACGGGTGCTTCCATAGACGAGCACTCTCCACGCTAGCGCAAGTTGTGCAAGGGGTATCGCCAGAGCACTATCAACATTTGTCAGTAATGTTCACTTAGTTCACATAGAGATTCGCAAAATACATACAGGTTTCTTGAGCATTCGGCAACGAAGGCAGGCACCCTTCTTCCGCACGTCTTGGACTTCACGGCGTCGCTCTGCAGTGAAACGTCCCCGCACCTTGGGCTTCATAGGCTTGGTTGAGTTACCAAACTCGTTCACAAACCCTTTTGCCTGGGTATTTGGGTTCATGGCAATAGGGCGGGGGTAAGATGCCGCGCGCTGGGTGGCAGCGGTCAACGAAGGGTCATGCTCTTGCAGGCTGTCGAAAAGCAGTTGCTCATGTGTGGACAGCTGCTGCCATTGGCCCAGCTTCATATCAGAGCTAAGGTTATCACTGTCAATTGACATTCCTTGAGGGACCATTTCATTGGCGGAAGCCGCAATCATCGACAGTTGTGACTGGCGCGCATTAGAGGTAGATTCAGGCGACATAGACGCATCACCAAGAGGCGGAGACATGGATGACGGATGCTCGCCTGGAGTGTGACTTGGAAGGGCAGGAATACTAGGAGCGTTGGATGATTGGGGAGTTCCTGCAAATTGTTAGTGGTCTATGTCGTGCAACAGTGAACAAAAGGAAAACATACCCTCGACATTTGCTGTGCCCTCCATCTTAGCGTCAGATGTTTGCGAGTGTCCCTGGAATCCCTCCGCTTCAAGTGCAGGGTCAACAATCACGGTCTTGCCCCCAGCTGTCACAGACTGAGTGTATCCCGGTCCGCGCTTGGTCACGTCAGAAGCGCCCACCTGTCGCGAGGCCTCGGCCAACACGTTGAGGCCGTCGAAGTTCTGTCGGTTGGGAAATCCACCATCGGCAGACTTGCCTTTATTTCCAGAAGGGGAGTCTTTGTTCGAGTCTCCGTCGGTCAAGTCGGGGAGTTCGTGGAGTCGCAACAACACGCGTTGGCGGTCGCGTAGGGGAATCGCCTGGCATTTTTTCACCAGATGGTTGGTAAGGCTGTCAATGCGACCCTTGGGAAATACCTCGCCACAGGCTTTGCACGTATGTTGGTAGCGATTGCTCGCGTCTTCCAGCTTGGGACCCCGGTGGAAGAACTCGAGGATGAGTTGGTTAGGTTTGCGACCCATTGTGGGGGTTGTTGTGGACGTGTCTTTGAGGGGTTTCACGTGTCAGGTGAGAGTCTAGTGACAGTAAACAGTCGACCAGAGCAATCGACGTATCGCTCACTCAGAATGGGCAGTGAGTCCCGCCAAGCTGATATGTCTGTGGACTCGGGTTAGAAAACGCGGAATGTGGGATGTGGGAGAAAAATCACGCACACAGTCGCAGGGGACTGGGAGGCCCAGGCTGTGAACCTCAGATAGGACCAGCTCAAAAGAGACTTGAAACGGAATAATAAAAAAACAAATCCCAAGATGAGTGAATCGATGATGTGCGGGCAAAACGCAGGGCAGTAGAGGGCGGTCTGGAAGTCGCAAGGGGAGGAACACGCGATGGAGGCTTCACCGCACGAAAGGCGGTGATGTCTTCAAGGCGGTAGGAGAAAGGCGGTGATGAAAGAAGAAGAATGTCTCGAATATCAAATTGGATATGAGACGAGGGAAAAGGATGAGTTTGTTACGGGATGAGGTTGAAGAGGAAAGGTGATTACTGGAGGGCGAGGAATTCTTAGTCACTTTGTGCCACTGTGACTGCTGCCCTCTGAATCTCTCTCTCCTTCTGTATGGAAACTCTATATATGGGCAGCTATGCAAGCTGTATTTCTTTTTTCTTTCTTTTTTATTTATTTTTAGGGTATCCAGTTGATGCACGACAATACGAATCATTAGGATACATACGATCCCTACATATAGGAAAACCGCCAGTCCAAATATATTGTTGTGCCTAATAATTTCGGTGCTTCCCAAAACCTCAATCACCTCATATTTCAGGTAGCTAGTACATACTGACACTAAAATATATTGTTCTCATCGCATCGCATAATTTCCAATCCTCTCATGAACCGATGGATGAAACCGAGACTGTCCTATGCCGTAGGATGTGCGTCAACAGATCCGGTGCTCGGGAGGCCGCCAGGGCACACCCAACACAGCAAAAATCCGGCGTTCATCCCGGCCCTCAACCAACCAGCCCCCATTCAGTTTCACCTGCTGGTTCCGAAGCACATCCGCATAAAGACCCTTTTGATTCAAGCACATGCCTTTCTTGCGTGCCAGCAATCTCATACTCCGATTGAATATATCATTCCCCGTAAAGTATATCAACGCCGCCCCGATCTCCGCATCAGGAACGAACAGCAAGTCTATCCGACGCCACACCGTGGTTCCAGGTAGGGCCGATGCACCGTGCCACTTAGATCCAACCTGGTGCGACGAGATGGCAAGGCTGGCCTGCAGAAATCCACTGCTGAACAATTTGGGGACAACAAGATCAAGCATCATGGTGCGGATTTGCTCTAGCGAGGCACCAGGTTTGGTGATCAGACAGTCCACGTCCCCGCAGGTGAGTGCCCCGCGGCGGTAAGAGCCCGCGACTATCACCTGCATATCCCTATCCACGGCCTGCACCGCCTTTCGCACGATCGCCCCGTGGGCTTCGACCTCCTTGCGGGGAATTCGTTGCGCGAAGTCGCTGTGGCGTTCCACCCCAATACGCTGCTGCTTAGTCAATGGAGCCCTTTCCAATAAGTCCTTCAGAGATCTGTAGCCCTGCGCGACCCATTTGGAGGCCTGGGGAAGACCAGCACCATAGACGCCGAGGAATTCTTGAATTATCAAGTCTTCTGGGGTGTTGTTGGTATTTTCCAGACGACGAAGGCGGTTAGTCAAGACGATTTCTTCGATCTTGTCAGCCAACCGCTCTCCGACACCAGGGATGGCCAGAGCCTGAACTCGTGTAGTAATCTTATTTGGTTGCTTTCGCAAAGCGGTGATGGCCTTGCGATAGGCCATAACCCGCCACTGGTCTGCAGTCTGAGTATAATATTCTAGCATTTGCTGAAGTACTTCGATGGTTCTGTTGTTCGGATTGTCAAGCTTCATGTCCGGATCGAACTTCTGCATACAGGCGAAACCTTTAGTCCAGTCAGGTTTGTCTTTGTCATTGCCTTTGGCTTCCCCAGTGGAAGTTTTTCGTGTCTTCCAACTTGACTCCTCCCCTGAGCTCGAGGTTTCGATATCGGAGGCATCAGGAGCAGATTCGTCAATGGGAAATTCAAGTAGATCCAGAGGCTGGTAACAAAGATCAGTTGTGTGAGCTTTCGCTGACAAAGGAGAGGTTTTACCAGATGACTTGTGGCCTTGGCCTCATCTATTATATCATCCAGTGCATCTCGCTCCCAGTTTCCTCTTTTACATGCCTCTTCGTTTGCTTCATGAACCAATTCGGTGATCACGGCGTGGGACACACTTTCGGGCATGGTTTCTGTGAAGTCTTTTGGCAGGGCATTCGGCGTCGATTCTTCGACCAGAGACAAACATGGTTCTGGGGACTGGTTTTGCTCCCGCCGAGATGGTTTCAATGGAAGGGAATCAGGATGTGGTTCTGCCACTGGAGACTTCTTCTCTGCAGTTGTCGGGGTTCCATCGACACGAAAGCGGAGCTGCGAGGTACCAAGAACCGAACGAAACTGGATACATTCGGATGGGTAGGATTCATTGACAAGAGCAACACTCGTCTGCGACAGTTAATACTGAAGTCTGAATATCTCACGAATGAACTGACTGGCAAAACTTCGAGTTTGAGGTAGCTAAGGAGGTCGCTCGATAGCAAGCCTTTGTCCATAATCACATGGGTGACATCTGTAGCCCAATTTCGACTCCATCGTGCACCATAATCCTGTGCTCGTTGAATACGCAATCTTCGGAAGGGAGATACATCATTGTTCGGGAAGAAGACTGGAACCGAGAGTTTAGTGAGACTAGGCTGAGAGAAATCTAAAGTACTCACAGAAGATTAATCCCTTGAAAATTTGCTGATCATCTGGGATTACCTTAGCATTGCTTGTCTTTCTTTTCTTTCGAGGTGCTGCGCTCTGGATGGTAGGCATCGTTCCAGTCGTCCAAGGACGGCTCGCAGGAGTCGGTTTGAGAATAGCGACCGGGCTGATTCTCTTGGTTTGAAGGTCACACGGAGATATAGGGTCCGAATTTGCTCGAGGAAGTGGGATACGCTCCGAGGAAGGATCGACTTTGTTCGAATTTGGTTTGGCAACTTCTTTGTCTGTAAAAGCTAGGAGACTCTCCCGGTTCTTGTACTCTTCATCTTGATCATCTGAATCATCCAGCCGGTCAAGAGCCGCAAAAAATGTCTTTTTACTTTGAAAATAGTCCTTCATAGTAGGCTAGTCCGGAATCCAATGGAGGGACGGCTGCCTAGACGAGGGATAGTCCATTATATAGATGACTGTAGTCACTGTGGGACCAACTCGTATAATCCATGAGAGAAAAGAGAAAGGGTAATGGTCCGAAGGCTTCCTTTGGGCCACATTGGATGACCCGTGGACGCGATTGACCGGCGCGAAATAGGCGCCAGATCACGTGACTGTAAAGTGGGAGGTATCTACTCAATTGGTGACCTATAGCCAGTAGATAACCCAGGTATGAGGATTGCATGAGACTTAGACAGTGCTATATTTATATATCATCAACTCTACAACATATATTCGGCTCTATTACTCCCATAAAATTATTCACAATTATTCCCAAAATGGAAACACCATGTCATGTGACTATCGATTTCCATGGAAGATCAAATGCGCGGAGTTTGAAAGCAATAACCTCACAATCCACCACAGAGCCCATTGACTGATATACCATCAGCCAATATGTGGAAATCCGCCCTACCCACCTTGGTGGCCGACCTCCGCCTCCTACAGACCGGCCGCTGTCTAAGCTGCCAATTCCGGAAACCAACAACTCTCTCCCAGCTAAGAACCAAACCCTTTTCTCTGCGCCAATATTCCAGCAAGGTCGAGAAACCTATCGACAATAAAGACGCCGCTCCTGCTCCCGTGAAACGAACCATAAAAAACGAGGGACACCGCTTCTCGACTGCCATCGAATTCAAACAGAACCAGGATGGACCTCAGCCCGGTGACGCAGACTTCGTTCCTCCAACCCTAGACCGTCCCATCGGTAGCCCGCAAGCGCCACTAGAAGGACAGAACACGGGTATTGACACGCGGTCGATGCGCCAGCGGCGCGACGACTTCACCAACTATGACCGACACATCAAGCGGCGCAAGGAATTGTACGAGCTTACCTCTTCCCTCTTCTGCTTCTTTACACCGCGGGATTGATGTACTAACAAACAATGGTAATCCACAGGACAAAACAAGTCGCCAAGCCGTATTTCCGCGAATGGTCCAATCTCCGCTTCGCCGAGGGCAAGACCTTTGTCTCGAACCCACGAATGTTCAAAGCCGACAAAGCCCTTTACTTCCCGAACATGCACGGCATAACCTTGGCAGCACCCAAGGATCCCCAGAACACGACGACGCAACTGCGTGGCAGCATCTCCGTCGTGAACTTGTTCTCAAGCATGTGGGCTGAGAGCCAGGTTGCGACTTTTACGGGGCCGAAGCAGAACCCGGGACTTGTGGAGGCACTGGCCAGTGGCGGGAGACATGTGCAGAGGATTGATATTAATCTCGAGGAGAACCGGTTGAAGGCCTTCCTTATCAAGACGTTCATGTGGCGGATGCGGCAGAAATTGCCTGTGGAGCAGCATTCGCGCTACTTCCTTGTGCAGAAGGGTTTCGAACAGGCACTCAAAGAGACTATCGGCATGATGAATTCCAAGGTCGGTTATGTCTACCTGGTTGATTCGGAGTGTCGTATCCGCTGGGCGGGCAGTGGACCGGCTGAAGCGTCTGAGTTGGAGGGACTTAATGCTGGTTTGCGGAAGCTTATTGAGGAGAAGAACGCCGCTCTCCTAGCGCAGGACCCATCTCGCAGGTATTGATTAAACCTGGGGTGAGAAGGATTACGTGAACTGGAGCCTTGGATGTGATATGATTCCGCTCTCGGTTGAATTTGTACATACAATAGAGAATCTGTATAATAGAAAGTATAAGAAATAGGCGCCTTCAAGACCCTGTTACGAGAATTATCATCGATTCTGTTATCCCCCATCAAGGGGGACTCGGAACATGCCCAAACCCCAACGCCTTCGATAAGAGAAAACCATTCGCTGGAGAGCAGCAACTGTCAAAAGAACAATATGACATAGGGGCGGTGGTATAGCAGACCTACCGCTGGAGTCTCGCATACATGCTTTAACGGAAGAATAGCAGCATCAAAAAGCAGAACCCAATAAAGCACCCGAGAATAATAGCATCCCGCCTCTTCTTGTTTCCAATCTTGCTCATGAGATAGTTCATGCCGGGGACACTGCCAGCAGCACCGACAATGCGCCGATTGATGTTGGCAAGTGTTTCACTCTGGACACCGAAATTCTGGTTGATGGCATACGCCTGGCTCAGCACGCCGTCCATCATGCTGTGGCTGTTCTCGACTCGACCCCGCTCTTCAAGCATGTACTCGGCCTCGGCGGCGGCGGGGTTGGATGCACGATAGGAATCGATATCAGATCGGACATTGGAGAGTAGGTTTGCGCGGTCGCGCGCCTCAGCAATAGATGCGTTCAGACGTTGGAGCTCGCGGCGGTGGTCTTGCAGTACTTCGCGGTGGCGGGAGACATTGCTCTGTTTTAGGGCGGAGGAGGTGAGGGTGGCTTCGGAGTCGAGGAGACGGGATAGTTGAGCGATGACGGATTCGCGCTGTACGTTAGTCAATTAGCTCTCAGTTCTTTTTTCTGTTGACTGTCGGTGAATGGACGTACTCTTTCGAGGAGGTCTTTCAATTGCGATTCAAGCCGCAGCTCTTCCTCGGTCGGTGATTGTGGTGGTTTGGTAATCGAGGAAAATTGTGAATATGTGTGGAAAAGGTTCTCGGTCTATCGGTGTGTCAGTTTAACATTGGTATAGAGCTCCTGGTGAGATATTGGTACCTGAGTCTCAAGCGACCGTGCTTGTTGCCGGAGCTGTGTCCATCCGGAACTAGTTGAGGATGCCATGGCAGGCAGAAATATGTGAAATGTGAAGATAAAGTCACCAGAGAAGTTTAATCTGTTTATGGGTTCTTCTCAGGCCAAATAATTAACAAGTGCAAAGGCCGAGGTGCTACCTGCTTGTCTACGTAAGTGCCAGCCCATGACGGGGTAAAACGCACTAACCAAATACAGTAAGTTTATGCCCCAGGGCCCAGGCATTAATTTGCCAGAGACTTCAGGCATCAAATTAAGGCATTAGTGCCACCGTAATCACGTGCACCCGCTAAAGTCACAAATTCGCTTAGCCCTAGTCCCACAACCAGTCGCAAATTGACACTCGGACATCTTCAATTCTCAACGTCGACAACCCACACAATTCAACGCCACCATGGTATGTCGTGCTGTGCAAAGGCTCTGATATCAAAATGCTGATGAATCGCTCTTTTTTTGCAGTCGTCCAAGGTCAAGGCTGGTCAGCTCTGGGGCAAGAACAAGGATGAGCTCGCCACACAGCTCGAGGAGTTGAAGTTGGAGCTTAACCAGCTCCGCGTCCAGAAGATCTCTTCCGGCGCTTCCTCCAAGACTCAGAGAATGTGCGTATCCGACACCCCCGATATTTGATTTTTGTGCGGAAGGAATTTGAAGATTTGCGGCATGGGAACGATCGAACCCGGGCAAGACAACATACAAGAGGAAGACTACGCCATCATTCAACTCAAGAGATCGAACGAGGAAGAGATGGATTATACGACATGCCGCAAACCGCAAGATACTGGGGGTTCATCGATATTTCGAGATTTTGATGCTGACTGGAATTTTTCATTTTTTTAGCGGCGAGGTTCGCAAGTCCATCGCTCGCGTTCTCACCGTCATCAACGCCAACCAGCGCGCTCAGCTGCGTCTGTTCTACAAGAACAAGAAGTACCTCCCGCTCGACCTCCGCCCCAAGCTCACCCGTGAGATCCGTCGCCGTCTCACCAAGCACGAGCGTACCCAGACCACCGACAAGCTCCGCAAGCGTGCCATCCACTTCCCCCAGCGGAAGTTCGCCGTTAAGGTATGATACTCCGACAATCCTGGGCAGGAAATAGGTGGAATGAGGATTCAATAGATTTTTTATCTTTGCCCTCGCCACCAAAGACCTCGCCCACCAGACGAAACGAATCAGCCGAACACAATGCTGACGAATTATTCCAGGCTTAAACGCAGAACTTGTTCGGATTTGTTCGGATATGGAGTTTTGTGGGAAGACGTTGCTGGCCTTGGACATAAGCAGGACGTGACAAGCGTGGATCCGAAAGCTTGTGGAGGGGTCGGTTTTCTCTTTTTTTTACATCCAAAAAATGGAATTTGATTATGTATCTAAATAGGATGCAAATCGACTCTTGACATGACATGACTTTAGACATTCTCAAGATTCCTTGCTCTTGCTCTCATGTAAGACTAGTGAACATTCCAGTGGTATCGTCTGCCAGACTCCGAGGATATATATTTTCTACAATATACATATCTTGAGTGGTCTGCATTTCTAGTCTACACGACTCAAAAGTACAAAGCAAAAATAATGTTGTACATAGGATATCTTGTTATGGTCAAATGAATCTAGATGCAAGATACTTAGTCCCCCCACAAGTATGCCTAAGATTTCTAAAAAAGAACCAACATATCCTCATCCTGGATCAGCCAAGCCTACAACACCTTCGATCAAAACTAGAATGCGAGCCATAGTATCCAATTTCAGCGTTAACTGATGTCCTAAGTCTGGCTAGCCCTGTTGCCATTGCCATTCGCACTCACGGTCCTAACCCCAAGATCCCCATTATCCGTCTCGAGAACCCACATCCCCCCGCAAAGACAAGACCGCAACAGCCCCAGCTTAGCAATCATCTTGAACGATAGAAGCGACCGGGGCAGATTCGTATCCCCAGAGACTTCACAGCAGCGCGCACACCTACGCTTCCTCAATGGCGCCATGCGACCATCATTCCCCAACGGCAACGGCGGGCGCAGCGGACACTTCTTGAGGATATCGACCTCACGCTGTTTACGGTACAACGCCGTGCGTCTGTCATTCGCAAAACCAAGCCAGCTATAGTCCCCAAGGTAGATACCCATGCGGTTTATTTCGGATTTGAGCGCCGGGACTGTCTGCCGTAGGAGGGTGGCCACGGCTGTGGTGAGGACTGGCGGGATGCGCGCATTAACCAGTAGTTCCTTTTCCGGGCCGGGTTTTTCGGCGTCGCCGAAGCCAGCACCCTGGTAGGCGTGTTTCACGGCCGAGTCGACTCCTGCTAGGAACTTCTCGTACACGTCGATTCGGACCGGCGATGATTCTAGGGTTTGGCAGATCTCTGTGTAGTAGATTCGGGAGTCGTCTGTAAGGGAGGCAGGGGTTGCGCTTGCGAAGCCGGCATGTACGCCGCGGAGGCCACGGCAGATGAAGCGGAGGAAGGCGCGTGACATGCTTGAGAGGAGAATTAGGAGAGGGAGGGAGGAGGAGTTTTTCACTGTGATAATAGTGAGATGGGTGTGCTTGAAGCTGGAGTTTTTGTTACGGGGATGTTCCTACATTTCTGTGTGAATGCTTCCGGGTCATTGAAGACACCTTCGAAGTCGTCGGCCATGTCGAAGATTTCGTTTAGAAGGAAGTGAGAGAAGTCTAATGTCCATTTGGTGTTACCCAAGACCATCCGTAAAACATCTTTTGTTTCAATTAGCAACGGATACGATAAATGAGTTGTATTCTTTAAACTCACCTGGATCATGCGATTCACTCGGTGTCCCTTTATTATACTGGAAGAAATACGCAAATAGAACCGAGGCATGTCTGAGTTGAAGGCTTGCCCACGGCACGGCCGATGAGAGGTTGCGACGCTTGAGTCTCCCTTTGAAGCCCAGTCCAGCCTGTAAGCTGAGACAACGAGGTATGTACGGATGGCTCATGAGTTTGTCTTGTTCGGCTGTGAAATTGCAATTAATCGGCAGTGCACGATACACCTCGCTGATGAACGTGATTTGAGCCTCTTTTGAAGTTGTCAGCGGACTTGATGATATAAATACGAAGGCCTCCAAAGCACTCACCCGGTGATAGCTGCGCGAGAGCAACCATGAGTATGTCATCTGTATTGAAATCAACTCCACAACCTCGACTAAATGCTAATGTCAAGGCCGCAATGGCAGTGGAAAAATTACCTACATGTCTCGGTTAGTGTTATTTCATACAGGTGACCTGGAAAACACATACTCTCGTCATAGATACCCTCTGCGGATCCGAATGAATGCTCCATCAGCCTCAATTGCATATGTCCGTCACTGTCCAGCGTAACGGCAACGCAAGCATTAGGAGAGAAAGCAATGTGAAGACCTGTCCATATCAGTTCTGGCCACGCATCTAAAAGCAATATCGATCAGTACCGGACATACCTGATGTTTCGAGTGGATACTGGAACCCGGCCTGAGCCAGACAGGTCACTGTGGTTGAATCGTCAAGACCGTTCAAAACGGCCATTGTCCGTGTGTCATAGCATGTTATTGAGCCATCATCGTGACTGACAGCCAAAACAGCCCCATGCTCTACTATGTCGACCGAGACAATATACTTATCGCAATAAACGTCATCCAACCTGCGGAGTTCCATTCTGCCCTGAGAATTGGTCAGTCTCAATTCGATACAAAGAATCCCCAGGGAATTCGCACCTTTGCTTGAGTGTTGCTCTTTTTTGACGTCACCTCGTCGAACTTGGGATGAAGGATCTGGGGTGTAGATTCCAAATGCCACCTGACTATTATACTCGGCGGACCTTGTTGGTCTGGATAGTCATGTATGGCATGGAGGGGCTTCGATAAGACAGCCAGGATCCAAGGATTACCAGTGGACCCCGCGGGGCTATCAAACTGACCCGGCATGATCTCTAGTCGTGTCAACGAGTATACCGAGTTCAAAAACGGCAAAGACTGATCGGAGTGGTCCGGGCCACGGTTGACGTTCAATATATTGCTGGGCATGTCGACCTTACAGTGGATAAACCGGAAGGTGGGAATGGGAAATTGGCCAGTCTGTTTTCCCTGTGCCGGCTCCCATTGTGGCGGGTTCCAGCAGACGTGTACTCTATAAAGACACATTTTCTGGCATACGGAGTATGTGGCGAGAAGGATCCCAGCTGTTTCAATACGTCAGTGATGGCGGGAAATGGAGCTCTGAAAGATAATACCTTGTGTTGCGGTCATGGATGCATGCGTTAATAGTCTATCCGAGTACCCTGTGTTCTTCAATTCGGCAGGCAGCTCGGCCCATTTGCTATCAGGGTTTTGATATATCAGCTTGATCTGGCCGGCTCTGGTCACACATATCAATGCGCCTTTGTTGGCTGGGTGGAATGGCCCGACGGGGCGTCGACGGAAAGGTGAGTATGCCCATCGACCATTCACCTTGGCCGCTTGGTGAAAAGCATGCACCTATATTGCCATGTTAGAGTCATTTCCTATGATCTACCTTAATGGATAATGATAAGGGCACCCGACGTACATAACGCTGGGAGTTCAGCCACATCATTCCAACAACCTGGTTACCATCGTCGCCCGAGTCAAATGAGGCCTGGCGCAAGCCTGTGATGCTGTTCAATGCAATGGAAATGGAATAAATTGATATGCGACCAGAACAGTCAACCACAGCCAGTTCTGAACCAGTCTCATTCCATGATAGATGGGCTAGCTGATTGCCATTATGGGCCTCCAAGACTGGCGCTAAAGATGACTCTTCCCCAAGCACCCATTTACCATCTGATGGACGGCACTGAAGATGGCGGATAATCACCCGGAGTCCGTCTGGGGAAATAGATGCAATACATCCCATCCGTGACCAAGCAATTTTCCTAAAAAGTTGTTAGTTCCTGAAATGTGGATGTGGAACCTTCTTCCGAGCTTACTGGCAGCAGCCTAATAGACGCATTTCATCTAGGCATTGTGCTAGACCTTTGATTGGGGAGGCGGCCGGCAAGCCCAACTCCAGGGAGTTGGATTCTCCAAAGAGATCATCCACATCGATACCGTCCTCCATGATCAAGGGCATAATATTTGTCCACTTTCAAGTGTGTTTGATAATCAGGGAATCAATACAGCATAGCTTCATAGAGTTTCCCCGGATTGAATATCAGAAGGACTTTATTATTATTCAAGAAAGAAAGAGGGGGGGCGGGATTCCCGAGATTGGCGCCTAATGATCGAGAAGATGTCACCAACACCAGCAAAGTCACCGTCAATGCAGCAATTCCCGAATTCAATATGAGGAGAGAGACCATAGACCAAATCCAGATGTTCCTATGCCGTCAGCGCCTGGACCTCCAGGGACCAGTGGATTTCCTAGATTAGTCAGGCCTCGTGACATGGGTCAGGTGACGGGTAGCCCTGCCAACGACAAGGGACCAATCAGGTGACTATCAGGTGATCCACTATACAATAGAGCGAATCACCATTGAGCCCTTGAACTGTCAAAACATGGAAAATAAGAAAGAAAAATGGAAAGAAAAATAGGAAGAAAATCGGAAAAATATGAGAATAATAGGAAAAGCATAATGATGAGCTATTAAGAGTCCTATTGAAGTGTGAAAGGGCAATTGACTATTCTAAGCCCTACAATCAATGGGGGTTTCATGAGTATCAAAGAGCCAAAAGAGCCAAAAGCGCCTATTACTGGACTATTTTCTCTCTTTATTCCGAAGTATATGTGTAGTCTTAAAACCCACAACCGCATCAAAACAACATCGAGTCCCACCTTTGGTTCATTCGCTTCGCTCAAATCCAATTTACTTCTTTAGAGCATTCCTACATCCATTCGACCAAAACAAAGGTTCTGCGGGCCGCCCTTTTTTTATTTTTTTCTCCGGGCCATAGAGTCCTGAAGTGCACGAGTTTCATTAATATCCCCCAACGCTGACCTCATCGTCAACTTCCTCTATTTCCTATTCTCTACCTTTATCCCTACCTCAAGGATTTACACGCCATTGATCTTTTTTAGTCTTTATTGCCTACACACACATGATTTCTCTTTTCGAGGTTTTCTACGGTCTGTGAGCAATTTAGAGATACCGTAACTCGGTTCTTTTCGCTCCGACTTCCCCTGGGGTTGAACATTCTCCTACACTGTCACGCCGTTCGGTCCATTCACACCTCCCAAGCAGCCATGGGGGATTTCGATTTCGATTCTTCATCTGATATATCGGATTTGAGCTCCGCACCTTCATCACCAAGACTAGAATCGTCACCAGAGCCAGCAGAGCGATACCCGACGCCTTCATCCCAAGAGGGAGCTGAGGAGGGTTCTGCACGCCAAGCCCGTCCAAAGAGGAGACGCAACCCCCTACCAAAGGAACGGACCACTCAATATCTCGATCTATCCAAATCTCTTTATGAACAAAATGATCAACATTATTTGCTCGTTCAAACTCTGCGTCACCAAAAAGACATTGTCGTCATCGCTGGCGCCGGCATTTCCACTGCTGCGGGTAGTAAGTTTCTGCTGGATTCTGCCGCAACGAACCACTCTTAACTCTCTTATAGTTCCGGACTTTCGCTCCACAGATGGTCTCTTTAAATCATTGCAAAAGAAACATAACTTGAAAGCCTCCGGCAAGCTTCTCTTCGATGCTGCCGTCTATCAGGATGACGCATTGACCGCCCCCTTTCACGAAATGGTCCGGTCGCTGTCGGAGGAGGTCGCCAATATTAAGCCCACCGCCTTCCACCAAATGCTCGCCCGATTAGGTATCGAGTCTCGCCTCAAGCGACTTTACACCCAAAATATCGATGGCATTGAAACCTCGATGGGCCCACTGGCAACTGAGGTCCCACTTAATGTCAAGGGTAGTTGGCCGGTCACTATTCAACTACACGGTAGTATTGAGAAGATGGTATGCCAGAAGTGTCGCTACCTCGCCAACTTCGATCCCGACATGTTCATGAAAGCCGACCCACCCGATTGCACAGAGTGTGCTGAAATCGACGTAGCTCGCCAAGCCGTTGGTCAACGGAGTCACGGAATTGGTCGAATGCGCCCGCGCATTGTCCTCTATAATGAGCACAACCCCGACGAAGAGGCAATCACCTCTGTGATGAATGCCGATATCAAGTCCCGCCCTCGCGTCCTGATTGTCGCCGGTACCAGCTTGAAGATTCCCGGGGTCCGTCGACTCGTCAAGAGCTTGTGCACAATGATCCGCAGTCGCAAGGATGGTGTCACAATGTTCATCAACAATGAACCACCAAGCGGCAAAGAATTCGACAACTGCTTTGACCTGATCGTCAAGGGGTCATGCGATGAGGTTGCACGCCAGGCGAACCTAAAACCATGGGAGTCAGAGGACATTACCCCGCGCGTGTACGAATCCTCGCCCGAGCCCATTCCCCACAGCTATTCCGACATTTCTGTCGTAGTCACGCCGAGAAAAAGACCTCGCGCAGATACTGGCCTCGTCACACCTTCTGCCAGTCAGGACGAGAAGCCCACGAAAAAGCCGGCCACCAAGGTTTCGAAAATCAAGCTCGAGAATCCAGCAAGCAATGGCCGAAGCATCAAAGACGTTATCAACAACGGAAAGCCTACTTCTCGCAAGCCTACTACCTCCAAGTTCATCACCAAGCCCGCCCCCAATCCTCGTACCAAGAAGGTTGCAACTGCCTCGAAAAAGCGTGCTCCGGTCAAGCAAAATGCCACCATCACCTCGTACAGCGGCCGCGTTACCAAGACATCTCTATCTGCTGGCAAGATCAGTACAAAGGCCGACCTCAAAGCTATGCAGCCGGTCCCAGCGGGCGCCCCAAGGAACAACGGTACTCTGCCCATCAGATCAGGGCAACCCGAGAAAGCAGACATCGCGCTCGACTCAGAGTCTCGTCCTCGGCCAGTGGCTTCCTCCTGACTGTTTTATGTTCTGGTCATAATATTGATATTTTATTCTCGGCCGACTACAAGTTCATGACATGATGCATGGTTACCAAGATGGCGTCCTTGGGTGTTATTTTCTTCGTTCTTTCCAGTGCTACCTTCACTGCTCCTATCCCTTTCTGGATCTTACACTTCTTCACTTGTGTTTACATAATTCCTCTTCGTGGACTGTATTCCTACTTGCATCACCTGCGTTTGCTTTGGGTTGATGATTGCTGCTGTCCTCTTTTCGAAAGATACCATTGATAGACCACGGTTTCTCGCATGGGCTGGCTCGGGCGTTATTCGGTCAAGCTGGCTTAGTCCAGCGTGGTGTTTACTTATTTCAATTCTTATTTCTATTCTTATCTTCGCTCATACCAATCTGTATGAGTGTTCATATGTGGGTTATCTGAATAAGATATTCCTGACTGGTCCCTCATACGATTTGTTAGGTGCTTTCTCGTTTAATACAATCTTCCTTGTTCTTCTGGGATATACGTATCTTTTTCTTGTTCCTGTAACCTTTGCTTTAGTAGGGCATTGGGGTTTGATATATATATTCAGTCAAACTCCCGCGTAACTGTGCAATATGTCGAGGATTAATATAATATATTCTAGACTTCATCCAACTTTACCCACCATCTTCCTATATCCAAAATATATACCAATAGAGCGCAGCATAAAATCCATTCGTCATTATGTGTATAGTACAGCAGAAACATTCTTTTCTTTCACCAGTCAACCTCTTCCAATGCCATCCTATATGAGTTCTGGCTCATCCACATATAAGCAAGCCCCTCTGACACGTCCTAGATAAATTAGCCCAGCCCAAGATCATCCCGCAACTGACTACCAGGCCCATCCTCATCTTCATCCGTCTCCTCAGCATCGGGATCAAAAGGCCCCCTCCTCGCACCAGGCTCACGGTCCAAATCCTCCACATGCTCAAGGTCATCCTCACGCGGGACATGTTGTTCCTCCTCTTCATCGTCCTCACTCTCATCCTCTTCTTCCTCTTCCTCTTCAACGTCCTCCTCTTGAGTCTCATCCCCATCATCACCAGCAGGCGCACCAACAGCAACCTCCCCTTCTCCATCCCGCTTCACCCTCTTCGCGGGATTATCAAGCATCCCAGCATCACCATCGCCCTGAGTCGCGCCCTCGCCTGACGCATCCTGCGTCGAGCCATTCGCATCAACCTTCTTTGGCTTGCGCTTCCCGGCTTTGATTTCCGTATATGCCTCGAGTTCCTGTTCGAGTCTGCCGCGGAAAGAGTCGAGTTCTAGTTCAGAGAGGGCGTTGAAGACGTCTGCTGGGGCGATTGTTCGTTTGAGGGTTGCATCGTTGGCACTAAGGTTTCAATCGAGGTTAGTTCGACATATCATGCCATGGGATAGAGAATAAATCGAGATTCACCATCCCGTATTTTCGGACTGGAGGACTCGAATGCAAAGGACAGCGGGGCAGTGGTATGAACATACTGTGAAGACAGATAGGAAACAAACACCGTAGCAGCCTTTTGCATAGCCAGCACGGCGTCCTTCTGGATTGTCGTATTCGGCGGGAGAACCGACTTCGCGAGACGAATCGTCAGTGAGCGTGGTAGGAGATAGTCCTGCGGAGATAGCGTTAGCCTGATTCGGTTCCCTTTTTCCACATGTCGTGTATGAAGGAGTCCAAAGATATGGTATCATCCTGCAATACGCAATGCATGTTCAAGCCTCTGGCTTTGTCTTACCTCGACACTTGCGCCCGCCTCGGCCCGAGCCTTCAACTGCTGCTCCGTCGCAAAGACGGGCTTGTCGCTGTGTGGTGCTGAAGGGGATTGCTGGAGTAGGGAGTCATCGGCATCAGCCGGCGTCACCGAGGACGTGGATTTGCGAGGTGGCATTTTTGTAGATTTTGTGCGGTGCCTTTGTTCTGGTTGCGCGGTTTAAAAGGGATCGGGGGGTTGACGATTCGGCCCCCCCTTGGATATCGAATCGAGTCAAGGTCTGATTGTTTCTCTTGTGAAGGACCTTGGAGTTGTATTTGGGTTTGAGCGGTGGTCATGGGCTTTGGAGATGGGACGACGTTCGAGGGTGGCAAGGAAGACGCGCCAACGCGTTGGATTTCTCGATGCGCGAGTGTGGGGGCTTGGCGGTGATGTCTACCTCACTTTGATTTCTATTACTATCACTTCTACAATAATATGTATTACGATCTACAGTTTTGGATTTATTTGGAAAAAAGAGTCATTTTACTGATGTTTTTATACCACTGAAATTGAGATCAAACCTAGGGAAGGATGGAATGCCAACATAAAACGCCCACTTTTTGGTATCCAGAAAGATAGAATCAAATGAGATAATGAGTTCATAACGCGAGCAAGAAGACCAGCCCTTACTCGGCCATCTCCTCGTCATCAGCTTGTCCGTTGCCCCAGAGACCCTCGATACTGAACTCCTTGGCCCACTCGGTGACGACCTTTGTGGTGTCGACACCAGCCTCAATATCGCCAGCAGGAGCATCCGCCGAGACCACGGGGAGCACGGGAGCAGTGGCCCAGCCTTGGATGCGGCCATCTCTCCAGTCGTTGATAACAGTCATGGCAGCGCTCTCAATGTTGGGGATACCGCGCTTTCCGAGACGACCGCGCTTGCGGGCCACCTGGACCAAGAAGTCGGTGGTCTTATCACCATTGCCGGGGAAGAGGGCGGTGATGCCGTACAACTCGAGCATCTTGGCGAGGAGGTTCTCTGATGAAGATAGACGCTTCATCAGGAGGTTGACTGCGGGGATGGGATCCTCGATCTGCTTGGGGGGGACGGCGTTGAGGAGAATAAGACGGGCTTGGTCTTCTTGCTTCTTGTTCTTCTTGCTAGATTTGTCACTGGAGCTGGGGAAGACGATTCCAGGGGAGTCAATCAGCTTGAGCTTGCTGTCCAGCTTGACCTGGCGCAAGCTAGTGGTGACACCAGCCTCGGCACCTGTGGGGCAAGCGTTGCTCGAGCCCTTGTTCAAACGTGCGGTGAGTGCGTTGATGACGGACGACTTGCCGACATTGGGGTATCCAATAACACCGACAGAGATGGCACGCTTCAACTGCTTGGCACCGGCGTATGACTTGAGGGCACGGAAGAGAGTATCCGAAGTACCCTTGACCGTCAATTGCTTGTGGTCGAAGCTGTGTGCGTTGGCAGTGGTACCGCTGGATGCCTTAAGGGGAAGAGTGGGGAAGGAGCGGCGCAGGTGAAGCAACCAAGCCTTGAGCACTGGCGGGGGAACCAGATCGATCTTGTTCAAAATGAGAATCAACCGCTTGTTGCCACCGTCTGCCATCATGATCTCGCGCTCAATATCCTTAGAGCGGGTGCCCTCGGGGTCGCGGGCATCGAGCACGTATAGCACGACATCGGCGTTGTCAGTGACCTGCTTGAAGACCTTGTCGAATTGGCGTCGTGAGCTCTCCTTTGAGAAAGACTTTGAATTGACAATTGGTGACTCGTCAATAGTTGCGCCGCCCTCATCGTCATCCATCTCATCGTCATCGTCTTCATCGTCCTCCATCTCGTCTTCGTCGTCGCTTTGGTTATCATCGTATTCTGAGGCACGGGCGCGGGCTGAGGCGAGGAGAGCAGCCATGGGGTTCGAATCATTGCCCTCGGCATCCATATCATCATCCAGCAGCATATCGTTCTCATCGATTTCGACAGCCTCGGTGCCAGTCTGCGCGGGGACGCCTTCAGTCTTGCGGGTTCGTGCCTCGTCACGAATGCGCTGTTGCTCCTCGGCCTTCATGCGCTTCCGCTCTTCCATGTCATGGAGAAGCTTGTCCTTGTTGGGGAAGAGATTGGGAATGCCGGGGTCCTTCTTAATCTTTGACCGCCATTCAGGGTTCTGTAGACAAAATAGTCAGAACCTTCGATCAGAACCTTTACGGAGATATTGTCTGTAGTACCTTCTTTGCGAGCTTCTTTGCCTTTCTCTGCTTCTGAACAGCAGACTTTTCAATCTTGTGCCTCAGGCGGACGGGAACCCGCTTGGAAGTCTTGCCTGTAGACCGTTAGAATTGCGCCTCAGGACCGCATGAGCGAGGGGTAAAAAAGACTATCATACCGAAGCCGCTTTTAGTAACCATTTTGAATGCACGTAATTGTTGATCGCAAAAAGTGCACAGCAAACCCTCAAAGTCTGTCCGCAACGGGAGTAGAAAAAGTTGAGTGCCAAGATTTCCCAGCCGATAAGCGGATTAGCAGTTAGGCCGATCTCCGATATTTTTTTCAAATGACTAAGCTTGCGGGACAGCTGCCAAATTAGGCATATACCCGGTTTCGGAGGGGTCCCGGGGCATAAGCACGAAATATATCTCATGATGTCTTAGCTTCTAAAATCTTGTTTGAAGTTCTTATTTCTCTTACCGTTGATACTTTCAGAAAACTCCCAACAGACTTCTTCTTGTCTTCCACTTAAGATTGGCTTCTCCATCTACTCACCATTGCCTCCATCCACTCTCCCCGCATATCTTCCCCCACCATGTCCTTAACAACAGGATCGTTCTCGGCGCCTGCGCAGGTCCACACATTTGATGGTCTCCTTTCTGATTTCGATGGTACAATTGTGGACTCGACTGATGGTATTTGCTCCCCATTCAAGTCCTCCTAGGATCAATTGGGACCAATGCTAACGATGCAATATTAAACAGCGATTGTAAAGCACTGGCACCAGTGAGTCATTAACCTACTCCAACACAACCTCTGTGAGCAGAACCTCTGACATAAATTCTGTTTCAGAATTGGTGCCGAGCTCGGTGTCGACCCCAAGACTATTCTCGCGACCTCGCATGGCCGCCGCAGTATCGATACAATGGGTCTATACGACCAGACCAAGGCCAACTGGGACTGTAAGTCTGCCAGATATCCCGACCACCCAGAACTGATCACTGTCTTCCAACAAAACCATAAGATATAGAACTGACAGTATCCCCTCACCACAGATGTCAATGACATCGAAGGCCGAATCCCAAAACAATATGGCGCCGACGCCGTCGAGATCCCTGGTGGTCGAGACCTCATCGCAGCCCTCGAGACCTCCGGCGCAAAATGGGGTGTTGTAACATCCGGCACGCGCCCGCTGGTCGACGGCTGGCTGGAAGTGCTCAACCTCCCACACCCCAAGAACCTGGTGACAGCAATGGACGTGCCGGTCGGCAAGCCCGACCCGCACTGCTACTTGCTAGGCAGGAAGCAGCTTGGCATTGAAGAGTCAACCTCGATTGTCGTACTCGAGGATGCACCGTCGGGTATTAAGGCTGGTAAGGCTGCTGGGTTCAAGGTTATTGCGTTGACGACGACGCATTCGCTGCATCAGCTCCAGGAGGCTGGTGCGGATTGGATTGTGGAAGATTTGAGGAGCATTTCGGTCAAGGCGGTTGTTGATGGCCAGGTGCAGATTGAGATCAAGAATGCCTATGTATAGGTCGTTGTCATCTCGGTTTCGCCGATTCGCCGATTCGCCGCTACATGGGCAGGGATGTACTGTTCCATTTGCAGCTACGTAATGTGTTTTTGTTTCGGAGTTGGATGCACAGCCTGAAGGCCTCGTGGTTTTTTTAGAAGTAATGTGCACTGCATACAGCATAGAGTGATATATATTCATATTTTTTGGACTTTGTTTTCAACTTTTGGTTTGTTTGAGTTGGCATGGGAGTGAGTTTCAATGTTTGTCGAGCTAGAGGGTTTGTATCCTGGCAAATATCCGCCATGTGTTCGTATTTCCCTGGAAGGTGAGGGTCACAACTGGTGATGCTGAAAAAGAGTACCTGGTATCTACGTAGAGACGAAACCCGGTTTTTTGCTGCAGTCTCATGCTATGTATCAGCACATGTGGCTCTGATACTCATTGGACCTTTTGAGCAGGGCTGGATCGCCCGACCACAAGTTCTAGGCCCCGCATATCCTGAAACGATACAAAGATACAAAGTCCCCGAAGCAGCTCAGGTAGTTCCCCGGGCGGGGATGTAATCGGGCCAAGCAAGGTTCAAGATGCAAGATAGAAAGTACGTATGCACAAGTTCCACAGACAATCCACCATGTGCAGGTACCTTGAAGCAGGTATGGAGTTCACCTCAGGCTTGCACACGAATCGGCGACGGTATCGTTGCTGCAGTACGAAGTACAGAGTACGGATTCGTTTAATGATAGCCGACAATTCTCATAAAAGAATGGTGGCTTATCTAGAAAACCTGGCCGGCAAGGATCAAGCTGTATACCTGTTGACACGGTAACTGGACGCCCTAGACCACCATGGCGCGCGTGGCGGGCACATTTGTGGGTATGCAAGCTACTCCATCCTTGCAGCTGAAAGCCGGATTTCTTCGGTAGGGCGTTACAGCACGCAAACGTACCTGCTACTCACATCTGGTCCAATCATTCAGACAGGGCGGGCCGCGAACTACCGTTCATGCACGCTTGAGCCCCGGGTGTATCTAAAATCTGGCCGTGAGCTCGGAAATGCATCCCCGAAGAGGATGACTTCAGGTTTGGAAAAAATTCCTGGACTCTTATTGGGGCTGGGCATTCTGGTGGCTGCTGCGAGGTTACTGCAGCTGCAGCCAGCTCTTTCGGGGAAGGAGTTGTATGCTCACGAGGATGTGGATACTTTTCCTCCCGGCAAGTTTGGAACAAGAGTATTGTGCGGACGTCATTGGTGGGCCAAGTGGTTTGGGGGATGGGACGTATGCTAACTAAATGGGAGAATTGGGGCGAGTACTCCGTACGCTTCTCTCCAATGGTTACTCGGCCGGTGAGGATAGCATGCAAGGGGCTAGGTTGCATCCTGCGCATGGGTCGGGAAGAGGAGATGTTCGACTGCAGACTCCTGAATATCATCACAAGTGATTGAAGCAAGAAAGGCGATGTGGGAGAGCCTTTTTGCTCCAATCTGGAGGGGTTCCTCGATGAACCTATTACGTTGTATTTTGTATGGAAATGTGTGATGACGGAGGGGCAAATGCAATCTCATCACATACACCTGGGCACTTCCTTAATTCCGATCTGGACCACAAATGGGGATGCACCGGGTTGAAGAGCGTATCCAATCATGTCGCAGACCGTTCCTCTATGGCTGATCTCGCAGAGATTATCCTGCGAACTCGATCACACTAGACCCACGAAAGTGACAAATAATTCCAAGGCTATATGCAGGATGCTCGATATAGTTGCGCACCGCCACAGTCCCTCGATCGGCGCCACAAGGGAGTCCCGAAGACGGGGATCTATCATATTGACAGATCTGCAGAGAGCACAGCTCAGCCACCAAGCTTCTGACCGAAATACTCCGAAGCCCCTAAAATATCCTGGTTGACGAGTCAGGAAAACCAAGCCACCACTACTGAACAGGGGGTTTGAGAAGCGGGGAGATCATAGCGAGTTGAGGATCCGAAGATCGCCAATTATCAATCTATCAAGGTTTGAAACCAGATGGATATTTAGTTTTTACTATCACACTGTCGATCAAAGTCGGGGAATTGTCTCCTTTTTTTTTCAAAACGGTTCACAGATCCAATAGTCGGATGGGCCAGAGGGATCCGTGCGAGAAGGTTGCGGATCGACCCAGGGGTCAGGGCAGATCCCCCGAATTTTGACTGTGATAGCCTAAATAGGTTATAAAGTACGGGTGTTTTTGTAGGTACTTTTTGTATGTACTTTGAGCATCGGGGATTCTCGGACTGGAGTATCAAACTGGTCTCGATCTGGAGTCTCCTTTTTGGCCTACTGTTTCCCCCATCTTGGACTCTGAGGCCATTTTGTGTGGGGCATGTGCCAAGACGAAAGTGAGCACAATCGAGTCATGAAGCCATCGGGAATCTCACCGGTGTGTGCGCGATACGCGCCCTGATACACATGAAGCTTGAATCGGGAAACATCTAACTTTTTACATCACTATCACGTCCATCACATCATTCCTTCTAAAAAGACAAAAAAAATGGCACACCGTACAAAGTTTGAGGGGATCTAAGAGCCACGTTGTGTACGGAGTACCTAGTCTCATGTGATCTACCTGCTCTATGGAGCTACCAGTCTCAAACAGGTCTGTGCTATGGATCTTTCATCCGGAACAATTCCTCTTTTTTGGTAATCACTCCACCGCAGTTTTCTGATATATATAACTGGCTCATCGAGCATAATAGACCTTAGATCACCAGAGGTTGCCGGTTTTTTGGGTCAGATCACGCTACTAGATAGAGTAGTCCACGGGGCAGATCACTAAATTGGGGCCACTAAATTAGTGATGAGGGGTGCTCTTGTGGCTTACAGCTAGACTAAAGGTTCCGCTAGACCGGTTCATTGTTGCCTTATTCTCTCCGGGTGCCACTATCCATGTGCCGGCGAGAGTTTGGGTCCCCTATGCGATCCGATCACAGTAAGACAGACCTTCGGGGATCTCTCGGTTTCATACGGGTAGCTTAGGGTTTCCCCAAAGATGTTAAAATATTTTACTGGTTCTAAACGGCCAAACTGAAAGCTGCTGAAATATCCCACAGTATGGAGCACTCTATACTATATACGATGTAGCTGTCGAAGTACCAAATTAAGGGTGGGATGAAACAAAGTTGAGACAAAGAAAAATGACCATAGCGTCAAGGGCAGGCTCCGGGTGTCCGAGCAGTCATCATCTTTGGGCATGCTTTAAGGGGGACAAAGTTGGGGCTGCAACCCTCGTGACTTGCTTGCATAGAGCGACTTATTTCAAGACGTTTAGCGCCTGTCGAATAGGGCCCAACCAAATCCCCGGGAAAAGACGACATGGTGTCACACCGGGGATATGGTTGCAGCCTGGAAGCCGAATGACAGGGGTTACAAAAGATGCCCAAAAGAGGAGGGCGCCACAAAGAAAGAGATGAAAAAGCTCGGCAGATCCTTGAGTGATCGACGGGGGATCTGTCGACTATTGATATTTAGTCTATCTTGGCTGACCTGCCATGCGCCCGCACTAGTATCGATTTGTGCTAGCGGAAACCGAATGTCAGTTACAGTCAGTTCCAAGGTTGCTTCAGGAGTCAATAGTCTATTCTACCTCCGTACCTTTGTCCATACTGTAGAGTCGACATCATTGCCCATGACGATCGAATCAAAGCGTATTATTATACCGAGGGACTGCGCCCGATCGTCTGACCCAGCGCACCGGTCCCCAGTCACCCGGTACAAGGGAATATTGACCGGGATGGCTCTTTAGGAAGGAAATGTGACTACCTAAAGTAGATTATGCAAGTCTGATCACTGTAAGAATTAGATATACATCTTTATATGTCTAATAACTTTAGATATAATCCTCAGTACTCTGTCCTCCGTATAGCGTACAACCTTGGAAGGCACATAATGTCCTTTTCCAAATTAAATAGTGGACATGATTTTCTTTGCAGGGACTTCTGGGATCAGACATGACGCTAATGCAGGAACTGGATTTTTTGCGTTTGTGTTTTTTGGTTTGTGTAATTCGCGGAATACGAAGATGGTGTTCCTCAAGCCCTGAAGAGGCATTACACTGGGTGTATCACATTGTTAAATTACCGCGGGAGGCATCCGAACCAAACTCGGGCTCTCCACACTTTGAACCCTGGATCACCTTTGTTTACTCCGAGGCTTCCAAGATTTCAAACTATACGGTATATATATATAGATATAGGTACTGTATGAACATGAGATATGTGAGATTCAAACTCATATATTCTTTTTTCAGTCACACGCCCATGTTGGAATAGGTTCACGAGGGGAATCCGGATGGGATAGGAATCGTGTTCTGGGCCAACTCTATTCTGGAAAGAAAAAAAGAAAATTCGATAAATAAAAAAAAAGATACATCGTAAAGAAGAATAAAAGAATAAAATGAAATCAAAATGTGACTCTGATGCAGTCAGGCCGCCACCCCCTACCGAGCGGGCGGTAGCGCGACTCCACGGTCTAAAAAAGGATGAAATACGGTGGGTATAATTCCTACAATTTGTGTGGGTATTCATCTTGAATTCACAGATCTGAATTGCTTTTTGCTACTACTCTTTTTTTTAAAATATAATCTTTTTATATTTATATCAAAGTACAGGTACTCGCAATCCAGGTACAGATAGTACATAAGTCTCATGTACCCAGTACACAGACCTCTGATTACCACCCGTTACTGAACAATACTCTATCATCCAATCATATCACTCGATTCGGCAACTCTGTACCGCGCTTTACCACCCGTCACCCCCGATCTTCCCCCCAGCGCCTCCAATCTCCATTCTCTCTCTTCATCCTTTCTTCTCTCCCACACAGTCTTTCATTTACGCTTCGGTTCTTTGCTTTTTCTTTCGTTTCTTTTTCTATGCACACTCCTTTGGGTCCCTAACTCCCGAGTCTCTCCTTAACATTATCACAGACTACAACTGCTCATTTCTTTTTCTTAAACGGATTGCCCGTACTGCCACTCTTTACATTTACAAGGTCCCTGTCTCCATCATAGGTTGACCCCAAATCTACTTCATGATATAGACATCATTCCTCGAAGCTGCAACTTTCTTGTGCAGCATCTCCATCCCCATCAGTCTCTATCTCTCGCGATTCTCCCGCAATTTCCTATCTCCTATACCTTCCTCTTCAGATCGCCATGAGTTATATCCACCCCTCATGGAACTACCCGGGTCATCAGGGTATCCCAATGGACCAACATATGGCATATGACCCGTCCATGGTCCCCCCTCCGATGATGCACCCTATCGACGGCTATATGTACCCTCACCCACCAATGGAGATGATCGACTACTACCACCAACCGATCATGGACTACGACGAATACACAGAAAATTTGTCGCGACCACGGTTGACCAAGGAACAAGTCGAAACCTTGGAGGCCCAATTCCAGGCTCATCCGAAACCAAGCAGCAATGTTAAGCGTCAATTGGCGGCTCAAACAAATCTGAGTCTGCCTCGCGTTGCAGTATGTAACAATAGAGGGAACCGTCTTGTCTATACAGAGAGCTAATTGACTATGCAGAATTGGTTTCAAAATCGTCGCGCAAAGGCCAAGCAACAGAAACGCCAGGAGGAATTTGAAAAGATGACAAAGGCAAAGGCCGAGGCTGAGGAGGCTGCTCGCCGGAAATCAGAGACCCTGGACCAATTGTCTGGATCTCGAAAGGGATCAATCGTCAAGGAGGAATCGGAGAAGTGCGCTACTCCTAAGCAAACGCCAACCTCCACATCCAGTGGCCATGCCAAGACAGATTCCACATCCAGCCGTTCCAAGCACCACAAAACAAAGAGCGAGTCAGCAAGAGAAGCAACTTTTGCATCGCTGCAGAGGGCGCTCAATGCTGCTTGTGCTGCCCGGGATCGATTCGGTCGTCGGATCAACCCCCGAAGCAAGAACGATTCTGTTCCCGAAGAAGAAGAAGAAGAGGAAGAAGAAGAGGCAGTGTCCCCTAGCTCAATGCCACCACCAAAAACGGTCACTCCGGCTAATGACCATGGGAATCTCGCCAACATAAACTCTTCCTTTACGGGCTGGTCCGGTATGAAAGAAGAACCAGCTTCGTGGGGATCCGGCGAGCACAATGAGAACATGGGATACACTACAGATCAGACCTCACATACCACTTGCCATCAGTCAATGGCAGAGATGCCGAACCCTTCCTACTCTGTGCAGAACTTGGACGTCTACTCACATCACCTGCCCCCTCACAGGGAAGAGTGGTCTGAGGACAGGGAATCACGACACGACGTTGTCTACAGCAACATGCAATATCCGATGTCTATGCAGGCACCAGATATCTCAGTCACACGTCGTGAGTCGTCTGATGCGCTCACTGCCTCATTGGAGGGCATTGGAATCTGTACTACCGGCCAACCTGGGCTGTCTCAATCTCTCGATCGAGTGGACGCAACTTGCTGGAAGGAACCCGGCAAGGAGCTTGATCTCGCCGCACGCCGCAAGCGCCCTCGCCCCGCTGCCATTGGCACATCGGGAACTCGTCCTTTGGCTAACTCGACCTCGATGTCCTCGCTGTCACCTACCGCTCGTATGCCTAGCTCCGGTGTCGGCAACTCAATGAGACAATCCAAGTCAACCCAGAGCCTCAACTCCCGGTATGCCGGCGTGAGGAAGGCATCCGCTGCCCAGCGATCTCCTCTTAATTTCACCTTTGCGGATTCCGGGTCTATCAAGAAGGCCGAGAAGATGTTGCGACCCTCGGTCTCGACCAACAGCCTAGCGCCACCGACTCCCTTGACTCCGCAAGACCTCCAGCATTTCATGCCTGCCTCCCCCACGGAAAGCAACTACTGCTTGTCGGCTCACTCGACAGCCCACTTCTTCCCTACCTCTCAGCCCATGCAGGTCAACATGGCATCACCTCCTACCACGCCAATGGATATTTACTCCCCCTTCCCTTATCAACATGTGGCCCCGCCGATGTCGGCCCCTGCCCATGTCTCCTCTTTCCCTGAATATATCTCATGTGACTCGATTCCCATGCCGACCCGCAGCTGGGCCGACACCGCTTCCATCTCTTCACCCGAGTACCCGGCTGGTCTCCAGGTGCCGCATTCAACCACCGTCTCCCCCATGGGCTATAATGGGACCACCGATCACACCGGACAGGCTTTCGGCATGGAATCGGTCTCTGGCTCACCATCTTTGATCTATTCGATTGAAGATACCGACATGCCAGGCTCTGCTGAGCTTGCAGAGAGGAAGCGGACCGAATTCATGATGCACGAATTCCCAGAGCATGATGCCCGATTTAGTGGGCATCACTTGCCATCAATGCAGAAGCCGAAAGCCTACACGTTCGCGAACAACACGACGCCAAGTAACTACCCTTCCTAGGGGAAAAGTCCCTCGACTCTTCCCTTATGTATGAGAAATACGCGACAACTTTTGGTGTTTTTGGTCCGGGACGAGTTCACTACGCAAAATTTTCGCTTTCACCTTCGTTTACCTACATTTTCCCTCAGGGAGATATCTACCCCTCCGTGCGCGGAGAAGCACTGTCACTTTATGTCTTCTATATACTATTTTCTTTTCGTGTCTCTTTTTTTGGGGTGTATTCACCGGGTTTTTACATATTTGGAGCATTCCTTGCATGTTGTTTATTGGCCTGGGATTGTTTTTTGTTATTTTTGGTGGTAGGACCTTTTTAATTTCTGCCGAGCTCCCTCTGGACCTCGAGACCTTTTTTACATTCTTTGGTTGTTTTTTTTTTTTTTTGACCTTTTTTATTCCCGTTGGAATCGGGTTTTGTGGATGGGATTTGAACTTGGGTTTGCATATGGCTTTGGCAGCATTTGGCTTTGATATTTTCACATTTTCCACGATACATATACATTTTGTTACGTATCTATATTTCATATCTCTCAATCAAAAAGGAGGTTATCTCCGAAATTTTTTTTTTGGCACCGGAGTACAACATAAAAGCTCCGGAAATGATGAAGTACCAGTATCTGTAATTGATGGATTATCTCCGGGTTCAACGTACCTTACCATTTTGGGGTTCGTTTATGGAGTCAGAGAATATCGTGCAATACAAATGGGGTGTGCTCTGCACGTGGCACTGGACGATAGGATGTCATCAAAGCCGAAAAGCGCCACTCGAATCCACAGTCATATTAGGATAAACTACTATGTACTCACCACGTGCGCTACAGTTCAAAGATATAAAAGGAAATTGTCGATCTCATCTTGAGAGAAGAAACTAAAACTGTTGAAAGATTGACATTGAAACCCGCGTATCTCCGATGAAACTCTCCACCCTCAGTTCCGCCCTTGTGGGCCTGGCTGTCGCGCAAGCATCGACTATCAAGTACTCTGTAGTTCCAGGCTACTTTCTGCAGGATGAGCAGTCGACTGATCCCACTACATTTGACTATGTAAGCACAAATTCAGACTGGTTATACAAAAACTATGTCCGTTATCCCTTGATTCATTCGATCCACTAACTACTTGTTCAGACAGCGGAGAACTTTGGCCTGATCAGCCGCGCATACCCTGCAGATAAGAAAACCAAGAAATACAAGTCTCTAACTCAATGGGAGCGCTTCTACAACCAGGTCGCCCAGTTGAATGACCATTCCCCACCCCACGTCGAGTACAAGGTTCTGTTCCTTGGTCGACACGGCGAAGGATATCACAATGCTGCGGAGTCCTACTATGGAACACCCGCGTGGAACGTAAGTCCCTGTCTACCATACCCGCACACCAACACCCCACTAACCATCTTCAGTGCTACTGGTCCGAACTCAGCGGCAACGGCACATCAACCTGGGCAGACGCCGCCCTCACACCCGAGGGTACCTCCCAAGCCCTCAAGGCAAACGCCTTCTGGCAAAAGGAAATAAACGAACAACGAATCCACACACCAGACCTCTACTACGTCAGCCCAATGACACGCACCCTGCAAACTGCCAACCTAACTTTCACGGGTCTGGACCTTCCGAAACACAGCGCTTCCTTCAAGCCAACTATCAAGGAACTCTTCCGTGAATCAATCAGCGTCCACACCTGCGATCACCGTCGTACTCGCAACTACATCCACTCACTGTTTCCGCACTGGCGCATTGAGCTCGGATTCAGCGAGGAGGATGAGTTGTGGAACGGCGTGACAGGTGAATCCAGTGGTGCGCAGGATATCAGAAGTGCGCAGGCATTGGGAGATGTTTTCTTTTCTTCGTCTAAGAAGAAGTCGTTTGTTTCTATTACCTCTCATTCGGGTGAGATCTCGTCGATTCTGAGAGTTGTTGGACACCGGACTTTCAAGTTGAACACTGGTTCTGTTATTCCGGTGTTGGTTAAGGCTGAGAGGGTTCAGGGTAAGGCGCCGGTTACTTCTGTGCCTTGGGATTTGACGCCGCATTGTACCGAGCCGCCGGTTGCGTCGGTTACGGCTTGTGTTTGTCCTTCCAGTGCGGTGCCGGTTACCACGCCTTTGGCTACGGGGTTTTAGGTGGTCTGTCATGCAACTGAGTTGAGGGTATTGATTTTGATACTACCATAGGGAAGACAAATATGTATAATACAAGAGTAATCTTATGCCTCTGTCCTTCCATGGTTGACCAAGTATTAGATCGGTAACCTAATCCATTTGGCTTGAGATGATACAAGGGACGTTCGTTATACTCAAAATCATTCTACATTTTCTTTTTGGTTGTCTTCCAAATATCCGTCGTTCACCCCCATCCCCATTGCTGGTGTTTCGTTGCGCAAAAAGAAAATGTGTAGAATATCACAACGTGAGATCAAGTACAAAAAGAAAAAAACAAACGTCCCCGGGAAGGCTTGAACTTCCAACCTCCCGATTAACAGTCGGACGCGCTAACCAATTGCGCCACGGAGACTTGATTGTGGCAAATGTCAGTGGAGATAGGATAGTGGAGACGAAGAGTTTTACTAGAGAATCGTATCACGTGAGCAGTGTCGTCATATATTGGGATGAGATGAGATGGGATGGGATAGTAACAGAATAGTAACAGGATAATAACAAAATAAGAATAATGTAGAGTATGTATAAGTGTGAAGCGAACAATACGGTGAAAGTCTATGAAGCTCCGAATGCCTTCTCTAGGTATGCCTTGCTGTGATTGGTCAGATGCCTTATGGCATCTATAGTTGCTGCGTCGGATGGGCCATATTCTCCTAGCAATCCTAATAATCTCGACTGCACTTTGCAGGTATATAGTAGGATAAGATGGGATAAAAGAAGGATTACAGATAGGGTACAGAAAAATCAGAGAATAAAAATAGGAAAGAGCGAAGAAAAGTCAAAAGCAAATGATTCCGTGGAACTTCGTGAGGCTCCGGATGCTTCGTTTATACGTTTTACTATGATTGATTGATGAGATTATGTCGGCTCGACGCGCGTAAATTCCGTAGAAGTAGCTACTCGCGGTAGATATATTGTTTCTCTCGTATTCTTAGCCTTGAAACTACTTCGATGTGACATCTTCCTTTTCATCCATTTTTTCCGACTTTTCTCGACACCCGAAAGAATGGTATTAGTCCCAAGGTCACAGGGCCTGTGCAAATGGGCACTTGTCTGCCTTAGGCTTAGGATGGCAGAACGAGCGGTTGCCATAACGAGACAACGAGCTTTCGTTCATCAAAACAAACCGTTACTGTTTCGTTTTCGCTCCGGAATCCACCACTTGGGCAATCTTGTGTGACATCTTGCTACCGTCTCGTTCATCACTGGACTTTATCGGAATCAATTCCAGCAATGGATCAACCGGAGGTTCAAAAGTCGCCCTCAGCGCAACTAGGTGCGTTGGCCTTGAGCAGTCCCCTCTCGGTGCGACAGGATGCGGCGGCCTTGACCACCTCACCCTCGACGCAGCTGGCTGCAATGGCCCTGGACAGCTCGCCTGTTCAGCCTCCCCGCTCTGATGCTCCTACTGGGGTTTCTACTCGTCGCTCTCACCACTCCTCTTTGTTTGGGGGCCCCTCTCCTCCTGGGACTCCTCGCCTGGCTGAAAGTCCCTCCTCCACCCCGAGTCCTCCCAATACGCCTTCCCCGCTCGAGAGACGCACATCTGGCAATTTGAGTCGCTCTTCATCCACATCTAGTGATGATACGCAGTCTGGTCGAGCCTCTGGCAATCTTCGATACTTGGCACGAGAGCCATCGCTCCCGTATGAAGCTTGGGAAGCTGTAAGTACTACACCGTGTCAACTCAATGGAGCTTGAGACCTGTTCATCCAGCTAACTTGATTCTAGGTATTCTATGCCACGCTTTCTAGTGAATCGCGCGAGGAAACTGACTTCGATTATGGGGATATCTTCGACAACCCAGCGACCAAGAGGACTCTGTCGAATCTAAGACTGGTGAACCGAATCTGGAACCGAATTGCGACACCTCTTCTTTTTCGATACCTCCAAGCCGTCGTCGGATACTCTGCTGGTCAACCTCTCGACAGCATCCTAAAGATTTCCGAAAGTCCACATGCCGTTTACGTACGTGATGTGCGTTTTGGCTTCGTGGGAGCGTGGCTGCCCGGATTGGACTATGATCGGTACATCGATGACTTGGCCTCGGGGGCTCTTCCTATTCTCATCAGCCGTTTCACGAACATTCAAACCTTGCGGATGCAATCACCCTCTGTGGTGGACACATTCAGTGAAGAAGGACAAATCAAGCCTCCGATGCTTGCCAAGCTGACAAACGCCCTTGTCCATACTTTACGCTTTGTACCTGTCCCGAGATTGAGATGCTTGCATATTTCCATGCCCACTACTGCAGAGTTCGCTCGTTTCTTTGAGTTGAACAGTTACGCTAGGAACTTCACCAACGTTTTCGCGCAAATCGAAGAACTCCACATCACCATCAACGACAGCACCGGCCCCGATGGCAGACGAGACCCGAAATGGCCCCGCTCCATGGTCAAGACGAAGTACCCTCTCGATCGATTTGCCCCGTATCTGATCCAGCTCATTTCTTACGCAAAGAAAATCAAAGTCTTCAGTCTAGATGCCCGTACCTGGTTCGACGTGTCTGATCTGGAACCGGAAAACCTCACTAAACTGAAGTATTTCCGACTCGAAGGCGTGCGAATCAACCACGAAACTCTCAAGAATATTTTCCGCCAGGCTCGATATACGCTGCTTCGCGTTGAATTGGTCCACGTTCGGCTCATGAGTGGCACCTGGGAAGACGTTTTCGGTTATCGAGCTTTTGCTCCCTGGAATCTCCTTTGGCTTCGTATTGATGGCTGTGGATACTCAATGACAGGTACTAGTGCCCACCACGTTGGTTTTGCATTCACTCACTACCCAACTGCATTCTGGACTCTCCATGGCCGCGATTGGCTGGCTCTTACGCACTGGAGATCGGTGGTGAATACTAACCGTCAGCGCGATGGACTGTCTATCTGTCCGCACTGCTTTTTCCCAGCTGCAACTACTCTCATCCAGAATCCCTAATTAGAGGGTTATGGATACATTGTGAGCTAGATCTAGAGAACAAAGAGGTCACGGGGGGTGCTATCTTGATTTGTGACTGCTGTTCTTTATTTCTGGGCTTACTATTGGGAATGACCTTTCTTCTGGTTTTCTCTTGGCACAGTTCCCGGGCCACTAATGACTCCACTTTCCGATTTACCTGGTCGTCTAGATCTCCAGGATTTCATGTATGTAAGGATTTTCTCTTGATTCTACGTCTGGTCGTCTTGATCTCCAGACATAGCACACATGTACTTTCCTTCTTTTTTTTTCTTTCCCCTCCCTTTCTTCTCAGACGGTTATTTAATTCCCCAGGTGGGTTGATAGAGTTGCACTATCGTGGTATCGTGGTTCAAGCGTAGGGCTATTTAACCTTAGAAAATTGCGAGTAATAGATGCTAACTAATCAAGTGATTACTTAGGTGGTAAATAATTGGTGAGTCGGTTATCTAAATCCCCATGTCTAGGAAGTGAGTTATGCCCTGGAGACTCAAACCAAGGCAGAGAACAGCCAAGTCTCATACTTCATACTGGTCGAGGGCATATCTGCTCCCAATCTTACAATTTTGGTTTATATATCATCATTGTCGGTCGCTCTTCATCAAATAAGTCTCCGTGGCGCAATTGGTTAGCGCGTCCGACTGTTAATCGGGAGGTTGGAAGTTCAAGCCTTCCCGGGGACGTTTGTTTTTTGTTTTTCATCAAATCTATTTTTTTGATTTGAGATGGCATTCTCTGCTATTTTCTGCTTTTGCTTGCTGTTTTTTTCTCGCCTAAGTGTATATAGGGGTTATGTATGGTGAGGTTGATTTAAACTTCGAACTTTATTTGTTGTACCGAAGGTGTATCCATAGATGTCCAAAGCCTCTCTTTATCAGAGACTGCATTAAAGGTTTTATTTCGAGTTGAAAATGAGTTATTGTTTATGTCTCAGTCTTTTTCAAGAAGTAAGAAGAGATATTCCTTTCCTTGATACTGGCATGCTCGACTACAGGATATCGAAGAAAGTGAGATTGATCGACTGCTACGTGGTCCATGGCTATGATGATATTGATGCCAGATAATCTCACTACGTACATTTACTAAGACCAACTCTGTGTTAAACTACTCATTATGTGCTACTTGACTCATTCTGTACTACACATAGGTCTTAGTGGTCATGGTCACTAGTAACCGGGGCTGGCAATGGTTGTTTGATGTTAAAGAGTATATAAGAGCGAGCGCATAAGTTGGGTGAAGCACTTTTCATGTATTACTTGGGGCATTGTATGGTGTATATGAGTCTTAGTTGACATAATTAGCCGATTCTTATCGGCCTCTCTCTTCCTTGACACTTTCTACTTACTACCTTCCAATACTCGCTTCTGTGTCTGGCTTGGGTTGGATGCTGATCTGGATGACTGACATTGACGGCTAACATATCGAATGTGTTGCCTCGCGTCCGTTGCTCAAGTCTAAGTGAACCACGAATTTATCTTCCTTGACGTGCCTCTTTGCTGTGGAGGGATTACGCTCGAGATCCTTGGCGAGGTTGTGTCTGCTCAGTAAGTCCTATAATCTAACCCTACCTCTACATATAGTCTCATACCACTCCTGGTAGGACGTGCGATAGCGCGAAAGGCGTGCCGAGAGTACACCGATTCACAACTGCATTCAGCCGTACCTGGGTAGTTATACAACCAATTTTTTATCTAGGGCACAAGTGAGGCTACTACGCGATACAAATAGGGAATTATCCACGGATAATCCGGGACGAGTGAGTCGTATTATAGCTTATCCATTTGGTGGACACTCGGGGCTAATGGACATAGCTCTCCAGTTCCCTGGTAGACCGTGTTACAGCTCGAGGAAATAGCCTGGCCCTTCTTTATGATTTATAGTCGTAACCTTCCAACTATTGCTATCGAATCTAGGTGGAGTGAACCCACGACTACATAATGACCCCGGGGTCTTGCTTATGGAAGCTTCCGGTAGCATCGAGGCTGTTCTTAATGTGAAGGGATCAAAGGTCGTAGGGGATCGTATTTCTAGGGTTACTAGGCTCTATCGGTGCGACCGAAACGGAATGCCACAGAGTAAGTAGTCGGAGCTATGTTAAAGACCTTCAATCTACATTTCACTTGTATTTCACTTATGGCTCAACCCAACCAACGGATAACTTAGTTGGGGCCTTCGAATTTATAGCAAATATAATACTCTCTGGGCATGAAAGCAGATTCAGTGGCACTCGGGCAGATGCCACTGAATTTGAGATTCGCCGGCGGGTCACTCTTGCTCTCATGGAGCCAAAGCTCCAGAAGTACCATATTAGATAGTCGGCGTTTTTTTTGTCTATATATCATTTTTGGCTTTGCACTAGTATTTTTACTAGTATACAGTATATGTGTGGCTCCGAGGTGTGTGAGGTATACGCAGTGGTTGTTTCGTTAACTGTATAGTTCGGAACTATCAATGCTCTTTCTTGTAGGGTTGGCATCTGTGATACCCCTGTTGATGATGTCTACTGACCTTTTTCTCTGTGTGCTGTGTTCGTGTCGTATCTGATGGTTATAAAGAACAGGTTCGGGGTATTGTCGTCGGACAAGGTAACGCAGTGACATATATATCTTTGCGTAAATGCCAGCCCAGATCAAATCCCCTATTTCACACGAAAATAAAGAAGTATACATACTTCATACGATATTCAAAGGATTTAATCATTGTAAGACAAAGGAACTTTGAATTGTATGCACGATAATACGTTGCGATAATGCTATGTAGGATAGGATATAAATTTTTGGATTATATTTGCAAATACTTATAGGTCTTTCATCAAATAAGTCTCCGTGGCGCAATTGGTTAGCGCGTCCGACTGTTAATCGGGAGGTTGGAAGTTCAAGCCTTCCCGGGGACGTTTGTTTTTGTTTTTTACCGCTTTGTCATACAACAAACAGAGAGAGAATGAGAACTCTGGGGGGTTTTTTTACACATATTAAATAACTGGAATCAAAGAAATTATCACCATGTCAAGGATGAAAATATGCTTATGACTGTAAGCCAAAAAACTTTCGTTTTCTTTTTGTATATAACTCTATCAAACCGTCCATCTACCTCGTAACCGCAAGGAAAGGTGCGAACAATTTCAAACCAGTGCATACCATGCATGTATATACGAGAGGAAAAACAAGATGGTGTGGAAATTCCATGCCATGAAATCGCCAGAAGAAATGAAGTATAGAGAGTAGCTGTGGAGACTAAGTAGAGAAGAGAGCTGTAGTTTGAAATGTAGACATAACAATAATAAAACCTGAAGAATTGATACATAGACAAGAAAACCGGGATTTAAAACAAGAATCAAATACACAGGGCCAATGCAAGTGAACAAGTATCACACATTTCTTCCAACGGCCAAGAGATGGTCCGACATCTCGGGGAAGGCATAAGAAAATTAGACTGTCCATAGCAATTTTACCCTCTATCGACCATGTATAAGAAACAAAACCAAAAACGTACATACTCATAATCTTGTAACACACTGTCCAAAAGGTAGCAAAATAAACGCCGTAAGGAACCAACGCCAGCAAAGGAAATAAGAAAAAAGACGTGGAGAAAGAAACAGGTACCTTGACTAAGTACAACTCAACAAAGGGTATAGAAGGTTGGCCCAGATTAACATTAACCGATCATCCTTCACCATGGGATGCGAGGAATGTAGTGTAACACTGGAACATCAGAAAATGAGAATATTTCAGGTATGAAGGAAAGCATGTGGCGAAAGGGAAAAAAACAAATCACGCCTCAGATGTTGTGTAAAAAGGTAAACAAACGCCAATCTACATAACGCCGGCCATCTCAAACTAGTATGACCACCCACCTCCTAAGGGACTGCCAGACTGGCCCGGTTGAGGTTGTCCGGGTTGCATCTGGCCACCAGGTCCGGTAGGCCACCCAGCCATACCATTGCCTGCCATGTTCATTGCAAGGCCTGGCTGTTGAGGGTTTCCGCCCATAAAGGGTTGGCCACCATGAGCCTGGTTGGGGGGATACATGGGTCGTGCCATGCCCGGATAACCGGCCGGGTTGGCTCCCGGATATCCCATGCCTTGCATACCCTGAGCCTGCGCCGCTTGAGGGTGCTGTTGCATCTGGGAATACTGCTGAGGCATCTGGGGTATTGACTGTCGCTGTTGGTTGCGAGGAGACTGGTGGTGATGTTGCTGCTGCGGATGATGTCCGAGGGGAGATGGGCTTTGTTGCGGAGCGGCAGACATTTGTTGACCATACTGAGACATTCCAACGCCCTGGTGACCCGACGAAGGCAACGGGGACGGCTGTGGCTGCGGAGGTGGCTGTCCCCAAACCTGCTGTTGTTGGGGTGAATATCCGTATGGAGGGGCCTGACCCATACCACCCATGGATGGGTTGGATCGCTGTTGCATAAGATTGGGCTGCATATTTGGTGGGATCCTCAGGGGAGACTGTCCAACGGACTGTGGGTGAGCCTGTTGAGGATAGTTTGGTTGTCCACCCATCATTGGATTAGGCTGCATAGGAATCTGCTGAGGGAGCATATGCTGCGTATGAGCGGGATTTGGCATCCCTGCCGAGGGAATCTGTGATATCTGAACAGGTTGTGACACAGACAAACCCGAGTCAAGAGCATAATTGGACTGGGCCTCTGAGTCTGGGGCCTCGCGGGGCTTGGAGTAAAATTCATCCAAGCCTTTTTGACGGAAATTGCGCTGAATACTCAACATTTTGTTGAAATCAGATGTGTGTTGGGCTTGGTTGATGAGGTCTGCTGCTGAGCTAGTTTGCGTGCGGTCGTGGTAAGGTTGCCCGGTCATTTCCTGCCGTCCACGAGGCATGACATTGTAATCCCGCAGTCGTGGGTCATCCGTCGTCGACATATGAATCATGGGGAGAGGAGTTAGGGACATGGAAGATTCAGAGGTATCCAGCGAGAGCCCATGAGGCAGTGGCTCGATGGCATTACTGTAGACAACATCGTTATGAGGCAGCGCCGGCAACAGGTTTGTAGCTGGCTCTGAGACGGAACCATCCCGAGCCTTAGCCGCCCCAGGGCGTTTCTCACCCGCGAGGTCATCCTCCGTGAAGCCCTGCTTCCTAGCCTTGGTCTCCCAGTAGTCATCTCGAACCCGACGGCCATTCACAATCACCCGGCTCCCGAACTGTCGGAACATGGATCTGGCGGAGACGATAGCGATTTGGCGGGATCGATAAGAATATGGCAGGATATCTTGCTGGATAAGATCGTCTTTCTCGATTTGGGAAGCAATGATTTTATGCAACGATCGGTTCTTGTTGAACAAAAGATATGAATCACGATAATTCAACACCCTCGCGCACTCAGTCGCAAGCATGAATAGCTTGTTCCCCCGGAGAGGGACGCGGAATGTCCGGCATTTATACTCGCGGCCACCCTGCGGATACCCCATAGGATCTACCTTGGTCTCTCCTGCTTCATCAAACTCTTTGGGGATGTACTCATCGCCTTCTTCATTCAGCTGATCTGATGTGTGATCTCTCACAGTAGGGAGCGCTTTGACCAGCGCTTTTGTCGGTGTGCTCTTGCTGTCCGGTGATGCAAGAGACGGCGACCCGGCGGTGGCTTGCGGTAGTGGGCGTGCTTGCATTTGAGGAGTTTGAAGAGGAGTGTTTGCGATGGGCTGGTCACTAGAAGTTGGCCGAGGTGTCTTCGGGGGACGTCCGCGCTTGCGACGACTTTGTTCCTCTAGAAATTTAAGGCAATGTTAGCATCCATATCGTGAAGTACCGAGGCTGTGATGAGGCAAAGTGCAAGCGTTGCTGGGAATATAGAACGGTTCTGGATGGAACCTATTGACAATGCCTTCCCGCTGCCCACGTACCATCATCCTGATCCCCTTCGACATGTCCATTTCCCATGCGATCTGGAGTGCGACTACGCTTGACACCACGGGGGCTTGCTATTGCATGGGAATGTGCTGGTAGGGCAACAGAGACTAGGAGGGGTATCAGTTTGAAAGCAGTGATGGGGAAGGAATACACAAAGCGATGAAGCAATGAGCAAGAAGATGTGATTCCATCAAGCCCCAAAACAGAACGCGCGCGAGAATTTGTGCTGGTGAAATAGGAAATGGAAGGCGCGAGGCCAAGACAGTAAGAAATGCGATAAGACACATACCGGAGTTGCTCAAATTTGCGGGATCGATGGTTCCCGAACCATCAATGCCATCTATGCCATTCATTGCAGATAACGAGTGAGATGTGCCATACATAGCGGAGCGAAGGTCGGACGGTAGAGCCGTCGCAAGATGGCGCGTCGACTAAACGCGCAAGGTACGCGCGAGGAAGGGATCGGAAGTAGCGCAAAAGAGCGAAAGATGCTCATGCAAGACTTTCAGACCTCTAAGGTAGATTTAGATCAAGTCGTTAGGAGCTTGGGGCCTTTTTGGTAGGATCTCGGGATGAACTTGGGTTTGAGAGGGGAAGGGACTCGAGGCGGTGAAGGTGGCAGCCTTAGGGTTCAGGTGTTCTGCAACATCAACTTGTGAACTTGTTAACTGAGAGATAATCTTGCGCAAAATCAAGGTTTTGATGTCTTTCTATTGTATCCCTATTGGGGACTCAAGTGCAAGGGGCAGGCCAAAAAAATAGAAAAAAAAAGGAAACGGTCATCTCGTGATTGGTCACGAGCAAAAATAATTAAGACTCACAAGTCTGTTGCTAAGAAAGTGGCGCCGAATCAGACAAAGACTAACCGAATTCCTGCAGGCTGAAGATGCTTTGGGTTTTGTAAAACGCCTAGGCCAAATTGTCTTGGAGCCAAAGGAAGTAAAAGATACACGTTGAATAATTATATGGAGATTTGGTACTTTTTCTCTCTCAATAGATTGATCGGATATGGATCAAATCAGATCTGGAGCTGGAGGGAGCGGTGATCTTTTTGTGATCTTCTGGGCGTCGCGGGTACGGCGCCAATATACCAAACAAGGTCTATAGGACCAGAAATGAGATCATAGACTGTGGCATTCAACAGTAAAAGTATAGAACGATGCTTTTCCTTTCTTTTGACTCCTTTCGTAATCCAACGATTTTCCGAGGTGGCACAGCGATCGAATCCTCGATATGGGTTGAGAAACATGGAGAAGGACCCTGCGTTTGGGCAACAGCGTCGAGACTGCAGGAAGGGGGAAAATAGAGGAAAAGAATAAATTTAAAAAATAATATAAAAAAATATGGTGCAACGGTAGCACAAGAGAGTACAACGCTCCTTTGGTTTGAAATTCCTAACAAGGTACAGATGGAGTACTTAGGGTAGAGCCAATCACGAGGTCAATCACATCTGAGGTATTGGTATTGTATTCATATATCCTGATTCTAATATTTTTTAAATGTTGGTGATCCCTGGAGCCCAATATTTTGAGTATAAACTCTGGTGCGAAGGTATAAAAAGATATAAAAAGACCAATAACTCTGTTTAGGTGTACCTGAATACCCTTTTTCCTATTCCGATTTTGAGCAAAGTCCACCACAACATGGGGCGGAGTCTAGGCGCCGTGATAGACCCCGGATAGAGCTATGATCACGTCCATTCAGTCTGGATCATGTATTGTGTAACTTGAAATGTCTTAAACAGCTACCGGGGGGGGGGGGGGTCAAAATTATAGACGAAAGAAGCAAGACGTGGAAATGAAGGGCGAATTTCTGACAAAGCTCCAGGTAATTGGCTGCATAGAACAGAGATGAGATTGGTGATGACGCCTGGATATATGCGTGTTTCTCACTGGCGTCAAATAGTGTCGTATGCAGGAGCTGAAGGTCCAATCCAAAGTAAAGTAAACAACATGCGCGGTCGGATTATATCGGGTCAAGCTTGAACTAGAAGTTATGAGAAATAAGCCACATGATACTCAAATCATCCTCACCTAGACTCAAGAGGGAGTTCTTGTTTTATGCCGATATTCAACAAGTCGGGCGATAAATCCGCCAGAGAAGGCAATAATGAGGAGGCGTTAAATAAAATAAGAAAGTGAGCGAGAGAAGTGGGCTCAGACCCCATCTTGTCAGCCTAACAGGAGCTAGCGACTATTTAGACCTAGTGCTTCGTGGATGAAGATGGGGGCATGTTCGTTGTGAGGGACTTGATTTAGCTCAAACTAGAAAAATGTTTGATTCGAGTATTTTAGAGGATATAGGCGCTCATGATCTTGGGGACGATGGGATACACTCGCATTATAATGAGTTAGGAATGAATTTAAAGCCTTATGATATAGAGTATAACGGGGATCGAACGGTCGTGTTTGCAATATAAATGGAAGCCTCGTGTTAGGGGATCAGTGCTTTCTCAGACCAGGTGTTATTCAAAGCCCAGACAAGGCCTTTGATTCGTCAAACAACGAGCAGATGACCTAAAGAAGACGCTATAGACGGAACCAAGAGGGTCATTTGAGCAGGAACTACGGACTAGGTAGTCGATCAACGGCCCATGCGCAACCAAAAACGCAAAGCTCCGTCGAAAAGCTCCAATCAGCGCAAATTCTAAATCATAACTAGTGCACACAGTACAGAGTACTGTTTATGTCAACAATATCGCTCAAATCGGAGTTAGCTTTCGCTCATATACTCGGGAACCGCACCGTCCACCGACGGCTGTACGAGGTAGAGCAAGATGTAGTATCGTCACACAACAACGCCCGTCGCGACAGTCGGACTACAACCATGAAGTATATGGCAAATGTACAAGGTTCGAAATGGAAAAAGCCCAGATAGTTTATACACGCTGTCCCAGGTCTCACAGCAGCCCGGTCTTGCAGAGCTGCCGTTTCCCACGCTCTGCGCCGGCTTTTCTTTCCAGTCACACAAATGACAGGATTTGTGCCAGCATCACAGAGCACAAGGTGACCTAGTAGCTCCGAATAGGGAAAGACTGAATCTCTCTTCCATCGTGCACGTTCGATTTAGACCTTGCATGGTCCGCCGGGGTCCTTTAGCCAGCCTGCCAAGTCGATCTATACCCCGGATGCAACATGCTTTCCTTAATTACCACCTTGAAGGATGGATTGGTATTAGCTTCGTGAACCATTGACTCGCGCCGAGTGGCGTTTTTGTTCTTTGTTACGCAGATCTATTGGGTCATGTACTTGCTCTTAGACACAAATAGTACATCTGATAATATGTCCCTATCAAGCTCAACAGAAATGGGCGGTAAGTAACGTACGTTCAAAGACAACTGAGGACGATCGCTATAAAGCCACCTGGTCACATCCAAGCTCTAAGATCGATGGTGCCTAGAACAGACCCCGCCAATTCCATCCCTACATTCCTGGAGACCTACACATATTGGAGACATGCGGGGCTATATTGACAAAGATATAAGCTGCGGAGAGCATCATTCGTCGGCACAATAAAGTATTAAAAATGTTAGAGTTAACATGTCCAATCGTATGTCCAGGCTATTTGCTTTTTGACTCAATTTCTGGGTGAGAGTTCAGAATGTTTCTCCCCTGATGCAACATCAGAGCCAAGTCTATCTCCACTATGGACAACAAAGGGCAAACGCGGCTCTGACCAAGAGTTAGGACAGAAAAGAATCATAGAGAGTGGCTACCACGACGCCTCTGAAAGCAAAGCGTGTGGATTTCTAGAGAGGCGCATACGTGTCACGTCTCAATATCCCATCATCCTTCGGATAGTGGTAATTCCGGGAACCACCATAATCATGATTTGCATAGAAAAGATAGACATATGCCGGTATTAAAAGCACGTGTAAGCTGTGTACTCACGCGTCACAAGCAAGGCAGAAGCTGGGGGTCCTATATTCCTATTTGATATAATGAGCATGCTTGATGTTGCCTCGAGAGTTGCGCGTCGGGGGCCACGCGTTGTACAGGTTCACATCTCGAGTAGTTATATCCTCGCTTTTAGATATATCATTACTCACAGACCTTTTGACAGAATAGGAATAGCTTGCTAGTCTATACCAATGGCTCGCTGCTGTGGATGTGACCGAGACAGGCAACTACAGCTGTAAATGGGGATGCACAACAGTGCTTGATTCATACTGTATATTAACACAGATCTACAATGTAGTGTGAGCTTGATCCAGATCCCGAAAATCAGGAAAGTTCTTCTAGTGGCGTTTTCTCCCATTGAATGTAACAAAGAAGTCTGGAGATACTATGTAACTCGGAGAGACTGCACCTTTTGATTTGTTGGGGTTAAGATTCAATCCACTACCGTGTGAAGAGGATTTATCCAACGGCGCTTATAGCGATATTTATCGTTGGAGGGCCGTTTCTGCTGCATGGTGTAGATATCCTAGCAAGCCCATCAACTGGCTTAGTTGCAGCCGTATGCAGATACCCGGAGATGAGACCTTTCTAGGATATTGATGAGCAAATTCTCAAAGACCAGTCGCGTGCATGCATTAGCGTGAATTAGATTCGTTTCGGGCTGCAGTAAGAACAGAAGCCGGAAGTGCCCGGGGTAGAGAACTCGTGACCCAGAGATCGAGTAAGATCTGCAGGGTGTGAAATCCGCTAATCCTAGAAGAGGGGTTTGGGAAGACCCATCCGGTGTCTTGCAGTAGTTTCTGCCTGCTGGGAACGCGCTGTCGAAGGGAGAAGTTGGTCGATTAGTTTGAGAGAAGCTGGTGTGTATATCATATCTTCTTTCTTGGGATTTACCCTTTATGACTGCCTTTGTAATATACAATGTGCCAGTTTGTGTTGAGAGCAGGAATGTGTCGAATATGGCTGCTATAAAGCACTAAGCAGCATATATTCTAGAGTAGATATTAGTGGTTCAATCAAGTCCTGATCAAAAATAACTCCCAGGACAAAGACGACATGTCTATACTCATAGTGCAAGAAGGATGGGCTGGGAAATGAACAAACTAAGATATCCTGAATTCAAGCAATAGATTATTTGATTCTTGAACCTCAGCCATCACAGAAAAAAAAGTTTAGATAATCGAGATCATTTATGACGCCCGAACAAGGAATTGGAGAGAAAAAGGTAGATACCTGGATATCCCGAAAGAGGCAGGTATGGTAGGGTCAATGTCATTGTATGATGTGTCCATGGAATAGTATTCCACCCAAAACCTGCCTCTTTCCCTCTACGAAGGCAAATAGTTGCCTTAAAAGGAGAGCCTCAGTATGGTAGGACAACCGGGCCGGATCCGAACCACGGTAGGGTCAAAATCTGCGAGATGTTACGTCGACGACAATACATTGTCTGCAATAAGAGTATTATTGAAGATGCAACATGGCCAAAAATAGCACACAGACCGAAAGCAGAGATTTGAGGTTTTAGGGCGGCTGTAACGGTGGCCGGCTGATATCTCCCGCACGGCTAGTACACAGAGCCGCTTTCGTTGGCCATCTACATCACGAAGCAAAGCGACTATTTTTGGATATTCCAAATAAGGGATCGATTTTATATCCTAGAATATAAGTTGTGAACCGAGAAGGGGATATCATGCCATAGAGTAGATCTAGATCATGCCAACTCTACCGGACTTGATATGAAACCGTGGTTAACGGTCCTTTTCACATGAATCATATTCTGTTTTCTTATTCAATCTGATAGCAATGTGCTGTTTAGTACTCCATAGACCACGATCTACATGAAACTCTCAACTGCGCCCGTAAGAAATCACGATTTGGAGGTCCAACGATTTAGGGCGAACTAGTTCGAGGCGCTAGATTGTGGATCCAACGTGTGTTAGCGGATACAGAACCTGCTTTCCAAGCGCCCAGCCCATTTGGAGATTCTAGACTTTTGATGATTGGGGCTTGGCTGTAGGTAGTTTCTAGTTGGAATTAGTGGGGTCAGTAGATCCAACTTTTTTTTTGTTTTATTTCAGTCGCCATTTTAACGGTGCATCTGCAAGTTTATTGTCTACTTTATTATTTCATATGTGTTTATCATATGCTAAAATAAGTCGGAGATAACTCCGATGGGTAGGGTCTTGGTCCCCTTGGCATCCTATTTTATTCGGGGGCCGTTATGAAATCGGAAGTATCGGCACAAATTATTATTTCCACTGCTTTATGGTGTTGGATAAACTCGGGAGTTAATGGATATTCTATGGGGCGCCATTTTGATTTTGGTGTCCACGGAAGGAGCTGGTGTAGGTTTATAGCGGGGGTTTGGAGGATTGTCTCCGTTGCATGGGTATTATGACCAGACGGTTAGGGACTAGAGCCGTCGAAGGGACCCAAGATCGTCAGGAGGGGCATATTTCTGTGGGACAGAAGGAATGCTTGGACTTGTCGGTGTGATATTCTTTGTCTATATTTTATGCCCACGGAAGATGGTTAGAGGCACTTATTAATATGTGACTTCTTATGGTTGGCTGTCACGGAAGACTGAAAGCGTTTTACCCAGGGTTGGCGTTAGGGCTTGCTGAGTCACCTAACAATGGGATGGTGTCCAACTTTCAAAGATTGGAACTTGTGAAATCAGTTCTATGATATAGAGATGATTTCCATTCTATTTTTCCATTCAGATTTAGAGAAAAATAAGAGATGAAAGTGATATTTGACATATACATAAAAAATGAAGGAAAAGGATGAGGGGGTTCGGACTTCCTAGGCAGGTAATCCGTGGGGATCGTGAGATTCCCCGTCTATTTTTCTTTTCAGGCGAATAAGCAAGATAAGCTCCGGCAGAAACGTCTCCACCGAAAAATTTTCGAAGCATCAAATGATCAAAGAAAACTGGGTCCGGGTCCAGAGTGTACACCGGGAAATCTCATTTTACGCCTTATAATATCTTTCAAATATCTAAATGAAAGGAATTAAACAGAATAGTTAAAGGATCATCTTTCTGGGGTAGAAAGAGTTTAAAAAGTGATAGAACAAATTATAAAAAAAAGAAGGAAAAGAAAAAAGACACAGGCCTGGAACCGGTTTCGTCTGGTGACACGACGCTTGGACCAGGTTCTCCATTCTTTCGGGGGTATAAGACTCGCTACCCTTTCCCACCTTTTTTAAACCAATTTTTGCTCTGGAACTCCCCAACGCTTTACAACATATTTCACTACCTAAAACTACTCTTTCTTAAAAACACACGTCAATCTATGATTTAAAAAAAAATGAACGCTAGCACCACGCAAAGAGCCCCCAAGACCCCGAAACCAACCGCCTCCGTGCCAATTGTCCAAAATAAACGCTGGCCCCCAATGGCAAATCGAAATGCCCTCCCTTACAAGCTCACGCATATCTCGAAAGAGAAACTTGCCCGTGAAGCCACCGCACCAGACCCCGATCTCCGCCGTTGCGTGGCTCACTTCCGCCTGCACTGCGGTTCCGTCTCTTGGACCGAGAATGACATGAAGTCTCGCATCAGTTCATTCGACTTTGAAGATACCGACGAGGAAGATGACGTGGATGAAACCAAGGAATTACCTATCCTAAAGAACAGAGCGGCCAAGGAGTCTCCAGCCGAAGTCGCCGAACAAATATCAAAGTCAAAATCAGAGCCCGTCGCTACTGCGGCACCTCCGCCATCACCGGCATCACCACCCTCCCCTGAAAATTCCGAGCATGGTTTTTTGGAAAAGGGTCGCAATTGTCTTGAGGCGACCTCCAAACACCTATGGACAGGGGGGTCTTGCATTGTCTCCCCAATGGCGAGTTAACCTCGCCTCTCAATATTCTCTACACCCTCGACTGCCCACCTTTTTCTTCTACAACTGACACGATATTACGATTTGATGACCATAATGACACAAAATGAATCCATGTATATAACTTTCTATGACACTTATGTCATTTATAATATCAATTATTTTTTTTTGCTGGGCAATCTGCTTTCTTGATAATTTGAATAATAATATGGTATATGGCTTAAAATTCCGATTTCGCTTTGAAATCTTTCCCCAAACTCCCCACATTACTCTATTCTTGGATGTTCCCAGGCTGGGAAGGTCAAGCGAAGTGACTCACCTGCCGCGTAACCCGAGTCACATGATACATATCCGAAACTGGATCCAATTCTAATAATCTATTAATGTCAAGAACTAACGCAGGTTCAAACCCGAGAATGGGGGCTGTGGAACCCATGATCATCGCCGTGGAAACCAAATAGAAAGAGAATGAATTATGTTTGGCGGAAACTCGAAAAGAAAGTGGCGAATCACCCGCCGATCGGGTCAATTTTCATCATAGTCATGTCACATTCTTATATGGAGACCTTTTCAGCCCACTCTACAAAGATACAATGACATGACATCCCCATTATACGCCATAGTAAAATGGGACCATTTTAGCTTCGGACCAATTGATCTCAAACTAATCTGGCTTGACGTCGCTATGATATCCAGATCGTGTCTATCAACTTGAAATTGAGTTGTAACGAGAACAAGAAAACCCCGATAAAGGAACCATGTCAACTGCCAGCACACAAGTACCTCGTAGTACATCGTACATTGTACATAGTACTTTGTACTCCGTACTGGAGGACGTCACTCATCCCCAGACCATTAGCCACCGCTCGGCCCGAAACAAGCATCCAATCGAACATCCATTCTAGAATCGCGTCCACGCCCTCCACATCCAAATCTATCGAGCCCGTTCAGCGGATCCGCCCGATTGGCTGGTCTACCCATCCATTCCTCGTACCATGTATCCCGACGGTCAACTCTCGGCTCGCGAGGAATTGCTTGACCGGGATCGCCCCCGAGGGGGCGTGCTAGTGCGCAGTTCCCCAATTGCCCGAGCTTGGTGATGTTATGGATGACGCCGGTTTCTTGATACCCTTGGATGACCCTTCGGGTAGCTGTTTCGTGAAGTGGGTAAGATAATGGGTCTAGTAGGGTCGATCATGGAGATGAGGTTTGATAAGGGCGATGTCATTGGGGGTTAGGTAGGGACTTGGCGTGTTGATCTTGATAACCGGGAAAGGTGTCGTCGAGATACCGTAGTGCTCGAATCATCTGTTGTTTCTTGACTGTAACAATTTGAGCTTCTCTATCCTCTTACTTCATACTCTTCATACTATAAACAAGGTCGGACATAATTAAATCCCCGCTTTTTGTCTTCCCCTTGTCCAAAGACAATACCATAGTCGCCGTATCCGATATGCATACGGGCTAAATGCTTCTAGCATAGCCGGAGCCTGCGCTTTCCTTGTAGCCATGCACGCTCTTGGTGACGATATCCTCGGGCGCAGCGCCAATTTCCCCCAATTGCATTTGAGATGTAAATGAGACCAAAGCAGGTGACTATGCAATAGAGTATGCACCTCGGTCAAAGTCCGCATTAGCCCCATTCTTCAGATGCAGCATGAAGGTATAGTTATCCCAATAGATCAAAGCTTGCAGGTAAATAGTTCATTTGCCAATAGGAGTAGTGTACTTCTCCATTCCATTCAGATACATCGCATGCAGGTGATAGATAATCCACGAATCGCATCCGAGCTCACCGTAAATCACAATTTCGAAACAACAACATCCGCTTCCCCAGAGGCGAATTTGACACTCCAGCCTCCTCTCGCGCGCAATTGACCCCCAACCACAGCATAGTCATCCTCTGTACCTGGAGTCTCAACCCAAACAATAACAGAAGAAACACCAGACGAGCCAGGAACAATACGTAGTTGAAGAGAGGTCGCTAGAGAAACATCAAATGAAACCTCTTCTATCAATCCAGCGCTGATAGTGACGTATACTCCCATTTGGGCAATATAGACCCGCCGACGCACAGCGTCTCGTGGCCACACGGTGACCGTGTTTCCGTCGGTAGCGATATTCCCACCATACGCGACAAGCCCGACATCAGGATCATCGACGACGTAGACGCCAGATCCAAGCATCATACCTAGGAAATTTGGACCGTAATCACCTGAATAATTGTCGCCTTGGAGGGTATCAGGGAAGGAGTGGAAAGCATTGTACATCGAGCCATCTTGTCGGATGTTAGATAATGGTCCAGTTATTCCGCCGTAGCCAACTCGGAGGAGATAGGTGTCTGTTGGGTTCTGGCGGAACTGGGATAGTAATGGTAGTGCATTGAGGCTTGATCCGTAGTGATGGATCATGCGTTCGATGCGCTGGAGTTTGCCGCCATAGCTGGATGAGAGGTCAGTAAAGGGAACAAATTAAGATAATTAGCTCAAATGCGAAAGATTGGGATGGCTCCTACATGAAATCCCAATATCGTCGGGCATTCCCATTCCATCCCCAATGCGGCACTGTGGGCATATATCCCAGGATGCTGTTGATAGTCTTCGTTGCTGTGTTGGTTAATTTGAAATGACTAAGTGAAATGTTAACAAATCAAGTATCATTATTACAAAGGGATCCCAAAGAGCAAAAACACACTTGCTCCAGTAGTATATTCCCTCTTGCCCAGTCGAGTCCCAAGCCATCTCACTGCCAAAAGGAACATCCTGCGTATCCCATGCCCCAGCGCGAAGCTTCATAGCAGCTTCCACAGAATCGGCCTCGACAGTCCACTGTTCACGCTTCAGATCCGATAGAAGCTCACCAACGACAGTCTCGCCCATGAGTCCGAGACGCGAGTACCCCACAAGCCCTCCCCCACTCGCGTCCGTGGCGAAACAGGTCACTGTGGTATTGTATGCTTGACTGAGATACCATTGCCAAGTGTGTGTTTTCAGAAGAGACCCGTTATCTCGACCTGCGCGATACAACGCCCAGTATGCCCCGATCACATGGATATAATCGTAGGCACGGTCTGTAGCATAGGACGCATCATTATTCCATGACCACCAGTCTTCCCAGTCGAGAGACTGATCGTATTTGTATCCAGGGATTTGAGCAGGCTCGTAAAAGAAGAGACTCTTGCGGACGGTGAAGTCTGCGTTTTGGATTGTCCGAGACAGAACTTCGGATGCAAATTGTTCAAGTTTGGATACTTCTGTCGCGTCGGCTAAGCCAGATTGCTTCATTGCGCTGGCCAAGTAGGTTACGCCGCCTTCATCGCTTAGTCCGGCCATCCAGACTCGGGGTTCTTGGAGGACTTGGGCTTGGTTTGAGTGATCCCATGTCATGACCGATGGAGCTCGATGGAAGGGATCATTTGTGTCATTGAACCACATCGAGGTGGTAGTGAACTCGCCCAATTTGCGGATTGTCGCTGGTGCCGAGTCCGTGATAAAGTAGTGTATCGTTTGGACCTTGCCATCTTCGTAAGTGATGGTTACCCTGGTCCGACCCCAAACCAAGCCAGTTGGGGTGAGTGATAGATCACCATTTGCACCTTGGGTTATCTTGAAAGAGTTATCCTCGGACACGACCTCGGAGATCTGAGAGTGAAAGATGTAAAGCCGAGCCGTGAGATCGACTGGTACCACATAGCCCGGTATACCCACCGTGACAGGCGTGTTGGTGGCTTTGACTGCATCCTGTATACCACGCACACCTTTTTTTTACAACCGTGAAGCGCAATCCGTAGGTCACTGATTCACCTGGTTTCACGAGTCGAGAGCTAGGCTCGTTCCATGGGGTGGCATCAGACCACTCATTCTCAGCATAGGCTTTAGTGTGAGTCTGCCATTCGTAGAATCCCTCAAATGTTTGACTACCGTAGTAGAGAGGATCGGTGCTAGGCTCTTCCAGGTTCCGCCATGCTTCCAGAGGAGTGCTTGTGTTGAGCAATGGGGTAACGACCAACGATGTCCCAGTCCCAGATGTGGGTGTCACCTGAAGGTACCCAGCATCCATTCCAATATATGGATCTGTGAGGGAGTATTTGGCCACCATATCTTCTGCTGTGCGGTTGGAGAAGATACTGTTGAATTCGGTCGCGAAGCCCAGGCTGCCAATTTCCAGTGTTTGTTTTCCCTTGTTGGTCAGAGTAAAGGTCAACCCGAGATCGCCGTCAACGTCAATCCATTCCCGAAGAATATTGATAGGAGAGGTCGGTAGGGTTTGTGTCATCTCAGCGGCGGCAAGAGCATTGGATTTGACGCTTTTCAACGATTTTCTTGCTTTTGCTGAATCGCCTGCAATCCACTTTGTTGAACCTGACGGTCGATAACGATATGAAATGTTCCCATTATGATACTGGCCATTTGCCGCTCGGTATGCGATATCATCAAAAGGCAGGAAGTCGAAAGACTCTCCTGTTGGCTTGAGAGAGGCGAGAAGCTGGGAATCTTTGACTAACTTGATGTCAAAGTTGGCTGTGGATAAAGAAGTATAGCCATTGACTAGACCAAGTGTATCATCATAGGCTTGTACAGCCACTAAAAATAAAACGAATAATCCCGAATCAAGTTTCATTATACTGTTAGCTGAGACACGCTCTTCTTGACGCTTGGCTCAATAAATTTGAATAGAAAACTAGAGAATATGAGTAAGAGGTGCCACAGCTGATGCTACCGGTTAAATATCAAGTCTCTGAAGAGAATACATCGGAGCTATTAACCGGATGTTGATTCACCCCACACTCTTACTCCGTAGCGTTGCATCGTGAGAGCCAAGCTGCATGGATTTAATCTAAGACGAATAGATATTTTTACGCCAATGAAGAGTTGTGTATTCTGCTTGAAAGGCTAGTGTCTGCCCTTGTAGTCCTAACCCCCGCAATACGTACTTTACTACCCACAGAGCCAACCGCTTAGATCAATTGTCGGCGTCAGTGAAGATGGATTTAACCTCGTAGGTCGATGCGAATGAGCCAGCTGAGGCTTGCAATGCTTTTAGACGTAGATCTTGGTATCTCTGTGTCGACACGCCGATTCTATGTGTCCTGAAGACGCGGAAGAATGAATAGGTATAATTGGAATGGGAAGCCACGGATAGACATGAGAGACAAGAAGCTATATTCTGTCAAAGAACAGGCCTTTTTCATTTATCTGCTATACTTTCAGTGTTTCTACGGCCAACTTGAAAATGGTTACCTGCGGTGTTGTCCACTTTTGAACGGCCAAATCCAACGCGGCTGAATGATAGATCAGAAAATGCGTCTCTCATTATTAATGTACATGATCAAGTGGCAGACATTGAAAAAGCTAGATCAAAATCATTGAACATCTCCACTGGATCAAGCAGTCCAATATCCACATGAGACTGAGTCAGGAAATCCAACATGGTTGGTTGATGCAGAGCCATTTCCGTGGTAAGATATGGGACATTCGATTCAAACAGAGGATGACCCAGATCTTCCAGCGGACCCATGACAGATTGGAGGTTGTTTGAACTTTGTTGTGGTTGTAATGATTCTGAATCCAATTCTTCAGCCATCGGCAATATATTGGTAACATTGTCCACAGCACCATGCGAAAGTGCCGATGTAGTATATATTGGACTATCGTGAAGACACTGGCGCACGCGCTGCATGCGTTCGTATAGATCTCTTGACGCGAGACTATCAGATAAGCTAAGATTCCTGAGGATTTCAGTTGCTGTTTCGGCCGATGTCAAATCGCTTGGATCTCCGAGTGGTAGAAGACTCGAAATCACTAGAATTAATGCGGCAGAGAAGAGGAAGGCAGGGAATGAGTAGCCAAATATTGCGAGTGATCCGCCGGTCCATTCATTCACACATAATGCTAGCGAGTGCCTTGCTGCGTGTATACATGCCTCGCCCAAAGTGATCAGGATGGGTGAAATGGAATCCATAGACTGTTTAGTTTTGTCTTTCATTTTTAAAGTGAGGACATGGAGGAGGACTGGTCGGATTGCCAGGATGACGCACTAAAGTAGTCAGTTATGATTTTGAAAGAGAGGCGAGTTCTGCTCTTACAAAATTGAACTGAAGATGCATCTGAACCGTATGTTTCGGGTTTTGCTTTTCTGTACTGAGCCTCAGATGTTCAGGAAGAGACCGAACCCATTGCTTCAATTGGGTCAAAAGTCGCTGCTCACGATGCAAGAAGGTCTCGGCTGAAATCTTCCGACAATATATCTCTCCCGTTGTGTTACCAATAATTTTTGCAAGTTCTATTGCTGCCACCTGGTAAGCGCCATCCGAAAATTGATCAGGACATGTTTCAGACGCCGAAATGGACGGTGGGTCGACATGGATATCCTCGTCGTGAATTTGCACAGGAAATCCCGACTTTGAGCCCCAGAATCGGTCAAGCACGTAGATAGTCCACCATATCCGGATGCGGTGTTCTCGTGCTACTGGGTGTAAATTTTGGGTTTGTGGGATGTTATAGTTTAGGCCAATGCTGAGGCCGAGTCGTAATGCATTCCCAATCAAAACGTAGGCAGAGTGAAAGCGGTTCAAGAATTGACAGAAGAAGGCCTACATACAGTAAGCAAGAGTCGAGGTGACTGCCGAGAAGGGGTACTGACAATCAAGAGCAAACTTTCTATATGAATCATGCTTGGTCGCTCGGGGACGACCTGGATGAGGCTCCATGCTTTGGCAAAATAGGTCAAGCCAGGTACACTCGACGTGTCGGAAAGATCATGAGGAGTTGAAAAAACTTGGGCGATGGCAAAAAGAGCAAAGTATTTGCACTTGATACTTGGATTATCGAAGTCGCCTCTCTGATAGACGCCATGGAGCATGTCCAATGTGTCTTTTTTCAATGCCAAATGGAAACTTGGGATGATATGGCCAAGTGCAGTCTTCACTAATAACTGGGCACTTACAAGGCCGGGCCATTGTACATCTGTGTAAAGTAAAGATGATATTGCCGACTCGTCAGTATAGCGCGATCTTGGAAGATGAGGTATCGGCATGTTGGTCCCTTTCAAGGACTGGCACAGACGCGTGGCAAAAGCAGCGCAAGTGGCCTCGCTGATATAAATGGGGACCACCGAGGCATCGTTGGATTGGAACCATGGCTTCTCATTAAGGAGATTACTCTGTAGGGGCTCAGTGTTCACAGTGGCCGCATCCCCATAGGTTTCCTGGGGACCAGAGCTCTGCTCTTGTCCGTTTTGGCAGCTTTCCTGTTTCAAACGATGTCGCTGGTCATGCAGATCTTGGCTATCTTTCAGAAGTTGTTCTAAATAGCTATCAGTTATTAGAGTTAGTGACTCATTTGAAAGCGACCAAAGAAGATGGATACCTTTCATCCACCCGTATTTTCCGATCTCGAGTGGCATATCTACATTGGGATTCGTAGCCTACAGCTCGGCATTTCGAGCACGGCTTTTCTCCAGAGCATTTGATCTTTTGGGCATGACACCGATGACAGCTGTGAAAAGTGTGAGCAGAGGTTTGATGCCGCCTTTGGACATGCTTACGCCACAGCTCTTTTTTTAGGTCTTGCTGCGGTGCGAGGGGGCTGTTGGCCAGGCCGACTGGGTATACCCTGGAAATCAGTGCCCATCTTGATCCATAGGCTGATTTCGATATGGAAAGAGGTTGGAGAAAACTATGAGTGGGGGACATGTTCGGCGAATTTCCAGTTCGCCGGTCCAATCATGAACGGGAATACCAACAACGGAGCTTTTGAAGGATTTAATGTTAACTATGAAATCAATGGAAAGTGGCTCGAAATATTATTCGACGCAAATTCCTATTGTTTTGTAGGTCACACTCGGATTCAATACAAAATATAGGATTAGTCGCTTTTTTCTAACTATTTAAGTTGAGTCATCAAATTTGTAATTCAAGCCTATATGTACATAGAATACAAAGTAAAGAAAAGGGCAGTAAGTCATAAAGTCAATATGTCTAGTTCAACAGGAACCGCGAAGGTGTCTCTTGGGATTCGAGCTCCAACGAGACTGACGTTTTCCGCTTTTTAGGAGGGTTGACGTGAATTTTCAATCCTTTATTGAAATTAAGTATACACGCCACGCAGTTGACGTTTGTGAGAAGCATTAGCAGCAATGATATAGCTGCGAATAATGTCAGGGACACCCGGACAGAGCTGAAATCAGCGCTCTCCGTCGGGGTGTGAATTCGATGGAGGGTGAGACCGAAGCATCCCATTATAATAAGCATAAACAACTGAATGACTGGTTAGTTTGAAGCTCGGATATTGATTCGCACTCGGGAATCCTCACCATCATAAGTATGAGAGATTTTGTTTTCTCGCGCTTGCAAAATTGAGCTGACAGGATCAAGGTCCCTATGGTGAGTGGGATCAAAGCGGCATTGATGATAAAATCGAGGTCTTCGGCTTGAAAAACAACAAGGAGGATTTGAAGTTGGCTTCCAAATACGAAGAAGAAATCAAATTTTAGGAGAGCGATATACACCTAGAAGAATTAGGTCAGTCACAAAACAAAGGACATTACCAGCATCGCAACTAACCTGATATGTAAAATATCGACGCTTCATCTGCAAATCGGCACTGATATTCTTGTATATTGACCACGAGAACTCCGCGCGCAACTTCCACGTAAAAAAGCTCATGCACACAGTCCCGATGCCCAAAAAAACCGGGACAAGAATGATCTCAATGTGATATAAGTTCTCCAGATGGTCGCTGATGTTTACACCAGTCATGCTAGAGACTGTATCCTTGATCTCCTGCATCTGGAGAATGCCGTATGTCAACAGACCCAGATTACAGATGCAGAGTCCGATCAGCTGGATTGTGTTCTTCCGACGCAGTGCATCATATGACAGAGCCAGTTCGTATATAAGAGCGAAGATGTATAAGCCTAGGAATGACTGAAGGCGCATTGGACCGTCTGCTTTTGTGTCGTCGTCGAGGTCGCCCCACAGGCTCATGAGAATCCAGCTAATATCGCCATAAGCTCTCAGTCTGAGAAGGGACTGATATTCGAGGTCGATCCCCTACCTTTCAATTGCGACTGTGAGGACCGTCTCGGTGATCACCGTTGCTGCAAATAATCGCGTCCATAATGTGTTGGGGACGTATAGTAGAGGTCGGCTGTGGTTCGGGGCCTTGTGATGGTGTTGCTCATTCATGACCGGACTGAGTGGTATGGGATATGTGTAGATCTCTGATTCCTTTGCCTTTTGGTAAGCATTGTCGGATTGTAAAGTGGTTTGGAGAGGTTCTATCATATCGAAATTGAGATGTGGAGGTAAAGTAAAGTGGACAGACTAGACTAATCTCCCTTTTCAGGAGTTTCGTATATTAACATTCTAAACCGAATACGACTGCCTTTATAGTGGGGCGACCACGTAAGGCCTGTTAGATTGTTCAAGCCAAGGCCGATCTAGTATCGTTCTATTTGCAATTGACTTCCACTAGACCTAAAAAAAGGAGGCTGCTTATATCTTGGGTGCTAGTAGGGTATAAAATACAAGAATAGTCGGCATAAACGCTTTATCTTTTGGGTTTAGTGTTCTCAGAGGATTTTCTAGATATTTTCTCGATATTTTCTCTTTGACATAGCTGGAGGGATAAGCAAAATATTGAATATAGTGCACGGTAAACTGTGATCAGGAGAATACGCGTATAGGGAGATAAGCAAAAATCTCTATAGGCTAGGAAAGAGGGTCTCTACGCCCGGCCCTTATGTGCTTATTTATATATCTATTTAGTTTCGGCGACTGACTTCTAAGTGCACTTAATTAGCCGGTACCCCCGTAAGATCGCTGTTATGACCTGAATTTTGCCCTTGCACACCGCCGAGTGGATTATGTTTGCATTTCTGCCTGAGGCCTTGAGGGATCGGTGTTTGTTTTGCTTGCAAGAGGTATACATCCACGGGTCTACATCCATGGATGTGTCTAAGTAAAGCAATGGACAACAGGTACTCGGACGGAGTAATCCATACCTACAGCATATATTGTACATATATTTGTATCTACCTGAAACAGGAGCCAAGATGTACAATCCTAGGCCCTCATTTCTTTTGGGAAGTTTATATGATACTGTCTCACTTTGGACAATACTACAGATATTTAACCTTTTTATCTGAGACATGGATAGAATGTATTGTATGCTTATGAGTAGGCTAAGATAATGCGATGGGATATATCCAAAAAGAATTCAACGCACGCCATGCCAGTACTTCAGACCCAAACTCCAGGTGTATCCGAACACCGGTACAAATAAAACAGAAAGAACGTAGAACACACAGCAAGGCAAAACAGACACAGAAAAACTCCGCATAAATGCATGACACATAACGATATGCATTCGGGCATGTATGCATCGGAAATTAAAGAATTAGAACTCCATCTCGTCATCCCAGCCCAGCTGATCGTATATCGAGTGGGACTGTGATTTCTCAGGTGTTACAGGCACAGCTGCGGCGCCTTTGACGGGGGTTCCCATCACGGCAGGTGGAGAGTGAGCGCGAGGATTATCGGGAACCATGGCATCAAGCGATAGAGAGAATGGCACAGCAGTCGGAGTAGATACACTCTGCGGCGCTTGTCGTTTAGGTGGCGTCTCCATGATTGCCGAGGCGCGAGCGTGGTTGAGAGACTGGCTGAATTGTCGAGATGAGGTCGACAAGTTTTCCGTGAATGTGGAGATGTTCCTAGGGCGTGAGTGGATGGGCGAGCCTGGGACCATTGGTTGTGTGGATGAGCGAGGGGTTGGGAGGTTGGGAACCCTGAACAGGCCTTTGCCAGTGGAGGATGATGGCCGACGGGCAGCTATGGTATCACTCTGGAAAAGCTTGGAAGATGGTCTAGTTGGAGTTTCTTGGATAGCTCCGTCCGGCTGACTTGATCGCGGACTTCGTCCATCTTGTGGATGGTCATGAGTGAAAGGGTCGGAGTCGGCGCCAGAGAATGAGATCGCCCGCCGACTCGAGGATGGGATCATCATGGGAGACTCGCCAAGAGACTCGCCGAAAGGAGAATGTTCCACACCGGCAAATGACCGGGATGGAACCAGGCTACGAGGGAGCGGGGGTAGCCCGGCCGCCGCATCCTTCTTTCGATTGCCTCGAGGAGTCGCCATGACCTGTACACCTTCGCCGAACGGATTGCGCACAGGGTTTCTTGACTTTCTGGAACTGCCTCCGCCAGTCGTAACACGTTTCGACGCATCGTCTGCCAGATCCTTGGAGACGAGCTCTCTGTTCGGCTTCCGGAGCGCATTAATAGCAGCATCCAATTCTTTCTTCTGGTTGGCCAGCATTTGGACCTTTCTCAATTTCGTCTCATGCTGACGTGCTACGGCGTTAAGATCAACCTCGCGATTTTCCGTGCGTTTTGCTTTCTGAATGCCACCACGGACACTGCCGCTGAGAACAGTGGGCAGCAAGGGTTCGATATCGCGCTTCATATTATGCTGGGTCGGGGCAGTGCTGGATCGAGTCAATCCTGGGTGCCGAGCATGGGAAGATGCCGCTTTATCATCTGTAAGTACTCGCTGTAATGTTCGTCGGGGTTTCGGTGCAGGCTGTTGTCGCTTGACTTCCGCCCCGGGTTCCACGCGGTGTGATTTACTCGAAGATTGTGTCTTTTTAGCAGCTGGGGAAATACCGCCAGATACGCCGAATTTGCGAGTGATCAACTTGCATTTGTCTGGGAGACGTGCAGCATAGAATGGAATGATGACTTCCGTGCAAAAGTCACGCACCGCATCGCTCTCGACTTTCTTGCCTGAAAGATGGTTGCCACTGAAAGAAGAAGCCTTTGCTGTATCAGCGGCAGACGTTTCTTCCATTGTCACAGCGTGCCAAATGCACATCCGATCGAGATGGAGTTCAAGGAGCACGTTCAAATCCGTAGGCTTCTTGGGCTTGGCTTTCTTCGGCGTATCTTGCTCCCCATTTACATCTTTCTCCTTGTTAGTGTTATTTTTCTCTGCCGAAGCAATGGTCATTTCCAACCCCATGACCTCCAAAAGCAGCAGGATCTGCAATTGTGTCTCGCGCAGCCGGAGATCCGAAATCTGTTTCTTGGACTCTGCTTCACGCGACGATTCCTGCACAGAAGATCCATTCAAGATTCTGTCCTTCCACCACCTGCGGATGAATCCTTCCTCCTCTGGGTAAAGACCATTCTTGCCCATCTTCTTTTTCTTACTCTTCCGCTTATTAGATTTCGCGGCATCATCAGAAAGCGCAAGAGCTGCATCACGAATTATCGATGGCAATGTCTCTCTGTATTTGAGGTCCATTTTCTTTGTAGCGAGGATAGCCTCACGATATGATTCGATCAACTCCGTCGAGCCGTGAGGCTGTTCCGAGTCACGAGCCTGGAAAGCAGTCCGGCAGCGTGTCAACGGCCCCTTCGCAAAGTACGCCACAGAAGTCTAGAAAAATGTCAGTCGGGCAATCCCCCAATATCAAGTAGAGCATATATTACCTTTGAAACGTAGAGAGCCTGTAGATAGTGATCTCTCATCCCGTCTAGCAAATCCTCGGGCGATTGTTGCACATCCACGACACTAGACTCGAGACTATCAACATTCATAGCCGCGGTGGCATCCCCCAAGCCCTGAGATTCAGGAAGCAAGAAAGAACCCCCCTCAGCGGCATCGAAACTCCTCGACGGAGCAAGCGAATGACTTCGGTGCTCTACAACACCCACAAAGGATGCCTCGGTATTCCCAAGTTCCGACTCAGACGGACCAAAGACAACAGCAATGTCCAGCCCAGTAGACTTTTCGCTCACCTCATCGTCCGAGAGGGGCTCATCGATCTGGGCAATCTGCCACCAGTCATACCCACCGGGGATAGCACCGGTCTCGTCGACAGCCATGCAGTCCACTTCCGCCGCGTTAGTTGCATGCCACCCCTTGGCCGCAACGATGAGATTGCCTTCGTGTACCCATCGGGCGAGCTTGGAGAGCGAGTATATGCCCCTCTTCGCCCTCTCGACAACGTAGAGCCCGCCATTGGGTATCAGGCGCACAATGAGGACAGTTGGTTCCGCCTTAGCGCGCAGGTCGACTTCCAGCGTGGGGATGTCCGCGGTGAAAAGGCCGCCTGGCTGCTCATCGGATCGGGAGGCGGGGGTGTCATCCAGCCATGAAAGGGGCAGTCTTGTGCGAGGGAGGGCGGTAATTGGTTCGAGGATTAAGGGTTCATCAGATAAAGATGCTGAGTGAGCCTATACAAGTTGCGCAGAGTGAGCAACAGCAACCAATGGATTGAGCGTATGCTGGGCTAATTATAAGCATAACTCACTCTTATGACGATGGAAGAGGTAGCAAGCTGTCCAGCAGCATCGTTTAACTCTTGATCGTCTCTTTTGCGCTTCTTTATGGGTGGAGGGGTCGGTTCGTGAAGTTTGTTCAGCGCGGACGAACTGAGCGGATCCAGGATGTTGGGGACTATACGCGAGGCCATGATCGCGTCTAGAAGATCGTGGGCATCCTGTAATTTGAAAGCAAGAGTCAAGTCTCTAAACTAAACAAAAGCAACTGATGTTGGTTGTGCAGTCGATCAGATCGCGCTCAGATCTTAGCGGGTCTGGCGTCACGCGTCGGGACGTGCACTCCGCCTGAATCAATGTACTTAATTGATTTCGATCAGACAAGTTTGTCTTAACGAAATTGATTTCCTAAGGGGGTACGGGGAAGAAAAATACTTATACTACTATGTAGTCTACTACTAAAAACCATATATGAAAAAAAAGATATGAAAATATTATGAATCTATCGCTAATGTTTAGATTAGCAGGCCCAGGGCCCAGACGAAAAGAATCTTCAGGCACTCTCACAGAGAGTGCCGTCCAGATTCCCCCGAAACCGATGGAGATCCAGCGTGAAGCCGGAAAGTCTCCTCGATAGGCACCATGGGCAGTGAGGTAGAGATGTGGTGTTGAAGACTGTCGCTCCAGAAAAACGCCAAAAACTTCCTTTCCCAGCCGATGAAAAGTGGTATCATGTTGAATTTTGTCTTCGCCGAAAAGGCCCGTCATTTGCGCGACCATGCAGATAATGAAACAAGAGAAGTCGGTCTCCAAGGGGAAACTAACTTCTGGATTTTATGAGGGTTTTTTTATAGTCTATGCTCATCGTGCTTTGAGTTGTTGAAAACAAAGCAAATCATCACAGTCGTCAAGAGTTGTCCGGAGTCACCGGATCAAGCAGAGCCCGCTTAGAACTTGAGGGCACGGGGTGACTCCCAGGAGAACTCCTGGTTAGTGAAGTGGCCGTTCTTAGCGGTCTGGTAGTAGATGGGCTTGGCCAGGTCAAGGTCCTTCACGATGACACCGGGACGGAGATCGAAGTTGTTGCGGATGATCTCGACCAGCTCGTCGGAGGTCTTGGTGGAAGTACCGTAGGTCTCAACGAAGATGGAGAGGGGCTCAGCGACACCAATGGCGTAGGAGAGCTGAACGAGGGCACGGCGGGCAAGCTTGGCGTTAACCAGAGACTTAGCGATCCAGCGCGCAACGTAGGCGGCCGAGCGATCGACCTTGGAGTAATCCTTTCCGGAGAAAGCACCACCACCGTGAGCACCCCAGCCACCGTAGGTGTCGACGATGATCTTACGGCCAGTGAGACCGGCATCACCCTGAGGACCACCGATGACGAAGCGGCCAGAGGGCTGGATGTGGTAGACAGTGCGGTCATCGAGAAGCTCGGCGGGGATGACCTTACGAACAATCTTCTCCTTGATGACAGCGCGGAGCTCCTCAGTGGAGACATCATCGCTGTGCTGGGCAGAGACGACGACGGTGTCGACGCGCAGAGGCTTGACGGCACCGTTGTCGTGGGCGTACTCAATGGTGACCTGGGTCTTGGTATCGGGGAGCAACCAGGGGATGGAACCATCCTTACGGGCGGCCTTCATGGCAGAGTTAAGCTTGTGAGAGAGGAGGACAGTCAAGGGCAGGAGCTCAGGGGTCTCGTCGGTGGCATAACCGAACATGATACCCTGATCACCGGCACCGAGCTTCTCAAGAGCATCATCGTAGTGAAGACCCTGAGCGATATCGGGGGACTGCTGCTCAATGGCAACCAAGACGTTACAGGTCTTGTAGTCGAAACCCTTCTCGGAGGCATCGTAACCGATGTCCTTGATGGCACCACGGATGATCTTCTGGTAGTCCAGGTGGGCCTTGGTGGTAATCTCACCAAAGACCATAATCATACCTAGTGTAACCTTGTCAGATTGAGATCTGGCCTCACGTAAACATAGTCAACCTACCAGTCTTGGTGGCAGTCTCGCAAGCAACCTTGGAGAGGGGATCCTCAGCAAGGCAGGCATCGAGAATGGCATCGGAAACCTGATCACTATTGAGGGGTCAATACATGTAACAATGAGAATTGATCTAATAACTCTTCGAGGGCAGAAATGGAATCAGGGTATAACTTACGCAATCTTATCGGGGTGACCCTCGCCGACAGACTCGGAAGTGAAGAGGAAAGTGCCGCTGTTTGAAACAGAACCCATTGTGACGGTGTGTGTGGAAAAACTGGAAAAAAAAGGGGGAAAGAGGAATGGAGAGGGAGGGAGGAAAGGGAGGAAGATCTCCTCGGGGAGGGGGGATTTTGGTGGGGTTTTGCTTTTTTTTCTTAGTGACTTTGACGGTACCAGAGAAAAGATAGTGTGAGTGGAGGACCAGTCAGGTACTACCGAAGTACCCTCGTTGTACTCCGTACGCGGTACTTCCCATCCCTCCTCAGCCGTGATCGCGCCATTTTGGGGCGGTGAATGAGGCGGTGAATAGAGGCAGATTAACACGGCCTGGAATTTTCTGGTGATAAGATAGACTATTGAACCTACCTAGGTATTTTTGTACCTTTTATATTCCAATATACAACGTTGAACCATGTCCAAATTTGGTGTCCTAGTGATGGGCCCTGCTGGCGCAGGCAAGACCACCTTTAGCAATGCAATCATTCAACATCTTCAAACCACCCGCCGCAGCTGTTTCTACGTGAACCTTGACCCCGCCGCCGAGACCTTCGCCTACGAACCAGATCTCGACATTCGTGACCTGATCACTTTGGAAGATGTGATGGAAGAGATGGGTCTGGGACCAAATGGAGGTCTCATCTACTGCTTTGAGTTCCTACTCCAGAATCTGGAATTCCTATCAGAGGCACTGGAGCCATTGAGTGAAGAGTATTTGATCATCTTCGACATGCCTGGCCAAATCGAGCTCTACACCCACATTCCTCTTCTACCAACCCTCACAACTTTCCTCTCCCGCCAAGGCCCATTGAATATCAACATGTGTGCCGCCTACCTACTCGAAAGCACCTTTGTCATCGACAAAGCCAAATTCTTCGCCGGTACACTCAGTGCCATGTCCGCCATGCTGATGATGGAGATGCCGCACGTCAACATTCTCAGCAAGATGGATCAGGTTCGCGATATGGTCACACGTCGGGAATTGAAACGGTTTACCAACGTGGATGTGCAATTGCTGCAAGAGAAGGAAGAGGACGATCTCACCGCAGGTGCCAACCCCATGGCTACGGAATCCTTGATGAGCGGCGGATCTTTCAAGCAGCTCAACCGGGCCGTCGGACAATTGATCGACGATTTCAGTATGGTTTCGTTCCTGCAATTGGATGTCTCGGATGAGGACAGCGTCGCGGCGATTGTGAGCCACATCGATGATGCTATCCAATACCATGAGGCCCAGGAACCGAGAGAACCCAAGGATGCAGTTGATGTGAACTATGAGGATTGAGGGATATCACATGTGATTATTGCAGCGCTGTGACTTGCAGTCAGATCCCCGGCACATTCATGACCCCACCACTTCATCCACCCCATGCAGCAGCCTCGAGTTTCCGGTAGCGGAGCAGTCTGAGACAAAGCCCACTTCCACTTTTCATCTCACGTTGCTATTTTACGGCCGACCTTATGATAATGGAAAACTTTCCAATATGCTTGTCACGCCGGACTACACAACATTTGGAGCTTCCTCGACGTCTGGAATCAACCATACTTGCAACCCAACCATGGCTGAGACTACCAGAGTCCAAGTTGAGAGCTTTCTACACTGCAAATGGATATTCGGTCATATCCTCAGATAACAGAAATAATAATGAAACCGTAATGAAATCAAAACCAATTCATGAATATTCTCATATCTAGAACTCCAAAACAAGTCGTTAATCGCTAGACCAATTCAGCAGAATGAATTAAAGAAACAGGCAGACCCATTGCGCATTTTCATCATACCCCCAAACAGGCATACCAGCTGGTCAGAAAAGTAACAAGCCGAGGATCTTGAATATCAAACATCCAATAAACCAAACCAAGCCACCCTCCAGGGCTACTTCGTATTTTGTGCATAAGCCGCCGCAGCGATCTTACTCTTTTCCTGAAAATCGCCCACAAACCCATATACCACACCCCAAATCCACCCCAAATCCCTACCCGCATTCTCAATACCAACGCTGTAGACATACCACCCGATACCGATAATCGAGCCCCAGAAGACGACCCTGAAAGCGAGCGTGACCCAGAACATGACCACGCGGTAGGCGTAGTCTATAATCTTAAGGGAGACGAAGAGTATGACGGCGACGAGGAATATTGAGAGCAGGTCTGGCATGGAGGAGGAGTATGAGGAGAGGAAAGTCGAGAGGGGCTCGATTAAATATGGTTGGAGCACCATTGCGCGTAGGTGCGAGAGTCTTGTTGTGAGGTGGTCTTGTGTTGTTGTTTGGAGGTAGGTGAATGTGGGGTTTTGGAGGACTGTTTGGAGGTTTTCTGTGTGGAATGAATGGTTAGTTTGTGGGACTTTGCGTTGCGATATTGCATCTATACGGCTAGGGTAGGTGAGGTAGGTACCTGGTAGGAAGTCCATGATGGTTGTGTCGTTGAGTATCTTTGAGGATTCCTTATTGTTGAAATAGTCGACGAGGGAGAGACAGGTGAGAAAGGTCCTCGCGTGTCAGGTCCGTGGTTTTATTTGGCTCGCCGGCGCTTTGTTTCAGACTTTTGGTTCTTTGTCGCCCTTGAAAATGGATATGTTCGAGGGGACCGCCGGTGTGAGGCAGGGAAAGAACACCCTGGGTTTTCAAACTTCCAAGACGTTACTTCTTTGACTCGATAGCGCTTTGTTTGGTCTTGCGGTGGAGCTCGTTTCGTTGTTTGTATTTGTAGTCTGTTTGTAGTTGAGCAATGCGACCAGGCTGAGGAGGGGTTTCGTGAGATGTGTTGGAGGTCAACTGAAGCGAGGACTATTGAGAAGCTATTTCCGAAGGTATATATTCCGATGCGATTAATGATAGACAGAGCACGAAGCGAATGTGATATTCAAGCTGGGGTTTCCAAGCGGCGTGGCACCCAGATGATAAGAAGATGCAAACCAAACAAACGTCGCATGTGCAACAACACATCGAGTCCATAGACTTGGATATTAGTCTCACTTATACATTACTCCTAGCTGATTTCGACATATTCCATGAGTATCAGATCAATGATACTGTACAGTAGATTAAATATTTACCCAAATAGAGACGGTTTCTATATACAAGCGCGACCAACAGTCAACCACCAGTCTCGTGAGTGTAAAAGACAAAACGCCCCAAGCCCAAGTTAGAGAAGAGATCAGCTTGATGCCACACGCATGATCTTCATAAGAGAACCCAAAAACAAAAACCCGGGACTCCGGGCTAACTCCAAGATATTGTACTCTACCATCGCAGGCGATGGGAGCGCAAATGCATATGCAGACGTGGTATAGTAAGGCAGTAGGAAAGGACAAAGCGCGAGAGTTTGTCAAAATTACAGGGCGTTGATGAGCCCTCGAAGGGCATCACGTTCAGCTTGGATTTCGGTCTGGAGTTGGCGGGTCTGGCGGAGAGCATCGTCTCTGTAGGTTGAATTAGTAAAAAGATGGGATGAAAAGAGGGGAATATGAAATAAAACACGAATTGCATACCTGTCAGTTTGAAGCTGAGCCACATCAATCTGAGTGCGGTTCATCCGTCCAACAACTTGCTCCATCTCCATATCCGCATCGCGGAGGAGCTTCTCGAGGTCTTTCACTCGTCGCTCGAGGATTTCGGACTGGACAACCTCGGTCAAGGGTACGCCCTCGCCGCTCGTGGTCTGGTCCAGACGCGGCGAGCGAGAATCGAATGGTGTGTTCGGCGGCCGGGGTGAGAGGATGACAGGACTGCGACCGCCATTCATCATCCGCGTGAGCTGGGCACTCTGGCTTTCCTTCAGCAAACGAAGCTCGTCCTCGTGCTTGCTCATCTCTTCTTCCGAGTGGTTCTGTGCAACCAAAAGAACGTCCTCTAGCTCTCTCATGTGGTTCTGCAGGATATTAATCCGTTCAACCGAGATCCGCTGATCTTTGTCGCCCTTATCAATGGCCGCTGCTAGACGGGCATGTAGAGAGGTGTTGGTCTGAAGCTGATAGTGGACTTTGCTGCCCAGCGCCTCGGTCCGGACAAGGGAGGAAGCAAGCTCTTCCGAGTTCGCAACATGCGCCTCGGCCTTGGCCCGTTCCGCCTGCAATTGCTGGAATGTAGATTGCAGGGAAGAGGATGTGGTCACGACCTCAGCAAACCCCTCTTGGCCGGTCATCAACTCTGCACCAGCGGTAGTGTCCTCCAGAAGAAGTGCGCGTAGTGAGCTGGTCTCCTGTTCAGCACGGTCCAAGTCCATCTTGAGACCAGCAAGGTTCTTCTCGCACTGCCACTTGCCATCCAGGGCATCTTCAGCGCGCATGCGGAGATGATTGACCTCGTCACGCAGGTTGCGGACATCTCTCTCATACCCCAATTTCTGTGGCTGACCCGATTGCTGAGCTCGAGCAAGCTCTATTTCGAGCATACGAGTGCGCTTCTCGTAGTCGCGGGCCTGGTATGCCTGGCGATCGAGAAGACTCCGCACTGTTCGGTGGAGGGCATCGCGTTGAACCTCGATATCGTGGACCTTATCAACCAAGGATTCACGGGTTTCGGGTGATTTACCACCGCTGTTATTATTGACTGAGTTGGACCGAGAAAGTGAGCCCGAGCGAGCTAAGCCGCTGGGTTTGCGTGCAATGGAGCTCGATCGTGTTACTCCAAATGCCGAGTTTCTGGGTGAGCTACCTTCCTCGGCGATTGAGGCGAATCGACCACCCTGTAGCTGAGCCAAAGAGGCGTTTTCGATTTTTAGAGCTTCAATTTCCTCCATGAGATGGTTGCCATCTCGAAGTTGATCTCGATCATTACGCAACTGTTCCAACTCTACTCGCATGGCGGTAAGCAGGTCTTCGAAGTTATCTTTGGATTGTCGCTCTTCAAGCAGCTTTCGCTTGGTATTTTCCAGAGCGGTCTCGAGTTCCTTGGTTTTTGACGACAAATCAGACGTATCCGTTCTCTCGCGTCGAAGCTAGATAAATGTTAGCAGTCGCGTGTTGCGCATTATTTGCCAGCCGTACCTGTTGAACTTGAGATTCCAAGATTTGGACATGCGACTCTGATGCCAACCGCTGGAACCGTTCCTCCTGTAATTTCTGCGATAATTCGACCTTGAGCTGTGCCCGTTCTTGCTCTGCAGCGCGACGAATCTTTTCGATATCTTCGCTCTTCCCGGAATCTGACGCATAGCGAACAGAGCTAGTACCCGAGTCTGAGAAATAGTCACTGGTCCGTCGATTGACGTCCGGACCTTCTAATTGTAACCGTTCAACTAGATCCTCTAGATCCATTTCTCGGCGAATAGATCCTGCCAATTCGGAACTTATCTCTCGTAATTCATTCTCAATCTCTGTCATTTTAGACATAAATATATTTTCCTTTAAACTTGAAGCCCCCAGTGAAGGGGTCCGCGCGGGAAGATTATATCCATTGGTCTTGGTATCGTATGGAGAGCCGGGTCTGAAAGGGACATTTGCTAATGGTGGCATGGGGGAAGGCATTGCTGATCGACCGGAGTCGGAGATCTCGGTGCTCGATGATTCGCCCCCAGGGGATGTAGCTGTATTATTATTCGCTGCCTTCCATCCGAAGAAGGAGCTGATCTTGCCTCCGGATGGTTTTGGTTGTCTTGGATCTCCCGCCCCCATTGACATTGACATTGAGCGCGAATCCACGTCAATATGTAGAGGTGGTCTGTTCATGGGCATATGCAATGCCATACTCGTTGCCCGTCGTGACGATCGTTTCGTTGGAGGAGGGGAGTTGAGGACCGGGATGAATGGTTCGCTATCTAGACGACTGTGCAGGGGGGTTGCACTGATGAACTGGTGTTCGTATGCTTCGTCAAAGTAGTCGGGACTCTCGTCGTCGTCGTCGTCGTCGTCCTCAAGCACGGATCTTAAGTATGAGGCGGAGCCGCGGGAGGCGGCGGTATCGATGTGTAGGGGTTGGGTTGGGTGCCGTCCTCGTGAGTATCTGCGAAGTTGGGACAGAGGCACACGATTAGCCTTCCAGACTCTAGAGTAGCGGAATAGCATGTATAGGCCATATCATGCTGGATGTGTAGGTATCCGGGGAGAAAAAGGAGGCTCTACAAAAAAGACCCGGGAGAGTGAAAAGCCGGGGTCATGCTAGTCGCGTACCTATTTGGGTTCTTCTGTACCGATATAAATGAGTCTCCATCCACCGATAAAGGGGAGAGTGGTCTGGCCACGGGTGCAGTGGGAATCGAAGTGGGTTTATCTCCCTCGAGCGAAATAGGAGAGGAGGGGTGGTCAGGGCCCGAAGTCACTGGATCACCATTGTTCGGGACAGGTTTCCTTCGCACTGGAGTAGTTGGGGAATTGGGACTAGAGCTCTCTGAATGGGCGGGAGAGCCGCCGAGTCCAAGAGGAGACGCCATGAAACACCCTGGTCCGTATCAAAAAATAGCCATGGATCGACAGTCGCTCATGCCGATTAGCACGGGAAAGAGAATGGCACGCGCCAATGAGACGACCAAAAGGGTAAGGATTATTCTCAGGAGAGTATCAAAGAAAGGAAATGAGGAAAAAGGAGAAAGTCCTATTGACAAGCCGGGGCGATTGGCGCAAACCGCCCGTTCTCCATTTCATTAGCGCTGGCTTCGGGACGAGTAAGCGTGGGTGGAGCGCAGGGGGGCTGGCGTGGGTCTGGACTTGCATGGATTCAATTGGTACGAATACATCTCACAATGGTGTTTTGACCGGTACGATCGACATCACTTGAACCTGTGGCGATATGATTGACATCCGCATTTTTTGTGTGTGTATATCCCGTACTCAGTGCTCAGTATGAAGTAAAATGCTCTATATTGTGTATAGCCCGTATGGAGTATATGGATACGATAAGCAAAATATGAAAATAGAACATTCAATAGTGTCAAGTGGCACAAAGAGCCCCTTGAGTCGTGGATATGGACAGATTAGCACGTCCCAGGTTGGATCCATGCTTGGCAGATTCAGGGGTAGCCGCCTTTGTACCTGACATGTACTTTTTCTGTAACCTTCCTTATCTTTAATACGCAAAAGACACTTGAAAGTACTTTCTGTCTACTTTTTGACATTTGAGCTTACTACGATCTACTTTACCCTACGGAGTACACCCATTTTATATCACTATACTAGATTTATTATATATTATATATTGTTTTTTTGTATATAGAATCATACTCAATATCTCATTGTTTGTAATAAATTAAGGGGCCGTAAAAAAAAACATCTCTAGTGGAGATGCCCCTTTTCTCCTTCGGGAGTACCCTCACTGGCCCAAGCTCCTCAATTTTATGACCGCTCCTTGGGAGAACGTGCTGAATTCAAATGCTGCACGCTAACCATTTTACCGTGTCCAATAAAAGCGAGACGTCGATCAACAGGGCGTTTCGCCAGACACTCGGACCAGCGCGTGGGCCGGCATGTTACTTCAACGGGCCAAGCGCCTAGGTACTAATGAACCTGTTCCTGCATCGTGTCACATCAGGAAGTTGGCCAATGTGGTTATACTTTGTACTCCGTACGGAGTATAATCCATATACAGAGTAAGATTATATAAGTTGCTCAGCACTGAAGGCCCTAAAAAGACATTGCCTTCAGCAATTATTGTTGTATGCCCCTGGAACTGATTGGACAACAATGTGTACCTTGCTCGGGATTCGAGGATTCGAGGATTAAACTCTATGCGGTACATATATTTCCCATGTAAATAGCCCACTACTCACCAGACTACTCTTAATTAGCACTATGGTCCGAGATTATTTATTATACTTACATATTGTATCTTAACCCCTTATCAATCTACTCCGTGTGTTTTACTCCGTACCTCAGAGCGTTTATTCGACTTCTAGGATTCGTACTGTGTTAGAGTATTAGAGTTCTTGGAGACAATTGTTTCATTTGTATCACAATATATAGTTCAGAAATCAAACTGAATGTTACGATCCTAGCAACTGTGATACAAAAATAGCCATGTGAGGTGGTCTGATATATTGTATGGAAACTGTTCTAAAATACGTAGGGCTGCTCCATAACGACCCACCATAGCTGTTGCAGACTAGCTGAGAGTGCATGATTCCGAGACAGCGTGAAGTAGTACATAGCAGTACATATATCACTTTTTATTTGATATCAATAATGAATTGGGACTACCTAAGGTTACTTGATCCAACTGCACACCCACCTAGCCTTTCACATCAACATCAACTCTGGAGTACTCCGTAGTCAATTTACACACAGCACTAAACAGTTATCCCAGTCCACCTGCACGTCAATAAAGAAAAGTGGCTTATGCACCCCCGTTTGATCCACTCCCTTAACGCGCAGTCTAGACCATGTCTCACCCTTGAACTTGTCTCACATTCACAGACTTGATACATAACTCACGCCTGTTTGGCGATCAGTGATTTTCTGGCTTTGTTTAAATCCCAGCCACAGCCATTCTATCATTAGAAGCAGTTGATGTCTAGAGCCATCGAGCGGCTAAAAAGTACTCCGTACTCCGTACTCCGTAGATGTCTCGATGCTGCATTTCGCTGTTTCAGGGACCCTTACTGCTTGTACCTCTCTAAACAGAGGTATGCTGGGAACCTAGCGCATTTTTGATGTATTTGGTGCAGTATCTGGCTCATACACACATGATGTCTCCAAACCGTGTCTTATGACTATGGCGGTGCATATGATCAGGGATCAGGGCCTTGGCCCTTCCAAGGTTCCCTTCCAAATACTTCTCCTTGATCCCTAATCAAACCCAGCTCTGACAGATATACGGAGTACGCTGTGCCATCTTCCAGTCTCGTTGGCGGTAGGCGAACCATTTGAGAAGTGATGTATCGCATGCAGCTAACCCACGACACACAACGATGATGTGATCATTCCAGCCACCTCAAAAAATTTCCATGGGGCATCTGAATGGGGCTTCTTGTCCATCGGTTCTGGTGTTATTCTAGAGCATCCCGACGACAAGAAACCAAAAGCAAAAATTGCGGTCGAAACACCAAACCAACTGGCATCCAAGGTTACGTGTGACTAGGTCGATCGTGATGGTCTTCGTTATGACCGAACCCGGATGTATAGATGGTCAAACACAAGGATACATGTCAAATGCCTCAAATATAGTGGTCGCTTTGGCTTCACATAAATGGATGTTGAATGGAAGAAGTTGCTGATGGAGGTGTTTTGCGGCATAGAGAAAGTGACCAACGTACTTTTCCGACTCGACAAAGTGAGCACTTGATCCAGAAAATCCTTATCGAATAGTGACTTGAGTTTCAGACAGAATCATGGGAAATGTTGAATCAGGAGTCTTGTTCGTATATTTCTAGACATCCCAAGAAAGTAAAAGACGCCTATTCAAACAAGAAAAAACTCCCCTTCATAATACTCACAAATATTAGTTGTTAAACAGATATCCAAATGTAAGAATCAATTCCAGGCATTCCGATTCCAATTGGGATTATACCCTCGCGAAGTCCCAAAGACATTCCGCATTTCATAATTTCCATTCGTGCTTTCATAACTGGTAAACCCGGCCATACACCCAAGGATAGTATGGAAGAAACCGGTGATGACACCGTATACAGCCCCAGCGGCAGCGGCAACGTTGTATGGGCAGACATCGTAGCCTGCAGGTACAAAATTCAAGTATTAGTCAAGTCATACGTCAACAGATTGAACAGGAGCAGCGAAGAGAATAACCCCTAGAGCTTTCATGATATAGAAGAGATGGAAACTGACCTCCGTTATGTGCCATACGAGCAAAGACGTATCCCCCTAACGCATCGAGCCCCATAACACAAAGTTGTGTCTGAGGTTTACTACCATACAGCCCCCCGGCGGCTGAAGCACAAAACAAGATTAGCAATGAAGAGCTGCAGGCGAAGAAAAAAGGACCTACATTGATATATCCCAATACATTCTCCTGCAAGTGGAATAGCAGCGACAACAGCCGCAATAAGCAACGCGCTCGGTGCTATATACAGTTAGACACAATAACCAGACACATCATAACGACCAGCTCAAGCCACGCAATACAGAGCTTCTAGCCAAATTCCACAGCACAGACTTATACTCACTTTCTCCAAGTACCAAATTGCTAACCTCCGCCGTGACCAGAACACATATTCCAAATCCACTTGCCACTAAAGCCAATAGTATCCACGCGGGCGTTGGCAATCCCGCATAACTCGCGAATTCGACGAATGCCAATACCCCTGATTTAGTGACTCCAGCGAGTGCACCGATTTGCATTGCTCTCGCTGTCAGTGGAGTCCCATTAACATGTGCGGCGGTCGCTACTGCAGCTGGACCGGCGGCCGCGTTTGCTGCGATGTCTAGCGCAGCCAGGGCGAAGAAGGTCCATACTAGAGTAAAAGGAATAGTAAGTATTGAAATAAAGCATGATCAAGTCGCAAGGAGGAAGTCATTCTGAATTGCTTTGGGTTCATGGGTAAAAAGAAAAGCGAGCTTACTGTTGATAGCTGGAAGTGGGATGTCGTCCATATCCATGGCGAGAATTGTTATGTACTGTAATAGAAGTAGTAATGATTGGCAAAGTCGAATTTTGGGCCCTGCAAATGAGACTGAACGTCTTATAAGAAAATCCAATTTCTTAGCCAAGGCTTAATAGATAAGGCAAGCTCCCCCATGTCCTGCCAAAAGCCTCGTGGAGTCACATGGATGACGCCGGAGGAGGCTGAAAAGGTACAGTATCTTGTTTGGATGAGAAACAGGGAAATTCATCACGAAGCTAAACGAAGGGCTGCAGTAGTTTGATGATATAGTTCCCGATTGACCAATCAAAGGACTTATTTACCGAAACTAAGTCTCTGGCGTTCCTTCCAGGAGACCTACTTCGGGCTTAGCGGTTACTGCAGTAAGCAATCGTTCGGGCGCCAGATGGGGCATCCTGAGGCGACCCAATCCCCGTGCAATTAAGGTCGTCTTGGCAGACTCAGCCGCTGCCTTTTTGCATCTATTAAACTTTGAAGAATGAGGTTTTGGACTGATGATCGGGTTTTCGTGGCGCAAGGTTGTTGCTTAGCCACTGTCATGCCCGGGCACATGGCTTTTTTTTCCTTTTTCCCTTGATTTTCTTAGGCTTTTCGTCAGGCGAACCGAGAGAGAGTCATCGAGGGATCTACGATAATGGACACTTGAACCGAGACTAAGATATAGAGCCTCTCACCCCTCCACTCAGCTCGCTGTAGCATATTGCTTGAAAAGTCGTTACAACCATTGTGTCACCCAGGATGAACTCAACAGCCTGTGTCATTGAGGCTAACCCCGATGTATCTGGGGTCGGAGTAAGTCTTGTCTCATATGTCATCATTCTCATCCTATCGCCATTTAGCTCCCTACCTTGAGACTGTGAACAAAGAAAACCCCCAGCTAAATAATCATCCCCAGATTCGTGTATCAATCTACGCCCTCTGTCTAGGCGGGTCGATCGTCAGCTATCTACTCCGCGTATTTGCCCCAGGCGAAGACCAAGAAGAGTTCTCGCGAGGCGTCTCCTCCGCCCTCGGCTTGCAAGGCCTGGCCCTCCTCTGCACAGCCATTTACCAGACAGTCCGGGGCGACCTAACACTCTTCCACGCAATATGTGTCGTTCACCTCCTCGCCATACTTGGCATGGACTTGGTGAGCAAAGGCCGGTATGCCGGACTCGGCCCATGGCGACTATATTTCTTTGCCGCACTCCAGATCCTGGCTTTGGCAGCTTTCCTCTCTTTGAATGTCTATGTCTGGGTAACTGCGCCGCATTTTGGCAGCCAACGTCAGTGTAACAAGGATACGGTGTATGTGGTCTTTGGCGTCAGCATTAAAGCCACTTCTCCCGTGTTCCGGTATATCATCCTCGGGACGTTGGGTGCGGTTGTGGCTGGTTATGCTCTTACTTTCACATGTATGCTGCCGTGTCTGTGTGGGTACGTTAGGTACCGAAGACGGCATCCCGAGGCTGGAAACAGGATTGAGGGCCAGAAGAGAGGTTGGATGAATTGGTTTGTGGAAGTCAATCATCCTGTTTACCAGGATCGTGTCGAGCCACCTGAGAGACTGCATGGCCAGGCGCTGCTTAAATATACGCTGAACAAGGTCGCTTACTGTTCGTTCTGCATATACTTGATTGTGTCGCTGGAGCAGACTATCAGTCGCAACGATCTTGACCCTCAAGAGAAAGGATGGACGTTTGGACAGGTTATTGCGATTTTCTTGTTGCTGGGTGTCGCCAATGAGCTGCTTAATGTTCTTCTTGCGAGTTGGGATAGGAGGCAGAGTGAAAGTGCTCAGCAACTGGTGCAGTTTAGGCCAAACGCTGCGAACTCGGTGCATTCTGCATCTTCTTGATATTTTCCTGTCCATATAGCAACGTTTTGAATCATACGGGTATTTCCCAAGTCTAAATGGCTAGAAACCCAATGTTCGTAGAAGGAGGGAAAGTATGACTGCTCCGCCTAAAAGGGAAGGCGCGCTGTGATGCAGTTCGTTGTATGACATCGATTGATTTGTACAAGACAGGATATATGCTATTTACAAACCCGAGTAGGTTAATTCTAAGCTTGAATGGTCCCAGCCAAGCAGTATCCAGGCGGCTCACTAAATGGTAGGTAAACATCTAACCAGTTCGCCCTCATTTCATAGTACTGTCAACCAGCTCGCGGTAGATCTTCTTAAGATCAGCGATATCAGCATTGAGTTCGTCAACCTGCTCGCTCTTCTCTCCCAGCATCTCAAGAGTAGTCTGGTAGCGTTGATCAAGGTCTTCGAGTTCAGCTTCGAGTTCCTGTACGCGGGAAGTCGAGTGCTGTTTCTCTTCGAGCTCACGCATAAGGTCCACAACTTGTTGCCGGGCTTCGTCCCGCTGGGTCGTCACGCGGGCCAACTCGTCCTTGGAGCCGGCGCGCTCGCTCTCTAGGCGGCGAACTGTGGCACTCATGCGCTCGACCAGCTGTACAGAAGGGCCAGCGCCGACGGTTGACTCGGAGATTATGTCGTTGATACCGCGCGATGGAGGTGCCTGGGTGCCGCCGTACGCCGAAGGGGTGGCAGGAGTACCAGAATCTTCGAAATACTCCTCCGGCTCAAAGCTGATAGAGGGCGCACCCATGAACGATGAATTGGTGTTGATGTGTGGAGGAGAAAGGGTGGCTTGCGTGATTGAGGCAGGGTAGGAGTTTTGCCGAGGCGGCGTGCCAATTTCCGGTGAGGCGAAAGGCATAGCAGATGAGCGCCGGCTAGGAGGGCGGAAGTCCGACAGCCCTGCGTTCATGGTGTCGAGAGTGCTCGATCGCCGTAGAGATGCAACGGGTGATACTCCACGTAAGTTCGACGGGGAGTTCACCTGCTCTCTCCACTTGGCCCGTTCCTCCTCGAGCTTCTGCGCCCACGTTGCGTCGCATGTTTTCTTCTGCTCGGCCATGTCCTTCTGCGTTGAGGCGAGGTCCTCTGCTGCTTTCTCGAGTTTATGTTGCAGCTTCTGCAGCTCTTCCATGCGTTCCTCGAGCCTGCTGTCCAAATCGTGCTCGGCTTCTTTGGCGTTGTCTAGTTCCTCTTCGAGCTTCTTTAATTTTTGGTTCTACATTTATGTTAGTTAATCTCGCGGTAAATCAAGGTATGGAATTTGAGATCTTACCATCTCTCGAATCTTCTTCCGGAGGTCGACCTCACGTCGACCAGTATCATCACGTTCTTTCTCCACACTAGCCAGGCGTGCGAGCAAAGAGCCCTCTAGTGTATGCCAATTTTCACTAGCAGCAGCATATTGGGTTTGCAGTGTCTCGATCTGACGCAAAAGTTTGGCCTGGGTCTCTCCTGTCGCCCCCGACGACGCTTCCTCTGCGCGGGAGCGAAGACTTTCCATCTTGCTTTCCAAGAGAGACTGTTCGCCTTTCAATTCGGCCTCAAGCATCCGAGCCCTTTCTTTCTCTTGCTCCATCTTCTCCTTCAACTCGGTAATCTCCCTCTTGGATTTTTCTTCACTGATGTCGCGCTCGATCTTCAGGTTGCATAGCTCCTCGTCTAGCTCCGTTGCCCGTTGCCTCTCCAATTCTAGAGCATCAGAGTTTGCCTTTGTCTCGGCGGTTTCAGCGCGGGAAACCGCCCGACTCAATTGCGATTTAATCTCTTGGACAGTCTGGCTGAGCGCATTGCGTTCGTTGGTAACAGCTTCCAAGTCTTTAGTTGACTTTGTTTGGGATGATAAAGACTCGTTTGCCCTCTTCTCCGCCGCCTCTGCCCGCTTGGCTCTTGCTTCGGAGTTGACCAAGTCTCGCTCAAGCTTGTCCGTTTTTCTCTTCATCTCAGTCTGAGATTTGGTGTTTTCGGTAAGTTGCTGGCGCAATTTCTTAATCACCGTGCGGTGGTCCATCTCCGACTTAGACAGCTTCTGCCCTTCTTCAAGAAGCAATGCAATCTTCTCATCTTTCTCTAGGAGCTGTTTTTGCACACTCCCTGGGGTAGCACTTGCCGCAGCATTTTTAGCCGATTCCGCAGCATCCTTAGCGAGGTATTTCAACTTCGACTGCAATGCATCAATACGTTCAATATAACCATGCATTTCTTCTTGCCATTGAGATTCGGCAATTTTATGCTCAGCCTGCAAGCGAGCGATATCTGGTTTTTCACCCTCCGGTATCTCTGATGGCGATTCAACGCTAACCCGTGGGCTATCGCCGGAAGCAATATCACTTAGTATCTCATTGCGTTGCGAGCCCGACATATCTTGACTCGCTTTGGCCGAGTCGGTTGATGGGTGAGCCACATCTAGAGAGATCCTGGGCGCGGAGTCTGCGACGCTGATGTCCGTTGAAACACGCGGCGATGCGCCGGAGTCGTAGCTTATTCTCGGCGATTCTAATTTAGCTGCATTGCTGTCGTCATTCGGCTGAGAGATCTTGGGGTCTTCCGCCGCACTATTCACCGAAGCAACGCTTGAATCGATGTCCATACTCGACCGAGTTCCATTGCTAGGTACTGGACTAACAGGCGGTGATGAGACTCGGTTCTGAGGAGACTGGGAAGAGAGATTCGAGGCATTTTGCTTCATCATAGCTCGGGCTAGACGTTCCTGAAGCCGGTCATTTCTTCGCGCGGTCGATGAACTGCGGGAAACCGCTAAAAGATGTTAGCCAGTTCTAACGGGTCGTACATGTGTTGTGGATTTCATACAAGCAATAGGAGCCTTTGTTGGTGGTTCTTCTCCGCCCTGAGTATCAGTGGACTTTGCGACAGAGGTCTGGTTTCCATCCTCATCCATCAAGATGTGATCCAGCCGAGACTCGACGCCAGCTACTGCCTGCTGGAAAAAAGAGCCGACTCCCCATTTTTGCTTTTGTGTCTGCGAGTTCTGCGCCATCGTGGCAGAATTACTGTATTGGAAATTGCGAACAGGCTACTAAGCAACAAATGCCTCGTGTCGCATTCGCATGGATTCGGTGGGGGTTGCGCTCGGACGTCGAGTTGTTGCGATTATCGTGGGGGACGTTCCAGAGTCAATTTTATGACGATTCTTGCTAGATGTATCGAAGGCTAGGTGGCAATGGCAAGGGCTTGCTGCGAAATGAGAGAAAGTGGCAGGATTTAAGCCGAATTCAAGGTACTAGGCTGAAACCAGACAAAAGACTAAGGCGCTGGGCCGATAAGCCAGTGAACGCGAGGCAAGTGATCAGCAAAAGAAGATCTATAGAGTCAAGGAACAATAAAAGAAATATGAAGCGAAAAACAAAATAGAGAAGAGAAAACACAAGTTGAGGCTATGCGTTGAGATACCGTCGGTCTTGGCACAGGCTTCCGTCATCCCCAAGCTCCCCCGTCTCTCTGGACACACCTCCAGTTATCCGTTCACAGCCAGCGACGCTCTTTTTCCTGGCTCCGAATCTCCCAGATTACACTCACAATGTCACTGGAGCCACCTACCTACCTCGGCTCCCTCCAGAATAATATTCGAGCTCGCCCAATTCCCTGGGAGGGTGCCGTCCGAGCGGGCAACATCACCGATGACCACTTGAAGAAGATCAAGGCGGTGGATAAGGTGCGCAAGGACCAACGCCGCCAGACGATAGAAGGAGATCTTGCTGGATACACAGAGTTGTTGGTCGGCGGCGCACAGGGAAAGAGTGTCTTGGACTCGGCCTCTCGAAGGACCGATATCGTGCAGTATATACTGGTGCTGGCCTCGGACTTGATTCAAGGTATTTGCTGCTGGCGGAGTTGGATTTCCGACGAGCTATGCTGATCTGACCTTCAATAGATGTGCCTTCTCTGGCCAACTCGCTTGTTTCTCACCCAGAACCTTACAAGCCATTCCTACCGTTCCTGCAACACTCGACAAACGCTGAAGACCCTATTCCTCTGCTCACGTCCACCTTCCTCACGGCGCTTGTGTCGCACAGTCTAGTTGCTTCATCCAAACCTGCACCGCGCGACAACGAGGCTCTCCCACGACTCTACACCTATCTCTCTACCTTAACCAAGAATCAGGACAGCGGGCTCCAAGACATTGGTGTCCAAGGATTCTCAGAGCTGCTGAGAACAAGCCGATCCCGAGAGATATTTTGGGCACAACGTCAAGAGACTCTGGCCCCCTTGATCGATACTCTTCGAGCTGCGGCGGGGGCTAAAGACAACACAGCCAACGCAAGCACACTGGGAAGCAGCACTCGCAGCGTCGAGCCTGGTCTCGCCGGTGGTATTGGCCTCCAGCTTCTATATCGGGTCCTCCTTGTTCTGTGGCAGCTTTCGTTTGAGGGCGCTCTCGTTGGCGATGAACTTCAAGAGTAAGTAATGTGACAACAACCTATTTACACCCTGAGCGCCTACTAACCCCACTTAGGAACTATGAAATTATCCAACTCTACACCCACCTTCTGCGTCTGTCACCGAAAGAAAAGACCACTCGCTTGCTTCTTGCAACTCTGTACAATCTTTGCTCCAGCAACCGGACGACTCTGCTGCCCATTGCCGTGTTCCTTCGACTCCCCGCCCTCCTAGTCAACTTGACTGGTCGTCACCTGACTGACCCCGACCTGCTCGAGGACCTCAACGCGCTCTCTTCCATGTTGGAGGAGTACACCAAGACACAGACCACCTTTGACGAATATGCCGCCGAAGTTCAGTCGGGCCACCTGCGCTGGTCGCCCCCTCACAAAAACCCGACTTTCTGGAAAGAAAATGCTCGCCGAATTGTTGAGGAGTCGAACGGGGCCTTGCCCAAGAAACTGGTCGAGATTTTGTCTAAGAGTTGGGATAACGACAAGCAGGTCTTGGCTATTGCTTGCAACGACGTAGGGCACTTAGTGAAGGAGGTTCCTGAACGCCGTGGGCAGTTGGAGCGACTGGGCCTAAAGACGCGGGTGATGGAACTGATGGTTGATTCAGATGAAACAGTACGATGGGAGAGCTTGCACGCTGTCGGCGAGTGGCTTCGATATACCTTTGAGGGCTGATCCCTCAAAGACCATTCTGATATGTTGATGGCTTTCCAGGATGAACATATACTCTGGTTGGCATGTACTGTGTATTTTCTTGCCATAGCGCATACTCGCTTTCTTTTTTTCTTGGGGATCCTAGAATCATACTCATCTATGTCATTCATGGCTCACTAGTTTCTGATATTCCAATACTCCAAACGGTGGATCGCGATCGACCGCTAAAGAACCCAAGATGTGTAACGATGCAAGACTTATCAAGTTACTCCTTGATTTATCTCTATAGAATCCGGTATATTCAATCACCTTAGCCCATATTCCCCAGAATAATATTTGCCACGCGGGCGGGTTCCGGGGAGCTTTCCATTCCCCGCAGGAATTCTTCGAGAACATCATCCCACCAACCCGCAGCACCCATGTCGAGATCCTTCACAGGTTGCAAGAGATGTAAATCACGCCGACAAAAATGTGATGAGCAGAGACCGAACTGCGGGCGCTGCCAGACTGCAGGCGAGCAATGCCAATATGCAATGCAGTTGCAGTGGGGTGGACGGGCATTCTCGCGATCCCGGTTCGGTGCTTGCGTCGGCACAGGAGGCATGCATAGACTCGGTATGTACTTTATACTAAAGGAACCTTGCACATAGTTCTGACCATCGCAGAATATTCACCAGGAGAGTTTATCTACACCACGAAGAAGACGGCGCAGCCAGCCGCCAGAACCGAATTAGATCTCACTCTGTCGCAACCCGTCGATCCTTTCTCGTCCTTATCGTCTAGTCAAAAGGCTTTGTTGCACCATTTTATCAACGATGCCTCTCAAATCACAGCGTGCCATTCGGGGATGCAGCAAGACATATGTCGCATGCTGATCCCAATGGCTCTTCAGACTCCCTCCTTACTCTACGCTACAACCGCCCTATCGGCGATCCATATCCAAGCCCTACACAACCAGTCAGAGAGCGTAAAATCAGCACCGGATATTGCCCGGCTAATGGCTCTCAGTCTTGAACATTTCCGAACAGAGTTGCAGAATCCCTCGTCCAAGGACCCGGAGGCGCTGGTAGCGACAGCTCGGACGCTTTGCCTAGCTGAGATTCATTCTGGGGCGATCAATCCGAACTCGTGGAGAGCACATATTGACGGGGCGAGGGCATTAATGAGGGCATCTGACGCCGCTGGCGATGATTCCCTGCGGTCTACAAGCGGGTTCCGGCAGTATTTGGATCGCTGGTACTGGTCGATCGTGTCGCTTACAGCACTGACGGGCAATGGTCCACCCATTGGAGATATCTCGGACTTCGCCTCCTCTGATTTGATGGGGTTAGGCGGATCTCCTGATTACTTAGATGACTATTGGGGTTTCAGTGTAGACCTTGCGGCTGTCTTTAGGCAGATCGGTGCTGCCGCCTGGCGAAGCCATGAAGCCGAGAAGGCTACTCAGGGCTTTGTTGCAGGAGAAATTGACGGCAGTGTCGAGGATGATGCCGCGTCCTTGGAGTTCGCAATTCGACAGCTCATGAATCGTGACTCGAACTCGCAGCCCTCGTTTTATCCTAGGGCCGCAGAAGGCTTATCTGCGGAGACTGCGCAGCAGCTCCTACTATGCAATGAGGCATTCCAACACAGTGCGCTCATCCAGATTCACCGACGACTTCGGAAAACACCAACTACGTCACCAGAGGTACAGCAGTCGGTCCAGCGTATTCTGGAGTGCACGGCGCAGATTGGACCATCGTCAGGTCTCTCGCCTTGGGTGATGTTAACTACACCAATCTTTATTGCGGGCTGCGAGGCGCGCAGTCAAGATCGAGATACAGTCCGGCAACTACTGTCATCCTTGCATGACACTATTCGTGTTCCGAACGTTCTGCAGTCATTGAGATTCCTTGAGCAGTATTGGTCTAACCAACTCAGCGAGGGAGAAGACTGGAGCCATTTCCTCGGTAAGGTTTTTTTTTTTTTTTCTTAAAATCGTTGTGTTTCCGTGCTAACATCTCATGTATAGAACGAATGCAGTTCGATTTCATTCCTTACTAGGGAGACCTGTTATGCCTCATGTGCAATGATTCATGCTTTTGAGTTCAGGTTGTATATATTATCTTCTTTGTTATATTATAACTTTCTGTATCAACAAGTCGATGTTGGCAGAATTTTGGAGTGCATACCTACATGTGTTTGAGCCCTGGCGTTTGGAAGTGGCTAGCGATCTATTTTTTTTGGCAATTGTACATAAATGTCCTTCCTTTTTTAATTCAACCCTTTTCTTTCGGTTCACCTGTTTTCAATTGTGACTCGCGACTTAGATGGACTAGGGAATTCAGTCATGGAGATATTGAACCTTGGAAGTGGACGGGGGTAAGCAGGAGATATAAAGACGGAGCTAAGCAGCCAAGCTCCCCGAGGTCGGACATAACGAAACAAAAATGATAAGCTGATCTGCATCACTTGATTCCAGTCTATTTGAATTTCGAGTGCTAACAGATGATAGTCTTTCCAGTGTTGGAATATATAGCATAATGTAACGTTAACTGTGTCAAGCAGTGTTGGTGCACGTAAACACAAATAAATTAGGTATCTTTTGTATACATTTCCCATACAAAAGATACTTAGCCACATCATAGGCAACATACATGTGGATTCTCTTGTCTATGAGATAATCCATATACACCGGATTTTGGGCGGGACATGGATTTCCCTTTCCGCTTTAGTGCTTCCTATATCAACTCCGCAGAAGTCAGCAGCGGAGTGCCTTTATGAAACAGATGTCTTTGCCTGTGCATGTAGTATCATGCAACCTCTATAAAACCCGACTGAGACGAAGATACGGAGTGCATAGTTTGCACTTTGCACTTAGTGAACTAGGGCCATATCCGACAGCGGTGGTTGGTCAATATTAGGTGTTTCACTTCGATACCTGCCAAGAGTACGGATATATCAGGTCCCATCGTTTCAGATTGATCCAAATCTGATGTGTTTTTCAAGTGAAGCAAGCTGAGTCCACTGATCTATCTAGCTCATTGCCACTTTAAGCAGAATACAGTAATTTCCCCTAAATTTCTCCTATGTTTCTCCTCTGCCGAAAATGAAGACACCAACGTAATAAATACCGAACCTGCACTCCTGTGGGATAGTGAGTGTCCTTTTATTCGGCATTCTATCCATTATTTTCTTCTCACTTTCATTTCCCTGAATCTCAATCCTGGTGGTTGGGATTATTACTATCTTTTATTATTTTCTTACTTGAAACTTGTACATTATTTTTTCTATTTCAACCGTCATGAAGTCCATTCAGTTTGCTCTCACCCTCGCGGCGACTATCATCCCAAGCGTCTCCGCACACTATTTCTTCCCTACCCTCGTCGTGAATGGGAATGAAACTGGGTATTACGAGTATGTGCGCGAGGATACTCAGAACTATATGCCTTTCAAGGGGAACTACGGCAGTGATGACTTCCGCTGCAACACGGGCTCGGATGCCTATGCCCAGAAAACAGATGTCTATAAGGTCAAAGCTGGTGATACGATTGGATTCGCTACCGACTTTGGCACTCAGATTGAGCACCCTGGTCCCTTACAGGTTTACCTGTCCAAGGCACCTGGCAGCGTAAAGAACTACGATGGCTCGGGCGACTGGTTCAAGATCTATGAGCTTGGTCCCACATCCTTTGGCAGTGATGGGATTCAATGGGGCGTGACAGGCAAGAGCCAATTCGACTTCACCCTTCCCAAGGAAACTCCCGCTGGTCAGTACCTTGTGCGCATCGAGCATATTGCGCTGCACGGAGCTGGCGAATTTGGCGGTGCTGAGTTCTACTTGAACTGTGCCCAGATTGAGGTTGAGAGTGACAGTACGGCTATTCCTGGGCCCACTGTCAAGATTCCTGGCGTATATGATGGTTATGAGAAGGGAATTCTCTTTTACATGTACCGCGACTATATCACAAACTACACTATCCCAGGACCCCGCGTGTGGTCCCATGGCGGCAATGCGGATGTCACCGCTCAGGGTGTGAAGGTTGCACCCACCACAACTTGGTCTGCATTGGCCGTGACAGACTATCCTTCCTCGTCCGTCGTCTACAGCTCTGCATTATCCAGGGCTCCCGCATCCATGTCACCGTCCTCAACTGCTCTCGCTTCTTTTACAGGATCTATCCACAGACACAATCATGGTCACGGCAATCATGTTTCCCTCTCAGATCTGCCCTTAGAAACCAGCATCCCTGTTCAAAGCAGCAGCTCTGTAGGTGTTGATGAGACTATTGAGACTACCTTGCCCAGTCAGACCGCTTTTGCTGTGACAGCGTCAGGCGCAAATGACTTTCGTAGTCAACAAGCCAATGTCATCTTTATGGTAACCGAGACCGAAGCCGTCTACGTGCCCACACCCACTATGACCAGGTGTGCCCCCACGGTGACGGTCACTGTGACTACCACCACCACCACCACGGCATAGACTAGCTCAAGGAACTTTCATAGGGAAATAATAGGCGTGTTGTGTTGTGTATAAATACTGTCAGGTGGCACTCGTGTCTCTACTCGGCTGGCAATGCTGATATTTAGGGTAGTGATCCCTATCATACTAGCGTATTCTTTTGCCTGGGGGCATACCTATGTAGAGAATGTGTATATAATACAAAATTCCATTTTAAATAAAATTTTGTAAGTAGTATTAAGCACACTAAAAGAGAGAATGTATATATATTTCTACATTGTATCAGCTGTAGGTCTTTTTGAAATATCATTATCCCTCCACATTAGGGATCTACAATAATACTAGTATTAGATCAATTGATTGAAACCTGTATTATATCATATTTTAGTATGTTTCTCTTTAGCTATATGTATATTGAGAAAATCCGTATGCCTAAATATCCTTCGTGTGGCGAAGTATAAGAGGTCTTTGGTTTATAGATGTTATTTGGCCTCGAACTATCAATCAACTGGGCTTGTGGTTTAGTGGTATAATACTCCCTTAGCATGGGAGTGGTCCAGGGTTCGATTCCCTGCAAGTCCAGATCTTTTTTGTCTCTTTGAAAGTCACATTCAATTTTTTTATATAGTGGGTCCGGTGATTAATAAGCTTGGCACGGATTTAAGGGTCGGAGGTCGGGTGAATATTCGAATTGATCTCGTATACGCCATCCTGCGAGGCGCCTATTGACCTTTCTGATTGGTGCAGACTCTAACCTCCCATTTATAATATCTGATTATCGATCATAGATGCCCTCGAATCCTTTGGAATGCATTTTGATTCCTAAGGCTCGGGATTTTGATTCCTAACGGACTTCAGAATTGAAAGGATTAGAAACGTAGTATAGCTTTGGAAGTATATAGTGTGTCTATTCTACCTCTCATTTAATGGTATCTCATCCAATTCAGCCATCCGATTCAGCTATCCCAACCCTAAGGGTGTCTTTCTTGCTTTTATCCTTCCTACCCTATCAAGATGGAATCTGTCATTCGAGATGCCCCATTCGGGCAGCTTGTTCGTCTTCTGACAAACAATAAATACTTCCAATATCCCGAAGAAAAGCCCAATTTCAAGCTTCCCGATACATGGCTTCAATTGTTGAACTCGAGCGGAGATGGAAGCGACGAAAAGAACATCACCCGACAAGACTCCATCCGAAGCGATGAATACAGTGAACCACTAAGCCGGGCCTCTACTGAAGCATCCATGCAATTCACCGAAGCTCGTCTCGAGGCCGATGAACAACATGAAATTGAGAAAGTCAAATCCATCGCCATTGCCCCCAAGAAAACAAAAGACGGTTCCATCCTCGTTGATTGGTACTATACCGATGACCCAGAGAACCCACACAACTGGTCTAATCGCAAGCGCGTTCTTATCACTGTTTTGATTTGTTTATATACCTTCGTGGTATATACCACTTCTGCAATCTACACCTCCTCAACAGAGGGTATCATGAAGGAGTTCGGTGTGAGCACCTTGGTCGCTACTTTGGGTTTGTCACTTTATGTTCTGGGATATGGAATCGGGCCATTGGTCTTCTCTCCACTGAGTGAAATCCCCGTGATTGGACGCAATCCAGTCTACATCGTCACCATGTTCCTCTTCGTGATCATCTCCATCCCAACAGCCGTTGTAAACAACTTCGCCGGCTTACTGGTGCTGCGCTTTCTGCAAGGCTTCTTTGGCTCGCCCTGTCTTGCATCTGGAGGTGCTTCCATCGGAGACCTGTACAGCCTAATGTCCCTGCCATATGCAATGATGGCTTGGGTTTCTGCCGCCTACTGTGGACGTAAGTTTCCCTCTCCCTTCATCTATACCCAATATCTGTCCATATACTAACAAGACTATACAGCCGCCCTCGGCCCTCTCCTCAGCGGCTTCGCCGTCCCCATCAAAGGCTGGCGCTGGTCCCTCTTCGAATCAATCTGGGCCTCCGCCCCGGTTTTCATCCTGATGTTCATGTTCCTGCCGGAAACCAGCAGCGCAACAATCCTACTCCGACGCGCTGACCGTCTCCGCAAAATCCACAATACCACTCGCTTCCAGTCTCAATCCGAGATCGACCAGCGCAACATGCGAATCTCAGACGTTGCCATCGACGCCCTAATCAAACCCATGGAAATTACCATCAAGGATCCAGCCGTCCTCTTTGTCCAGATCTATACAGCCATAATCTACGGCATCTACTATTCCTTCTTTGAGGTCTTCCCCTTGGTCTACCCAGTCGATTACAACATGAACCTCGGACAGGTCGGTCTCGTCTTTTTATGTATGCTGGTTGCATGCATTCTTGGAGTCGCCATTTACGCCAGCTACATCTACTTCTGGATGAACCCTCGCATCCGCCGCTTCGGCTTCCCTCAAAATGAGGATCTTCTTATCCCCGCCCTACCTGCCTCTTTTGGTCCTATGATTGGTCTTTTCGTCTTTGCTTGGACGGCTCGTGCGTCTATTCATTGGATTGCGCCTACCATCGGCATCACCATCTATGGTGTCACGGTTTTCATCGTCATGCAGTGCATCTTCATGTACATTCCCCTCACATACCCCAAGTACGCGGCTAGTCTGTTCGCTGCGAATGACTTCTTCCGCAGTGCACTTGCTTGTGGCAGTGTGCTGTTTGCGCATCCGTTATTTGGGAACTTGGGTGTTGCTCGTGGTGTCAGTCTTCTTGGTGGATTGAGTGTTATTGGTATTATTGGTATCTGGTTGCTTTACTTCTATGGTAGTAGACTTCGTGCTTTGAGCAAGTTTGCTACCTAGGAGGAGTTGGGGTGAGTGCGTCTTTTGGTTGCCTATTTATGATTGATGGCGTTATGGGGAATATGTTGAGCAAGACAACTAGATAAAGACTGGCGCTATATTTAGCGATCAGCGTACATATTATGAACGAAGATATTAATATATAATACTTTGAGAGCTCTTTGTCCCTTTGATAATTGTAGGCTTCCGATATACTGCTTCAAGAGATGGGGGGACAAATAGACACATGTTTCGCTTCTGGGCTCTATGGAAACCACAAAACTTGATTCGAATTAAAAGATTCTCAAGCTCAGCAATTAAGGGTCATTCCTATGTGTGTGCTTGGCCTGTAACAGTCTAGAGTCCTTCTAAACGGCACTCGAAACGCTAGTGCTACTAGCACCTTACCTAGCTTGCACGTGGGAGTTCTACCCATATTATATGGTTGATTTACGTCGAAGAATAAGCGGCACTATGTCTTGATTGTTTTTCTGTGGGTTGGAATTAAGAGGGAGTGCCGATAACTTTGAAATGATTATTCTAGGAAGATCTTTTGAAACGATAATTGAGATTTCAGACCTCCAGCTTGTGTTTAACCACAGAGAGAAGTGATATTCTCAGGGACGTAAGGGCTCATGATATCAATCAGCTTTGAGAGGGGGACCCAGTCAAGAAGACCGTGGATGCTTCGAATGGGATGGCCACTATACAAAACCCGGGCGTAGAAGGACTTCCCATGCTTTTTATCTTTCGTCTCCCTGAAAAACAGTTAGAGAACCCCAGCATACCAGACAAATAGGGGGACTTACCAAACTTCGAAAGCAATGTTGGATGCCATGCCGGGCCAGCGAAGTGTCTCGATTCCCAAAGAACCTAGAATAGGACCAATATCGCCATCATGAATAAAGATGTGACTGTAATCAAGGGAAGACTTCCCGTCTAGAACAGCTTGCAGACGCAAAATAATCTCGCCAATAAATAAGCCCTCGACAACCTGGATGTACTTGACTACCTCTGGGTTCGAGCGCCAGTAGTAATTCCACTCCCAATCACCCGCACGGAAGACCTCCTCAGCCATCTGCATCGTGACACAGGCCGAGGAATTTGACAGACTACAGGGCAGATCATATCCGTTACACAGACGACCCTGGAAATTGTCCGCAAAGTGGTCAAAGGTACTCTGCCACGAGCTCTCTGTCGCGCCCAACATAGCACCAAGCTTCGAGCGCAACTCCTCGGTGACAGCCAGATGCTCTTTCCACTGCGTGGTAGACTTCATACTCGATAGAGTAGAGCCGACAGCAGGGCAAGAGTACCCCGCATTGACAGTATTAACAGACGAAACCATCTGGTGCAGGGGTAGAGCTCCCTTGTAGTGAGGCCACATGCCGCGCAGGACCGTACCAGCCGAGGCCTGCGTGAGAGCGGATTCGCTGGAGCGGAACCAGACACGGTTGTTTGGCTTCTTGGGAACCAAGCCAAGCTTTTTGCCGTAGACGCTCCACAGGTCCTTGCCGTGTTGATACCCGTCCTGGACTCCTCCGATGGTGATCTGGGGGTACTGACAGGTGCCGTTCACGCCGGGAGTGAAGGGGTTGGTGGGGTCTTGGTATGTCTGTGCATACATTGGCATGGGCTGGATATCGTCCGCGCTGTTGGGGCCTGCATAGAGATACGGGCGCACATTGTCGCAGTGATATGCTTGATTCTGGGGGAAGGGGTCAACATGGGCCGAGGGTCGAAGTTGATCTGAGAGTTGCTTACCTCCCCACCTGGGAGAATGTTGTAAGGAGTTCGTCGCTGGTGACGCTGGAGATATTCCAGGTACACAAGCTTTCCTTTAGTTGAGCCGTTGATCAGAGCTTCGGGCAGCTCGTATTCTTCCGAACGAGGATGCGGCATGGAACAGTAGTCGTAGGTGCCATAGGGGCTTCCCCCGGTCGGTCCATTGATTGGGGCTTCATAGGTACCACCATATGTTCCAATTGAGCTGTTACTGATGTATGATGTATCATTCAGTGCTGGGGGATAGAAGGAGTTCCCCGGGATTTGACCCAGCACTGAGGTTGTCACGGAAAGTAAGACGAGACTGCGCATGACGGCGATAGGTTTGAGTGAGAAAAACCAGGTTTGTCGGAGACTTTCGAAAATATAGATTTCCGAACTAATTGCCAATATACCCAAGACGAGAAACAAGATGAAGCTCCACCTTAGTCGCACCAGTCGCGACCTAACAATCGGTGCACGTGTCGAGCCAACCTGACCAGCCATATGGCTTTATAGCCCTACTTTTGGGCTAAACTGTTTTCAACTATTCTCCTGTTCTCAACGAATGTGGTCTAAAGATCGACAATGATTCCCCGAAGTTTCCGGTGCGTGGGTCTTGGCATCGTTAGCATCGACACCCCCTGCAGAATATTGACTCCTTTCAGAAAGTACTATAATACTACATATTCCAATAGTTCCCAAGTTGAATTTGGGAATTTGATTACTTGATTGCACTCTCAATATTTCCACAATGATGTGGAAGGCTTCGGTTGTTATGGCCATGGCCCTTCCCCTGGCGTCTGCCGCCCTGACGGATTTCGCACTTCAAACAGTACTTGACACTGCCACTCCAATATTTGGATCATACAAAAAAAGCACGACGGGAAAAGCGCAATGGATGAAGAGCTATGCCGATGAAACATTGCTCGTTCATATGAATATCCCCGGCACTCATGACAGCGCCACATGGAATTATACCCAGGCGACGCAAGATGCCCTGCGGGGCATCACAGATCTCAACCAGGTCGATGTTCCAGTGCCAGAAGCATTGCGATGTCAAGAGTTATCTTTTATCGATATGCTTGACATGGGAATCCGGGCATTTGATCTGCGATATGCTTTCGATCCGACAAATTCTACCCTCATCTTCTACCATGCACAGGCCCTGCTCTCAGAGACAGCCACAGTCAATGATGTACTGTTTGGATTTTATCAGTGGCTGGATGATCACCCCTCGGAGACCATTTTTCTTTCATTCCAGTACCAAGGCTCGACGGGCCGGTACGCCTCTAACAGCGCGGCCGTGCAGCTGCAGCTCTACAATATTCTCACCTCCCCCGCCGCGCGCCATTATTTCATGCAAACAAAAAACGAATTAGGCACCCTGGGTGACTCGCGTGGCAAAATAACTCTCATGCGCCGTTTTGACCTAGACCAACTTCCGGATTCTTACACAGCTGCACTTCCCGGCCTGCACTTCTCGCCCAGTCTCTGGACCGATAACGGCGCAGATATCACCCTGGTATACAACAAGGCCAAGAGCCTGACCGCCTACATAGAAGACTACTACCAGCCACTCACACCGACAGGGTCGAGTGCGACCGAGAACATCAGGTGGAAATACAATGCTACAGTGAAAAACATTCGCAAAGCTACTAGCCGCCACCCGGACAGTCTCTTCTGGACCTGGGCGTCTAGTAACAACATAGCAAATGATCCTCCCGATTGGCCTCGGATCATGGCACTGGGAAATGGTACTGGCTATACACCGGATGGTGGGGTTAACCAGCAGATAGTGGCCTTCTTGAAAAGACAGAAAGGCAAGCGAGTGGGGATCGTGATGTTTGATTTCTTTGAGCAGCCCTCCAACCTGATCGATACCTTTTTAGATTTGTGAAATACGAAAATTAGAGAGATATTGGCAGGAGAATAGTCAATTATTAAGCTAGTCTTGGAATAAATACAAACAGGGTCTCGGGGTATACCTCCGTGCAATTTCCAAACCGAATCGAATTTGCTTTCTGCTCGACCTGCGTACAGGACAGTTGTAGAGCCGTCGTTTATCAGAGCCCATATAGTCTCTTTGAGTAGTTAAGCCCAGGTCCCTGTCTCCTCAGATCAACTTCCACCGGTATAGACTGCCATTGATGTTTCCAAAAGAAATCTAGCTTTGTTCAACCTTTTCTTGATCGACGTGTAGTTGTATACCTTCCGCGTGGTTCAATTCAACAAAACAACAGGACACAGCCTTCTTGCTTGGGCTATCGCCACTTGTGCCTTGACTTTTCCTTTGTTGGTATGCGCCATTGATCCTCCTGACCATCACGGTCCTTTGGAAGGATACCGAGGTATGAAGTTTCGTGGGGCGAGAGCCAAGAGACATGTCCTGGATCATCCAAGCTTGAGGTCCCGTGGCCTTCTTGATTCCGGGTGTGACATCTGTCTGCTGGAGCAGACATAGCAGAGGCCGCTATGATAGGGTGATGAGGTGTACTCGATTCTCGATATGTCAGAACAAGCGGTGCGAGTTCATGTTCGACAAAGCTGTTTTATATTTTAGTCAAAGGGAACTCGGAAGAAAGATGAAAGGAGATGGGACTGACTTTGCATGTATCTTTGTGGGTAGTACGCAAATAATGTTTACCGTGTAGGAGTCAAATGCTTCTGTATGGAGCCAACCTTGCTCATAACATGTTTGAATATCCTCGACGTTGAGATCACGCGGAACGCTTCCCTTTATCGACATATGGGGTGTTGGAGGCAGTCGGGTGGCCTATACTGGAGGGTATTTTGACACGTCGAGGAAGAGGAATTGTTTCAGTCACTATGATTAGCGGATTGCCTAGATATGCTATAGAGGGTATGCCATTGAACCCACTAGTTTTCACTGTAGATATAATTGAGAGATAGTCCGAGAGAAGGTTGGAAAGGAGAGTGGCAGAGGTGGGACTGACATAGGGAAAAGAAAAGTTAGGAACTCTCAAGGAAACTGCCGTAAACCTAAGAATTACCTAGGTATAGACAAGGCAGGAGTGGTGGTGAAGACCATGTAACATGGGATTTAGCATGACATTACCCAGGCGACTCTTCCAATATTCATTTATTTATTGGGCTTTGGATTAGACACACCTGGACAGTCCCTTTTCCCATTGCAAATATCCACACCAACCTTGGGGAGTGCTGATCGATCAGATAAGATCAATTCCATCCGGGCCTACCTCCATTTTCGCCAGTGTCAACACGATTTGGTTGTTTCTCATACATCCATTGACAATACGTTTTGTGAGTGCACCGAAAAAAGCATAATTGATTTGCTTTAGATGATCTATATCTACCCCAGGTAACGTTATAAAACAAAACGAAAGACACAACATCTTGTACCACTAGGCGACGATTTGCACAGCTTCGGGTCAGATCGCAATTCCAATCAAATCAGAGACGATACCCTTGTCCTCGGCTGAAGTCAAGCTCTCCACCAGACTTGCAAAGTTCGGTTTATTGATATTGCGACCAGCAAGAAAACCCATCTTCCAAGTTTCCCACTTAGGTGTATCCAAAGAGCACACGAGACTCGCACAACGAGCGAATTCATGTTTTTCAAGAATGTCCTCCTGATCAAGACAGATGCATCTCCATGCATCATCCACCTTGAACACATAATCCCAGATATCACGACATTGGCTGTATTTGATATTCTGCAACTCAAGCCAGCCAGACCGCACCAAGCTCCAATCAGAAGGTTTGCAGTGTTTTTCCAGCTTCTCCCACATCTTCTGTGCATGTCGAATGTTGCGAACCATCGGCCTGGTAGTAGGAGATAGGTTTGTAATAATGATTTCCCTCGCCGCCTCGTTCAGACTGTCTAATTGGCTTCCCAGGTAATGGGATCGAGGAAGTTGACCGATTTTGCCCTCAACCAAATCCCAAACCAGATTTTCGCTCAGAATAAGCTTCATTTCGCGACGCCAGATGCGATAGTCGGATCGGCCGCGCAGTGGTGGGCAGTCGCATCTTATTGGTAATTTATCTTGCCCGTGTGCCCTTCTTAAGCTGAAGGCGCGTTCAACCGAGGTCTCTGGTTTGGTAATTGTTCGTGGTGTGGAATTTCTGGAGCCTTCGGGTGCGACAGTTGTCTCAATGGAAATTCTATCAGCGAAGTAAAACCGGCGCCTTTTGGCGGGCGAGCTTAACGGCTCATCTTCCGGGGGCCCTTGCTCGGAGAGGTATCGCTTCGTTAATGGCGTTGAAGAGGCCATGTTGCTGATTCTTGACACAAAGGTCTAACTTGGTGGATAAGAGAATCTCCAGGGTAGGTCAGAGTATGACAATGATGATCGACAAGGAATGTTGGTTGTCAGAGAAGCATTGAGATCTTGATATATGACGTCGTTAACTGGTCCTGGCAAACGGGGATTCATCCAAGTCTTGCAAGGGGCGCATCATCTGTTTATATGCACAGAACAGAAGTGTCTCTTCTATGACATTATCAAGAAAGGCTGGGCCCTCAAACATGCAGCCCTACATTCCTTGGCAAATTCAACCAAGAAACGGTGATATCCTGGATACACTTTCCCCCTTTCCACACTTTGTTGTTAGGTTCATTCGAGCCGACGGAGGAAATTTTACCTGTTTCTTGCTTTATAAAGTTTCTTTGTTGACCTTGTCAAACATCTCTCAGGACAACGGTGTTGCCTAGACGTAATTCAAAGCACCTATGTCAAAGGTTTCTGATCGCAAGGCAAGTGATCAAGTACGTCCATTGTAATATAGGGAAAGAATTAAGAACAATCTTCTAGGGGTACTAGAATATAGAAGAACCTGTTACATTCCGCCCGACTCCTTTGATCAGATACCCTCACTTCTGGCTTAAAACGCCAACATACCAGCGGCTGCAACATCGACCAATAAAAATGAAGCAGCAAAAATAGGAGTCACCACGCTACTGGCTCCACTTGATGTCGAGGTAGCTGTAACTGCGCTCTGAGCATATGTACCGGTCGAGCCCGTGGAAGTAATGATAGTAGACGCCGTAGGAGAAATAGTGGCGGAATTCGTTGCCGTTGACGCTTTGGAAGAGCTAGTCGCGTCTGTTGACTCATTTGAGACCTTGATATTGAAGTTCGGTGATTAATTGTAGATGGCAATATCGTTGACAGAGCTAATCCTAATGTAGTAACCGTCACTGCTCGGAAGAGTGCTGCTAGCATTCCACTGGGATTTGCCGTCGCTGCTCTTAGTGTCGGCTATGAAGATATTCGTTTAGTCGTAGCCACAACGCTAGATGAAGTGAGTGAGTGTTATATTGTACTCACTGCTGATCGTTGCCACATATCCTGTGATATGGGGGCTTTCGATGCCTTTCAGTTCAATATTGATCGGGCCCGAGTGGCCGTGGGTTGACACATTCCACTCGATGGTGCAAACGGCACCGGCATAGATGGTTTCACCCTTGGTAAGTCGGGTAATTGGATTGAACTTGGAGGCGAAGGAGAACCCTGTGCCCAATAAACTGACCAGTGCGATCACATGGTGACGGAAGCGCGTATCTGATGTTGTGTAGGTCCTTTGTGAATAAACGGTATGACATTCAATTGAATAAGAGTTGACACGGGCAATCGAGGGTGCTTAAAGGTGAAATAAAATCGAGGGCCGGGGGCCGAGGGGAGATGAGGCCTAAGAACAACCGAGTTCTCTGTGTATGGATTGGTGCCGTCAACATTGCCCTTCACTTGAAGTGTACATGACCTTCTAGATATCTCTATATGAGCTGGCTGGGTAGGTGACATGCGACAAGGGAAGGTGCAAGGCAGCTCACATTAGGAAGGTACGGTTGAGGATATAAAAACCCCCCCCCCCCCATCCTTCTTCTTCTCTTCTCTTCTTCTCAGCCCTCGACCCCCATCTCGCCGTAGCCCACCTGAGATCGCGCAGAGGGTCGTGCCTTACTTACACATAACGTGGATATCAATATTATCAAGTTGTTGAGGTCCATGTGTAGGTCCGCGCCCACATCAAATCAGGAGTTCTTGTGGATGTTCTTTGAAAAGGTCGTTGGCTGAGCCTTGTGGGTTCGTAACCATTTGACAGGTCCCACGGAATACATGGGGGGGGGGGGGGGGGGGGTTGTTTAACAACATTCTCTTTCATTGTACTAGTCATCTCCGTAGACACCGAATACCTTTACGGTCGAAGGCGCGTAGGTTTGAGCTATATGTCTAAAGCAAAGTAACAAACTGTCCCTATAGAGCCATCACCCGGTCTGAGGCTTGGGGAACCGCACACCGTACCACTACATTAGTAAAGAAACAATATAACTGGCGATGATGTGTTTGTTGACAACATCTCAAAGTCGTCTCAGCGTGCCTTAAGCCGCCTCGACTGAGCTACAAAATAACCCGTCACCGACAACACACTGATAGCCCCAGCAAGCAAAGAGAAATTACTTAACAATATCTCCTCCCGAGCATGATTCACTTTTGTAGCAGCTTTGCTTACGACACGGTCTTTACCAGTTCCCTCGGCAATATAGTCCTGCCACTGCACATTTGAGAGTTCACGTTGATAGTCAACCACAGTTCCACACCAATTATTCGTGATAACCCCGTCATCTCTCTTATACCAACTGTTGCAATTTGGGTCCGCGAAGCTCGTATTCCGTAGAATTTCCTGGATCCTATCGTTGTAGCTTTTCAACGCACCCAGTTCTGGCTTAAGAGCCAGCGTCTTTCCTTGTTGCCGGGCTCGCATCACTTCCCCAACTAGGGTGTTCAGATATCGCGACTGTGCTTCGATCATAAGGATGATGGAGTTGTGTCCTTTTGATGAGTTAGAATGATTGAAACCATGATGTTCTTTAGAGACGGGGTATATCTCACCGAGATTGGTGTTGGGACCATAGAACATGCCAAAGTTGGGCAAGTCCTCAACGGTAACACCGTTAAACGCCATTGCTCCATTTTTCCAGATATCCTCCAAGGACCGACCATTTGAGCCGTAAATTCGGATGGGATGCATAAACTCCACAGTTCTAAAGCCAGTAGCAAGAACGATAAGGTCGTATTCTTGTTCATCTTCTTCGTCGACTTCGATACCAGATTCCGTGATACCTGTGATGCCGCGTGTCTCCAACTGGACGTTTTCACGGGCAAGAGTGGGGTAGTAATCATCTGTAATGATGATTCTCTTGCATCCCGGCGCATAAGTGGGTGTCAGTGTATCCCATAGCTCTGGCCGATCAGGCAGTTGGGATCTCATCGCATCGGTACATGAGGTCCGAATGAAATGGGAAAGCGCCGAATCTTTATCTGCAACAGCTGCATAAAAGGCTTCACGGAATTCCATTTGAAGCGCACGCTTGCGCCAGTGAAGCGGTGGAACCCATTTGAATAGGGCCCTTTGAAGGGCAGATACTGGTTGATCTAGGCGAGGAGTGATCCAGTTTGGAGTCCGCTGGTAGATAGTAAGGTGAGAAGCAACTCGAGCAACTTCAGGGGCAATCTGAGCGGCGGTTGCTCCTATAGAATGAGTTAGAATTGTATCCCATAGGCCGACTTTTCTTTATTTCCCCCAAAATACGCACCGTTGCCAATGATTGCGATTCGCTTTCCTGTCATATCGTAACTCCAATCCCATCGAGCAGAGTGCATCATCTTCCCTTGAAAATCCTCTATACCTGGGATTTCGGGTGTTCGGGGTAGATTGAGTTGCCCGACAGCAGAGACAAGAAAATCGGAATTCAAAACGTAGGAGTTTGCGAACTCGCTGTCTTTCTGCCCTGATACCACGACGCTTGTCTTCCACTTAGACTCGACGTCATTCCATCGGGCCTCCGCCACCGTGGAGTTGAATCGAATGTGCTTGTAGAGTCCATATTTCTCTGCAACGCCAACGAGATATGCCTAGTCGATGCATAATAATCAGCAATGGCTCGTATATCGCAAGACATGCCGAGGGCCACACATATTACTAACATGTATTTCTTCTTGTCCAGGATATTCTCTCGACCAATTGGGATTCTGTTCAAAGGAATAGCTATAGAGCGAGCTCCAGACTAGACTTCATCAGCTGCTGTCACTGGGTATGTAGAATATTTCTTACCATCACAACAGCAGCCGGGATACTTGTTGTCATTCCAAGTTCCACCTACGCTGCTACTTCTCTCGAGGATAACGAAATTGTGAGTTTTATTCCGTTTGATCAAATCAATCGCCATGCACATTCCTTGAGGAAGGGTTAGTTGGATTTATTTGCCTTGGAGGACTCAACATACCTGATATGCCAGCGCCAATAATGACAACAGTAGCATTGGTAAAGTCTTTGTTTCCCACAGGGAGACGTGTGTTACTTGTTGTCGACATTCTGAGGTTGACTATGCACTATTCGAGGGTTGACAAATTATGGGTGACAGGCCGGAATATAACCCAAAGCTTCCCCGCAAACTTCTTAAGTAAGTACAGATTTGTCAGTCACCTGGGTGACCGAGGCCCATTATCCTTAATCCTTGCACATCGTTCTTTATGCAGCTCATGTCACATAGCATGCAGGATCTGTAAGCCGGGCGGCTACTGTCCACGCTGATCATTTTGACAGGAATGTTAAAATTACCTGGCATATTTGGAAGATTTACTCGTGTAAGGATTGATCTACTACAAGGAATAAGTCAAGATCATACAATTTTGGATATTTGAAATGCGGGGAAGTTGAAGTACCGAGGCATATACAGTATTCCGACGATTAACCTGAAGTTTGATAATCTCCTCTAGATACTAAAATAATCAAGGGAGTTCAATTCCTTCTCTCTCTGCTGTCTGTAAGATGTATTGCTTGACCTGGATAAACACGAGGAATCAGCCATTCTGATCTAAATGGATCCTTAATTCAGGTGAGGGGCTTACCTTGTCGTCTGGGACTAGCTCAATCGCCAGTCTACCGTCACTGTCTCTCTTTTCCGCTTCTGCTCCAGATTTCAACAATAAGATCGCGGCAGGTCCATGTCCCTCGGAGATAGCGTGGTGAAGCGCTGTGAATCCATCCCCGTCCGTTGCGTTGACAGGACTCTTACCCTCTTCCAAGAGGGCCTTCAAGATAGGCACAGATCCCACTGCGGCTGCTCTGTGAAGAGGCAGCTGGCCACGTTTATCTTTGACTCTGGCGCTACATTTATTGGCAAGCAAGGTGCGGACGGTGGAGAGATTGGCCTTGGAACTTGCGAAGTGCAGCGCATTCTACTAGATAGTAAGTCCATGTACCCCAATAGCCAATTCAAAGTCTCGGAAAGCTGACCTGTCCGGTGTTGCTTTTGATAGAAACGTCGGCTCCTTTTCGCAGTAATAGGTCGATCGTTGCATCGCCTGCGGCATCTTTTAGGCTAGCTGCAATCATAAGAGGCGTCCAACCGGATCCATCCTATGATGTGTTAGCAGAGTTATATGATAATTGCCAGCCAATATTGAAAAAAAAAACGAGGAGAATTCTCTTCGAAATATGACAAGGATACTCACTTCTACATCTGGGTCGAAATCCTTCATAGCGACTAGCAATTCCACGACTGGGAATCGGTTGTAGGCCACAGCCCAGTGAATAGGAAGACGCTCATCATCATCTTTCACGAATGCAGATTTTGGGTTAACCTGTTTCAATAATTAGCCTTGTTCTTGAGACCAGTACCAGTGCCAGCTTAATCTTGCGGGGCAGCCTCGGCCCCAGGTGGAGCACAACTCACATTGAGCAACGACTCAACAACCTGATCTAAGGAGATGTATTAGTGTATAGTACTATACAAAGAATGGTCAAGCTCACTTCTTCCTTCCCGGGCAGCCTCGTGTAGGGCGAACTTCTGATCGGAATCCATGACGACTTTGGAGGATGAAGAGTGATATTGCGATAAGAGCTGCGATAAGCCAGAGCAGCTGAGTCAGCAATATTGAGCCCCGGGCCACCTGCTCCCAGCGAGGACTGCTACAATTGAGCTCAATAAATTTATGTCGGATGGAAATTGAGAGACACGGTACATAGAATACACCGGAAATCTGCAATTATTCTCATATTTTGTGATTCCACGTGAGCTATGGAATTTAGCAAGTCCTTGCCTTTGTACCTTTTGTATTGGATCCGCATATAAAAGGTACATATGGTATAGTGAAGTTGGGCACGGATATCATTCAAATATTATGAGAATTATCATTTGAATAGAATGGGATCTGCCGTTCCCACCTATTTACACGAAGTGGAGGTTCTCTTTTAGGCAGCTTATGTCTTAGAAATAATACCTCTTACACTACTCCGTATGTATACTCCTATCAATGAGGAGTATGTCCACGGGTACATCGTAGATCTCAAAATAGGTCAGCTGATAAAGGAAGAAAGATACATAGGAATCCAAAGATTTTCTGATAAAAAGCCTACAATGTACATATGTAGCTAACTGATCACCGGAATAGTTAGAGGTATACTACCACGCACCGCCCACCGCCCTTCAACCTCACCGCCCTTTTTGGGCCGGGTATAATGTTGGTCAATTATGGCGCCTCAGGCACGAACACCCGCTGCAACTTCGATCCAAAGATTCATGGACATCCGGTGTACCATCTTCAACCATATCTTGTCTTGCAGCTGCTAGGGACGCAGCATCGGTCTTCAGCTAATAGCCCTTCCAAAATTGGCGCCTAGATTGAACCTCCGGACTCGATTGCACTCACGAACCTGCCGCAGGCTTTTTTCATCGCGCGCACCATCGGATCGTGATTATTTGGAGCTCCTGTCCTTCAAAGCACACCAACTCATCTCACCCTCCCCACACCACTTCCTTGCGCATACATAATGGAATACACACCCCAACCTGTCGATGAGGCCGTGCGCATGTCCGCAAAGCGGACCGCCGAACTCTTCGGTACCGATTATCTGATGGTCACACCTTCAACTCTTACAGATGGCTCAATCGGCGTTTCCTACCGACGGAAGGCAGAGTACGAAGATATCACCGAGCTACCACGAGCTCTCGCAGAGAAACAGGCGAAGGCTTCAGCCGGCCGGACAAAACGGCCGAAGATCCAGGCGCAGACACCCGCAGACGGTAGTGGCGCATCCATGTCACTTGTGAGGCGGCCATCGGGCACCGGAGCTGGGGCGGGAGCAGCTCCTGCTGGGGAACAGCCTACGAGTTTGATCCAGAGACCGTCAGCCACCAAGCAACAGCGGCCCGAGTGGCACGCGCCTTGGAAGCTTATGCGCGTTATTTCAGGACACCTGGGATGGGTGCGGGCGTTGGCAGTGGAACCCAACAACCAGTGGTTTGCTAGTGGAGCAGGAGATCGGACAATCAAGATTTGGAATCTGGCGACAGGCGCATTGCGGCTCACTCTCACCGGTCATATCTCCACCGTCCGTGGCTTAGCAGTGTCACCCCGGCATCCGTACCTTTTCTCGTGCGGTGAGGATAAGATGGTCAAGTGTTGGGATTTGGAGACCAACAAGGTTATTCGACACTACCACGGCCATCTCAGCGGTGTGTACACTCTCGCTCTTCACCCTCGTCTCGATCTGTTAGTCACCGGTGGTCGTGACGGCGTGTGCCGAGTCTGGGATATGCGGACGCGAAGCAACGTACACGTTCTCGGTGGACACAAGGGCACTGTCGCCGACATCAAGTGCCAAGACGCCGACCCTCAGATTATCTCCGGTTCGCTGGACTCCACAGTCCGATTGTGGGATTTGGCCGCTGGAAAAAGCATGGGCGTTCTGACACACCACAAGAAGGGTGTTCGCAACATCGCCATCCATCCCACCGAGTTTACATTTGCCAGTGCCAGTACCGGCAGTATCAAGCAGTGGATGTGCCCCAAGGGTGATTTCATGCAAAACTTCGACGGTCAGAACTCTGTCATCAACTCTCTCGCCGTCAACGACGAGAACGTTCTCTTCTCCGGCGGTGACAACGGTTCCATGTCCTTCTGGGATTGGAAGACTGGTCACCGCTTCCAATCTATGGAGACTACCGCACAGCCCGGTTCTCTTGAAGCCGAAGCCGGTATCATGGCTTCTACCTTTGATCGCACTGGTTTGCGTCTTATCACAGGTGAAGCCGATAAGACCATCAAGATCTGGAAGCAGGATGAAGAGGCTACCCCCGAGACTCACCCTCTGACTTGGGCCCCGACTCTCGGTAGACAGCGGTTCTAGAGGGATGACCAGCATTACTGGCATTCGTACCCTCTATTCCAATTTCTCAATACCCTGTATTCATTTTCTTTCTTGCCATCAAGTTCTTTGTGGCACTATGTGGAGTTAAGCGCGGTCTGTGGAAGGCCCTTGATTTTAAAATATTCAAACATGTATCAGGAAATGTTTCCTTGGAAAGGTTCGTTCCATGTCTCCGAAACAAGAGTCTTGACGTTCTGTATGATACAAACCCCAATTGAGCCAAATGATACCCTTGGCAATCGACCAGATGGACAAAACGTACAAGTAGCCACTACGATATATGTAAAGCGCAAAACACAGCTGGACTGAAAGGGTATCATATGCAAACTATTGTGCGATATTACACTAACTCCATCTAATGCGTCTCGTATTAAAACACCAAATAAACCCTCACCATTACTGCTCAATACCCAAACCAAAGCCCTTAGCCTCAGCATCCTCCCTGAAAGCGGACCTGACATCTTCCGCCGCAACCCTAAGCCGAACTTTGCTACTGCGGTCGCCACGAGTGGGGATCGTAGTACCGCCGAGCACGCTTTTAGAACCAGAGCCTTGCTCCAGCGCCAGAACACCCGAGTTCATGAGCAACATGGCCGCATGACCCAGACTGCGCACGCGAGCACTGGGGCCTCCACCTAGCAGGAAATCTTTGACGCCGGCGCCAGCGGCTCCAGCAACGGCCACGGCTGCATCGGCGATGCGGCGGGCTTCGTCGAGGACGTCGCCGAATGTAGATTCTGAAACGCCTGTCCGATGGACGCGGGCTAGTAGGGCGGCGAGGAAGAGCTTTCCCGATAGTGGGAGGCAGCGCAAGGATTGTTGGAGGGGAGTTGATGTAGCTTCGTGAATGGCTTGCTTAATAGTGGCGATAGTGACGCGGCCCGGTTGGCCTTTCGTAGGAGGTTTAGCGACGGCCGATTCTCCGGCTGCTTTGGCTGTGATAGCCTTGTTGCGTCGGGCAGGAGTTTTGCTGGGCGTGGGAGGTAATGATTCTGTCTCGTCTTTGGCCTCATCTGCGGCAGCAGCCTCGTCGGCTGCTTGCTCGGCGATTTCAACGGCTCGACGGCAGATGTCCAAAGCTCGTCGAGCATCACCGCTGACGGCGGCTACTTTGCGACTTGCGAATTGGACGGCGTCTGGATCAACGATATTACCCGGTACACTGGCCAGACGGGTACTGATGATTTCCATTAGATCCGTGTGACGGTATCCCGGGAATGTGATACGGGTTAAACCGAGACGACTGGAGATCTTGTTGCTTAGGGTTCTTTCGGGGAGATCCATGGTGTTTGCGACAGCCAGGACAATGAGGCGCGAGTGACGGAGAGCAGGCCAGTTGAAGAAGTTATACATGACAGACTGATTCTTCGTGACAAGCTGATCCAATTCGTCCATGAGCACGACACAAGAGACCCGACGAGGGGAGGGATTTGAGAATTCTCTTTCGAGAAGATCCAATGCGTGGGAAGGCGATACTCGGTCGCCCTTCAAGGCTTCCCATAGCAAGGAGTAGGATTGATGCGGATCAGTGACTTTCATGCCGTTAATCTCGACAAAGATGAAATCGTCCATTTCTTCTTCATGCACGGCACCGTTAAGCTGCGCAACCACCTCGCGCACCGTGGCAGTCTTTCCAGTGCCTGGGGTACCGGAGATATAGATACAAGCGCCTGTGCCTTCCATGATCGCAGCGCTAAGATGGTTGTATACAGTGTTGAACTCGGTCTTGCGGCACGGTAATGAGTCTGGGACAGTGGAGACGTGTAGCAAATTCCGAGCTTGACGATAGGGAGAGTCAAAATGCGTTGGTGAGAGGACACGGGTACCCAGAGGAGTAAACTCAAGTGGCTTTTTCACGACGATCCTGAGACTGTTAGTCTTGTCTCATGATGACCATTTTCGCCATTTCCTACCGTTTATGGGTCGGAGTCATCAGGGCCTTCTTGCGCTGTGATTGCGGCGTGGCATTCGTTGCTGCTAGTCGCTGTCTTTTTCTCGGCGTCGTAGGTGCAATGGGCTCTTTGGTCTCTTTGGTATCGACATACTGCGAGGGCCTAAGTCAGCACTGCTTTTGCAATTGAAACCATGTAGTTCAACTCACTTCATCGTCCGCAGCCTTGCGTTTTCTGGAAGCCTTCAAGCCATCCTTGACCCAATCGATCAGATATTGGATGTTGTCTTCATTGTACACCTGCTCCCAGACAAACTCATCGGTATACCGTCCTTGAACCTGGTTCACACCTCGTCGACAAACAATGCACTTGTTGTATTCCGCCAATTCGGTCTTGTTCTTTGGAGGGCCATTCGGGTATTTGGCACTGAAGGCGCTCTGAGACATAACCGCTCCTTTGCCGCTGATTGATGTCAAGGGGTTGCTGTTGAAATCGAGGGTGATGTATTGCTCGTTGGCTAAGGCGTCCGTCCGGCGCTTGTTCCTCGTGCCCATGAATTCGTCGGGGGATGCGAACCACATAATATTGGCGGACTTGACAATCTCGTCTTCTTCATCTTCGTCCTCCTCTTCCAAGAATTCCGTAATGATGCCAACCCAGTCCTTTCCAGCTTCGGGGGATTTCAAGAGAATCACATCGCCCACTTTGCATTGGAATTGACCCATCTGTGCGCCAACGATTTTGCGTTTTTGGCTGGCGGGACGGGAAGATCGTCTTCGGCTACGTTTCGCGGGGGTTTCATCGTTGGCCTCAGTTTCCTGTGTAGTCTCTTCATTTGTATCGTAAATCCACTCCCACGGAAGGTCCTCGATGCCTAGTTCATCATCGGAATCGTCTCGGACCAGAGCTCCCTTGGTCATCCACTGGGCGCGCTCGCGGGCAGTGCGCCTCTGCGAAGAATCTGAATCGCTATCGCTCATTGGGGGTGCGAGAGATGTGACCGGACAGAACATCAACGGAGAAGGAGAAATCGCGCTCGACGCGTTATCCACTTTCGTCCCTTTTAGGCTTAGTCCAGCAAGGAGGTCTGGCCCAATCAAATCCATCAACCTCATAGTTAGATAGCACATTCTAAGGTAGGTATAGGTACACCACAATATGTGAGAAATGCTTTCAACTGATTCTATATACATAAATTCAATCCATAGATCTCCTTTAGATCTTGCTCCAAAGACATTGCTAAAGTGTAGTATCATTGTCAAACTATCAGCACCTTTCCGTCTCAGCATCACCACGATGCTTGTTATAAATTGAATCTACTCGTCTGGTTTATCCCGCCGTAATTCTTTGCTATTCTAAGCTTCCAGCCCATTTAGGTAAAATGGTAGACTGTGTTTCGCTCGTTGTGCTCCTTTAAACATGGCATTTTTCTTACCTACTAACGCCCTAGACAATTCCAAATCAGTTCAAAGTACAAAGAGTTAGCCGTGAACTAGCGTTATGGTGCAATTTCTTTGATTGAATGTGGTGATTGAAGCAATGTAATTCACTGAGCTCTTACTAGATGCTTCAAGATCTATATCCGGATATATCGGAACAACTAAATTCCGCAACCCTAATATCCAACTAAGATCTATAAAGATCTATGTACTCTCTACTGGAAAGGTTGGTTTTAAGTGGGTTTCTCAATATAAAGTGTTATATCACACCAATCTACCATACAATTTAGTATGCCTCTTTCACGCTCCACAGTAAAACTTCTACTACAACAAGTAGGATGATTAATGCGGGAATATTCATTTCCGGGTGTATTGATCCGTTACTATCTTGTCATTGCAGGGAGAAAATCGATTACTTCGATGTGCTTTATGGCTATATACACCGAGGTAGTCTCTACATACATGCAAACTATGTCATCAGTAGCCGCAGTTCCACCTAGGCAATGGACTAATGCTCTTACTCTTTGATAACTTTCCTAGATAAGAAGTGACACTCTAGTCTTACCGTCTTTTTCCCCGTTCTCAACTTCCCCGACGCATTGCCGCCTCCTCCTTCAGTAGCTCTTACCAATATACCTATCTTTCACATTTCCGTTACTTCCCGAGGTCGCCCGCTCATTTAATCGCCCTGGCAATCGAATTTCCCTCAGATACATCGCACTTTCATCGACAAAAAGCGGCTCAAGCCTGTTTATTACTTTCACTTACCCGTTTAATATCTCTCAAATACTCGCCTTGCCCTTGTTAGCTTCGCTTATTCCACACAATCCATTCTGTGAGAAATCACTCTGGTCATCGAACACCTGTGGCTAGCTGATTCCGTTAAAATGGCGTCTGTACCCCAGTCCCACGAGGAGTAAGTGTATCCCCCGCACGAATACTTGCAAGTATGTCCCGCTAATCAATGCCACTAGCTGGGAGCGTCTCAATGCCAAATGTGAGAGAACATTTTCTTTCAATTATGGTTGTACATACTGACTCAGATAGCATGGGAGCTACCGAACTACGGCCCCGGTCCAGATTTTGGCCGCGGCACCATCTACCGCCAGGACAATGCTGAATATGCGGAAAATAAACGTCCTGATTATGATGATGATTTTGATCTCGAAGAGGAGGGTTTCCCCGAGGATACGAAGTATGACCGCCCCCCGGTTGACTATCCGCCGCAGCCTGCAAGTTCAACAGTTCCCGTAACTGTTCGATCCCTCTCAGGTGTACCCCCTGTACCCAGGCAGTCACCAATTCCGAATGAAAGTCTCGTTCCAACCCAACCAGTTATTTTCAAACCCAGACCAGGTCGAGTTCAGACACCAGAGGGACCAATCCTCAATGAGCGTGAGCCCAATCCCAGCAGTTCCAATACATCCACACGACCAAAATATTCGGCACGTAATGTCAAATCGGGTCAACGTACGCCTCCCAGAAGGGGATATATTGACATATCACGACCACAGTTTCAGTCAAAACAAGGGAGTGGCACTTCGAATCCTTCGCAACACAGAGCTAGGAACCCACCTACCGGGCCAGGGCAAAATGACTCTCATTCCAAGGCAAGGTGGCGCAAGGGCTTGGCTCCAGATGGTAAGTGTGCTCATACCAACCTCGAGTTTACCATTAACAGCCAAATAGCTTCCTTTCGTTTGCCATACGAGTGTCAAGTGTTCCAAGAAAAGTGAGTATTTAAAGCTTTGCAGTTGTTGGTCTTAGAACTAACCCAGGCACTGAAGGATTAGACAAGTAACTACAGGGGAAACTTCCAACATTGACTTCCGCCAGAGAATTATTGAGGATACAGGTGTCTATGTGAGGATGAGCTCGAAAAACGCCAAAGTCAGTTGTCAGCTAAAATCCCCCAAAATCTGACGGACTCAGTATACTAATAACCCCAAAGCTCGTTCACATCTGGGGCCGGCAAAAAGAGGTTTTGGAGGCCCAGAATATGCTACAGGATGTGTTGAATCGGTTAATGCGGCAGCGGACCCCACCGAAAGCATCGCGTTGGGCCAAGGTACACGCGCATTCAAATACGAAGGTTGCCAATGCCCGCTCAAAGGAAAGCTTCGAGGAAAGATTGTCTGAGATGCGAAAGCCGCCCAAAGCCGCCATGGATTACACGGTATGGATAACGCCCTGATAGCCCTAATTCCGTACTTTATGAATACTAATCTTGACTCTACAGCTTGCTTTCCTATGGCCCGCAGATGGCCCTTCGCTCAGCTACTTTGCTAATGCCCGGCGCGAGGTCCTTGATTACATTCGCTTGAAATATGACGTGAACATCTACATCAGGCCTGGTATTCCGGACTACCTTTTCATGTCTGGAAATCACGAGCGGGATATGTGCATCATTGCATCTCGATTTCGAGAGCTGTGGGAGAGGCTAATGGTGCAACAAGAGACGGAGATCAAGCTGTTCCTTAATGCGGCACCCCCGGTGGAGCGCATGAGAACCCACATCATTCTGCAAAAGTCTAGTGGGCTCTCAAGACCTGCTCTCTGTGGACCGGAACTGGGACCAGAAGTAGCCACGGCCTGGAAGACCACTGCGGAGGAGATCAAGCTCAACAACAAGATTACCGTTACCACTCACCTTAGGCAGGCACTGTATGTGATTCCCCAGTTTCGGGGATTCCTGCAAATGCGAGCAAAGTTTGGTTCGTTCGTACTGCAACGGTGGCGCAAGCCGAAGGATGGCATCTCTTATGAATTCTCGGAGTTTCGCGAGATGCTTAGCCATACGAACACTGAAGGACGTTTGCTCCCTGGGTATGTCATCACACCCGCTGGAATCTGATGGCTTACCGACTAACTTATCTTTTAGAATCGGGCTGCAGCAAGATGAGATCCTCGAGAGAATTATGAAATCGAAATTCCTGAAGCCCTGGGGTCAAGCCCACATCACATCTCTACCAACGCTGATGCCTAGATATTCCGCCAACTTTGAGTACCAAGTGAACAATGATTCAATCATTCGCGTGGAAGCGAAATTCTCTCTTCCCCTTGGCTCGCAGGAGTTTGAAGTCAACGGAATCCGTTGTTACAAATCAAAACAGATCGGTGCTCCTGTTGATCGTCAGATGCCGGTGCAGATCAGCATGATTGACTTTGAAAGGTTTGTTTACTCTAGATCCTGTTAAAAACCACGAAACTAAGTTTGAATTCAGATCCGACTGGCAACTTGAAGTGAAGGCTCTTGAACTCTGCCCTGAGAAGGAGATGACCCCCGAGCTAGACAGATTCATGCGTTCTATCGGTTTCCAATGGAACACAAATGTAAAGAGCATTGGATCTGCACCCCAGCGCAAGGCGAGATTTTCCTATGGTTCGCCAGTCAAGCGCTTCGTCGAGAAGGCCGCAATTCAAGTCCAAGTCAAAGACTCGCCGCATGTATTCGAGCTCGCCCGCTTCGACGAGTACACGTATGCGGCTGGTCACTGGTCGATGGCTCCCAAAGTGTCCTGGGGTGCATCGCTTTTCAATCCTAGTTGGGACGATATACTAGGTGAACAGGTTGAAGTCAGTGCTGACGATATTTCCAAAAATGGGTGTCTGTCAGTATTTTTCCCCGGGCCGGGGGTTGATCAGGAACAGACGGACAATGAAAGGGAGAAAACGGACGATGAGATTCGTAAGGAGGCCGAACTCCGAAAAAAGAACGAGGAGGAGCAACTGGGCCTTTTCATGAGCACTGTCCAGAAGATCGCACGAATGCTGGGGAATCCCGGCGGTGAGATGTCCGATAATATCCTTGAGACTGATCTTGGAAGTCTGTTCTAGTCGATGTCAACAGAATCATCTCAACTTGTCAGATCTCGTGGGACGACAATGGCCAAGTCAGAGAAAAGAAAAGGCAAAAAACGGAAGGAAAATGACACAAAATGACAAAAAAAGGGAAAACAAATACAAATATCTCTACCGTCTGGTTTGCTTATCAAGCCAAGATGATTAGGTATGTAGCAATAATAGTTCAATTCTTATTTGAAGTTATTCCTGGTTTCCAATATCGGATAACCCCTTCAGCTTTGGATTCGTAGTCCTTCTCGTTCTTCTTATACTTCATATCCAGTTTGCTTCCAAAATGGTGAGATAGAACCTTTGTATATGTTTTCGATTTGTCTATGAGTCATGTTGGCCTATTCGTACCACCTGGGTCGAGTTTAGCCCGGAGGAGCCTGAGGAGCACCCTCGGCGAGCATCTTCTGCCTCAATGCTGTAGGAGAGAGGTTAGCAAATGAAAAGAAAAGAGCCTCGTAAGACAACAGGAATCCCGCCCCCTCTTATCCAGGAAATGGATCAAACTCACTCTCTTCCACAATACGCAGTTGCGAGCTCTTGGTCTGTACGATCTTCTCCAACTCTTGCAAGTTTGCCTCCAAGCCCTTGACCTTTTCATCATAGAATGCAATCGCCTTAGGCGCAGTCTGCCAAAAAAAAAACAAATCGTCAGCCCCAATCGTCGACATCTCTACACATATCCCCGCCGCGACATACCTTCTCAACATAAAATCCAGTTCCAACATCAACAAGCACTTTCTCGCGATCCGTCAACCGGCCCTTGACGTACAGCGAGCTGGTAAGGGGCACGAGGATCTCATTACGGTCATTGGTTCCCTTCTTCTCGTTTCCAGTCACGCCGTCATTGATCGAGCGCACACAGTCGCGGAACTTGGCTTGGGCGGCGCGCAGCTTCGTGTGCGAGGTGGTCAGGTGTTCGAGTTCGGAGGTGAGGCGGGTTTGGAGGGCGCGGAGCTGAGGAACGGATAGAGAGGCGAGGTTGACTGGTTCCGGGTTGTTAGCTGGGTTTTATTTCCATATGGCACGGAGAGCTGGATGCCCAGTGTCATCTTGGTGTTGGGCGATTGGAGACACACCTTGGCCCTGGGGAGCTCCGTCTGAGGGGGCGTTTTGCGACATATTGGGATTAGGAGGGAAAGGAGGGAAGAATAGAGTGGGGGATTGATTTTCTTATTGTAGATCACGTCCTCGCATTGGGACTGTATAGGGACTGTATAGGTGGTGGGGGAGCTTCAGAAAACTGCTGGGTCGCATGCGTGGTGATAGTGGAGTTAAGTGTGGGTGGGCGGAATAGTGGCGGGTTGTATTTATGCACACGCACCTAACTACTTTGACCTATACAGATCATATTTTTGACTATAACCAAAGTCTTAAGCTTATAGCCATATAGTGTCCGATGCCTCTAATTTGATTAAAGGAAGCTGTTGGCCTATTGTCCATCTGTCGAAAACTCCCTTACATTCAATAGAATGCCATTTGCGGGGAAATTCACACTCCGATGACCGTGTTCTCCGCTCCGCTCCGTAATCCTTCTTTACCACAATGGCTTCGAGACTCGCAGCATGTGAAGCTTGCAGAAAGGCAAAAGTCGCCTGTGATCATAAGCGACCGGCATGTACTCGGTGTGCAAGTAATGATAGAGCTGGAATCTGCATTTACCGAACGACCCCCTTTAAGAGAAGAAGAGTGGAGAGCTCTACATCTTCACAGTCTCCTAGGTATGTGATTCATATTATCTTATTTTCACATACTTATCGGCTCTGTAGTCGGCTACCCCCGGCCCAACCATCCTTCACCCCAAGGAATAACCCCTATCCAAACCCCGGCTTTCTAGGATCATCCAGCCATGTCGCTATCTTCAACGAAATTTCCCCGCAAGATTATCATGCATCGGACACCTACCATGCCTCCGAGGACATGACGATGCTGATGCAGTCGCAGTCCACTGGCGAGAATATCTTGCTAATCCAAGGCGCGGATATTCTCAGACAGTTGTTAAACACGTTTCCTCTAGCCGCCATGAAGGACTTTGTTACTTTTTGGCTGGCAACGGGAGCGAATCTAGCTCTGGCAGAGCATTTTACCGAGAGATGTACTGAAAATATGACGCGTCTATTCACGTCCTTCTCACAGGAAGACAACTGGCATTTGGCATATGCCCAACGTCTAACACAAAATTCCCGGGAACCTTTGGTGTTTAGTAGCACATCCGACATGGAAGCTTTTTCTGCCCAGTTTCTCGACCAGAAATTTAGATGGGAAAGTCTAGGTATCTTCCTCTCTGCTGTGACCCGAGCTTCGATCGACATATCATTCTTTCCGGCATTGTTCAAAACTGAAAAGGATCAGTTCATGCTTCGGAAACTATCTACAAAGCTCAGTGATCTTGCGTTAGATATCGCGCTCTCGCTGGATTGCTTAAATGATCTCCAACTGGTTCTACAGTATGAGAACTTTATTGTACACACCCATGTTGATGGGGACCAAAGTAAGAATTCTCCCTTGATTTTGTCTGTAAAAATTTGCAACTCATTGAGAATCCAGGCTATCATTCGTGGAGTAGACTTGGAGATGTTGTCTCGTCCATGTTTGCACTTGGCTACCATGAGAATGTCGAAAAAACCAAGCCACCAATTCCGACTTTTCTTGCCGAACTGCGAAAGGCAGCATGGGCTACCACATATTCTGCGGACAAGAATGTGGCTATATTTCTTGGTCGGCCACCGCGGATGAGCAAGCGATTCTGTCACTTTCAACTACCTTTGACCCCGACAAGCTCGGATCAGGTTTCCAACACTTCACACGTTGAAGACGAGGTCGTCAGGTGGAAAGCAGATACACCGGTCTGTTATAGGTCAGGTATTCGGTGGGCGACCCTTTGCGCCGCACTGAAAGAAGATATTCTCGAATTGCTTCGATCTAAGCATCGCGCGAATTTCAATCACAAAGCTAGGTAAGTTGGATCTATATAAACTTAGGTGGGATCGCTGGCTTATGATGGTGTTTGACATAGTATGATCCGACAAAATGCCGAAACTCAATGGGCAAACCTACCCCCTCGCTTCCGACTTTCGACCACTTTGAAAGAATGCTCTGGGGATTCCTTTGAGCGTGCCTTTCTAGCTAGCATACGCCTGGACCAACTACATGTTCTCTTTCTACTTCAATTGTCGTTTCTCGATACCCTGACCGAGCCCGACCCATCTATACTCGACATCTCGGATCAAATGCTCGCTCTTGTAGTGGAAACTATTCTTTTACGAGATCAACTGGTCAACTCTGGCACGGGACTCGTTTGGAAGGTATACCTATCTGTTTTCGGGATTCAAATATTTAATTACTGGACTAAAACATTACTAGATTGCCCACTACGGCCTCCCGGCTGCAGGGATTATCCTCCTTTCAATGCTGAAACAACACCGCACACTAACCGAAGGAAGATCCTCCTGGTCCAAAACAATACTCAACCTCGGTATCTTTGTTGCGCAGGTCCAGGTAGGGAGCATCGTTCGGCGTGGAGATCCAAACTACGCCTTGATATCCAAAGCCACCCAAACAATTGAAAGATTCCTTGATTCTATACACCGCGAAGGGGTACACACTCCGACGCAACTCCCATCGCATCCAGGGGAGAATGGTGATTGGGCTGCATTTTTCAGCCAGGATCTGTGTGATTTTGAGACTGACTTTTGGGAGAACCTCGCGTATCATCCCTCTTTGCTGGCTTCGGACCCTAGTTTGCTTCCAATATAGTGAATGAACATAATATAACATGTGATATACTATAAAGCCTTGACTATCATATCTCTACGGGGATTCAACATCAGATATGGAACCGCTTCAACCACCTGTGGATCCACATAAAGAAGGACCTCATCTGTATCTATAATTATTGGACGAATACAAGTGAGGAGGAATATCCAAGAAAAAGAACCATAAAGTGCAAGATCTCTGGCATCAGATCTCTGGATTCAGAACTATGGAACGCAGAAGGAATTATATGACAATCTAAATGCAAAACACAGGTAAATACAGGGGCAATTGGGTCATGGTGGTCAAGAGATTCCTCGCTAGCCCGCATATCTAGGCTAGTTGGTAATGTGATATTGTATATAGGCGCTGTAATATATCACATATAGATGGCGGGATCTTGCATACCAGCATTATTTAACACATAGGAAGTAAGTAAGAAGGGAATATTCGCTGTATCAAATGATCGAATATTGACAACAAAGACTGCTTTCTATTATGCAATCAAGTAAAATATCAAATGTGAAATCTAATGATGCCAAAATCTGGCATTGTCTATGTATCATAATCATCTTTGGTCTTCCTCCTCCTCATCCTCCTCATCATCCTCATCACCGCTAGACTCAACCTCAGGTAGAAGCCCAAACTCAACCTCAAACTCATTCTCACTCCCATAATTCTCACTCTTGTTACCCTCATCCTCCTCGGAAGTCTCCCCGGCATCCCTCATTTCAAAATCTGAGAGATCTTCCCGGTCTTCATCAGGAGTTTTACGGCCAAAAACAGAGAAATAATCTCGCATCTTAGAACCCCACGCCTTATTCTCTGGTTCATCAGGCTTATTAGCAATCTTATAAACCTTATAAGCCTTACCATCACGCATCTGGATATCGCCATCCGCATCCAGAGTTCGCTCACTCTTCTCTGAATCCGAGTCACTCAGAGTAGTGAGTGTCGTCCATTCAGCCTTACCTTTTGACTCACGAGAGGTGCGTGCTTTCTTCCGATGTGGCGAGAGAACCTCTTCGTCCACTTTAATATCTATACTCCGCTTGCGATTAGCACTTATGATATAGTTTTGCAAAGTCTCCGGCACAATACGAGGCGGACTTGGGGCTGCCATCGCAGCGGCCACATCGTAGTTCCATGGTGAAGAGCTAGCTACAGAACGAGGGACGAACTGTTCAGAGTTAGCTGGAGGGGGGGTGTCAGGAAAAGGAATAGGAGTAGGAGTATGAGGAGGAATTATAGGGTCCATGAAAGGAAGAGGAGGACTGTAAGTAGGGTTGGTAGAATAAACCCAAGGAATAAGAGCAGTAACAGGATCAGGAGTAGGAACAGGAGTAGGAACAGGAATCGTAGTGTCCATATAAGGAAGAGGAGGAATAGTCCCAGAATCGAAAACAGGAACAGGGATTGTAGTATCCATATCAGGAAGAGGGAGAATAGTAACAGGATCAAAAACAGGAACAGGGATCGTAGTATCCATATCAGGAAGAGGAGGAATAGGAGCAGGAGCAGGAGTAGGAGCAGGAGCATTTGGTGATACTATTGCTGTTGCTGCCTTTGTATCAGCAAGGGTCGGAGCAACAGGAGCAACAGGAGCAACAGGAGCAACAGGAGCAACAGGAGCAACAGGAGCAACAGGAGCAACAGGAGCAACAGGACGAAAATAATGAATAGGATAAGCAGGATCGGTGACTCTCCATGCGGGGTCAGTGAAGCGGCAAAATCGAATAACATCCCACAAACGCTCAGTAAGCTCTCTTGGATCTGGGACATGAGCAAGAACTGAAGCTGGCAACTCAGAAAGCCTCTCGGCGAACCTACGTTTGATCTCAGTTGCCCTTCTACCTTTGAAAATTTCCCTCCAGTCACTTCCCCAGGAGAGACCATTGTACAACACAGGATTGTAGATATCTCGAATCCAGTGGAGGACGGCGTCTTCATCTTGGGGGTTTGTGTCGATATCGACACCAATTGCTGCAAAGACAAGACCAGCCTTCGAAGGGGACACACTGGCTCTGATCTCGAAGGTGACTCGAGACATGTTAGGAGATAGCGTACAGAAATGTTAGACTATTGGACTGTTAGTTGAAATGCTGGATTGTTAGATTGTTGGATTGGATTGGATTGGATTGGATTGGATTGGATTGAATTGTTGGAAAATAATGACGCTTTAGTGGAATTTGTTGACTACTAAATACTGGAGAGGCTCTTTGTGACCTTGACCTGGAAGGTTACTTGGAGGTTATTTCAAGCATGCTCTATGTATTTTGGGAGGCACAAAGAGTGACATTATATTCCAAGGACACACTTTTAAGAACAAAGCCATGCATTGTTGAGATACTCGGCAAATGCAAACAAGGCCTTTATCCATGAACTAATTAAGAATTTTGCTTTCAAGATATTGTTTCTCTTCATATAGAAACAAAAAAAGACAAAGCAAGTGCCTAAGAACAATTAAAACTCCCAGTCAGAAAGGAAAGGAACAGACCAAATTGTTGACGCAAAGATACGAAGTTCAACTCTGCCTTTCGCCATATGAATTTATGAATAGCTTATACACAAACAAAATGATTTTTCCCAAAGAGCCCAAAGATAGATCTTTTGATAGGCTGATAAAACATTCATGATTGAGGTCATGATAAAGTTGCCATTTAGTGGAGCAGCTAGGACCCCGAATAGGACATAGACGATTAGGTAATCTCTAGAGCCTTGGTCTGCCTCTAGGAGGGATTCGTCTACTTAGGAGCTGTACCTCGCATTATAATTTGGCCTGGTTGACTTTCCAATCTGTCGCAAAGTTCATTATGAACGCGGGATCGAAGAGAACACGGCCCCCCAGTGCGCGCCAGGTTGCGTAATTTTCATAACTGGGACGCAAAATGATTGTTCACGCTCTTACCGAGCTCTGACATCGTCGCTTGGGGTCACCCTGAAAGACTGAGGTGATATGAAGCAGGCTATCAAACCCGGTTTACTTGGGATCTTCGCTACCAAAAGGTGACTCGGTTCTTTGACAGTATGAAAACAATCCGTCGTAACTCCACCTCTGGCCTCCAACTATTCTAGCCCAGTCATGGTAGTCGGCTACACCGCGCTTCCAGCCACCAAACTTGATTACACCCCCACCTCCTCAGACCTTCGCGACGTGGACCTCGTGCACTCGGTTCTCAGTTTCGGGCTGAGGGGTGGGTCTTGTAGGTTCAGTCAATCCCCGAGCCAAGCAAAGAGAAGAGTCCTTCAAATGGTTGAACATTTGGATTTGTGGAGGGGGTCAATGTCTGCCTCGAGGATCTAGAGGTACGGGTTATGTTGCTCAAGGTGCGAGGCAACCACCCTATCAGCCCACTGCCCATGTGGGCGATGATATAATATGTATCAGCCTCAAATGATGGGTGCTCCATGAAATATTAATTTGAAGGTAATTTAATCCCTCAGATGATATTTCAACCTTCCAATAGTATACATCACTGTGCGGCTGATCAAATAAGAGCGAAATTGCCAAGTTCAAGTGATTGGCTTCGCCCACTTTCCAAGGTTGGCCCCCAAAGCCACCCGTGAACGGGTATATCCGATGCTGACTCTATACACGCTCGTCATAGTCGGAAGCAAACGGATTTAGCCGACAAACGGGGAGCCATGTAAGACTACACAAATGCTAATCTTTACATGGATGTAACATGTCGCATGACTCAAAAGAGGCCAAGGCTTGGCCCAAATGATCGTCCTGCTTCCCCCGCATACGCTTTGACGCAGAAAATCCACGATGGTAGTTAATTATTGTCAGATCAGGGGTTGATTTTGAAGTACCGATTCGGAGAATTCTCCCTTACATTCTTTATAACCTCACTTTATACATTATTTTGACCTATCTGGGTTTACAAATGTAAGATTTTGGCGTCCCGTGGGCTCGTGTGCTAGGATCTCTCTTAGGGGCTTAGTGCTGACGGGTGGTAAAATCTGGCGGTCCTTGGACAAAGCCACCAGTTTACTTTGGGGTTGATCTGCATATGAGCTCACCCCATGGGGAAGTTTGTGCTCTTTTTATATGGGGTAGCCAACCTTCCCCCGATTTTCCAGGTAAACTCATCACCAGAATTTGAAAAGCTACCAAAAGGCTCTTCATCATGGATGAAAAAATCAACCCGGCCCCCCCTCAGTATGAGGAAGTGGCCGATACTAAGAAAGAGTCAGATGTGGCTGATTCTAAGAAAGAGCTAGATGAGGCCGACGACCCTGATGCGTCTGTGCGCCGCCAGGCCATCGGTATCAACATCGTTCAGAATCCGTTGATGGTAAGTCAACAACTGAGAACCTATTTCATAGTCTCGAGGATGATCGCTGACTATACTTGTGTCCACAGCGCAGCTCCAAGGTGCAAGCTATCATCGATGCCCGAGCGTACGCCGAGTCGCGCAATATGGCTGAGTACGCCGACCTATTTGGTCGGGCTGCTGTGGTTGCGCGGAACCCTCAAGACTTCTCATCAGCTGATGAGCTTGATGACGAGGAGCGCGAAGCACTCGCATATGAGAGAGATCATAAATGGCACGGCCCGTGGATGCTCTGGTACTCAATTGGTCTATGTGCTATTGGAGCCGCCACACAGGGGTGGGATCAGACTGGATCCAACGGTGCCAACTTATCCTTCCCGAAGGACTTCGGTATTGACGGCGAAGGCAGGGATGAGTGGATCGTGGGAATCGTCAATTCCATCATCTTCTTGACCGCTGGTCTGATGTAAGTATAGCACCAGTGATGTCTTTTCTTCTATGCGACTGACCTTGTAAATAGCGGTGCTTGGATTGTCGATCCACTTAACCATTATCTAGGCCGAAGAGGTGAAATTTTCGTCACTGCTCTCTGCCTCACTGCCACGCCAATTGGATCTGCTTTTACACGGACATGGCAAGAACTGTTCGCTGCACGATTTATAATGGGTATCGGCATCGGTGCAAAGAATGCTACTGTGCCCATCTATTCGGCTGAGATGGCACCGGCTAGAGTTCGAGGTGCTCTTGTTATGTTCTGGCAACTTTGGGTCGTAGCGGGTGACTATTTCTCATTCCTTGTCCAAAAGCATGGCTAACCTCCAGTGCAGGTATTTTCTTGGGCTTTGCCGCCAACGTTATTGTCAAAGACGTCCCCAAGATCTCTTGGCGTCTCCAACTCGGTTCCGCATTTATTCCCTCTTTGGTTCTGGCCCTCGGAATCCTTTTCTGCCCTGAGTCTCCTCGCTGGCTTATGAAGCATAACAGACACGCTGAAGCATTCCAGTCGATGTTGCGCTTGCGAGCTCATCCAATTATCGCTGCGCGAGATTACTATTATTCATACGTTATCTATGAAGAGGAACTCAAGGAGGCTCGGGGCGCAGGTTATTTCTCCCGTCTGTGGGACTGCTTTGCCGTCCCCAGAATCAGACGGGCCAACTATGGTGCCTCGACGGTTATGCTTGCGCAGCAAATGTGCGGTATCAACAGTAAGTTATATCTCAACTCGTGAGAATACTTAGTAGTGACATTCTCTAGTCATCTCTTTCTATAGCTCAACCATCTTCCTGGATGCCGATTTCACACCCGACCAAGCCTTGTATGCCTCTCTTGGCTACGGTGCTATCCAGGTCGTGGCCACCATCCCCACTTTGTTCCTGATCGACACCAAAGGCCGAAGAACCCTGACTTTGATTGTGAGTTGATCCGGAAATCCTGACAGAATATCAACTGACCATTGTTCTTGCAAAGACATTCCCCTTAATGTGCATATTCCTGCTAGCCGCTGGTCTCTCTCTTTTGAACGACACATCGAGCCAGGCCGGGAAAATTGCACCAGTTGCCTTGTAAGTTTGGTAATTATTCTCATTTTGTCTGAGCGTACGCTGATTGATGTCTTCCACTAGATTTGTGTATCTGTTTACTATTGCCTACTCCTTAGGTGAAGGACCAGTCGCTTTCCAATACTCTGCTGAGGTGTTCCCTACTATTCAGCGTGAACAAGGAATGGCGTGGGCTGTTTGTATCAACAACACCTTTGGTGAGTATTCCAAACATCAAATCCACCGAATATTCCGTTAACGAAGACTTCTCCAGCTGGTATCCTTGGTCTAACTTTCCCTCGAATGATGACTGTGATGACCAAAACTGGTGCTTGTAAGTCGACACTTCTGGACCGTGGTGTCTAAATCTCTAACCCTTGCATTAGTTGGCTTCTACGCCGGTCTTAACCTCATCGCTTGGTTTATGATTTTCTGCTTTGTCAGGGAGACCAAGCAGCTGACTCTAGAAGAATTGGATCGTAAGTCGAGTCTCTAATCTAGGTACTTGATCATATACTAACATACATTGCAGAGGTCTTCGCGGTGCCGACCAAGAGCTTCATTCACTACGAACTGACTGTGTGGCTTCCGTGGTGGTTCAAGCGATATATCTTGAGAAAGAACATTGCCCGGCCACCGCCCATCATTGCACTGGGCGATCGGGTCAAATAAATGCTCACAGGGTTCTTAATACTGAATATCTTCGGACTGCAACTATTGGATTGATGACTTTTTTTTATCACTGGCAACTCGGTATTCTAATTCTATGAGGTAGAGTGATCTACATGATAACCGCAATGATTTTAGTATCATTGCATATGTAGTTATGCAGAGTACATTTCTAATATACCTCCTATTCGATGACTTATTGACGCCGTGATATCATATACCAGACACGTGTAAGTAAAGGGGATTTTGGCAGGAACGACTCGACACAGCTTCAAATTCCCAACCTCCCGAGGTCAAAGACACTTCTCACATCCTTTTCAGGGGAATATTCTTTGACTTGTATTTTCATATCCATTACAGTCATGGACCAAACATATACAGAATGGCGACATTTGATCGACGGCATAGGTGAAGGGCCAGCAAAACCAGAACCTTCGACCACGCAGATACAGTTCACAGTTCCACCAACCCCGTCCAACACCACACTGATCCCACATCTTGAGAGTGTCCACCATATCTTTGCACAAGCACTAAGCGTCGATATACGTCTGATGATTTGGCCAGAGAGTTGGTTCCCAGGAGATGACCGACTGAGCCCCCTGTGGCTCCGGCCTTGGATTAAATTTCCTCAACTCCAAGAAGAAATCTGGAACAAAATCGTCGATACACCCGAGATTGTCAATTCATGTATCTTCCCCCACAAACCTCCATCCAATACACTGCTCAGCTCGTGAAATGGTACGCGGTGTATTCGGAAGACACTTTGAAGCAATTTGCGCACAGAACGCTGGACGACTTTCTCGCGATAATTGTCAATTATATGGAACATGAGCAGCCACTGCGATTTACGTTCGATGCCCGCGGAAAATTGAACTTCGACCGTCCGCGTCATTGCTGCATTTCGGTTGCGAAAGGCGGATTCGAAGAGCCAGCGTATGCAGTCTTGTATGTCCCACCGTTTTGTCTGACTTTGCCCGAGCTGGTTGCGGGGTTGCGCGCGACATCACCGGTGGATATCTTCGACAAGGAACCCAAAACATTTGAGGAACATGCCACCGCCATTGTGGTACGTGCGATCGCTCGGCTCTATTCAAGAATGATGGGCGCTGGAATCCAGTATGGGTATATCTACACCGGAGAGGCCTTGGTGTTTCTTCACATCGACCCAAAAGACTGTACAGCTATGGAATATTATCTCTGTGTTCCTGGTCGAGACGTCGCTTCTCATGGTTATGATGCGCAATCAAACTGGGTTCGCCGTACGGCTTTGGGCCAAGTCCTCGCTTTCACACTGCAATCTTTAGGTACCACCCCACCAACGCAGGAATGGCATGACGCAGTTTATCAAACCTATCGTCCCCTGGAAGGCGATTACTCACTCCTCATGCCCCAAGCACCGGATGACATTCGATTCAGCCCACCAGCAGAGTTTATGTATGAAGCCTCATTTTGGACTAGATTCTGGGGAAATCTCCTGCAAGCAGACATGAAACCGAGCGGTCCTGAGAACCCTCCTTTACAAACCACTGGGCCAGATATTTGCAAGCCTTACTGTTCCCAGGCATGCCTCCTCGGCACCTTTGAAAAGGGAGTTCTGGATGAACACTGCCCGAACGTTGCTGAGCATGGCATCGCAAAACATCAGCTTAGCGCACAGGAAATCTGCGATAGGTTGAATGAACAACTTCGAGCAAATCGGTATCAAGGATTCCAACAGCTGCATATTGTTGGTCGAACCTGTTATCTATTAAAAGCAACGTTGCGGTCTCATGGGTACACGATGATGATCAAGGCCACCGGCAACAGCCAATCGCGCAGGATCAAAGCTGAATTGAGCAACTATCAGAATCTGAAATCGTTGCAGGGATCTCAAATTCCTGTATGTCTCGGGATGTTTGAACCCAAGATCCCATATTGGTATCATGGGGTTCAAATGACCTACATGCTGCCCCTCAGCTGGTCTGGAATTCGAACGGATGAACATACCACCTATGAAACGACTCAGTACCTTGAACAGGAGATGCGAAAACTTGAGGACATCCTTCAAGAGCATGGGGTTATTCAGAAAGATGCAGCCTTCCGCAACGTGCTTTGGAATCCCGATATAGAATGCTTTATGATGATTGACTTAGAAGATATGAAGTGGCTGAAGGGACCTCCACAGGGCTCCAAGGGACGTCGAAGCCGTCAAACACAATCCAGCATAGACAAAATCCGGACCAGTAGCTAGCTTGGAGAAAAGAAGATACGGAACCTTCGGTTTTGGTGCCCACAAAAGGTATTGTGAGTAAGAATTGGTCAAATTGGAAGACAGAGCACAAAAGATTCTATGTTTATTCCCAGCACTATCTTTATTCCGGGTGCCATCTCCCTTATTGCCTGTGAAGTTCCTTGAAACCTGTATAATATGACTACACCGCAAAAAATCCAACCTAGAAGTGTGGTCACTCCAAATCAAAAGTCTAGTAGACACATATTAGCACTGATCATTAGTTCACATCCCGAATAAACATACCATATCAAACCAAACACCACCAGCAAAATTAGACTGACTCTTCCCCTGGCTCTTAAACCCAACACTCTCATAAAAGTTCACCAAATAGTCATGCGCAATAAGCACAACCTTGCTCGCTCCAAAACATCCCCTCCCAAGGTGCTCAAGGTACGCCCGGACAAGCGCCCTCCCAACCTTCTTGCCCTGATACTCGGGCGAAATAGCAACAGAGTGAATGGCAATGGTATCACCATACTTATGATTTCCAATTAACTCATCATTGACAAAAACAGGCTCATCATCGAGTGACCGCCAATTCTCCGGCATTGACATCGATCCGTCCGTGACACGCGTATAGGGAGACCGCACTGCAATGACATGTCCAATGAGTGTAGGTGAAGCTGGATCTTGCTCATTCTCAACAAAGAGACCCAAGCATAGGTCCGGACATGCTCCCAGGCGATAGCAGAACTTGATCCGTGTTAGAAGAAACAATTCAGAATAAGGCGGGAATTGATTATTCGGCTTTGATTCTGGCTAACCTTTTCTTCGGAGCATCGCTCCGCCTCTGTAAAGGCTTCTTCGACGGCTACACAGATCTTCACGTCTTCCTTGCTTAGAGTCCGGGTGAAGGCATTGGATCCGCCAAGGCTTGGGATGTGAATGTTGGTTTGGGTCATGGTGTGGTATAAATTGCTTGTAAGAATAGGTTAATTGGAAATAGAAAATAAGCAAAAGGATAGAATTAACATGCCTTTTTAATGAGTCAAGGCCATTTCTATATCGGCGGGTCCAAGTATGACAAACCGGAGTATTCGGACCGGAGTGTTCGGCGTGGGAACCCCGTCGAGGACCTCAATAGTCGATCACTACGCAAAACGTGAAATCCGGAGAAAAAGTGGATATTGAAATGTTGGACTTTTTGATATGCGTGAATTGCAGATTGTCAAGAAGCTGACGCTATATTACAAAACTACACCGCTACTGTGCACTGAGGTGGGTAGCATACAATATATTCCCTAGAACTCATGCTTTCTACTAGGGGAACTCAGCTGTAGTTAAGGTAAGAAATATATAATTCAAGCTTTTTTTTTGTGGCGTCATTTTTAAGAAGATCAGGAACCAGGTCTGGGAACCACCAAATTGGCCTTACAGTTATAAATAGATCGGAGATGAGATAATGTACAAATTGACTTGCTAATATTACATACTGTCGCTTCCAGCCATTCACAGTTTCGCCAACAAGGACTCGACAAATGTGCGCAGTCCATCAAGCGACACGTCCTCCTTCACCCCCAGCCGACGGCACTGCACCTCCAAAGTCTCCTTCTTCTTCCACCCATTGCCAACAACAACAATAATAGGGTATCCGATCAAATCTGCGTCGCCAAGTTTCCAGCCCATACCCTTATCCCGGTCATCGAGGATAGCATCGACAGGGGCCGCGGCATCGCCGGTAAGAGTATCATATACTTGATCCGCAACGGTCTCTAGTCCCTTTCCTGAGACCACGACAACCTCGTAGGGTGCCATAGCACGCGGCCAATTAAGTCCCTTGGAATCAGCAAGTCGGTTCGCCACTGCGGAGATCATACGCGAGACACCGATACCGTGACATCCCATCTGCATGGGGACGATTCGTTCCTTGCCCGAGGATTTCGCACCGGAACCTTCAGATCCCTCAAGAAGAGCGGGGTTGACAGAAACAGACGCATTCAGGACTTTGCTGTACCGCGTTCCCAAGTGGAATGTGTGCCCTAGTTCCACGGCAGAGTGGCTAGTAAGCGATCCGTGCGCGCACTGCGCGCACTGGTCTCCGTCATGCACGCGGACAAGGCTGAGTTTGTTTGTAGTCCCAGGGAATCGGTCCAGCTTGGAGTAATCTATGTCCGAGGCTGTGCAACCGACCTCCTGGAGAAGATCACTCAGCGGCGGGCGCTGGTATACCCGAACCTGTGAATCGTATAGATCCAACACACGAGGCTTATTCGTGGATGACTTGTTTGCCTTTACGTGGGCGGTCCATCGCTCCAGTGGGTTCTCCACGCTCAGATCGAGGTCAATGCCAGCGGCGGTTGCCACCGCCTTGACGGCGTGGGAGTTAACATGGCGCTCAACGGGCTCTGTCGCGCCGTCCTGCATCGAGAATTTGGGGTGCCAGCTCCGCACAATGGTGTTGCTATCATGAGAGATTGCCATCCACATGCCAGTTGAGATTGTTGGTCCACCTTCGACAGGTGCATCATCTATCTGGAAGCCAGGTGCTGTGTTCTGTTCCGACTCCTCAGAGCTGTGCGTCTTGCCGTCTGCGAGTTCTTCGTTATAGACATGGTCACAGTGGGAGCAGCTGACCACCTCGTCCTCGCCCTTCGGGCTGATGAAGTGGTACTCATGGCTCAGTGTGCCGCCCATATTCCCCGAGTCTGCTGCCGCGACTAGGTAGGGAATCTTGAGTTCGTTGAATAATTCCGTGTAGGCATTTTTGACTGCGTCATATGTTTTCAGTGCTTCGCTGACACTGTAGTCGAATGTATAGAGGTCCTTCATGATGAACTCTCGCCCACGGAGTAGGCCCTGCCTGGGCCGGGCTTCATCTCTGTATTTTCGCGCTTCATTTTCAATTTCGTCAGTGAGGGTTGGAACCAATAGATGAACAAAGAGTCTCACAGATTTGATACACCCGCAAAGGCAGGCTCTTGTATGACGTTGTCAGGTTCCCCACGAGTGTTGTAATCTCCTCCTCGTGTGTTGGAGCGAGGAGAAAGGGAGTGTCTTTCCGATCCTTGAATCGGAATAGCTAGGATTAATGTTAGTGGCATGATGCAAGGCATTGGGAATGGTGGACCTACTTCTGAGCCATCGCTAAGTCTGCCAGACTGTCCCCAGAGCTCTTGCGAGGATATAGAAGACAAAGAGACTTTGGATGCACCTAAAGTTCGCTTTAGTTGCCATCCCATGATAAACACTGGGTATCTTCCATACCAAGTGAGCGCATATGCTTGTCAATCAGACGCTCTAGCTTATCTTGGACACGTAGGCCAAGTGGGAGCAAATGGAACACTCCAGAGTATGCCTAGAGGGCCGTCAGAGATATTTATTTGGACATAAAGATCTAACTGCTCACCTGTCGAAGAAATCCACCTCGGACTAACAGGTCATTGGCATCCTCTAGATCTCTGTTAACATCTGGTGATAGTCAATTGCTATCGGGTTTATGCATGGCATACCCTTTTCACCATCAACGGGCTTCTTAGAAATTCCACCAGTAGGGATCCATATATTTGAAACACGGCTTCTGCCATCAACCTACAATGAGTCAGTACATACTATCAATCACATTCAGTCAATCTTTTGGAAGCGCGTACGTGAAGATTGCATTGCTGAATGCGCAGGCTTAACGCTAGCCGCCGCCCGGCAATGCGCCCTGACAGAGGTCGCAGCCCAGAAATCATCGATCAAGATAGTTCAAAGCGTCGAAATCTATTATTTTCGCAATTGAACTGCTGGCTGAACACGAACTAAGTTGTAGAGCGAGCCGAGTTGTCCCTTCTCCGGTGTTTCTTATCGCATTGGTCCGAGCGCCCGATAACCCGCCGCAAAAGATTTCTCCGTCTAATTTTCTTTCCTCCATCATTCAACCCCAATCACAACACACCATGGCTACAGGGAAAGGAAAGCGCTCTTCGGGCGCCGCTGAGGCTGCTCCTGCGACGAGCACATCAGCTCCCGCTGCGGAAATTTTGCCCTTCATGCCAGACGAGAGCGCCTTTGCGGGCCTACGACAGAAAATCGAACAGCGTTTGAAGACCCAAAATCAGAGCGCCGGGAAAGGCAAGAAGGATAATACCAAGCCGCCAGCTCCTACCGCCAATGCTTTCGCAAACAAAGGAAAGCAATATCCCGCCAAGCCCAGCCGCCCTCAGGATTCTGCGCAAGGCAAGAAGCGGGATCGCAGCGGCGAGGTGATTGCTCGGGAGCAGAACAAGGGTGGAATGAACAAGCAAGAAAAGCCTAAAGTTGGCAAGAAGAGCAACGACGACGAAACACTGCGCCAAGAAATTCTAGCCATGGGTGGTACCGAGGAGGATCTTGATCTTCTTGCTGGTGTCGACTCCGAGTCTGAGGTTGAGGGCGAGTCCGGCAAGGTTGACGATGATCTTCGGAAGCAGCTCTCTAGTATGTTGGAGGCTTCAGGGCACGTCGTGCCCGAGGATCTAGCAGATGATGAAGTCGAGGACGTCGAAGAGGAGATAGAGAGCGAGGATGATATTGAGAACAGCGAGGACGATGCAGAGAGCAGTGGGCCGGAATCTGACATCGAGGAAGCTCCCGCTCCGAAGTACGAAGCTACGGTACCTAAGGAGTATTTGAAGCTGGTAAGTTGTGGACGCCCTAGCATCACAGCGCTTTTGCTAATATGATCATTATAGAATGTTCTTCCTCGGTCCGACTGGTACAATATCCCCATGCCATCCGCCGCCAAAGACACGAAACAGATGAATGCCTTGCCCCGCCACCTGATGGAGCGCGTTCACGAGCTGGCCAACAAATTGCTGCAGGAGGAAAATGAGGAGTATGCGGCAGCTCAGAGAGCATCTGCTTCTTCTTCCCACAAGTTCTACTCGACCATTATGGCGTCCGGTACCCTGAGCGATAAAATTTCCGCCTTGACTCTTAACGTTCAAGAGTCACCTCTTCACAACACCAAGGCACTGGAGACCTTGATTAGTCTCGGAAAGAAGCGTAGTCGTGCGCAGGCAGTTGAAGTTCTGCGATCATTGAAGGATATGTTCGCACAGGGTACCTTGCTTCCCAGCGACCGACGATTGAAGTCTTTCACTAATCAGCCTGGCCTCGTCGCTGCATTCCAAGGCGCCGGTGGGCGGTGGAACGAGAAGGACCCTCTTCCAGGTGGTTTGAAAAAGAGCGAGCTGATTGTGTGGGCCTTTGAGAACATCGTTAAAGATCAATTCTTCGAAGTCATCAAGATTCTTGAGATTTGGTGCAATGACGAGATCGAATTCTCGCGGACCCGAGCCGTCAGTTATGTCTACGAACTTCTCAAGGAGAAACCCGAACAGGAGACCAATCTTCTGCGACTTTTGGTCAATAAGCTCGGAGACCCGGGCAAGAAAATCGCCTCTCGGGCATCATACCTGTTGCTGCAACTCATGCAGTCGCATCCTATGATGAAGCCGATCATCATCAAGTCAGTGGAAGAAGTGCTGTTCCGCCCCGGCCAGAGCTCCCACGCCAAGTACTACGCCGTTATTACTCTGAACCAGACCATCTTGAGACTGAAGGAAGAAAAGGTGGCTGGCCAGCTCCTGGACATCTACTTTGGACTGTTCCTCGTGCTTTTGAAGCCCACCCATCAGGACAAGGCTGATTCAAACGGGAAGCCCGCTCCCAAGGGCAAGCCTGCCCCCAAGGGGAAGTACAACAAGCATGGAAAGGGGTCTAAGGGCAAAGGCGACGACGATGCTGCCAAGGGACAGGCCCAGGACGACGAGATGCGGGAAAAGCTGATCTCTGGTGTCTTGACCGGTGTCAACCGTGCCTATCCTTTCACTGACTCTGATTCCGAACGGTATGTTTTTGTTCACACTCTATTCCTCCACGCAATGTACTAACTTATCCTAGCATGTCGAAGCACCTCGACACCTTGTTCCGTATCACGCACTCCTCGAACTTCAACACCAGTATCCAAGCTCTGATGCTGATCCAGCAACTCACGGTAGCTAACCAAGTCTCCGGCGATCGCTTCTACCGCACTCTGTACGAATCTTTGCTCGACCCCCGCATTGCCACCTCATCAAAGCAATCTCTCTACCTCAACCTTCTATACAAGGCTCTCAAGAATGATCTGAACGTCCGCCGAGTCAAGGCCTTCGTGAAGCGTCTTGTTCAGGTACTTGGCATGCACCAGCCCTCTTTCATCTGCGGTGTCTTCTTCATGATCCGTGAGCTCGAGAAGACCTTCACTGGCCTCTCATCCTTGGTTGATCAGCCAGAGGAGAACGATGATGACGATGAAGAGGTCTTCCGTGACGTCCTCGATGAGGATGACGAACAGCCGGAGCCTGCTCCTGTTGTCGAAGCCAAGAAGCAGAACAACGTATACGATCCTCGCAAGCGAGACCCTGAGCACAGCAATGCCGAACGGAGCTGTCTTTGGGAATTGCTGCCTTTCACCACTCACTTCCATCCTTCCGTCTCTCTTAACGCTACCAACCTGCTTGAGCACAAGCCCATGAGTGGCAAGCCAGATCTGACTCTGCACACTCTCACTCACTTCCTCGACCGTTTCGTGTACCGCACGCCCAAGGCCAACGCCAGCTCCCGCGGTGCTTCTATCATGCAACCTCTGGGTGGCGGTGAAGTCGCCGATCGCTTGGTGGAGGCCGGCAAGAAGGCAGAGAACCAGCTGCCTCTCAACACCGAAGCCTTCTGGAAGAAGAAGGCTAACGATGTTGCCGCCGAGGATGTCTTCTTCCACGAATACTTCACTCGTGTCAACAAGGACAAGGAGAAGGTTCGCTCCAAGAAGAGCAAGGACGTTGACGCCGAAGATAACTCCGACGCAGGTCTTAGCGAAGACGAGGACCAGATCTGGAAAGCGCTTGTCGACTCTCGCCCCGAGTTGGAAGCCGACGAGGACAGCGACGACGATTTGGACATGTCCGATTTGGAATCTGCCTTGGACTCCGACGAAGATGGCGAAGGCGACGAGGACGATTCCGACGGCGGTGTCATCTTCAACGACGAGTCCGATGTTCCCTCCGACGAGGAAATGGCCGAGTTCAGCGATCCCGAGGAAGCCGCGCCCCCAGCCAAGACCAAGAAGGCCGCCAAGAAGCCCTCCAAGGAAGCCGAGGAGGACTCCGACGACTTCGATATGGATGTGTCGGACGACGATGCCTTCATCGACAGCGACGAGGACCTGCCTTCGGATATGGAATTCGGTGGAGTCGATGTCGAAGAGCCCGAAAAGCCTGCCGATGCTGCTGCCCCCGAGTCGAACCGCAGCAAGCGCCGCAAGCTCAAGCAGCTTCCCACTTTCGCCTCCGCAGAGGACTACGCTGCGCTACTGGCGAACGAGGACTCCGATGTGGGTATGTAATCTGTTTATTCTTGCACAAAGAGAGTTTGATTATTTCTTACCCCCCGTGGGGGCCAAAATTCCTGTTTTGCATCTGGAGTTGTTACAGGTTGCACACATTCTGCTTATTCCTTTCTTTTCATTGTTATCTATATCTCTATCCTACTATCTATCTAGGTATTCCGTCCATGGACGCAGTCAATACAAGCTCTTTGGAATACACCGTCTGTCTGGGCATAGACCAAGACTGCCGATCTAAAAACCAAGCCTTACCCCTCCCTCTCTAAGCAAAAGCACGTCCTATAGGACAGCTCTGGGAGTCCAATCAAAGGGATCGCTTTATACTGCTGAATTTAGGGTTCAGCAATGTAGCAAGGGGTTCTCCGTACATACTCTCCATCGTAAATATCTCAAAATATACATATTGTAGTCTGTACTGCATGTCTCATAATGCCATAGGCAACATATTAAAGATGGCATCTAAATAAGCTCAGATCTGTGTGGCTTGAAAGCCCCTTAAATCCCTCGACGCCATCGCTGCGGGTTCGCACGCAAGCGGCTGCTGGAGCCGAGGGCCAGAACGTTCAATGTTTATTGATTTTATATGCGATGCTTCTATAGTTTTTTTTTTGTTGCATACAGTATGAGAGTACCATGCTAGATATGTAGAAAACATCTCATATGTACAGAGTAGCATAGGTGCGTATCACCTATCCTTGAAGCCTAGGCAAGGATCCCCGGGGCCCAACTAGACCATGAGTCAGCTGCACGTGGTATATATGCCTCAGGCACCAATCAAAGTCAATGTTGACAATTTGCAGATCCTTCCTTTCACAGCAAAATCGTTGAAATCCCTGATCAAAGATACGATGCCTCGATCAAATATACCATGTTCCACTATTCCACGCCGAACCCATGTTCTCGGGGGCATGGTATGCATGGATTCAAATCCTGACCTGGCCTGAATGGATTCATTCGACAACAGCCATCCGCATGCGGGGCCGCCACAATCCACCAGACGCATAAAATAACGAGAATGATATGCTATGCGGGCGAAACCGACTTTGCCCAAGTGGGTTTACATTCTGAAGCTCCAATCAATGGCAGTCTCAGCTCGTGGCCCCCTTGGAAAAAAAAGCGGATTTGGGGTGTCCGTGGATTTTGATATCAAAAAGAGAAAAAAGAAAAAGAAAAAGGGCGTACTTTGTACAGCAAATCATTTCCATGGACAAGAAGGGATTTCCATCAAGTCAAATGGACTAGATCCAACTTCCATGATTCCTAATGCTTGACATCAGGTCCGATCCCCTAAACTCCCCAAGTCCCTTGGCACAACCAAGCGTAAGCCACGGCTTAGCCTTCGCCTATTGCGGCTGAGACCTGGCTCCAACAACGTCATACTTCTTATTTTTTGTCTGGTTTACCATTTTATTTTATTTTATTTTCCTTCCGGATCTCAAAAGACCAGTGGGGAACGTCGGAGATGACGGTATTCTCCAGATACCATAATTACCATGCTATGTGATGCGATCGCGCCATACATGGTATTCTAGTATACCGACTTCTACTAGTTTTTTTTTTTTTTTCAATTTTATTCTCTCTCTCTCTTTTCTTTTGATCTCTTTGATCTCTTCTTCTTCCCATCCGGTCCAGTCGAGAATTGCGTTCAATTCAGGGAATACTACCCCAGGTACCCGCATTTGCCCTAATCCGTCCATCTCTGATCGCTTGTTCCAACCCGTCGATCACCTCCTCAGATTTGATCATTTGAGCGTAAGTATCTAATCAGTGCATCAGTCCAAAGAAGAAACATAAACACGAAAAAAAGGGACACAATCCGCTCACACGAGACCAGTATCCGATCAATTATCTTCTCGAGCATTACATGCATCTGCAGATCTTCAACTCTCCTCTCGACTCCACCGAGTTCCGACAAGCGCGGTTCCTCCGCTCTTTAACATAAAAATGGCTGTGTCAAAAGAATCGCCAAATCCTGCCGGCTGGGACCATGACCGGGAGCACGACCTCACCCCCGAGCTGTCTGACAAGTCCGAGCAGGATCCCAAGCTGAAGGACTTCGACATCGAGGGCCAGGGCCGCCGTGGCTCGCAACATGTCGCTCCCATCGACTCGTCGTCAACGACGGAAAGCATCGGTCGCCAGATTGACATGGAGTCGGAGAACACAATCAAATACCGCACGTGTAGTTGGCAAAAGGTGCGCTTCGTTTGGATAAGGAAGTTGGGAGTTGATTGACTAATCTTTTTTTCACAGACCGCTGCATTGCTTTTCTCCGAGTATATTTGTCTGGCTATTATGTCCTTTCCCTGGTCATATTCCATTCTGGGTCTGGTTCCCGGTTTGATCCTGACCGTGGTTATTGCTGGCATTGTCCTGTACACTTCGCTGATTACCTGGTATGATATCCTGCTCAATGGCTGCGAGCCCTGGTATAAGCCCTGATGCTAATATTTGCATAGGAGATTCTGTCTGCGACACCCAGAAGTCCGCGACGTTTGCGACATCGGTCAGTATCTGTTCTGGGACTCCAAGATTGCGTGGTGGGCCACAGCAGTCATGTTCCTCCTGAACAACACTTTCATCCAGGGCCTGCACTGTGTGGTGGGTGCCCAGTACTTGAACACGATGTCCGGCGGGGCAGTATGCACAGTCGTCTTCTCAATGGTCGTCGCCATCATTTCATGGGGTTTCTCACTGCCCCGTACATTCAGCACGCTGTCCAAAGTTGCAACCCTCTCGGCATTCTTCACCTTTGTCTCCGTCGTCCTGGCTGCCGTGTTCGCTGCCGTCGAAGACCACCCGGCAGGATACTCCGCTGCACTGGGAGAACCCACTGTGCTTGTCGTCCCTGCCAAGGGCACGACATTTGTCAAGGGCATGAATGCCTTTTTGAACATTAGCTACACTTTCATCGGCCAAATCACCCTTCCCAGTTTCATCGCCGAGATGAAGGAGCCCCGTGACTTCTGGAAGTCCGTGACAGCCGTGACAATCGCCGAGATCATCGTCTTCAGCGTCGTCGGCGCGGTCACCTACGTCTACGTCGGTAATCAGTACATGGTTGCGCCAGCCTTCGGCTCGATCGGCGACGACGTGTTCAAGAAGGTCTCCTTCTCGTTCATGATCCCGACTATCATTTTCTTGGGCGTGCTGTATGCCTCCGTCTCAGCCCGTTTCATCTTCTTCCGTCTGTTCGAAGGCACTCGCCACAAGGGCAACAACACTGTCGTTGGCTGGGCTGCTTGGGGTGCAATCCTTGCTGCACTTTGGCTCGCGGCCTTTATCATTGCCGAAGTCATTCCCTTCTTCTCCGACTTGTTGTCTATCATGAGCGCCCTCTTTGATTCCTTCTTCGGATTCATTTTCTGGGGTGTCGCTTATATCCGCATGCGCGCTGAGGATCACGGACCCCGTTTCTTTATGGTCCGCGGAATTCGGGGCTGGCTCGGATTCATTTTTAATGTCTTCTTAATTATCGTTGGTTTCTTCTTCTTGGGACCTGGAACATACGTAAGTGATGAACCCTTGTCTGGCCTGCTTTGGCTTGTTCTTGTTTTTTCTTGTGCTCTTGCTAACAAATATTTATTCCAGGCTGCTGTCATGTCCGTTGTTACCAGCTACGCGGACGGCGCCGTCGGCGGTGTTTTCACCTGTGCCAGCAACGGACTGTGAACACCCCGCAGGGCGGGGATTTTGTAATGTTTCTTATCTTCATCTTCACATTTGGATCTCTTATGCACGTTGTTTCCGATCTACCGGGCCACAGATCCCGGAGACTTTATGACTGTGATGACCGAGAAGGCAAGGTGGCGGATACTCATGGATTCTACATACCACTTGACCACCTTTGGGATATTTGGAATTGTTTTTCATGATGCGGATTCCGTCGCAGGCTTTCAATTGCTCTGTATAGCTTGGCGGAAAAGAGCCTGGATCTTGGGATTTGCTCCCCCTATATGTATATTTTTACCCCTGCATTCTTTGCAGCAGTTGGCATCTTTAATTGAATGTAGGCGATCGGCTTGGAGACTGCAATTAGCTCTCCGGCTTTGATTCGCCATCGCCGCGGCAATACTCCGATGGCCTTTTGGTCTGCCAATAAATGTAGTCCTGTACCTGAGTTGTACAGGAACACAATCGCCACCGATGGAAAATGTACGATAATCCACCGATTGTCATACAAACTTCTATCCTATGTTAGAATAGGCTAATGATATAGTCAGTCTAGAACTATATCGCCGTCAGCATAGAACGTCCGAATCGGGCAACCAGCTACTCCCCGATCGCCTATCACCACGTGATTTTCCCGTGATGCTTCCCCGACGGTGAATTGGTGACTTCGTGCGGTTCGTTTCTTTCTCTTTTCTCTCTTCATTTGTCAATTCCTTTCCTACAGCATTGATTCGCCATGTCAAGCGTCCGTATTCTCACACGAGGTGTTGACCTCGCCGCCGCGAGGGCCGCTACCCTCAACCTTCCCCGCGCCTCTATCGGCTCCACTATACTTCGGCGGGAGCTCTCCTCCGCGGCTATCGTGCGACCAACAGTCGTCCGGTCATTGAAAACCAATACCCCAGTCGCGGGCGTAGCTTCGCGTGCTGCGAACCAGGCTGTTCGCTATGCCTCTAGCTCCAGCGAGCCCCTCAGCAAGACACAGCTCTATGACTTGCACGTGGAGCACGGTGCCAAGATGGTGCCTTTCGCCGGGTTCGATATGCCTTTGCAGTATGCGGATTTGAGCCATGTAGAAAGCCACATGTGGACTCGCGAGAAGGCCAGTCTTTTCGACGTCAGCCACATGTAAGTGAACCGTCTCCGAGCCAAAACAAACCCGCAATGGCTAACCAAGTTCCCCATCTATAGGGTCCAGCACCAACTCAGCGGCCCCGGAGCCAGTGATCTACTAAAGAAGGTGACTCCTTCCTCAGTAGACAAGCTAGCACCGAACACCTCCACCCTCTCCTGCCTCCTCGAAGAAGGCACCGGCGGCATGGTCGACGACTGCGTGATCACACGCCGCACCGAAGACAGCTTCTACTTCGTCACGAACGCCGGCCGCCGCACAGAGGACCTGGCCTTCCTAACCGCCGAGATCGACGCCTACCGCTCCAAGCACGGAGCCGACAGCATCAAATGGGAGATCCTCGCAGACCGCGCGCTGGTCGCGCTCCAAGGACCCCTCGCCGCCTCCGTCCTCCAACCGCTCATCCACACCGCAAACACCCCCTCTTCCGAAACAGACCTAAGCACCCTCTACTTCGGCAACTGCCGCGAGCTGTACCTCACCCTCCCAGACGGCAGCGCAACCGCACACCCGCTCCTCATCTCCCGCACCGGCTACACCGGCGAAGACGGCTTCGAGATCTCAATCCCCACTTCCGGTGCCCCATCCCTCCCCCGACAAGTCACCGAGCTCCTCCTCGCCGACAACACCAAATCCCGTCTCGCTGGTCTGGCAGCCCGTGACTCCCTCCGTCTCGAGGCTGGCATGTGTCTCTACGGTCACGATATCTCTACCGCGCAGACCCCGCCCGCCGCGGCCCTTGGATGGGTTGTCGGTCGTGATCGTCGCGATCCTGCCACTGCTACCTTCAACGGTGCTTCTATTATCCTTTCCCAACTCGCCAGCCCGAAGACTATTCCCCAGCGCCGTGTCGGGCTTTCCGTTGAGAAGGGTCCCCCAGCTCGTGAGGGCGCTCTCGTTGTCGATATCTCTGACCCCGCGAACCCCGTTGAGGTCGGCGTTGTCACTTCCGGTCTGCCCAGCCCGTCGCTTGGTGGTGCTAATATTGCTATGGCGTATGTCAAGCAAGGGCTTCACACAAAGGGTACCGAGCTCGCTGTTAAGGTCCGCAATAAGGTCCGCAAGGCTACTGTTGTTGGTATGCCTTGGATTGCGAGCAAGTTCCACCGTCCTCCCCAGTAGGGGATCAATGATTTACTCTTCTATTTTTAAATTGTGGTTTGTGCTTTTCAGTTTTTGGTCCCTTCTGAAGTGGAGGGACTCGTGCGAAAGACTAGCGTTGAGATGATTCTATTATTTGGCCTTTGTATATATGCTAAATGACCCTTTTCTAAAAACAATTACAAGTTACAAGCAAGAATTATATATCCAAGGCAGTCGAATGAATACTGCTATAAGGATAAACTACCTAGTTACCGAATTTAGAGTAAAAGAAAACAGCTACCAACAAGTAGCAGAGCCCCAAATCAACCCAAGCTCCCTGTATCCACATGACCATCTCCAACCCTACGGATATGATGATCAAGATGCAAAGCATGCTTCGATGCGCCAGAAACAGCACCAATCTGCCCACTCTCAACAACACTCTCCCACCTACGGTCCCTCACAGCCCCATCACCACGAACACCCCCAGTCTCTGGCGCCAAAGAAGGAGGCAAATCCTCGACCTTAGTTCCCCAATCACCCTCCTCCTTCCCAAGAACAAGAACCAACTCCCTGCCCTCGGTAAAGAAATCATGTCCAATCCAATTCCTCGTCCAAGGCTTCCCATCCAGCGTAGCAGACCGAATAAACCCATTTCCACCAGCAGCAGCACCAGTAGCATTGGGTGTGTTATACTCAGCCCAGTTAGTCGTCCTCACCGTTGCCGTTTTCCCCGTCAGCGGTGAAACAATACTAACGGTTTCGAAGAACGGTACTGTGAGTAAGTACACGTCCTGTCCTGGGTTCGGGAATAATCCCATCATCGCCATGGCGACGAATGAGCCCATTGCGCCTGAGTCGTCGTTGCCTGGTAGTCCGGCTGGAGTGGGAGAGAAGTAGTCGGGGATATAGGCGCGCACGCGGGAGGTGGATTTTGCTGGACGGCCGGCGTAGTGGTATTGGAAGACTGTTAGGAAGGCGGGCTCGTTGCCTATGTAGGTTATGTTTTGGTCATGGAGGTAGTCGAGGCGGGTGACAAATTCGGTGGGGCCGTTGAGGAGGGTTATTAGGGTTTGCATGTCGTGGGGAACGAAGCTGGCTGGTGTTAGAATGGGTTAGGGATAGAAGTGGGAGGGAAGCTTACAATTGATACTCCCAGATGCTGGATTCGAATGTTTCACCTGCGGTGTTCTGCAGTGAGCAGGCGTGTCCACTCTGATCGATGTTCGAGCATGCGAGGGGATCTTGGACACCCCATGTTCCATTCAGATGTTTGGGCTGGAAGAAACCGGTGAAGCTAGTGTCTTTTCCTTTCAAGAGAGAAGTTTGGTCTTTCTTGAATAGGTTTTGCCAGTATCGGGATCTTCTCTCGTACCGCTCTGCATCAGCCGTTTTGTTCATGCGGCGAGCCATTTGGGCTATGGCGAAGTCGTTGTACGAGTACTCGAGTGTGCGTGAGACACTGCGCGTCATTGTGCCGAAACCCTCGTAGTCGAAGTCTTCCACGGGTATATAGTGTAGATCCTTCCAGCTGCGTAGACCGCCGCGGCCTTCGCTGGACCAGTCGTATGGCTCCTCCTCGGCGTCCTTTTGCACAGCTGCGTACCCGGCATCCCAATCAATACCCCCTCTAAGGCCTTTCAGGTAGACATCTGCTAGGACGTTGTCGGCGTTGGAACCGCCCTGTGTATGTCCTTTGCACAGTGACATGCGGCAGTCCGGTAGCCAGCCTAGATGGCGCTGGGTATCGATAAGTGAGCGCACCATCTGAATTACCGAGGAAGGATCGAAGATCGTGAGGAATGGGATCTGGGAACGGAAAGAATCCCAAAGACAATAGAACGAATCGAAGTAAGGCTCGCTGCTCTGCCAGAGCGGGTTCTCGCCTGTGTAGTTCTGAGGGTTGATCATAGTCCTATATATTCCACTGTAGAAATTGGACAGAACGGACGCATCGATGTTTGTTCGTGAGACACGGATCGGACGCATCTTTTCGGTCCATTGGTCGATTGATACCTGGCGGGTTGCATTGAAGTCAAAGTGTGGAATCTCAGTTTCGGCGTGAACGCAAGCTTGCTCTGTGCTCATGAAGCTGACGCCAACTCGAGCGAGGACCGTATTGTCCTGGGAAGGCTTGAAGCGGACAAATCCACCACCCTATGCAATTACGGTCAGTCATCTCTGTATACAAGAAGAAAAGCTCATCAACTCACTGGAAGCGGGTACCCATTGATACTGCGCGATATTTTCAAATCATGAACACCAGCACTAGCACGAGAATTGACAAAGATACCACTATCTCGCTGTGCTGCAGGGCTTGCGAAGTCCGCACAGAAATGCAAGACATACGATCCCGATCCAAAGCTAGGAGCGAAGCGCGCATCACCGGTCATTCGGCCCGTTTTGCTATCCACCGAGATAGTCGCATTGTCCTGACGGGAGTTCGATAGATCGGTGAGATCCAGCAAGATCAATGGGCTGGTGCTTTTATCATTTGGGAACTGGAAGCGAAACAAGGATGTATGATGCGCAGTTGTCATATCAACCCGGACCCCCGATGCCAGCTCTATAGCAAAGTATCCGGGGTGCGCCTGAACCGAGTCGGACTTGTACTTTATCTTTCGTTGGTTCTTTGGGTAAATACAGCCATTCACATCGTCGCCGGCACATTTTGCATAGGGAAAGAGTGGGAAATTGCCTAACGAAGGACTGCCTCCAGTGCCAGAGTCGTGCATGCTGGAGAATCCGGTGACGCTGCCGCCCTCGTGGGCGAAACCTCCTTGGTTGCTTTCTGAGTCTGTGTCGGCAACGGCTTTCGCCATGCCGTATGGCAGGGAGGCACCTGGGAAGACATTTCCTGGGAGAATTGGTTGGTGTGAAGTTGGAGTTATTTAGTTGTTCGAACTTACCTCCGTTAGCACTGCCAATCAAGGGATTGATGTATTGTAGGACATCATAATCTTCCACTGGAGGGATATTTGTAGCGTTGACTAGGAGACGACTGGTTAAAAATAGCGATAGTAATAAATATGGCGGCATTTTCTAGGTTGAATAAAGATGATTGAGCGCGGGAAGGTCTGCTATTTACATATGTAGATACATACTGTATGCACCTCCTTCATCCCGCGCCTGCCTGGTATGCATGCCCCTGGCGATCCCTGTTGATCCCTGTCTATTGCATTCCGCTGCATATTCCCGTATATTAATCCGGGGATATGTCTCATGTTGTAGTGCAAGTATTGGAGGCTGGGACTCGTGTACCCGGATTGATAGGATTGAGAAACAGCCCAAGACAAGATTGATATGCGCAAAAGTATTTTTATGTCTTCACCTCCACAAAATTAAACCATAGTGTAACATATGTCACAGATTAGGTATCGAGTAAATAAAAGCTAGCATGTATGTCGTCTGCTAGATGTGGCTTCGCCATATACTTTATTTGCAAGCCCGGACGCCGTGTATTTTCGAAGATAGAGAAACTAAGGATCTGGTGAGATACTCGGATTAAGTCAATAGCTGTGTGTATAGACCGGTATTCAAACGTTAGAAGGCAACCAGGTAGACTATGAGAAACCCGAAGGAGATGCATAGAGTTGAGAAGGTGAAAAGGAAAAAGCCGAATATCGAAGAAAAGAAAGCTGTATCTCTTCTGGCTATGATGATTTGAGAGACATTGCCTCCAGGCCACCGTAGAGGCCTTTGCACATCTTTCTCTCATCTCTTCGTCTCTCTTTCACATCGTTTCTTTTCGACTATGGCGTTTTCTGGAAGTTTACATCTGCCCCTTATAAATGTCAAATTACTCTTATACGCCGAAAGTGCCTTCAGTCTCATAGCGCGATTGATACCACACGATTCGAAAGTTTGCCATAGTATATAGTGTTGATATATAGGGCTATGAAGAATATCCACTACATACGGAGTACTCCGTACACGTGTATTGCGATTAATTTGAAATTTATAGAAAGAATAAGAAATAGCAACCTTATAATCAATAATCAATAATCAATATAACCAGCCCTGGAGTTATGAACATAAAATCTCGGTGAAGCTGGAGATGCCGAGGCAAAACCAAAATCCACTTGAACCTCAACCACTGATTTCTCAACAAACTTCGCCTTCTAGATCTCCATAGATTCGAATCTTTTTTGTTAATTCTCACTTATAATTTATGATGTTCCGTCGATCTTTTAAATCTCTTCGCATTTCCTCTCCATCTACCTCTCCATCGCGACTGCCTACGCGCAACTCTTTCTCCGTTGCCCCGAAGCGACCTTATAGCCGGTCTTACTCTACCGGTAATATATAAAACAGCCTACCCCATTTGCAATAGAAGAAACTAACTCAATAATCACAGAATCCACCTCTACCCACCCATTACCACCCCAGCGCTCCCGTCTCCGCCGCTTCATCGGCTTCACCTCAATCGCGGTCTTCGCATTCACCATCGGACTAACCTACCAAACCAACCTCACCCTCTCACGCATAATGGCCACCCCAACCGAAGAAGAGACCCTCACGTCCTTCATCGCCACCGATCCCATGACCTCCAAAATCGACACCACAATCCGCACCCACCCCGTCGCAGAAGCCCTCCGCGCAAACTCCGACTTCTCCGAATCCCGCCCACACCTCACAATCCCAGAGCCCCTGCGCTTACGCAACCTGACCGCCGGAACGCTGGCTGGACCGGGGAAGATCGTCGTGCCGCCGTATGTATTCAGCGAGCGCGACGGCAAGTCCATGGTCTCGCTGATGTATCTCGGTGGTGATGTCTGCGGTCACCAGGGGATTATTCACGGTGGTCTACTGGCTACATTGTTAGATGAGGGTCTGGCGCGTTGTTGTTTCCCTGCGCTGCCGAATAAGGTGGGTGTGACGGCTAATTTGAATATTGATTACCGTGCTCCTGCTATGGCGAATCAGTATGTTGCGCTTCGGGCGGAGACGGTTAAGGTTGAGGGTCGGAAGGCGTGGGTGGAAGGTCGAATTGAGACTCTTCCCATTGATGGGACAGAGCCGGTTGTTTTGGTTGAGGCTAAGGCTTTGTTCATTGAGCCTCGACAAGCTGCTGTAAGTTAGGTATTGACTTTTTGGACTTTTCGGTGGCTAATTTTTCCTAGGCACTTTCGAGTCTTTACAAAGTGGCGTGAAGAAATTTCAGGTTCCTGTTCCTGGTTCCTGATTGGGGTTAGAATTTGTAAATATTGCATTCTACCTATACAATTTTATAGACTTAATAGACTGCAGAAATATACTAAGTACTGAAAGACTATAAGAAGAAGAAGAAGAAGAAGAAGAAGAAGACTATAAAAATTAAAATGCCAAGCTATGGCGACACCACTATCCACCCCGCAATGATCATATCTTCAGTGACGCGGCCCTATAACTTTGGCATTTTCAACTTTTCATTCTTTCTTTTCTTTTCAATTATTCCATATACCTCCAAAATGTCTAGGTAAGTCCAAATAACCCTCAATTCCAACCCTAAACCCCAATCTAACAAAAATTAGCAACATCACCTTCCACGCCAGCGCCCTGACCCGCAACGAGCGCACCGAGTTGCGTAACCAGCAAGGTCTCACAATCTGGCTGACTGGCCTCTCCGCCTCCGGCAAGTCCACACTCGCCGTCGAACTGGAGCACCAACTCGTCCGCGACCGCGGCGTCCACGCCTACCGTCTGGACGGCGACAACATCCGCTTCGGACTGAACAAGGACCTTGGATTCAGCGAAGCCGACCGCAACGAGAACATCCGTCGCATTGCCGAAGTTGCCAAGCTATTCGCCGACTCCAACTCCATCGCAATCACTTCTTTCATCTCCCCCTACCGGAAAGATCGTGACACTGCCCGCGAGCTGCACGAGGCTGTCACCCCCGGCGAGCAGACCGGTCTTCCTTTCGTTGAGGTCTATGTTGATGTCCCCGTTGAGGTTGCTGAGCAGCGCGACCCCAAGGGTCTGTACAAGAAGGCCCGGGAGGGTCTTATTAAGGAGTTTACTGGTATTTCGGCTCCTTATGAGGCGCCGGCTAACCCTGAGGTTCACGTTAAGAACTATGAGTTGCCGGTTCAGGATGCTGTGAAGCAGATTATTGACTACCTTGATTCCAAGGGTTACTTGCCTGCCAAGAAGGAGTAAGCTCTTGGGATTGGGATGTATCTATGGATTTACATGAAAGAGTCCTGTACAGCGGATATGGTGTTTTTGTGCTTGATTCCCCTCCCCGCTGGCTGTATATACTATGTGGACAATATAGATCGCTTTTGCATATTGCATTTAGAGGAGATGGGATCTGATCCTTTCTCTATTCGCTTGAATGCCTGTTCATTGTTGAAACGAAGAAAAAAATCCAATGCTAGTTTGTGCTAGATGTACCAAGGTGGTATATTTACGTGTCTTCTCGAAATTTTGTATCTCCTGCGATGCCTCAAATAGGCAACCTTAGTTGAACTCGAATTCATAAAACACATACGGCGTGTAGTCTGCGCTGCCCTCACCACCCGGGTGCATCTCGCCAGGATCATCCCGCTGCATACGACCCTTCTTGTCCCGTCCAAAGGCATTGCCTGCCAGATACGAGTATTTATTCTCGAGGTTCTGCTTTGCGCGGTCTACTTGCTTGGTAGTTTGTGTCTGTAGAAAGAGCAAAGAAAGTCAGCCCATGTCACCGTAAAAGCCAAAAAGCAGAAGCAGAAAGAACATACCCGGACCAAAGCACAGACGAAATCCAACGGCAATCCATACCGCAGTACCGTCTCAACAAACACTCTCAGAACCAAAATATGAATCCAGACCATAACAGCCTCACTCCAAGCCGTACAAGCGAGTCGCAGCGTCTCACCCCATACCTTACGCTCGTCACCACCAACGCGCTCAACCTCCTTGCGCTCCTCCTCCTTTCCACCCTCGACATACTTAAAGTCGCGCGGGATCCACTTTTGCTCACGGCACTTATGCACGAACTCGGTGCTGTGCTTCTTGAACGCTGTCACGGCGTACAGCGTGAACTCGCTGTCGGAGGCGACCAGCTGGGCAGAGCGTGGGACCACCATCGGTGCGACGGTCTCGTAGGTCTTGAGGAAGTCTTTTACTAACTGGACGGGCACGGCAACGAGGTGGGTTTCGATGTATTCGGAGTCCTGGATGATTGATTTCGGGTCGACCACTGAGGCGAGGGACTTGGTTGAGAGGTTGCCTCTGCGTAGAGCGCATTAGTTCTGGTTCTCGCACGATACATTCATACATCGCAGTGTCCGTCGCAGTCAACGTACGTTTGTTTGCGCTGCAGTGTGGACAGCGTGTTCTTGACCTGGTTATATTGGGAGTACTTGAATCGGATGTCGTTGTCGATGCTGGATGCTTCCTACAGTCAACAAAATCATTAACATCCACCTCCAAGCCAGACAGTGACCTCATTTCCATGTGCGGCGCAACCTACCTTCTGCAGCATATCAATCAGCTCCGCCAAGGACTTATCAGCCCTGTACTTGACTTTGTCCCATTGGAAAGTACGCAGGTACTGATCGACTGGCTCTGTAGGCAGTCAGAACCTGGAATCCAGAGATATCCCCAAGACTGTTTTTCCCCTCCACAGCCAGATCAATAAGCCGGAGACGTACTATCGTTGACAACCTTCATCTGCTCAATTTGCGTCTCGTCCTCGACGATGTTCTTCAACGCATCGCTGACCTTGGCAACGACACTCTGGCACGAAGCCTCGAGCTTGGACAGCTCGTCTGCTTGCTGGACGAGGGCATCTAGCGTGCCGATCTTGAACTCGGGGATTGGGAAGGAGGTAGCGGAGCCATTGTCCGGGGAGACGGTGGCCGAGACTGCTTCGAGGGCTTCGTCGCGGTGGTGCGAGGGGACGATGGAGGTTGGGAGGGAGAGGAGGAGGTATTTGCTTGGTTTGGACATGGTTGATTATGTTCGGGGAATTCAAGGTCGAGGGGAGTTGGGGTTGAGGGGGGAGCTCGGGTGGCCTCGATGTCGTAGGCGGTGGGTGCTTGGACCACATCTACACTTTTTACATTTACAACGTACAGAGTCATTTATGCTTCCCCAGAACTTGAGTAATCTGGTCATATTGACTGGAAATGATATAAAATACATTATATTCTCAATGTTTCCCCCCTACAGTGGTAAACAAATACTTTGCCGCAAACGTAGATCTCCGTGAAACAATTCCTAACCTTTCCATATATAACTTGAAATAATGTTCAATATCAAATCAAATATTCATGATATCATACTAGGAGTCTAACTAACGTATATGAATATCATTGCAGCTACTACAGCATTTCAGTTGAAGTGCTGTACAGAGATGCATAACGCTAGAAAACTCAATGCTCGCTCGGAGTAAGAAACAAACAAAACACCGACATGCCTCAAAGGACAGGAAGTGAACCACCCATAAGGAATTTTGGTCACCGGAACAGCCAGTGAGGCTAGGTTCAGCAAAGGCTGAGGAAATCAACTAGCTTCGAATCTGCAGAATATGTAGGAAAAAGTTGGGCATGAAGAAAGAAAAAGGCAAGGACAGGGTATCTGTATCAAGCGTGCAGCGCTGACCGTGAACCGAGTGAAGAAGTAGGAGTGGAGGGAATGGGAAGGAGTGGTATCTGTACAAAAAATAGGGGGAGGGGACAATGTTTTGGAAAAAAGAGCATGTAGGAATGACGAATGAACAACTCATGCTTTGACATCACGCCCTAGATCTGGGATGCGTGATGGTGCGATTGTGAAAGCTTGGATTGAATGTGAGGACTTGGGATGAAAAGTACTTTGACCCTAGCCCTGCATGCCCATGAAAACTTCCTGGCAGTTCTCCACCAGGAACTTGAGGACATCATTCTTCTTTTGGACGTCAGTCATCTCACGGGCGAGACTTTCAGGTCGCATGATTGTTGGTGCAAAGACCACGGCAACATTCTGACTGGTCATCAGATTCTCTTCATGGCGCTCGACGACGCGTCGGAGATGGAAAATGAGGAACTCCAGGACGTCGCGGTGCACGCGAGGCAACTCGAGTAGACTCTTCTGTAGGAGTTCAATTCGCGCGGACATAGGGCTAACCTCGGCAGAATCTATCACAAGCTCGTAAACTTCGTAAGTGATCAGGGGGTTAGGAAGTTTGCGGAAATATTGCTTCAAAGTAGAAGTGACAGCATGAATGTCGAGGTCAGGGTCAGAGATATCGTAATCAAATGGTGAGCGTTCAAAGCCTTCGCGAATAGTTTGGATGACTGAAGCGGCACCAGACTTGCGATAAATGCCTTCCATGTCCATGCCTGGTATTATTTGTTAGTATAACGAGCGACGGAATGACGACCGATATAACATACCTCGCAATTCAACTTCCTGGATACAGCGTGTGACGATGGCTGGAATGATGCTCTTTTCGTGTTCCATGCGAGCCTCAAGTTCGGTGCCGAAGAGAGCTGAAAGTCATTAGTTTATACTGATATCATCCTGAATGAGAGTATTGGGCACATACCATCAGCGGCAACTTCAGCCAACACAGGCACGCTGTCAGCTTGGGACATCTTTCCTCCCTGCTTGCCTCTCTGGTTTCCAAAGAACCCAAAGCCTTGGCGACTCGGGTCCTGAGTCTGGGAACGCGGTATACCACCACCACCCTCTTGTGGCTGTCCATCACTAGACATGAAGGCTCCCTTGAGGCCCTTGACACCTTTGGCGACGTTCTGTCCGCCCTTTTTCCAGTTGAACTTGCGAGGCTGACCCTTGCGGATGCTGACAACCTGGGGGCCTGGCACAACAGTAGCCGTAGCAGGCTCGGAATCCTCTGAAATGTGAGCAGTCGACATTGATCCTTGATACTCATTGGAGAAGGAAGGTTTCATCACTTCAATGGAGTTTGTGGACTGCTGTTTGTTGTGAGAGATGCCGAGACCGTTAGGTCGTGGTTGACCTTCTGTGGCTTTGTAGAGCTCTTGGATCTGGTGAACCAACTGATTGTTCAACTCAGCTAGCTGTGCGTTCTTCATAGACAATTGCTCAAATTCCTGGAAGCTCTTCTCCCTGCGGGTGTTCATGGCTTCCAGTTCCTCCGACAGGTCATTGCGCTTCTGCATAAGATCTTCAATTTGCGGGGCATACGAGTCTTTCAGTTTTTTAATGGACTCTGCCAGCTCGCGCAGGACATGGTTCGTAAGTTTGCCAAGGTCCAATGGCCCGCTGGTGCCATCACGCTTTTCAGCCTCCATATGATCAGTGAGAACCGTGAGCTCACGTAGAACGATCTCGCGCTGAGCGTCAAGAACGACCATGGTAGATCGCTTTTCAGAAAGCTCGGTGTTCACCTGCTTGACGTCTGCTGCGGTGCGAGCGGCTGATTCCAGCTCTGCAACTCGTTGGCGTTCTTTCCGCAGTTCGTTGCGAAGCCAAGCGATCTCTTCACTCTGTGACCCGGCGATGGGACTGCCCACATCCGTTCCGGCTATGCTTCGAGTGCTTGGCGATCGAGGGTTCTTCATATCTTTGCTCATCCGCACACTCTTCTCACTGAAGCTTCGACCATGGCGGACAGAGTTTGAGACGCGCCGCAGGAATGACTCGTTATTCTGCCCAACTGTGTCATCGCCACCGATGATGCGCGATAACTCTTCGTCCATAGAGAAGTCACCTCCGCTATTGTACCGTAGCAAGCTTGATGCGCCGGCGCCATCGTATGTGTTTGATTCAAGTAGTGCTGTGTTCAAGGGAGTAGGTTGAGTCGGCTGTTCGAAAGTGTCACTACGGAGCATGGGAGAGTCTCCATATTGCGATGATGCAGGCGATGTTCCGATCTCTTTCCTTGGAATTTGATGGAGCCTGCCTTCCAGTGAATCGCCGCGCTTTGGCAAATGCGGCAAGCCAGAGGTTGGAGAGCGCGCCGAATCCGTTGAGCCGTGGTCGTGAAGACGACGAAGCTCGTTCGAGGGACGAGCTGGAGCCGAAGTAACGCTATCCATAGGAATGTGTCGTTTTGTGTCACTGGAGAAGTCCTTTGATTTGGTGCTACCAGGGCTTGTAGCCCCAGAAAGATTGCTCGTTTCTCTGAAGCTGATCGGTATATCGGATGAGCTGCGAGGAGAGCCCGCCTTTCCAAGCTTAGACTCGGACACTGGTGCTTTATCGGGTGAATTGGCGTCGTTTCGTTCCCAACCCTTCTCCTGATAGGCAATATGGGGGGAATGATGTTCTGACGATTTTCGAGAAGTAGATTCTTGCAGATATTCACGGCCGTCGCGTGAGGCCCTGTGTGAACATTCACCGGATTGAACTTGATTGAAGTAGTCGCGGGTAGGCTCTTGCCGTGTCTGTGAGTGACCACGGGAAGAATTACCCTCAGCTGAAGGATCAAAGGCAAGAGGAATCAATAATTCACCACCATCTGCGTCAGTCTTGCGCATTGATTGACGACTGCTGCGATATGTGCTGGATGGAAGAAGAATGTCTGTGCGAAGAAGTAAGTAAGAGGGAACACAATGTTTATTTTATAGACGCGACAACAATAAGTATAGGCGGAGACAATGGAGTGGGAGAATAGTGGGCGGTGTATAGATCACGAGGGACAACAATAGGCATATTGTAGGCTTCGATGTTTGTACATCTAGGCTGCGAAGGGATTCCAGAGAGTTTCATACCTGAATCTGCTTGCTGATTGGAGGTTGAGCTTTCCGGCCTTTCGTCGTTTAGATCAGGCGTTTCCGCCATTCTATTAGGGTCAGGCGTGCCTGTATATTCACTAGGCTCCTCGTCCATTAATTGCGCTTCTTCAAGCAGGTGGGGAGGCAACGATGGCAAGGATTTGTCCAGCTTCACATTAGGCCCCGCTGGTTTTTTCGCACTACTGCCGCCAGCCTTCCTTTTTCTTCTTCGTGCCATTAGCGATTCATGACATTCCATGCAGAATATACCCTGTGAAGTGCGCGCATAGCGCAAGTTCTCAATCTTTCGCTTGCAGTTCCGGCATCGGAAACATTGCGCGCAGAAAGCCTGGTCTCCTGTCAAGATGGCCAAATCCTCGATCTTGTTGTTGCAGGAGCTACAACTATATGTGCAGTTGCTGCATATAAGTGATCCATCGCCCAAAAGGAGGAGGTGCGCGTCCGAGTCAAGTAGAGTGCTACATGTACTGCATCGGAAACAGTCGATGTGCCATCGGTTTCCAGCTAGCAGAAGTTAGTGACATGACAATATCCAAAAATAACTGCAGGTATCTGGCATACCAAGCTCAAACGCTTTCCCTTCTTCGAGAGTCTGCCGAAACAGTTAGTCAAGTCCTATCCCCTCGCTCCACATTGTGCCTACCTCTCCACAGCCCTTGCACGGGTAGGACTCGTCCAGCTCCATAGGAGACTCCGGGTAAGCGCCTTGGTTCTCCATGTCTAGATCCACTGTCTACCGCGCAAAATGTAAGGTCGACGGTCGTATATTGATGCTTGCGAATACAAGTCTGGCGGGTAGCGCAGACCAAGTCCAAAATCGTGTGTATACGGGCGATTCGTGATCGCTACGGAAGATCTCCCTTGCAGACACATGCGCCCTTGGTGCTAATTCCTTCAAGATGGGGTTTGTTGAGCGCAACCCACGTTGGAGGTTGAAATTAGGGAGATGGGACGTCGGTGCGGGTTTGGAGGGGGAGATGCAACAGGGGGTCCTGAAAGAACGGCGAAGAGTGGCTGAACCTGCAGAATACCGAAGCATTAAAAAAACGTGATCCAACACTAGTTTTAAGCGTAAGACACCAGTATTCCCCATCAGTCCCCGAACGAAAACAAGCAGGGCTAACCAGGTATGGGGACCGGGATGATAGCGACGGCAATTATTTGCCTATCAACCAGGGATCATGGATATCAATCTCTCGACGTACCAGGCACTGCTAGCCGTGCTACAGGAGTGTTTCAGATAAATAATCGCGGGTGTTGTGACCGTTAAGCGCAACAGGCGAAGGGAAACGGGAGACTGCCCCTCGCGGGCGTTGGATTAATTTCGAAGTTGGACAGGCGGAGGGAGCCCCGAGGCCAAAGGAAATGAAATCCGAGAGGATATTCAATCAAAAAGAACAAGAAAAGAAAAAGCAATGAAACATGAAGGTTGGATTAGGGGGGTGGAGGGATAAGAAAGGAGTAGGTGAACTTTTGGCTTTCTGCCACAAAAGGTCTTCCCCACGTTAACAACTTACGAAAATCCTCCCCAAATTTATTTTATAGGTAATGCCCAACCTATTCTCGTCTACATATCTCCCTACCTTACTATGATATATACTGTACTTTGATGCGCGCCCAGAACGTGCGGGCCTTCATTTCCCCATATAATGACCAATGAGGTTCCTGATACCCCTGAAAATGGACTCTGATTTGATCTTCCTCAAAATGATACCAATGAAGCCGGATATGATTATATTCTCCCAACAATCTCGTCCCAAAGTACTGCCTAAGCTACATGGAGAGATACACTCTTCTCTTATGTTGTAGGCGGATCTGATTCCATCATCGCTCCATAGCCCCATCGCTTTGACCATGGTACGCCTATTTAGTCTCAAACACTTCGCTATCTCCGGACTCCAGTTAATCTTCAGCCCTGTACGTGGTTTCACAAAGAATCCGGAGTGCGGCTGAAGTCAATCTGGTCTAGAGAGTTTAAAAATATTACCGAATTGCAGAAAACATAAGTCTGGTGGGTTACCCCTGATCTTTCATATCTCAGCTGAGATTCAGGCCTCCCGCTGTTTGGAAATTGTGAAACGCTTGTGTCACGTGCGAGTCAGATTAAAGGGGAGTGGCTTTGAGGAATGGCTTGCGAATCACAGCTCGTTCACTGGGCTTGCTGAATGTTGGACTTTAATATTTTGGCTGCCTGATAGTGAGTTAATACCAAGGCTCTGCCGTTTCCTTTTACGCTATGTTGTACTTCGTACTTCTGATCTCTACAATCTACCTATTAATAGCCCTCATCATTTCAAACACTGGAGTTGAGGGAGGTTGAGTCTCAAGAATTCCCGATATCTTAGACTTTGTCTCATAATGTGTCAGATCTATTGATTTTTTTAGGCGGTTTCCTATCCAATCCAAGCACATATCTGGACGCGTCAACGGCCTCGCAAATGAAATATGCAACACAATTTATTGCAAATATCGGTGTGTATTCCATCCATGGATAGCTGTGGCCAATAACATACTGGCGCCGGGGTCCACTTACAATTATCAATCTATCTGGCACATACTTTGTAGATCTGGGAGATTATCGATATCTCTACAGATACATAATCACTCATAGACAAAGTTCGGATAACTAAGGTCTGCAAATATTATTGACTATCTTTTCATAACACGCAATTATAACACCCGATATTAATATACAGAGCTGTCTACAATCTAGTTGACACCACATACCAGATCTGGCGGATCGGCGCCAAGAGTGGAGTTTATACGCGGCAGTCCATGACATCTTCCTTTCAATGTGCTTAGACCTTTTCCAACCTTGCAAAGTTAATTGCCAAACGTGCCTAAAGCGCGAAAATCAAGAGGCCCCGGAGTCTTTAGCGCATTTTTGTTGGTCTCCTTTTTTCGCCTCTTACTTTACATAGTCGGCATAACGATGGAAGTAAATGCATTTCTCGCATTCTCAACGAAGGATCCTGCCCATCGCCGTATTCGTTCCCACCACTCGCTACCTCTACCTGGGGAGAGTGTGCCAAGTGTGGCTTTATTCTTGGCAATGTCTAGCAAAACGTGACTTGCACCTTGAGTTGGAGGCTCTACAGCTAAGCACATCTTTACATCAGATTTGTCCATACTTGTATGTAGTGACACTGAGAGATAAATGTCTTGTCCAATTCCACCTTTGGTAAAACTTATTATTTATTCTATTGCACCCTTCAAATGAGAAATGATCAGTAGCTCGGAGCAGGCCCGATCCATAAGTACAACGAAATTTTGATCCGTTCTGTGGTAAGGGGTCCAAGCTATAGATAATTTTCCTCTACATATGTACATATTTAGGCAGCCAACACAGTAGTCACTGCGTTGAGGTGGCCGCAAATGATGCTGTTATTGTGGTAGAATAAGGCAATGCGAAGCAAAAGAACGCCAGGCGACACAGGTATCTCAAAAGGGCGAGCCAACCTCGAGCTTAGTTGGAGATATCAGGTGTGATACGATCAATCAAAGGGTCTGACTGAAGCTTTTGGAGGACTGAATCTGTTATACAGGCACTGGAAGGCAAATTAAGAAGATATCCAATGAAGCGGTGTAGTAGACAGAGCACATACGTGAATCCTCTAGCGATCATATCTGGGAACCTGTTGATTACAGTTCCACCGTTTGCGTTGATCTGTTCAACATAGGTATTAATCTGCTCAGTGGTGGCCGAGTCTTTGAAGGTTACCTGTCTTTGTTAGTGAGGGTCGTAGGAGGCGAAGAGAAGTTAAGTTACAATATAGTTCGTAGCCATTTTGTCGGGTATGTGTATGTAGTTATGGACCTTTCGCTGAATAGAAGAACAAAGGAACAGGGGCTTTGCCGGGTGTTAACGGTAATTAGGCCGACCTCGGGACCCCTGGAGTACAAAGTATATTACTAAACTTCGATCCACGGTTGAACTTAGGTTGAACCGATAAAGTCTAATGACGTCACAAGGAGATGTTAGATAGCAAAAGACTGGGGTATATTATATAGTACTTAGTATTGGATACTTGAGAAGATATAAAAGGTATTGATGGCGCTTAACAGTTTACTTATCATCTTTTATTCCTGTGTTTCTGTATCATTCTCCTTGAAATTGCGAATGACAAATTATTAGACGACGGTAGGCCCCGTCGAGGTTCTGGCTTCATTTTCAGATATGAACTCATATCAATATCTGTCTGTCTCTTATCCATTGACAACAACTCCCCCGTTAGGATGCAAACTTTGGCCAGAGATGAAGCTACTATCCTGACTTGCAAGGAAAACGAAACATGTTGCAACCTCACTGGGTTGTCCTGGGCGACCCATCGGTGTGCCGCTGAACTCTTCCAGGGCGGCAGTATTCATGGTTGCTGGAATAAGAGGTGTCCAGACTATATGTTTATTAGTGGTTGTAGGATTATTTCTGTGATTATTTGGACTTACTTGGGCCGGGACACACGCAATTCACCCGTATGCCATTTTTGACTTGCTGGTTGGACAATCCCCTGGTGAAGGCGACAATTGCTCCTTTTGTTGACGTATAGTCAAGAAGATCAGGGCGACCAATATAATGGTTAACAGACGCGCAGTTGATTATGGTCGAGCCGCTCTTTAGGTGAGGAATCGTGTACTTTGAGAGGTAGAAGATGGGATGGATGTTGGTGTCGAATGTGCTTTGCCATTGAGACCTGAAAAGCATATGTTAATATGATATATTCGAGAATCGAAAATAGAAGATACGTACTCTTCCAAATCCTTGATATCGTCGATCATTGTCTGAGTTCCAGCATTATTGACTAGGATGTCAATGCCGCCTAAGCTCTTGAGGGCTTCGTCAACCACGGCCTGGCAATTCTTTGCATCCCGAAGGTCGGTGGGGAAGCAATAACAGCTTTGCCCGATCTCTTCGACTCGTCTCTTGGTCTCCTGCGCGTCTTTTTTCTCTTCGGGAAGATACGTGATCAGGCTAGAAGCTCCTTCCATAGCAAATAGGATGGCAACTGCGCGACCGATTCCTGAATCACCACCAGTGATGATGGCCCTTTTCCCTGACAACTTCCCCGCCGCTTTGTAGGTCTGATACCCGCCATCATCGGTTGGAAGTTGGCTCGAGGTAGGCTTTGGATCTTCCATCTCAGCCTGTAGTCCGGGCTTTTTGTGATGCTCAATAGGGATTTGGTGACCTGTAGTTTTTATTAACACGAAGTAGTTATATAAATTTGTACATAGGCTTACCCTGTTGGAACTGAGATTGAGGGCCCCGAGAGGGCTTTTCGACTTCTTGTTGCATGTTGATTTTCGTTCAGACAGTTGCTACAGATCACAATGGTACGAATATCACTTCTATATAAATATTAGTAGTAACCCTATTTCGCGGGAGAATAAAGCTAATCTTTGGTGTCAGAATGACATCACTGATCTGGGCATTGGAGATTTTGGTAAAGCGGAACCAGGTTTTTGAAGTATCAATCCGGAGTTCTGATATGAACTTGGAATCTTTGGCCTGATATGAGAGATACCTGTTTATGAATGGATGACGGAGAATCAACGTAATGGGTCCCATCTCACAAGTCATCTAAATGGCCTAAAAAGGGATTGAGTACATTCCATCGAAACGTATAATTTGCACATATTACGAAAAACTCCATTACATACACATTTCTACAATGGCAGACGGTGTATTGCAACTCGTGTGCGAATGCAAGGTAAAAAAAAAACACTTCAAGGCATGAGCAACCTAGAGGATACTAAACATACAATTATAGCATGACCCATGGGGCAAACAAGGCCAAAGTTCACTTGCTGGACGCCTTTGGTCGCATATGCCTGACGCAGGAGAGCTGGACAACTCAGAGACATACTCTGAGGTGAGTACTTCTCCTTCCATCTATACGCATGAAGCAACAACGTTCACACTACTCAGATGTGGATGGGTACATATCCTTCTGTGCCATCTCGAATTCGCTCTACTGGAAAGCTCCTCTCCGAGCACCTCAAGAACAATCCCGATCTTGTTGGGCAGTCAGTTTGCGAATCTAGATACGGGCCTGACATCCCGTTTCTTCCCAAGGTAAAATATAGTGCAAGTGTATCAAAGATCACTGTGGTTCTAACTTTGATCAGGTTCTCTCCTTTGCTAAAGCACTTCCACTACAAATTCATCCCGACAAAGAGCTTGCCGAGCGGCTGCACGCCAAGGACCCTGAGAAATTTGGCGACAGCAACCACAAGCCCGAGATCGCCATCGCATTATCTCGCTTTGAGTCGTTCGTTGGATTCAAACCTCTACACGAAATTGCAGAGCTCATTCGGCTGGAGCCATTGGAGCAATTTATCCCAGCGCACAAGAACTTTGATGATGAAGCTTTACGGCAACTATGCCAGACATTGTTAAGCTTACCCCCGGACACTGTATCAGAGACAATCACAAAAATACAAGATATCTCTTTGTCTGAGTTTGGAAGCAATGAGAATGTTCCGGGGCTCCTCGATCGGCTCAGCAAGCAATATTCAAAATTCGACAACGGTAACTTGGTCGCCGCTCTTCTAATGAACTACATGGTTCTGGAGCCTGGAGAAGCTATCTGTGTCCCAGCCGACGGCATCCATGCGTATCTTTCGGGTGACATTATTGAGTGTATGGCGCGGTCTGATAATGTCCTGAACACAGGCTTCTGCCCGCGCGCTGACCGTGACGATGTCGAGTTATTCGCACAAGCACTTACATTCAAGCCACATAGCCCACAAGACTCTCTTCTCCAATCGAGAAAGAGTTCGATCGGACTGAAAGGAAAATCAGTGGAATATGCGCCCCCGATTAGCGAGTTCAATGTCTTGGGTGTGACTTTGTCTCCCACGGAGTCTGAGAAGCACCGGGTGCTTGGAAGTCCAAGTATCTTAGTTGTGACTCAAGGCTCTGCAAAGATGAATGTGGGTGATGGATCACTCCATGATATTGGGGAGGGAGATGTCTATTTTGCCGCAAAGGACGCCGAGTTGGAATTTTCGACAAAAAAGGGATTGACTTTGTATCGAGCGTATGCAACGTTCTGATACTATTTGATATTCTGCAGCGTTATACTGAATATGCTCTCTCTGTGACACTGTCATTGTACATAGGACCAATTGGTTCTCAATTAGCTCTAGAAAAAGGGTTACTATGCGTTAATGCTTTGCGATACTTCGCGATAAGGTTACCCGTTGCCTCCGTTGAATAAACTGAAGGAAGCAATTGGCCTGTATATCCATTTCGTTTCGAAAAATAAAATATTTAATCGCACTGCATTACCATCACTCATCAGTGCAATTCATCAACAATTTCTGCATACTCTCCATCGCCTTCTTCGCATAAGCTTTGATCTCATACTTCTTTCCCGTTCCGTCTGGCCCGGAATCAAAGATTTCCATTGAGAACCACCCACGAAATCCGGTTTTCAGCACCGCCTTCGCCACATCCTCAATCGGCAAATAACCGCCATCATACGGCATAGGCCTATAATCATGACTCCACTGACCGCGTGGTCTAAGCCCCTCAATAGGCTCAGTCGTCAACGGCGGAGACATCCTATATGCATCCGAGATCTGCAGCAGATATATTTTCTCCGGCGGAATAGTGCGAGCAAGCTCATCCATACTAGCGGCGAAGTTCTCTCGTAAAACACCGTACGGTACCTCTTCAATAACACCGGATTCCGTCGTCGGATCTGCCCATTCACTACCCGCGATCTGAAATGTATCAAGACACAGCCCGATATTCGGGCGGTCGACGGCGGAGACGATTTCCCACGCGTCTTTCCAGCCTGGTGCATGGGTTGACCAACACCAGTTCTCGTAGGCCAGACGGAAATTGTGTTTTGCTAGCATATCGGCTAGCTCACGGAGGTCGGAAACGACTGCTTCACGGGTGGTTGATATTTTGTCAGGTGGGATATCCGTAGCTCCGACCTGAACGAACTGATTAATCGAGGATTTATATCGCGACGCGGATCAATCCATACCTGTAGCATATCTGTTCCGAGAACCTTCATAATCTCTATCCAGGCCCTCGCTGTCGCAAAAGCATTTTCTCGTTCCGCTGTCCCTCTCGGCCAGCCTTCGAAATTCGTGAACGGTTGCAGCATCATGATGGTTAATGAATTGGCCTGGCAGAGATCCCGGATCGCGTCGGAAACATTGACAAGTTCGGAAAAGCTATCGGATGAAATATGTTTGCCCTGTAGATGTTCTGCATATTCTAGAATGTCGGGGAATGAAAGCTCGATCGAGGTGAATCCGGCTTTGCTAATTGCTTGAAGTTTGCGGGGGAGTGTGTCACTGGAGCTGCCGATTGAGCAGGATGCATAGGCTAGAGGAATTGATCGGACTGAGGCGCGTGTTATTGGTCCCATTTTGAAGCTGTTCTCATATAGAAGAGAGTGTGGAATGTGATGTCCAAGAGAAATATCGCAGGCCTCATATAAACTGTGCGTTATCTATAAGTTCAAGTATTTGACTATTTTCGTCATCTCTATGTCATCTTTTTATGTGGAGAAAGACTTGCCCAGGTGTTTATCAATGTCAAATGACTGGAGCATAATATGGGGCACTACATCAGATATGTGGTCCCTAAATGTTAGGGCCTAATATATACGGCAAAGACAGAAATATGTTCTGTTATGATCTTTTGGCCTAGTTAGTCCTGGATGGGTTAAATGCTCTTATGTAATCCCTAGTAGCAGTCCTGGGGCCCTGGAGGCTAGAGCACAGGATTAGTTACAGATAGGCCTCTCTCCTCTCTCCGTCCGCTTTTTTGCAGATTTCACAATCCATGTGGTTTTCTCCGAATATTGCTTATCTGTAGTTCCCAGAGGACCCAGTTGGCTTGGCACGTTATGTTCTAACAAGACATCTCACCAGAATGACGGTGGCAATACTACCCTTGGAACTGTTGTTCCAGATCGCAATTTTTCTGCAAAACGATCGAACTTCGCTATTTCCATGCACTTCTGTTTGTCGCGCATGGCAGGCGGCTTTTGCGCCATTGGTCTAGTCCAATCTAGTTGTGTATAGTGACGATAAGCACAAAGATGAAAGGCAACGTGGAATTTCTCTTCAAAATTTCCAAAAGCTCACATCCGGTGATCGTGCCATACGGAAAACCTATATTCGAAAGCTTGATTACAATATTCCTATCCCCTACCAAGTCTTACATTGGGTTGCATGCAAACACTGGAAGACTGGTGAATCGTATAGTACAGAAAACCCTATCCGAAAGGGTAATGACTTAGCTTTTCAGATGGCTATGGTTAGCCTTTTCCAAGAGCTCCAGTCATGGGACCAGAGGAGTTCCCGTCTGACGTTAAATCTGGCGATTCGAGGCCGTCGGCATGGTCCTGCACCGGAACCACATACTCGGCACTCGAAAATTGCTGCTGACTATCGTTGGGATTACCGAGATGGACGTACATAATCAATCCTCCCATATAGGGTGCGATTCCTAAAGGCTATGTCGGATCTACCATCTATTCCTTGTGCTGAGAAGCTTTCTTTTCTAAACCGTAAACCCTCCTGGGACGTTCATCATCAGATATGGACGGGTGCAGTGCAGACTATAATTCAACTTTGCACAAATATCGTTGAATTGGAGCTAGATCTTGACGAATTTGTCCGTCCAGACCACTTGGAGTATATCCAGGCATGTCGCGAAGGAGAGATATACCCTTTTTATTGTGAACCTGGATTTACTAATGACCATGTAGCGTTGTCTTCTCTGATCGGTTCTATTCCAAAGAGCCTAAGAGTGCTGTTCTATGTAGAATGTGAGGATGCCCCGTGGAAGCCGGTTATGCCCCCGCTCAAATCCATCCCTTCTGGGGTTGATGGCGTGAGCTCCAATATACGAGATCTCAGTGTTCACCTTCAGCAATTGAGGTTGGCGAACACTTCCATCGCATATGACTTTTTGTGTCCTTTGGATGAAAAAGGCCAGCCTGAAACAGGCTCTTTGCACTTGCACTGGCCCTACCTAGAGACACTGGCGCTTGCATATGTACCACCTTGGCTTCCCTTCAGGTAAGAAAAGGGTCTCTCCTAGAACAAGAAAGTAACAAAGCAAGAAAAACGTGAAGTATGTCCGAGGCGTCTAACAACCAACGAATCACACAGGAGAACCAACTTATCATAACACGCCAGAAGACCAGGCTGGAATCGACGAGTATTATGAGTATAAAAGTCAAAATTGGGATTCGTGATATGCGATGTCGAAGCGGGATGGGGCTGTCCACAGTTACGGACTGAAGAACATTTCCATCGACTTCTCATATCGCTCGGTTATGCGGCCCAACGCATGCCCCGTTTGAAGAACATGAAAATTCATGTGGAAAGTCATCATAGTTTTACCCTCTCTCTTCAGAGCAAGGCCGACCAGATTACCCTGGAATGGGAAGGTTATCCCCTATATTGGCCAGATAGTCGGGTGGCAAAGGCGTGGGGGGTTGACCTGGATGATGTGAAAAGTGACCCTAGACACGAAGAAGATTCTTCTGTGATACTTCGGACATGGCCTATCAATACCTCTATCTAGCCAGCCGGATTAAGACATAGGAATTGCAAAGGCAACTGCGCTCTCTTGCGCCAAACACGGTGTACGAAGACTTGCCGTTGCAGATCTCAATTTTGAGGGCGCTTTAAGAGTCTCTTCGGATCTAAAAAAACCAAACTTCTAGAATGGTATATGGGAAAGTGATAGGTCATACTTTTAAAGACTTTAGAACTGTCTTGTTGGTCTTATTTCGAGGATTGCATCTGACGGGCTTACTGCGTTTGATCATTTTAATCTTTTGCTTCCACCATTCCCGAGCATAGTGTTCGGATAGATAGTTATATTATTGTTCCTACATCTAATCAATTCTCATCAATTCTGGCTTATGGCATTCAACTCTAGACCGAGATGGGCCTGTCGGCTGAGAACTGTTGGTAGCCGATCGAAGCTATCAACTATATGCAACGTTCCTCTTTACAAACGAGGTATAGCCTGGGTAGCCTGGGTCTTGATGAGGGCATTTCAATCTAGGCTGTTCTTGTGAACGGCGTGTATCCCAACGGGAAAGCGCATGATATCACAAACGCTAATGGAATCATTATCTCTATATGAACAGATTTCCCGGGAATGAAGAGACCAGCCATTTTCCCAACGCTGTTTGGTGTAGCTTTTCTCCAACACGCCCAGCCCGCGACCAGATGGACAAAGACACATCGCAAAACGAGGCTACTACTGCCTCGTCCACGTCCACAATATTCGAGTCTCTGGACGCTACTAGTCGATGTTTATTGAAAGCCTTGCTATTCCCCAACCCGGATTCTATCTCCCTGGCCCTTTTTGAGGCTAGCGACCGCGGCAACTACTCTCCGGAATTGCCATTCTGCTTGACATTCATCCAGAAGCAGACAGACTCGTACACATTCACGATCGATAAAGTCATCCACAATGAGTTGAAAAATCTTCTCAGTGAAAATGATCGTCAATGCAGCTTCAAAAATGCTACGTTCATACTCCATGATGTGTGGAAAAATGATTGGCTCGAGAACCCATGGTTGATTAGCGAATGGGAGACAGCCATCGATATGTCCCCCACGTCCTGAATCTCAGAGACTATTTCTTTACAGAGCTCATGGGTTCCAGTACTTTCGTGAGTCGCTGGTCTCTCAAACCACCATGGCAGTTTTGTGGGCTACTTAAATGGTATCAACGGTGCGTAGTTGCTCTAGCCAAGCCCCCGTGCGTTTGATATTGACCTAATGAATAGGTACTTGCCCGAAGGCAACGACTTGAAAGAGCTAGCGATGACTTGTGCCATCAACCGTCAAGCTCCGTTTATGGCTGATTGTGACAAGGAACTACTGACTGTGGATGTCTTAATTTCGGTCCATCAAGCGCAAGCCGCTGAAAGCCTAGGGGAACCACTCAAGGCAATTGAGTTGAATGAGCAGGCTTACAAGATGCGGTTCGACGAAAGCCCACAGCAAATGAGGGCTCTCTGCTGTACCGCAAATAATGTTGCCCAATCCAATACCTCGGCCAAATTGTATCAAAAAGCGCAGGACTGGTTCGAGATATCCGACAAATGGTGGCACTTGGCAGTTAAGAACGGGGAGGAATCCGGTGATCGTCCAGCTCGACACATCTTGGATCATGCACAAAACTTCATGCGCCTTCATGAATACGCCAAAGCGGAAGAGATGCTCGATATCTGCATTTCTCGAATAAAGACAGAGTACCCACTAGATTGGGCAATGCTAGCCCAGTAAGTACTTAATGTGCGCCGAGCGTAATAAATACAGTTCTCTAACATCCAACTTCTCATATAGTGCTCTGTTTGCTTCGGCCAAACTGTGGAAGAGTCGAGGGCACTTTGCAATTGCGTTGGGTCTAGAAATCGATGGTCATAAAGCGTGGATGAATCGATGATCAATTCTTCTATGCCATGTAGACAACCGTTCTTTGCACGTGTTTGTACAATAGTGAAACCACAGAGATGAATGCTGAGCGTGTTTTGTGCTTTTTTCAAGATCTCACAACTACTTTTGCATGCTATTTCAAACAGTGCTCAAGTCGAGGCTCGGGCTCTTCAGGAGTTTCACACATTAAACCCAACGAACTCCGACTCGCTACAGATCAAATTGATGTTTTAACCCATAAATCTTTCCTCAGCATGACATAATAATATAATGTGCGATGTCCGAAATATCAAAACGTCCTTGCGCATATCGGAGCTCATAGGCTGGCCGCTACCGCTTTCACCCCACTATCAGAAAAAATACGAATCAAACGTCGCCCCTCGAACTTCACTTCTTCTTTCATCTACATTTTTGTTTTAATACACCAGAATTCAATATGGGTGTCGAAAGAAAGATTATTACCCGTGGTACTGGCTCTGGCTCGCCTGTTTCAGGCGACATGGTCACTATCCACTACTCGGGATGGCTCTACGATGCCAAGAAGTCTAACAAGGGCTTCCAGGGCAAGCAGTAAGCCGACTGCCATACCCTAGATCCATTTAACTTATGCCTTGATTTTAAATACTAATTATCTATGCCAATAGATTCGATAGCTCCAGACTCCCTGGCCGTGGCCCTTTTAATACCCAGATTGGTGTCGGAAAGGTCATCAAGGGTATCTCATCCTCTTTACTCTTATTAATCAATGGAATCATTCATATCTGCAATGATTGAATTCCTTCTCATGTAATCTTGAAATTGGATGCTAATACTTTCTGTCCGATTAGGCTGGGATGAGGGTGTCGTCCAGATGACCCTAGGCGAGAAGGCAACCCTGACCATTACCCCGTGAGTAAAGTCCATACCAAACAAGAACGAATTGGACAAATACTAACATGGTTTCTCAGTGACTATGGCTACGGTGACAAGTAAGTGAACACACGAAACATACAGGCGACTACTACATACGCTATGACATCCGTCAACCGAAAGTGTTCTAACATTCCTCTACACAGGGCTGCTGGCAAGATTCCTGCAGGCTCTACTCTGATTTTGTAAGTTCTTGCAAGGAAATAATGTCATCGGGAAACTAATTATCTCGCAGCGAGGTCGAACTCCTTAAGATCAACGGCAAGACCGCCTAAATAAACAATTGAATAAAGCAGACCACACAACTATAACATCATCAGCTACATTCGCTACCATATGATTCCTTTGCCACTGTCTCACTGTACAATCGAATCCTTGGATTGCGGTTCATTGTAGAATACGGGTAAAGCATGCGGGTTGGGTAATGCGTTCCTGCCCTGGGAAACGCTCATGCAATTGAGTATACCCACGGAATGTCAAATAATAAAAATCGTCAAAAGTCGTTAACAGGTGTATGTACAGATGCCACATGCTATATACAAAAAGAAAGAAAAAGCAGAGTGAAGACTGAATACCTAGAGGCGGTGTTGGACAGGTGACTCGGGCGCCAGGAGTGGCAACGAGGTGTTCTCGGTCGGCTCATCCCAGCGCAAGATACGAGCCATTTTGTTATATGACTCGATACCACGACGAGCGTGGTCGGCGGGAACAAATGGATCGGTCTCGCCGAGAGTTCGACTAAAGAGTTCAAGAGAAACCCAGCCGCGGTAGCCGAGATCTTCGAAGAAAACGCGAGCGACATCCACAATGGGCAGATAACCACCACGCGACTCCTCGAGGGGGAATAGACGGGCGTTACGGGACCAATTCATGCGGACAGGCTGTCCGGCAACGTGGAACGGATGCTTTTCATCTAACGGGGCAGAAAGACGCTCACCGTCAACGAGCTGGACATAGAAAATCTTGGCAGGGTCGATGTTGGCGGTGCGCAGGCGCTGCAACGAAGCAGCCAAATCCGCCGCAGCATTCGGTGTGCGACCTGAAGGAGCAGCAGGATCGGCATATACACGACCGGCGATATTGAAAGAGTCAAGACAGAGACCAAAGTTGCGACGGTCGACATCGCGAACCACCTCCCACGATGCCTCCCAGGTATCAATATGATCACCCCAGCAGAGAGCCTCGTAGACGAACCGGAACCCAGCACCGGCACCCAAGTCAGCTAGGCGCTGGAGATCACGAACAATGACAGTGCGGTCGCCAGTGGTGCGAGCAGCACCAGTCCTTGGGTCTGGGCCTAGGAAGTTTGACGGAACCTGGATCATGTCTGTGCCTAGCGCCCGCGCCAGGGTGAACCATTTGGGGAGTTTTTCATTGATGAGCCGGTCTGACTCGGCGCGGTCGATAAGGCCCTCGTACATGGAAAATGGCTGGAGGCAGATAATGGTCAGACCCAGACGCTTGCACATCCGCCGCGTTGACCGTGCGGCCTCGTGGTGATCACCGCCAAACACCCGCTGCGCGTAGCAGTCTAGGTCGTCGAAGAAGAGTTCGATGCCCTCGAAGCCGTGGTCTGCGGCTTGCATCAGCTTGCCGGGTAGGTCGTGTACCCAGGGCCGACCTAGGGACATTGAAGCGATACCGGGGCGGTTGAAAGCCATTTTGGAGTTATGCGGATGAATGCTTCTTTTCTATGTCGATATCATAAAGTTCAGAGGTAATATTGTCTCCAGCCTTTGCTTTTCAAGAAATATTCCAAGCGGAGAGATTTTAAGGGAGCGAGAATGACTTCAAGGTGGACGACCAACGATATTAGGGGTTTTCTATGTTATCAAAAAGAAAGATACCAAAATAATTGCGACAAAACGTTATCCCCTACAGTAGTTTCTGAGATTTAACGTTCTCCCTGGTCTGCTGTGATTCGTGTCTTGATGACGAGGCAGCCTGATACAGGCAGGTCACATGTCCGGGTAAGCGCTTCCCCCTTTTCGTTTTCCCGCCAACTCCACTTCCTCATCACAACGACTCCACTATTCCTTCCATACAGCGGATTTTGGCTTCCTCATTAGAAATGCTTTTCCCGTCCTTCAAACCAAAATTCCCGCAAATAGCCGGCAATATCTTTTCCGTATGGGTCCAAATTTGACCGGAGAACCGGCGCCGAATCGTCGAGGCTGCCCGGAGTCCGGGGCAATAACACACTTTCCGCAACTAAAAGGGACACGAAGGCCACCGGACTGAATATCCGCTTGAGCTCTGCAATTTACCGGATTAATTATTGTACAGAACCAAGATTTGCTTTTGAACACTTGATCACCACCATGCCCGTCAAAGTTGCCATTATCGGCGCAGGCCTCATTGGCCCTCGTCACGCCCAATCCGTAATCTCAAACCCCTCAACAGAGCTGATTGCCCTCGTTGACCCAATGCCCACTGGCGAAGCAACTGCATCCAGCCTCAACACCAACTACTACCCCTCTGTGGCCTCACTACTTGCATCCACCCACCGTCCCGACGCAGCAATCGTGTGCACACCAAACCACACGCACGTCCCAGTCGCAAAGGAGCTCCTTGCAGGCGGTGTCCACGTTCTTCTCGAAAAGCCCGTCAGCGATACCCTAGAAACCGGCCGCTCCCTACTGGAATTCGCCCAAGCTCCAGAGCGCGCACACCTGAAGCTCCTAGTCGGCCACCACCGCCGCTTCAACCCCTACGTACGAGCCACGAAGGCAGTCCTGGACGCTGGATCTCTCGGCCGCCCCATCGCCATCAACGGTCTGTGGACCTTGTTCAAGCCAGATGCATACTTCGCCCCGCCAACAGACTGGCGCGCATCGAACGAACGCGGAGGCGGCGTCATCCCCATTAACCTCGTCCACGACGTCGACCTCATGCACCACTTCTTTGGGCCTATCGTGCGTGTGACAGCAGAGCGCACATTGCCGCAGCGCCCAAGTCCACCACACAATGCCGACGAAGGCGCCGCTCTGACGCTGCGTTTTGCATCGGGTGTTGTAGGCACGTTCCTGGTCTGCGATGCGACGCCGTCGCCACATAATTTTGAGACTGGAACGGGTGAGAACCCGCTCATCCCGCAGTCGACGACTGGTGGTGACTCGGACTTTTATCGCATCTTTGGCTCGGATGCTTCGCTCAGTGTGCCAGATCTGACTCGCTGGAGTTATGATGCTAGCCCTGAAAAGAGCTGGAATTCACCTTTGACTGTTGAGAGAATTCCGCTTCCAGATGATAATATGGCACCTTTTGATCTTCAGCTTGCGCATTTTGTTGATGTTATCAATGGGGATGCTGTTCCTAGCTGTACTGGCGAGGAAGGTTTGCGTGCTTTGATTGTTTGTGAGGCTGTTCAGAGAGCTATGCGGTCGGGTCAGCCTGTGGATATTGATGTTAACTTGTTGGCGAAGTCGAATAACTAGCTACATACTGATATGATTTTATCTTCTTACGACATGTCGGAATCACTACAAAATGGCCGGATGAAAAGACACCAAGGGATATATGCATTGGGTTATTTGATTCTTTACACTCATTCAGCGAAGTGTATATAAACCAGGCAGCTCTGGTACACAAAGATCACAAGATGCGCAATCCGAAATCATCCCAAAACCAGCTGACGCTTCGTCCGGCAAACAAAATCACAACCAGCTGTACAAAAATGCCGCAAAGGACATCAGCACGAAAAGGATTCACCAGCGTCTCGTTCAAGCATACTTTGGTTGAGCCGCAGTATCCTCGACTTGCTCAGGGCGCACTTTGCCCACGTCAATACCGGCAGCCTCGACATCATGGCGGAATTGCTCTTCGTTCTCACGCAGCTGGACGACCATCTTCCCATGCGCATGCCGCACGGGCTTGATGTCGAATAGCTGGTCCATGCTCTCAAGAGGGATACCCTTGGTTTCGGGGATGAGGAAGTACACAAAGACGATGGAAATCATCATCATTGACGCAAAGAAGAAGTATACACCGTATCCCATGGCTGTGAACATTTGCGGGGTGAAGCGCGAGATGAGGAAGTTCCAGAGCCAGTTGGAGGCGGCGGCACAGGCCTGTGCCAGAGAACGCATGTTGGGGTCGAACATTTCCTACAGATGCTGTTAGCAATGTTCCAATGGCTGATGACTGATGCCTGGGGATGCTTACCGAGTTGAGAACCCATGGGGTACCGTTCCAGGTTGGGGTATAGAAGACTGTCCACAGGTAGAAGAAGAACATGGCGGCGATACCACCGCCGCTCAAGCTATCGCTCGTGTTGTTTTCGGGTTTGGCGACCTTGATGTATGCGCCGACAACCCACAAACAGACCGAACCACCTGCTGCACCAATCAACAACAGGTTACGGCGTCCAACGTGATCAATCAGCCAAAGTAGCCAAATGAAAGTCACCACGGTCTTCACTACACCGAAAATTCCAGTGGTGAAAAGACTCGTGTTGGTACCTCTGACACCAATCTAGAAACATTGTTAGCAACAGTTATCAACGGCCAGATCAAGACAAGATTCAACTTACTGATTTGAACACAGTTGGACTGTAGTAGTTGATGGCATTGATGCCAGATCCGTTCTGCCAGAAGAACAGCGCGCTTCCCAGGAACAGACGCCACATGACCTTCTTGTTGGTACCGGCCGCCTTGAAGGGTTTCCAAAAACCAATGCCAATGCTCCGGCGCTGTTCCTCCAGAGCCTGGTCAATGGCACCAATCTCTTCGATCATATAGATATCGTCTTCAGGTAACTGGCGAATCCAGCACAGATTCTTGATAGCTTCCTCGCGGCGACCACGTCCAAAGAGCCAACGAGGTGATTCTCGGATGAACCAGCCACCAATTAGCAAGAGACCAGAAGGAATCAACTGAACAGCAAAAGGAATGAGCCATTGCTTGTGGCTAGGTTCCATGGTCTCGTCGACACCGAACTATTGATACTGTGTTAGCATCCACAAGACAAGCCGGACACAAACGAAAAGGAAAACTCACGTTGATCCAGAATCCTACAAGACCGCCAATCTGCCATCCCAGCTCATACACACCAACTAATCGACCACGAATAGCTGGGGGAGACAATTCGGAGATGTAGATTGGGGTGATGTTAGAGCCGGCTCCGACACCAAGGCCAGCGAGAACTCGACCGCCGTAAAGTAGGCCAAGTCCTCGGTCGCCATTAGCACCAAGCATGATGCCAGCACCGAGAGTGAAAACCACGCCAGCGGCCAAGAGGCCGATTCTACGACCCCAGAAGTGACCGATTGGATACGCAAAGAAAGCACCGAAGAAGGCACCGGCCTGGTAGCAGGAGACAATGTTGGCACTAATCAGGTTCCTGGTAGAATCAGACATGTCGCCGAAGTGGAACTCGTTCTTGAAGGAGTCAAGAGAGAGTGTAGTGCCGATGAAAGCACTATCGTAGCCAATCATGCAGGATGTGCATGAGGCCACCGCTGCCAGGAGATAGATTCTCCAGTTGTAGACCGCACTAGGCGTCGGTCGGTCCTCGACTAGCTTGAGGATAGACATAGTGGCGGTTAAATATAGAAGAATTGAAGAACAGTTGCAAGAACCCCTGTAACCAGATGATCTTGATCCCCAATGCTAGGATGCAGTGAAATAGTAAGATGTACGTCCTAGGAAGGACGATCACCACGTATGAAGGTATGTATGAGATGCAGGTGCATGTGCAAGGGAGGAAAGGGGAGAGGAAACCAAAAAGAAAGTCCTCGCCACGTTTTGTTAGAACAGACTAGTGAGGATAGGCGGGATCTAAATAGGCTCAGCCCCGGACCGTCGATTTGCCCTTGGAGAAAGAGAGGAGAGAATCTGGGGTTGAGAAAGGGGGAAGAAATCGTGGAGATCCCAAGGCGGAGAAAAGTATAGCGCAGGTTGTCGAAGTCTGGTGCGAAAGCAAATCCAGCCAAGGCGCGGCAAAACGAATACTCCAAATTATTTTGAATATTCTGGGCGCAGACAGTGCGTGTGAGGATGAATTGCCTTTTGTCGCCTCTTGGCAGCTTCAATGTGGCTTGCCCCAAGAAGAAGAAAGTGACTCAGAAGGATATGCAAACTTTGTTTGGCTATAGCCAAGTCTACAAGCTTCGATTATTCGCTTAAGATGTTGGATTGTGGAGCGATGTCGAGGTGTGGAGACTTCCCCGGCGGGTTTCCAGTAACCCGCGACAGCGTGCATGTCAGCTTGATCTCTCTGGGGTACCCCAGAGGCAAATGCAGTGCACGATCCAGCCCTTTGGTGTGAAATAGCGAAAGGCAATTGATCTGATTGGAAAACCAGAATGGATCCATCAATATGGGAGTGAGAAAATGGCCAATTACCGATTTGCTGCGACATGGGTGGCGGGGAAAAGCCTTTCCCCGGAAGCTTATGGACATACGCGGCCACTGCGAAATATCCGTTGGGGACTGCCTACCTAGGTATATGGGCTTTAGTCTATTTTCCATTCATCGTTGGTATCTGCAGTCCTTTCATTGGATTCCAGAGAGTTTCCTACATGCCATACAAATTTCCCCGTGGGGTGCAGGTTGTTGCAGGGGGAAAGCATTCAGCCCGGCTGATTTTCTGTGGCGCAGAACAATTCACATCTCTCTTCCTGCTTCATACTCCGACAACGAAAAAAAAAGATAAGGGGGGCCGTTTAAGACAAATATTCTGATTTCAACATTCCTTCTTTTGATGAAACATTTCTTAACATAGCTTTTTTTTTCATGTCGCTGCAGCCCAAAATACACATCGAATATCCCTCAAGGATTAGGCACGTCTCCCTCATAGAGGTCTTTCCAAAATGGATCCTCATGCGGTCTGACCTTGCGGTGAACTTCTCCAGCCGTTCTCCAGCCAAACAAGCCGGCCATTTCCCAATCAATGAGCCCCACAATTTTGTCGTCGTCAACTATCAAGTTGGACATAGTGAGGTCATTGTGCATGAAGTTCATACCTGGGTCGTGATTCATATCGGAGAAGAGAATATCGCGTTCTAGGGGCTGGATACGGCCATTGGTGAGAATGTCAGGATCAGACACGAAGTGGGAGCGGATCTGGTATTTATCGACAGGCGTGATGTCGTGCAGCTGTCGGAGTATCTCTCGTGCTTGCACCTCATTTGCATCGGCATACGCGTAGCCAATCTCTTTACACTCTGCAATTTCTCTCATGGGGCTCGACTTGACGATGATGCTGCCAACGGCGAACAGCTCGCGCTCTCCCGTCTCACCGCCTGGGTACATTCTCACGGATACATCGCAAAGATCGAGTACTGAAGTCCAGTATCGTAATGAGTCTATGGACTGAGAGTTGACATGTTGTACATCGATGCGAAAGTCATCTCTTTTAGGAGAATACCGACTGTAAAGCGGAACGCTCGCATAAAGATCAGAAGGATAAGGCCTGGGTCCGTAACATATGGATTCATTTTCGAAGAATAAAGGATAGTAAGTTGATGATGATGGGTCAAACTTAAGTGAGGCATTTCAAATCTTTTATATACGGGTTTCTCTGTCAAAATTTTGGTATTGACCGAAAGCAAAAAGCAAACATGACGGCGACAGCAGATTCTAGCGGTCAACATGCAGAAAGCCGCAAATTTTCAATGCATCATGTAGTTCAAGCGCAATTAAGAATGCAACTACAATGTTTTAAAAATTTCTACTCCTTTGGCAAGATGTAGATATGAGTATGAAAAGTGAAGTATACTTCCAATAACTCGGTTCAATCTTTCCCCATCCAGACTTCTATAAAAGCGGCGGCAGCTACAATCGAAAAAGGAAAGCCCCACCCGGCAGAGGAAATATCCATACGCACGTATAGTGAGCTAAGTATTTTCCCTTTTCGAATTTCATCTTATAACATTGTAGTCCTCCCTCTTTTAGATCTGCATATCCAAGCAGATAATTATACACAAATCATCATGTCCGTCACAGAAATCAACCAAGCGCCACCAGAAGAGCCCATCGCCATCCCCTCCAACCGCGATGGCGTCGCCTATCTGTACGGCCATCCTCTTCTCAACTCTCTCTCCCCACCTCTCCACCAGACCGTCTACAATGCGCTCGGTCTCAATTGGACCCAAATCCCCCTATCCAGTGTGACAGGCTCATCAGATACATACCCTCCTCCTTACACACGGTCGCCACCGATTGAGAAATACCTGGCATCAATCAAGTCCAATCCCAAGTTCGTCGGCTCGTCCGTGACAATGCCTCACAAGGTCGCAATCATGCCATACCTAGACGATCTCACCGAACACGCCCGCCAAGCCGGCGCCTGCAACACCATCTTCCTACGCGACGACCCAACAACCGGTCAGCGCCAGTACGTCGGCACCAACACCGACTGCGACGGTATCCGGGAAGCCCTCACACAGAACGCACCTGACCCATCACGCTTCCGCGGCCGGCCCGCGCTCATCATCGGTGGTGGCGGCACTGCCCGTACTGCCATCTACGTTATGCGCCGCTGGCTCGGCTCCAGTCGCATCTACGTCGTCAACCGCGACGACGCAGAGGTCGCCGCCATCCTCGAGGAAGATCGTCGCCGAAACCCTGACCCCAATGCCCAGGCTCCTCTTATCCCCGTCACAGATCCTGCTGAGGCTGCCCGTCTCGAATCCCCCGCGGCTATCGTCTCCGGTATCCCCAACTACCCACCGAAGTCTCCTGAGGAGTTGCGCTCGCGCGCTATTATCCAGGCTTTCTTGGGTACTGCTGCAGATGCAGAAAAACAGCAGGGTGTCATCCTGGAGATGTGCTACCACCCCACACCCTGGACTGAGATCGCTCACCTGGCTTCCGCCGGTGGGTGGAAGGTCATCCTTGGCTCCGAGGCTCTGATCTGGCAGGGTCTTGAGCAGGCCCGCCTTTGGACTGGAAAGGATGTCATCGGTACCCCTGGTCTTGTGCAGCAGGTTAAGGATCTTGTTGCTAAGACCATCTCGGAACGGGCATCTGCGAAGTCTAGTCTGTGATTTCTTTTTTACGATCATGTTTCGATTTTCTTTTACTCATTGTATGGAGCGCAGTAGTTGCCAGTTCTATTGTCTATAATATGGGTCTACCCGGGTAGTACGGATGATGTACAGAAAATCGTTCATTGGGCAAACAAGTATCTCATTCCTTTGCACCCCATTTCAATGGGCCGAAACTGTATGTCAACTTCGAATTCTCTCCAACGTGATAGCACCACCTAACCAGCAATTATCTATAGTTGGTTATGGCGGAGCGGCGCCACGCGTGCGTGGGGCTGTCGTGATCGACCTCGGGAAGCGCATGAACAAGATTCTCGACATCAACCCCGACGATAGCACCTGCCTGGTCGAACCAGGTGTATCCTATTACGCACTATATGAAGAAGTGCAGAGGCGTGGCTACAAGCACCTCTGGATTGACGTTCCTGACCTAGGGGGTGGCTCCGTGCTAGGGAATGCCCTTGACCATGGGGTTGGGTACACACCGTACGGAGACCATTGGGCAATGCATTCCGGCCTTGAGGTCGTCACACCGACCGGCGAGGTGGTCCGGACCGGGATGGGCGCCCTACCAGGAAATAACACTTGGCAGGTGTTTCCTTACGGCTTTGGTCCTTTCATCGAGTACGTTTAACCCTGAAGGTTTTGCTGACCGGATTTACCTGACATACCTTTTTAGTGGCATATTCTCGCAATCAAACTACGGTATCGTGACTAAGATGGGATTTGGTTTGATGCCGAATCCAGGTGGCCACGAAAGCTTTGTGAGTTAGCTAGTAATTGCGTCACAAGTCTTGAATTAACGTTTCTACTATAGTTGTATACCTTTGAGAAAGAAGATGATTTGGAGCAACTTGTGGAAATAGTACGCCCCCTACGAATTGCTATGATCCTTGAAAATGCGGCAAACATCCGTCATGCGTTGCAAGTTCTCGCCCTATCGGGAAAACCTCGATCGGCATTTTGGCGTCTTTGATTTTGTAATACATCTCTATAGATCTACCATAAGCTCAATATGTAAATATTTACATCGCATCAAACGTCTATACAGAATAAGATAAGATCAAGTCGCCGTGGAGCTGTTCAAGCTCCAGGGCGCGAATATTCCAGGTTACGAACCCGGCGCCAGACTTCTCGTACTGTCCGTTCTTGTGTTTCACGGCCCGTCTCGGTGGCGGATGGGCCAGCGGGTCTGAACTGTCATTAGCGAGACCCAACACGCAGGAAACAATTAGAAGACTCACCTAATAGCCAAATACAATCTGCTGCCGAGTCGAACATCCTCGATTGGTGCCGTATCCACATCCTCTGGGGGGTTAGCAGTAGTCATAAGTCCACCAGCCTCCAAAAGGATAGCGGCGCCAGCAGCGATATCCCTATAATAGTCAGCACCAGCATAATCCGACTCTGCAAGGAACAGAAAAAAGGGAAAAAATGCAAAACTCACCACTCCCAACAACCTCCCTCCCACCAAATATCAAAAGATCCCATGGCAACATACGCAAGATCAAGCGTCGCACTACCCAAACTGCGCACACCATGCACCATACCACCTCTCCCATTCCGACTACCCACCTCCGCAGCCATATTAACAAAGCTCTCAATCTTGCGATGCATATTTCCATCAGGAATATCGCGACGGTCTTTGCCCCATTCACAAGAAAAGATACATTGTGAAGGCGCATTGGCGGGCATTGGTGGGGTTGGGTTGTGGATGAGCGGAAGGCGGCGAGTCTCGTTTAGCCAGGCCCCGCGCCCGGTGCAGGAGGACCAAAGCTGATCTGTGAATGGGGCATATACTACACCGATTATTGGCTTGTGTTGCACGATGAAGCCAATTGAGACACAGAACATGGGGAAAATGTGCGTGTAGTTTACAGTTCCTGGGAGTGGAGGTTATTAGTTGAGGTTCTTGATCGGTTTGGAACCGTGAACAATCGGTTATGATGCTGGAGGTTATTATTTACCATCTAATGGGTCGATGCACCATGTTGGTTGCTCGTCGATGAGGTAGTCGCGCGATTGGCCTTTTGCATATGCCTCCTCGCCGAGGAATCTAGGGGTTCGTTAGTTTTGTCGCCACTGGGTTCCAGTAAAAAGACTAACTTGTGAGATGGGTATCTGGCCTCGAGGGCGCTCCGGATGAATACTTCAACATCTGCCAAGTTGAATTGTTAGCGACAACCTGGAATGTCTCCAGAATATGCCTTCTCGGCTGGACCACCTTACCTTCATCGGTCTGCGTCACAATGTCTACTGCACTTTCCTTCTCCTCAAAAGCATTAGAGGAGCCATTTCCGCCTGAGATACGCTGGTCAACACGCTCCATGAGCATCTTGCCTGCCTTGCGGCCCAGGTCTATAGCGAAAGCGTATATCTCATCCAGCTCATCTTGGGAGAAGGGTCCGACGGCCATGGTGAAACGGGTTAATGGGGATGCGTGGATACAAGAGACGTATAAAATATGTTAATATAAGGAAATATTCCACTGAAGGATAAGGGTTTTAGCTCCTTGAGTCATCCGGTGAAAATTGGAGGTTCAAAATAGCCGCCACTAAGCGGTGGTTATCGAGGTTCCCCACTTATATGGATTTTATAGATTCATATTCGGAGTCGGAGATGAGGATTTTCGGTATCTAGAGTATCCGCAGGCGAGAAATCGACTGCGCCAATGGTGCATTCGAATAGGAAATCTAAGCAGCTTTTTCAGAGGTCTTTTTGGACATACTTCCTCCCCTTCTCAAATCTATATGTAGGTAGATGTTCGAGGGCTCAAACTACAATCTTGACAAGAGCGCATACACAATAGGCCATGGGATAGGCTAGGGTATCGTAAATGCTTATGGTATGTCTGTATTATTTTAAATACCTATAAAAAGTATATATACCCTACATAACCTTGGTCATTTATACGACGCCTATTAATTGGTATTGTCAGAACAACGGAGGCAGAATCTGGACAACATTGAGTATATTGTCCTCCAAAACACGACATTCATTGAACCAGAAGCATGCTAACAAAGTTCGTATTCTCTGCGGTAAGCTGCTCAGGTATCCCTCCTTTCCTCGCTAGGTAGATAGATGCAGATGTGACAGGAAGATCTTGACAGCTTCATTGCAATCTGAATTCATCATGGCACAGATTGAGCAGTGTCACCACTTGCTACGGTTGATCATCATTCGTGAGAGCCGTTGGCGATATTCAAGTCGGCTGTCCGTCCATTTGTTGTAACCGGTCCTGTATCGCTTGATGGTCGTTATTTCCCTCGTCGTCTTTGTACTCTTGAAGCACAATGCTCCGCATAACGCGCCGGGGAGCGCGGCGGCCAGTGAACAGTTCGAACTGAGCGAAACCTTGCTCTGGCAGAACATCGAGACCATCCAGGGCTACCCAACCACGATGGGATAGGGCTCGTGTTTGTTTCATAAGAGGGGTATTGAGGGGCTTGTATGCGAGCTAAAGACATTGTTAGGAACAAAAGATCACCTTTTGAGACTAGCATAAAAGATAAATGTAAGCTTACATCAACAACAACGCCACCTGTCGGGCTCTCGAGCCATTGTGTGGGCATGTGGAAGTTGGGTGCTGGCTCGCCGCCAATGCTATGAGCCGGGATTCCCGAGACAACGATCGTCGGCTGTTTGAAGTCCGCAGGCCAGGGGTCGGATAATGAAGCAATAATGCGAACTGTGGGACGGCCTGACCCTCTGGCCTCTTTTGAGTGGAGATCTTGCCGGTTGTAATGGTGGGCCAGTCTCTCCGCATTGGCGAGTGTACGGTTGTAGATAAAGATATTTTGCACACCAAGATGGATCATGGAGTAAATTGCAGCGCGGGCCATGCCACCAGATCCGATGACAAGACCTGTCGATGATGAGCGTACTGCGTTTGCCGGGGACAGACCGCGGCGAATACAATTGCAGATTCCGATCCAATCGGTGTTGTCACCATGAAGGCCCTTGATGGGGCCGGCACGGCTCTTTTGGAGAAAGATTGAAGATTCTTGAAGACGCGTGTCATCCAGGTCATCAAGATTGCGGATTGGGATGAGGGTATTGATGGCGCCGATGGCTCGGGCATGCGTAGACATTGAGTGGAGCAGAGGAATACATTCTGTTTTGTATGGAAGACTGACACTTGATCCACCGAAATATTGATTTTCCACAAGGTCATTTAACCCTCGTAGGGTAGGTGATTGGTGAATGGAGTAATTATGCGGCAAACCGCAGATTTTGAAAGCAGTGTTGTGCATCGCGGGCGACATACTGTAAGTTGTGTTGGCGCCAAAGACGAAGAACTGCATCGGGTCCAAGGCAAAGGAGCTGTAAAGTGCCGTTTGCGCTTCGCGGGCTGTGATCCATGATCGTAGATGAGTTGGAAGTTCCGCTACTAAAGAGGGATGTGTGACTGGGGAGAGGATAGGGTTGAAGCAGCGAGACATGCGGCCAAGAGGGCCGGTGTTATAGGCGATCAGAGAAAGGCCAGCAACGGGCAGGCTTTGGATGCGGTGGCGAAATCTTTGCACTGCGAGGTTGTCTTCGGGCGTCTCGGCTGGTTGGCACAAACGAACTATATCGCATCCTAGGCTTTTGGCCCGCTCATAAACTTTCATATACTCATCGCCATCCCAGCCCCCTGGCAGAGGATGGAAGGCTTCAAAGTGGCCAATGATCCTGGTTCGCCCGCTTGCGGAGATGATCTGGGAAATAATATTGTCATCACGGGTGAGGTCTACTGTGAGGAAACCGGTGGAGAGCCGCAAGCCATGTCGGACGAGTTTTAAGTAGGTTTCATCTGTACATCTCACGGGAACTTGGCTAGGAGACAAAGATCCTGTGGAGGTGGTATAGCTTTCCACATGATAGATCAACGGCACAATGATGTTGCGACGAATGACTGCTACCGCCTGACTGATACTGTCCGCAAGACTTGAGCTGAGGCCAGGCTGACCAGAAGAGTCTGTTATGTCGACTGCTAGTTCGAAGGCATCGGCGGTGAATTCCAGCTGCTCAATATCCATACCCTTCTCACAGACCCTAGAAAATGGCACTGATACTGCAGATGTGTACATTCGAGATTCAACCGGCAACAGCGACAGCGGGAAAGATGCATGCTGGCTGTTAAGTTCGGCAATGTCACCTGTGATGAAGGCAATGAAGCGGAGAAAGTCCCGCTGAACTCGTTTCAACGTTAGAAACGGAATGGGAGTATGTGACCTAGGTTCTATCCGGTGCATTGGCGATGAAATTTTGCTGTCCTTGTCCAGATCATCGCTTCTGGCCTCTGACAGATTGAAAAACTCGAGATTCGAGCACCCCCGATATATCGGGCCTGACAATTCTAGGAAATGTCGCACCTTTTGCGTATCCCATGCTTTGAGATACGACTGTATGCTCTCTGGATCTCGAATAACATGGATAACCGGGTGTGTCTGCGCAAATTCCCTAAGAAGTCTTTGGCCGTTGCTTTCCATCGATCCGGCCCCACACGCAATCACACATCCCTCTTGGTTGTCTGCCAGCATCGATTCAAAGACTCGAGCCTCTTGTTGCCGGTAGACGGATCCATCGTTTTCCTTCCTGAACATAGCACGGGAACATCCCACACTTTGCTGAAAGTAGCGGTCTGCATCAATCAATCGTCGTCCGGATGTCGCCGCGAGGATGACCGCTAGACTTGACTTCCCTGTGCCACGGATTCCAATCAATACGACGGATGCCTTCGGGCTGAACGTGCGTGGGGTTTGAAGATGGCCATTCTCAAACAGTACCGGGGATCCACGGTTCGAGTGTAATTCTCTTAGGGACGGTGGACGTGAATCTCCGGATGCTTCTCTGTGTTCACTCGATCGACGGGAAGGAGGTCGGGATGAATGGTGAACAGCGGGAGAGGGCACGGCGCCTGAGCTAAACTTTCGAGGCCCATCGTCTAAAGTCTCGACCTCGTGGAGCTTTCGTTTCGGTGGGCGTACTAACATGGACATGGCGCATTGAGGGTCCCACGTGCGTGAATGGGATCAGGAGCAGGGTAGTCGAGAACCCATTACCACACACTGAAGGGTGGGATGGGAGCTGCGGTATGGTATTGAGATATATACGTGTAAGAGGATCCGGAGATGTGGAGAGAGCCGATATGGTAAGCGGGATTTCCCAAATTTTGCGGGGGACAAGGAATATTCGCAAAAAGGGCGACGCCCCGGGCCCATACGTTCCCATTACATAAGGCGGACGAGCACTCACCCGGGGACTTTCGGTTTTCCTCTTCCCCGCGGGGGACTTGCGCTCAGATACGTGCAAAACGGCCCGGGGAAATTATCGAAATTACTGTGGCTTACTCTGAATTGCGCTTATTCAAAAATCATCTTTAAACACATGGCCTAAAGCTCAGTCTGTACGCGATTACCTTTTACGAGACCGTGACTGGCTCACCGCTAGCTGGGTATCCAAGCTTCCCCGGAAGAATCCAGTTGGCAAGCACCCTGCCCTGTGCTGCACGTACCCTCGACATCGCGCTTCGGTCCCAACATCCTACGACGGCCCTAATATACCTACAGTGGGGCTCATTCCCATGGCGTAGTCGCCCGCTCGGCTGTGCAGTCGCCCGTCGGCAAAATATTCATCACATATCCCTTTGCGGGAACATGCGCCCGAATCCTCAAGTGGATCGCAAAATCAATCACCATGAGCGCGGAACAGCGGCAAGCCACCGGCGCTAGCAGCAAATCCAAACGACGATGGATCGACCCAGAAGATGATGGGAAGGTGACGGGGGAACCGAAGCGTCAGCGAGTCTCACGGGCTTGCGATAGTTGCAGGTCGAAAAAGGACAAATGTGACGGACTACAACCAGTGTGCTCGACTTGTGTATCCCTCTGCCGACCCTGTACTTACAAGGCCAACCCGAAGAAGCGAGGCCTGCCCACGGGCTACATTCGATCGCTGGAATTGCTTTGGGGGCTGGCGTTCCAAAGGATCCAAGGTAGTGAAGATGTGATGCGAGCTTTGATGCGATCAATCAATCTCCCAAGTCACCTGGCCGTGATGGGCAAGGAAACGGATGGGTCCGATGCATTGCTGGCTTCCTTCAAAAACAGCACAGTACTCAGAGACATTGAACGCATTCTGATAATACTGGAGCAGCCGGAGGAGGAAAGGGAGCGAAACCTCCAGGCATATGGCGAGGGAGATACACCTCTAGATGTGGAAGGGATTCTTTCTTCCGCTGAAGCACAGGAGTGGCAGATCCCCGAAGGCATCGAGGCTCGTGAGACGCCATTACCAAGAGTATCGCCGACTCGAACAGCAGTGGGCATGTCGCCTATGAAATCTGCCGGACCACACCTGACTACAGACTGCGGGATTCAGACAATTACCCCAGACGACCAATCCTCGTCCTCTGTCACTTTCCCATCGAATCCTGATTACCCTCGATCGCTCTCCATGAAACCCCCTCTCCAACTTCCCTATAACGCATGGCCCCTTTTTGATGTGTATTTCTCCTACACGCAGTGCTGGTTCCCCATACTCGAAAAGCATGACATACTTCGCACCGCTTTTCAATATACCGAAGGCGATGTATACGTATCTGGCGTAACCCCCGGGTCTGGGGAGCACGCGGCCTTGTGGGCTGTCCTCACTCTGGCTTCGCTCCAATATGCTTCCATCTCAGCATCCAGCCAAGTGGAAGAGCAGCCTACTGACCAGATTACCCCATCCCAAATGCATGTTACTGCCCTGCAGTTGATTCCGCCCGAAAGTGGCCCGCACGAAATCGGACACGTGCAAGCACTGTTGATCCTGGCTCTGGTCAAATTCGGGCAGCAAGAATGGACTGCCGCCTGGATGCTTGTTGGTCGGGCTGTTCGGATTGCGCATGTACTAGGTCTCAATCAACCTTCATATTCATCATCATCGAGAACCCCAGATCAAGAAAAACAGCTCGGTCGAGCAAAGCATGTGTTCCTGGGTTGCTTTATTCTCGAGACCCTAATTGCGGAATCAATTTCACAATTCCCATCGCTTCGGAAGGCAGACTTGGTCCGGATAGGCTCTATCAATGAAGATGGTCTCGAGGAATGGCATCCTTGGGAAGACCAAACTGGGTTACGACCCGCCCGATCCTCACGGGCGTCTATGCAGCGTGGTCCCCTTCACGCATTGAGCACTTTCAACCGCCTGATCAGCCTCGTATCCATTTTGAACGATCTATGCTGTTGCAAGCACGACCCAACGATATCTCGATCACACCTCGAGCAACTGGAGTTGCAATTACAGCGCTGGGTGACAGCATTACCAAAGAGCTCTCGTGTCGATCTACAAAGTCGCCCAGTGAGACTGGCTTCCCCGCATATTTTTGGGTTAGAGATAACATATGAAAGTATTGTCATTGCTCTCAGCTCTCAAATTGCCATTCGTGAATATGATCAGAATATACCTGAACCGCCTCACAAAATTCGTGCTACAGAAAGCTCAAAAAGGCTGTTGCAATTGCTTCAGGCCTACATGGAGACATACAGCTTTTCAGCCACCGCACCAACCTTCGGTTTGATGCTCCGATTCGGCCTTCCACATTCCATTTCCAGGGACTTCCCGTCAGACCTTGATATAGGGTTACGAAACAACATCCACAATCTTTCCTCTCAGCTTTCCGTGTTATGGACTATTCCAGACCAACAAACCGTGGGTCGAAATGTACCACAAAGATCTCAGGTATTGGGTACTTCTCCTGCGGTCTCACAGCACATCGATGCCTCTACCGGCGGAGAAATGGCAATCCCGTCGTCACTCTCAATAGCCACACCTTCACATCTTCTTCATGCCACACATGCGACACATCCGCCCCAAAATAATACACATGTCACCGCTGCCCCTGAAAACCCCTTCCTCCCCACGCCTTGGGTCAGAACCACACAACACATCGAAGATGTATCTCTCCTCCGCACGCCGTCATCTATAACCTCCGTTGGTGGCGCCTCTGAATTCCCCCCACAGGGCCACTTAGATGGCACTCTTAGCAATGTCCTTCCTCATCCTACATCAGCGCCTAGCAAATCCCACAACAGTGCCGGTATGCTGGCCGACCTTCCGCCATCATATCATCAAACCGCACAGTACCATCCAACGGCATATCACGACCCATCGCTCAATATGGGCGGCACCTTTGTTGATATGGATAGCTATGCGCACTCACGGAGACAGCGGATTGCTCCTGATCTCGATGCATTATTTGATGAGCTGGCGTCATTAGATGGCGCGGAAAAGTAAGCATTTATCTCATATTTCATCGGCACATTGGCTAATTTTGGCTCCCTATAGGGCCGACAATCAACCAGAGTTCATGCAGAACTTAGGGTTTGTCTCTGATGCGGGCATTCCTGAGCTCTACTCGTTCTCCGGTCAGATCGAGCCTTTCTTGCTGGCACAGACCCAGCAGCTACCCAATAATGGCACTTCATCTGGTATGCAACGAGAGTCGCAGCCTGTTAACATGTCGGGAACCCCGAAGCGATGATGTCCCGTAAGATCACTCCTTTCCGACGATCTGAATGCCGTGGGAGCACCCTTTCGCCGCTGGTCGGCCTTGTTGGCCTCTCCGTCCATCCATCTGGGTCCTGAGGGGCAAGAGCTACACATCTAGCTCAGCGCTCCCATATTCAATCCCACATGCGAAGCCTCAAAGCGGGGTCTCACTTTCTTGTGTGTGTGTATATGTATGTGGCAATGCACGCACGACATGTTGCCACAGTACACAAAGTAATTCCAGGCCAGGAAACTGGTAATACAACATACTTTCTATCACAGATATGAAGATATGAAATCACTACATGTAGTCTAGAAAAAGAATTTTCAAAATATCTATCCTTTCAAGAAAATTAGGTAGAATTCCTCAAGTCTGACTCTGCGAATAGGGGTCTCTTGTTCCGATACCCTGCTTATTTACGTTGCCTCGAGTCTCTCCTCAAGGGTCCCCTCTTGGGTGTTGTAAAACAGTTCAGCCTCGTCTGTATCAATCGAACCTGCTTCAGAAAAGTGCTCTTCTCCTGGGCTAACATGCTGCTGGTCATCAGGCTTCTTCGCCAGGCTCTCTGCTGCCTTTCGAATTGATTTGAAAAGGGGTTCTCCGACTGAGAATTCGACCTTCTTTGGTGGTGGTCCGTCAATTATCTCTTCTCCGATTTGAATATCGGAAGTGCCATCGTAGGTTTGTGGAGAACGTGGTTCCCAGAAGACTACATCTCTATGAATCGAGACCTTTTTCGTCCTCGGGTTGTAGATCCTGAAACAATGGCCATTATCACCTTCGTAACCCACAAGATACCCAATCCATGCTCTGGGGTCTATATTGGCGCTTCAAACCCGAGTCTCCTTGGGTTTGTGTACGTAGGCCTTAGAATACTACACCCGTAGGAACGAGAGAATTGTTGCTTCATCTCCACGGAGCTTTATTGCTTTTCTCCATGCGATGATAGGGGTCTCACCCCCTGAGCGAGTCAGTCGATTTATGATGTAGGTAGCGGTATTGACTGCGAGCCTTTGCATCAATATGCATCGTTCTCGCAATTTGCATGATATAGTGACCGCTATACTCAGCAACACCGTTTTGCTCGTGTGCGTATGGGACCGATGGACTGATTAGCATCGACTCGCTTTTAGCCAATGCTATAACTGTAGGAACCCCTTCGCATTATTGAGTCTCCATTCCGTAGGATAGTAACCCGTCCGGTCTTTAAACTGCTTCGTCCATTTCTGTAAAGTGGGTGACGAATCGCTTTTCTTAGCAATGCATATCATAGCACGAAAGCGGGTTGCGTCGTCTGTGATTATCAAGGCATATTCTCGGTCGTTTTTGCCTTCCTTGCTGATACCCTTTGGTTTCACTGGGTGTAAATCAATATAGAGAAGTTGACCGACTGTTGTTACTCTCGCTTGCTGTTGACGAGAGACGATTTTCTTGGATTTCCGACATCATCGCTTGTTTATAGAGGAAAATGTGGCTTCTAGAATGCCTACGCTGGCTCGCAGCTGTCGTTCGGCGCCATAGGCGAGGAAGATTTCACGCTGTAGGCGGGTCTGCTCGGACCTAATGGTGGCGAGGGCCTCACTCCGGGAAGCTTCGGCCTCAAAAGCATTTTCCGTATCGACGCTGGGGAGATTTGTTAGTGCTAAGTGCTCACCATACTGGAATCTTGTTGTAGGTAACTTACAGCGGCATCGGAGAAGTCTTCTCTCAGTAGATCTTGAGATATGCGTGGAGGATTGATGATGGGGTGATGTGGAAGTGAGGAGAAAAATAGGAAGAAGAAAAAATGTGGAAAGGGAAGGGTGTACATATGGTAGGCAAACAACGAGACAACTATATTGCCTCTCGCTCGGGTTTGGAACACAGGATGGGAGGTCACTTGACCTTCCCAGGTTCTCAATGTGTGTTACGTGCTAGATATATTATATAAAAGAGGGTATTGAAGTCCAGGCTGGCTATTAAGATGCAAGACTATACGAACTCTAGTTGAAAGGACCAGTGTGTGGTTTAAGGAGATCATAGCGAGCATGAGCGACCTTAGGAGCATCTAGCACGTCCATAATATGTAGATGACCTCGTGAAATCCACCAGTGGGGTTCAAAGTGCAAGGCAAATAGTTGACTACCGCTTGGCCGAGTAGTGGGTGCACGTACCCCTGCATGTCTAAAGAAAAAGTGAGGAAGTGTTCAACCGAATGTAATGATGAAGATGATGATCTATCTACTGCCCTCTCTAAATAGCTTCATAGTGACAAAGGGACAAGGGCCTGAAAGCCAGAAAGAATCTCAAATATGCAAAAAGAGGACTGCCAAACTGCGTGCAAGCAAGTAGATAATGCATCACCAGTAGTTGGCGATGCTCGTGTCGCTACGAAACATCTCATCATAAAAGAGCTCCCAACTCAATCACAACGCAGCCTTGGGCTCCTTCTCCTTCTCCTCAAAATTAACACACACATGCTCAACGGCAACCTTATACCCATAAACCCCAAGACCAACAATAATGCCCGCAGCCTTATCACTGAAGTACGAGTGGTGTCTCCACGGTTCGCGCGCATGGACATTGCTCACATGGAGCTCGATAAAGGGAATAGCAACACCGAGCAAAGCATCGCGGATCGCAACGGAGGTATGTGTATACGCGCCCGGGTTGATGATGATACCGTCGACTTTGCCACGCGCCGCCTGGATGCGGTCCACGATCGCGCCTTCGTGGTTCGACTGGAAAGATTCGAGAACAGCCCCATGACTGGCGGCAACCTCGCGACTGTTTGATTCTACATCGGAGAGTGTGGTGTGTCCATAGATGTGTGGTTCCCGTGTACCCAGGAGGTTCAGGTTTGGGCCATTGATTAGAAGGATGGATTTTCCCATTTTGGTGGTTGGGTATAGGTGAAGTTGAGGGATTTGATCGTGTTTGTGGGGAGTTTGGAATTGAGAGGTTGGATATTGGAGATGAGATTGAAGGTAAGAAGTAATAGTTGGGTGCTCGGTTATATTCTTTTCATACTCTTCTCCTTTGGTCTTCTCCGCATTTTGCCCGGCAGAGCGCTTTGCCGCGGATTTTGTGGGGACATCGGTCATATTGCTGTTGTTTTATTGGACGGGATTGGAACCGCATAATTTTCAGATGATCTCATTGAGATTAACAATAGTCGGCTGCTTTATGCGGCCTGGTGATGTATTTTCAGTGGTCCTTTCAGAAATTCTGTTCTATATCTTTTTTTCAGATATCTTCTCGAGACTTAATTTACGAAAACGACTTTTCCATCTATAACCCGTGATTATTCATGTGGGAACAATACCGCTGGTCAAATCTATACCCCGGGCTTACCTCACAGCCTACGATACTAGCACATACCAAAATTGAAGGGTGAGAATGTCAAATTGATGTACAACATTTTAGTAGGACTGCCCATGTAAAACAGACTCTAGTGGGAAACTGACTGGCTTCTTATAAAACTAGTACAAACAGCAGGTTAACCCCATATAACCAAGCCAATTGACCAAGTCAGAGTCATTTATACCTGCAGCTAGATACACACTTCACAAACACTCAACGGAATTGCAGGACATACAACAGTCCGCAACCGTTTCCGTTCCACAAGCTTGCCAGTGCCTTTATGAAACACATCTTCCCCCATAACAAGTTCAACCTTCAACTGATGGTGAACAGTGATTCCCTTCACCATTTTGCCCAGTTTGGAGAAAGGAATATCCCCAGGAAGACCACACTGTGGATTATGGTCAGCGCTAACGGCGCCGATCTCATATGCGGCCAGGTCTATGCTATGCACGACCATTGCCCGTTTTGGAATCGTAAAACCAAATGGGATATAAATAGCTCGTTGTGCTTGTCCCTTTTCGTCGACGCTCTGTCCGTGTGGTTGCTTAACGTGTGGATTGCAACCAAATCCCCAGTATCCTTTTGTACTTCCACCACACAACTTGCGGACCGACTGTCGTTCGCAGATGGAATATTTATCGTCTGAACTATTAGGTTTGCTCATGAACTTGACAATCTCTTCAGCTTGCCACTTCAGCTCTCGCACCACAATATGGCGGAGCTCTGTTCCTCGATCCGCTGGGGCTGTCTCCCAGTGGGTATGAATTGTAGCAGAGAATGAGATCCTTGGCCCAAACCTAGGTGTCGAGTTTTGTGAGAGGGTCATTCCTCGTATGGTATTCGAGGCTCGAAAGTATAGGTGATGTTGAGTCTTTGCCGGGTTGGACTGAATCATCTGGCGGTTGAAATTTAGGGGTCGACGGTGGGTGATAACACCATGTTTCGATGTCGCTGCCGTGGCTTCTATCGCGTAAGTGATGGTCCCAAGAGGTGTTTTTGTCGTTGCAGGTATGTTCATTGGAATGTCCAAGTGGAAGTAGGACTTCGAGACAACCCTCCCTGGGGAAGTCTCAAATCCTTCTTTGGAGGATATTGACAGAGCAACTTCTCGAAGGGTTCGTTCAATCCTTGAACCCGGCTGGGGCGATTCGTTCGTTATGCAGAATGAAGGACACAAGATCCGCCGAGTGTTTTTGCTTTCGGTTATAGATGTCACAACTTGGATAAGCCGAACGTGGATCTGGGCCACACTGGCCAGGGGTGAGGATGAAGTCGCTGAGAGAGCGACATGCCCTGCCAAAGCCGAAATGTCACGCTTTTCATGGCACTGGCTACTGACATGGTAGATAGAGGGAGCAACGATCTCGAAATTGAGAGAGGACATGATGACAGTACGCAGAATATCGAACACGCAATTCCTGTCTCCTGTTATGTATTTAAATGCTGGACATAAGACAGAAAGAACGAGAGAGTCCTGTATGTTGTATGTTGTACTTCTATTGATACCAGCGATCCTTACCAGAAGAGGCAGCCAAGACGGAAAGATTGAGTTTACTGCGGGCCCACTAACCGCTTTTGGTATCAATGTTTGATGTCTACATCCTCCGGGGCTATTTCGTGTAAACGTGAGCGCTATAGATTAACTAGTTTTGGTGGCTGAATTTGTATGAAGGGCCAATCAATTGATCAGCATTTCCCCCTATACTCCGTATAAATGGTTGTTATATTGCTGGGATCGTCCACTCGAGTGGAGAGCGCCAATCCCGCTTGACTAAAAAGCCCAGATAGGCTTAGCGCCATTCATCTCTGTCAAAGGCATCAAATTCCATTTGTGTGTATCACATGACTCTGACCAGAAAACAAGCACTGTCTATATCAACGCCCTCGCTCTTTTGCAAGGTTCTCTGTGGTCCCTAGTATAAAGTCGAATGGGATATACAAATGTCCGCAGGTTCTACGGAACAGTTGGCTGTTAAAGGTACGAATCTCACCTCGTGCTAAAGCGGGGGTCCTAACATTACCAGATTGTCCAACATGTCAAAGACGACGTATCAAGTGTGACCGGGGCCTTCCGAGCTGCCGTAAATGCGGGAAGCGCAATTTGGAATGCCCGGGCTACGGCCTACAGCTCAAATGGGTCCATGGCGTCGCCAGCCGCGGTAGTCTGCGGGGCAGAGCATTTCCCTCCCTCGATGCTCCTATGAGAGTATCAAACTCGCCTCATCATTCGTCGGAGACTCTAACAGAGACCCGCACTAGTGGCAGCGGCATAACCGTTCTGGATCGGTACAGCCATTCCACGACACGTTTCTCACCATCGGGACCGTCCCCCGTTTCGGACCTTTGTTTTTCGCAAGCTCGACCACTGCATGTTTCGCGGTTGCTCTCCTGGTTCAACGACCGAGTCGCCCATCGACTTGCATGGGTTCCGCAGCAAAATGCATGGCGTCAGATGATTCTGCCAATGGCCGAGAGCTCTGAAACAGTCCTTTCTTCCATTCTTGCCATCGCCGCCCATGACCTGGCATCGGAGTACCCTCCAAATGACCTGGGACATGGAACATTCCAGCAGATGTCGAAAAACTATCAAAATAAAGCTCTTGCCCTTTTAGCTCAAGAGTTGAGTAGTCTTTCTACATCGTCTCCATCGGCGTTGGAAGCGAGCACAACATCTGCCTACACCCTTGCATCTGTGATTCTTCTCTGCAATAATGAGTTTATGAAACCACAAGGCGCCGGGTGGAGGGTTCATCTCTCCGCTGCGAGGGAGATCATCCTGGCGGCAGGGAACCGACCGAGCCGGCACCACCAGCTAGCCTCCATCGAAGAGTTTCTCAGGTTAGAATTCTATGAGGCCTCGGTCTGGGCTGATTTGACGACATTTGATAACTACAACATGACGATCAAGGCTCCTCCTGCTAGCGGCAAGAACGCGGTCTTCACCGACTTCATTCAGGTCATCAACCAAATCACACGCCTTGAGCGTCTGAGATATTGTTCAGGGACGATCGAGCAGGCTTCATCATACGGCCCGATGCAAGATATCCAGTCCCAGATTGAGTCAGCTAGAAACAGCATGATGCGTCTCAGTGCATCCATTCATTTCTCTTCTGAAGCTGATCAACATGGCTTCGAACTGGTAGTGTGGATGTACTACCACGCAACTCTCATCTACAGCCATCAAGCTTTATCGGAGGATAGTACTGCTAGTGATCATGTGCAGAAGTCTCGAGATGAAATCCTGCGCTATGTACAATTTCTCTCCGAGACTCGAGACGGCATGTTCGCCCAGGATCTTGTCTGGCCACTTTTCATGGCAGGGACCGAACTCCGAGAACATCCTACCGGTCAAAACATTATTCAGGAATGTTTTGGCAATGTCATGCGTATCAGCCGCACTCTAGACAGAGCGCGTGTTCTCTCGTTCGTTGAGACTTGGTGGAATGACCCTGGTACTCATACATCTTGGATTGACATGGCTCGAGAGCAATCTCAATCTTCGCAGTGTGACATTCTCATTGTATGATAGGTAGAATCTACACATTCCAAAATATTATGCCGATGATTTTTCTACAAACCATCTACAAACCATAAAATGCCGCTAGGAATCTGAAATACTTCGAATGCTTAAATTTGGCCTGAATATTGACCACCCCTTTTACACCTCTTCATACGGTGTACTGTAAATCATGAACCTATTCCGAGACAAAATTAGCCTAGCGAAGGATCTATGACTCTTCCCTCACTTTTCTCCCACGTTTACTTCACAATTGTTTCATTGGCAAAAGTACATGTCTTCCACTACATAACCCGCAGTACAGCAGTATGTAGCCGCCAGTGCGCCCAGTAACAGGGGTTAACCAGCGGTGAAGGGGCCGACCAGAGGCTAGGCCTTATGATATTTTGTCTCCCAATGGCCAATCTAAACTGTGGAAAATCTACTTATGCTCCAGGCTGCTGATCATATTGTGGGCTATCTAATGCTGTGTATGCTTTGAATTCCAACACGCTTCCCTTTAGAACCAAATCCTCAAAGTGATTCCTCTTTTTTTATAACTACGCCCCAAAAGTCAATCGAAAAACCCCATGCGCTTGGATCATGTCAGCATCAGTGCCTATCCGGAACTCTATTATACAGACTTCTGATTCCGCTTGGCGCCTTGGCTGTACAATCGAGTGCGACAGGATTGCAGAACCCGATGGCACATGCGCCGCTGCTTCCTGGAAAGATGGGGAGCATTGGTATATTCTTCGGCAGATAACCTCTGAACAACCACCTGTTCCTACGGCTGCAAATTCGGATGAAGTCCGTTTGATTCATGAAGGAGGCACTTTGTCGGCAGTATGGGCTATTGGAAATGATGCTATCTGCAAAGTCCACCGCTGGAGTTCCGGTGTCACTTCGGAGAGTGAAACCATCAAATTCGTTCAAGAAAGGGCACCCGAAGTACCTGTACCTGAAGTGATCTATTCCTGGGTGGATGGGAATCGATCATTCTTGGTGCTAAAAAGAGTCCCGGGTATAACGCTGAGAGATGCTTGGGCAACTATGTCCGCCATTCAGCAAGAGTCTATCTTAGCTGAGGTTGTTCATTTATGCGATGTACTCGCCTCTATCACTTCGGACCGACTCCAGAATGTTCACGGTGGTCCAGTGTTAGAACCTTACCTTGCTCACTCGGAAAGGAACTCACTAGAGCAGCTAAGCGTGGATGAGAGTAGGAGATATTTCTTTCGGGAGGATCTTCACCCTAATCCGGAGATTGAAGAGAGGTTCCTTCTATACCACCCTGATCTAGGACCAGGGAACATACTTGTTTCTAATCAGAAGCTATCGGCGATCATTGACTGGGAGTCCGCTGGATTTTACCCACGTTTCTGGATTTCAACAAAACCTTCTGTTTCTCCCGGGCTGGACTTCCATCCGCCAATTCCAGGAATCCCTGACACCGAATGGAGAAGGCGACTCAGGGTGAAACTTGAAGATCATGGTTACCCGCGATTTGCAGAATGGTTTATGGATTGGAGGAAAACAAGGTCTCGATAGTAAGATTTAGCACATGAAAATTAGGCTTTTAGGATGATAGTATTCTTGCTCTTCATCTTTAGTACCAACCCATGATGCCTTAAGGTTGTGAGGACCTTCGCTCAAGTCATATACAACCCCCGGCCGGCTACAGGCTAACAGCGGGGTGGTCAAGGCGGCATATTCCTTAAATTATCTGATACAAAGCTCTCTTGTCACCTTTAATCTTCCAAAAAGCCATTCTTCCAATCTTTACTCTACCTTGCATCTTTCCTGTACATCCCAATTTCTCAGATGCCTCAACAAAAGACATCCTCACTGAAGACCTATTTTGACGAGATAGAAGAGACCAAAGGTGATGATGAATGTAAAGCTTGGTTAGGTAGAGTCCTTGACTCAAGAGATGAATTGGAATCGGAAAATACGTTGGTTTTCTCAAGGGTTTCTTCAACTTAAGCTTCCGCTTCAGCTTCAGCGATGGACCGGATGCTATCATTCGGTTCCCAAAGCCAGGACACACGGCTACAGCTTATAGGGACGAAAAGGTCGTGAATGAGGCCCAGATCATGGAATACCTCCGCCAGAACACCGATATTCCTATCCCTCGTGTTCACAGCTGGGGCTTAACTGCTGAGAGTCCACAACACCTTGGTCCATTCATCATCATAGACTATGTCAACGGAACGCTTTTATAGACTGTCTTAAAGCAACTAGACCAAGAAGGCGTGGTTCTAAACCCGCACATCGACAACACAACACACTGGATAAGATCTATCATCAAATCGCCAGTTACCTGTTTCAGCTCTCTCAACTTGCGTTTCCTAGGATCGGAGCCATCTCAAAGGACGCTTTAGGTGCATGGGGTATTTCCGGACGTCCCCTGATATGCAACATGAACGAGTTAGCCACTGTCGCCGGCTACCCTGATAGTCAATTTCCAACCGCACCGTTTGATAGTGCGAGCGATTATCTAAGATCAATCGCGAACGAGCACCTGACCAACCTTTGGACCCAGCGCAACCTTGCCGATGATCTAGAAATCGCTCGGTAGCGGTTCATTGCCTGTCATAGGTTCGCACAGCTCATTTCAAAATATTATTCTGACGACAGCGGGCCATTTATACCCTTCTGTGACGACATGCGACCCTCGAATATGCTTATAGATCCGGAAACACTCCAGATTACCGTCGTGCTGGATTTCGAGTTTACGAATGCCATGCCGGCTGAGTTCACCTATGACCCACCCTGGTGGCAGTTGCTCTCTGGACCGGAAATGTGGCTTGACCGCTGCTTGATGGATGAATTCGTGACCCTCTACGAGCCTAGAATGGAGCAATTCTTGCGAGCGTTGGAACGAGTGGAAAATGAATTCGAATTAGAGTGCAAGCAACCTGGACTGTCTCTTTCTACCCGAATGCGCGATTTATGGAGGACTGGGCGATTCTGGTTCGATTATGCAGCAAGGAAGAGTTTTGATGTGGACACCATCTATTGGGCTGCATTACATGACGGTGCGGGTGTTGAGTTGCTTGATGACAAGACGCGTGCAGAGATGGGGTCATTTACGCAGATCAAGATGGATCAGCTGAAGGCATATGAGGAGTGTACTGTTCGCTTTTCTTCGGAGATGTAGCGGATATGTAGAAATGCCCTCGAAGCCTCCATTGCTGTAAAATGGGGATGCAGCCTGGTTTGTATGCTAATTATTTTCTTTACTTGGTAATCAAACGGGTGCCCTGTTTCAAGGTTCCAAGGTTCCCGAGATCTTGCTTCTTATAGTCCACTCAAAAACTTCAAATACTACGTGAATCGCCATGTCGCAGCATCCTCGGGGCCAAGAAGATACAGATTCTTCATCATGGATGCGGAATGAGGGGCTGATACCAGACGAGGTCAAGTTGCCGTCCGCGCCCGACTATCTCACCAATATTAAAAGAGACCTGAACGAATTTACCCCCAAATACCCAGTCTATTACTTTTTCTACGGGACATTGACAGCACCGGTAACCCTTCAACGAATCATCGACCTACCCGAGGAGCCAAAAATGCGGAAAGCGAAGCTTATCGGATACGCGCTTGCGAAATGGGGCGATTATCCTATGTTGATAAACAGAGAGCCAGGACAGGAGGTTCCTGGGTACGCGTACATTGTGCAGAACGAGGAAGAAGCCCAGAAACTTGCGTATTATGAGACAAATGCTTATAAAGAAGCACACTGCTTGATTTATTTTGTTGATAATGAAGAGCCTGCCGAAGCGTCAGAAAAGACATTCGTGTATGCCGGCGAAGCAAATGCCTTATTAGAACAGCGGTTCGACCGCAAACTATGGCTGCATCAAATGGCTGGGAAATTAGTGTGATCCTTTAACTTATGCTTCTGCATTCTTGGAAGCGGTACTTACAAGGAACACTCTAGTCTCTCAATTGAACCGTTGATGATATCTAATGCTGGGCTTTGTCTGCGAAGGCTGCGACTCTGTCTATTCCCTTCATTCTCTAGGGGTGGATGCGAAACGAAAGCGTCATCGTCATTTTGCTCAGGCGACACCCGACCATGGCACGAGCTTAGGCCATATGCCGGTGAGTTATTAGTTGGGTGACCAGCGAATCCTCACTGTATGTTTTTTTTTTTTTGCTTTTCTTTCTATAATTGCTTTTCGCTCTATACGGGTGACTAAGTGTGCCACCTGGCAATATAATCCAATGAAAGAGTTGTGTCCAGGTGGCACACTTAATCGCCCGTAGCTCTATCTGACCTAGGCCAAGTCGAAAAGATAGGCTCGTCTATGTTCGGTTTGTCTTTCGTATATATTCGTAATGATGGTGATAAAAATGTAAACAAACTATCTATGACATCCATTGTATATGTCCACACCAGACTTGGGTTTCAATTAATAAAGAGGAGCACACTCTGAGAGGTATCCAATAAGAAGACCAAAGAGTCTGGATGGGGTCAAACCCCACGCTATATTACAGCTCATACTATTTTTTGAAACACGCCAGAAACTCGCTGGCGTACTCCGTACAAGCTCAAGCTTTGCGGCGGAACGACTCTCGGATTTTGAACAGGTGTTCAGCTACGGCTGAAAGAGTGCATATGTGCATTTCCCTACATTCCTCGCTATAATTCTACCTGCGTGTCTGTGGTTCAACATTCCCACAGTGGAACCCGACCCAACCCTCCAAGAGCCAGACGATGCCATATTGCAGAGACCCCGAATACAATCCGCCATATCGTTTCCAGCGCCTTTTATATGCCCTATCTGGTAATTTGCAGAGTCAGGCGGCCCCGGATGTATGAAAACGCCTCTTGGCGCCTCAATGATCTACATAAGGGCACTTATCATTGGCTATATCGTGTTCGATGTGGGTCCAGTTGCATAGCACCTGGGTGCGGGTGGGTACGAGCGTGGGTAGGATCATCATATCTGATATTAACTTAAGAATATTTTCTATTCCTATCCTTATGCTCCTCGTAGCACTTCCAGTGACGTCCAAGATCACCTATCATCATGTCCGAATTTAATCCAGAGAATGAGCTGCTACCGCAGACAGTTGATCACTATGCAAGGGTGAAACCAGACGCCCTCTACGCGGAGTATCCGACGTCCCCCATGAGCTATGACGACGGCTACGTCCCCATCACCTATCGCACCTTTGCGAATGCCATCAACGGCATTGCCTGGTGGTTGACCAAGACACTAGGCCCGGGACAAGGCGATGTCCTAGCTTATATAGGTCCAAATGACTTGCGGTATCCCGCTCTGGTCATCGGGGCTGTAAAAGCGGGATACTGTATGTTCCTGACCTCACCCCGCAACAGTGTTGCTGCTCACGAAAGCCTGTTGCGATCACTGAATTGCACCAAGGTGCTTGCCACAACACCGCGGTCACCCCCCATCACAAACTTGTTGAGTGTCTCCATGCCTTTAGAAGTGTATGAGGTGCCGAGCGTGCAGGAGTTGCTAGCCAACGAGTACCCTCATTTTGAATATCGCAAAACGTATCCTGAGGATGCAGATACAAGATTCGTTGCGATACACACATCCGGTTCCACGGGTATTCCCAAGCCCATTTCTTGGACATTTGAAACTACGAATCGACACATGCGAATGGTCGCCCTCAGTCCGCCAGAGGGCTTTGAAGAGCAACACCGCTGGAGTCAAGCCAAGAGAATGTTTCTGACGTTACCACCCTTCCATGCGGGAGGACTCGCCGTCATGCTTTTCATCGGAGTCCCCGCTGGCATGACGATCATTGTACCCACGTCTGGTGGACTCCCCACCGCCGCAGCCCTGGTCGAAGCCAGAAAGCAAACACCCTTCGAAATCGCCTTGGTCGTGCCGTCTATTCTCCATGAGCTGGCTCAGCAACCCGACCTTTTGGGTTACTGCAGCCAGCATCTGGAATATCTCATATACGTAGGCGGCGATCTACCACAGGAAATCGGCGATACAGTGGTATCCAAACTCAAGTTGGTAAATCAGTACGCTGCGACTGAAGTCGGGATGCTCACTTCTATCCACCCTGTGAGAAGGGACCCTCGCCAAGACTGGCGATATACCCAGTTCCACCCGGAACTAGGAGTCGAGATGCGACCTTTCACGGAAGATGAGTATGAGCTGGTCATAGTGCACACGCCAGAGCGGGAATCGCATCAGATGCCATCTACCATATTTCCCGGTCGGCAAGAATACTCGACTCGTGATCTGTGGGTGCGCCACCCCGATCGATCAAAGTCGGATTTGTGGCGATGGAGCGCGCGTGCGGATGATGTGATCGTTTTCCTAAATGGGGAGAAAACAAATCCTGTTTCAATGGAGCAGCACGTTGTCGTCTCGAACCCTGAAGTCTCAGCTGTAGTAGTCGCGGGCGCTCAACGCTTCCAAGCCTCGCTTATCATCGAGTTCGGTGGTGATGGGGATATGGGTCCAAGTGAGCGAGCTGCTGCCATCGAGAAAATATGGCCTAGCATCGAGGAAGCAAATCGTGCTTGTCCGGCACATGCCCGAATCGCCCGGACGCACATCTTGTTCACGACACCCGACAAGCCTATTCCACGCGCAACGAAAGGCACTGTCCAGCGGGCGGGAACTCTGGCTCTCTACGCCCCGGAACTGGATGCGCTGTATGCAAACGCTGATCAGTTGGCGGCAAGAGAGGACAGCGATAATAGCGGGCCTGGGCGCGTTAGTGATCTTCAACAAGTATCGGACTTCATTCAACGGTCCCTGGTGGATGTCACTGGCTGGAGCGAAGATCAAGTGTCCACTGCAGAGAGTTTTTTCGCCATCGGATTGGACAGTCTGCAAACCATCACCGCTGCTCGCCGTATCAAGCGTGGTCTTGACCTACCTTCTTTCGCCCCCAATCTAATATACCTCAACCCATCGGTGTCGGCTCTTGCGCAAGCCACCCTTCGACTCATCCAAGATGACGCTGTCACCCAAGAAGCAGGCAGGGAAGCAATGCTCGCAGAGCGAGACGATCTCTTGAGGCACTTCACAGATATGATCGACAGTGCTCCGCCGCACACGATTGCCCAGTCCAACGCGGCCTCTCAGTCTCAAGTTGTCGTGTTGACCGGCTCAACAGGGACATTAGGCACATACATCCTAAACACCCTATTAAAGGACCCATCAGTATCGCACATCCACTGCCTAAACCGCAAAAAAGACAGCGCAACAATCCAGCAACAAAAAAACACCTTCTACCACCTTGACTCGACCCTCAATCCCTCCAAAGTCACCTTCTGGCACGCCGACCTCACCAAACCAGACCTCGGCCTCGCAACAGAATCCCTCCAAACCCTCCAAAAAACCGCAACCGTGATAATCCACAACGCATGGAACGTAAACTTCAACCTCCCCCTCTCATCCTTCACCCCCGATCTGCACGGCATAACAAACCTCATGAACATCACAATCACCAGTCCCAACAACCCGCACCTCTTCTTCCTCTCCTCCATCAGCTCAGTGCTAGGCCACACAACACCATCCCAAACAACACCCGAAAATCTTATCACAACAACCCACCCCGCGCCAAATGGCTACGCAAACAGCAAATACATCGCCGAGCACCTACTCTCACACGGGACGCAGACGCGCTCGATAAACGCGTCGTTCGCGCGTGTCGGCCAGATAGCCGGTGCGGCGCGTTCGCGCGGTCTCTGGAATAGGAATGAGTGGTTCCCGAGCTTGGTGAGGAGTTCTTTGCAAGTGCGCGCGTTGCCGGAGACTCTGGGACCCACTTTGGGACGGGTGGATTGGGTGCCTGTTGATTTGCTCGCGGAGGTTTTGGTTGATCTTGCGCTGGGGGATTTGGATGGTGATGTTCGTGGGGAGAGACAGTCTGTTAGTGTTTTTCATCCGTTGAATCTGTATCCCGAGGCGTGGGGGGTTGTTGCGCCTGTTGTAGCGGAGATGCTTTCTCTTGTTAGTGGTGAGGAGATTGGGTTTGTTGATTTATCTGCGTGGGTGCAGCGTGTTAGGTTGGATATTGAAATCTCTGAGGGAGAGTTGGAGGGTCTTTTGGAGAGGAATCCGGCTGCTAAGTTGTTGGGATTTTTTGAAGGTGTTGTTGCTGAGACTGGTGCTGGGTCGGGTAATGTCTTGGATACGCGTAGAACGGCGGAAATCAGTAAAAAGCTTAGGGATATTCAGGGAGTGGGGAGTATGCCTCATTGGGTTCAGAAATGGGTTGGAGAATGGTTACGTCCGTTAAGTGACTGAAATATCAAAGGTATGGTGTTACTATATATTATGTTGGAGGTGCATGTATATAGTAGGACTGAAAGCGGATATATATTTCTCAGATTCATTCTGCAACTTCGATTTTTGATATTCCCACAACAAATTTCGATTAAAATGTAAATATCATGAATTAAAAACAGCTCGATATTTACGCTACCATCGGTTGGGATCAACTTCATCTTCGAGATACTCGCGTCGAGTGAGAAATCCCTTGTCTAAGCGCACAGCATCCCCCGAAGACTAGCTGATACAACTTTGGATTACTACAACATATACAAGCGAACTGCCTTTAAGATAGATTTATTCAATAAATAAGAAAAGATAGGGAAATAAAGAAACCATATTAACCTTAAAACACCCCAGCTATGACGTTGTTGAAAGACAACACACAAGACCACGAGAAAAAAATGGCCATGCAAAGAGATAAACCACCATCTATGTCGACAGATACCTGAGACCTTTGCTCCGACCCTACACCGCAGGAGTAGAGTCTTGTGCTTTTTATCTTTCTCTTTATTTTCTGGGTTGGACCTCTTAGTCCAACCTAGTTCGTCCGTGGTCGTCCAAGACCACAACTTTTGATTTGTTTTCATCGGTTATATTAGGTTTCGGCGTAGGACTCCGAGGATATTGTTGAATTTCTGGGAGTGCCATGTAGGGCGTTTCTTGCAATTGCAAGAGGCAGAGGCGTGGGATTTTGTCAGGATCATGGGGAATTGATAGCGCTGACGTAGTGTTCGGGAAAATGAAGTGCCGGAAAATCAATTTTCGTCATTTCATAGGAATAGGAGAGGATCGCGATCCGAAAGGGAGGAGTTGCGGATGGCTTTACGCCTCCGATGCCCAGCGGGACTCGCGTAGCGGCATTTCCTCTCCAGCTTGCTTACGGCTTCCGTCTACCTCGCGCTTCCACGCGTAGTACTCGCCGAGACGGGTCTCAGCATAGCTGGCGTAGTCGAAATCGATCTGGGAGATTTGCGCTTGAATGAGTGCCCAAACGCCCCTGGGAGATATTGTCAGCATGATGCGGTAACACTGTTTTTGCGGTTGTGTTCGCTGGACTCACCAGTAGAGACCAGGGATGCCACGGAAGCGGTCAACGTCCTCGTACAGCCGGTCAACAATCTCAGCCTGGGACGACGCATCGAGACCACGCTGTTCGCAGTAGCTCTTCGTGTACTCAGTGAGGAACTGACGACGCACAGACTTTGTAGGCATCATGTTGTAATCGCAGTCGTAACCACCCCACTCGGCAAGGTGGTTCGAGATATCAAAGGCCGCGGGCGCGGGAACCGCATATTCATAATCGATGAAGTTGACAGGCGCGATACCGTCTTTGGGGGTTGGGACACCGTTCTCGCTCGGAAGGACAATGACGTTTGCACAGAGGAGATCGCAGTGCGAGAAGACGAACTAGAAATCCAGAGATTAGCCATATTCAACAACGCAATCCCTGTTTCCAGCGGATCGAGGCTGGAAACCACATACTCCGTCTTCACCAATACCCTTCCCATCGTCCAGGATTTCCAAAACCCACTGCAGCTCGGTTTGCAGGCTCAACCGGCGAGCACGCTGCTCGGGCGTGGTGACTGGCAAAGCCAGAACCCACTTCTGCAGCACAGCCCACATAGACGGGCCCGCGCACCGGGGCTTGATTACGGTAATATCATCATCATGGATGTCCGCGGTCTCGGTCACAGCATCCTTGGGCTCGGCTCCGCTACTAGGCAGGATGGCGTGCCACTGCGCCAGGCGGCGGGCGACACCGCGCCAGATGGGCGGGGAGACTAGATCGAGGTGGCCGCAGGGTCTGCCGCGGATGAAGCGGTAGAGTAGGCCGTTTTTGAATCGAGCGAGGAGAGGTGGGGCCAGACCGCGACTGGCCAGAAGCGCGTGGGACTTGGTTTCTCCTAAGATAATTGATCTACTTCAGCATATGTCGCAATGGGCAAGGGAGGCGCGGAGGGGCTTTTTTGTGTTTTGAGAAGTGGGGGTTTTGACGAAGGTTGTCCGTCGGGGGATTTTGCTCGTACTTTCGCGGTCTATGAGGATCTCTGTGCCATTTCCGTACGCTCTCATCAGTACTGCCTCATTGTCTATTTGTTCCTCCGTCAGGCCGGGTCTCAGGTTGATAATTTTCAAGAGCTAGGGAATCGTTAGTCTCAGTTGGATTCGGACAACCTTATCGCTGGTCTTGTAGGATGCGACACTGGGAAAGAGAAACACACGGTGTTGGTGATGCCATCCGTGAACCGCACGAACTCAATGTTGTTGCCAGGACCCTCCCAGTCCGGGTTGAGTGTCAGGATTAGCCTGAGAGCAGACGCTTGGGAGTCCGCATGGCTGTATGATAGGGGAATGTATCGGAAATCTGGCGCCATGGCCGTTTGAGTCTCTGTCGAGCCCATGTTGGGGTTGAGCGTAGATGGGAAAAAGGGGTAAGGGCGCGATTTGGTTTGGAATATTTTGTGCTATTTAATTAGTGCACAACTGAGAGGCGCCGCCTCTATATCAATGACGAGGTCCTTGAATTCAAGAATTAGGCAATTGCACAAGGTCAGGCTGCTAGCGTAATGTGCGAGAGTTAAATGCTAGAAAGAAGTAGAGGACAATGTGGAATGGCCGATTCTGTATTATGGTGAAGGTAGAACAAAAATTCAGGGGAGAAATTGGCTATCGATGGCGGGGAGGTTTATGAGAGCGAGGGGAGGTCTCGTGCTCCCGACCCGTGATTGGAAGATGGGATTATCTGGGTACTTTAACCTTGTCCACCGCCACTACTTTAAGTTGTACATGTCTCAAGTTCTAGTGTTTTTTTTTTTTTGATATAGGAGTCTAATGGAAGGTTAGACACCTGTAGAATAATTTCTTGATATCATATTTTTTTATTTCAATTACAATTTCGTGGCGTGGTACTAAAGCATCTTCACGGTATGATGTAGATTGCTTGTTGCTTTTGCCAAGTACAAGTCACGGGACGATCACATGCAAGACCTTGAAAGTCAAAGGGTCACATGAAGATAACAAGCCCTGAGATTAGCCCTATCTACCAAATCCGATAAAATCCCTCAACAAAAAAGCGAAATTAGTCATAAAATCCAATATTAGTCAACGAAATGGAAAAATATTTTCACCGACACCCAATCGGCTCTAGCGTATATTGACTTCCAAACACATAAAAGGGACCTCATCGCCCGCGCCTTTACTCTTTTTTCTTTTCTCTCCATCATCAGTAGAGGTTTACATAACTTAATGTAAATTTCAACGGGGCTCCACAATGTGGCTTGCTGAGGGTTATCCGATGGCTTCGGCCAACATGGGTTTTCTTCCGTTCCCGGCCCTGGAGAGTAAAGGCGTCTCTCTTTTTCCCAATCACTTTATGGCTATGCTAGGGTATCCTTCGGGAAGCCCCATGGGTGCTAGCTGTGGAGAGGGCGTCACATACCAATTTTTCAGCCACTTTTATGTGATCTGAGTTACTCTACGTTTTTCTCTGGTCTTTAAACTGGATCAGGGATTGCAACGGTCTTAGCATTTGATATCTTGCGGTTTTCAACTGGTAATTGGCATACGGTGTAAACGTACATTCTGCTGTACAATCCATCATAAAAAGAGTTTCAGAAGCCTCGCTAGGTTTATGAGCTCTTGCGATGCTGTATCCCGTCAAGACAAAATCTATGATGTTGATTTTGTTTGCCGAGATATTAGCTGTTGTCGGCATGCCGAACACCTCACGCTATGTCCCGCCAGTTACCGTTAGGTACAATTAGCTACATGTACAGCTAGAGCCAAGATCTCAATTGTCATCACCGTCATAATTTTTGAAACTTTCTATCGTGTAGATTTTTACATGTCCCCAATCATGCATGTCCAGCATTTCCAATCTGGATGCGCTCTCCAGTCCACTTGTCATCACTGCGCAACACCGGCCAGCTAGTACCATCGGCCTTGGCCAATTTCAAATCTAGCTTGGTGCCCAACACGCGGAAAGTGGAATTCTCCGCGTCAATCGGCGCAAAGAGAGTATATGTATCCTGGTAGCGCTTGTTGTCTGTGGTAGGGAGGTCGAAGACAATCGAGTTGGTAGCAAACTCAACCTTGGCCCGTTGCTTGTCAATCTTCTTAAGGTAGAGGGAGACGTTGACGGCGGTGGGAGTCTGGTAGAAATCGTTTCTATAGAATGCGAAAGCATGTCAGTTGGCTGTTTTCAAAACAAAATAGAGTTGATCCGCCTGTCTTGTCGTATACGCACCTGACTGTATCCACCTTCTCTTCACCCGGAGGCTTGGCCTTGCCAACGAACAAGTGCTTTGTCTTCTCTGTGCAGCCGGGGATCTTCAGGAACTCATCGAACTCGAGAACCCGGCGCTTGCAGCAGGACCACCCCTTGCTGCCCTCGTGGAAGACCGGCTGGCCGGGGTGGTGAACGCACTTCTCCTCATCGCGAGCAGCCGACCCGGTATAGGACGCCCCGCAACCCTTCCGGCGACATGTTGCGTTAGTCGGGATTTCCGCATCAGGGTCATCAGATTCAGGCTCTTCGATGACTGGCTTGGCAGGCGGCGCCGCAGTTGCGATAGTGGGGGTAGCGGAGATGGGTGGCCGCTCGGACTTCTTCTGCTCAGCCGGTTGAGGAGCAATGACTTCCTCAGCCTTGGGGGGCTCGGGCGCAGGTGTGTCATCGACGGTGGAATGCTTGCCGGTTGTGCATGGCGGGATGTCGAGGAATTCCTCAAAGGTCAAGACGCGGGGCTTGCAACATTTCCAGCCTGAGAAGTTAGCGGTGTCGCGGGGTAGAAACGTAGCAAAAGCCAAAGACAAGATCAAGTGTCACATTGCGTTGCCGCAATGGTCCACCGTGAACCCTTGGTTGACTCATGGGACACAGATCTGGCATAGCTTGAACACCAAGGTACTTACCTTTCTGCCCCTCGTGGAACACTGGGGGACCCGGATGATACACGCAGTCTTCTTCCGGGTCGGTGAAGGTCTTTCCACACGCTTTGTGGACACACTTTCCTGCCATGATGTATGATAAGACAGATTATAAGGGAATTGACAGAACTGAGTCGAGAGAGAAGATTGTAATGTGTTCTGGAGAGAATGGCGCAGGTTGCCTAACAGGGTTTAGCGGGGAAGCTCGAATGTTCCATCGCGGAGAACTCCCTGACCGCATTCGCGTCACGCCCATCTCGAAACTCCGTTGCATCCACTCCGTGCATAATTGACCATTGTTTCTCTATGTTTCCTACGCGTGCCCTTCTCGGTTCAGCCCGCTTGACGCTGTTTACACGTGCGGGCTGTGGCCTTTGCGACACCGCTAAAAACACCGTGCTTAAGCTCCAGAAACGGCGCTCCTTTGAGTATGTCGAAACGGACATCATGCAACCTGGGAACAAATCTTGGAAGGATGTTTACGAGTTTGATGTTCCCGTCCTCCACGTCCAGTCAGTCCACAATGGGTTGCCCAAGGAGGCCAATCTCTCCGACGCGCGCAAATTGTTCCATCGATGGACAGAGCAAGAACTCGAGCGGTTGGTAGACGAAGCGGAGAAAGCACAGCCCCGATGATTCTATTTTGGATGAGCATTATATGTACAACTATACCGATCGCCATGGTCCACCGGAAGTGTGCACTGGGGAACCCCCATATGGAGGCATCGACATCGTGATACCGACACAGTAATGCACATGGCTCTTGTTGCATTATCTCTGCATACTTGCTTTTTCAGTCCTGCTGGCAGGACCTAGCTACACCATGCATTCCACAAGAAGGGGTATACTTCTGTATATATTTGAACTATCGTTGACCATCAGTGGATGATGGCAGATACACCTACGATGTACCTAGGTGCCCTATCAATGTATAACATATGTTTTTCCTGTTCCCCAGGGGTCTTGATGCCTCGATTATATACTTGGTCTGTAGTTCCAATTAGTTTTGCTTCCCAAATTGACTTATCCTAGCTATTTGGTACTAATGTCTTGAGGTATTCCCCACAACTCAGTCATTTTCTCTTGTCTGCAACTAGACTGCAACTAGACTCGACCAGTGATCAGAAAATGTATTTTTTTATGGACCCGTTTCTAAGTTCCTTTATTCACTAGTAGAGGGCATCGCATGGCTACTACCGAGGCATCGCGAGTTAGCAGATATGGATGGCTAAGGCGGTAAAGCAACAACTAGGTACCCCTAACCCCTACTACTCGTTAGTAGGCCTTTATTGACATCATCGTCATTACGCAAGAAGATGCGGCATACTATCCAGGATGTTTGATTTGATGCAGCAAGGTTAGACTTGATCTTGAACTCTTGTTTGACCTCGAATTTCCCGTCACAACTTGAGCTTTACAACCATCTATATTGTGACCATCACGGCTCTGCCACGCGTCTCTACGCGTTTTCATCAATTATTCCACCGTGAATCATTTCAGAACAACATATTATTGAACTCCTCGGTAAGAAGTCGTCAAATCCGACCGGTGGTTCTGGCGTAACATCTTTCGCATTCCACGCAAATGATTACTCTCACTTCACCGCGAACCATATGTACTTCGCGAACCAACCAACAACTGACATGTTCATCCTGTTCAGTTTCATTTGATCCTTTCATGCAACTCAGGTTGATATTGGTGAGTGATTTCCTCATATTACTCTTTGTTCCTGGCTTTATGGCGGTGTTGTACGGTCTCTATCAAGCTACAGTCAAACCAGCCAGGCCAACTCTATCGTCCCAAGTCTGAGCAACGTAGACTAATACTGATACATTCATAGATCTTATCCCTCATCAACTGATGCATTGAACTGAACCTGACAATGGCTGATCAAACGCCAATGGTGAATGGCACTGACATTTCACGGTCACCATCCGCTCCATTGTCAACGACCTATTTAGCACCGTCAAACCATCCGCTGGGATTTCCTTGTACAAAATGCAAGGCAAGACACAGGCGCTGTGACCGCACTAAACCAGGTAAGTACTCTGTGACTTGAGAGGGCACCGAGGATTGCAAGTATTGACGACTGACTATTTACATAGTCTGCAACACATGTGAGAGCGCGGGGTTTGCAACTGAATGCTCATATCCTTCTGCAGATTTACCAGTGTATGTTGGCTCGTGCTATCAGTGTGGGCAAGTCAAAAAGACTAATTTTATATCATCTAGTGCCGAGAATAGAATCACCCAGAAGACTGGTGCTCCATTCTCAGGGCCAATGTGCAATAATGCCTCTGCTTTACCCTCAACGGGCGATAAAAGACCAAGAGCTATAGACGCCCCTGAACGAACTGAACTTGTCAATGCTGTGGTTGGATTACCCATCCAAAATGATTCCAGCCACCAGCAGACGGAGATACCCCAGCAGTCTCCTGCGAAGCGGCAGAAGATATCCGAACTTGGCTCTGGAAGTCCCGCTAGGCAACCTGCGCTAGCAAAAGGTCAGGTCATACCATTTGACACCGGTATGCCCAGTGGAAGTAGGCCGAATCCTCCACCCCGCATGCGCAGTATCTCTCCTACTCTGCGTGCAGATGAAACGGAGCTCCGGTGCAACTTGACCACCGAAATCAACGTTCAGAGAATGAAGCATCGCAATCTTGCAGCAGAGCCTTTGCGCAACATCATAAAGCTACTAAAGAAAGCTAAGATTGAACGCCCGAGCACTGATCCTACGATTTCTCGATTGGGGGATACTCAATTTAATGACGAGTGGCGCGAAGAAGATGATCTCATGGAAGTTGCATACAACAAGCTGGAAAAGGGTGGCCGATGCTCTCGTGCTCTTCTCAGTCGCTTTGAGAACTTCTTGTACGGGCCATTGATGAGCCCTGAGGAGAAGAGGATACAAGAGCAAATCATATGCGTTGAAGAGTGTCTGTCAAGTACATCGGCTGAACCAACATCCAACCATAACGAGCTGTTCCTCCATCGCCTAAGCAAACTCACGTCTCATCCTGATGCTTATGGCTTGGACAAGAAAGACTCACGCATCGGATTCCTCCGCAACCATCTCCTTACAGCCATATCGACCAAATCCAAGCTGAGTCGTGCGAACTGTAGGAAATTCGCGGAGCTTTTAGACCCTGAAGGAGATATTGCCAATGCCACCTTGGACAGTCCAGGTGTCAAAGCAGAACATGCGACTCCAAAAAGGAAGGTGCCACCCAAGCCCACCTCTCCACGCGTGCCTTCCTCATACACGCCAGCATCACCATCGCGACCAACTCGTAAACAAAACCCTCCCCTCCCTCTGTCTCCTTCACCAACCCATCCCCCTCCTTTTCCATCTCATTCATCTTTATCCATCCCACATCTGGAATCCGTCGATCTGACTGACGACACCATGATTCCTGTGACAAGTTTGAAGCACAAGATCAGGCGCATTTCGGTTCCTCGCAGCCAGTTGTCGCAATCCAACGACACCGCGGCGTCTCCTGCCACGCAGTCTGCGTCTAAGAAACGTCCTGCTTCTGACAGCCAGTCTAAGGACATCACTGCCCCATCTTCAAAAAGTGCTGTTGCTGGCACCCAGTTGTCCAACTCCAATGACTTCACCCCCGGGCTCCTAAGGAAGCTGCTTCTGGGACCCAGTCGTCTAACTCTATCAATGCCCTCGCCCCGATTTCTAAGGGTGTTGCTTCTAGCAGCCAACCACTCGCCTCCGAAATTCCCAAGATGCTCTGGGACATTTTCCTTCACAAATATGGTCATTTACTGCCTGTTCTTGATCTCGACCAACTGAAAGTAGCTTTCAACATGGCTGTGAACCACGGCAAGCTGGCGCCCAAGGCCATTGATCCAATCCTCGGGTTCTGTCTTGCAGTTGCCTGTCATCTCACTCGTGAAAAGAGCCTCTGGGAAGGCCGCAAATGGAACGACGCCGCTGTATCCACACTGAGGGACGAAGGCAATACCACCTCGCTTCAATACTTCTACCGACGGATTCTCCAAATCGAGTATGTCCACATGGTTGGTCATCTGGAAAAGGGCTGGGAGATCCTATCTTTGGCTATCAGCAAAGCGGAATCCCTTCAGATGCACACGATGCATGGTGGATGCCTCGCCGTTGACAAAGAATCGCTGGGACAGGTCCGGGTGATATGGCAGTCCCTTTGGACGAAGAAACTATTTCTCGCCCTCCAGCTTGGTGTTGTCAATCAATACCTCGACGTCTTTTACATCTCACCAATGCCGATGCAGTCGCACATTGAGACGACTATCGGATCATCTGGCGGCAGCCAATCATTCGTGGCATCCTATTTCTTCATTGCCTGTGCCTCACTTTTGAAGCACACCGATGACCTGATCACCGTTGAAAACAATCTACGTGTGACGCGCATGGAATGCCCCATCAAATGGTTTTCCACCGTGGACCTAGGTCCATTCCAGGAGCTGAATGAAAGTTTGTCTAGCTGGTATAATGGTTTACCCAAATGTCTGGAATGGAAGGGAGCTGCCATCGAGTTTACCACCCGGAAGGACGCCAGCATCCACCGCATGTCCCTCCTCGCCCATCTACGCTATTTCTACTTCCGACTTCGCCAGCACCGGCCTTTCTTGATACTAGCCTTGCGATTTTCCCATGCGTGTGCCTGTGAAAAAAATCCTCATCTGACCGGCAAGGAGTTGGACTCGGTGAACTCGTCTGTTCTTCTCGCCCTGGTGTACCATGGGGCAATCAAATGTCTCGTCGCCGCTCAGGACATTGTCCAGACGCTTTATGCTTCTTTCAAGAAGTACGACGATGACAATGGCAAGTGCGAACAGCTAGAATATCTCTATGCTGCTAGTCTTGTCCTGATTGCGACTATGAGTGTTCCCTGCCTTATGGATGGAACTAAGCAATGCGCATCTCCAACAGCCCCAATGGACAGATCGATGAGCACTATGGCTCAGGACATCCGGAAGGTTGAGAATCTGCTACACCAGTACGAAGGGAAATGCGAACAGGCCCCCCGCCTGAAGCAACGCCTCGAGCGCTCCCGCAACTTTCTTAGTCTAGTGCGCCTGAAATCTGTGTCTGTGGACACTATTCTTTGTGATTGTGATATCGCGCTCCCGCGCAATGTCTGGGGCCGAATCTATGATCGATTGGGAATTGATATTCCCTTTGAGAGGTTCGTTAATGGGCGGCTAGCCAGTGATAAGATAACTGGCCGTAGAATGACCTTTGGCTGGCTTGAAAGCCTACCTTTCGACATGGATAGCCAGGATGTGTAACTCTGTTCTCACTTCAAGGTTAGATCTCGGGGCCATGTCTCATATCAACATCGATCATAAGTCTATGTATGTAGTAGCTACCAAATGGAAATCTCCTTTGTTCTAAATTACTCCACTTTATACAGATGTGCATGTTATATTATATGTATGTGTGCCCTTAGTCACGAAAGTCCTTGAATCTCAATTAACACTTGGCGTCAACCTGTAGCCACAGTGAAGGGCTTGTAAGGTCCATGGTTACACTCTTGAAAGGGAGAAGAAGTATGAACGTCTAGCCCAAGATCGTGAGTAGAACGGAAGTCTTTGAGCGAAGGGATGATTGAGTAGGATTTTAGATCTACAGCCCTGGAGGGGGTTAACCAGAGGTAGGAGCATTAAAATAAAAGCCATCTTATGGAGGAATCGAACTCTGAGTAGTGTATATTACCATATGTCCCAATTAGGAAATATGTCCTATATAGGGAAGGTAAAAGGTCCCCTATCAGCCAATCCACCCTGGTTAGCTTAGTGGATGGGGCATCTGAAGTACTACCTCTTTGACTGCTGGTTATATCACTTTGCCTAGGCCGGTCGGCCAACTGGCTTAGGTCGGTCGGTATAGCTGCGAAGGCTGACCGAGGTGTATGGAGGTAATTCCCACACCCGACTTTGCATTATGACTGGGTCCCCCTCCTGAAGGGGGTGGCGGTCCTGACGGGACGGGGTTCGTGGATTGGCGCCCTCTCTTTTTTTGTATACCTCTTTCTATGACTCCACTTGCTATACTTTTAAGAAATGGGAAGTTGACGATAAACTTCACGCCATTGGATTCAATGTTCATTAACCTCAACTAGCTACTTTTACTTGTCCAGACAGAGGGATCATAACCAGTCATCAAGGATGTATACTCAGGACCAGCCGCCACCCATCCTTTGATGCCTCCGGTAAGGACCAAGCTCTTGACCTCTATATCGTGTTGATCTTCGAGATAATCCGAAAACCAGCCACCTGCACGAGTACCCCGACCTCCAGATGATCCTAAACGCAGATCAGTATCCCTGTATCAGAAAGTCGTTATCATATTTATTGAGTAAATCTCACCACAATACCAAATCACATATTTCACGGAGCTGTTTGACACAAGAGAATATAATGTTGGGATCGTAGGGTATAAACTCTGAGCGGGCAAGTTCAATGACCCTTGGATCGTTCCTCCCTTTGACACATCAGCGCACGAAAACGTCACTGTTTTGAACTTCCCATACCTCATAGTCTGTGCGACGCAAATCAACAAGTACAAAGTCTTTGCCTGCTTGTTTACCCTCTCGAATCCATTGCAATAGCTCTTCTCGCGAGATGGAGGGCGCCGCACTCCTTGGTGCGGGATATGCAGCGTGCCATGGAAGCTCGGTTGACATTTTGGTTGTAAATGACTTGATACTGAAACTGTCGACTCTGCTAGAAGACCTCGAATACCCCTCGCCTGTGAGGAATGTCACTTCCTCATTCTCATTGGTTGAGACACATCTCACGGCCCCGCTGATAGTCTAATTCTTCAGCCAATCAGCGCCCGCTAGTGACATATCATCGCCAGTTAGTTCTATGGAAAATATCCAGAAACACGAGAGAATATAAAAACCCACGCTCTGCGATCCCGTGTACCGACACCCGTTGCCTACTCAATAGAATATCAATCGATCCATTTCGATTATCCCCCATGACGTCCATACGACCACAGTCATGCTCCGCCAGTGCCCCCAACGGCCAGGCAAAAACATGCGACATTGAAAAGCAAAATGAAACCTCTTCTCCAGATGAGCCATCGGAGAAACAGTCAATGTTCTCAAGTCTCGGTCTCCTTGACCGATTCCTGGCATTATGGATCTTTCTTGCTATGGCAATTGGAATCATCCTGGGCAATTTTGTCCCAAGCACAGGTCCTGCCCTACAAAGGGGGAAATTCGTGGGAGTCTCTGTTCCTATCGGTACGTGCAAGTCCAACAATTTTGGGGAATTTACTAACTGAGTATGAATTTACAGCTGTGGGTCTTCTCGTCATGATGTACCCTATCCTGTGCAAGATTCGGTTCGAATCCCTGCATCATGTTTTCCGAGAGAAAGGTATTTGGGTCCAAATGGCCTTTAGTCTTCTCCTGAATTGGATTATTGCTCCATTTCTTATGGTTTGTTATTCCAACACTCTCACGGCACAGAGCCAATTGCTGACTTACTTTCATTAGCTGGCCTTGGCTTGGGCGTTTTTGCCTGACGAGCCAGAATTGCGACAGGGACTGATCGTTGTTGGATTGGCACGATGCATTGCTATGGTAAGCCTACACCCATCAGCAACCCGCCTTTATAAACGACATTATGCTAACCCCCAGCCTGCATCAGGTACTGGTTTGGACAGGACTAGCCGGAGGCGATAACGAATATTGCGCCATCCTCGTCGCTTTCAACTCAGTGCTGCAGATGGTTCTTTTCGCTCCAATGGGAGTGTTCTTCATCAGCGTTATCAGCGGCGATCCAGTCACATTCGAGTATTCAACAGCTGCCCAAAGTGTCGCGGTATTTCTCGGAATACCTCTCGGCGCCGCAATCGTCACGCGTTTTGTACTCCGACGAATTTCTGCAAAATGGTACGATGAAACCTTTTTGAAATGGCTTAGCCCCTGGTCTCTCATCGGCCTGTTGTTCACAATCCTTGTGTTATTCGCCTCGCAGGGCCGCCATGTGGTCCAGCAAATCGTCTCCGTGGTCCGAGTGGCAGCACCGCTCATCGTTTACTTTCTGATCATCTTCTTTGCGACTCTCCTTGTGGCGTACAAATTAGGATTCGGTTATAAGCTGGCCACTGTGCAGAGCTTTACAGCTGCTAGCAACAATTTTGAATTGGCAATTGCTGTTGCGGTGGCGATGTTTGGCGCGGATAGCAACCAGGCTCTTGCGGCGACTGTCGGGCCTCTCATAGAGGTTCCTGTGCTGTTGGGTCTGGTATATGCTGTTAAATGGATAGCTAGACGAATTGGCTGGGATGATTAAGAACAAAATGTACATGAGATATTAAGAATTAATAGAGAGACAGCTGGGCAGAGAGCCCTTAATATCAAGTTCAAGTCACGCGATCTGCGGGGTCACCAGTGACATGCCACTTTCGTCTGATTGGACAACATCAACTTGCCTTCCAGTTCTCCAGTTCTTTTTTATTTCAACGTCAAATCATTCATCTATATTTGAATGTCTTCAATTTCCTCTTTTTCCTCTACAGTTGTTAGAAAAGCCCTTTGCTACAAGAATTCCACTGCCCGAATTCAACTATGCCTCGCCCAAAAACCAAGACCAAGGTTGGTTACTAGAAATCATCCCATCTTTTTATTTTTTTTATTCCATCCCACTCATGTTCTATTCGTATAGAGCGAAGACCTCGCCCGCATTCGCAATAATCAACGTCGATCAAGGGCAAAACGCCTAGAATATATCCGAGAATTAGAGGGAAAAGCCAAAAAATATGACGAATTAATGGCATCGACACATTCACCATCGCTATCAGCATTTGATAAATTGCAATCCGAAAATGCCTGGATGAGAGGGTTATTGGCTACCCTAGACATCAACTTCAACTCTTTGGATGCACCCCCGGAAGCATTCACGACAGCGAACCAAATATGGTATCTGCGGTAAGGTCACCAATTGAACAATTATTGTCGTAAGATTCTAATTGTTTACAGATTACAGGCTCGTTGACTAGTAGCGTGAAGACTCACCAACATGTGATAAATCCAACTCCCTTGTCATTTTGGGAAGAATGGGATTCGTCAGGTTTATCGCCTAACATGGGGCTGGATTTCAATATCCCGTTACTATCGAACGAGACAAATAATTTGGCCAATTTGGATCCTCCCTTGATAGAACCGGAGCCTGCAGAGCCTATTCTTGAGGCTAGCCAGTATCAAGGGACCACCGAAAGCACTGAAACAAGTATTCCAAGCGACCTGAATACAACTCTGTGCTCTTTAGCCTGTCAATGGGTAATCCAATGCAACACCAAAGGCGTGGAATTGGATGTCTTGTATTTTCGGATGGAGCGTGGGTTCAAGCAAGGGAACGGTCCGTTGGAAGGATGCAGGGTGGATAACCAAGTGCTTCTTAAAGTTTTGACGGAAATATCTTGAGATATGTCAGTTTGATTGCAACTAAGCCTCAATCCTCCAACTGCTTAATTGCATAAATTTGAAACGAGCCTGAATCAAAGTCAGTGTTGGTTCGGTAATCGAAAAGGCTTGAAGACTCACCAGCCCATTCATTAAAGTCACACTCCAGCAAGTCTCCTCCGCTGGCGTTCTTCTCTCGTGTTCCTCCACAACACGAAGTAGGTTCCAACTGGTCGTTCGCCTCTCCAAGATCCATTTGTCCTTGAACCAAATCTTTGTAAACATTGATGTCACTGTGGGTATCGACGATCACGACATCTAGGAAGAAAAAGATGATTAGCGAAACGCATAAAGCACAATTACACTTGGATGGATACCTTTGAATCCCGCCTCGGAGAGATACTTCTCATACTCGTTAACCTGGCTGGCACCTGCAATGCATCCAACGTAGAAGGATAGACTGTTGACCACTTCTTGGGGGAGTTCCTTGCGAGTCAGGATATCACTGATGGCAACGCGACCTCCCGGTCCCAGCAAGCGGAACATCTCGTTGAACGCAAGATGTTTGTCAGGCGTAGGAACGAGGTTTACCACACAGTTGCTGATGATGCAGTGGGCGGTGGCGTCAGGCAGAGGGATAGACGTGATTGAGGCTTCGATGAAGGACGCGTTGGAAGCACCCGCTTTCTCCGCATTTCTGCGAGCAAGTTCGAGCATGCTCTGTGTTATTTGTGTCAGCTGGGTTATCTCAAGTCATTGAGTTGAGTAAAAGGATCACCTTTGTCATGTCTACACCAATGGCTTTCCCTTCGGGACCGACTTTCTTGGCCGCCAGTAGAACATCGATACCACCACCGCTACCCAGATCAATCACTGTTTCACCCTAGAGGAAATGTTAGGAAGTCGCACGATAAGACTAGGTGGCGGTAATACTGACCTCTCGCAAGTTGGCAAGGGCCAAGGGATTTCCACAGCTCACTCCAAGGTTTGCGGCCTGGGGAATTGAGCTGAGGTCTGCAGCATCATAACCAAATGCTTGGGCAATACTTTGCTCGGTTTTCTTCTCCTCGCTTGTGGAAGAGCGATCAGCCAATTCACCATAGCGATCTTGGACACTACCATAGATGGAATTTGAACTCATATTGCGACTTTGACTTTTATTGACGGAACAGGTGGTTGGAAGAGAAGTGGTTCTTACAGTTGAGGGGCGCAGCATCTGTGATTATATATATTGCGCAATGAGCATAGCAGCATGTCATCAATCTGATACTGCCTACTCCGTCATACTTGTGGATATTTTTACGATATTTTGTAACATTTTATTGGCCCTCACTGTTTCTGGCATGTCACTGCATTCGACCAATGAGATGGAAAAGGGTGTTAGTCCTCAGGACCCAACCTTGGCTCTTTATGCAGTTTATTCATGTAAGCCATAGAAGACAGCCTTAGAACCTTATCCGATAACAATCAATTAGTCGGTGCAGCAAGGACAAAGAAAGAAGTGATTAACAAAGGTGAATTAAAATCAATATGGAAAAAAAAGTCAGTATCCACTTTTTACACCCGGGCTATCATTCGAGAGTACAAAGTACCTCACTCAGGTTAAGTGCCTGTCAATTACCCAGGGGTGTGAGAGGACGCGCCTCTACAACGCCGGATTTGGGGGGGGGGGGGGGGGACACACTCAAGCATGCCCTCGCCCGCACCAGTAGGCTGTATATTGCGCGCCTCCCATCGCATTGAGCTAACAGGGGCGGATCTTTAGGTAGAGTTATGTTTACCTTCCCTATAACTGACCTCCTTCCCGATTAGGAAGTCACCTATATATAGCCAATTACCATAGGCACTCAGGGTTCGACTCCCTGTTATTATTTTTATATTGATTCTTTAACACCTTGCATCACAGCTACTGCATATACTATGCATGGAGGCTCCTAACCTGACGTTCTTTCGAGTCCAAACAGTTGATGCTTCTTCTAATCCAGTTTCCCCTACACCAGTAGAGTCGCTCATAGACCCATGAACGCAAACCCATGGACGTAATACACTCGGCATTTTTACTTACTCACTTATAACAACTTTTGAAGTTCCACCAATGCAGTTGATTTTGTCCTTCACCTCATCAACCTTCGTTCTTCAAGAAATGTTTTCCTCCACGCAGTGAGATCGTTGTCTCTGATATACCACGGATAATCTTTGAACTAAGCACAAATACGAATCATATACTAACCTCTCAGAATAGCTGCTCTGTTATCAAAATCCTCTCGGATAGTACTGAGGTGTTCAAGCAGATAATCTAATCACGTATGCTGAATGGCCTTCCTTTAAGCCGTATATACATATTGCTGCCCATGACACCACGGTCCCACGATTCCCAGGTGGCTTTCAAACACTGATCTGCTTTGAATTTATCGCTTTGAGTATATGCGTAAGCCCCTTTACGATGCGAAAAGTGGCAAGCTGGACCGTAATCCGGCTCATACTCAAGTTGATAACCACCTGTAGGTGCAAAATATAGCGACCCGCCATGCTCAAACAGAGAGGCTCATCCAAGTCCCCTCGGAATTTCGGATCAAAGCGGGGCAGTATTCCCTTCTGTATAAGTTTTTTGAGGCAAAAAATGGCATATTTGGAGCTATTTATATCCGACAACACTGTTACTCATTTTCCAGAAAAACTGCTGCGCACTCTGTGAAGTCATTCTTTTGTAAATTAGTAAGATTCCACCGACGAAGGAGCATGAAGGGCATGCGAAACATATACCTGTGTTCAAATCATTTAATTATTGGAGAGATGAGGGTGCGAATGTGACCCTCCAGACAGGTTGCTATCAAGGGATTCGTGCCGCGCTTGTTCCTCTTCGGTTGTGCGTTCAACCGGAATCGGAGCAGCGACCTCGCTCAAACCACCGTACGGTTCCTCATCTCCTTTGTCATTCTCGGCAATTGTTTGTGGCTTGCTTTCTGTTGCGGAATCTGAACCTTTCTTACGCCAACAAGTGAGTATTCGGCGGAGTTTAAAAAGATTCATATTCTATCAAGCAATAAATAAAATGAAGGGCAAATATTCGTCTAATGTGACAAATGAATATCTAAAGACGGTCGTTGTCTCCAAGACATAGGAGAATGTTATTCTCGGTTTTTGGCCACTATGCTACGTCATGAATATGAAGGGGATGAACAGATTATCGGAGGTGTTTCCGAGTTGCCCAGAGAGTTAGTAAATTGATATCGTATCATTATTATCCAGCTTAATCGAAAATAAAAGATGTGTAGTTCAGCTCTAAAATATTTGTATTAGGTCGTCCAGTTAGGCTGTCGCGTTCATTCGGACCTAACGCGCCGGACTTTATACCTAACTCCGAACCCCCCGGTTCAAACCTTCTCACGTCTTACCACTTCGTCCCCTCAACTACAGTGCTCTAAAAATGACTTTCCAAGATGATAAATCGCTTGCTCGCGAGCAAATAAGTTCAGAGAAGTCGATGGAGATGTTAGATCCCGCAGCCCGAAGACGACTCCAAAATCGCCTCAATCAACGTGCGAGCAGTAGGTGGCACTCCTATTCGCCACTCCCAGCCTAACTTCAACTATTTATACTGATATTTTATATAGGAAAAAGGAAGGCGTTAGAGACTAAAAAAACAAAACGCCAGACAGGAAATGGGTTGTCTATATCGAGGATTCGAACGTTCCAAAAATGAACGAATTCACAAAAGAAACAACAAGTCATCAAGTCGCGAAATTATCATCGCCTCCCCGCCAAAATGAAGAATATTTATGTCATTTCAACTCTACCCAGCATGATGAGTCTATAAAAAATCTCCATGCAAAAGCTTTGCATATGATCGAGAACCCGGTTTTCTCGCCCAATCCCACCTTGCACGCCACCCAGTGCAGTGTAATTCGAGCGATGTTAGTCAACGCCAATCTCATGGGCCTCACGATCGAGCTTCTCGAGGAAGACCTCGCATCGCAGTTCAACCTTGTCGGTCCATCAACGCTACATCTACCACCAAGCCTCTATCCATCCCAAAAGCAAAGGAAAATTATCCACCACCCCTGGATCGATTTGATTCCGATGTTGTCGCTACGAGAGGCCCTCTTGGCTAGGACAGATGAAATTGACGAAGATGAAATATGCTGCGACTTTTATGAGACTCGTGATTCTTCGCAGGAAGTCGGACTTCGTGTTTGGGGCGAAGCTTGGGATCCATCTGCATACGAGGCCTCGGAGTCATTGATAAAAAAATGGAGTTGGATGGTAAAAGACTGTCCCGATATAATTGAATCTTCTAATTATTGGAGGAAACAGCGAGGGGAGAAGCCCATCATGTTCAGAATGATCAAGTGATATTACAAACTCTATATAATAAACACATCAGAGTATTTTTTAACTTTATATCTCTCACAGCAAGAACTTCTCCTGGGTCAAGCTCTCGCTCAGCTCCCACAGTTTGGTCCAGTTGTCTTCGTCGTTGATGTGGGTGTGCAATTCGTGGTCGGAGACTGCGTTCTGGCTGAGGTACGAGCCATTGTACCCTATATGCGGACATGATTAGTACAAGACAGTAGAACTATGGGCATGTGGGATCTACTTACTTGCGATGGTAGGGTCAACCATGCCCGTGATGACAGTAGCGGCTCCTTCTGAGGTAGTAGTCCACGGAGGAATTTCGAATGGATTTCCATCCATATCAACCATGGCTAGAGAGGTCGATTAGTGAGAAATAAGACATACACAAGGAAAAGAAAACATACCTCCGGCCTTCTTCCATTCGGCGACCTGGTCAACAAATCCGGGAGGGCAGTGTCGTTGCAGACCGGTTTGAACGGCTAAATGTTGGTCAGCTAGATGCATTGAATACTAAGGAGAAGCAAAAAATACCACCAGGATCAACACTGAAAACGCGGATTTTCTCGTTCTTCAACTTCTCACCCAGTCTCTTCACAAACATGACTCTGGCAGCATTCGACTGGCCGTATGCCACCATCGGTTCATAGGTTTGGCCATCCTGCAAGGAAATGGAATGTCAGCGGGGTTAAAAATAACATGCCTATCGAACTCACACTGAAGTTGTAGTCGTCGAAGTGCATCTTCCCTTGTCTGACCATGGACGAGGCCATGATAACCACAGACGAATCTGAACCCGCAGCACGGACTTTTGGTAGGAGCAACTTCACGAGCAAGAAGTTCGCCAGATAATTGACTCCAAGCTGGCTCTCAAATCCATCTTTTGTCTTGCTGTAAGGTGGGAACATAACCCCGGCCACGCTGACAAGATGGTCGATGTGAGACACATCATCTAGGTCTTTGACAGCATTTCGCACGGCGCCCAAGTCACTGAGGTCCATGTTGAGAAAGCGGGTTTCCACATTTGGCTTGGCTGATCTGATCTTTTCTTGAATTCCTGCCACCTTTGAGCCGGAACGGGCAGTTAGGATGAGTAGCTTTGGATCGGCGGCAGAAAGCTGAAGTGCGAGTTCGCCTGCGATGGAGTCGTCGGAAACGCCGGTGATGAGCACTACAAAAAGTAGGGGGGTTTGTTAGTGCTTTGCTACTTGACAGATGATGGGAAATAGCCTTTGATTACCTGTCTTTCCAGCAAGGGCCTTGCCATATTTCTCCAGAACGACCTCGGAGCGGAGGACTTGTTGATTGTTGGACATTTTGGGTGAAGGTGTTTGAGGATAGAAGATAGGAGCAATGAAGGAAGGAATGAAGTTTGATTGATGTCTCCTCCATTTGAACCAGATACAGTGGTCTCCTTTATACGTTTGCTCTCGGTGATAATGGGATTAAGTGTACTTCAGTGCATCGTGGGTATAGTTCGGAACGGCCAATCAACGTTCATAAAAGTCTCCACTAGAGTCCGGACCTTACCATATCAGGTTAGCCTAATGTCATCAAGTATCAAGTCCTTCGGGTTGTTTCTTTGATATGGTTTAATGAGCGATTAGAAGATGATGGAACATCCCAGGAATACAGTTTTGGAGATTTGTGGAGGACTTAAGATAAAAACTCCGTTAATTCCTATAAATTGTGCCATTTGCAGACGAGATTTAATCCAATATCAGAACACGTTCAAGTATGATATTATACTACAGTTGCATCTGATTAAATGAAGTAAAGACGATAGTAAGAGATAGGTAGGTAGTGGGTTCGTTCTTCAAGACAAGTAAACAGCAACATGTCCAAATTGAGGGGAACTAACGGGCCAAAACGCATGCACAAAGCCGCCTGGGTTGCACATGTACCCTTGTGCGACTGTAGATGATGTTCTTAATTGAGTAGGGAGAATTACCTCATATCAGAGATTTCTCAGGGGGAACCGCCGTAGTTTGCTCTGAGTAGAAGGGTGGAAGTACCACAGTCGGATTTCTCCCATCCATCCCCGATTAGTTTCCTGGACTTGATATCCAAGACTTGTCTAGCCCCAGCGTGAACAAGCCACAGAAGCTGAAAGCTCAGTGCGTGTGGTTCTGCAAGATCCGAAGGAGCCCTTCTTGATAAGAAATAGTAACATAGAAAATAATATGCACAGATATCGATGCAACAAGGACCCATTGAAGTCATACCCTAGAGAGATGAATTGGTACCAAGACGAGAAATGGTAAATGTGATTATTAGATTCCAACAGGAGGCTAAACCAGAGCCACCGGCCCAATTGTCTACACGTATCTAATACAATGCGCCAAACCAAATAAAAACAAGAAAGGTCATCACTCATATCAGCAGACATGAAAGTAGCAGTACCCAAAAAAGCCTGCTCTAGAACCACATGATGCCTGCAACAAGACCAATCACCACAGCCATGCAGCTTCCATGGAGCTCCCGCGAGTGCCGACCAGCGGCAGCATCAGTGGAATCCTCAGCGCCAACTTTCTGTTGGGGCGGTGCTTGCTCGGATGGGATGAATGGGTCTTGATTTGAGGCGTCGTTGGAAATTGTGGGGTGGGGTATTAATGTTGTGGGAGCCCCTGAGATCTGGTCCGGGAGGAAGATCGATTTCGCATAATTTGCTCCATGGAGTCCGACGCGTTTTCCAAAATCAAGGGCGACGTGGCAGGCCTGCTGACACATATCGCGGAGGGAGGCAGGAAAGGGCAGCAATGGCTCCTGGGTGCTGTCGGAGGAATGATTATATGGCGGGATGCTGGGAGGAGAGTTGTTGTCGAAGGTTGGGAGAGATTCGTTGATGGTAATGGTAGGATATGGATGCGTCGAGCCTGCAAGGCTGCGGTTGGAGAATGAGGTGAGGAATGGGTAGTCGTCTAATTGTTGGATGAAGTAGGTTCTGAATGCGCGGGCTCTGCGGCCAAATGAAAATGAGGATTCGCGGGTGAAGGATGAGAGTCGACTTTTATTTGCGACTGTGGTTGTTTCGCTGGCTGGGACCACAGCGTCATTTCCAACGCGTGCAGTAATCGGTGGGCGATTGCCTCGCGATCGATGTGATGCTGTAAGAACCCATGATTTGCGAGGCTCGTTGAGCGGGTGTACTTTCGGTGCTAGTTCGGTGACACTATCTTGAAGGAGAGGGACCTCTGGACAGTCGGCTTGGTTAGTTGACTTGAATGAGCTTGAAGTTGAGGTTGAGTTTGGCGGAAAGGGTACATACGGCGAGCTGCACCAGTGTAGAAGCTGAAGTCCGCAAACTTGGAGTGGTAGAGATTCGGTAGCGATGGCACCAATGTGAGTAGCGAGAACACAATCAGGATAAGGAGTGGGAGCGCGCCAGGTTTATCAAAGCCAGACCGCATTATCCCTGCTCCCTGACTCGGTCCAGGAGCTTCCAGAGGGTTTGTTATGGTTCAAGGTTCACGAGAATCGAGAAGAAGCAAGAATGACAATCTGAAGGCCATGGAGGGGATTGACCGTTTCGCGTTTAATGCAACGTTCCGTGGGATGCAGCGTTTCTGCAGAGCAACGCGACGACGCGCAGGGGGGCTGGTGGATCGGGGAGGTGGTCGGGAAGGTGTGTAGCTGGAGAGAAAAGACGTGAAATGGCAGATGCGGTGGATTCAAGTGGATTCGGATTATTAGAACGATATGGAGCCCTTAAAAGGTCGGATGCGGTTGTCTTGGCTCTTTTTTTTTTTTCGCACAGAGCTCCGAGTATGACGTCGATCACTATCAACTCTTGTTTTGAATCTCCCGTTTGATCTGAAAGTGTACAAACCCCCCTATGTCAAAATGTCGAAGAATGTTTCCCACGTTGGCCACATTTTGGACATTTTGACAGTTTGAAGTTTTCTATTTTCTGTTTCCAGCAATGTTGGCCTGAGGCATTTAAATATGTCGATCACTCCAAAACAGGAAAACAGGATTTCGCGAACTTCCGTTGGTTTTTAGCCGGCTAATTTGTTTATTCCCTTGTTTACCCCTCTGCATATAGTGATGTGAGCCAAGTCTATCGAGGTAACCCGATCAACATTCGACAATAGCAATTGATCGGCATCGAGGCCCACGTGTAGCGCCCTACTGATATGACTTGACCTCTGTACGGAGTAGACTACACAGTACTGAAGCTGATCATGGTCTATTACTTTATGTCTTCCCTGTTTCATTTTAGAAGGTTGTTGGATCGCTGCATATTCCTCTAGTTTCGGGTAGGCTGTTGACCAATACATAACAGACAAGAGTAGCTGGCTGCTTATGCACCCTTGTAAGTCTTTTCAGTACGTTTTGGTTTCGAAATTTTATTGGCAGTCTGCTCAGATATTCTTTTTGTAATATTTTCTGATATCTTCTCTTCCTGCCAACTATCTATCATAAATACAGTAATCTGGTCTTCCGGTCCAAGACATCATCATTCTCTATCCACGGATTAGCCTTCTATTTGAATCGACCTTATTCCAAATGACCAGGAGAACATACGAGAATAGGAGATATCAATGCCAACATGTTTATCTCCAAGGAAAACCGACAATAAATACCTAGGTAAGTGTACAGGAAAATCACAAAAGAAAAAGCGAAGTCCTGTGGACCTTGGGAATCTCCTGAATCAACACAATTAAGCAGGAGCGATGGGAAAGGTTCCTTCCCTATAGATCTTCAGACCTTACAGCTTTAGCCAGCCACCCTTCGAAGATCAACCTTTGCCGGACTGAATACATGAATGACAGACGGGGAACCCACAACCCATCTGGGCCGTGTTCATCCGACCAAACCTGGTGGAATGGTGGATACATCAAATTGGCAAGATCATGCCCCAGTCTGCATGTAATCGCTTCTAACGATCGCCACAGGGGATTATTGCTAGCCGAGTCTGAGAACGGGATGGATAACACTATGAAGACAGGGGCAACGTCAACGTTAACCTCGACTATCACAACTTCATCAACTTCATCAACTTCCCTGCAATATCTAGAACCACTTTGTCATTCTCTCAATGACCACCTTGAAACCCATCACCGACCAGCTGGCGAGTTATCAAACAGACTTGTGAGTAGCCTTAAGCTAAGAGCACTCTGCGTGATGACACTTCACGGATGAAACCCTACTCACAGTATCCGTCTGCAGACCAAGACTAGCTTAACCCACTACAAGGAATGTATATGTAAGATAACGCTCCGATATCCTTTTAGATGTTTTCTTTAGACACTCTCTGAGTTCTTCTCTTCTCGGGTATTCCTTCTTCCCTGTGTCAAGGCCCATACTTGCTCTTGGAGGAAATGAACTCGTCCCAGATGACGCCCATAAAGCATGGCTGGTCATAATCGGTTTCTAGTGTACCCACAAAGGCCTTAAACCAGGGCTTGTTATTGATTGCCAGCACAAACTGCACTTCGGGCAGTTTCTCGCTGACTTTCTCGTCAGTGGCTTTCCACACACCACGAAGTGTCTCCATGAGTACCAATTTGGACCGCTTGACCGAGTCTCCTGGGTGGTACCGGATGTTGGTTCACCTTTTTGAGCCCGCAGCAACCGTCCCAGAACTTGGCTTTTGATGTAGCGATCGATGGCCAAGATTTGCACGGGATTGTATCAAGGGAGTTCGTATGGCTTCAGTCGACATATTGACTGCAATGGTCTGTGCGTTAGCTGGCACAGTCCAAATGAGTAGTAAGACTTTGCTCATTTAGACACGATTGAAATGATTCGGATTCATATACCGTTGCCCATGGTCTGATTACTAGTTGACGATTTTATCGAGTGTCGTCTTTGAGTATCAAGTCCATGACGAGACCGGTCTCTTCGACTCCGTGAATACTTTTTTTCTCTCCCTCTTGTATATCCACCTATTTTACCTTGTTCTTTGGTATCGCCACGAATGCCGTTCGGTTTCCATTCTTCATCTATTCCTTCTCGGCATATGAGAAACGGGTCATGGTAGACGACCTTCTAGGCCCAGCTGGTTACTTAATGACCCCGGGGAGGGGCCAGGTAGATTTTCCTTGCTTTCCTTTCTTTGGATAGTGACCGGGGCACTTTCGGTCACCGCTGCTTTCCGATGATATGCATTTTGGATCAGATTTCGGGCTTGAGTCTGGTACGGAGGATCCATGACCTTTAAATAGGCGGGGATTTCGCCTAAATAAGCCAGTCGAGTCAGCTTGTAAGTCTTCGCCCGTTATACAAGATGATGCAGGCGTTACAAACCGTGTTCAGAGCATCGTAGTGCTTGCAGAAGACAATTGGTGGTTGAATAAGACAACAACGAGGGAAGACTCCGACCTGAGATTTATGCAAAGTTAGTTGTGTGTATGAAGTGCGTGGATTTCCCATAGAGACGGTTATAGAGAGCTTTCAAAATGAAAAGGGGGATACGAGATGATTCATTGCCCTTTCTCGGATCTCTCTTACTTCGTGCATTCCCATTACCTTTCTCGGATTGTTGTCAGTTCTCACAGATCTCTTAACAAACTCAGGTGAGCTTTCATCAGTAGGCATATGCCTTCATCCATACTTCATTCATATTACTAGCCCCTCCAAAAGGCCGGCCCATCATGCGTATTGGAGACGTTAACTCCGACAACCTTTGGACATCAGCTGCATCGGGGTTGTTGGCTCCTAAACAACTAGCATCCAATGGATAGAAGAGAAGAAGATTTCGGAGGCTAGGTTTATATACAGTTTGTATATTGATATAGAAGGCCATCATTGGTGGCGACCGTGGGTCCAAAGAGAGAGATGTCAAGTGGACATAAGAAAATAAAAATATAACTAAGAGACGTGATACGTATTCTACCTTCACACTGCTTTTATAGCAGAGATATTGCGGCAGGCCAAACAGAAAATCACCATGTCTAATATTTGTTTCTGGAATTCTGCGTGCAGGTAGTGCGATATGTATGATCACTGTAACAACCTGTACAACGCGACATCATTAACAGCATAGGCGCAAAACATGTCATTCCTTCGTCAGTAGTGAATCAAAGTCATCAAAGCGTAGCGTATATCTACAGATATCAAAAGAAATGCATAATGTCCATCTACACACATGCTGAGTAAAAGCAAAAACAAAAAGAAATCAATACATCCCACACATAAAAGCGCAACACGCCAAGACAACAAAATATAGATCATCGGCTTTTCTTTAATCCTTTGCGTTTCATCCCCGTTAAATCATAATCATGCACATTTCCATCCCCATCAAATGGGATTCATCATAGAAGCATCAGGAACAGCCGGACGACTCACTCCTACCCGATCATCAGAGACAGGCGTGGATTTCGTAACCGGCACAGGCGAGACGGTCGTCGGCACACTAGTATCAAGATGACTAGGTGCGAGACTACTGCGACTGCGTGAGCGACCAGTGCGGGAGACACTGCTCCCCGGAGTGCCAGTACTGGAACCTGGTTTCCCGCCACGTTTGACCATCTTGCCTAACACGCTGACGATCTCTGCGGCGTCTTCGAAGCTCTCGTCGTCCATGCCCTCTTGGGCATTGTAGACGTCTGCGATGGCCTGTTTTGCGAGACGGCGGCATGCGACGGGGTCTTGAAGACAGTCGTATAGATAAGCTGCGTATTCGAGCTTGACGGATAGACGGAGGGGGTGTGAGCCTGGGAGAAGTTTGTCGGAGAGGGTTGCTGCGTGGTTGAAGCAGGCTGTTGCGGTAGCTGTGTAGTCCAGCGGGGGGAGGAGGAAGGTTGAGGCTGGTTGGGGTGACTGGACAGGTTGCATTACTGGTAGGCCTGGGGGCCTGGATGTTGGTGTTGATGTGCTATTCATTTTGGACTTGTAGTCTGTGACGCCGAGAGCGGTTAGGGCATCTGCACCGTATATTGAGTCATGTTTGAAGCGGGTTGGCATGTCGGTGTCTGGAGTGAAGATTGGACGATTGTGGAATAGGACGAAGATATGGTAGAAGGAAGCGCGAAGTTTGTAGGCAAGCACTTTTAGCTCGACAAATCTGTCTACCATGGGGAGGATGTAACCCTCCAGTATTAGTAGGCCTTCGCGGGAGAGCCATATGATGTGATGGTACAGCTGGAGGGATCTTGTTTCGCGTGTTGTATCGAGACGTCGCAGCTTGCGGGCTCTAAGAAGCTTTTTTGATAGCATGACGGAGACGCCGAGGACTTTGTATAGCATTGTTGAGAGCAGGGGGTTTTCGAGGCCCATGACGGCGGCGAAATTGCCCAGGGCCTTCTGGTCCACTTCGGAGGAGGCCATCCACAAAGCCCAGGACCCGGAACTCGGGGAATCTGGGGATATGGAGTCAGCCATATTGGTGAGCAGCAGGCGGGGGAAGTTCGGAGAAGACCAATTGACCGAAAGAAAATTCAATTGCGAAGCTGGGAATGTCTCAACAGGCAAGGGAATAGGCGAAGACAGCTCGGACTTACCGAAATTCGCGCAAACAGAATTTCAAATAATCAAACGCAGCGACTGAATCATGCTCCAACCACGCGCGTATCCCCAAGTCGCGGACCAATTGACCTGCGAAATCAAGATCTTGGCGTCCAAAAATCTCAGACTGTTCCAGCGACGCACCGAATCGAAAAGGGAAAATACACGGAATATCCGAAACCGAGAGTCGCGAGCTCCGCGCAAGCTGCAAGGTTCAGCGGGACCCGAGGGGGCGGTTGTTCAGACCGCGGAGTATATCACAGCCAATAGCTTTCGTTCCTAGCGCGGGTACCAACTCCAATTGCGACAGAGTATATAACGGTTGAATTGTAGTCGACACACGGAACGATGTTATCCGCGCGATCAATCGAATCAATATTGCCTGTTTCGATCTAGCGACGGGCGACTTCGGAATAATTTTCTAGAAATTCGGCTAACGCAAGGAGTAGAGACGGAGCTCAGAGCTGAATTGCAAGTAGACTTGACGCATCGTGCGGCTGGAAAAGTAGGGGATAGAGTGGGCGCAATGCGATTTTGGGCTCTGTGCGGGGAAGGAATTGGGGATTCTCGGGTATGAAGCTCGGAGGCTCGAGCTCGGGTTGGGTTAGAATTGGAATTGGGGGTGTTAGGGCAGGAGTCAAAGCCCATGGAGAAGAGAATTGGAAAGAGAGATTTTCCCTGCAAGGTCCTACAAGTTTCCCCTGATATGAGCTTGGGATATGCGCGTACTGTATAGTAAAGGACACTAGTGGAATCCCACAGTAATCCCAGCAAAACTGATTGAGATAAAAGAGGTAACGGTCTACTATAAACTAAATGTACAATTCACCCTATAATTGTATAGCCATCTCATACAATTGATGTGCTGTTCACTCTCCTGGGCCAAGTTTCGCCATGACTGTTAAATGGTAATGACGGGGATTGCTACGTGGCAGCGGCTGCGACAAGAGAGCAGATTGGCTGGAAAACGATGATTTCACGCCTTACTTATCATAGGCCCTAAAATAATAGCCCAAGTGCTCGGGAGCACGGACTGCCACGTTGGCAGTGGCTGTGTATTGGAGGTACGGGGTATTGTAGAAATCCACTCTGAAAGTCTTGTGTTCATTCTACATTGTACTGAAGTTTACTGAAGTTGACGTATTCCCAATACAGAAGTTACACCGCCAGAATGTCCTTGACCCAATTAGACAAGCCTCTTGTAGAGTATAAGACGAATGAAAGACTTGGTAATTTGAATTTGAATTTGATTTGTTCTTTTTACTCCAATCTCATGTTCTCATATCCATATAATCTAGAATGAACATCTTGTGAATCCACAAGTCTCCATTGTATAAGCCTGAGAGCTATTATGTATCGTACATGCAAAAGTATCCAAAAAAATGCTACAAAATCGCCCTATACATCCAGGTCATCAACTTCGAATCCAACGAAGGCGCGCCCCAAGAAAGCCCGCCAAATATCGTTCATTGGCTTCTTCTTTTTTTCTTGGCAGACGCTGATGCGTCTGGAATATTGACATCCGTCTGTTTTTGTTCGGCTCCATCTTCGGCAATTCTGCTGGCCAATTGGAAGAAGCTGCGGACTGTCAGGTCCTTCATTTGATACACGTCATCATTTGTGGTGTATTCGATCTCGTAGTCGAGACGAGGATTCTTGCCTCGTTCGCCTGCCGCGATCTGTTCGTGGAGTTTGGTTAGGTTGGAGTAGTATTGAGTGTAGCCAAGCAGCGTGAACGCCTGGTTCGAGTATGCAGGGCCGGGAGGAGCGGTTGACGATGGGGGCTCGGGGACCTTGAACTTGGGTTTCTTTTTCTTGCCCTTGTTCTTCTTTTTCTTCTTCTGAATTTCGGGAGATAGCAGAGAATCGTCGCTGGGTGCTGGCGTATCAATCGCATCATCTTCAAGTTCAAAAGTTGTATCGTCAACCTTAGGTGTGAACAAATCCACCCCATGTGCGACACCGTTGAGTCCCGTGATATTGTAGTCGATCACGCGCAGGCTGGGGAAGAAGTTCGGAACCAAACTGGGAGCTACTAGCGATACGCTGTATCGCTCTGCCCACGGGCCTCCAATCTTGTCTAAGAACTTTTGCTTCTTCTTATCCTTCTTTTTACCCCTCTTGTCTTTCTTCGCCAATTCAACTTCTGAGAAATCGCCTAGACTCGACATGGAGTCAAGCTCCTCGAAAATGCCCGATGGAGGCGATGGCAATGAGGACCATTGATTTCGAAGCGACTCAAGGTAGTCGGTCTTGGACCTGACGGACACTTTCCCATCGGCCGTTGAATCAATGTTGACCTTGTTGCTATCTTGGAGCATGAAGTGGTCGATGTTCATATGGCCGTAAAAGCTGCCGACCACAACGTCACGATATTGGTGCATCCAGAGCGTATATTTTTGCCAGCATGTCTCATCCCAGTTCTTTTTCTCGCTCGACCGCGCCGGGGGAACATGGCCCATGAGGATGGCTTTCATGTTGCGGCTGCGCAGGATTTTCAACTGCACCCGCAACCACTCCATGTGCTCGTATCCAGGTTCCGACTTGGCGTTGCATCCATCCACCGCACTGTTGGAATCGAAAAAGTACATGGTGTTGAGGCTGATGACCGCTAGCCGACCGGGGACCACCTCCGCGGTGAACCAACCGCCCTCAACAAAGGTATGACGCTGATCTTCTGGGATAAACTGGCCCCATATCTCCGCAAAGCGCTTCGTCCACTTGTTCGGGCCCTCGTTGAAAATGTTGTGTGGCATGATATCGTTGTTACCGAATGTCGGGATCACAGGAATCGACATTTTGGGCACAGCATTCGAGGTCTCACGAACCCCCTCCTCGCTGAAAATGCTGATCCATTTTTGTGACAGGAATGCATTCAAATCCATAATTTCATCTGCTGTGCGAGGGAGCTTTTCGTCATTGTCGTGTCGGGCAGAATCCCCGGTCCAAATCACAAAATCAATCTCATCCTTCAAGTTTTCTTCGATCCAGCGAAATGTCTCGTTCACAAGTGATAAGGGTGAATCGCAATCTGTGCCCTCCGCTCCAAAATACCCCGCGTGGCCGTTACCGTGGTGGCACGAGCGATCGATCGAGGTTCCGGGCTTGTAGAGGCGGTCGGGATGAAAATCTGTTGGTCAGCATGGAGTTACACAACATAAATCTGGACAAAGAGAAGTGTCCGCTCACCAGTTATGTGCAAAAATCGTCCGCGTACAGGTTTGCGCAAACCCTCCGCCAGGCCTGCAGGCTCCGTTGGGTATCCCAACGGATGTTGCCCCAAGGGACTGGCGGAGATGGCGTCGGCAAAGAGGCCCAGCAGCAAGAAAATTGACTGCATGAGTCCTCTAAACCAAGTCCAAGAGTCGAAAGTTGATGAAAAGAATCTTTCCTTGGAAGCCTTTGGGATCTTATCTGCACGGTCACGTCACTAGGCGGGTACGGCAGCCGAACTTCACATAACCAATCAGAGGGTCTTAGAGAAACACTTGAGGAAGAGTGAGGAGTGAAGAGTGAAGAATGAAGAGTGAAGAGTTTATAAATGATCTCATTTATTTACGGACTAAATCACTTCAAATTACTCAATTTAGAGTTGATGTGATATCCCCGGATCGACGTGCTCACGAGACCTACAGCCAATGACTTCGTCACGTGCCTACCCTCAGGGGACCTTGGAGGCTTTGGGCACTGGACTTGACTTGAGTTGGAAAAGTCAGACAGTTCCCTTATATGTAACAAGGCCATACAGTTGATTCATTACGTTTTATCTACGTTGCTGCAGATAAGCCCGGCATGTCTACTCCGTACTATATTCCATTGTGAGTGTTTATATACATCGCTAATCTTTTCGATTAGGCAGTCCAGCCTTTTCCCCAAGACCGCTCTCGTTCTCGTCCTTCACTGACCACTGCTAATCACATCAACGATGGCATATTCGACTCATTGCCGAGCTTATCATGAACTTTGTAATATAAAAATGCAAGAAGTAGTGCTGCGCAGGTATGCTCTCTTTTTTCTGGCCGACCATCAACCGATAACTTCGCTAATGCTGTACTCCACATACAGACGGTTAACCTAGGCGCACTTTCAATTTTGGCGAGAGTGCCAGTCTATCGCAGTAGGCGGGGACATTAGAAAAATGGGAGTCACTCGGTCTGAGGGGTGCTTGGTGGCTTACCACGGCGACAAAGCCATGGAAGAATTCTGTGCTGACTATAAAACGGCGAAACTGTCAGTGATCCAGTAGCATTGTTAAATGAGGGGCTTCAAGTAGCGGCATACCAGCCTGTAGTGGCCCGCGGATGTTGGACTGTAGATTCTCGCGGTTAGTGTGATTCAAGGTTCATTCCTTTCATATAAAATATGCACCCAGAGAGTAAATGCTGGTGTGGTGCGAGTCAAAGACATGATTGTGGATTAAAAAGGATTAAGAGACAAAGTTAGGTGAATATGAAAGAATGTAAAGATGGAAGAATGTCGAGAGATAAGAAATGAGCCTAGCAAGAAAGGAAGAAGAAAGGGAAAAGGGAAGGACGAACGAGAGAGGATGATAGGTAAGACGCGCATTTCCATCCAACGCGCAAACGGTCTATACTAACGCAAATTTCACCCTCAGCGAGAGTTCTCCCTCAAGAGCACGTAACAGATCCTAGAACTAGATAGTATTATAACCCACTTTTCTGTTGAAAAAGTGAATGAGGTATATGTGGAAGTAATTTAAGAGATATGTGACCTTAAAAGAAGGGAAGTTGAGTATATATGGCCTTGGATAGGCTGGGATCCCAAAGTAAGTGTAGAATAGTGTAATTGATACACATGACTGGTATCTACGCATGGAAACAAAAAGGAGGGATTAGCAACATTTGAAAGATAAAGAGCAGTCGGGGCCATGAAGCCATATGCATAGCCTTATAGACAGCAGACACAGGACAGTGGCTATCACAGGTAGACGCAAAGATTAGAAAGGTCAGGGCCATTCGGAATTAGGATGCGTAGGGGCTTACCCTGGAAATGAAAGGGTCAAAGTGTTCAGTTCCTGCTATAAAATGACGAAACCGTTAGTTGTCCAGTGGCGATATCAAACGAGAAGGTTTTAAGAGTGACCTACCAGATTCCAGCTGGCCTGGAATGTTTCCCTAAATAGCTCAGGTTAGCACCCTGCACGGCCCACATGTAATTGATCCAGGATACGAACATGAATCATGAAGGCTGGCCTGAAGATAGAGGAAGTAATGATAGCTGTGTCACTTGTAGTATCCAAATTCTTGAAGTTTTGAGGAAAGATGACGTTTGCCTGTAGATTGTGTCAGTCATTTTTATTCACGCTCCACCTTCAGTTGACGTGGAATACGCACCCAGAGAGTGAAGGCTGGTGTCACGCATGTGAAAGACACGGGGCGTGGGGCTTGAAATAAGTGGTCACGGATATGTGCGAAAAAAGGATTATGGGAAAGATGGAAAAATGGCAGAGAGTACCACTACACCGAACCAAAGCTTGCCGTCACCAGTGAAGACCACTTCATTACTCCTTAAAGCCTGTTAGAACCTAGTCATGTGTCTATAATCGGCAGGTTATGGAGAAATTTGCTTTATACAGACCGACATATGGTTGGTTGGGGGGCTGACATGATGATAAGGTATCTCGTGATAGGCTGATAGTAAGGGATAGACCGGCGGTGGTTAGGACCCTGAAGCAAGAAATGCAGCTAGAAATGCAGTTCTCGCAGGAGCACCTAGTGTCTAGGATGCATATTGAACGTTGGCGACGGAACGTGGTAGCATCGTCAAATGCGACCCGGAGTAGATATTGTAGGCGGACTCCACTGCAGAAACTAGAGGTATTCATAGAATAACCCAAGAGATATCAAAGTGCAAAAGAGGGGACATTGGAGTATATACAGCCCTTGGTAGGGCGAGGTTTCCAAGTCAGTACAGCAGTGAAATTGATATACCACTACACGTAGATAGAATCTACGTGCAGAAGCAAAGAGGGAAATTCTTAAAGATAGAGAGAGCTTGCGGCCCATGAAGTCATCTATATAGCTTCATAGAGACCAAGAGAAAGCCACGAAGATAAGGCTAGCAAATGGAAAGCCAACAAAGAACTCCTAAACAGGTAAAGGCATAACAAACTGCATTAGCAAGCAGTAAGGACGTTAGTGCAGCAAATCAAACAACTGTAAGTACCGTGCAAGCTCTCTTCATTTTATTCTGGAGGGCTTATCAGGTGTTCCGGTATATAGAAGATTTATTTTCGTAGTGTGTGATTCTTTCCACGGCTATTGTAACTGTAGAGGATCGTAGAAAGCGAGGATGGTCTCCAGCATAACATGTTGTTGACAAGGAGCTCGGAGACAGCGGTCTCGGTTTCGATGTCGCTCTGCGAGGCGGTATCACTCTTGTCAGGGGTTCTCACGTATTCCTGAGTCTAGTCCTTGCTAAAAGAACGTCTGGCTCAATGCGAAAACTCGGCTCGTCACCTCATTCTGGAGAGCCTGGGCTTCGGCAGGACACGTCTTCAATCCTTTCCGTTCTTCTTGGAGACCCAAATCTTGTCTTCTAGCTTCCCAAATCGGTCGGGGCTGTCAAGGTAACCCTGCGACGCCGGCTGCTGTGATAGCACGTCCGCGAGGACAGGGGCTTTGCTTTGTCTGGCGCTTTCCCTTCTCTGGCGCTTGCCCTTCTCTGGCCTTTTTCCACTTCGTCATCTTTATGTAGGTTGCCCATTTGACAGGCGGGTGGGCATCTGTACTGATAGGGATAGTAGGCAAGGTGTCGAGGCGCCGGATCGTCTGGCGGGGGCTAGGATATTTACTAGTAATAATAATGCTTAGCTCTCACGGTGCTCACTTGAGGGACGTTTCTCACAGTTGGGCGAAAGTTGGAGAAGAGGAAATAGGATTTTTCGATGTTAGGAGTTGTGAGAATGGGGGAGAGTAGGTAGGCAAGGTGTCAGTATCGTATGGGGTTCCGGTCTCGCTATCCATGTGAGAACTCGTCTAATATGCCTACTCAGAAGGAAGTGAGATTGAAGTGAGAGTGAAGTGACAGTGAAGTGAAGGTATTTCTCTGCTACACTAAGCATAAAAAGTATGATCTCTAAGGTTAGTTTCGTCTTGGCCATTTGGAGTACGCTATAGGAAAAACATTTGGATAGGGGGAAATTGAGATTCACGTTCTAACTTCAATCAGATCCTGAAACTCCTATAACATCGGAGGAAAGTCCGCTTCCCTCCAAATCGGGCCATATGACACCATTGCAAGTGCACTTCAGCGTTTCTCTTTTGAGAGACCCTTGTCCCAGCTATTTCCTGCAAAGTGTCGAGAGCACACACGCAAATATGAATTGAGAAATAAGGACAAAGACATCGGCATATGCCAACAGCTCACATACAATTGAACCCCATCGATACATGTCGATGGGGATAGCCTTCAGGGCCGTTTCCCACAGGTCATTACCCAAGTGAGGGAGAGATTGGTATAAACTGAGCATGAATTCTGAAAATTTCCCGGAGTTTCATCTTCTCATCTGATATTAGCCGCTTTAGTTTCAACCAAACTCCAGCACCTCCCCCATACCCTTGTCGCCGCAACATCACAGCAACAGAGATGGCACCGCGCCGGGAAGAGTTGGGAAACATCCGAAAATAGCGCTACCGCATCAACCATTTACAAAGCAGTGGACAAACCATTTCAAACTACCGCTAGTGAGATACACCCCCTCGATACATAACATCCTGGTATCTCCGCTCCCTCTTCGATTCCGCCCCGAAATCGGAAAAAACACTCTACTACAAGGCACAAAATCCCTTTCTCTGGGCCATTGCGTCCATCGCAGAACTTTGCAAGCCTGGTCGAAGCTACCTACAATTAGCAGCGATGTAGCGATACAATCATTCAGTTCAACATCGCAACGCGCTATCTCACTAACGAGAGGTCCTTCCATGCTGATGAAGCGGGTCTACATGGAAGAATAAAGGAAAATATGGGACATCTCCGTGGGGCAGTCTTTGAGTCATGTCTTCCTAGATGAGGCACACACGCGAGGCATCGACCTGCAGCTCCCGCCAAGCCATCGTGCGGTGGTTACATTGGGGCCCTGTATTGCAAAAAACAAGTTGGTCCCAAGGTACGATATTCGAATTCCGTTTTGTTTCATGATTCGACCACTAACCATATGGATAGCCTGTATGAGAATGAGGAAGCTCGCGAAGGGGAAGGTCTGTAATCAATGTGTCTGTATAATCATAATGATATGTATCCTAAAGTCGAGACTACGCCAATTGAACTTTTAAGAGCTTAGGTTTCCTATCTTCCCCAGCTAGGTATTGGTGTCTTGCCAATATAGAACCAACTAACGCGCAAGCAACTGGGCCTGTTCTTGGGGGAAGTCTGGGATGGCCCGAATAAATGGCAGCACGTCCTCATGTAGTGACTGGGGCCGTCCGAATCATGGTGATTGGCGGCCCGATATCGTAGCACGATTTCGAAGGTTCATTTTGTTTTCTCTAAATGGCCATCAGCTTGGAGATGGTAATTTGGACGTTGAGGGCCACAAGTCGAGCTCCACATTCAACATGTGAGCTACAAGTCCCTGTCGTCAATGTCCTCTAAGAAGCCTTAGAACAAACTCTCCACCAACGTGTGAGTATTGAACTTGCAGTTGGCGCTTTCCGATGTAGTCCTTTTTATCTGGCAACTTTCCGGTACTGTGTTTAGGTTACCCGAGTCCACCTTTTTTGCAAGCACACATGCTTATATTGATGTCATTTGGTAAATAAAGATCTTTCACCGTAACCCGCGTCATTGGATAGTCCTTGCCATCTTGTCTATATGCCGTAAGTTGTGTATGTTGCGGTCCGGGAGAGAGAATGGTATGAGGACGTGGGAAAGTTGAGGGGAGGACGCTAGGGTATGATATCGTCGGGCGCAGGATGCATTTTGCAAGTGGAGATGATCGAAGTGAGCTTTGTTGGGAAATCACTGTTGAATTGTCAAGATGGTTGTTTCAACAGAGAGAGTTAGCAGAGAAAGGCATAGAGAAAAAGTCGGTGTGTATGACTTATGATCATAGGGAGAGCTTGGTTGCTTCAAAAGCGTCAGAGAGTGAGGCACTCTCTTCAATCAACATAACATGTTAATGGTCCGTTGGTTGATCGATAGCATGAAAGAAACCCCAAGACGGATCGGAAAGTGACGCTCAGACTTTGATGGCTCTATGAGAGACTTGATAACACTTTGTGACCACGGCCAATTGGATGATCTATGGTTGCCTGTCACCCCTGGCAGATCCTTTTAGCCATTGGAACTAGTAGACCGTACTCCGTACGGAGTAGAACACTGGCACATCCGTCTTGGTTTGGTGATCAGCCCATCTTGCCTCGACATGATAAATTTTGTTGTCTTATTTCGGGTAGGTGAGAAAGACAAAATACGCAGGTGGAGATTTGGGAATTTCTGATTGACCTGTCAACTGTGTGTATGTACGCCTAGCTCCATAGCGCGGTGCCGATGCCTAAAGAGGCTTGACTTTATGGTTTACTCCATACTCCGTACGGAGTATATGGCTGGGAATTAATCTTGAACATACACGGACTTGTATTAGCCCAATATACCTACGGAGTAGTTCAACTTCTCCGGGATTGGATAATACGAGGTTGATAACCGGCACAAACGGCGGGATGTCGACGATTGCCGAGCGCGGATCTAAATACAATACATCCATACAGTAAATAATGCTATATCGATTCTTGACTCAACCTCATCTGACATAATGAGACTTTCTATCAATTAATCGACATCTATTCAAGTGAAGATAGCAAAGGTGACTACTAAACTACTAACAACGCCTGGAATATAAAAATATGATGTTGTTTGCCTCTCTCGGCAAGATGCTAAATGGAAATGTATGCCAAGACCAGTCATGGTCTCCGACCATTCGAAAAATAATGGGCCGAGGCCCGCTGATTCCCGATGACTATCGGGACCTGTCGCTAGCGAGCTTGTTTTTGTCAGAGTGGACCGACCCCAGGACTCCAGGATATCCACCCGCGGGGTTTTGCTCTCTAGTTCCACAACGTCTTTCGATATGCGCTTAACGATTTGGGAGTTTTATTCCGAGAAATGGTTGGTAAATAGTCTTGTACCAATTCCCAGCCTCCTGGCGGGGCATACCCCCTTTTAATGATTCCAGTCAGTCCAGCTGCCAAGACATCACGGGTGACCTTGAGAAATTACTCGCTGGGGAGTGCTCCGTACGGAGGTATGAGTGGCTGAAATCACCCTAGACCCTTGTTGAGCATGTCTCACGACCCACCTCCGTGGCCATCTCCGTTTCGGAAGTGTCGCCTCTAGTACTTCTCAGTTCGGCCCGGAGCTGTGATTTCGTTTCTCGTCTTCGGTCCAACCTCCGTTAGAATGGCGCTCTGTCAAGCGAGTTTAGATGCATCTAAATTTTGTATTGGTGTTCGTGTAAACCTAACGCAACGCACGGTCTAGATGGAGTGGAAATTCCGGGGTACATTTGGGAGATTCGGGCCGAAATTCAATGAAGCGTAATGATCGAAGGAATTGCATATTTCCACCATAATCTAAGAGAAAAGACTAGAGCACCAGCGAACAAAAGAGGTCAAGTTGACCATAAACAGTTTAGTGGATTGTGGGGGAAGGGGGAGGACCCGTGAAGGATACAACACGGAGTGACCTCCGCGCTGACAATGGCCTCCGTGCAACGTTTCCAACTTGTTTTCCCTGTGAGACGATGGAATTGAATATAGAATTCTTGATCGTATCATGCGAATGGTCATTTTTGGAACACGCGACCTTGTTAGATGGCAAATAGATGTCAAGCTATCAAGCTGAATAGACTAAACAACCCCCAAAATAATACATTTTCCACGTCGCCACTCGTATTAAGAGGCGTGTCGAGTAAATTAAGCAATCTTGTCAAGGCCATGTGAATATGTAGCTAGCATTGGTCTAATACCATTGTAGTAAGTAGTTGGCCTGGAATTCTAGGCTTGCGAGGCTCCCTCCGTGTGCATCGAGACTAGCTAGATAAATTCGAAAAGGGGCTTTCTGGCCCCAACAGCTTTGACGTTTCGAACAAGTTTCTAGTTTCTCTAAACGGGACACAGGGCCGATCATCCAGGTATCAGACCCTAATTTCTTTCAATGCGTAAATCGAAATTTGGCGAGTATGGTGGGGGAATAATGGTATGATTGGGGAATGTCCCGATTCCAATCAGGACGCGGAGGTATTTGAAAAAGCCACCAACTACAGGCGCCTATTACTGGCGAGAACAGGGGGTGCCGGGGTCACAAGGCAAATGGAGTCTGGGGAACCGGAGACTCGACCCAGTTCCCAAAATGGATTATAGTCAATTTTCTTAATTACTCGATCTGACATTTCAACATTATTATAAGAACCACATCCTGCCCCGCTGTTCATGGATTTCACGATTCATCGCGCCAGTCCCGTCTATCACTGACCGGATCATCTACCGAGATCGTCGATTCCAATACCGGGATCACATCATGTCGGACGAAAAGAACGCCCACGAGGAGGTCTACGGCATCTCCTCTGCCGTCGAAGACCATTCTAAGGTTGCCTCTGGTCATGGAGAGACCAAGCAGCGTCACGGCGCAAAGACCAAGGAGGTCCTTAATGTCAGTGACTTTCCAATTTTTCAATTTTTCACGGGCGAAATACTGATCTAGACCTCCGAAAAATACAGGCCGATCTCTTCGCTGCCCTTGAGGAGACCAAGATCGAGAGATGGAGCAAGGAATCCATCCACTTGTACTGTAAGGGATGACCTTTCGATACAGCAAATATTGTCCAGACACTAACATTTGATGCGATCATTACAGTCTGTATCTTCATCGCATTCTGTTGTGCCTGTGCCAACGGTTATGATGGTGCGTATTTCATCAACCTCAAAAAATGGCATTGACTAACCAAACATAGGATCTCTGATGGGATCTATCCTCGCCATGGACCACTATCAAAACATCTTCAAGACTGGAATGGACGGCCCCAAGGTCTCCCTTGTTACTTCACTCTACACAGTGTATGCTTGCTCTCTATCCCCCACACAATACGGCAACTGATATGAATTCTTCCCAGTGGCTCCATGGTCTGCACTCCTATCAGTGCTATCATTTCCGATAGACTTGGCCGTCGCAAGTGCATGTTTATTGGCGCATGGGTCATTATCATTGGATCCGTCATCATTACCAGCGCTATGACCCTGCCTCAATTCGTTGTCGGCCGATTTGTTCTCGGTCTCGGCATTCAAGTCATGGTCGTCTCCGCTCCTGCCTACGCTGTCGAAATTGCCCCGCCTCACTGGCGTGGTCGTGCCGTTGGTGAGTATCTCAATCTTGCTGGAACAGATGAATTTTGTACATCAGTCCTAACGCTAGAACAGGCTTCTACAACTGCGGTTGGTTCGGTGGCTCCATCCCTGCCGCCGCTCTCACCTACGGTACCGAGAAGATCAACAACAACTGGCAGTGGCGCATTCCCTTCATTTGCCAGTGCTTCGCCTGCATCATTGTCATTTGTTCTGTTTGGTTCATCCCCGAGTCACCCCGTTGGCTCATCGCCAACGGCCGCAACGCAGAGGCCGAAGCATTCCTGGTCAAGTATCACGGCAACGGTGACCCCAACGCCCGCTTGGTCCGTCTTGAGATTGAGGAAATGAAGGAAGGTATCCGAATTGACGGTATTGACAAGAGATGGTGGGATTGTAAGTTTTACCCTTCCGCATTATTCAGTATCATTCATCCCAATAGCAACTGACCAATGTTTCTAACTCCCTAGACCGCCCATTCCTCACGACCAAGAGTGGACGCTGGCGTTTCGCCCAGGTCATCATGATTTCCATCTTCGGACAGTGGTCTGGAAACGGTCTTGGTTACTTCAATGCCACTATCTTCAAGGTTATTGGATACGAGTCCAGCTCAACCCAGTTATTGCTTAATCTTGTCAACTCTATTGTTTCAGCTGTGGGTGCATTGACCGCCGTCTACTTCTGCGACAGAATGCGCCGTCGCCCTGTTCTTATCTTCGGTACCCTTGGTGAGTCTCGTCTTCTCCTCTAGCTTCATCAAGACCAACTCGGCTAATCAACATATAGCATGTGCTGTTACCCTTGCTATCAACGCTGGTATCCTGCAAGAAGTCGCCAATACCGGTTCCATCGGCAAGACCAAGGGTCAGGCTGCTCTTGCTTTCTACTACCTTTTCAACGTGGTCTTCTCGTTCACCTACACTCCCCTCCAGGGTGTCATTCCCGCCGAGGCTCTGGAGACCACCACTCGTTCCAAGGGTTTGGCCCTGTCTGGCTTCATGGTGTCCAGCATCAGTTTCATCAGTCAGTTCGCTACGCCCATCGGCCTCGCCAACGTTTCTACCAACTATTTCTGGATCTTCGTCGGCTGGGATGTTATTGAGTCCGTCTTCTGGTACTTCTTCTGGTATGTTTCCTCCGATTCCGATTCCAATCCTCTTACATGTCAGATCCTCCCATGCTAACTATTGCCACTACAGTGTCGAGTCTCAGGGCCGTACTCTCGAACAGTTGGAGTGGGTTTACCAGCAGCCCAACCCTGTCAAGGCTTCCCTCAATGTGCACAAGATTGTTGTTCAAGACGATGGTACCGTTACCGAGAAAATCTCTGATGACGATGCTTGAATAAAGCCTCGCTTATTGGGGTCTGTTGGCATGTCGCACGTGTCGGATGGACATGTTGCAGTGGAAAAGGGGGAGGTTCTACGAGGTTGGCTAAGTTGTATAAATATCCACTTTCGGCCTTGTGCGGGAAGGGGGATCTGGAAAGTTGTCTAATATTGGCTGTTAATATGTTTCTCGAGCAATATAATCACATACGAATGGAATACTTGTCCATCTCAAACTTGTGCAATAAGTCTGGTGGAACGTCTGTTTATTGTAAGGTCCTGTCCCACCCAGTGGGTGTGTGGGGACTAACCTTAGCGGCCCGGACGGGTAGCCCCATAAAACAAGAATTACCCTTGGAACCTTGGAAGTTTACCTCGAGTTGGTGACTCGGACTAGCCCTGGAGGTAAATCTGGAAAAGAGGTAGAATTTAAGCTTATCGTATGTGCGGCAGACTCCAACGCATCTGGAATTGAAAGAAGCGGAATTCTACCCCACAAAAGGCTTCATGCTTTCTTCCATGTTGTAAACAAGCTTTTAGGGCATTTTCTTTTGCCTTGTGGTCTCAATTCTCAGCTTACTCGGTTAATACATCCTAACGTTGTTGGCCAGCCAAATCCTATAAGTCTCAAACTGGCATTAGGATTCGTTCCAGAATGATTTGTGAATACCATTTTGGACATATCAATACGGAGACTTCAGAGCTTTCGACTTTAACCATTAGACACGTCTAATTTACTAGGGATATGAACAGGTAAATATAATTCATGAGGTTTATATCTGCCAAGCCAAACTGTCTGGGGTAACCCCATAGTTATATATATCGGCACTAGTTTATGCAATAACAACAACCCATAATAATCAACCACCCAAATGATTGTTACCAGGAGCCCTGAATTCGAATAACTTTGCAGTGAAGGCAGACAGAAAAAGAGAGCAAAAAGAAAAGAAAGACGGATTGCTAAGATAGGCAAGTTCCTGAGATGCTCAAGCCTGAACTGCCATCAGATTGCAGCCAGTCCCATGAACAGAACACTAAAGGCAAGATAGCCTTCGACTCTAGACAGAAGGGATATTGCCCCGTTACTTGGAAGAGAAGATGGCGAAAACGTTGGATCGCCGTTGGCCTTTGTTGGTGTCCCCGTGGCTGTGGCGTTGCTTGCTGACAGCATCGCATTGACTTGGACCCACAAATCACATCCAGTGTAGTCGATTGTACCAGCCAGAATTGAATTTTCAAAGATCAGGCTGGGAGTCGAAAGATTCTTCCCTTGGGTCTGGAATTGCGGCCAATTAATCTCCTTAGTTGATGGCTTAGCATTTTCTGCCATTGCAGTCCACAAGTCCATCATCTGGTCGCCGAGATGCCATTCCCCCGATGTAGAATTGCAAGTCCCATTGGGAAGATATGAGTTGTCCAAATTGCCAAAAACAAAGGGAATTTCAGCGGTATGGGCGCCACCGAACAAGCTGACATCACTTTCATCAATTGTGAACAGCCAAGGACATGTAGGATTGTGTGAAAATGTGTATGTCCATGCGGGGATATTATTGCGAGCGGCCTGTGCCGCACCGTACCATGCTGAGCACCTGTAGCTGGAATCGGTTATGATCTGTGTCATAGCCAAAAGTATTTCCAGCGAGGTCGTGTTGTAGCCAAGCTGAGCAAACTGACTGGTAGCTGCGATGATGGCTTTGGCCTCCGACTTGAACAAAGATGGTGAATAGGCTTTTCCAACAAGCGAGGCGGCATTGCCGAAATTGCTGCGAAGGAAATCTTTGTATACCGATTTCGTTGGATTCTGCTGGTATTTGGCGGCCCATTGTAAAGTATAAACGATAGCCTCATTGGAATCTGTAGATTACCTGGTCAACGAGGTTTCACGACGTAGAAAAGATATAATGATGTACATACTTGATCCAAACACGGCTGGGACTTGTACTCCACGATCGTAAGGGTCTTCCTTGATGACATTACCGTCAACATAGGGATAGAAATTGTGAGTGCCCTGACTCAGAATACTAAGAGATCCGCCTCCGTAGTATCCAATCCCTTGAGTTAAAAAGGTATCGGCCGAATACGCGATCAACAAGTCGGAAACTGTCTTAGACTGAAGACAAGCTTTCTGTAAAAATGTCAGTGTCCGCCATCTAAATCACAAATGAAAGTCCGCCCACACACATCACCAGAGCTACATTTTAGCGTTTGAGCGAATGAGGCGCCGACTTTTTGCTGTGTGGAATTTGAAACAAGCCTCCTCCCACCCCCGGATTCCGAGATGATACTATTGATCAAAGAAGGCGCTTGGGGAAGAGAACCGATGATGTATACGTTCTCAGCACCGGCTGATTGGCCGAAGAGAAGCACCTTTTTCTGAATTAGAACACGCATGTTAGTTTTTCTTTCTAGTGTTTCTATTGTGATTTGATGCAAATTGTCATACCGGATCTCCACCAAAGGCAGCGATGTTATCGTGAACCCACTCTAGTCCGAGAAGGAGGTCTTGAATTCCCTGGTTGCCGTAAATTCCGGCAGTCTCAAGGGCCATGAATCCAAGGGGACCAAGTCTGTAGTTGATTGAGACAAGAATAGATCCTGCCTCTGCAGTGTTACAGCCATCATATAAGGGGTCCGAGATAGAGCCCTCTGTTTCCGAGCCACCGTAGACCCAGATCTTCACTGGAAGCTTCGAGCCTTTGGTGGCATTGGACGGTGCCCAAATGTTCAAGTAAAGACTGTAAAACAGGTGTGTTAATGATGAGATAGCTGAGAGGTCCGATGGCCAATCTTACGACTTACCAGTCTTCGGATGAATGCGCAGATGCATTCAATCTTTTCGGGGTAAAGTCATCCGAGAATTGAATGCAGGTTGCGGCCGCAGTGGTTGCGTTCAGTCTGCCCCGAGGGAATTGCCTCTTGTAGGCTTTTGGGGGTTCGAAGCGTAGTTCTTTGGTAGGTGGCTCAGCAAAGGGAATTGCCTTGTAGAACACTGCATTTTGTCCATCTTCACATCTTCCACCCTGAACTGTGCCAGCATCAATTGCCACAGAAGGGGAGTATAATACTGCAGCTGCAAAGGCCGGCAGAAGAGCTGCCAAAGCCAGTTTCATGATGATTGGGATGATGAACGAGATACGTGATGGAGGTGAAAAACAAAAATGGCACTGCGAGCTCTTAGCCCTTTTATACCGGTTCAGACTACATTTATTCTCAATAATATCTCTTTATTCTACCCCAACAGAACGCATACTTCCAGGCATCACAATAAGACATTTACAGGATACACTGCGAGCCAATAAGCCTCAGGAAGCTTGGTTCTCCACCAACCATGCAGCATCCACAGAGTCCCCAGATTCAGCCTCCAAACATGGCTCTGGCTGAGTCTAGTAACCAGCCCGTGACTTTAAAAGTAGAAGGGATGAGATATGGGGGCCTTTGGGTCCTAATATATGCAAGCTCTCATCTGATTGGCCCTCGCAACTGTGTCCATTTTGGGTTTAGCTCACGCTGTCAGCTCAGTTTGTGATATTACCACGGCGAATATTTCATTAATTGCATATTATTTCTTGTACTGTTCGGCTACACGTTTTCCAACTTGACATAGCATCCCACAAACGGCATCCCAACTATATATAGGATGTGAATGCCACTAAAAATGGCCAAACTTAAGCTTTGACGGAAGAGTCCAAGCTTTTTGAAAAGGGCTTAGCTGTCTGCTTATGGACGCTTACGCAGTGTCACTCTTTGGCCTATACGGGTTAGATACCAAATCTCAGCCTAATGTCGTGGGGGCTAAGCTTCTGAGGCGTCTTCACCCCTTCGGCTTCCCTTATTCTTGATTCTTTTAACTTTTTTGATTCTGACTACTGCGTCATCATTAATATCTCATTGAAACTGCTCATTCCATTGAGAGAGTTTACACCATGGTATATGGTGGTAAACCTAGTACAGGTTGTGGGAACTGTCGCTCGCGCAAGATCAGATGCGACCAGGCCCGACCGGTCTGCGGGAAGTGTACTCGAACTAACAGAAAATGCCTTGGATACCGCGATGAGCTGTCGCTGATGTTCCGCGATGAGACCGAATCTGTTGCGCGGAAGGCGCGGTCTTCTCAGTCTTCCTCTGCAGCTTCCACCCCGTCGTCCTCATTTATACCCCGAATGTCGTCCCGGTCGGCGCGTTCTGTTCTCCCAAAACGATGTTACGTATCCCCAGTGACCATATACTCATGTAAAAGTTTGAAAGGCCCAGATTTTGGTTTCGGTTCCGATCCTAGGTACAAACTTTGTATGCGCGAGGCCAGGCAGAGTCCTGTAGAGACACATCTCAACACGACAGTTTCGAAGCAGGAGGCTATTTGCTTTTTCCTCCAGTCGCACACCATTTCCGGTAGTTTTCTAGGAATCGACACTTGGACAAACTTTCTCATGGATTCTAGTGAGTCACTAGGCCAACGAGCTATACAATGCAGCATCGTAGCAGTTGCCAGCGCCATGCTCTCGCGTGTTCGAAGAGTCGCATCACTGAGGCGCGCCGCACTTCAAGAATATGGATCTGCGCTCAAGTTAGTCAATCAAGCGCTCGCCAACCCCGACCAGGCTAAGACGGACCAGACCCTTGGTGCGGTTATCCTTTTAGCTTTATATGAAGTGAGCATTTCCACCCAACCCTAAGAAAATGATTCAAATGCCCACATTAGTAGATCATCATGTCAAGAGCTCCGCAGGGCATCGAGGGTTGGATGAATCATATTTGTGGAGCGACAGCTCTACTACAACACCGGGGGGCTGCTCAATTGCAAAGCGACGTAGGAATCAGGCATTTCCTGCATGTGAGATATCAGATCGTGTGTGAGAGACAACCACTAGAACCATGAAGAGAATGCTAACTCGTACATAGATCATCAGTTGTCTCCAGCGCGATGTGCACGTACCCAGCTCGCTACTGGAATGTCCAACGCTCGACATAACCCCCGCGATCAATGATGCGTTTGGCACTGAGATTATCTTAATCATTAGCAAGTTGTCGAATCTACGTGCAAGTATTCACACGCAAGCCTTGAACGATCCCCAAGAGATCCTCAGTGCGGCTTGTGCCATCGAAGCAGACCTTCTCGCCTGGTTAGCCGCTCTGCCACCGGGCCTTTCATATAGTAGCCATAAATTGATGCCACTGGACCGTTCTTTTGAACGCCGCTGTCACGGAATTCGACCCTACAACGACGAATACCACATCTATCCAGACATCTGGGTGGCCAATTGCTGGAAGCACTACCGTTACGCACGCATTATTGTCAGCGAGCTTATATTATCACAAGTCCACAAGCTATCAAATAGCTCGCCTACCTATTTATCCAAAGACTTTCGTTTGTACTGCAAGTCTCTACGTTCAACCATCCGTCGCCTAGGTGCCGACATCTGCCGCAGTGGCCCATTCCATCTGGGTGCGTGTAACTTGGAGGTGCTTCCAGAAGCGCCTATACTCCCACCAGAGAGCTACCTGGGCGGCCTCATGATGCTCTGGCCCCTATTCATTGCTGGCATGGTGGAAGGACCGACTCATCCACAGCGGCGGTGGGTAATACTGTGTCTTCAGACGATAGGGAACACGTGGGGACTGGCACAGGCGCTGGCTCTGATGGATCTTCTCATCGTGGACCCGGGGATGTTCCATTCCGTGGAAAGATATGGCGAAGCCGCTGATACGGCGGTTGGGTCGCCGGAAGTACTTCCGTTCTCCATCTACCATGTGCCTTATTATAATCTTTCTGCATTAAAGGAGTATCGAGAGCTTCAGGCATCTTCGGCGTGAAAAGTTGCGCCGCACAGTGTATCAGCTCTATTTGTCGTCATGCGCTCTAGGTTCACCGTGACCATGTGGTTCTTTTGAGGCGGAACCGGACCGGGTGATGAAAAGCTTCATTTTTGACACTTGCAAACACCAGCAAAATCAGGCTACATTGATTATTAAGGGACTTGTCATGGTAATTCAGGTATTTTAATTCTTCTGCCGTTTTTAATTCAGGCCGCCAGGTCAAAGCTAGGCATCAAGGCATCAACATTTACTGGAAATAAGGTTTTGGCAGTTGGCGCCTATACCGCTGCGTCGGACCGGGCTGTTCCGAGGTCGGGTTCCGATCCGATCCCGAAATGATCACCGTGTCGTTGGTTCATTGTGACACGAAATAATATCAAAGGGAATTGAAGAGTCTGCAGATTTTAAACCGGACTACAAAAATAACGAAAGCATATTCATTGAAGATTCGGTTTGCCGATGAAAAAAGTTTTGTCCAAAGACACGGGTCAATATTTGCATTTCTTCTGGAGTATCTTGATTGGTAGCAAGGCCAGAACTTGATTTTAACGAGCGCATTAGGGATGACAGTCAGAATTGGGACATCGACAGGTTTAAGAGTTGGGAGAGAAGCCTCGAGTTGTTTCGAAAGTTGCAAAGGCTTCATCATTGCATATGAGATGAGATGAACCTAGTAACAATATTTTCGACATCACAGTGGGACAAGAAACAGGTTCATCCAGCGACCGGAGTTCGTTTGGTCGCTGAGGCTTCAAGGGTAGAATTATTGCTTACCTGCCATTTCCTAAGTATTTATGGATAACCATAACTGAGCGATGTTGCTGGAGAGCCGTGAATTTTGTGCCTTAAGGTACTATAATCCCGATCTCCGATATCTCCGATCCCGAGCCGACCCACCCGCACTGTTCAGCAGATTTTTGCAACCCTCCAACACCGTGAGCTCAGCAGCTAGACCTTACGTGCGAAGATGCCCGACGAACGAGAAGAATTCCAGAAAAGTTCTTCAAATGAGCCTTCTGGCTATAGCCCCGATGCCGAATATTCGAACTTCCACCCGGGAGATCTCGCTCGGGCGATTACCAACCAATCAGCGATGGAAATACCAAAAAGCTTCCTGCATGAGGTCATATTCATCGCCGTGGTGTGTGCTGCTCAATTCATGACACAGGCAGGCCTTGCCATTGCTATTGTTCCCCTTCATATCATCGGTGATAGCTTTCACGTCACCAATCCCGGCCAGTTAAGTTGGTACGCAGCGGCGTACAGCTTGACAGTTGGTACCTTCATTCTGGTTGCAGGAAGACTAGGGGACCTTTATGGGCATAAACTCATGTTTATCGGGGGCTTCGCTTGGTTTGGACTATGGTCTATCCTTGGAGGGTTCTCGGTATGGTCGAACCAGATATTTTTCGATATTTGCCGTGCATTTCAAGGAATTGGACCGGCCTTTTTGCTACCAAACGCACTGGCTATTCTGGGACGCACATACCCCGCTGGCCCGCGAAAGGATATGGTGTTTAGTATCTTTGGCGCGACTGCACCAGGAGGCTTTATTATTGGGGGTGCCTTCTCAGCTCTACTAGCAGAACGCGCCTGGTGGCCATGGGCATATTGGATAATGGGAATCGTTTGCATAGCATTCTCGGTCCTCGGGTTCCTCGCTATTCCCGATTCACAACCCCCGAAAGTATCAGTTCAAATCCCATGGTGGGTCAAATGTGATATACTAGGGGGCTCGCTCGGCGTCGCCGCCCTCATTCTGATTAATTTCTCCTGGAATCAAGGACCAACCGTCGGCTGGCCGACCGTCTATGTCTACGTTCTTTTGATTGTCGGTTTCCTATGTCTGGCCCTATTCTTGTGGGTCGAGTTCCACGCAACATGTCCCTTACTGCCTCGAGATGTTTTCACTGAGGAGGTTGCGTGGGTACTAGGTTGTATCGCTGCTGGTTGGTCTAGCTTCGGAGTTGTGGTTTTCTATTTCTTCCAATTTATGCAGGTCATCAAGGGAGATGCACCCCTTTTGGCGCTGGCAAAGTTCGCACCGGCGGCTGTTTCTGGCGCAATCGCTGCAGTTACAACTGGCTTCATTCTGGCTCGAGTGTCTCCCAGTGCGATCATGTTGGCGGCTATGTTTGCATTTACAGGTGGCCAAATCCTTCTGGCCACACTCCCTGTTCACCAAACATACTGGGCCCAAGCATTTGTCATTTCTGTGTTGACCCCATGGGGCATGTAAGTATATAGTCCCCCATTGGCTGCTGAGTGCCTAGGCATGTGTTTTCAATGAGCTAATATTCTATTAGGGACATGTCCTTTCCATCAGGGACAATTATCCTCAGCAATAGCATGCCACGGGAGCATCAAGGACTTGCTGCCTCACTCGTCAACACGATTGTGAACTATTCCATCTCGATTGGGCTTGGCCTTGCTGGCACTGTCGAAACTCAAGTCAACCGCGGTGGCACGGACACATTCCGAGGTTATCGCGGTGCAAGCTATATGGGTATTGGCCTTGCTGGCCTGGGAGTTGGCATTGCGACAATGTTCGTCATTCGAACCATAACCAAACGCGACAGAAAAAAATCTGCAACCCCAGAGGATAATTCGAATATGGAAGATTGTCCATGAGGTATTAATATGACGTGTTTATAGATGTATGTAATTTTAGATATTAAAGATTGTTTGCACATGAATGGATAGTGAGGCCAATGGAGATTGCACTCCGTGGCCTCAACATCCAGACCAGTCGAGGGCAGGCGAGTCCAAATTCAACCTGCGCTGTTTGTACAACTGAAACCGACGCTATAATGCATAATTTATGAGCTGATTTTCTGCTTCTCAATTTTACCTAAGTTCTGTGGGGTTGCCAAGCTACCAGGCTGTATTCAGCATGGACGTGGGGAATTGATGCATACGGACTGGGTCTCTCCACGAATGAGGTGCTCAATCGGCATTTGGTACTCCGTAGACTGCCAGGAGTCATGCAGCATTGCTGATCATTTCCTCTTGATATGAAAAATTGATCAATTTCTCCGATGCACAAGAAACGATCGTTGGAGTAGAATGAGAATATCTTCCTGGCCTGTGCCTCTTTAAATTGCCAAATCTTTTGAATATTATTATGCCTTGATTCATACCTTCATGGCCGTAACTCCCTTGGTTGTCTAGGGGTTACTTGCCTATCGCGGAAGGTCAGGGCGGCTCAACGTATTCCCCTTACGCTGTCATTGGATGGTCGATCAACGCCGATCAGCATAACTGGCATACACTGACCGGTTATGTACAATATACAAGTATAGTCTAAGCTTTTTTCTAGACATGTCATACAATAATATTGCTCTAGGGTTGTGGAATGTCTGGGTGTCCGGCATCTAGATATCCAAATGTTTTATTGTTTAATCGTTAGTTGAGATGCATAAGAGTTATGCTCATATTAAAGCTCAATACTCTGGAAGCTAAATAAGGCAGTATTTCAGCTATTCACTCTTCAGTCTTCAGGAAGCCCTTCACTACAGGGGATCGCCATGACGATATTTGTGGAAACAGTAGGACATTCAGGGGCATTCAGTTCGCCTTTGATGGCTGCTGGATCTATCCTCGCACTGGCTTTGGTGTTTGTAAGTGTTCCCTCATATTATCAAGCTGGGTAACTCAGTTCATTAATCAGCTTTTGGTGACCAGAGCGTTCTATATTTCTCGATAACAGTCACCTACAACATCTTCTTCCACCCTCTGGCGAAATTTCCCGGTCCAATTTCTTGCGCAGCTACGAGAATTCCCTACCTACAAGCCGTCTTGGATGGACGGGTTGCACAAAATCCCAAGCTGTTGCACAAAAAATACGGCGATGTGGTTCGCATTGCTCCCGATGAGCTCTCCTTTGTCAATGGCGAAGCCTGGAAGACCATCTATGGCAGTCGACCCGGTCACGGGCAAAATCCTAAGGATAGTCGCGTCTATCCACCCACAGCGAAGGGGGTTCCCAGCATCATCCAGTCGAACGATGAAGACCACTCCCGTTTCCGCCGTACACTGTCCTATGCCTTCTCTGAAAGCTCTTTAAAGGCCCAAGAGCCTATTATAAAGGGTTACGTGGACCTGCTAATACAACGTCTGCACCAGAACGCCAATAATGGGAGCACCCCTCTTGATATGGTTGCTTGGTATAACTTTACCACTTTCGACATCATTGGCGATATGGCATTTGGTGAGCCATTCAACTGCCTACAGAGCTCCGCCTACCATGAATGGATCTCGATGATCTTTAGCAATATTCGATATGCCTCTTATAGCAATATTGTTAAACGCTTTCCCGCATCGAAGTTCCTCCTTGGTCTTATCACACCTGCGCGTATTGTCACGCAGCGGAACTGGCACATGGAGCTCACAAAGGAGAAAGTGAAAAGTCGGTTATCCAAGTCAAATGATCGGGTTGATTTCTTCAGTCATATTCTCAAACATAAGGATACCGACCGAGGGTTGACTTTCGACGAGATGGTTACGAACGGAAGCACATTGATTATTGCCGGGTCGGAAACCACGGCCACTTTACTCTCAGGGGTCACATTTTTTCTTTTAAAGAATGAGCGTGTTTTGAAAACCCTGGTGAGGGAAATCCGGAGCTCCTTCCAGACTGAAGACGAGATCACTGTGGCCAGTTGCAATCAACTTCGATACCTTCACGCGGTGCTCACTGAAGCATTGCGCCTCTACCCACCAGCTCCAAGCCCATTTCCCCGAATTGTGAGCGGACATGGTGACACGATTGCTGGACATTGGGTGCCAGGAGGAGTAAGTTAATCCGAGTCATTGTTCTACTAGGATTCAAAGGTCACAGTCGTCTAATATGATTTTCGGTTCAAACAGACCATTGTATCAGTACCCCAGCTCGCTGCTTTCCACTCATCTAGTAACTTTACGGACCCTGAATCCTTCATTCCCGAACGTTTCCTTGGAGATCCTCGATTTTTCGATGACAGCAAAAATGTGCTGCAGCCGTTCAGCTTCGGGCCACGGAATTGCATTGGACGCAAGTACGTGTTTCCTTTTCGTTAATCTAACCAAAAAGTTCTACTAATAAAAATCTGCTCTGCTCTTTAGTTTGGCAAACGCCGAGATGCGTCTCATCCTAACCCGCGTACTGTTCAATTTCAACATGGAATTGGATGTACGTAGCGAGGACTGGGTAAATCAAGATTCCTATCTTCTTTGGGATAAGTCCAGTTTATTTGTTAAGCTGACACCCAAATGATCTACGGGTGGCCTTTTACTAGTTGTGGCACAACAGACTCCGCTCGATGCGATTGCTCTAGATAGGCAAGAACCTACTAGAATAGGAGCTCTCCTGGAAAGACTATCCACTTGGACCTCCAGAAAACAACAATCATAGCTCGAATGGCGGACTTAAAATCTTCAATGGGCAACGCATGATTTGACAATTTTGCTTCATGGACAAGCTCGCTAGTCTTCACAATTCAGATAGAGCGCAATTGCCCAAGAATATTCATTCATAAGTTGGATTTAATTCGACCTTTCTGTGAATTCAACAATCATGTGATAGGTCATTGCATCAAAGTAGATTTATGAACTAGCATACACCTTTCTCACCTTCCCGCCGAGTACCTCCACAAAGAATTCTCGGAAGGAAATGGGTGTGAAGTCTGGATAGAGGCTTCTGGCATTCAGATAGCCCAGATAGTCCGCGCACTCAGGCCTATTGTCCTTGCGCACATACTTACTATGCTGATATTCGGAGAGGTAAAGGAAAGTACGCTTCATCGGATCCTGAGGATCTTGGGAGAGAGCAGCTTTGGCCTGTGCGACGCCATTTTCGATCTGCTCAGTTGACATCTGGAAGTGCAGTCAATAAAATATGCCCTTGCAAAGGTGATATCTCCAAAGGAAATCAGCCTACCGGAGTCGATGCGACTTTCTCTCCAGAGAGCTCCTCGGCAATACGATAAATTTCGTTCTCGCTCAGAATATCCCCAAATGTGTAGACATATTTGTTCAGAGTTCGATCATCGCATATTATGCGCGCGACAAATCGGCCGATATCACGTAGGTCGGTAAGAATATTGGGGGCTGTGCCGTCGTCATGGATAATGTTGTTTGGCGTCACCGATGCATAGTCCACTTTGCCAGACGGGAGGGAGGGGAATGAGATCTGATACCAAAACCCGACATCTATGATAGTATAAGGGATACCAAGTAGTTTGATGTCATTGTAAACCTCTTCTTTCTATGTTATTGGTCAGTTAAGCCCAGTTCACATCCATTAGTTTTCGCTGCTCGTACCTCGTCACGAAGCAACATAGCGCCATGTGGGGGTGCGACCGTAATGAAAGCGCATGGAACTATTCGCTTGATACCTGCCGATTTTGCGGCTTGAAGTAGCTTTTTTTGCTGCATTACGTCCTGAGGTCCAATAGCGCTAATGAGAACATCAACACCAGACAGTGCAGACATGAGATCGCTCGACTCATCGAGATCGATGCCCCAAGTCTTGATGCCTTGTTCTTGGATCTTCTGGACAGATGGTTTATTCATGGAAGCTGGTCGCACCAATACTTCAATATCCTACGAAAGGGATAGAAATAGGGTCAGTCATATGAAATTGTGCTGGACAGTCATTGCACTCACGAAGTTACCAGATTCCTGTAGACCTTTCAGTATGGAAGCGCCAGTCTCGCCGGTAGCTCCAAGGAGGAGTACTTTCTGTTTGGCCGCCATTGCACAGCTTGGAATTTCAGAATTTGGGAGTAAAAAGTAAAGCTGTTACCAACGAGATAAGCTTTCAAACGGCCTTGGAGAACAGGCTGAAGCATTTATTCCGTGAGGTGCCCTTAAATCCGGGCATAAATCCGGCATTAACTCCGTGTCAAAATAACGATATACCATGCTCTCGCCAAGTAGTCCTAACCCCTGCAGTTGACCTTATTGGCACTGCAGGTGTTCGATCACATGTCATGCGCCATCTTCAATCATAGCTATTGCATGGCAGCCACATCGGTAGACTGGACATGATCTTCATCTTCTTCAATCTGAGCGTAGAACTCATCTAGAAATACCCTATTGTCCTCGACCATTAGATTTATTTGGAACTTCGTAATACCAGAGCCAATATAAACAAATTTAGAGCCACCTTGCACAAGGCCCTTAAGCTCATCAAGGCCCGTTTCGTCATCTACGTACAAATTTAGCCATAACTCCACAAACAAAGGCAGATAGCTTCAGGAGCACATACCCCAAGGCGTGATGTCTAGGGTAATCATAGACTTAGCAGCAAGGTTGACCTTCTATTCCCCTAGGTGCTTGTTTCGCTAAGCAACAATGGCAGCATCCTCTTCGGAGTCAGAACAGAAAATAGTTATATGCTCTTCATACCCAGGCTTATCCATCGGAGTGAAACCCATTGAGAATAAATGCTTGGCCATGTCTATTCAAAAATTGTATGAGACAGTGTATTGCAGCACATCTAGGAAGGAAAACCATCCTGCTGCATGGCGAACTCAGCGCACCGCTCCCCAATCATATAAATGGACCCCGAAATCGAGGCGCCCCCACACCGGGGAAGCACACTTGCATCTGCAATTCGCAAATTGCGCACTCCAAATACCTTCAGGCTCTGATCTACTACACCCTCCTCCTCTGTAAGACCCATCCGACATGTGCCAGCAGGATCATAGCTCCCCGTCACCAACCTCTTTATATACTCGTCAATGTCCATATCAGTGACAGTTCTCCAAGCGTCCTTCTGTGGTGGCAACGACTTTGTAAGCTTTCTCTTGTCACTCTTGCTCTTTTTCTTGTCCATAAGACCATCTAAATACTCCAAACCCATCCCGGGAGCCATCGTTAACGGTGCCGGGTGTGGATATCCGACCCCTGGTCCCGCAAACTCGTCTGCCAACCGCATAGCGAACCGGACCGCTTTACGCATGCGCGCGCTGTCGTGGGCGTCGATCAGCAACGGGAGGGTAATTTTCAGGGGCGCTTTCGTATCAGAGCTAGACGAGAGCTCGACCCGCCCTGTGGTGTGGGGCTGTACAAGAGCCGCGTACCAAGTCATGCAGGGCACTCCAGGAACGCCGTGCTCGATCAGTGTGCTGAGTGGGGTAATCAAGATTTCAAGATCGGTCACTTCCTTCTCATCGTCTTCAGGAGGGACTACTGTCATTGTTGCCTCGTTGAGTGAATCCGAGTGCAAAAATGCCGCGCCCCATTGACCGTTAGAGGCGAGCACACCAGTCCCAGAGAAGAGCCACAGCAAAAAGTGCCATACGATAGCCACCGTTTGAATAATATGCAGTGTGTGCTTGAGTGGGAGCTCCGTCATGACTGGTACAAGGATGTGGGTGGTCAAATGTGCACCCACTGCGGGGAGATCGTGCAGGACTGGAATTTTATGAGCGGACAAACTTTCCTTGGGGCCGATGCCACTGTTCGCGCTTAGTATGACGAGGTGAGCCTATCTGGAAAGTGCGACCAACCTTTGCATGAGCAGCTGTGGCGTGCCGAATACGCCGCTACAGAGAATCACCTCCTGCTGAGCCTTGACCAAAATGTCTGTACCCCGTCCAGAATTAATCCATACGCCTGTAACCGTCGTTATGTCATCCGAAAATTCGAGCTTGGTCGCTGTCACGCCTGTACAAACCGTCAGTCGCCCCTTCCTCTCTTTCACAACCGAGGTATTCAGCCACGCCGTCAACGCAGAGACCCTGTTCCCATCTGCATCGACTGAGACTTCGCTGCGGGTATATCTCTGAGTGCCTCGCTTTCCCCCTCCATCACCCAATCCTACTCTTGCCATCGCCGCATCTACATACGGCATCAGTCCAAGATCACCCGCTCCCTTGCGTTGAATAGCCTTCTCAACCCGCTCAAAAGCAGGCGCTACCTTCTCCCAGCTCCATTCGTCCAACTCCAGGTCACGCGCCCAGCCGTCGAATTCGGGGCGGCCGCCTGGACTCCATACCATGGAGTGCGCGCGACTGGTACCACCCAGCATTTCGCCAGCCAGAAGTTGGACATGCCGCCCTCGCAAGTTCGCGTTGGGTTCGGCGTGGTAGCGGACGACCCCGCTCTGCAGGATGCCAAGTAGTGGGACCCGCGAGAGAATCCCAGCGTTGACGCGACCCTTATCCAAAACTAAGACTGAGACGTTTGGGGAAGCGGAAAGGCGATGCGCAATCAGGCATCCAGCCGTACCGCCTAAGTAAAGATTTTGGGTTAGTTGATGTGATGCCTTTTGCTCAGGGGGAAGTGAGACGCACCACCGACAATGATGTAGTCGAACGTCTTTCCGGCTACATCACCCGCTGTCTTCTCTGGGTATGTTGAAAATGGCCACATTGTGCCTTGGATTCATCCCTTGAGCAAAGCTTTGGATTTTGTGTTAGTGACGAGGTTGGCTTGAGGGCGGTGATGCCAATGTGTTTCCGATGAAATTACTGCCTGATTTCAATCGTCTTGTGCTGGATCTTAATCAAACAGAATGTGTGAGCACATATAAAGGCAAAGCCATGTCTGAAATCCGGAGCATATCTCTATGTACTGGATTATAGGTTATCGCAATTCTCCCTTTATGAGGACGCTCAGGGTCACTGAGTATGACCGGGTATGTATTTCACAGCACAGAGTGGGACATTTCAGTACAGAAGTTCCCTACTTAAGTTCACAAATGGCCCCCAAACCGTCTATTGCGAAAGAAAAATCACAGACAGGCCAAGTCGAAGGGCGTTGTCAAAAAGAGAAGCCGAGATCCCAACCAGGAAGGATGGCAAGTGGCGTTCAAGTATGTCTAAGTTATGGAACTACTATCCAGTCGCAATCTAGGTCCACAAAACCGGCAATGGAAAAAGTCCTGGATACTGCAGAAATTCTGGATATGATCCTAGCTCGGATGGACATGCGCACGCTTCTCACATCTGCTCAACGAGTGTGTCACAGCTGGGCGAACCTGATCAGCAAGTCTCCCTCAATCCAAAAGGCACTTTTCTTCACTCCGATCAAGGACTCTGAATGGGGGATGGGAGAAGCGATACCGAACCCGCTCTTAGCGGAGACTTTTCCTTCTATCTTTCCTGCGAAGAACCGATGGAGTTACTATCAATTCGATTTTTCCGACCTGATCATGACTAAAAACAGCTCAACTATGGCTCACTTTCTACGAAAGGACGCAAGCTGGCGCAAAATGCTAGTCCAACAGCCTCCCGCCTCGGATATTGGACTTCTCCATGTTTGCCACGCAATGATGGGTGATTTTGCCGGAAGCTCCAGTCTCTCGGTTGGTTTCCAACCTACACCAGACTCTGGTTTCGCGGTCTGGGGTTGCTAATATGCTATACGTAGGCGGATAAAAAGATGCAAGAATCCGGATATGATGGTATTCGGATGGAAAGGGTCTTCGAGCTGTTGCTCACCCTTCGTTTCACAGAGTTTACAACAGCACGGGTGTATTGGTCTACTGAAGAGCCGATATTATTCCAAGGGAGCTCTCAGAAGAACATCTGCGATGAATTCCATCGGATCATACGCAAGTATGGCTTGGTTCTTTATACAGGGGTGGTGATTCAGTGCGATATGAGCAACGGTCTTCCAAATACCGCGGACCTGATCAAGGAGAAGATTATCACAGCATATGGAGAACACGGTTTGGATTTTGATGGCAAAAGGAAGGACATTGAAGAATCTAAGGGCGAAGTCACTGGCTTCACTAAAGAACGACCACTGTATTTGGGCCATAGTCCTTCAGCACCTTATCGTCCTTCATCACCTCATGGTCCTTCAGCACCTTGTTGGAAATGAAGCCCTCTGTATCACCGTCACGTGAGGCTCCAGATACATGGCTTCGGCCCTATCGAAGGATGGCCGCACAGATGAAAGGATATCTCCCTCGGAAGCAGCATATAGTTTTGCGAGTGAATTCATTTTAAGCCCCTAGAAGTGGGCTCAATCTCTCTTATATTTTATATCCTCTATACAAACTGTCTAATATCATTCCTAATTAACAAGACACCGTATAGTCCTCTAGAACCTCTAACGGGGTATAGGGAAGTTGATTTAGACATAACAAGTGAATTCCATTATTGATTTAATATTGGGCATGAAAGGTCAGCTTAACTCTACAGACGAACCTCCAGATTATCCAGCGAAGAGTAATCCTCACTCCAGAAGCATGCTACAAGACACAACTCTTCCCTTGACCCCTCATTCCATGATAGAACAATCTTTCTATGTTAATGTTCACCCCCCTCGTTCCTGTCAGGCTTCTGATCATCGCCGTAAATCAGTTTGAGTGACGATCCCATGTCTCAAAGCGATAGACGAGCTTATCAAATGTGGCTAGGAAATTCTGACCTCAAAGAACCATGCGACGAAGACCTCATATGTAGGTCTCGGGTTAATGTAGCCCGTCAATAGCCGACCCCTGTATATGGTTGGCTCAAAGTTTGAACCGCCATGTCACTAGACACCTACCTTTCCAGTATAGGAACAAATCGGATGATTAAAGTTTGATAAACTGTCATTTGGCCTAGAATATAATAACCAGAACGTGCAATTAGTGACTGAATTGTGGGGTTCCCTGGGTTGCTTCCTTGTAGAGACCGAGACCGGATTGCATTATAGCCTATGTATACTTGAGAGCTTTACCTTGCCCGAAATTCCTTCAGGCTTCTGACACAACTGATCCAGTATCGATCCAAGATATTTCCAGTCATGACTTTTCTCCCCATTTCGGCCTCGCTGCTTGGCCTCGCGGCTTCGACTTTGGGTCTAAGCTTTGATGTTCCCACCTCTCCGCCTTCAAATTCCAGTGCGCAGCTCTCTGCAGCCCCTGTTGGTGTATCGTGAGTCGCTGTCTAAGTCTTTGGTGGATGAACTGATGTACTTACTCATGTGAAGGCTGGAATTCTTTGCGTTTCCCGAGTACATTCAAGACGTCGAATCGACAATAACATGTCTCCAGAACCTGAAGGATCTGACAGGAACATGGCCCCCTATGAGGATAGGAGGCACGACTCAGTGTGTATCTCCTTGTTATGGGTCAACATACGTTGCTAAAAGTACCCAGAGACCGTGCGACATATGATAGCTTATCGACCGAGCCTGTCACTTATACAGTGGCCAACACAGGCGCTGCGCCCGAGACTCTGACTTACGGACCATCCTTTATTGATTTGGCTGCAAATTATGCTGGCGAAGTCATTATTGGACTGAATCGCCGTTTGGATGATATCTCCAACACAATTTCGGCCGCGCTTCTCGCCCAGACCAAAATGGATAACTTATACTCCATTGAACTGGGAAATGAGCCCAATTGTAGGTTTTTGGTCGCTTATGCTTGGCTCTTCAAACATTAATTTGGCGTCCAGTTTTTGTTGATAGCGATCCTATTGCCAATGGTGCATCCTGGACAGCTGCAGCAGACGAATCATCCCAAGTCAACTGGCAGGATGCCGTTTGTGGAAATCTCTCTGCAGCTGATATCATCTCAGCAGGTGTCTACTTCGGCACTTCACCTATGAGTCTCGTTAGTCTTACCGCAAAAGAAGGTGATGCGGAAAGATATGTGAAGGATTATTGCTCTCACAACTATCCTCAGTCATCTGGCTCCTACAACCTGGCCGCGCTTATGGGCCACAGCAATATTGCCACTCAGATCGAGCCTTATGCTGCTGAGATCTCTGCTGCTGTTGGTAAAGGCAAGCCGCATATCTTCGGCGAGACCAACTCCGGTACGTTAATCCCTAGTGTCACCTGATGGAAATGCTAACAAATATCCAGCAACCCAAGGCGGCGGTGGTATCAGCCCGACTTTTGGTGCTGCTCTTTGGATTTTGGACTACGTGATGCAGACCGTTCTCATGGGCACAGATGCCCTCTACTTCCACCAGGGTACCGTTGGAAACTGTAAGTTATCGAACAATTCCCAAATGCACTACAATCTAACTCCCAAGGCCAATACTGCTGGTGGGGCCGCTATAACATAGGCTCCCCTTACTACGGTGCTTATTTCGCCACTATGGCACTCGCCAACGCCGACCAGATTGCGTCTCTGGATAGCCAAGACACAGCATACGCAGCCTACGCCATTTACAAGACTGGTGTTCCTGTCCGGGTTCTTCTCTACAATTCTGACTACTATATCTCAACCAGCGGAACGCGCCCATCGCAAACATACACCCTGTCTGGGCTTTCATCTGCCAGCGTCACTGCTAAGCGGCTGACTGCCCCTTACGCTACGTCTCGGGTCGATTGGGGTGAGAACCCAACCGTTGCAGGCCAAACATTTGTCAATGGCACTTGCACTATTCAGGGTACAGGCACCGTGGAGACAGTCACTGTCTCCGGTGGAAAAGCAACCTTCACTGTTGCCGCTTCCGAAGCTCTTCTGGTTTACCTGTAATTCCTCGGTCTTAGGTTCCTAGAATGGAGCTCGGGGAGATATTCCCCCGAACGATCGGAAGATTGAGGTAGACATTATTATGGGGGTCAAAAGGGAGAGCCTGCTAGGGTGGATGGCATGTGGACGGGGGCCGAATCTCCACCTATAGGCACCACTCGTGGACCCCACCGGGGATTCTCTAGTTAGGGCTAGTGGGACTTTATGTGCTAGAGGCCCTTACATCAATTCGATAAATATTGCCCTTCAAACACTCACTTTATACTCTGCAAAGTCGTAAAATCAGAAAACAGAGCTTCTAAAAAAACACATATCGTTCTAAGGTAATTCCTCGAGGGTTGCAATAACGGACAACACCATCGTACATCTGTGGATGCAAGTCTCAACCCCGAGACCATAATGAGCTCCTCCAAAGCTTATTTTCATCACACTATTCAAGTAATATTAGTCTCCTCATAAATAATAGGCAGCCACTAGCTCATAGCTTCGGTATAATTCAGAGCGAAGCAATTGCCGTTCATTTGGACACTGACTAGGGTGCTTTTTTATAAGCTAAATCAGCCACTCGTGGTTAAGACAACCTATGAGAACCTATGTACTAGCGAGTCGGCAAATGAACCATTTATGCGAGCTCAGCCTTACACAATCTGATTTTTGAGTGGAGTTTGGTTTCAGAGTAGTCTACGTAGCTGAGCTCCATGACCCCGGATTCCCCCGCGTGGAACTCGACTCTCATAGAGCTAGCAAACGAATGCTTGTTAGCATTCCAGGCTCGGTCAAATAGCTAAAAATATAAAGATTACCATCTACTCGTCTTCACTTAATAAGACCTTGCGATTTGGTTTTCCTTGGGCGCATACTTTCCCTCCTTATTTTTACGATGGATGTTTCCAAGGCCAACGCTGAAAATATCGAAGATGCTTCTTCCGACCACGGAGATGCCATGCCTACCAAGAGCATGGGTCCTATCATGCGATCTCGTGAAGACGACCTTAGTATCTGGCAGTGTGTGCGACGGTTCAAGACCGTGTCGCTGATTGCTATGACTGCGGCGTTTAGCGCATCGATGGATGGTTACCGTAAGCTAACTAATTTAGAACCTGTTAGCTTTGAATTATACTGATCTGAACACAGAAATTAATCTAAATGGCGGTATTGTGTCCAACAAAGGGTTCATTCGACAGATGGCTTCCCCGGGCACATCGATCATCGCAGGCAAATACATCTCCGCATGGGGAGGTGTTCAATCGGCCGGTCAAACTATCGGTCAAATCGTACGTTTTCGGATCTACATGACCTGTCAAGTGGCTAACTATTCTCCAGCTCCTCCAATATGCCACGGAAAGGTTCGGTCGGAAAGTCGCGTTCTATATAATCTGGCTCGTCATTGTTGTCAGTGTGTTTATTGAATCCTTTGCAACAAGATGGGATCACTGGCTTGCAGCGAAGCTCTTCTCTGGAATGGGTGTTGGTATGCTGCAATCCACCTTGCCTCTCTACTTGTCCGAAATCGCTCCGACCCAGCTGCGAGGTTTCTATATCAATGCGTACAGTTTGTTAGTTAATATCATGGCAACTCTGGAGTGTTTTTGCTAATTATTTCTAGCTGGTTTGTGGTTGGTCAAATCTTCGCCTCAGTTGCACTCCAGGAACTCAGCGCAAAGGACCCATATGAGTTCCGGGTTCCCATCTATACACAGGTTCGTGGTGTCTCTCGTTAAAATTCTGTTGTCAAAATCATTACTAACAGTCACGTTCGGTCAGTGGGCTATGGTTGGCATCATTGGAGTCATATTTGCCTTCCTCCCAGAATCACCCTGGTGGCTTGTGAGCAAAGGAAAGATCGACAAGGCAGCCAAGATACTGACTAGGTGCAATGGCAATATTGAGAGATACAGCGTTGATGAGCAGATTGTGCGTCGTTATTCCCCGTCGATCAATCCGAACGAAGTTCTGACATTCTTTCCAGGAAATCATGAATGCCACAATTTCAGAGGAGCGTATCGTCGCAGAGCGTAACTCCGAAGAGGGAACATGGGCTGTTTTCCAGGGCCGCAATCGCCTTCGTTTCTTTATTGCTGCTTGGCCCAAAATTGCCCAACAGCTTGTCGGTTTGTCCGTGTTTAACACCTACGCGACATATTTCTGTAAGTAGTAATATTTTCATTTCCTCTAACACGCTGCTAATATTGCCCTAGTCCAATATGCTGGCAGTAAAGATCCATTCATGGTAACTGTTATTCTATCTTGTGTCCAGTTAATATCGATGATGATGACTGCCCTCACCACGGACAAGCTTGGTCGTCGTCCTTTGACAATCTACCCCTATGCAGTTACAGCTGTGTCGGTTTTGTGCCTCGGAATCATCGGTTGCTTCGATTATACCAAGCCATCAACGAGTTCACTTCTAGTACGTCTTTAAGCGTCCAGCACATTGTTGGCAACTTACTAACCAAAGACCTAGATCTTCTTCGCTTGTTTGGCAACTTTGTCCACCACTGGTGCGTCCGCTATTGGCTATGCCTACGCTGCCGAGATTCCCCAGCAACGATTGCGTGCAAAGACAGCCGGTTGGGCTCTTGCATCCTCAAACTTGGTCGCTATCATGTTTAGTTTCTGCACGCCTTTGATGATCAACAATGCACCTGTTTCACAGTGGGGTGTCAAAACTGGTTTCTTGTCAGTCTTCTGTCGTCTTGTTTAAGTCCAGTTTCCCATTGCAAAATACTGACAAAATATCTCTCACAGCTTTGCGGGTACAGGAACAATTGCGGTATTTATCGCTTGGTTCATTCTTCCAGAAGTGACACGCCGAACACCGGCTGAGATTGATGAGATGTATGAACTAAACTTCAATCTTATATCCTTTGAATAGACTAACATGCTTTGATTTCAAGGTTCGAGAAGAAGGTCAATCTTCGGAAGTTCAAGGGATATATTACTGAAGTGCAGATGCGCTCGAATGAGCGGCGCGAGGACCATGAGATGGTTGCAGCTTAGTGTAAGCGAAGATGGGAGACAAAGATAAAATAGTACATTATGGGCTATTTAAGACTGGGAAGTTCAGTTACATCCAGATTGAACTATGTATATGGTGTGATGCAGGATTCCGTTATTAGGCACGATAATTTGCTCCGTATAGCACCTATATTCCAATACCACATTGTCAACTGGCCTGAATATACAGCTTACCACCCGAATCCCTGCGGACCGCCATTATTCCATTTCCCCTTAAGTTTACCTGTCTCTTGTATCCAGATTGTCATAGATAATTTCTCTGTATTCTAAATTTTCGAATCCAGAGATCTTGCACTTTATCATTTCTATTTCTGGTTTACTTTCTCGCCCCAAAGTGCGAGGTACAATAAACTAACCGTACCCCGAAAATAAAGAGTTGTCTACTTTGTTCAATGCTGAAGAGAAATTGTTTGGATTTAATTTTTGAAAGCAAAGCTGAGATGATCCACAGCCCCGTGTTCTTCCTCCTTACCCCCCGGCAATCGACTCACAACCTCAACCGCCTTCTCAAGCCTAAGCTCCACAATCTTCTCATCCCCAGAAATCTTCCACGAGATCGTGGCTAAATTATTCTTACCCACCGCCACCTTCGCTTCCAATGTCTCAGTCAACCGAAGCCTGGGCCTGAAAGATATCTTCGACGAGCCAGCAGCGACCGGTTGAACACCCGCCAGCTCAGTACAGTACTCATAAATTGGCACACTCCCCCAAGCATGACAATCAGACCTCTTTCTTACATCATCCTCCTCCCAAGTCGAAAGATTATTTTCCAGCATCCCGCGCCACGGAGCCCACATCCGTTCCCAAAACAACTCATACAGATCTTCGCCAGCCAAGGCAAGTGCCCGGAAAGCATAGAACCGCATCATATACGAACATTTCGAGAAGCGGTCATTTGTAAAGGATTCAGTCAAGATCCGTACATATTCTTCGGCCTTCGCCGCTCCACAGATAACAGCAAAGACCTGACAGTGCTGAGAATACGAAAGCTCATCGGCAACATCAGCCGTCGAGTCGGTAAAGAATTGCCCATCATAGCAATGAGTCCGGATAGCCGATAGTAGCGATGTCGCCCTCGCTTCATACTCAGCAGCATGCCCTGGCCGACCAACATCACGCACCAGACCCGCAACTTTCTGCAGACCCCACGCATACAACATACTGAAATAAGTATGTCTATTGGATTGCCTACCGGAGGTTGGAACCCCTTTGTCAGGATGATCGTCCGTGGCACCCCAGGTTGTCACCCAGTCAACGTATTGCCAGACGACTTCAGGCAGTCCGCTAACGAGACCCAGCTCGTCGACATGGGCATCGAAGAAATCGAGGATGCCGTCGATGCGTGGGATAAAGGCTCGCGCGAAACGGGTATCGCCGAAATACAGGTGGTGGTCGCAGACCTGCAGAATCCAATACAGAGAGAACCCGGCTATAAGTTGCGGCACATGTGAGGGGAATCGGGACTGTGTGAGGCCCTCGGTTGTGACTGAGGCGGCGAAATTTGTAATCGCTTGGCGCATTAATCGGTCGTCGCCTGAGAGAAGGTAGTGGAATAGACCGACGGAGCGGCTGTCGCCGGAGTATCTGGGTTGTTAGCTGGGGTATGAATTTGGGAGTTTGTAAGGCTTACTGTAATTGCTCGTAGAACGGGCAGTCAGAGTAGCCATCGAACATGCAGTTTCGCATTGTGCGGATGGAGACATTCCAGATCTGCTCGCTGTGTGTATCGCCGGGCTCCTTCCAGCTGGCTTTGACCGCCATGGGGTAGTTGACCTGAGTAGCATTGAATGATACCAGCTCGATGGGCTCAGGGCCTACAGTAATTTCGACCCTCAGAAGACGGAAGGTTCGGAACCAGAACGGCTCGTAAACGACGGTTTGATCGTTGGGAAGATCAAGTGTCACATCATCGTATGGTCCAATAATGTGGCCGATACTTGCATCTAGCCGGTCGGCCTTGGAGCGGAAGAAAGGGTACGATCTAGGTTCGAGCTCGTAGCCCTCTGAATATGTCACTTTGAGTCGGATATGAGAAGTGCCTTTGGCTCCCTTGAAGGCCCATCGAAGGAATGCGGTCGAATGGACATCCGCTTGCACTTCAAGAGTATGAGTTGAGCTCGCAGGAAGGGCAAGTGTGTGATTCTTTGCAAAGAAGGCCGTCCAATTACTGGCATCGATCGCACTATCGCATGCTCTGATGGTATCTACAACGGCTGGCATTGACTCGGGCATAGGGATGGAGCGTGGGCGCAAATTCCAGGGCGGAATATCGCCATTGAGTGTCCTCATCTTGTAGGCAAACGGTGCCACAGCAGGACCGGGGGTGGTAGGAGTAATGCGCTCGCTAATCTATGAAAGAATGTCAGTGCAATCCACGAGGGGCTTGATCCTAAACGAGTCTTACATGAAGGAACACATCATCCGCCAATCCCATCGGAAACTGAATGCTTTCATCCACACAAGCTATCCAATTCTTGGAAGAAGCAAGATCGACGACCGCCTCGCCTGTCTCAATTTTTCCAATAACCGTCAAGCCTGGAAGAGCGGTCCTGACAAAGGGCATTGCGCTCTTCGAAGCCGCGAAGTACCGGACAACAACAAATCGAATCTCATTCTGTCCATCTTTCAGGTAGGGCGCAATGTCCAGCGTATCATAGTACCAGATCAGAGGACTGCTTCGAGTCGGTCCGACGGCAATATGCTTCCCATTCACATAGAGCTTGTAACGTGTATCGGCTGAGAAATGCAGTACTGATTTAGTCGGTCGCGACGACAAATTAACAATCGTCGTGAAGTGAATTATCTTGCCAGCTGTGTTCGCGTCTGAAGAGTCAGTCCAGTTTGGAACCCAGATCCAGTTAGCCTGGAGCTCGTTGATTGTCTTTTCGGCCACAATATGTTAGTTATTCAAGTCCATACAGGAGATACACGTGAAATACCTTTTGCTCTTCTGCTGAGACCATCTTCGCCAATTGAAGTGTTGGTTCCGCTCATGGATGTTCCGAGCTTGTATAATTTCCGGTGGGGGAAGGGGCCGGGGGTACGGGGGATCTCATGCCGAGAACCTTGGAAGGGACCTTCCAACAGCTGTCGGCGATTGAATTAAAGTTTTCGATGTTGTGTTGAAATAAGCGTGTTTGCGGGGAAGAGTGGAGTGGTCTCAACCATGGAAACGAACAAGGTTCCACGGTTCCAACCGTGGAACGTTTCGGCTGTTTAGTTCATTGACGCCCAAATGATTCCGACCTGCTATCCTTATGTCCTGCCCAACTACATTAACGAGTCACATTACATATAGGATCGAGACCAAAATAAACAGGAATAAGAAGACAGGAGGGAACAACCTGCTTCTCGGTTTACAGTGATCAGATGATGGTATTTACTTTTTTTTAATACACAAAATGCTCTACGCAGAATTTTAAACTACACTTTGTCACGTCAGACCGGTGGAATAAGAACTAAAGCAATTGCGCTTAGAAATTAATTGACCAGATTCTCAGTGTTCAGCCACTCGCAGTGCGGAGACTTCCTGTGGTAGCCCAGTATACGTTATAATTGTATCCCTGAGCGTCATAGAAAGCACTCAGTGTAACACTTTTGCCGTTGGCGATGGAGGTGAAGTCAAGGCTGAAATCTCCGGACCGTTTGATAGAGTCAAGGGCGAGAGTAGGAGTACTACTCAGTCTCTGGTTGCCGTAATTGCCGCACAAGACAGTTGGTCCATACGCAATTGCAACCATACTTGAATTATCGTTTGCAGCCACCGTACGCAGACTCATGGGAAAGCGGACCTCAACGACATCTCCATCGGTCCATTTACGTGAGATTTGAGCGTACGTCCCGGGAGTAGCTTTGACATTAGGTAGAGCTTCTCCGTTCAGTGTCAGCTCTGCGCTGGATGCCCATGCAGGAATGCGGATATTCATCATCCAGTCACCACCACCGAACACTTCCAGTTTTGATGTATCGCCGATTGGGTAAGTCGTAGACTGTTTCAGGGTAATACCCATCTCTCGCCATTTCAGGACGGAAGACATGAATAAGTTGATAAACAAAGTCGACTCATTGTAAAAGTAGATTGAATCCATCAACTTGGTGTTTGTTTCGAGTGCCGTTCCTTGACAGCACCAGAATGAGTCGTAGTCGGTACTCCAAGTACCACCACCCCAGGCGGGACCAACACCGCGGCGACCTCCAGCGTTGAGAGGGGTGAAGTACGTGATATGCCCATTGTGATCATCAGGGTTCTGTTGGCCCAGCAGGTGATTGAGTAAGGAGTTTTCGTAGAAATCAAAGTATTTTGAGGTTTCGGGATCAAGAAGCCACAGCTCGCGCGTCAGCTTGAGCATGTTGTATGAATTACATGCTTCGCATGTGTCATTGTCAAGATACGCGGCGATGGCGTTTGGAGTATGGAAGTGCTCGGCTTGACTGTTACCGCCGATAGCGTACGTGTGCGATTTGACATTGATATCCCAGGCGTTGCGGGCAATATCCAGGTAGCGAGAGTTTCCGGTAGCTTTGTATTGGCGAGCGGCGCCGATCCACTTTGGCACTTGAGTGTTGGCGTGTAGACCGTCGAACTCATCTTTGTTGGCGGCAAGAGGGTCGAATATAACGGCATGATCAAAGCGTTGGGCAACGGTAAGCCACCTCTTGTTACCAGTTTGGTGGTAGAGGTCAGCCATTACGTCGTTCATACCGCCGAACTCCGTTTGTAACAACTTCTGCATTGCATCGTAACTGAATGATTCGGTGCGTTTGTCGACCCACCCGGCTAAGGACAGTAAAACGTCTCGAGCGGTGGTGTCCTTTGTCAAGCGCCAGATATCGAGAAGTCCTGCAAGAGTCTTGTGCACAGCATAATACGGGACATTGCCGTTTGCTAGGGTGCCGTTCTCGAGTTTTGCGAAGTCTGATTCTGGAAAGCCAGATACATATCCGTCCGTGAAGCCAGCAGCTTTGTTATTGGCCTGACATTTTGCCAGCTCAGCAGCAAAGTAGACTGCTCGATCATAACATGTTTGGTCTCGGAGTACAGCATAGCATTGAGCCCAGGCACTGAGAAAATGACCCTGAACATGCGAACGGAATGGGAAATCCGGAGCATCCCAACCACCGTTTGGCGTTGCCTGCTGTGTAGATAGTCCGTGGGTCATTCGGAAGACATAAAGTAGTCTGTCGACATCTATCTCTTTCAAATATCTAAGGGTACGGCCCTGGTTTTCCAGGAAGCGGTCCTGGGCCAATTCGACCCCGCCAAGCTCGAATGCAAATGCCTGGGCTCCGACATATTTGACATTCAAGTCGGACTTTCCATTGGCGAAAGAGGGAAGAGAAAGGAAAAAATAAACTAATATCGCGAGCGGTTTCTGCCAGTCCTTGGGATGTATCATTTTGGATTGCTCCGACGCGCGGATGGAAAGTCTCGTGGAAAGGCTAGTTGAAATAACGATATAGAGATGTGCCTAGCTATTCTGCGTTGTCTGAGACATGAGTGCAGTGGTCTGACAATGAGTCTCTTTTAAGATTACATTTTTCCGGTGGGATAAGGCGTACATTGTGTTCCGTGTACATATGTATAGAATGCCAAGGCCATCCACACGAGTACTCCGTATACTCTATTTCTTGTAGAAGGGCTTGTTAAAACTCCGGAGGATTTCATTGGGTGGGAATAGTTCTTGCGGAGAAATTCCGCCCGTCTTCTAAGATGGGAAACATGCCGGAGGAATTGTAGATCACTCCATAGTCCATATTGCTCGAGCCCTGTTCGCGTCATTCACTTATACTTTCGATCGCCATGGATTGAGTTCTTAAATTTGTCATTAATAAACAGGTAAATTGCGCACCTGGGCATTCTCTCAAGGGTTCCTTAATATACCATAATCAATATCAAGATTTCGCGTTATATAGTACACCTGGATATTGTCCTAGGTGACCCAACTTAACCGAAATGCGTAAACAATTGCCACGGTTTGTTCTTCGGTATTTTTCACTCTCTAGTTTCATGCAATACTCTATAAATACTATGCGCAACGTACAACATGCATATCGGGCTAAGCGACCGATGTGTCCACCCCGGGGCCTCTCTCATGAATTACGTTATACGCCTCGGGGAATAAAATAGTTACGGAGCACTCCCTTTCTAGACTAGTTATACAAGATCTAGTGCATGATACAGATACGGTATTACATGGTAACCTTGCCAAGCGCACGTACGCTACCACACTTGGCATTACACGGCGCGGGTAGATCTGTCCTCCCGAGCCGAAGTCCGAGGTCCGTCCAGCATCTCGTAATAAAGTCTGCCGCTTCTGAATTCTACCTTTCGAGTAGCTGGCTGAAATTTCGATATATAGGCATATTATATATGTATATATCAGAACTCTGTAAGCTTGAGGACGAGTCCATAGGAACATGATATAAACCAGGTTGCAAGAAATCGGATGGAACCTCGGCTGGTCCACTTCTTTGAAGAACTTCAGCCAGTTAGGACGCCCCATTTTATAGAACGTGGTTCTGGACCCCATCGCTAACAATCTGTTTCAAGGATATACTGAGTAAATGTTTTAGGACAAGCTTAGTGGATCGCTCCTGGGGGCTGAGACAAACGTCCTGGGAGGCACATCATCCGAAAAATTTAGCTTGGCCTGGTATGGTCATTGAATTTTACAAAAATAAAGTACCTATAAGGCCGAGGCGTTTTTCCTCTTCCTCTTTTCCTCTAAAATGGAAATTCTCTATATGTAGCAGCATCTAAGGATTCGGAATCCGTTTACCCTAATAGCACTCATGAATTGATTGGCCACTCGGCGGCTAACTAATTTAGCCCGGTTTCGTCGAGACAGGGCATCCACGTGCCAAATTGATAGTATATTTCGAAATAACTAGGTGGCTTGATATATCGTACGTTACTTCATGTGGAGAACAAATAATTGATGCAGAAAAATATCAGTGACAAAAGGGAGGGTATCGCGAATATGTCATTCCGTTGAGCGCTGTCAACTCTACTTCGTAGTATAAACAAATTAAAATCCACCACGGCGCCCCTCGGCACTTTCACGATCTGGTAACTCGATATTCTCATCCCTAACACTGAATTGTACTGATGTATAAATCTTCAGGCCACTCTTCGGATCAGTGGGGCCAATAATGGGATCCTCCTCGCGTTCCCAGCCGCGTAGAACACCCGAAACATCATTGTTGTCCTTGTGCGTAAAGGTATTCCTCGAGTCCATCCTCCTCGATTTTGATTGCGATCCAGAAGTTCCGTTTGTGTACGAGATTCCGTTGCTGTCTTCGTAGGCTGCGATGAAAGATTTGAAGAATGCGCTCACGACACATAATACGCTTATCGCAAGGTAGATCTCCGTTATGACCGTTGCGAAGGCGCCGAAGAGTATTGGATCATCCGAGGTGATTTGCAATTTCGTATAGTATAGGCGGAGCCCAGCGAGGGGCATGAGACTAGGTTGAAGTCAGATGTTAGTTTATTGTGAGAATCGAGTTATATTCTGGGTAGGCAAATCGACTCACAGTACTCGGGCCTGGAGCGCTATAAATACCACCAGCTTTTTCATTGTTGATATCTGGATTTTTTGTACTGCTATTGCAGTATACACGAATAGAGAGGCCTCAGTGGCGATGTCGATCGCTGTAATCGCTTGCCATCGGGGTATCTATAGCATGTTCATGTTCAGTCAGTCACACATGTCCCCATATGTAGAACTCTTCTTATCTTACCAAACTGCTACACTGAGTGTCGCTAATATCAACCCAAGGGTTATGGCTACAGCGGACTGCTAGTAGTATCACGGAAAGAATTGTCCAAACAACCATTCCAAACAAGTTGATGCGGATAAACATTCTTTGTATCTGTGAAAAGAGCGTACTGTAGAATAGGCAAGTCGATATCTTGGAGCAGCCCAAGACAATTATCGATAGGATATCAGCGGCATATCCGGTCTTGAGCATTCGATCGCTTGTAGTTTGGCCAGGTTTTGTCCGGATACCCCAGCCATCGTGAACCTGAGCGAGCACTACCGCTGCTTGAGTAGTTGCCACGACCTATTCTACTGTTAGTGGGAGTAGCGGAATTAGGTGCAAATCGCTCTGCGAATGCATGAACCTACTATGAGCACACCGAACGAAAGGTTATTATGTTGCATAATACGCCTAGTGAACGAAACGGAGATCCGCGTAGCGAGCGCCACAATAATCAGAACGATATAGAGCGAGGTGATCACTACGATCAATCCGCTATGGTTATTGGGGTTATCTGTTGAGAGAGGCGGGCTTATGCCTGGAGGCAAAGGCGAGGTGACCGACATGATTGTCTAAGGCAGATTGAACATTGAAAGTCGACACAGGATAGATATATTTGAAGGCATGTGGAAACAAGGGGGCCATCTATGCGACCAATTTGGGGGCGAAAATTGTTAATTATTCTTCAAGGCGGTAGGCAAATTATCAAGATTTTCGGCAGCAAGGGTTATAAATTGAATGGGCAAGGATTTTAAAGATGAACAGGCCATAAAAGATCCATAGGTGCTCCGTAGAAAGTATATAAAGTACTTAATCAAATATTAGAACCAATGGCATCCTTCGTTCCAATATCACTATGCATCGGGTGTAAATGTGGAGATCTTCATATATGGGTTAGACATTCCGAAAAAAATAAATTAGAAACTTGCCTCAGAATAACGAAATTTTCACTTAGCGTGCATCGCATCATTTCGCTTGAAATAGTACTTGTGTTTCCCGAATCGCGCGAAGGAACTAGGCTCATGCGCCTCAGCTCTTGGCCTGATACTACCTACCCTCGTGTCATTCCGCATGCGCACCAACATGGCGTTTAATCCCTGCATGCAATATGCGATCTTCCATTGTTCTTTTCCTCTCCTTTGTTCATGATAAAAATAAAGTTATTAGTCCAACAAAAGTACATTACATTGTATTCTAGCTATGAAGTTCACCAGAACAGGGCTAGTCCAAGCCAAGGCAAAAGAGTATTGGCATACCCCACTTATACAGTGGCATTGAGATCAAGACTTGTGGATCAATGTCGCTGGATCCCGCCAATCTGCGTTGTTATACAAAGAATCTTTAATATGATTCACTAATGGCCCCTTGATCTCTTCCCCCCTTACATTTTTCCATTTATTCTCGATCTCCCCATCTCTCTCTCTCTCTGTGACATTCCATCTCTCTACCCCTCCCAGCAGCTCAGTCGCTGCTAGATTACCGCCATGGATTCTTTTAAACAATCCGGTTCCGCGGTGCGGGATACAGAGCTGCAATCTTTAGACCGAGATGGTTCTTCAGACCATGATCCAAAGGCAGCAGTTGCAGACGACACTGACATGCAACGAATGGGAAAGGCCCAGGAATTTAAGGTATGTTTTCTCTGTCTGCGCCGCATTGATATCCATCTGACATGGTCATACAGAGAAACCTAAGGCCGTTGGCTGCTTTAAGTTTTGCATCGGTTTTGCAGGCAACCTGGGAGTTCATTCTTATGTTAGTATATCACTCTGCCTACTTCCATTGAATATTTCTAATTCGTGAACGTTATCTCAGCTCCAACTACGAAGGTTTATACAACGGAGGCCTACCGGGTCTGTTTTACTCTTATCTATGGACCTTCATTGGGTTCGGTTTCATTATTGCCTCGATCTCCGAAATGGCATCAATGGCACCAACTTCTGGCGGACAATATCACTGGGTTTCTGAGTGGTCCTCGCCTCGATACCAAAAGTTCCTCAGTTATATTACAGGTAGGCTTGTCCTATGACCCTTGAACCTTCTGAAAAGGATTCCTTGTGGTTAATCAATTCCTTATATATAGGCTGGATGTCAGTGCTAGCATGGCAAGCTGGAGCAGCCTCTGGCTCATTCCTCACTGGAACCATTATACAGGGATTAATCAGTGTCCGAAACCCTGATTATGACCCGCAGAGCTGGCAGGGTACCCTTCTTGTCTTTGCGATGGTCCTGGTGATCTTCATTGTCAACGTCTTCGCATCCGATCTGATGCCAATCCTAAACAATCTCTTGATGATTCTCCACGTTCTCTCCTGGGCAATTATTGTCATTGTTCTGTGGGCTATGGCACCTCACCAATCCGCCGAAGCTGTCTTCGTCACGGAGTGGAAGAATTACGGAGGTTGGTCTACAATGGGACTCAGCGTGATGGTTGGACAACTCTCGGCTATCTACGGCTCTCTAAGTACGTATCAAGCAAGCTTTAACATGTATAGAGGATACTAACAATTTATATAGGCTCTGACGCAACTGCACACATGTCCGAAGAGGTGAAAGATGCAGGTCGTAACGTACCTGTCGCTATTGCCTGGGGCTACTTTAGCAACGGTCTTATGGCTATCGTCCTAATTATCACTTTACTTTTCGCTATGCCATCAGTGGAAGCCGCCCTAGACGATCCTACTGGCTTCCCGTTCCTCTATGTCTTCCAACAGGCGACCTCAACGGCAGGAGTGAACGGACTGACGGCTATCATCCTTCTACCCGTTATTTTCAGCAACATCCTCTTTAATGCCTCCACCTCCCGGCAAACCTTCGCCTTCGCCCGTGACAATGGCCTTCCATTTTCCAAGTGGATCGGCAAAGTCGACCAAAAGCGCAAGATCCCAACGAATGCTATTATTCTGTCCTGCATTATTAGCTGCGCGCTATCCCTTATCAATATAGGATCCGAGACTGCGTTCAACGCCATTATCTCTCTGAACGTGGCGGCCCTGATGTACACGTACATTATCTCAATTAGCTGCGTCATCTACCGTAAGATCTGGCATCCTGAGACCCTCCCAAGGCGTCGGTGGGACCTGGGACGTTGGGGACTGGGCATCAATATTGTTGCGCTGCTATATTGCTGTTTCGCGCTCTTCTGGGCGTTGTGGCCAGGTGATGTGGTGGTCACCGCGGAAAGCTTCAACTGGAGTGTGGTTCTCTTTGTGGGAGTCTTCATCATCAGTCTCGTGATGTATGTTGCTAAGGGCCGGAAGGATTACGCTGGACCATCGGTTATTGTCCAGAAGACCCTGGATTGATAGTATATATCAACCCTATATGTTGATCCCACAAGGCGAAAAGGTACAGATGGAGGGAAATAGACCTGTATTATCAAAAGAAGACGAGCTCTCAAAACTATGTACATTTTTTTCTTCAAAAAGACCTATTGGGTATTTCTTTTCCTTTAATCCCAACTCGTTTGCTCCTAGTTAGTTAGTTAATTACCGTTTTAGGCTGATTTGTGCCTGGATTCTCAGGCATTCAAATTCATGCAAACACGGCAAATCTCTTGGGATCCGCAGCCAGGGAAGATGACAATACAAGTATCACTACTCAACATATGAGCTCAAAATGGCTTTCAATAAATTCAGGTTAGAGGCTGCTAAAAAGAGCCCTGCCCCAATCGCAATAGCCGCTGCTGTTCCCCGACTGCCGGCAAGGGGGCAAGACACCAATGTGCAGTATCATTCACCCAATGGAATTCCCTCCCAAGAATTATCCGAAAACAAGACTACGGCGAGTCAAAGGGACAAATTTCAACCAGCCAGTTACCCTGAGCTGTTTGCTCCTACAAATGACCCGAGGGTTCGTTGCAAAAAAGGTTGGGAACCCGTCAGCCTGGTGAGGTCATGGGCTATAATCTCAGGCGTGACTGACACGAAGATCAGAGATATCCACAATTTGCGGAATACTGCCTGTATTGAATGCAGAAATTCCAAGACTCGCTGCCAAAATAACACTGCTGGAGTCGGAGGATGCCTCCGATGCTTGCAGAAGAACAAGCAGTGTACGATGTATCTGCCATCGCGAACAGCTTCCGTCGAAAGCTCTACGACCGAGGCAGCTTCTCGTTCATTTAGTCCGCACCTGCGTGTGCAACAATATCAAAGCAAGCCACTTTTGGTTGACCATCACTGCACAGAAGGCAGACTTGAAATTGATTCCAACTTGGACATGAACACACCTTCGACTTTTCAACAGGGTGTCACCCAGGCCACATCTTGTGAGTTTTCAGGAATTGCCCTCGCTTGTTTCTCAATTATATAATATTCTAGAACTGCTAATGAGTTTCAATAGCGTCTTCCCCATCATCTTGCAGTTGGACCGATCAAATTGGACACATGGTTGAATCCATCTTCAGTTCAAAGACAGCTGAACAAATCTTTCAACGATACTTGGACAATTTTGCTCCAAAATGTCCCATTGTTGTGTTTCCAACTGGCACAACAACTGCGCTTGTGCGAGAGACCAAGCCATTGCTATTTTTATCCATAATCAGTATCGCTTCTGCTGGGTACTGTACCATCTCCCAGCAGAGAGACTTAGCAGTTAATGTCAGGCTTTATCTGGCAGACCGGGCGGTTGTTCGGGGCGAAAAGTCTATCGAGATCGTTCAAGCTCTTCAGGTCGTGTCTTTTTGGTACAGAGCACCAGACGATTATAAACAGATGAACCTGAACCAACTAGCTTCTATTGCCACAACCATGGCTATAGATCTTGGATTGGATAGGATTGAGGTAACAAAGCCAGCTGGCAAAGTCGAGGAAATGTGGGATCGGGCGGAAGCACAGCGTGCCTGGCTCGGTTGTCTTCTCTTATCTGCAAGGTGAATTTATCCTTGTCATTTGTTTTTTTGAGCTGCCGTGAAAACTAAACGTGACTTAGTCTCTCCCTGATATTGAGACGCCCCAATTCGCTCGCCTGGAGCTCGCAGTATGATGACTATGTCGCCGATTTGCGCAGGACCAAAACATCTCCTACTGACGAGTTCCTTTGCATAACTGTAACAGCAGAGGGTATTTGCCACGCTGTAAACCAGGAGCTATCTCTGACTGACTCGGCCACGTCGGCATCATTGTCTGACCCCACAAAGTTGACAAGAATCCAACAATACAAGTCTCAAATCGAATGCCTGCCTCTCGAGCGAATACCCTCTATGAACAAATGTGAGTTCTGTTTTTGGAATTTCGTTTATGTTGGCCTGAAATGACAAAATTGACGATTGTAAATCAACCAGCTCTGGTTGAATTTGGCAGATATGCTAGCTTACTGTATCTACATGAGTTGGTATTACATGTCAACCACAACATCGATGAGTTCAAGGCACCTTTTAGTGTGAAGTCCTTGGAGACGTGTAATTTCATCGACATGCACGATCTCGACCCATCTCGCATTTCAATGCTTCGCGCTATCATACGAGCGGCACAAGGTCTGCTTGATACTTTCCTCGGGCTATCCACGTCCGACATGATTGCTTTACCACCCCATATGTATGGCGGTCGTGTAATATATGCAGTGGTGCTTTTGTTGAAACTATATAAGGCAATTACGTTATCAGGGCCGGCAATAAACGATTATGTCACTGCTGACGAATTACGACTGGAAGTGTATATCGAACACCTCGTCCTCGTTTCGAGGAGTCTCATTGCGCAGGATGATCGCAGTGCTTTGAGCAGGTCATTCTTGGTCATGCCTCAGCTGAAGCAGTGGTTACATAGTCACCAACCCAAGATCTCGCCCGGGTCAGACGAAACTGAAACGGCGGAAGTCCTCCCATTCCAGACCGGTGCTGGGTCGTTGAGCACTACAATACAAACGCTGACGGCTACTCTTGGTGTTCCCTCAACCCAGACGCAGACGCCCGAGATGACCCATCTTGAGCGATTGGATGGACTTAGGCAGTCCGACGGGCCTATCCAGTCTTCCAAATCATCTGACTACCCTATTGTACATAATGGGGGTACAGAATTTGAACCAAATCGGCATGAACCAGCATCTGACTCTTGGTTTTGGGAATTTTTCAATGTCGACATGCTCCATCAGAATGCCCATTCATCATGAGATGAGTGTTTCTAAATTTCCGCAATATCTTCTCATGAATTTCTGCGAGAAGACTGTCTCTAATTAATGTATACACAAATTTGCATTCTTTCGATGCTACTAATTTCATCAAGCGTGTCTTTACTGCCTCCAACAGACTTGCTTCAACCCACTTCCACAATAACATGTCAAAAATTATTTACGCGTGTCCCTGAACTTCCTCCGACTTTGGCCTTTTGTGAGTGCTTTTCACGGATCGCCATTCGACCCCCACGGCGCCAACAATGGATACACATGCTAAGGCCAACGCGACTGCAAAGGTCTGGATGATCGCGTTATTGTAAATCTCCATAACCTGAGTAGCAACCTCCACGGCCTGGCCCGAAGCAGCTTGCATCAATGTGCGACGAAGATCCGTCGCTCCAGACTGAAGGACAACAGATGGATCTAGCTCAGGGACCTGGGCGCGCATTCCGGCGACTACGTGGTTGCTAAAAACATTCTGGCCCACGGAGACGAATATGGCGCCCCCAAGAGAGCGAGCAAAGACCACCAAAGATGTCCCGATGGAGACATCCTTCTCGGAAAGAACTGTCTGAACAGCAATGTTCGCAAGCTCGATTCCAATACCACCACCTGCACCAAAGATGACTTGGAACCCAAACCTAGACACATTAGTCAAAGAGCTTGTGGGATCAATCCGCATTCACATACCACATCGACATCGGAGTTTCAACTTTAAATATGAGAAATAGACCAGCGCCAACTGCCATGATCATCGAACCTGCGATCATAAATGGGGTGTAATATCCCACGACTGAGACTCCCAGGCCACTCGCTATTGCAAATACCACTGTCCTCGTATCAGTTTGCAGTTCTTCTGTTGATCCAGCTTTGCATTGGTCCCCATGAGGGTATACTTACCGACGCTCAGAACAGTGGGAAGGTTATGGATGCCTGACTGGTCAGGAGAGTCGCCTTTGATTGCCTGAAACCTGTTCTCGCATTCAGTATCAATAAAATCAAGATTCGGGGGCCGCGAAGGCAATTCTCAAACTTACCAAATTGGCAGATAGTAAATCAGTAAGACAAACGACGCACTTGCAAAGAAAATATAAAACGTCGAGCAGGCAACTGTACGCTGCCGCAGAATACGAGGGGGTACTGTGGCATTTTCGCCGCTTTGCCATTGTGCTCCCACCCAAAGGATAATCAACACCGCGAATACCGTCAACAGGGCAATTATGCGGCCATCACTCCAAGGGTATGTGGTCCCTCCCCACTGGAGTGCAATCAAAAGACAAATGATGCTTGCAACGAAAAGGATCGTCCCGACGGGATCAAATTGGCTTAAGGTAGCCCAGCCTTCCGGCTTCGGTCTGTTTTCCGGCTTTGGCGAGGAGAGGAAAAGAAGAATGACAGGAATGGCTATAACACCGATTGGCAGATTAACTAGGCTCAGATTAGCTCAAGCCGTGCCGATAGCAACAGAAATGAAGTGTGACATACTGTAGAAGCACCAGCGCCAAGAGACATGAGCTGCCAATGTTAGCATCAACTTGAAGTGTAAAAGGCAATGGAAACTGACTTGTAAAAGCTCCTCCTAACAAGGGACCAATAACACTTGCTATACCCCACACTGCACCGATTATTCCTGTAAAGGCTGGTCTCTTCGAAAGAGGTACTGATTTGGCAATGATAATCAAAGCACCTGAGAAAATACCAGCGCCTCCAATTCCGGCAATGGCTCGTCCGATAATGAGGGCGACGGAGTTAGGGCTCGCGCCACAAATGGCAGAGCCAACTTCGAAGACCATTACGGCGCCGACAAAGGTCCATTTGAGTGAAAGTAAACTATATAGCTTGCCAAAAAAGAGCTGGAAGCTGCAGTTTGTGAGGAGGAATGCGCTGCCATACCATCCGATGTCTTCGACGCTGTGGAATTGGGAGGTAATAGTTGGAATTGCAGTAGCAATGATGGTTTGATCCTACTCAGAAATCACTTTTAGCCAATCTTATATCCTTCGGAATGTGATTCATTGAGAAGCGGGTGTGTAGTACGAACCAGTGCCACCAAGAATACAGTCAAGCACAGAGCGAAAAATACAAGTGCTAATTTCAATCCCGAGGGATATACTGGGCTTTCTGAGTCCGCTTCTTCAGTCAGGCGATTAAACCCCGTGTTGCTAGTAGCGTATTGGCTGTCCACGTGCGACATTTCCATGCCTGGTGCCTCGGGTATCCCACTTTGTTCGTCTCCCATTCTTGCTTTGGATAATGAGAAATTCAGAGGGCAAGCAGTGCTTCGGTTGGATTCAGTAGAATAAGGCAGATTTCAATATCAGAAAATAAAGTATACCCAGGACCAACTATTATAGATATTTCTATGAAAGTTATAGATCACCAGATGGATAACAGCTTCTTATTGGTTGTCAAATTTCCTCTTTGGTCCTAGTCCCAAAAAACTTCATTCTGATTTGTTCAATAATTTCCCAATCCGGTATGTCCGATGCCGATCTCGCGAACTTGACGCTTATATAATACACTGTGTGACCGCAGCCCTGGAGCACTCCCCGGAAAGGGTAAGCCATCTGGCGTCTAAAACCTGGACATGTATGTAATTCGTCAACTGATTGTGTCTACAGTTTACTTCTAATAACTAACGTATCGTATAATTTTGCAAGCTCAAGATCCATAGAATTTTATACATGGAGAGGTATCGATCTTTTCGAGTCCGTCCTCTCGTGTACTCCATCAATCTCATTATTCCATTCCAAAATATCATCCGCGCTAGAGTTATCAGAGATACGTATCATCGACTTTCCGGGTATTCCTGTCAACCTCCGGGATCTAGATGTGGGCGAGGAGTTTCCACCATATGGCGAGCTCAACTCGTATGTGCTCTGTGAAGTTCCAGTTTTCCCCCTCGAACAGATCGTAATATGGATCTAATGCAAGGTATTGATGCTGTTATAATGACCAGGTAGGCTTCGATGTATAGCCAGCGATTGTAGTTGACGGTTGCGACGGTTGGATCATCGGCTGCGTGTGCGAGGACTTGGGTTTGTACTACTTTAACAACGGAGGCTGCCATTGCACTGGATTTAAAATAGCTCTGTTAGTCAGGTATACCCTCTCAAACTGGGGTCCGAATCGGTTACTCACAAAATGCCCAATCCGAGGAGTGTGACCAAGCCCAACTTGACCCTTAACTTCAAGTTCAAATTCCAGAATATGTATGTTGAAAATACTGCCAGGTAAAGGTCTGTCGCCGAATTAAATGCTAGAGTTGAGGATTAGTCTCAGTGTGTAGATCAAGGCAATGAATGGAAGTTCGTACAGCCCTGGTAGTACCCGTAGTATGCTTGGATGCGGACATCCCAGCATTTATGCCCCTCATTGTGCATCCAGATAGCGGAAGCATGTCCAGGACATTGGACAAATAAAATGATGATCAATATCACGTTCGTCAAGATTTGTAACCCAACTATGATCCACAATATCACTCTGTGTGATTTTCTGGTGCCGAGTAGGCCAATGATGAAGACAATGAACGAAATGCGACCCAAAGTACCGCCAGCAATGCCGAATGTCTGGGTCAAATAGTCGAACATAATAACTTTCGGAACGACAGACTTTGTGTCGAGGTCCCAAACATGGCGACAGAATCCGTATTTGACGCCCACGGTAAGCAGAGCTGATCCGACTATACTAAGACACTAAGTGCCAGACAACCGGTCAGTTTTGAACTTCAACCTATTTTGACCCCAAGATACGATGTGAGTAGGCTAACCAATGATGAAACCATGAGAATGTCATCCCAGCCAATTTTTCGTATCCTTATTTTTGCAGTCACCCTCAAGGCAACTATCACAATGGCGATACCAGTGAGTGTCCAGATATCTCTCAGCAGCCTTGGACCGCAGTCATAAACGGCGGCTCGAGGTAAAAGTGACATATTAATTGGTCAATAGCGTGGAACTCCCCAACACAGGGGACAGAAAAGATGTGAAACACAGACATGTTCATACCACCAGACATTGATCGGTGGAGTTATATTGAACCCACAGTATTAGCTCGTTATCGTATCTATACTCAAAGTGATTCCATCGGAGATCTCCACGGGGCTCCGTCATATGTAGTCTACTGAGTTAAATCAATGGCTGTGTGAACATAAAACTTAACCTTGGCAATTCTAGAAGACCATCGGAGGTCCCCGCTAGAACCCGAGGCAGGTACATAGTAACGATAAGATAATAAGCTTGAACCTATCAAAAGTAGCCAAAGATCCAAATCTGAGCACCTACATATGGCGCCAGGAACAAGGGTGCAGGGCCGTTCGTTCGATAATAGACACAGTGTTGATTGGTCCCCGCGAGGGATCCGAGCGCCCGGATATCTTCGGCTGAGGCGCTGTTAAACATAAAGGATGTGATCGTACCTATACTTTCTGGAGTTCTTGCCAATAGACAGCAATTTGGTTATCCAGTGGCCAGATGTGCTTCTAGGGTATTAACCCCTTTGTTGGCAAAGATCCCAGCACACGAGACAGAACGATAGGCTTGATTATGCCATATATTCAGTGAGTGAGACCACAGGATATGTATCCAGCTATGAGAATAAAATTAAAATCCATTTGTAGAAATCGTAAGTTTCTGTCTCAGGCAAGCTGGTGATTTGACGAGAGTCAGCTGGGTTGGGTCTCGAAAAAGGCTCGAATCAGTGCACATCTTGATAGAAAGTATTAGACTGCAAGTAAGTATCATAAATATCAGCATTGAGCAACAAAGTGTTAATAGGATCAAAGTACAAGATACAAATGGGAAAATCTGTTGTTAAACCCAAATATTATTTTGCTGCCTCAGGTGTCAATATTTTCTAATCCCGTAACCCGGGACTTTTTCGGCCAGGGGTGTGAGCAATAGTGAAGTAGATATAAAGTGAAATACCTTCCCATCACAATGGTGAACATATAATCCAACACTGACCCCAGAACTAGTCAAATGACAAGTTCCCGAGTTATGCCGCAACGGGGTATCATAGACGCGGCTATGAGCCCCTAATTTGGACGTGGGGGACGGATCGTCCCGTTACATCATCATGTCCACGATGTCTCCAAACGATTTTTAGAGACATTTTGTTAAAAGACAACTTCTGAATGGCAGATCAATCCCCACTATAAACAAATTGGAACTGCAAGGTGAATGACACCACGTGCAGAAAATCCATATAAATCACAGATTTCCCAGAAATGTAAGAAGCTAAACCACTCTACCACAATCAACTGGAAATCAACTCAATATGGTTCAGATCAAGATCTCAATGCTATTCACAACCTTGGGCATCATGAGCGCCAGTATCGGCTGCTCGGCGGCAACTATCACGAACAGCCTGCTACTAGCCGACATTGCCGAACAGCTATCTTTGCCAGCATCAACATGGTCGGCCAGCGGCACACACACGGCGAAGGGATATACCAGCGAATCTGCAGAGACAGCCTCTGTGGAGGGCTTGAAGCAGGACTGCGACAATATTAACCTCAACAAGAAGTTAGCTGTCGACTTCCGCAGCGATGTTTTTGGGCCCGGCGTTACGGGGTTCTTCTACAAGTGCGAGAAGGTTAGCGAGGATACAAACAACTACTGGTTCACTATCAGTGCTGGAGACAAGACTCAAATCAACAAGCTTTGTGATCCGGATACTACCTATCCCATTGTCTTCGATCAACAGCATGATACTTGGTTCATTGATGAGCCTTTTGATTGTACTCGACGAACCAATCCGAGAGACTTCTTTTAGATACAAGGATGAAACGCTATGGTAAGATATTCATGCGGAGTAAGGTCAATGGTCACAATAGACTAACACATTTTATTAGAATGAACTGCCTGCTCACTTGGGTTGTGAGTCTTTTGGGGTCTGGAAAATGGGACATGCATTGAGTGGGCATAATTATAATATTCGTTGGTTTTCTTCCTAATAATACACGTCTTTTCTCCATGTGAGCTGTATGAACCAGATTTGTGCACCCATCCCTCTCGAACTAGTGGTATTTATTCCAGGGTCTCTTTGGTGCCGAAATTCTCACAATGTTGTCTTTTGAATTCCAATATCCATCGCCAAAGCCGTTGCTCAGTTACAAAAATCTGCTGTGTCTCTCGGAGGCCAGAAAATTTGAGTGGGTCATAGTTGAATCCCCAGTCCGAAATCATTGTTAAATGACGAGCCAAAGACAGCTCGAAGGTCTAAGGTTTGGTGAAAAGATCAGTTTCTGGTTTTTGTATCTGGGTTTTCGACAGGTCCTCGAGTCTGATCTTTTTGTGTAGTTTTCGATAATGTCGTAGATCTCTTTGTGAGAAGAAATATGACTCGAGCTTCGGGACTGATGGGTAGATTGATTCCCACATGGTACGGAAAGGGGAAAGGTCATCTGTGGAATCGAATGCTAGAAACCTTGTGAGACACCAAGCAAACTCACTGTTTTTGACACACTCAAGAGCTTTGGGGATAGACAACCCCACTGGTGGACTGGCCGCGCTGAGTGACGCTGCATCTTTGAAGCCATGGCTGAAACCAAGGCAGAATCTCTCATCTAACTTGTGCCGCGACTGAGGAAACCCTGGTGGTGACAAAAGAAAAGGAAAAGGCACAGCTGTGGTATAAGCCCAATCAATGATGCACGTAATATTATATTGATCGTCGACGAATATGTTGGTCGTAGTGAGATCAGGGTGGCAGAGTGGAAAGCTAGCCGGGGATGTGGTAATTTCAGACCAGTTTCTAGCATATTGAGAGATCAAACGACTGAGCGTAAGAGCAGCAATAATATAGTCGACTTTGTTCGTGGCGCCGTCAATCTTTTGTCCAACGTTGAGAAAGTCATTCCAAGCATCGCGGGCAGCATGCCACTGATCCTTGTTGGGGTAGTCCTTTCTAGATGGTTCTGATACAGCGAAGCAATGGTTCCCCAACGGCAGCTTGTAGCGTGCTTGATCAAGGCTGCTATGAGGCTGTGGTAGAACTCCCTCTCGTTGAAAAAAGGTCCACGAATGAATCCTCTCAAGGAATCTCTCTTGTGTTGTATGTGACCTCTTGACAGGCATTCTCCGATAACAAAAAGTCCATCTTTTATGAATAGAGACCAAATTTGGGCAAACCGGACTTGGGCAAGTTTCCATGCAATGTGGCCCAGTTGAAACATCACTTTGTTTATTTCGAGTGAATCCATACGGTGATATATCTTACAGCTCGCTTACCAATAGGAGTAAACCTCGGGAAAAGGTATCTCTGTGTAGTCTTTAACATACTTGAGCGTAGCAGCTTCGCTTGCAAGAAGTTTCGCGGCATACTCGTTAGACATCGCGGGGTGATTCTCCACTGGCGAGCGAAGAACCCATTCAAGGCCATCTTTAAATACAATGAAAATGGCCCAATTGAAGCCACCTCGTTCCGGACGCTGATTCAAGTCGCATGAGCACGCAATTTCCCCTCGCATCTTGCCCGCGCGTGCACAGAGTGCACACACGTCGAACTCATTGTACTTGAAGAGCGGGAAGTCTTCTTTTCTGGTGTTGGGAATCATGATATTCGGATCCATTATATTTGAGGTTGCCCTGCTAGAGACTCGGTAAAGCTATAATGACACAGGTGTCATGATGCAAGGACTGGAGGAGCGAGAGATCAAATTCCAAAAGAATGTTATTTGCAGAGAAAGAGCCGACGGCGTCGTTGCCTAAGAAAGAACTCCGATCTATACACGTGACTATTTTGGACCAGGAGATATGCAAATTGAATTCTCGGTCATATACGTTTACTTGAGGTATTCATAGTGGAAGTCTAGAATTTTAACAATGTTCGTCAACTGGCGAATGTACCAGGCTAACTTTAGCAGCGGCCACTCTGAGACCTTTTCTGCGCTCAGGGCAACAAAGGCTACCGTGGACAGCATTTCTGCGGTCAAGATGTTTTACGGGATGCATGAGAGGTGGACTTCGGATTATGGAATGGGCGTCGCATGTCAATAGCCCCCAGAGTAGATGCAGACGCACTGACAGATCGAGTTTGAATGAATACTGGCACCGGTAGTCACAAAGTTGTGTGTCCGATTGACGCGGACAAGGCATGGTAGGTAGAAATCCATGGACCATCTGTGGTGAGCTTCTTAAGCTCTATTACTTTGTTCTAGGCGAGTGGAAGAGCAGACTTTGTGCTACGATGTGGTTCCTACAATTCACTGTTCAAAACGACATTATATCTCGCACAAGGCTTTCAATCTCCTTGCTGTATCCTTTTAGTGCATAAGAGGTCAGGCAAATTTTGAAAAGGAAACGTTTGGAATTCAACCTTTGTGCCAAAAAGATAAGATGAACAGAAAAAGTTTAGAGTACATGTCATTGCCATAAACAAAGAGCAAGAAGTCAAATGCCTCACAGATCATATTGTCAATCAAGGAGTGTAGGCGAGGAAAACATTCATACCTGGCCGGTTCGACCTTCAGCCACATCGAGACCCCACTCGGCCTTGAGGTCTGAAGTAAGTATACCCGATTTCTTGAGAATCGTCTCAGAAAGAGCCGGGATAGAGTCACTAGTCAAGATCTCCAGGATCTGCAAATTAGCCTCCAACTCACGGGTGATCCAGTTTCTGATCTCAATGGCGACCAGCGAATCCAGACCATAAACAGTGATGGGCGCAGCCGGATCAAGGTCTTCCAGCGGACGCATAAGAATGCTAGAGATCTTGGTGAGCACGGCCGTCCCAACGATGAGCTCGGCCGCTTCTCGGGTCTTCGATTGCCGGACGGCAAGGGCCGGCGAAATCTCGGTACTGTTCTGCGCAGACTCGGCCAATGCACCCGCGCCAGCGAGAGTGGATAGGCGCAACAGGTGCGACAGCTTGGTATCATTTACCCAGAATGGCTGTGCACTAGCGGGTGTGGATTTGACGCCTTCGAACCCAGCCACGCAGTGTCCCTCGAAGGAAACGTCGAACTCGTTGCGGATCGCTGCAGTGACAAGACCGCGGATGTCTGTTGCGTCAACAGACTCTGTGCCGAGTTGTTTGGAGATTGTCTCCCGCTTCTTTTCGTCGGAGAGGTATCCGATTCCGCGGACAATGGGTAGATCGATTGTCGAACAGCGCATCTTGGCTGTCTCGGGGTACTGGGAGAGCGCCGCCATGAAGGTTCCACTGGCGGCATAGGGGGATTGGCCCATATTACCAACAAAACTGGCGGCAGATGAGAGGCTGACGAAGAAATCCACGCTAGCGTCAGTTGTTGTCAATGCCTGCTGAACGTTCCAGATTCCTTTAACTCTGGGCATCATCACGGTCTGGTAGTCGGCGAAACTAAGCTTTTCGAAGAGGGTATCCTGATAAAGGAGTTAGCGGGTTTGTGATTTGCGGTTGGTGTTGGAAACTTACCCGGAGAACCATAGCGCCGTATACAACACCACGAGCTGTGGGCATGCGAGCGAGGAGCGGAACAAGATTTTGCTCAACGCTCTGCTTATCCGCCACATCGCAGCGACAGATTTCCACATTGACACCCTGTTGAGTGAGATCCCGAATAGTTTGTTGTGCCTTTTCAGTCTTGACACCACCTCGAGAAACCAGGACAAGATTCTTGGCTCCCTTCTCTGGTAGCCAACTGGCAATGTCGAGACCAATGCCGCCGGTTCCACCCACGATGACATATGAAGCATCTGCGCGGAGAAGATTTTCGTCTCTTCTAGCGGGATGGACCTGTATAGAGGGTTAGCAATCATACGCTGTCAACGCGACTGCCGTATTAACAAACATACCTTAACCATGGAATCATCGGTAACCTGGACGACCATTTTTCCGATCACTTGTCCACCTTGCAGGGCCCGGAATCCAACCTCAACATCTGAGATGGGAAGAGTGGTGACAGACCACCTTGACTGGGCGTTGGTGTCCACAAACAGTTTGAACACATCACGCAGCAGCCGCTTCGTCAATTGAGGACGCTTCTCTCTGACCATACCTAAGTCCACAGATGCGAAAGATATATTCTTGTTGAAGTGAGCCATCTCCAATCGAGAGTTTGTCGTAATATCTCGCTTGCCGAGTTCAATGAAGCGACCAAATGGCGCAACACACTCGAATGTTGCTTGCAAAGCATCGCCGCTAAGCGAGTTGAGAGCAACATCCACACCCTGGCCACCAGTGGCCTGGTGAATACTTTGTGCAAATGACATATCACGACTGAAGAAAATATGTTCTTCCTTGAGCTGGTAAGTCTGCATGAGGAAGGTCTTCTTCTCAACACTACCAACGGTTGCGAAAATATTAGCTCCAACACTCTGAGCAATGATAATTGCCGCTTGGCCAACACCTCCTGCAGCGGCGTGGATCAACACGCTTTCATCTTTACTCAATCGTCCCAGGTCAATGAGAGAGTAGTAGGCAGTACAGAACACAGCTGGGATCGAAGCTGCGATCTCGAATGGCATATCCTCGGGGATGGCCCAGCATCCGGAGGCTGGACAACGTGTGAAAGTTGACAATGAACCTGGTGACATGGCACAGACTCGATCTCCAATTTTGAAGTCGGATACCGCACCTCCCACTCGAGTCACGACTCCACTACATTCCTGTCCGAGTCTATCGCCTTGAAGCTGACCCATGGCCATCAATACATCTCTAAAGTTGAGACCGGTACTGTGGACCCGAATCTCAATGTGGTCTTGGGGCAGGGGTCCATTGCGGGAGACATCATCTGTGAAGTAAAGCTCGTCGAGACCCCTCCCGCTTCCAGCAGCAAGTCGCAAAGCGCGATCTTGTTTGAAGGGCTGCATCTGCGGGGGTGCATCTGGTGTCTCTTGCTGGACACTGAGGTTCAATTCGTTGTTATCCACCAAACGCGGCACACAAACATTGCCATTTCGGACAACAAACTCCCAGTCATTCTGGACCAGTTGCGATTTCTGGCAGAAGACTCCGCTAAATACCTGGAGTATGTGGCCCACGGCCAGAGCATCGGGCATGTTCTCCCGTTCTCCCAGGTCAAGCGTGGCGAATTGGAGGCCAGTCTCTGATCTCACGGTGCGAGCCAGTCCAATTGCCATGTTCGCGCCAAGGGACTCCAGGTCAGTTTTGGTGTGACGAACAACCCACAATAGACCCCGAGCCCGGCTCAGGAGTCGCTGCAGTGTCTGGAACTTTTCCTGAGTGAGGTGCGATAGGATCGAGCGATCCATTCCCCCAAGGAAGATACACCATTTCCCGGTCACATCGACCGCATCAGAGTCCACAGCAGTTATTGGCTCAACACCAGTCATATTCTTGAGACCATACTCGAGGCTAAGGGATGATAAGGTCCCAATAGAGTCAATGCCGAGAATCACGACATCGCCGGCGTTTGCGGGACCAGTTATTGGGCTGTTAGCAGTGGAGATCATGAGACAACCAGATTGGAAAGATGCACCAGGGTACTCCTCCACACATAGGTCAATTCCAGAGAAGTCATTCTCCTTCATGACGTTGCTCCATCCTTCGACTGTGAGGAGTGGTCCGTCCTTCCGGAATTTGTCATTGGCCAGCCACCATCCAGAGAGGAGTGCGAATGGGAAATGCCGTGCCTTCGGGACAGTTTCCTCGATGAGTAGGACCTTGCCACCAGGCTTCAAAAGGGCTCGGATGTTTGCCATTGTCTGGCTGATGTCAGAAGTAGCATGCAGCACGTTGCAGGCAACTACAACATCATATGTGTCATTATCGAAGCCTTGCTCAGTAGGATCAGCCGACACGTCTAGTGTCTGGTATGTCATGAGATGTCCCCAGCTCCCAAACTTTGTCTTGGCTTTTTCGAAGAATCCTGGAGAGATGTCGGTGTAGGTGTAATGTGCGAACCGAGGCGTAGATCCTGGTTCATGTCCACCCAAACTCTGCAAAATCGGCATGGTGACACCACCTGTACCAGCACCAATCTCTATGATGTTGAGTGTAGGGTTCTGATGTGCCATCTTGTCAATGCAGACAGAGACATTGGCATAGGCCTCACGAAGACCGTCAAGATCACTGTAGTGTCTTGCGATTCCGTCATCCTCCAGCAGTACGCTCAAGGCATCTACCTTGCCCCTGAGGATTTGAGGGAGCAACTCCCCCACTTTACATGTCAACTCACCTGCTGCATTGACTGTTCGGGTCTGTTCAAGGACGTCAAGGTTCAAGGGATATTTGGTGTCCGCATTTTGGCAAGTTTTCTGGGCCCAACGATAGAATTTCTGACGGTGAGGCTCAAAGGTTGACAACTCGTCCTCTGTCACGGTCTTAACCACATGTGCCAGGTAATGCTCTGCCACAGATTCGAGTTGCTGCATTCTTTCAATGCCTTGAGCAACATCAGTCTCGGGGCGAGGGAGCTGTCGATAGTCCTCGGTGGAGAGGAAATCAAAGCAGGGCTCATATTGTACCTTGTAGCAAATCTGGTCCGGCGAGCTGTCCTTTGAGCCTTTGATATCGTTCGATACCGGCACCAAAGTGACACCATTGATGTCAATGATCAGATCCGCTGGGTTATTGGGGACAGTTGCGAATATGCGGTTAGTCTCAGGGTTGCTTGCGGATTCAGTTCCTGATTTGTGACCATACAGTTTCAGTACACTGCCGGCACTGAGTTCGGGGCATAAGGAGACGGAGACTTGCTTGACATGCGACGGCACATGGGTGACTTTCGGCCCGGGCTCGCCGTAACCAAGAAGGACCCACAGAACTTGACTACATAGATCAAGTGTAACAGGGTGCACAATGCAGGGGGTTTCATGCTGGTGGGGCATGGCTGCTTTCGTGTCTGGGATACGGAGGGTAGCCATTGCCTGACCATCCCTGCTCCATGAGATATCGGTCAATCCTTTGAAAAGAGGACCATACTGGACGCCACCGCTGGCGACGTTCTCGTAGAGGACATTGCTGTCCACGAGAGTGCTACATGAATTTCGCATCTTCAATGATTGTTCAGTGAAGCGTGCGGTCTTCTCGAGCTGCTGTCGAGACCCATCAACCGGGTTGACGTCCTTGACTTCTTGCACCATGACGAAGCCATTGCAGTGTTGGTCCCATCCGCGACCCTCAGCCCATGAGAAAACCTTGAACTCGTGCCAGCCGAGGACTGATTTACTGGGAGCTTCTGCTCGGGATGGTTTTAGGCTGAACATTGTCTCCACGGATGAGTTGTCCGGGATAGTGAGGACACGATTAATGAAGATATCGCGGAGATCGATCTTTCCAGGAGTAACATGGTGTAGCTGTGCGTGTTGTGAGATAGCCTCCATAGCCATGGCCAAGAACCCGGTCATTGGATACACAGTTCTGTCATGTACTCTGTGCTCGCGGATCCAAGGATGGTCATCTGCACGAATGGTGTTCCTCCATCGGGGCTCAAAGTCGACATTCTCCATGCACAATGAGCCAAGGATATCATTTCGAGGGAATTGGCGATGGAGATGATTATCACCTAGGCGTGAGCTAAACCAGTATCTTTCAGAGTGGTTCCACGGATATTTAGGCAGATTTGTCATAACAGCAGGCTTTCTTGATGTCGTTTTCAAGTTCGGGAAGTTGATAGCCTGGAAATCGAGATTCAGACCCTGCTTGAACAACGACCCAGCGAGGTTTTGAACAGCCTCGATGTCATCTACCTTGCGTTTCAAGGTGTGAAGGTATTGCACATTGGAATTCGGGGCATGTTCTTGGGCAATGTCTCTCACGGGTGTTTGTAGGGCAGGGTGAGGGCCAATTTCGACCAATGTGTTAATTGGTGTAGTTGCGTGCTCGTCGGTCACAAGGCTCTTCAGACCCTCCACAAACTCCACACGGGAAACCAGATTGTCGACCCAGTAGGAGGCGTCCAAAGTGCTTCCTGGAATCAATTTTCCATAAACGGTCGAATGGAATGGAACCTCAGAGTCCCGAGGTTCAATCTTGCCAAGCAGGGATCGATATTCCTGTGATACAGTCTTCATATGGTGGGAGTGGTAAGCAACCTCGACCTGCAGTCTTCGGGTGAAGATCCCTTCTTTATCCAAGGCAGTCTGCAGATCGGTAATGACATCCGCATCTCCAGACAGAGTCACGCTTGACTCGCTGTTCACACAGGCAATAACGGCCTTGGTCCCTCGCATGGCATCCAGAATTTGTTGGATATCTGGGGCGCTGGCTCCAACCGCCAACATACCTCCCTTGATAGACTTGTCATTTGCAACCAGATTTGCTGCGACACCACGAGAGTACGCCACCCGAACACACTCTTCGAGGCCCAGAATGCCCGCGGCATAAGCTGCTGCAATCTCTCCGCTGGAATGACCGACCACTGCCTTGGGGCGGATACCCCAGGATGATAGCAAATCAACCAACGCTAGCTGGACTGCGGTACAAGCGGGCTGGCTCATGTATGCGGCCGAGATAGAGCTTGCGCTCGGGTCGGTCAAAAGCAATTCGTCTTCGTGTGGAATGTTAGTGTCTGAGAATATTGCTGTGGGGAGTGCTAGAATCAAGTTGAGACATACCTATAATTGAGAACGTAGCACCGAGGGATTTCAAGCAAGCGTCCACGTCTTGCATGGTCTGCTTGAAAACTGGATATGTGCTCAGAAGTTCTTTGCCCATGCCATGCCATTGGGCACCTTGTCCAGTGAATACAAAGCCGACAGTCGGCTCTTTGGAAGAACGAACAGGCACTGCGTCAATAGCCAGCGATTGAGTCAGCTCCTGGCCAGAGATTGCAGAGGATGTCAATCTCCATGGCAGGAACGTTCGTCTCTGTCCTAGTGTATAGGCCATGTTATCCATAGTACTGTCATTGAAAACCACTGGGAAATGGTCGAGATGCGCTGCAATCAATTTCCCAAGCTGGAGGGCAGCCTTCTTATCGTACGCAGAAACTACAAACAACTTGCGCTTGAGAGGGTCGTCGCTTAACTCAAGATTGCCTTCATGTCGGGGAGCACGCTGTAGAATAACATGGGCATTGGTCCCGCCAAAGCCGAAGTTGTTCACACTTGCATATGGTTTGCCACGGGGCCATGGAGTCAGCTTCTTGGGAACCTAGTTGCGTTTTTAGCAGTGTCCGTCAATGCTCCAGGTCAGTCCAAGATCTCACCTTCATATTCCACTGATCCATGGGTATTTCCTCATTCACTTTCTCAAAATTGCAGTTTGGGGGTACGAAGCCTCGCTCAAGCGCCAGGGTTGTTTTGATCACAGAAACAAGACCACTTGCTCCTTCTGCATGACCAATGTTCGATTTCACAGATCCAACAAGCAATGGTTGACGCGGGGACCGCCCTTTTCCGAAGACTGCATTCAATGCAGTGGCTTCGAGGGGATCACCAACTTTGGTTCCTGTGCCGTGAGCCTCCACAAATCCTGTCATGGCCGGGTCAATCCGTGCCTCTTTATAGACTTGACGCATCAATGCTTCCTGTGCCTTGCCATTTGGCATTGCAATACCTCTGGTCCGCCCATCTTGGTTAAGACCAGTGTTGATAATGACAGATCGGATGGCATCTCCCGCAGCCTCTGCGTCCTCGAGAGATTTCAAGATAATACACCCAGCACCTTCACCCCGGCCAAAGCCAGTGCCGCGGTGATCAAAGGAATATGAGCGACCAGTATCCGAAAGTAGTCTTTCAGAGAGTACCAATCAGCTTTTGCATGTCAGGAGGATTGCCAGTTGCACTTACCTGGAACGTGTCATCGAAACGAAAGCCTCTGGGGTTATATTCAAGTGGCATCCTCCCACAATGGCCATCGAGCATTCACCGTTCCGAATACTCTGAGTAGCCAAATGCAGAGCAGACAAGCTGGAAGAGCAAGCCGTGTCAACTGTAACACTAGGCCCGTTCAAGTCAAAATGATACGAAATTCGATTCGCCTGCAATGCCATAGCCGTTCCAGTGGCAGCATACATGGGGATAGCCGAGATATCTCTGGTGTTGTTGATTTCGTAGTCGGAATATGAGCCGCCTGCAAAGACTCCCACCTTTTGGCCGGTGATCTCATGGCTCGGGATTCCAGCATTCTCTAGCGCTTCGTACACACATTCGAGGAAAATTCGCTGTTGCGGATCCATTACCTGTGCCTCTTGGAGTGTGATATTGAAAAATGGCGCATCGAATAGGCCAATGTCTTCTGTCAGGAAGTGGGCTCCTACTGCATTGAAGGAGCCTGGTCGATCGGGATCAGGGTGATAGAAGGAATCAGCGTTGAACCGGTTCTTTGGGACTGGTGACCAGGCACTTTTGCCTCGTGAGCAAAGGTCCCAAAACTGTTCGGCCGTGGAAACGTCTCCTGGGAGGCGGCAGGACATGCCGATTATGGCCGTTCGCTTGGGCACATCGCCGGTGGGATTATCGGTGATATCATTGGACTGCTCAGGCAAAGAGTCATTTTGGCTCTCGATAACTGGTGTTCCAGTCCCGGAGGACTGTTGGAGGCGCATCTTTGATAGATTCGGTGTTTGATTTGAAGATGTCCAACTATGTACCTGGCAGTGTGATCACCACCAATGTCCAGCAAGTGTCTAAAGAAACGAATATCAATTTGCAAGAAGAAAAATGTATTGAACAGTACAATCACGGATCATTTGAACCGGGCAATCGATTGATCCAAGTACTTCCTGAAAGGCAGACAATAAAGAAAAAAATGCGTCGAGACGGTTAGTTCTAGAGTACAACCCACCCTTGCATGACCATCCAAGCGTGTGCATGGCGATCTCTGTCCAGTAGTCGTCCCGATTGAAACAGGGGGATTCAACTTTGAGTTGGGCCATGATAGGTCGAAGCCCCATGCCTCCATGGCTGTTCTCCTTGGTGACGAATCCAGAAATTCGCAGGCACATCAATTGGATCTTCTATGCACGAACGCATCACCTCCACCCGTTTTTTTTTTGGTAGTTCACATAATTGCAGATCAGAATCAGTAGATCTGGTCTTGCTACTGTCATGATGACTTGGATAGCGCTTGTTTCGATGCCCTTGCTGAGGCGAGGGTGCGTACTCCGTACATTCCAACAACAGGGGTAAAACTCCCGATGCCCTGGCAGATTCCTGATGGGCGTGATTTGTTTGGGATTGCCCCCTCGCGTCGAAAGTGCCTTTATAGAACACTCCGACTGGTATTTTAGCGTCGCGTTTTTCTCCGAAGATATTCCCCAGTCTTGATCATCGTGATGAAATTTCTATGCCTCCCAGGAGGTCATTGCAACGCCAAGGTATGTCAATCAATTTATCACGTGGAATGAGATCATTTAGTTGACTTTGACTGCACAGGCTCTCAAAATCCAGCTAGGTAAGCAGTAGATGCGATATGAACGTTGATAGAAACTAATGGTTCAGGCCCTTTCTGTGACGCCCTCGCATCCAATGGAAATGCCAGCTTCTACTACACGCAGGGAACCACTGAGGTGTGGGTTCCACCACAATTTGCCGGATTCTTCGGTCCACCTCCCAATTATACCTTCATGAAGGTCGATGGGCCCCTGGTACAAAGGAACATGGGTGATTTTCCCAAACGCGATACCCCGGAAGAGTCAATGAAAGCCGCCACGCAGGCAGCAGGCAATCCCACATTCTCCTGTATGCCTCAGGTCATGGACCGTCTAGTTGGCATTCTTGACGGTGAGGGCGACATTGATGGTGTGATTGGCTTCTCTGAGGGATCCCAAATTGCCGCATCGCTTATTCTTGAGGAGCAAAGAAGAGAGAGAGAACTTGGTCGGATACCTCGACTTAAATGCGCGATCTTTTTCAGCGGATGGCCGCCAGTACACCCGGTGACTGGCAGGCTTGTTACGGCCGAGGACTATAATGAAGAACCGATTACTATACCAACCTGTCATGTTGTGGGTGGGTCAGATCCGTTCATTGATGGGTCAATGGCACTGTACAATATGTGCGATCCAGACAATGCGGATCTGTTTGACCATGGAGGGGGGCATCTAATTCCAAGAAATAAGCAGGTTACAGAGGAGATTGCTTTAGTGGTACGCGAGATGATCAACTGCGCAGCCTGATTTTTATAGCAATTGTATAGCAATACACTGAAAATGCCCCCGAATTGGCTGGATTTACGCTGTATTTCCACGATATTGGGTGTATTTTATGCTCAGCTCGTAGATATAATATAGCAATCATCACCTCGCATTTGAGTCACTCCAACAGTGGCCGTGTCTCTGCTTCCTCTTCCTCTTCCTCTTCCTCAACTTCAGTCCGACCCTCTGTCCAACTCCATTGAGGAAAGAAACTAACCGAAAATGCAAGCCCAGAGTTCCAACCACGCCACCCGGATGACCTCTCCCCTTCCTCCTCAACCTGCTCATACTCTGCCTCCTTCCAACGCCATCTGGTCCGATGCATCAGCCACACCAAGGCAACCCCTACTGCACCTAACGCCACCGTCGTAAGCACAGCGCCCATTACTGACAAAACAGTCAAAGTGCTGGCATTGCACCCAAACGGCCTCGCTCTCAGCTCCCATCTCTCCTTGGAACCAAGGGGGCAGATATTTGCCGAGCTAAAAGGCGCAAATATTGGAACCCGCGATGGATTCGGAACACAGGTCGAAGACTGTATAGCATAACAATCAATAGTCAGTTTCCTCCAGCATGGACTAGAAAATCATGGTTCGTGTTGTGTCGATCAAGTCAAAGCGAAGGCAATAATGGAGGTCCGGGGTAGGCGTTGCCTTGAAACCCCTATCGGCATTCTGGAGGACGCAAGGGAGTAGGATGTGAAACGAATACGACGGGGAGCCTGCACATATAGAGTTGAAATGATAGGGAAGGGACATAAATAGAGAGAATCAAAATATACTACAAATGGAAAATGAAGAGAGAATGTGACCTACTATAGCACACCAGCTGCAGGCAATGTCACCGGTCAGGCAGCTTGAACATGACTGTCGACCCCAGCAAACATGGAAAAGCGGATCGCTAGGGTCTGGATTGTTCAAGGGGATGCTGGAGTTTCCCTTGAGGTTGTCCATATTATGATCTAAGGTAGTATACCATGTAAGGTTTCTCGTGATATGTTGTTCCTATCGATAGTCAGATTTGTTCCCTTGCATCGAACGGTCAATGTACTTCTGCTAAGTTGCGGGGTCAATGTATGAAAGAATTATGAGAAGTCACTTTTACTTTATATACTTGAGTTGCAATTGAAATAGGCGACATCAATGGGAGCGAAGTTGGCGAAGTCATATGTCTACGCTGTTTGGTACTTTTGCCACTGCGGACATGCACTACGCAAGTATACCACATGATGGCATGATGGTCCGGCTCACTGTAGTACAGATTTATATTATATAGACTTGATCGCATGACACCGCGTGAAAACGTGATAAATTTATCTTGGTAAATCGCGCTGAAAACGAACTGGCCGTGAAATACCAAAATCCACTGCCGCTCGTCAATGCATAGCCAAAGGGGAAACATGTTTTTGATCAAGGAAATACGGTAGATATGGTTAAACCACGCGCTTGACCTGCATATTGATCATTAGTATCTCATCTGCCAGTATTCCAATCAAAGAAACCCACGTACCTCGAAGAATCTCTTGAGCCACCAAACCTGGAACACACCCTCGCCGATAACCACAATAAGCTGGAACATACTCCACCATTTCACACGGCCGTTGGTGCTCTCTGCAGTATTGCGGTGTACTCGCTCGCGCACAACAATGTACGACTGCTCATCCTTGACCTGCGTTAAAGCTTCGGTAAGCTTGCGCACTAGATAGTACCAGATGATCAGTCTCAATGCTCTCCCGTCAGTTGTTGTGTTGTCCGCGCTTACCTTCGACCTCGAGGGGATCCTGCGTCATCTCGCTTTCGGGCACGTAAACAATTCCGTGGACGTTGAAAGAGACCTCCTTGGAGTTCGAGGTCCAGCCCTCGTTGCTGAAGCAGTAGTTGTATTTTCCGTCGGCTTGTGCGGTGAACGAGTAGTCATCGGAGGCAACGGCTTGCTTGAAGTACTGGCGGTTTCTCAGGGGATCCTCGACCTGCGGCGACCGAGCGTTAGTGTCTGCGTTCTCAATTGGAATCCTTCCTCCATCCCAATGTAGCAGTTGGACTGGTCCCTAAAGACATGGAGCGCTCGGTTTATAGGTCCGATATCCCCCATGCCAGAACCACCATCGGAGCAGAAGGGGATTCCCGAGCGACACGAAATCACCCAAAACCAAGACCCGGACAGGGATATTTCATACCCAGAAATCAACCTCAAGGTTTCCACTTCCTCCAAACTCCCGATCTCCAACCTGGAAAGTGACAGTCATGACATCGTCACGGTGCAGTGACTCGTGGAAGCATTCTCGTGAGTGAGCCTTGAGCTGGATGGTGTGTGCGGTCGCGGCGGTGATCCAACTCAGTGCGGTGACCAGGATGGTGCTTGTTGAGAATCGCATGGTGGAATGTTTCGACTGACTCCGGTAAGTCTGGGGGAATTGACGAGTGAGTGGGTTGGTGATGTGCTGGTTGTCAACGCGCAAGGTGTCAATTGGCGCTCGGACCACTTTCATAAACACCGCTCCGCCTTGGGATTCTTGGCTCGATGTATACTACAGAGTAGAGTTGGGTGGATTTAGATTGTAGTATGGACGATTGATCTTTCTGGGTCTATTTATTGATTTCATTGGGTCTCCTATGACATTCATATCCATCTAGCTGATCATCTAAAATTTGTGAAGTTATACTGCAACATATATATTTCCACTCTGCATCAACTGCATACCTACAACCATGTCCATGCTATAACAGGATTAAAAAATGCTAGCTGACAAATCCCAAACACTAAGAAAGCAAATATCACACAGTAATGTAGAAAATAGTTAGTCTGAATTTATTGGAGAATAATAAGCACTTGAACAGTAATAAGCTACAAGAAACGCAACGGCGAAGCGTGACTATCAACACAGATACATCCGACATCACAAAAAAGGGGGTTGCATGGATAATATAGAACAATCAGAAAGTAAAGAACGACAGAGATTGACTATTAGTATGTATAGAAGGGATGTAAACGATAGGACATGAAGAAAAAATGGTAGGATATTCAATGTACAAGATCTTCGGGGGAGAGGGAAAAAAGCGAAATAACTGGTATCAAATCCGACAATGCAAACATTGACCAACGGCCATGAAGCCGGAAGATAGGTATGTATGTCGAAAGGGGGAATATGGATAAAACGAGAGGAGAGAAATGTGGGAAATTGGCGCTGGCACCAAACGCAGAGATAGCAGTAAACGATGAAAAGCAAAGATATCACAGATCAAGCATTCTGTAGTCGTTTTTCCGGTGAAAAAAGAAACCAAAGAAACACCGAGATGAGATGGAAAGTTCAAAACAATCTATGGGTAATGATCAAGAGCGACGGAGTCACTCTTCCTCGGTAGAAGGTTCGTCAGAAGAGGAGACGTCAGCGTCGGCCTGAAGGTCGCTTTCTTCGGCTTCAGCCTCATCAATCCGAGGCCCAAACGGACCCTCATCGTCCCTCCCCTTCGGCGAGGCCGAAACCATCCCATCAACGGTACTCTCGTTCTCATCCGCGAAGCTTCCATCCTCGTAATGCGCCGGCTCGGCGTCATGGTCATAACTCGAGCGACGGAGAAGAGGCGGCGTTTGAGGTGGTTCCGTAATAGGTGCCTGGCTGCGAACTGAGCCGCGTCTTGGGCCTCTCAAGGGACGAGTTTGCGCAAACCGCGCGGCAGCACTAGTCTGCGGACCAGTGCCCTGCCCTCGGACGTGGGAGTTCGGGGGTGTTAGCAGGCCTGAAAGGAAGGTGCTCGCGTTGCTGGGCTTTGACGGGGTCTGGTCGGAGGTGCTGGCGGCGGATTCGCGGCCTTTACGCCAATTTCCCCAGGCGGCTGCTGCGGCTAGGGGGAGAGAGCGGGGAGAGGCGGCAAGGTCGGCGAGGGATGGGAGGTGGCCGGTTGTTAGGCGTTCCTTTTCTTGCTGTTGCATTTGGAGGTTGGCTTTGAGACGGATAGCTGCGTCGCGGACGGCTTGCTGGTTGAATGAGGGCTTGGACACGGTCTGGATTATGTCTTGCAGGTCGTCGATACGGACGCCTAGGAGCTCACGGAGCCAAGTGATCTCCGTGTCCTTCTCCTTGATCTTATTTGGTGCGTCCTTATCTATCGAGGAGACTTCTTGTTCGAGCTCCTCAATTCGTGTCTCGCGCTGCTGGAGCTGATCCTGGAGGACGAAGATTGACTCGCGAAGGGCTTGAGGAGAGATTCGTTCAGGCTCTTCGGATCCCTTGTTATAGGACATAGACGGTGTCGCCCGCGAGTGTGAGGGTGCGGCAGCTGGGACCGAGCTGGGGCTTGCCTTGGCGCTGTGGGCTGCCTCAGCAGCAGCACGGGCAGCAGCCTGAGCGATCTCAAGCTTCTCTTCGAGAAGGTTCACGCGCTCTTGCAAATGCTTGGCCTTGTCCTCGGACAAAGCCATGCGCTCCGTGTTTTGAGTCTCACCGCGTGCACGATCTTCTGAAGAGTTATGCAAAGCGCGAGCGTGACGTTCACGCAGATCATTGAGAACGCGCTCATGCATCTTGCGGGTCTCATCGATGGCAAGGTCCTTGGCAGCTAGTGCAGCGGTCTTTGAGTCTCTGGCTTCCTCGAGGAGAAGCTCGTAGCGCTCGCGAGTGGTATCGGTATCCATGCGATTGTTGTCAAGTTGAGTCTCTAGACAGATGATCTGAGCCTCTAGCTCGGCACGCACAATGTTGACCTGGCTGTTAGAAGCTTCAAGGTCTGTCTCCAATGAGGAGCGGGTACGCTGGATCTCGGCACGGCTGCTCTCGCGGGCTTCGATGAACTCTCGCTCAAACCGGGCAGCCTTGATTTGAAGTTCATGGTTCTCTGCCCGGAGACTGGTGATCAGCTCCTCCAGTCTAGCATTCTCACGTTGAGATTGCTCCTGGATGAACCTCAACTTCGTGGCCTCCCGCTCGTTCTTTTCGAATTCGCGGACGTCCTCCTCCAGCTTCCCGCGCAATTGGAGCTCACGAGAGTGCGACGAGCGCAGCTCATTGTACCTAGCAGATTGCTCCTCCTCCTTTCTGCGCCAGGTAGCTTGATCGCGAGTGATCTCAGCAGTGACGCTGAGCATGTCATCTTGAAGACGATCGAACTTCTCAGTGAGGTTCTGGCGTGAGATCATGCTGTCTTCGATGCGAGTTCTCAGGTGATCAATAGTCTCATGGAGAGACTTGTTCTCACCCTTGGTAGTCTCCAGTTGACGGCGGAAATTATCGCTAGAAAGACGGTACTCGTCGAGGGTACCCTCAAGCGCGATGTTCTTCGTGGACAGTTCGGCGATAGTAACCTTGAGAGTCTCGCTTTCTTCTGAGAGAGACTCAGTGCGGAACTGCATCTTCTCAAAGTAGGGAATCTTCTCTTCCTTGAACTGAAGGAGACGAGACTCGGCATCCTCTGCGGCAGCACTGTGACGAGCAGCATCTTCCTCGGCAAACTTCAACAGTCGCTGGAGCTCAGAGATAGCATCCTGTGCATCGCGACGATCCTTGTACTCCTGCTCGGCACGCTCATCAGCGACTCGCAACATGCTCTTAAGGCCGTCGATCTGGAGCATAAGGCTGTCGGCACCAATCTCCTCGGCCTCCGATAGACGCGGGCTCGGGGGTTTCTGCAAGGCGACCTGGTGAGCCAATTGCTTGGCCATAGCCTCATCGATAATCTCGCGCATATCACCAACAGGGTCCTGAGCGAGCTTCTTGATCGTGAGGGCCTGCAGCTCAGCAATGCTTTCCTTGAGCTGCGCCATCTCGCTGTGGCTGGAGTGCGGGGAAACACGTTGAGGGATGTCATGGGTAACCAAAGCTTCCATGACGACATTCTTAAGCATCTCCAGCTTACGTTCTCTCATGTTGTGGGGCGAGCGATCGCGAACCAAACCCTCCTCGCCATCATCATCCTCATCATCGGCGTCACTGTCTTCCATTTCAGCGGAGGTGCTGCGGAAGACCTTTCTGCTTGCAGTGTCAGTGGCAATAGAAGCTACCGACTGCTGAATGACAGCCAAGGCACGTTCCATAGGGCCCAGGTGCTCGTCAATGGCGGAGCCAACAAGATCGTTGATGCGACGGTCGAAGAAGCGGTTACGGTTCATGAACTTCTCGTCTTCACCGGCGGAGATCATGTCATCCCAGTCACTGACATGGTCATTTTCAGTAATAAGGTGGCGAACAGGGGACTGAAGACGGGAGATAAGGCTCTTCTGCGGAGAGAAGGTAGCATTGCTGTTGGCATCGATGTCCGATCCAATCTTGGGAATGCTGAGCTTGTAGGTCTTGGGGACTCCACCGGGGCTCGGGCTGGGGGCTTCGCTTCGGGCCTCCGCAGAACCAAACCGTTGTTCTTTTGTGGGACCGCCCATCGACTCGGTGAGGTGGTCGTGTCGCGGTTGGAAGGGGGTCGCGTAGATCGTGTTGTAAGGAGTCGCTTGCCGCTCGATACCAACATCTGCGTCGTCGTCGTTTAGCTGTTGCATAATTGCATTCAGCTCTTCATCGTCAGGAGAGTCGTCCTCGGAGTCCCATGGGCTATCGTAATGCTTAGGTTTGCGAGTGATGAATTCCGGTTCCACGCGAGTTGGAGTGTTGGCCTCAGGCTCTGGTGAGGTTGCCTTCTTAGGTGGGCTTGCGGCAGCGAAGCGAGAAGCCATGAGTCCAGCTTGCATGGGACTCTTGACAGGGGTTTCGATGGGCTGCTCAATAACCTTTGGCTCAGCAAAGCTAGATGGCTGAACAGTTATGGGAACAAATTCAGAAACAGCAGGCTTGAACTCGAAAGGCTGGGCATTAGCCGACAGCGTAGTGCTCTTAATCGAGCTCTTGGATGCGTGAGCATGTTCGACACTCTTCGAGACAGTGACAGACGTAATATCTCCTGCAGCAGGTTCCCTTGGTTCACGTTCTTCGATGACAATGTCCTTAGAGACCTCCGCCCGGATCGGTGATCCATTTTGAGACCCGTTCTCAGCCTCACGCTTCGCGTCGAACAATGTCCAAGTGTCAGCTTCGCTGACAGGAGTACCCGTCCGCTCTGCTGGATTGTTCTCTTTGGGCATGGCATTCTCCTTGCCCTCGGCGACTGCATGAAGCGCACTCGAAGCTTGAGCGTTGCCAGCCTCGCCTAGAGGGTTGGTGGAGATACTATATCTAGCCTCGCCTTCAGAATGGCCGACACCGCGACGCGCACGCTTGTGGCGGTCCGTGGGTACAGGTCGACCATTGCTATCGTCTTCAACGGCCTGCTCTTTATTATTGTTCTCCTGTTCGATCTCATCGGGTCGCACAATAGGAATAGCCTTGGATTTCTTGTCAGGGGTGGTGATCTCGCTGATGTCAATGTCACCAAAGATCTTGGCGTGACTAGCCGGAGGCTTCTCGGAGCTGACATTCGAGTTGAGGCTGACAGAGGGGTTGGGGTTGAAAACAGGTGCGTCTACATTGAACGATGCGGCGGAGAACTTGAATGCGCCACTGCCACTCGCATTGTGGTTCTGCTTGGGAACCATTGGGCCGTTCAGGCTGTTACCAGGCGTGAACGAGGGAGGCGCGGCAAACCCGAATCCTTGCTCGCCCATACCGCCAAACTGGAATGGGTCATTACCGAACGGCACAGGCTGGGAATTGAACGATGCTGTCGGGTCGAATTCCTTGGCTGCGACGTTGAGTGATGAAATCGAGAGCTGAGACTGATGGCCTGCATGGTAGGAGTGAGCGCTAGGCTGCGCCTCGTGCCACGGCCCTTGGCGAGTCTGGGGCGTACCCGCAACACTAGGGTTTGTATCGAGATCAGAAGCATCCTGGCTATTGTGTTGTTGGTATTGGTCTCCGTAGAATTGGTGAGGGAGCTGGTGCTGGGCGAAGGAATGAGGTGGGAGATGGGCAGGATTTTGTGCGTGGTGTTCATTTTCTGGTAATCCCCAGCGCGACTTCAGCATGCCGGCATTTAGGCCTGCATGGTTGATATCACGGTAATCATCCTCCAATTGTCGGTCGATCGAGTCTTCCAGATGGTAATCGGTATGTGTCATCTGGTCCAGTCCTCTTTGCAGAGTTTCGCTCAGATTATGACCGTGGCCTCGAGGTGTAGGCTGGGCAAGCTCGACGTTCGATGCGTGGAAATTATCTGGGTGTCCGTTGACCGGGGTCTGTGGAGCCTGGTATGGCAGGCCTTCCTGGTGCATGCCATGGCCAAATTGATCATCGAAGACACCCTTATCATTAAATCCTGCGTGGAAGGACCCTTGGTCATGTAATGGGGACACTGGTGATAGCATGGAGGAAAAGTTGCCCATTGCCCCGGGGCCAGCCGAAGAAGTTGCCTGTCGGGGGTTCAGGAAGCCTTGGGGAGTCATAGATCCCTGAGCAGGAGGCGTGGGCTGGTATTGGAAGGGGAACCCGCCCATCATATTTTGATCCGCACCCATGAATGGCGTCTGCATACCGAATTGCGAAGCAGGTGATGCCATGGAGCCCATAGCACCAGGCGTAGGCATCGATGGCTGATTGAAGTGAGGCGAGAATGGGTGGATATGACCGAGGGGATTGCTTGCTGCAGACGCAGTAGGAATCGGCGGGGATGCAATAAGGCCTGGGAAAGGAGTGCCGCTGGGGTTGAGCGAGTAATCAGGTGAAATGGACTGTTCAGGTTCATCGTCGCCGAATGACACTCCAAGGGCGCGCAGCTTTTCTTCTTGGAGCTCGGTGATATAGGACTCCCACTTGGCTCTGTCTGGGAAGTTGACAACAAGCGGTTGGCTTTTGGAAATTTCATGGAGGTCATATGGATCGGGATATAGGGGTCGGCTGAGACCTCCTAGAGTCGCCGTGGTGGAGGGGTCCTCGGAATCGCCAATGGTAAATCCACGAACATCGTACCCTTCGTTCTCCCATTCTTGCATCCGCTTCTGAACGTCAGCCGGTGTTAGGAGACGATACCCAGGTTCTGAGCCTCTATTATCAACATGCGGCAGCTCAATTATGCAGGCTTTCCCACGCCAATTCAGTTTCTTTCTCCGCCGTGGTGTTTGGGTAGCTGATCTGCTGATATCAGAGACCTGTGTTTTTAATGGAACCGGGTCGAATGGTTCTTCTAACTTCAGAGTGTCCTCCATCGCGTTTGCGGGTGGAGGAGGTAACGGCTTCTCTACCGGTGATACCGGCGAGTTTACCTCGACGGTCGGTGTGTTCAAGTCGGACATGTTGTTTTGTGGTGGATCTTTATCGTACGCGAAACCCCAAAAGTCCTCCTGTCGCAGGGTATCAGCGCGTTTGTGCAAGGTTTTGTTGACTTTTGCACGTGCGGCTTTTTTCCCGACGAAATCAGAGAGCGTTGGCGTTTTCAACAGATCGTCGGAACGAAAGTCGTCTTCCAGACCAAGCCAGTCGTCCGAAGCGTCGTCGGCAAAGTGATTTCTCGCAGTGATGAACGAGGGTGCTTCACTTCCTGAGTCGTCGCTGAGCCAATTGCTGCGTTCCGTTCTAGGTTGACCGGTAAGGTACTGGTTGATCCAATCCTGCGTAAATTCCCGTATCGATTTATCTCCGGTATTGGCGACGATATCACGGTCCTCGGGTTCAAGTGTGTCGTCGTTGGCGACACTCGATCTCCGGAACTCGGTGCGGTTGGCTACTGACGAGACGGGCGAGCCGGGACCAGATCCGTTGTCGATGACAGCAGATTCGTGTTGGCTGTTTGTCACTGAGAGTCTCCGGGTGCTCGGTGCTGCATACGGGGATCCCCACGCCGTGGTGTAGTAGATGCTGCTTTCCGCCTTGCGATTGACCGGCGAGGAGGCCCGAGATTCTTCAGTTGCGCGATATGAGGATAAAAATGGGAGAGGCGGGGGCTCTAGGGTGATACTCCGCGGAGAAGCTCGTTGACCGGGGGAACCAGCGGTCGACGGACTCGAGTCTCCTGATGGCGGAGAGGACAAGAGTAGTGAGGGAGCCAGACGCGATTCACGGATGAGGCGCGTGTCCCGAGAATGGAACTGTGGAGAAGATGCCGAGATGGCGGAAGAGACGGAGTGATCTAGATCTGTAGTCATGTAGGATGGTTAGACTGGCATATTTGGAGGGGTCAAGAGCGATTGAAGGGAGTTGAAGAATGAAGTGCAAGTCGCGTGGCAGCGTGGAGCCCAATTCCATAATCCGGAGAAGGGGTCAAAGAGAGAGAACATCAATGCATACACACACACCTTCCGTGTCGACTCCTGCAGCAAGCACTTGCTTGCCGCTCCGCTTATCGTCCAGAATGTTGACGCATGGAAATCAAACCGGAATTGAAGACCACCGCTGGCGAGACAACCTGGGACGAAATAATGTACAGGTTGTCTTTTTTTGGAGGATAGGCGCAATCTGCAAGCAGATAAAAAAGAAAAGAGAGATCAGAAACACGCTCGAGTCAGAATCACCAAAGACCAGGATGGGGAACTAAGGGGAAAAAAAGGTTGGACGTCACGGGTATTGGATCGTCGTACTGGGTACCTCCTAGGGTGTGGGTAATGCGAGCTAATGCGGTGTACAGGGTACCATAGGCCCATTCAACTATTATTTGGTTAGCGCGGAGGCCGTTGGCTTAGCTTGTCTTTTGGCTCTTTTTTGGCTTGGCTCTGACAATGTCAATTGCTGTCTACGCCGTACGCATAATGCACATGTACCATCTGATTCCAACCCTTGCCTTCAGGGTAAGGGCATATTCATGCCTCCTTACATCCCCCAACTAAAAGTAAACAATGGACTCCAATTTTAATTGGAGATCTAAACAAATTCAGGGGTAAATCGAGAGCTTCCATGGATTCGACCGTACCACTGGGGCCGTTCGCGGGTATTAAGCATGACTAATGAGTTGTGTCTTCATTAACCAATCAGAGTCCATTCTGCAACAAAGGGTTCCAGGGTTCGCGCCTTCCATGTTGATTGGTGAGAATTTATTTACCGCCGGGATATGCCTGTTACGCACCTAAGCCCTTTCTGGCCATAGACTACTATCATCTGCAGAAGTCTGACCTATATCTTGATAATAGAGCATTGACTTTATCCGCTATTTCGCTATAATAGATCTTGCCATATAACACGAATTGACATAGCTCGATTTAGATTTCATCAATCAATCTTGATCAAAACTTTAGCAAAGTGTTTCTTCTCCTTGAGACGCCTGTATGCACTCTTGACCTCAGCCAGCTCAAATACCATATCGTCAACCGCCGGCACAATCTTATGGTCATCAATGAAGCGAACCAACTCCCGAAACTGGTGCCGACTGCCAGCCAGAATGCCGCGAACAATGCACGTATGCAGCAGAGCAGCAAACATAGGCACAGCATCGACGGTAGACTCCCCGACTTGACCAATGACTAGAACAATTCCATCCACCCGCACCGCCGCCAAAGACTTGGGAAGTGTTTCATTGCCGCCAATATCAATGACGAAATCCACGCCTCTTCCACCAGGGGTCAAGCCTCGGGCATCCTCACCCCAGGTCTTCGGATTAGTCCGGTAATTGATAACGTGCGTCGCACCTAGCAACTTCATACAAGCCGCTTTCTCCTCAGACGAAGTGGTCGCGATCACAGTCGCACCCACTGCGACGGCGAGCTGCAGAGCTGCAATACTAACCCCACCGGTACCTTGAACAAGCACCCACGAGCCCGGTCCTGCTTCTTGGCCCTTTAAGCCAAAAAGAGCATTCCACGCGGTAGTCCAGGTGCAAGTCAAGGTAGCGGCAGGAAGCCAGTCGAGAGACTTGGGCGCGTGGACAAGACCCGCTTCGGAGAAAACACCATGGGAGCGAAGCGTGCCGTCAGATCCTTGACCGAGGCAGACTAGAACATCAGCGACACCCGCGAGTGCATCGTCTCCACGGGATTCAACGAGTCTCGGGGCGATGTGCGTGAGTACTCGATCTTCTAGACGGAAGACACGGACAGATGATCCCACCCCTTCGACTATGCGGCTCCGTCACAGCCTGGAATGACTGATGGCGCGATAGGTCCAATCATACCCTGAACAAGGTTAGGTTATATAAACATGGCATTGTGGGGTCCAGGCGTACCGTAGGAATGACTAGTTCGCGATAGTTCAAATGCGAACAAGAACCTCGTGGGGACCCAATTCGCGGGGAGATGATATCTTCACATCCTGCTGGTACTCCAGGGAGGTCTCGAAGCCTTCTTGGCTCTTTAGAACCCATTGTCTGGCCATTTTTCAAATCGTCGTAGTGTTGTTGGGGAAACGAAGGGGCTTGTAGCGGTGATAGAAGAATATATCAAAGTATGATCGGGAGAAGGACATTATTTAAGTAGCTTTGGAAGAACGATAATGTTCTTTGATTTCAAACGACTTCCAATCTGATATTCCTAATTAGGAAAATCAGATTGGGTGGCGCTTTAGTGTGATTGGTTGCTGGAGCATTCGGTGCTTATGCACACAAGGCAGCATAAGCTCTCAGGGACTAAATGCTCATGATTGTATCAGAAATAACGACGGAGAAGGTTCCCGTTTCACTCGAGAAACTTCCAATCTAATTTTCCTAGTTAGGAAAATCAGAGTGAGTGGCGCTGCATACTTGGAGGTCGATTATTCGTTCAATCCTTAAGCTCATTGGCGACGTAGTATAATTCACACCAGAGAGCTTGGAATCGCTCCATAAGACTAGACTTATTATTGTTATACTTATTTTGCAGGAGACTGAGTGGTCTGTTCCAACCACGCAACTGCAGCGCTCGCACTTCCCGGGCCAACCTGTCAACAAACCACATCCTAGGTAGCGAGTCCTCCTCGGCAGCAATGGCCCCAATCATCAGCGGAAAGGAAGTCAAATTCATGTAGGAACATCCTTTGATCGGAAATCGGCTTATTGCTTCTTTCAGTTCCCCCGCAAGAAGGGTTAAGTAAGCTCCCGACCGCGATGGCCAGAGGAGATAGAGCACCAGTTCGATCGCTCGCGCGGTGGCCTGGACATATACATCATCAACGGCCCCGAGAGCCCGTACTTCGTAATGCAGCTGGGACAGTGGCTCCTCGATCTTTCGTGCCACCATAGTCGGATCAAACTGGTGCTGGTGATGAGACTCGATCGTTTTCTGTAGCTGGATCGCACTGTCGCAGATTCTTTTTATTCTGAGGATTCTCTGATCATCGCAAGCGATCAAGGCCTCAAGAATGCGCTCATGGTATACTCGTGGGAAATCGAAGATCGCGTTGACGGAATCTCTATGGGAAATAGTTAGTCGTTAGTTTATTCCGAGGGTGCATGCACCAACTGGACAATCAGATCTATTATCCACAATGGCGGCGGATTGGCGCGGGATTTTCTATCTTTGATCATATGCGCGAGACCGATGATATGAATATTCCAGACCACATCGTCCCGTTCCAGACTTGCGCCGAATGCTAAGACGATGACTGCACCGAGGACACCCTCCGTCCGAGCTCCCGTCGACATGATTCGCTGCTTGATGAAATGGACCGCTGAGTATGAATGTCGATATGCTTTCAATTGCCATGCGTCATCGGGCGACCAGTGTCGTACGGCCACCGCCATTGTTGCTTCGGTTAGCACTGGGTCCGAGGCAACAAGGGTAAACCACGCTGCTTCACTTGTGCTTCCGGGAGAATGCCTGCCTTCTAGGAAGACTAGCTCTTGGATCCTGTGGACTATAGACCATGAGCGAATGCTCTATAGCTCTTGGTAGTTGCAACTTACAAGCTGTTGTATCACGAACTGAATCGGGTCGGGTGGCTATAAGCGGTAATAATGGGATGTTCTGGTTGCTTTCGGGCTTTTCGATCTATCTTAATGGCGGCAGTTGATTATTTCTCTGTTCTCTTGGTTCTGCTCTAGTCGACGGAGCATGCTGGCGCCGTTTGGCGAAGTTGGTTTTCGTGATATGCGCCCTCATTCGCTTAGCGGCTGGCGGAGAGAGACTAGATGCGCCTGTTGTATTCAAGAAGATAAAGGCCGGTTGCTCCATTTCTGACGGTCGTTGAAGAGTGCAGAGGGAGTGCGCGTCCGCTATCAGGCTACATGTTCAGTTCTTGACTACGGGTGGCTCACCGGATGAATTCGAGGGGGCTACGTATGTAGGTACATAGTCGTCCCATTCAGGTTAGACCATATTGATACTCAAGAGTCATGCGAGTAACCAACATATGGGTGGGAAGGCGGCCGTTTCTGGCCTCCGAAGTCTTCATTTGGAACAATTTCACAGGTCCTCAAGATTCTACGGAGTAGATACAACTATAGAATACGAACTTCGCGAGACGCTGCTGCAACGCCCATGTCATCGTTTACTCAAACAATCACAGACAATTAAACCATATTTCCATTGGAGTAGGATATAAGCATCCACGGAATAAATCAGTACAATCTGAAAAAGAAACCGCTAGTCGCGGGCAAACTATCAAAGCAAAGACACTTCGATGAGGCAAACAGATAGTCACACATAGTCACACATAGTCTATTTGGGGCAGGTGGTGTCGAACTTGATCTTGCGCTCGGCGGTGAACAGACCCCAGTGCTGCTCATCCTTCATCTCGCCGTTGTCACCCTTGGTATCGGGCTTCCAGGACTCATCGAAGGCCTCGAAGTAGAAAAGATCAACACCCCAGTCGAGCATACCACAGATACCAGTCTTCCAGAACTTCTCAGCATTCTTGGTACCCGCCTTGGCATCCTCGTAGTCAGAGCCGCCATCGGTGGGCCAGCCGGTCTCACCGGTGACGATATTGATCTTGTCGGCGTTGTCACCGGCAATCTTCTGAATGTGCTCCATGGCGCCGGCCATATCATCGAAGTAGGTCTTGTGGGCCTTGTCGGCGGCAGCACCCTGCCAGTAAGCAAACGCGTTGGCCAAGCTATGAAGAGGGTCAGTATTGCGCGAAGCTCCAATTGTCTTCTTCCTTTCCACTTACACATATTTGACGACGGGCTCCTTAGTGAAAAGGGCGTCAGCAGTGCCGTCAGCAAGCTTGTTCCAGCTCTCTGCGGTGCCGACAAGGACACCCTTGGGCACATTGTCCATAACGTGGCTGATATAAGTGTGGAGCTGGGGTCCGGTCAAGTCACCACGGTAGAGAGTCTCGGATCCAACGGTGATGGCGTGAATGACGTCTTCGTAACCGGGGATAGCCTTCTGGATGGCGGCCCAATCTCCCTTGAAGGAAGGCTCCTCCAAGAGGTTCTTGGTATCGGTAGGCTTGCCAACCCTAAAGAAGAAAAGTGTTAAAAATAGTTCCAATTAGGGGGCAGTCAAAAAAAGACTTACCACATGCCGAGAACGACCTTGAAGCCCTTGTTTTTGGCAGCAGGGAGAATGTTTTGAGGAGTCTTGCACTCGGTGCCGGAGTAGGTACGGACGAGAGTAGACATGCCCTTCAGGGCATCGAAGTCGGCCTCATAATCGCTGGTGGACTTGCAAGTACCATCGGCGTTCTTGTTACCGAGCGAGAAACCAAGAGTACCCTTAGCAGAGACCAGGACCGGGGCAGCGGCCAGCAGAAGAGAAATAACAGCGGAGGCACGCATTGTAAAAGATGAGGTCGATGTAAAGAGAGAATTCGACCAGAACAAAATAGTAAAGGAAAGAAAGAAAAAGGAAGTACGTCAGGGACCAAGAAGAAAGACCCAGAGGTTAGATTCGGGGGAAATGAGGGTTTAGGCCCTGACAGGGTCCTGGACTTTGTTAAGGCGGAGGGAAGTCTCCACTTGATGTTTATAGGGGGTGAAATGGACCAATTAGCATCAATGCTGCTATTCTTGGATCCATGGATGAAACATCTCCCCTTTAAAGGTCTGGCCTTGAGCAGCTTAGCTTGTCTGTCTATGCATATCCTACTATAACTTTTTATATTCAATTCCTCCACCGGATCATAATTCCCTTTCAAATGTCAGAGTTGTGTCTTAAGAGCCATCTTTGATATCTTTGATATCCGTCATGATGTCACCTTGACAAAGCCCACATCGCCCAGATGTCCAGATCCATACTAATCCTTGGAAAACTGCCCCCATGTGGAGAGAGTACTGGGGAATCGATCGGATGGCGAAGAACCGCATTATTATGTTTGGTCCACACCGCCCACAGCTTCGCCGATCCCAATCGCCTCGGAGAAGAGAACCACAGGGAGATATCTTTGGAACTGAATGTCCTATGGTTCACTAGAATCTGGCCAGCTCGGTATCTGTTTTCACAGTCGCTTTGTTGCCTCTGGACAGAATGCGGTGGCTCGTGCATCCCCAGTCTTGTCCCTTGCAGCTAAAATGGGCTTGAGATTTGAGATAGCTCATACCACCTGCAGGTTTCACAGTCAGCTAATCACCATGGTCAATGCAAATGCATGTTACATGCAGGATATCTCTCTGTACATTGCCTCCCGTGGATTGGTTGGCAGCCAAGGGTGGCCCCATATTACCGTTTGCCATCCTGGACCATATCGAGCAACCCCCAACGTCACTGGAGAGTTTGGAAGACATGTTACTTTCCATACAACAGAAACTCGGCTTATTTGAGCTTCTATTGCCACACATACCTAATATCAATGGTATATATCTAGTCTTTGCAGGATAACAACCGAGTAAAGGTATTCAAGAATCAAGCTCTCATACCAAAGCAAACATAAAAGTCATGTACACGGATAGATATAACCTGAATCATCATTGCCACCATCCATGGATCGATATCCATACCTCGGATGAATGGGGTGCCTAGAGCCAATATGCTTTGGCGGGGACTGACAATTGGGGAAATGGCGGAAACACTCGAGAATAGGGCTCTCTGTTTTACAAAGTACGGTGTGTTGATTGGAATTGCGATTGAGGTGGTGGTTCTGTAGTACTAAGCCACTTGGTATGTGAGTGGGCCTGTCAGAATGTTAGATGGCAGTTCTCTGTGGCTTTGGAATTCCTGGGCCGAGATCGCGGGAATGCAAATGTAACCAACGTTCTATTGTCGCCAGACTTACCCGGGTGCTTTTTACAGTGCTGACATTTCATGTAAGATTTCAGCTATTATTAACAAGCTCTATCATACAAAATGATTCTGACATGATTCGTAGCGGGTATGATGCTATTCGGCGATGATCGTCAGTCTAGAACAAAAAAAACGCCATGCCGTTTCTATTCGCCTCCAGCCATCGTTCTCGAGACTGCCTAAATCCTAAAAAAAATTTCAAATCCCACCCCCTCCCCAAACGCCCGTCAGCCCAAATCACAATGCAAAGTTTTTCTCTTTCAGATATAGCTCCCTGAGGGTGCTCAACTGGGTCACAGCCATGGTCTCCCGCTGAAGCTTGCGGGGAAGGTCGACAATGGCATAGTGCATCAGGGCCAGTCCATACTGGCCGAAGAATCCGAGAATCCTCTCGCCGGAAGATCGGAGGAGGGCTGCCAGGAGGGCAATCTGGGTCTCCTGTAATTCCGAAGGCGGAATAGCTAAGATCTTGTGGATAGCCGCCCAGAACATGGTGTTAGGGAATGGGTTCCGGCGTGGTGATTTGGCGAAATTTCGTAGAGTCATGGCAGCATATCCCGCACCGAGAGCGGTCATGCGATCCATGTGAACTTCCTCAGTGACCCATGAGCCAGTGTCTGCTGCACGCCACCAACCCATGGCACGACGACCTCCCTCGGTCTTGTCATTGCCTGTGAATCCCCACAGAGCGGGGCAAACAACACGGTACTTGGCCAATATGATGTCGGACATGTGCACTCCGTTGTATGTGAAGTTTTCGAAAGAGAAGATCTGAGCTGCGATGATGCCGATTGGCTCAGCGTGGGATTGTTTAATAGAAGCTTCGGCCAGGAGAGAGGAAATCAAGCTCTTCGCGACAATGTTTAATCCGTAGATAAGCATTGCCGGTACCTTGTGTTCGGACTGTGCAATCTCCGCAGGCGGGAATGCGATGAAGTTTCGGATATCCACTGTTGGTTCGGAATAGGCAAGAGCCTTTTCAAGTTCGGCTTTGAGTTGAATAATCTGAGTTTGGTTCCGATAATCAGTATCTAAGCATCGGCATCCAATGAGGGGGGAGGGATATCGTACCTGTTGCTTGTTGGCGCCGGTGCCAGATCGAAGCTGACCAACAGATTTCTTGATCGAGCGCCGTAAATTGCCCATGGTGGCCTTGAGGTCAGGCTGGGTTTGGCCGAGATCCTTGAGCCACTTGCGCATGTCCTTGAGGGTCTTATGCAGCTCAACGTAACGTTGTTGCACACGGATATCTTCAGGTGAAAGCTTCCCACCACCGAGTTTCTGCTGCTGTTGGCTGCGGGCTTTTTGGTCGGCCTCATCCTGTACCTTCTGAGCCTGCTCATCCTGCTTGCGTTTCTGAGCGTCGGCCTGCTCGCGTTCCTTGCGGAGTTCCTCCTCAATCGCGGCTTTGCGTGCGGTTTCAACGGCAGCGGCCTTCTTAGCCGCCTCCTCTTGGGCCTTCTTCTCGGCCTGCTCTTTGGCTTGGCGTTCGGCCTCAACGCGCGCAGCTGCTTCTCGTTCACGGCGTAATTTTTCAGCCTTCTCGCGTTCGACCCGTTCTTGTTCCTTGCGGATCGCTTCCTCCTTCCGCAAGCGCTCCTGCTCTTCGGCGCGGAGGTGGTCTTTCAATGTCGTCTCCGCTTCCTCGCGGACGCTGTCGTGGAAGGCGGCGGCCTGGTCGAGAGCAGCTGTGTGTACCGCTTCAAGCTCACTGTCGATGCGGTCGAGATTTTCGTAAAATAATTTTCGCTCATATTGGTGGACCTTTTTCAGGTCGGCGTCAAAGATTTTGACTTGTTCGAGATCGCGGACAAGGTCAAGCATGAGCTGCTTGGACGGGCTGTCCAAGGGCGGGACGTGGGTTCGGAACCGCGCCATTTTTCGAGTCGACATGCGTCAATGGTTTACTCCAAAGGTTTGTGTCGGGAAGTGGTGGGTGTTTGGGGAAAGGTTGCGGAGAAGGTTCGGAGGACTAGTGAGGGGAAAGGATGGTCAAGTGAATATGGAGAAATCAAGTTACTGAGACCATACCCGTAGTCAGAAGACTTGAAAAGTGCCTTGGGCGTAGAACAATATCCCAAGGCAAAGTGAGGTTCGCGATTGACGCAGCTGGTGGTATCAATCTGAATTTGAAGGTAGGAAGAACGAGGGGAAGGAGGAAAGGCACAGCTTGAGAGTTATTGCAGCAAATTTTCTGGAGTAGGTGACGAGCAAAGTGAATTGCGCATGCAGCGAGCGAATAATTCGACGTTGTCGCGTCAACACTAGTAGAAGGGAGGGTCCATGGAGATTGGAGCTATGGGAAGGTTGGGATTAGCATGTAGCTTTCGAGGGGTACAAACAAAATTAAGCGTTTGGCTGCATTGCATAACCATCCAATAACACGAGTGCTCAACGTACAATGTAATCTCTGACCTTCAATATTTCCTCACTGTTCACTTCTGAAGCCAAAGAAAATAAATTACCTGTAAAGTTCAACGTCCAAAGTTTCAACTTCACCGCTTTCCCATCACCGCCTTATATCGGCCACGAATATCAGCTATTAAATGTGCTTTCCCTAACTGCATAATTAACTAGTGAGAAGACGGAGAGACACATATAGACCAAAAAAGCGATATCAACAAGGCTTAGACTTCAATGGCTTAGGTCAATTTCTTGGTCTACTAGTATATTTTGCCAAAGACTGGACGGGGCTCAAATGACTAAGCAGACCCGCGAGCCGGTTCGGTTCCCTGGCGCGCTCCCGCCTGGAAGCGTTGACGTTTACATCATTGTGAGCATCATCCATTTTGACTATTTGACCATACCTAGGTATAATTGAGAGAAAATACTACATATATCTATCTAATAGTATCTTAATATATATGATACTGGACTTGAACTTACTAGCTTTTCTGCTATGTTCAATTATGAGATCTCAGTGTTCCTTTAGCTTTAAAAGACCCTAAACTAAATGTAGTCAGCCCACTAGTTGTTCTATATTTGAATGTACGGAATACGGAGAGAATCCTAGTCTCCATGCTAGACACCAGCTCCCATTTTCAGACTCAAATGATCATACTAAATACTTTAAGTGGGGACTCGAAGCAGTTCAACGGATGCATCAGGATGATGATGAAGTGGTAGGGCGATCATCCATGGCTGATGGAACGGAGTACGGCGGATAACTGTCAGGGTATTTACATGATCCACTCAAGGATTATTGCGCTAAACCTTGTAATTAAACGTTGTTTGGTCATTTCCGAACATACCCTTTTCTTTCCGTACCGGCCCTCTCCCCACACCCTCTTTGTATCTCCAGCATCACCTTTCTTCTTCTCCTTTCCCCCCCTCTCTCTGTTATCTCATCCCTCTCTTCTTCCCCCCATATCACTCCTTCGAGTCGAATTAGTCGATGGTTGCATCGTCTATTCTATCCTTCCCTCTAATTTCAGTATTTGCTGCCATTCTCTTCGGGAATCAACTCTGAATCCCCGTCTTAGAACTTGGGAATCATCCTGAAGACAAGCTCGTTTCAACGGCTTTCTTTACTTAAAGATCACCCCGGTCCCCCCGTCGAGGTGCTTTTTGGTTGCAGTCGTGCTTTCCAGCACAGCTCCATCCCCTCGGTCCTTCCAACTCCCGTTCAAAAGCTTCGTTCCGTTGCCACGGTGTTGCTCGATCCAAGTTTACCTTGAACGTGCAATTGTCTCGACTTCTACTTGCCATCATCCGGTTGCCCCTCATCGCCTATTGGACTTGTAACCAAAAAAAAAACAGCTATCATCCACATTGAACTCTGCAGACGTCATATTGGAATGCTAGGATTTGAAGGTCGTCATTAGTTTCATCTTGCAGGTAAGAGGATCGTGATCTACTCCGCGAATTTGCTTTTGGAAGTTTCACCAGGCTTCGATTGCCCCTGCCGCTTTTTGGTTGTTATTTGTGAGGTCATAATCAGGTCTTTTTTCCCCCCCTGAGATCGAAGCTTCCGTTGAGTCCGCCCTTACCTTGAGACTTAAGTACCTTTCATATTCGCTCTAGCATCGCCTTGTCCGCCTCTTCTCGCCTTCTCTGGTTCCTTCTGCTATCCTGCACCCTTACTGACCCGCTCTTTGTCACTCTCCTAGGATAATTCACGTATTGAAAACCACAATCCGCACATACAAACTCCTTTTGGTCGGCCTGTGATCCATCTCACTCGGCTCATTTGCCTTTTGGCGCAGTACCAGTCTCTCCTGTCGCTGGATCCACTCCGCCCAACACACATATTACATTCTACAGTAATTGCCAGCTTCTATCATCTGGGATCATGGATCAACAAAGTCAATCTGGGCCTCAAGGCCCCGGTGGCCGCAAGTTCCACATTGCTCATCGGAGAAGTCCATCTGAGCTCACCCCGTTGATGAGTATGTGACCGCCCTCGTCACCGCCCACTATAAAACCATACCCCCATCATATCAGCTAACTTGAACTTCTCTACAGTGGAACAACTGGCTATCCAACAACAGATCGAGTTGCTCCAGCAGCAACAGCAACAAATTGCTGCGACACACCAACAATACGTTAACATGGGGCTGTTGCAGCCCCAGCAACTGGGCCAGGTGCCCTCGTTTCAACCCGGTGCCTCCATGAGCGGTGTTTCCCCACAGCAAGTGAATGCATTCCAGTTCCCACAGGGCGGACAGCAGCAGCTTGGAGTACCAATGAACGGACCCAACCAGCATTCGCACCGTCGCAACCAGTCTGCTCTCCCTGGTCTTCCCATGGGCCCACCTCCTGCTCCGTCTTCCGGGTCATCGGGATACGCCGATTATAACCAGCAGGGCCAAAACAACAATAACCACAAGAATGAGAACACCGGCCACGGCCGTGGTCGTGGAGGTCCTCCCGGCGGTGGTCACCAGCGCCGCCACTCCCTTGCTCTTCCTGAGGCCAAGAAAGCCGCCGAGCTGGCCCAGCAAAAGAGAACAGCTTCGGGATTCCAGTTCCCAGCTCCTGCTCCTGGTGCAAGTGGTTCTGATAACCAGTCTTCGTCGGATGACAAGCCTGCAGCCAGTACTTCTCCGGCACCCCAAGGACCCCAGGGACCTGCCTTCCAACGGGCCGGAAACATGCGAGCTGGTGGCCACGGTCGTAGCCAATCGATGGCCATTGGTGGTAACCGGGCTTCCATCTCCGGTCGCGGTGCTGGCGGCTTCCAATTCCCTCAAGCCAGTGAGCCTTCAACCAATCAATCTGATAATCAACGGCGAGTCAGCCAGACCGGTCACGCTCGGTCTTCCTCGCGAAACTTCGAGGGCAACTGGCGCCAGCCCAACAACCAAGCCCAGAGCCAGGATCAGCAGAGGCCCGTGGGTCAGCAGCAGGGTGGGTTCCAGCCCGGCCACCGCTCCCGCGGCTCGATGAACCAGTCCATGGGCTCTATTGGTCAATTCCAGTATGGCGGCCAACTTCAGCTTGGCCAGCATCAGCTCATTCAACTTCCTCAGGGTCAAGTCATGATGGCACCTCAGCAGTTTGGCAATCAGCAACTGAATCCCCTCCAGTTGGCTCAGCTCCAAGCGCTTCAGCAGCAGAATGCCCAAGGTATGGGTGGTCTTCAGGCTAGCCAGCATGCCCCGCCGCAGATGTCTGTCCAACAGCAACAGCAGCAACAACAGCAGCGGAAGACCCTCTTCACTCCTTATCTTCCCCAGGCAAACCTTCCTGCACTCCTTAGCAATGGACAGTTGGTCGCTGGTGTTTTACGTGTCAACAAAAAGAACCGTTCCGATGCTTACGTGACCACAGACGATCTGGATGCCGACATTTTCATTTGCGGTAGTAAAGATCGCAATCGCGCCCTTGAGGGTGACTACGTCGCAATTGAACTTCTCGATGTCGACGAGGTGTGGGGTCAGAAGAAAGAAAAGGAGGAAAAGAAGAAGCGCAAGGATATCACTGATGCCCGCTCCAACAGCAATGCTGGAAATGACAAACTTGGTCGCTCCGATTCCACTGGCGATAGACAGGAAATTGGCCCGGATGGAAGCATCCGTCGCCGCGGTAGTCTTCGCCAGCGTCCTACCCAGAAGAAGAACGACGATGTCGAGGTCGAGGGCCAGAGCCTTCTACTATGTGAGGAGGATGAGATCAGCGACGAGCAGAAGCCTTTGTACGCCGGCCATGTTGTTGCGGTCATTGAGCGTGTTGCGGGTCAGATGTTCTCAGGAACTCTGGGTCTCTTGCGTCCCAGCAGCCAGGCTACAAAAGAGAAGCAGGAGGCCGAGCGGCAAGCCAGAGATGGCGCCCACGGCCGTTCCCACAATGACCGTCACCAGGACAAGCCAAAGATTGTCTGGTTCAAGCCCACTGACAAGCGTGTTCCACTTATCGCCATCCCCACAGAGCAGGCACCCCGGGACTTCGTTGAGAAGCACCAGGACTACGCCAACCGAATCTTTGTTGCTTCTATCAAGAGGTGGCCTATTACATCTCTGCACCCCTTCGGCACTCTCGTTGAGCAGCTTGGAGAGATGGGTGATTTGCGGGTTGAGACAGATGCCTTGCTCCGCGACAACAACTTCGGTTCAGATGACTTCTCCGATGCTGTGCTGAAGAGCATTGGCTGGGAGGACTGGTCCGTCTCTAGCGAGGGTGACGCGCTGGCTTCGCGACGTGATTTCCGTGAAGAGACCATCTTTACGATTGACCCCGCCGACAGCAAGTCCCTCGAGGATGCATTCCACGTGAAGAGCCTTGCCGATGGCAAGGTTGAGATCGGTGTCCACGTGGCCGATATTGCTCACTTCGTCAAGGGTAACTCTCTGGTGGACCGCGAGGCCAAGAAGCGTGGTACTGCAGTCTATTTGGTCGATCGAATCATGAACATGTTGCCTACCCGTGTTTCTACTGAGCTTTGCTCGCTCGTGCCTGGCGAAGATCGCCTCACAGTCAGTGTCGTATTCAAGGCCAACCCCGCCACCGGTGTGGTGGATGAGGATGTCTGGATCGGCAAAGGTGTCATCAAGAGCGCTGGCCGTCTTGACTACGACCAGGTCAATGCGCTTGTTCAGGGCAAGTCTGATGTCAACACCAGTGGCATCTCTGCGGACAGCATCCGCTTGTTGCACGTAAGTTGCTTCTGATATTACCATCCATCTTACTTTCTTCGCCCATACTAACAAAACCACCCAGAACACTGTCGGCAAGTTCCGCGAAGCCCGTTTCGGTAACCGCGTGTCAGATGTTCCTGTGCAGCGTCTACTTCAGCAGCTCGATGATGAGAATGTGCCAGTCGAATACAATATTTTCGAGTCAACCCCAGCACACGAACTTGTTGAGGAGCTGAGCCACCAGGCCAACTTCTTTGTTGCTCGTAAGCTTGTCAGCGCTATGCCAGAGAGAGCTTTCTTGCGTCGTCAGTTCCCGCCTAACTCTCGCCGTCTTACTTTATTTGTTGAGCGGATGAACCGCCTTGGCTTCGAAATGGACTCAAGCAGCAGTGGCAGCCTCCAGAGCGCTCTCTGCAAGGTGCAAGATGTCGATCTTCGCAAGGTAAGTGCCTCTCCTGTTGCTCTCGCCATTATAAATGCATATACTAAAACACGATACAGGGTATGGAGACTCTCATTGCCAAGGCCATGCAGCGTGCCAAGTACTATGTCAGCAATGGTACTCCCGATGAAATGCGCCAGCACTACATGCTCAACGTGCCGGTTTACACCCATTTCACCAACCCCTCTCGGCGCTACGCCGATATCCTGGTGCACCGTCAACTTGAGGCTGTGCTCTCCGAGGGTACCGTGGAGTTCAATGACGATATCGAGTCACTGAACAAGACTGCCGATCTTTGCAACAACAAGAAGGACTCGGCTCTCAACGCTCAGGAGCAGAGTGTGCACATTGAGGCCTGCCGTAAGATGGACCGCAAGAGTCGCGAGATTGGCGGTGATCTCATCAGCGAGGGTATTGTACTCTGCGTCTACGAGTCTGCCTTTGACGTCCTTATCCCGGAATACGGCTTTGAAAAGCGTGTGCACTGTGACCAGCTGCCGCTCAAGAAGGCTGAATACCGTAAGGACAGTCGTGTACTCGAGCTGTACTGGGAGAAGGGCGTTCCCTCGTCCGCATACATCCCCGAGGACGAGCGTCCCAAGCCCGGTAACTCCCGTGCTGCTCAGGCCGCAGCGGCTGCTCGCGAGGCCGAAGCCGCCAGAGAGCGGGCCAGAGAGCGTGATGAGGCCATGCGTAAGCAGACCGAGACCGGTACAATGTCTGCGGACGATGTCGACGCCCTCTTCGACGACGATGAAGATGTGGATGATGTCACTGAGATGGCAGCCGGTGTGTCGCTCAACTCCGCCGACCGTTCCACTCAGAGCATGCCCCCGTCGCCTACGCGCAACGGCCACCACCAGCAGGGGCCTCACCGTACTCGTTCGGACCCCAAGATTGCCTCCGGCAGTGGTGATGCACCCGAGAACAAATTGACCAACAAGGAGAAGTACTTGAACCTGTTCAAGCTGCGCGAAGTGGATGGAGAGTTCATCCAGGATGTCACCGAGATGACCCGTGTTCCCATCATCCTGAAGACCGATCTGAGCAAGAGTCCACCGTATGTATTCCCATTCAGCTTTCCCCCCTATAGCATGAGCGTTCCTAACTAACCCGATTTCCATTACAGATGCCTCACTGTTCGATCTGTCAACCCTTACGCCCTGTAGAGGTCTGAAACCCGACTCTGTTTTCTTCCATGGGATATATTTCATGCATGACCACCTTGCAGATTCTTCGCTCAAGCGGAGCATGCTGTTGTCTCGTGCACGCCTACGGACATAATCCAATCCCGGCGCGGATCGAACATATCATTATCGGCATATCTTTCCTTGGTTACGCTTTGTCTTGGTGGATTCATCCAATCCCATATTCTACTCATCATCTTTCCGACGTGTTCTGGGATTCTATACTTATCCTGTTATATGTGCAAAGCGGTTGTTTGTCTTTTTTTGAGCATTTTAGTTGAAAGCTGGGCAAATATCTTAGTGCCAGAGCTTAGCTTTCTTTCTGAGAATGGAAACTTGGCGGGAAGGACATTGCAGCTCGATAGTCCCAGAAAATCCTTCTATTAATCTATGTATCACTTATACTCCAGGACTCATCTGCGTAGGTAGCTGTACGTACCGTATTCCCTCTACTGGGGCTGGCGAATCCTAGCCGCTTTAGTGAAAGTATTTCGTTGACTTCGCAACTTTCCAAAGGCTGTATCAGCCTCCTACAGCACTGCGCTAATCACGTGTACTCACGTCAAATTAACATCTATTGATTTCTACCGAAATCCATTTGACTTAGGTCAGTTAGCACCCTATGCCAAGAATTCCCCTATCGGGTAATTATACCAGTCTCACAGTCTCGCCAAGACTGCTAGCGTGTTCTACGATATTAGGTAGGCGGTCAACTCTTGACCGCCCCTATTGAGATGGCAGAAACGCTACCAATACACACTCGGTATCTGAGCTAACCCCTTCTGGTGGGCTCATGCCTTATCCGGCCAATAGCCGGCGGTGTCTCCCGCTCTCTGCGGGGCCCTCTGTGTATCCAAAATTCCCCCAAAGGGGGAATAATCTTGAGTCTCAAGTCTCAAGCTTTTGCGCTTCAAGTTACAACTCACAGCCCGAATTCATAGTGAACCCGGCTTGGGTGTTAAATTTATAAATTCCCTTCCTCAACAGCGTAAATTCCATTCACTCGGATACAATTTTATTCTTAGAATTTCATAGACAATCTTCATAATGGCAACCTCTTCATTCAACTCTGTAGACTATCTGAGTCAAATTCGACAACGTGAGCAAAGCAATGAGAGTTTCTTTCAAGACTCCATGGTCACCCAATCGCCTAGCTCTACGGTCACAGAGCCATTTGCGTCCTCTATGAATGGCCTTTTCTACCCTTCGATGCTGACCCAGCATTATCCCGCGCCGCCTGGTCCCAACTTCTCCACTTCCTCCTCTATACCTCCTCCCAATGTGAACTACTTGGGCCAAAATCCTACGCAGTATCCGTCAACTCAGCTGCACAGTGCCACTGAATCTTTGGCTGTAGATTATCTCAGTCCAGGCCAAAACACCGCGTGGACGCCGCCATCGGCATCTACTACCTCTGTGCAAAAAACACCGGCACCAAATGGTAACGTTGATATTACCCAGAAGTAATCGACCTCTGGTCGGTCCCGAGTAACTAAACAAGAGTACGACATCTCTTCTCGAATTTCGGATTATAGCATTAACAATTCTCTTCATTTCAGCGATTGCAACCCTTTCCGATGTGGTTGGAAGGACTGCAAGTACCGCGGCATCTTCAGTCGCAAGAATGTGCTGATGCGACATATCGACACGCGGCATGTCAGTCTACAATCCTTCCATTGCCCGAGATGTACCAACTCTTTTAATCGAAAGGATAATATGAGGGAGCATTTGGGGAGGGTTCATTGGGAACATAGCTGAGATCGATGTAGGACGGAAATTAGGGTTAGGTTTCGGGTGTTGGGCGGGAATGTCTTTTTGGGAGTTTTAGTAGCGAATTGATTTAATAGACAGCTTTTCATCAATGATTACCTGCGACTTTTCAGATATTAATATATCTAGTTAAAGCATTTTGATCTTGATGCCACAGTCAGAGGCGTACAATCATGAGAGTTATTCAATCCAGGGCAACGGGGCAGTCATCAAACTATCGCTAAAGTGTAAGCTCGACCTAGGATGTAGGAGCCATTGTTGAGTGTATTAGTATCGACCCTTCATTTCAGCGTTGCTCAACTCTTGCTAGAGACATAGCTCACAGTTGCTATATCTAGACACGAATGGATTGTGTCGCTGTCTTTCTCGGGAATTACAGTAACTACACGTAACTTTGGAATAATACCAAGAAAACTAAGTAGCGTTATGTGATTTCTCAAAGAGATACCTAGAAAGGAAATGAGACAAATGTTGTCAAAGCCAACGCAAATGGTAACCCCGGGGCAACACTGCCCAGCCTGGCATGTTGCCAATGCAATGTAATGGAACCAGTTCCATACAGTTCTCCTCGCTCCTCGCTCCATGCAGTTTGTAAGTCCGGTTGAATTCAACCGACCATCAAGGGTATCAAGAAATGTCGCTAACGGGGGGTAGGGGTAAGGGGTAGTGAAATGGGTGTAGATAGAGGGAGAGCAAAAGAAAAAAACAAAAATGAACGAAAGAATCAGTTCGACTCAGATCAATCGTTGGTTGTTTTCCCCAACTATCAAAATGAATCGAAGGTCTGAAAATGCAACTCAAGAAGAATCCACCAATATGATGTCAAGTTCCAGATAAATTGACGGATTTTTCATAGCCGACGAATGCCAATGCGCGGCTTTGCCCTGACGGCAAGCCGCTTGTGGTGGCCACTCATGTTTTTCTTCTTGGAGATTCCAGAATTGGGGGAGGCTGAGAGAGATGACGAGGAAAGTGATGGGGTGGGTAGTTGAGCATGTGCTGGAGAAGGTGGAGCAGAGCCATTGAGTGTCTTCATGGGATGGTATTCGCGCTTCTCTTTCAAACCGCGCGCAGTTGCAGATCCACGGTTCTCTTTGCCATCCCCGCTCAGCCGACGTAGGGGGTCTTGCATGGGCAGCTGGGGCAAATCTTCAAAGATTGGCATTTCATCGCGGAGGCGGCCGGAGGCGTTAACTCCTCCACAGAGTAGGGAGAGCTTGGGTGTTTTCCGTAGTGGTGATGAGGTACGGGAACGTGTGTTTGCGGTGATGTTTCGTTCATTCGAGGTCATGGCGGGAGTATCGTTGTCGTTGTCGGAGTCGATGAGCATCATGTCTGCATCATCTTCGGGATAGGGAAGTGAGAGGACGGACAGTGGGCGTTTTCCCAAGGCAGTTTTACGAGGACTTGGGGGAGCAAGGTAGACTGGAGAAGGGGAAAGAGTTGGGTTGTTTTCTTTGCTTGCACTAGCGGGGTCGTCGTTTTCACTGTCGCTCATGACGTCGTCTGTCATGGCTGGGGAGGGCTGGGCGAAAGGATTTGAGGAGGATTCTGAGGGATACGACTGTGATGGCTGCTCGAATGCAGTGGTGTTGCGAGTAGTTTTCTTGATTGTGGCGGTGTGGGTGCGGGCTTGTTTTCGCGGGCGTTGAATGATTGCGTCGTCTTCTTTCTGCTCAACTGCGGTCCCTGCCTCTTCGCCGCGGAGTTTTGCTTCGGTCACTGCACCTTTGAGGTTGGGCGGGATCGGGGCGTGGATTGAAGTCATGAGCTTGGCTTGGTGTGCGAAGGCGGCGTAGTTCTCTTGCATGAGAGCGCCTGCAGAAGCGTTGAGTGCCGAGTCAGGATTGGGGTAGATAAGCAGGCATGAGATTGTCTAGATAGAAACAAATGATGTTGTTAGTTATCTGCAGAAACTCATTGCGCTAGAGCGGTCTCAATTCAACTTACCACCAACACATCGCGGAGGGTTAAATTCGGCTGCCAATCCCGCTTAAGCGTATCTACACAGACAGCTCCAGTGAGCTCCTCCATGTTCGGATGCCATATCCTCGTTTTAAATGTAGCTTTCGGGGGGCTCTTCGGGTAATCATCGGGCATCTTGAGATGGAGCTCCCATAATCCTCGCGAAAAAGGTGTGCCCGCTGGGCCCGTGAGGAGAATTGTCAGCTGTGACAGGTCGTCACCGTCCGAGGGCTGTAAGTAGTACGGCGGAAGATCGCGGTGTAAGGCAGCATGGTCGGCAGCTAGCCGGCGCAAGTTGGACGGCTAGATATCCATGTCAGATACAGAGCACGAGGATATATTGGTTGCTGGGGAACCAGTGTGTGTTAATGACTTGGAATATGGACTTACCATGCTGAAGCTTGAGGTAGGGTAATAAAATCTAGATCAGACTTGGAGAATGGAAATTCAAAAAATGATCCGGACCAGTGAGATCACAACAATCACAATCACAATGATAAGAGATGGTTACTTCGTCGACGGTTTGTTTTGAGTGGAGGTCGCACTAACCTTGTTGGTATCGCGTCAGTCACGTGATCTTTGTCGCGTAAGATGCGCGTAACTAATATTACCTCTTTAGGCCATATCCGAGACATCTATACATTCAATAATCATCCCTTATTCCTCTATCTAACCAATTTCGGGACAGTTTTCTACAACTTCAATGCAACAATAGCTACCAGAAGCCAGAATGCGGCCAGTATGGTTGCCAATCCCCCAACCAGCAACATAGCCCAGAATGTGTACCATTGTAATGGATTCCGTCTATCACGCCACAGATCAGTCAACTTACTGGGTCTCTAGCGTGAACTAAATTGCTACATGTAGAGCTTGGTCAACTGTGGTCCGAGTCTTGGGAAGTCATCTGGGGCACTATACATGTCGCGTTCCTGGAGATTCCCTTTCATGGTCCGACAGGTGATTGGCTATATCTCGGACGGATCGCTCTGCAAGGTCTTATCAGAAGTCTTCCACCATAGACTACCGTGCTTATACTTCCGTTCGCAGAGATCTGAGAGCATCTCAACTCTTTGCATTGCGTACAAGTTCTTCTACCTGGAGATTCCTTCGCGTGCAACTTTTCTGGACTTGTCATCTTGTCCAAGCAGAAGACGGTAGGAAAAGATATCTCTTGCTCTAGACTGACACAACACTGGTCTTTATCCTCCGGGGACAAAGGCTCGAGTTGCTTGGAAATACTACCAAGAGTAAGCTGCAAATGACGCTAATAAGAATCAGTGTCATGATTGATATACCTTCGAATCGCCGGGCAAACGTTAGCTCCGTGGGTTGCAAGAAAGGTGCAGAATGTGGGAAAGCGAAAGAAGGACATTTAGCGATTAGCTGGGTTGAACCGTAGATGCTCGCTGATGGTATCGATTCATTGAATCGTGACATGCCCAGAGTAGCGGAGCGAGTACATGTTGAGGTTTGTCTCGTAGAGGCTGTCCGTTTCCCGGGGTCTCAACCCACCCTCCATAGCAGAAAGTCACGACTGGATTGCCAAACATAATTCTTTTTCTATGATCTTGAAAGTGAAACTAGTAATCATTAGCATCCGACAACAAATGGTCATCCTTAGAACCCCGCCTGACGCAGCTGAAACAAAGTCAGCCTTAGCCCAACAATTTGCATATAAAAGGGCCCTCCCAAGCTGATTCTCCAAACCCGTATACTCCTCTCTTCCATTCTGATTTTCTTCAAACTTCCGATAAGAGCTCCCCATCCTTAAAATGACCCAGTCAAAGAATCAAGTCATTTACGCGCCTTCAAAAGAAGCTCCTCGCGGCACAAAGTCCATCTTTCTCGCCGGTACCACCACCAGAGTCGACACCCACGACTGGCGCGAGCTTCTATCCACCGCTCTCTCCGACGTGCCTGTTACAATCTACAATCCGTACCGCGCTGATTGGGACAGCTCGTGGCGGGAGGATATCAATTTCACTCCATACCGCGAGCAGGTGGAGTGGGAACTTGAAAAGCAGGAGAAGGCCGACATTGTCATTGTTTACTTCCACCCAGCTACCCAGGCGCCGATCAGTTTGCTTGAGTTTGGACTCTGTGCCCGAGTACCTGAAAAGGCTATCGTTGCCTGTCCTGAGGGGTATTGGAAGAGGGGGAATGTGCAAATTGTGTGTAAGAGATATGGGGTTGAGATGGTAGATGATGTTGATGGGCTAAAAGAGGCGGTTGTGAAGAGGCTGTCTATTGGTTTGTGAATCGCTAAGCCTTTAAAGCGAGAAACTTGGCTTTGAAGATAACAGATTGATATAGAAATGGTGCATGGAACTGTCTCTTGTCACTATTAGCGTATGGTCCCATTTGAAAGAGACACATTAAGATCTTTTCATATTGTACTAGGATAAGCACTCTAGTAGACTTTGTGGGCCTTGCCATTGAGAGAATATTTGGACTGGGTATATGTGGTGTAATGCGTGCTTCTCTAGACAAAATCAGAATTCACCCACTTGTTAACGTGACTGAGTACGGAGGTCGCAGGATATGCATCACAACCCATGCCACTCACCCCTTCCAATAATTAAGATTTGCTTTTTGCTGCAAATATGAGCGAGGTATTGATCATATGAACTATCATGATAATGCTAAGAGAGATTTGGAATATCTAAATTACTGTACTTTGTGATGTATGAACGTCACAATGTCAAAGCATATTTATAATCACTATAGCCTCAATACATACGCAGGAAACCAAGACTCGTATTTACCCAGGGATAGATTAAGCTAATCACAAAGATGGAAGAAAAAAAGTTGGAAACAGGTGCGCCGTGAATATCTCCGAGTACAACGCAGTGAAACACAGTCCTGCCCAATGATAAAGAATTACAAATCCCATAGGAACCCTTGGAGGATAACAGCAAACCCCAAAATAACCGATACTCGCATTTTCATGTCCCTCATTCCCGTTAATCCAGAGACTGTATCAACATAACCAACCGACCACCAACCCCTCACCATCTAAAGAGACCGAAGTGGACATCACAGCACGATAGAAGACAGGAAGATTGGCATTGGCCAGTCACAGACTCGTGATGTGCTTACAGGAAAGCAACGAGAGCAGCACCCGCCATCATTCCGAGACCGACGGGACCAGCAGTGGCCATGGCAGCACCACCCGTAGAGGCAGAGCTGGAAGCAGCAGCAGATGAGCTGGCGCTAGAGCTGGAGGACTTGGAAGATTCGGATGAGTCAGAGGAGGAGCTAGTGGAGGTACCAGTAGCCTTGGAGTCGGCGGTATTGGTTCCGGTAGCAGAGTCGCTGCCAGACTTGCTAGAGGCAGTGGACAAAGTGCTGTGAGAAGCGCCGGGGCCGGCGACGGGTGAGGTCAGGCCAGCAGGGATGGAGGCGGCGGGCTGCTGCGAGGTCACGGCAGCGGCCTGGCTAGTGACAACGGTAGGCTGGGAAGTGACAACGGTGGGTTGGCCGGTCACGACGCCGAGGGAGTTGGTCTGGGTCAGGTACTGAGTGGCAGGGTTGTCAACAGTCTGGAGAGGTTAGCTGTTGTTTTCTTTTTGTGACATGTGATGTTTTGTTTCTGCTTACCTCGATACTGACACTGCTCTGGGCACTGGCCAGGGCGATGGCCGAGAGGGTAGTGAAGACGATGGAGAAACGCATTGTGATTAGAGATTATTGGTGAATTATTGTATTGAGAATGTGAAGAGAGAAATAAAAAAGAGATATTAAAAGAAAGGCTGGGGGAGGGGGGATTATAAGGTGTTGGTTGTCCAGGGAAACAAGTCTCATGTTGTAGACTGTTTATTGCATTAGACCAAAGTGGCTTTGCAAAGCCAGTCAGCGAACGGAGTCTGGATCTAGCGCTTGGGATCTGCAAGGTCTTGCAGTTCTATTTTGGTCTATTTCTGGGGTCACACCAAGCCCGTAAGCTCATGTATTTAATGTTATGTATGTATTGATGTACGAAGACATTTACCTATAGAATGCTACATGACAAATATATTCATCAAACATATACCTATAGAATGTGTGACTCTTATTGTCTAATAGAGATGAAATAGTTGGAATAGTTGGCAGACGGGATAGTGGCAATATGCACCAAACACTAACTAATTTAGCGTCTGAGCACTCTCCATTACTCCGTAATCACAACAAATATATAATAGAAATACTATACAAAGTAGACATGTCTCAATGTCAGAATTCAGTAGCCTAAAAGCTTACTTACCCTGTTAAGTGAAACATGCCCTTGACCGCGTGGAAGCATACGAATCTCTGAAGTCATCCAGTCCAGTTCGGTTCTTGATTTTCTCTCTCAATAGTATTTACTGTTAGTAATTAGTACTTGGGCCTCAAATGGCGCGATCCTACGTGTCTTGGGGCCAAGTCAAACCAGCCTCCCAAGTGAGACATCACCTTGTGCGGTTGTCACCCAATCAATTATGCCGAGCTCAGCCTTGTACTTTATTTCCTACAATATACGAAGCATTATACCGACTATTATTATATTAATGCAAGGATATATTCAGCTTTAAGATACAGATTCGACTACACAAATTATTTAGTACTTTCGCACTTTGGGCATCACAACCAGGGTGAACTAGACTCCTCAGATCAAAAGAATGTGGGTCTGCGACAAGTCAACGGCTTGGTTTACTCCAACTGATTCTATATTTATATTTTCTTTTTCCTGGGTCTTGACTAAAATAAAACTGAAATATCGAAGAGGGTCGACATACTATACCGTGCACCTTCGGGTTTAAGCTTGATCCCAGAACACTACAGTCTTTATTTTGACTAGGCATGTAGTACTGTTGACGTGCATATGGAGTAATTTCGTCGTACAGCTATATCATATAACGACCTACTACTCTGTATACAATATAGACTACATGCTATCCGGATATACCTGCAATTCACCTTGGTCTTCACTCACCTACTCATCACCAGATATGGAGTACCCGATACAGAATTGCGACAATCATGTCAGTGTGATCTTGCGTGCCGAAGCATTCTCAGCCGACTCTGAAATAAGCTCGCCTTTCGCTACCGTGCAGGCATCCTCCTTACTCATTATTGGCTGAGTCACAGCAATTTAGGACATGCTTTCAACTTATGGCCTAGACTACTCATCTGTATCGCCATCCTGCAGCGGTGTGGCGTAGGAATGCAAATCAAGTGCGCCAAAAGCGTCTATATATGGCAGTGATCCCAGGTCACAAGCAGCCGGGCAGGTCTACCGGTGGCATGTCTGTGCAACCTCTTGGTTGCCTCGAAAGTACTTGAGTTTGCCACCCCTGCCTCGCTGGCACGTGCCAGTAGTTATTATCCATCAGTACGCAGTACTCCGTACGGGGTACAAGGGCATCAGTTCCGGGTAAATATCATAACCAGCAACAAACTGAACATCTCAATTGAAAACTGAACTCCCTCGCCGCAATGCATATTATACAGCTCCCCCACTGCAGCACATAATCAAACTTAATGTCCAACAATCACTCCTTGATCAACACATCCTGACCGCGAACCCAGTTCGCAAACTCCTTTCGCTTAGCCTATGTGTTCCAAATGTTAGCTTCAGATATTCCTAGCCAAAAAACAATGATTGGTGTCCAGCAAGAAATGCACATCTTTAATAAATCCAAATCCAGATGTAGTTCCGGCAAGACACGCATCAAAGTAGATCCAAAACTCACCCGAATATCCCAGAATCCGTAGCGCTCCTCCAGACTCAGGTACGGGTTGCGCGCTCCGCCATCCCGTTCAATTTCGCCAGCCCATTCGCGCCAGCTGATAGGCTTCAACTTCTGCGCGCTCAGGACCAGTCCGATGGAAACAATTAGTACGGAAACGAGGGTCTCGATGATAATGTCTTGTGGGAGGGCGGTGGATGTGTTGTTGCTGTAAAGGACAGTGTGTTCGTGGGCCGAGTAGCCTCTGCAGAAGGGGCTATTAGCTTTGCTCGAGAGGAAGTAGACAAAGGTATTGAGCAGATGGGTTAGAGAACTTACGCATGGGCTATGAGGACGAGGCCGAAGAAAACCACCACGCGGGAGAGGAAGCTCATGATGGGTGGTGAGGTTGGTTTTGGGTTGCGGGTTAAGGTTCGGTGATTAGGTCCGGTCGCTGCGGATTTTTCGTATCGGTGAATAATTTTAGATGGTTTCCACTGGATTATTGGGGTTCAGATGAAGCCTGTGGTCCCTGGCTGTGGACGGTGGTGTGGTGCCGTTTGATACGTTGGCGGGAGGTTCATGGAGGCCCCGGCCTCCATCCCGCGGTTTACCTAATCAGCTTTTCACTGCCCAGGTGGCTCAGATTTCATCACATTTGTTGCATTTGTTGATACTGCTATTGAAAATGATTCATGACTCTGTCTCCACGGGGTCTATACTACCTAACAGGAGGAATATCTCCCGGACTATCTAATCGGTGAACCTTCATTCATTCCTTGCGATATCAAACCCGAAACTGGATCCCGGGAGACTACCCCGTCATCAACGAGCATTCCGGGGTCAATTGATGAAATAAACCGATATTTGGCCGACTATCAGCGAATTTTCCTAGATACTTCCTTTTGGTGAATTCTGCAATGCTAATGGGCAACACACACTAGATCATCCCCTGAACGAAGGGGTTGCACTGTTCAACTCTGCTGTCCAACCCCGACCTTCTTCGGCAACCTCTGTGATAGCCAAACAGCTTTGATTTGTCTGCAGGCTCTATCAGCTTCGGTAGATACATGCATAGCTCAAAATCTAGCCACGCAGATAGAAAATATGGTTCAAGAAAGAGAGGGGAAACACGTTTAATAGCACATTGTAAGACTGGCCAGCCGGTCTGGAACTAGGAACATCAAGATCGAGGCATTCTCAGTTACCCAGTCCATACTGTATATGGCATTCTTATCCATGAAATGAGCCGTGGAGAATAAACATAAAGAGTATATCTCTCAGACGCTTATGATAATTTTTCTCCAGCAATCAAATTCTAGCACTGATTCTTTTCACGTCTTATATCATGTCCATGACCCTTTGGCCTCTTGACATGGCACAATCACAAAGCGATATATATCTAAATTGTTCTCATTTTCCTGACGGTCAGGGTGGGCAGACCACAGAGCCGGCGTCTCGATATAAAGACCCTCCCAATACTCCAATCCCCCGACTTGTACAGTCGGTCACACTCGATGCTGATCAGCTAGAGCAGCTGCTTTCCGGGGTTATCAGCAGAATACAGCATCTCGATTCGCCTTCTTCTCTGCGATCGGCACCGAAAATCACATCTGGTAAGTATGACCATTGATATTAAGACCAAAATATGGTATATCTGGCTAATGCTTGGCAAAATAGGACAAAGAATCGAGGTCTAAATCAGAACCGGGCAATTCTTTCGGCTTTCTTGGTTACTCGATCCGGATCTGCTATGTACGTACCGAAGGGGCGGTGGAAATATATATCGGGAGACAAAGAAAAGAAATTGTCAACCGCCCTGTAATTGGTACAAACGAGTCTTCAATGCAGTCTAGAGCTTCGTCTTTGTGAATGCAGAATATATATATGTAGGTACTACTCAGGTATCTGGAGTTGAACCTTTTCGTGAAGTAGTCAAATCGCAGTCATCCACAGGAAGAGAATGACGAGACAGCGACGTCAACAGGAACAATAAGTGACTATATACGGAGTAGACTATGTAGACCATGTACATAATAAGTGTGATTGATTTTCCGAGAAGATTGATTGGTTAAAAGCTAGATATTGAGTGTTGATATACGACATCTGTCTGATAAAAACTCTGCAGAGCAATTACCACCCCCTACCCTGTATTCGACAAGTTAAGAGGACATAGGGCATATAGAGCTTGATTTTAATCATTTACGGGCACACACATGGGAAATTTATACTGGATATAGAATTGGTCATGAATTTTTTAAAATTTTTCATCAATGACCGGTCACTACTGGACCAGCTTTCTAGTTGGACTAGGTTCGTAAAGGATTCCTTTGACATCACACATTTCCATCACACAATTCCTGCTTCATAAATGGGCATCGCAAATTTACAGCTTCTGCATGGCAGCGATGTCAGTGGACTGGACGTGGTCCTCATCCTCCTCGATCGTCTGCTGGAGCTCATCGGTGGAGACCTTCTCATCCTCAACGACAAGGTTGATCTGGAGCTTCTTGATACCGAAGCCGACGGCAACCAACTTAGAGGCACCCCAGACGAGGCCGTCCCACTCAATGGCGCGGACGTTGGCCTCCATCTCGGCAAGGTCGGTCTCATCATCTGGAAATGATCGTTAGCATTTGAAATACAAAAGGAAGACTGGAAAATACATACCCCAGGGCTTGACCTCAAGGGTGACGAGGGACTTAGCGGCGGGCTTGGTCTTGCCGGCCTTCTTGGCCTTGTACTCCTCGAGACGCTTGTTGCGCTCAGCAACGACCGCGGGGTCCTCCTCCTCATCGGAGTCGGAGCCGAAGAGATCATCCTCATCATCCTCCTCGGGCTTGTCCTTGGGGTTGGAGGGAAGAGCGTGGGTCTCAGGGCCGTAGGCAGTGAAAGCCGCGGAGGAGTCACCGGGGAGGGTGGAGAATTCGCTCTCGTAAGAAGCGATGTGCTTGTACCAGCGGGCAACGTGGGGGTACTTGGCAGCGTCAGGGGCGGCGCTGAAGGCCTTGAAGGTCACGACATCGGCCTGGCTGGGCGAGTTGCTGTTGAACAGAGTCAGCAATGATGTTCATATTAGACGAATGTATTCAACAATGTAGCATAGTAAAGCTAGATCAGAGGTGCGATTGCTCGCGATTGGTTGTAGTCATCCAGCGGGGTCTTAATCCGCCTCCTAAACACGGACCAATGTTTCTCATCATGAAAGCATAACAGGAAAAGGGAAAGAAAAAAAATTTCAAGGGGCAATTAAAGGGGGTGGAGAAATTCATACCCAACAACGTAGGACCGAGTGGACAGGAAGTGGTTGGCCACTGAGGGGCACAGTCAGTCACCAATTGATTCGAAATAACAAAATCTCAGGGGCGCCTACGAGTCAGGCCGGCATCAGAGACAAAGTCGGTGAAACCCATTGTGAAAGAGAGGTGTGGTGGTATCTGGAAGAAGAAGAAGAAAAGAAAAGGAGAAGAAAGTAGATGAGGGAGGGGTTAAAAAGGGAGGAGTTTTTTTTTTATTACGGAAAATCTCTACGGAGTCACGGAAAAACGTGGAAGAGCGAAGACTAGTCAGGTGACTTGAAGCTTACCTAGAGTATAGGTCATGTGATTGACTGATGACATAGCTCAAACTGGTCATGTGATTGACTGGTGACGGAGCTACAGCTCTCTCCACCACTCAGCGTTTTCTATGTGGATCTTTCGAGAAGCCTCCCGAGGGTCCTTGGTTGCTGGTATTTAAGCTATACTAGTGACCATCTCGGGTCTTGAAATACTTTACGGCTTTTTTCTCCCAAGGCCTGATTCAATTCTCTACATAATGGCGGCGAGATTATCCCTCAATGCCCGCAGTCGGCTTCTGCGAATGCCCCACCTATCCTCGACCCGTATTTTGTCCGCGGTCCCGAGATCAAGCATACTACCCCGGGCTTCTATCATTCTACCAGCCGTCAATCATAGTCCGGTCTCTGTCCGCCACTATGCCAAGGGCCGTCCACACCCTCCAGGCGGCACCCACCGCATGGATATGAGTGGAGAGGAGGAGAAATCAGCACTCGAACAGTATGGTGTTGAGCTCACTGAAAAAGCTAGAGCTGGCAAGCTGGATCCAGTCATTGGACGAGACGCCGAAATCCATAGAACCATTCAAATTCTGTCTCGGCGAACTAAGAATAACCCCGTGCTGATCGGTTCCGCTGGAACTGGTAAGACCGCTGTTCTCGAAGGTCTGGCTCAGCGCATCGTACAAGGAGATGTCCCGGAGAGCATCAAAAACAAAAGAGTGGTCTCATTGGATCTGGGCTCTTTAATTGCGGGAGCCAAGTTCCGGGGCGACTTTGAGGAGCGTCTGAAAGCCGTGCTCAAGGAAGTGGAGGATGCGAAAGGTGGGGTGATCCTCTTTATTGACGAGCTTCACACCTTGCTGGGACTGGGCAAGGCTGAGGGTAGTATTGATGCTAGCAACCTGCTCAAGCCTGCTCTATCCCGAGGCGAGCTCCAATGTTGTGGTGCCACTACTCTCAACGAATATCGATTGATTGAAAAGGATGTGGCTCTTGCCCGACGGTTCCAGCCTATTTTGGTAGGTGAGCCATCGGTCGCCTCGACTATTTCCATTCTACGAGGCATCAAGAACAAATACGAAGTGCACCATGGTGTAAGAATCACAGATGGCGCTTTAGTAGCTGCTGCTACTTACAGCAATCGCTACATCACTGATCGATTCCTACCCGACAAAGCGATTGATCTTGTCGACGAAGCTGCCTCGGCTCTCCGCTTGCAGCAGGAATCGAAGCCCGACGCAATTCGGGAACTCGAGCGTGACATCACTACCATTCAAATTGAGCTTGAGTCTCTTCGCAAGGAAACCGATGTTGCCAGCCGCGAACGGCGAGAGAAGCTTCAAGAAGACCTGAAAACCAAGCAAACAGAGGCCGGTAAATTGACCGAGGCCTGGGAAAAGGAGAAGGCCGAAATTGATACAATCAAACGCACCAAGGAGGAGTTGGAACGCGCTCGGTTTGAACTTGAACAAGCTCAACGCGAAGGAAACTTTGCCAAGGCTGGAGAGTTAAGATACTCTACCATCCCGGAGCTCGAAGCCAAGCTACCCAAAGAAGGCGCTGAACAGGATCCTCAAAATCAAACTTTGATTCACGACTCAGTTACTGCAGATGACATTGGAAACGTCGTCTCTCGGACCACAGGCATCCCCGTTAACAAGCTCATGGCTGGAGACGTGGAGAAGCTGATTCACATGGAGGATACTCTCCGAAAGTCAGTCCGTGGACAAGACGAAGCACTTTCTGCTGTGGCGAACGCTGTGCGGATGCAGAGAGCTGGTCTCAGCGGAGAAAATCGCCCTATGGCCTCTTTCATGTTCCTTGGCCCTACTGGTGTTGGAAAGACCGAGCTCTGCAAGAAGATGGCCGAGTTCCTTTTCTCTACCGAAACAGCCGTTTTACGGTTTGATATGAGTGAGTTCCAGGAGAAGCACACAATCAGTCGACTCATCGGCTCCCCTGCCGGGTATGTCGGATATGATGATGCTGGCCAGCTCACCGAGGCCGTCAGACGGAAGCCTTATGCTGTTCTGTTATTTGATGAATTCGAGAAGGCGCATCGTGATATCTCAGCGCTACTGCTACAAGTCCTCGATGAGGGCTTCCTGACAGACGCCCAAGGCCACAAAGTCGATTTCCGAAACACCCTGATTGTGTTGACCTCGAACCTTGGAGCTAGTATCCTGGTCGGAGCGGACCCTCTGTACCCAATTATAGACTCCGATAATGCCGAGGTCCCAGAAAAGATCAAAACGGCCGTTATGGATGTGGTTCAGAGCGCATACCCACCCGAGTTCATGAACCGAATTGATGAATTCATCATCTTCAAGCGCCTGTCAAAGGATGCTCTACGGGACATCGTTGATATCAGACTCCGAGAGCTTCAGGCCAGACTCGATGACCGCCGTATGACCCTGCGGGTTGACGATGAGACAAAGGACTGGCTGTGCGAGAGAGGCTACGACCCGAGATTTGGTGCCCGGCCTTTGAACCGTCTCATTGCCAAGGAGATTGGAAACCGCTTGGCCGATAAGATCATTCGAGGTGAAGTTGTCTCTGGTCAAATTATCCAAGTTTCTCTTGATGAAGCTAAGTCTGGTCTGGTGGTAAGCACGCAAGAGTAAATCAAACATGAAATCTGGCGTTTTTATGCGGTATATACGGTGTTTTGTGTCTCTTTTGGGAATTTTTGGTTTGCATGTCAGATCTCCTCTGTACATCTTATGACTTTGTATACTAATCCACTCACTTATTGTACAATAATCTAGTTCTACTCATCATCAAATTGCTTGTTTTATGTAGGCTCGAATAACGGCCCGTGGACAGGTGACTAGGCCCACTGCCCATACAATGGGCACACACCATCAATTTCATCCAACCCCATCATTTCCCTCTCTCATCAAATCTCTAGGTATCACAATTCCATTGAACTCGGCAAGATGTCTTCTTTAAAAAGAAAAAGAACACCAGCTTCCCGCCCCCCAATCACACCTCGTACCTCTGGGCGACGACTAGGCCACAAGACGCCATCAATCCAAGCCCTCAGTATTTCAAGTGGTCCTCCTCAAACTCCTGTCTTTTCATCAGCAAGTCAATTGCGCACTCCGTTTCCTACAGACACCAAGATCGAAACAGATCGCTCGGTGAGGGCTACTGATGATGACCTCGATGACCATGTCATTACTGCCATCGACATGAAGGACCATGGAACTGTGGGGTGCTCATACTACTCAGCCGAAGAAGAAAAGATGTATCTGCTCGGTGACAGTCGTTTCGGAGATATAGAGACAATCGAAGCTTGTGGGTTTATTATTTGTTTAGGTCTAGATGGAAAGGGCTAATCGGGCCATCCAGTGCTTCTTCAAATCAAACCTACAGTGGTTTTAACACCTCCTCGTGTCGATCTTAGTTCGCAGAATCAAGATCAACATCTCGCACAAGAAGATGGTACATTTGGTTTGCCCTGGGGCTCATTAACTCTTTCCGGTTCGGGCAAATGCTGATGATATCTGTGCAGCTTCTTCTGCCTACCTTCCCTACCAGATAGATGTTCGTCCAACGCCGGAGTTCAGCTACTCCAATGCAGAAAGCAAACTACTTGCGTTAAAAATTTCATCTACGCACGAACAGCGCATCCGGTTTTTCGTGCCTCAAAATGGCCTTGCCGGACCGGAAGAAGTGGACCCAGAAGAGATGGGCTTCACACTCCAAGAAGGAAGACTGTTGCACATCTCAAGCTCCGTCGACATGGAGAACCCCGTGACTATTGGATGCGCAGGAGCAGTACTCTCCTACCTGCAACGACGAAGAGCCGCGGCGCCTAGCCCCCTCGAAGATGGAAACGAGTATCGGATTCGGGCACTGCAGATGTTCAATCTCCGGGATGCGATGTGGATCAACAGCAACACTTTCACCTCTCTCCAGATTATCCAGTCGGAGTCACACCCGAATATGTTTAACCAGGGCCCGGGGAAAAAGTCAGGTTCCGGCAAAGAGGGTCTTTCGGTCTATGGGCTCTTCCAGCACTTTGCATACACCCCTCAGGGTAGGGCAAGACTCAAGCAGATTTTTTTCCGTCCAAGTGTCGATCTAAATACGATCTGTGAACGGCATGATTTTATAGGAGTCTTTTCTCGCCCTGACAATCTTGCTGCATTGGAAAAGATGACCAAAGCATTGAAACACGTTAAAAACCTCAGGCCTGTCATGATCAATCTTCGCAAGGGAATCAGTACTGGCAGTGCGAAGATTACTGGGTTCAAAACTACGGTTTGGGCCAGCCTTCTTGCTGTATGCTTGATTTTCTATCATCTGTCTATGTTAGAGTGATAGTCCTTGCATTGCGATGCTAATGAGCTAACGGAGCAGTTTGCGTTCTACTCTATCGACATCAATGATGCACTGCGGGAGGTCTCGGGCGCGCATATCCTGACTCTCCGAAGCAAGGTCAACACCCAATAGGTATCCCAGTCTGTCGAGTACTGACATCTTGCAGGCTCTTAGGGTCTTCAAGGCAGCACATCTATACAGAGTTGGTCGGATGATTCAAGAGATTGTAAGTTATTGTTTGATAGGAATTAGGAATGTGTCTGACTTTTTAGGTCGACATTGATAACTCCGAAGAACAAGGAAGAACAGTGGTTAAACAGGGTATTGATCGAGAGCTTGACAAAATCAAAGACAGATACGACGGCCTCAACAGCCTTCTCAAGCACATCGCCCTCGACATTGCTGGAACAATCCCGGCGACTCTCGAAGTTGACGTCAATGTCATCTACTTCCCTCAGCTTGGGTTCAATATTGCCATTCCACTCAATGATCATGGTGCCGCGGCATATACCGGCTCCGATGATGATTGGGAATTGATGTTCACCACGGAGAATCGAGCGTACTTCAAAGATTTCCGCATGAGAGAGATGGATGAGAAGTTGGGAGATATATACGGTATTATCTGTGGTAAGTTTTGTAATTAATCGGAAGCAGCCATGGAAATTGAGAACTAAAAGTGTACCTTGACAGAGAAAGAAATCGAAATTGTATACGACTTGGCGCAGAGGGTTCTTCGATATGAGAATGTGCTTGTCGATGCTTCTGATATTTGTGGAGATATTGATAGGTTAGTCATTGTAGGACATGATAAGAGGCCCGCTGATACAAACTCCACAGTCTTCTTGCTCTCACACAGGCAGCCAGCTTCTATAAGCTGACCAGACCACGAATGGTTGAACAAAATGTGATCAGAATCAAGGGTGGCCGGTAAGAGCTTGTTAACAGCCATCCATCGACATCCCTAACAAATGGCAGACATATTCTTCAAGAATTGACTGTTTCGTCCTATGTGCCAAATGACACATTGCTTGTAGGTGGAAGTGAGTCCGAAACCAATGGTGCTGCTTCCTCCATGGATCAAAATCCCAGCGTGTTGCTCTTAACTGGACCGAACTACTCAGGGAAAAGTGTCTACATCAAGCAGGTCGCTCTGATTGTATATCTAGCACAGATTGGGAGGTATGTATCTTTCCATTAAGATGATCATACAAACGCTAACTATTATAGCTTTGTGCCTGCAGACAGCGCAGAATTGGGAGTCACAGATAAAATCTTGACCAAAATCAATACCCAAGAGAGTGTCTCCAAGGTATGTAAAATGTTCTGCATACAGCCTTGAGCTTGGCGATTTAACATCTCTTTAGATCCAAAGCACCTTCATGAACGATTTGCAGCAGATTTCTCTCTGCCTAAAACAAGTCACAAATCGAAGCTTGGTCATCATCGACGAGTTTGGGAAGGGAACCAACGAAAGCGGTATGTTTATATCCAGCTATAGATCTTGATGCAGACTAATTAACGCATTCAGATGGCATCGGACTTGCCTGTGGCATACTCGACTATTTGCTGAGCCTCAAGAATCCCGCTAAAGTCATTGCAGCAACTCATTTCCATGAGATTTTCGAGAACAATTTCCTCGCTTTGCGGCCTCGACTCCATCTTGGCCATATGGAAGTTCAAGTCAGCGAAGAAAGTCAGGAATTCGAGGACCAGATCACGTATCTTTATAAGTATGTGCAGGAATATTGACTCCTGGATTAATGGCATGTAAATTATGCTTACAGTTCGAACAGCTTTCGTCCGGGGCGAAGTAACAAGAGCTTCGGTACCATGTACGTTTTGCTCCTTATCATACCCACCTTCCTTTTTGTTAAAACTTAATTGACTTCCGGTATAGTTGTGCGGCAATCAATGGCATCGACTCAGCTATTATATCTCGCGCAAACGAAATTGCGTCTCTTTCAGCACGGGGGGAGAACATTGTCGCGGCCTGTGCAGTTTTATCTCCAGGGGAGATGCAAGACCTAGAAGAAGCGGTACGAGATCTTTTTTTTTTTTTTTTTTTTTTTTCAAAGGAAAAGGGAATGTAACTAACAGCGTTATTACAAGAACTCCCTAGCGAGAGGTTTTCTGGAGGTCGATTTCTCACAAGGTGGCCCAGACCATGTCAAGGCAGTCTTCGAAGGCTTGTTCGAGTGAAAGGATTATGACCAACCGCATGGAGGCCAACGATATCCCAAATATCTCTACAGAGTACAACATACATTTACGCCCTGTGTCATCAATTGCCCGAACCGATGTCGATCTATCCCATTAGGAGAATGAAGTCACTGCTCTCTGCATTTGTAGCAACCGGGGGCCAACATAATAATGAATTTACCCTGACTTTTACCACCGTAATGTTACGTGTAGATTTTCGAAAGAGGCTCCTGACTTGAATTCTGACAGTATCTCATGCATCCCCAATGCGAGCATACGCACCAAGTCAAGCATCTCATATATCGCGTTCCCTAGTGCCACTATCTACTTTGCATCATAGGAGAAATACACATTGCTACGGTCCCGGGGTCGGGGTCGGGGTCTATGGATTATAATCGTGAGCTAGAAGCCATCTCTTGTTTCTCGCAGCAAAAGGTATGTACATGATTGGTATTCATATTTCATATCCTGGATTCCTAATATACCCCTGTCAAAAATCACTGACCTACATTCATGTTTAGTATGACGGTTGCTTTGTCAAATCATCGGGCTGGTTTGAGGACACTGGGTGTCTGTTTATCGCAATGGAGTATTTCCCTCTTGGCGATCTGCAGAAGTATATGACGCAGCTATTTCGGGAAAGAGAAGCACAGCAGATTACCTTCCAGCTTCTCGAGAGTCTTGATTTTATGCATAGCAACGGGTTCACCCACGGTGACCTGAATCCTCAGGTGTGTTCCAGCTATGCGCTCACTTTAAATCCACTTTTTCTGATCTCGACAAGAATTTTTTTGTGTTATATACAGGCCCAGATTGGTGGGTAAAGATCGGCGACTTTGGGATCATCAAGCGCGTTATGGAAGGATTTACGGGTATACAAACGTTCAATAGCATGCCGGCCTTTAGTGCGCCAGAGGTGTATGAACAGTTATAGGGTCCATCCTCAGAAAACACAACATTGGGACCAGACTATTACCCTGAAATTGACATATGGGGTCTGGGCGTGATCACTTACTACCTGCTCACTGGGAAGTTTCCTTTCTCTGGCAAAAGTGATCTGCTCAAGTACTACAGAGGGAATTCGATATTACCTTTCGACTCATCTCATTCTCCAGTCAGCCCGGAAACCACGTCCTTTTGGCGCGCATGATGGCTGCAAATCCGGCAGATCACCCTACTGCCAGAGATGCCTTGGACTATGCTTGGCTGATACCAATGCTGCAGGACGACTCGCAGCCCGACCCAGATCAAACTAATTCAGCTACTCAAGATACAATTGAGGCTACTTTAAAATCACAGACATTATCCGCCACTCAAGATCTGCTCTCGGGGGAGATTGACTTCATACCTGATGCCCCAAGGAAACATAGGTTCAGAACAGAGAGGGCACAGCAAATGCGAACCAGTCTGGGTATCGACGGTGACACATACAAGCAGCTCGTAGATACCCTGAATAATGCAAAACTGACTTCAACGACAAATGCTATGACGAACTCGATTCAAACCCCCAATGGCCCTCCACCCACAGACACCTATTCAATCGCCCTCTCCCCATCTAGCGACTCTCATAGTGAACCCGCTCTTTATCCTTCTCATACTCAAATCCCAGAAAACTCCATTCTGTTAACCCTACCCTCATATAATCGTCGAAGATCCGACGCAGCTCCAATCCCAATCTCCGACCTCTCATACGTAACCCCCGTGCCAAGGAGTCCGACTTCGAGATGCCCGAGCACAAGTACCAGGAATGGCTCAGACCGGTTTTCAGAAAAACCTAGACGGGCATCTCGCAATATTACGCCGAAGCCAAATCGGCGTTCTCAGGATCATGCGCCGACTTCGCCCATTTCTCCTAAATCAAGGTATCTACACTTTACACATATGTGTACTTGACCTCTGCTAATTTGCTATGTAGTTCGAGCACTAGAAGTAAAAAATTACGATCTATCAAGAGTCCTCATCGTCCTCAGTTTGCAGAGGGATTACCCTTGTTTCCTATTCAAACTGACAAAAGGTTAAAGGGTATATTTTGCTCGACATTGTTCTATCTTTTACATGGATGTCTGCGGGTGATCATTTGCTTCTAGATCGGGATAAGAGTCTAAAGTGGGCATTATAGTAGAATCCCTGCTGCATCAAGCGCATCGAATGTTATACATGGCCTGACAAAGAATTGACCTCTTTACAAGGCCGCATAATCCAACTATTTTAAACATACAAGAAGATGGATTGAGATGAATAAAACGGTTTTTGAAACTTGAGGCTGACCAAAAGATGAAATCGGGGTTATATACACATCGAATGCCTGAAACTGCCCGCAGTGAACGCCATGAAAACATACACACAAGACCGTGAAGTTTATGATCAAGCACACATTCACAGTTTGACACTCTTGACCAAATTCTTTTTGATACCCGTAAGCTCACCACCGTATCCGCCGCGAGCCTCACCACCCTTGTACAGCTGCTTAGTACTGCCAAGCTTCTTCTGCTTCTCCTCATACTTCTTTCTCTTCTTGACACGCGGGTTACGTGAGTCCTTGCTGCGCTTCGCGTGCAGACCCTTATTCTTCTGGATCTGGTAGGTGATAGCACGCTTGCCATCCGCACCAACCACCTCTTGCTCGTAGACCTTTCCGCCAAGACGCTCAGCCTCAGCGTGGGCATCTGCACGAGCCTGCTTATCGTCCTTGCGTTTCTTGGAGCGGGATGCCACCATATCGTAGTATTCGTCGTCATTGTCATCCTTGGCACCCTCGCCGCGGCGGAGCTCCTTGGCGACGCGGTGATCCTCGTCGTCACTGTCACCGCCCAGCTGCTGGTCGGGATTGAGTTCTTTGCGGCCGCGCTTCTCGGCCTCCACGTTGAGACGGGCTTGACGGTCACGCAGACGTTCGCGGTATGGGAGATCGGCGTCTCCACCGGCATCACGGCCTGCTGCGTTGCGCTTGTTGGACTTCTGAGCCAGTTGCGAGGTGTAGAAACGGAGTGAGCGCTTCTGCTTGGCCTTCTCCGCTGCCTCGTGGGCTGTGAGGGCATCCTCGTCACCGAAGTCAGAGTCATCATCCTTGAGAGGTGCCTTGATCTTTTGTGTCTTGCGCTTCTGTGAAGGTTTGGTGGCCAAATTCTCGAGATCGACGAGGCCGGCTTCTGTTTGGCGGAGACGCTCGTCGCGGAGAGCTTCGGCCTCTGCCTGAGCGATCTCGGCCTTGCTGAGCTTCTTCTGTTTCGGCTTTTTGGCCTCTTTGATCTTTGGTTGCTTCTCGGCGGTCTCGGTCTTAGTCTCCTTAATAGGCTCCTCAGTGGGTTCATCAACCTCCTCCTCGAGATCCTTGACAGTGTTCCAAAGCTTCCTGAATTTGACAAGCGATCCCATGACAGGGTGTTGTCGGAGTTCGGCGGGGGTCATCGGAACATGTTCGCTGGTCGCATCGGGAGAAGGGGAGGAGAGGAGCATGAAGTACATGCTGATCGTGCCAAGGTATGCAGACAACGCACGGAATTTCACCACGGGCACTGGGGATGGCTGTGGCTCTTCGTCGTCGTCGTCTGTTGAGGAAGCCTTCGAGGCTGCTTGTTGAAGATCCTTGAAGGTGCTTTGAAGATCGACAAAGTCATTTGCCAGGGGTTCAAACTCGGGGTATCTCGACTTCAAAATCTTGAGCTTCTCATCGGTATCCATATCTTCAGTGATCTCCAACTGTGGAAGCACTTCAGTTACCACACCAGCATCGGCGCTGTCCTCGGTACTCTTGCCGGATTCCACCCATTCAGACTCATCGAACCCGAAATCGGCCTCATTCATAGCCTGCAACTGCTTCATTTGTAGTCGCTTGGCCTCCTGCTCTTCCTCCAATGCATCAACCTCGGTCTCGATCTGATCTGCATTGTAAAGATCCTTCTTCGATGTGCCCCAGGCGGCAATGCCTTCATCTTCTTCCTCTGAATCGGCGCCACCCTTCTTTGGCTCGCCCATATCATCATATTCGTCTTCTTCTTCTGAGTCTTCGAGATCGTCATCCTCGTCTGCGGATTCATAGCCAAGGATTTCTTCGTCGGAGGGCTGGATCAATTCCTCTGTGGCGAACAGTAAGACACCGTTTGCATCATGTTAGGTCATAATTAGAGGCACATACCTTCCTCGGCAACTCTCCGCCGTCTCTTTGCCTCTGGGCCTTCTTCAAGTAGAATCTGGTCACGGCCGGTTTGGAAGTCATCTTCAGAGTCGTCGAATCGCTCTTCGATGTCGAACTTGGAGGGCTCGGGGGCAGTTTTCGGTTGCGCCGGGCGACCGGCTTTTCTCTTTTTGCTGCCCATTGTTGCGTGTAGAAATTAAACGACAGTGAACCAATTCAGTCCAGTCAGTCCGGCCGATAAACTGTGATAAAATTATTTTTTGGCCTCTCACCGCCTTGGTTGCGCTAGCCTCGAGTGGGGGATTTTGCTCTGTTTGCACAGATGGGAATCCAAATACTGGTAATATTACAATCTCCCACCTTGAAAAGTCCAAGACAGACCGATCTTCGGTATTTCTGTGTCACTGGTTTACTGCCCCTTGTGCCTTCCATTTCGAGGACAACCAACAGAGGCAACTAACTGCCATTCATCCACGATGGATCCTCGCGAGTTAATTGCTCGTTCCTCTCTCCCTCAACTTCTATCCTCATTGCACTCCTCTTATATCAATACGTCAACCCCAGTACTGGGCGCTTCCGCAGTCCTTTGCACAGTTATTATTTACACTATTGCTAAGATGTTTGGGCTCGGCTCCCGAAACGAGTTCAATGTGGAGGGGCAAGTATGTGCAAGACTACTCATCAATATGATCCGTGCTGACTGAGTCTTACAGACTGTGGTGATAACCGGTGGCTCCGATGGCATGGGCAAAGCTGTCGCACTCGAGCTATCCGCAAAAGGCGCGCACGTTGTCGTGGTTGCACGCACTGTCTCCAAGCTGCAGACTACCGTTGATGATATGAAGGTCAGGCATCCCTCCTTGATCAGATCGACATTACTCACATGTCATCCAGACCAAAGCTGCGAATATATTTAAGCAGAAGTTCCATTATATCAGCGCCGATCTCACTGATCCTGCCGAGTGCGAAAGAATGATCGCAGAAGTGACAGCGTGGAATTCTGGAGCTGCTCCCGATGTTGTTTGGTGCTGCGCAGGCTTTTCCCGTCCAGGATATTTCGTCGATGTGCCCATCCAAGATCACCGACAGCAAATGGACACGATCTATTGGACTGCGGCCAACACAGCTCATGCCACGCTGCGCAACTGGTTGACACCTGTTGCTCCCAGTGGACAGATGAAAACACCCCGGAGACATCTCATTTTTACCTGCTCTACCCTTGCATTCGTTCCCATCGCTGGTTATTCACCGTACTCGCCTGCCAAGGCAGCCATTCGTTCTCTATCCGATACTCTGAGCCAGGAAATCGAAATGTACAACGGAGCCTATACTCAACGGCACCGTAATGACGCCCCGGCTGCAGATGTCAAGATCCACACCATCTTCCCCATGGGGATCCTCACACCCGGCTATGACAACGAGCAAAAGACCAAGCCTGAATTGACCAAGAAACTCGAAGAAGCCGATAAGCCCCAGACACCAGCGGAGGTCGCTCAAATTTCTATCCGTGCCCTGGAACGTGGAGAGTACCTGGTCACTACCAATTTTATTGGTGCCGTCATGAAAGGCACTGCCCTTGGGCCCAGCCCGAAAAATAGCATTGTCGGTGACACTATGCTCAGTTGGCTCAGCAACCTGGTATTCCTCCAGGTCATCCCAGACCTTCGCAGCAAGGCATTCGCTTGGGGAAAGCAGAACGGTATTCCAAACAATACCAGTACTCCGGCTTCATAACGATCGGGTGTATGATTATTTTCTTAACATGGTCTGTCGACCGCTTCATGTATGATACCCTGAGCTCTGTCTGTACGGCACCTTCGGTTGCCCCGCCCAACACCTATACACTCTTCAGTGCGCTCTTTGTTACACATTCTTATTGTACAGTACAAATAATGTCGTGTCAGTTATTTTTAGCAATTCGAACCTTTCATTGATGCAGTTGTAGTTCCGCAATGTACATCCGGGGTTGATGACGTACGATGTAGATAACCAAGCTTATCTTTTATCCTGCCACCCCATTTTCGACCTCGAAACCTCTTTGTCTCCAATTGCTCTGGCCAGATCGAATTTTCAAAGAGTCTTTGTACTAAATATGAATGGCAACTGTTTACAGGTTACTATTCTCGGCTCAAAGAGAAATTGCTAGAGAAATCAGAGACAAACCCCTCCTTCCCCCCGACAGACTCGGCGATAGAGATAGCACAAGATACAACAAAATTCACCCTCGAGTCTTTGAACATCATTAACAACAATCACCACACAAATTGTCAAGATGGAGGCCCTCCTCTCAATACCGATGCTGTCCATCTTCCTGGTTCCGATCATGTCATCCTACAGCACCAGCTTGAACCTCCTCTTCTTCTACCTGACTTGGTCAACGCTAGTACTGTCGCATTCCCGACTCCGCGTGGAACTGTTCGGAACGATCGCAGTGCGCCTACTCTTCTATGCATTACCGTCCATTATCTTCTTCCTCTTTGATATCCTGACCCCGTCGGCCGCGATTCTCATAAAGGCGCAAGGCGCTACCGGCTTGCCAGGTGGGAGGAAGCGACGTCGAATCCGCGCGAAGGAACTCAAGATCGCCGCGTGGGGGCTGTTCAATCTATGCTTGGGTATCGCTGTGCAGGGGGTACTTGAGACGGTACTTGTCCGGACGCTCGGCAAGCGCAGTGCGCTCAAGGTATCGCTGAAGCTTCCTATGCCATTTGAGATATGTAAGGGTTTGACTATGGCAATGCTGGGGCGAGAAGTAAGTTTATTGAAATTCCCCGACTACATTGCTGTGGTGCGCTTTCCATGATAGTCCAATTTGCTAACATTCCGGTTTTCCTTTTGGTAGTTCCTCACCTATGTCCTTCACCGATATGCTCTACACTCAAGATGGTCTCCTATGCTTGCCAGATGGCACCGGTCTTGGTATCATTCGTTGCCCGCTCCGTTCCCATTGACCGCGCATTACGACCACCCGATCCCCTACCTGCTTACCAAGTTCATCCCGACTTATGCGCCGGCCATCATCTTCCGCTTCCATATGCTTACATATCTTTTGTACCTACTGTTCATTTCTATCGAGGAGACCTTCGCGTACTCTGGATATACTGTCATGCCGACAAGCCTGTTTTTGGGTGGGATCGCCCGTCGCACAGATATGCATTTGTTGATGGGTGCAAGGGGGAATTTTGGCCCATGGGGTATGATGGATTGGATTTTTGGTACTGTTCTTAGGGACTCGAGAAGCGATAGCAGTTCAAGTGATGAGTCGGATGAACAACAGGATATGCGGAGAGCATATGAGGCTTCGAAGCGAAAGGTTCAGGCCGGGCCTTCAACAAAGAACAAGCGACGATGAGATGACCACATGACGAGTACATGAATCATTGGAACTGCAGCTACGTAGATTTGTCTTTTTTTTCCTTTTGTTTTTATTTGGGGTGAGAGTTGGGGGTTCAATATATAACATCTAGCTAGATCTACAATATATATTCGTCGAAGTTGGACTTTGGGGCACTACGGCATCGCTATCATTATTAATGTCAACATTACTCCGCAGAAGGTTTGATATAACCATAATTGAACATTATTCAAGTCATATACAATTAGTGGTTACGAGGGCATACATGGCTGGTGCCACCACTATATATCTTAATACCCGGAGTGGTGGCTGGCACTAAACTCGTTATGGGATATTAGACCTAAAAAATTTGTCGCACAACCTTCATATTACATCAAATTCCATAGTAGTACAGCTGATAGCCATTGTAATATCTATTGAGCACCAGAGGTGTGCCACAAGATATTGGTTTTATACATGTATATACTTTGTAGTTCAGCCTAGATCTTGAGACCTTTACTCCAGTTCCACACAATGGGGATACCCACTACATAGATTTAGAGACAAGGCCCAGCAACCTTATATTTTAGTGTCTTACAGATATGAGAGGACCTCGGGACGCATAGATGAATCGAAGGAATTGCCCAATTTTGGATTGCCGCCTGAACCTTGAAATGGGAGGTCATACTGAACATAAAAGAGAATCCAGCCCGCCTGCTGGAACGAGGTGATTTTTAATCTTTTTTTTTGCTTGAAGTCTTTCTTCATAACGCAGCTTCATGCAAAATCGGCCACGCGCAAAAGGAACGGGTTTCTTGAAACATGTGTGAACGACATCCGGATGTCCGAATTAACCGCAAATCATAAGAAAAGTGAAAAGTGTTTTGACGGATCCCGTAGGAATTACATGACATGGTTCATGAAACCGGCCCCCCGAAAGTCGCGAAAGGATGCCGATCTGCAATCGAGCCGCCCCTCGTTGGAAAAATGGTCCTCCCCAACTATCTACCGAACCCGCGGCTACCGCACATTTACCACTTCATCTCGTGGGGCTTATCGCCGTTTCGGAGGCTGAAGGTGGTAGCGAGGTAGCTGCCGAGGAAATCCTCCTTCTTGATGGAAGCAAGGATAGCCTGGTCGATGGCCTTCTGGTCGCTGGCGCGAGCGCTGGCAACAACCTTCTTCTGTAAAGACGAAAAAAATAGTAATTAGCGTTTGATCACTGCAAATGTGAAATATTAGACAAGATGCGTACCTCGGCCTTCTCGCCCTGCTTGAAGAAAGCCTCCTCGGTCTTCTTCTCAGCCTTCTTGTCCTTGGTGAAGTATCCGGGAGCGGAGATCTTCTCAACGGACTTGGCGTCAACACCGGAGATGTCGACACGCTTGGAGGTGGCGATAACGTAGCGGGAGTTCACGCGACGGAGAGGGACACCGTTGATCTTGAAAGGACCGGTGACAAGGAGGACACCCTGGTCGAGGGACTTGAGGAGGATGACACGCTTGCCACGGAAACGGCCAGCGAGGAGGATCAGGATGGTGCCGGGAACGAGGGTCTCGCGGACCTTGGCGGGACGCAGGGTCTTGCGAACCTGTAAACACACAAAGTAGTTAGTCTCTGATGTCAGACAAATTCCAGCGATTCCCGTGAATCCCCAAGTATCTCCATCGCCATAGCCTGATCTTCCCCGGATGATATGCGATTCGGACAAGGTCACAAGATCACAAGATTTGATGAACTTTTTTTGTGTCGTCGATTGACACCGGTGTCTGGATGGATGTCGCCCCGTAATTCACAAAGGCTCTTCCTCAGAATACCGGTGCTATCGTCGCAATCATCGGGGCAGATCGTGTGCCAGTCGTATGTCCTCCTCTTATTTGTGCCGTCCCATTTTCATAGGGTGTACTGACTTTCTTGGGCTGCGACTGATCGTCCACGGGGTACCACTTCTGGGCCTTGTCGGCGGGCACGACCCTCTGGCTCTTCCCGAACTGCTTCGTCTGGCCGTCCGACATGATGGCTGCTGGCGAAGGATGAATGGTTGTCGGGGTGGTTGTTGGAGATTTGGGTGAGGACTTGGACTGCTAAGCGGAGTCGGCTCCAGTGCGGGAATTCGTCGAGGGTTGTGTGTACGAAGCCCTATCACGTGTTTAACCGACAGCCCTAGCCAATTTTGGAAGCGGTGACTCAGCACATTGATGCCATATCTGTAAGGCTATAATGTACGGGCGACTTTAAAACCACTTACGCAGAAGCACTGCTCGAAACAAACAACTGACGTATACCGCTCGCAGCCTCTCTCTCTTTCTCTATAGTCTATCTCTCACATCCTCCACGACACTTTTTTTTATCTACCTGGAGGGTGCCAATTCTGTGAATACAGTGAATTCTATTGTTGGATCTGTTCAGAATCAAATTCCCATCATGTCGATAGCTCCGATCATCACCTTCAAAGCAGGTATCTGCGACCTGGATGTACGTGAGCTTAGCTTTCCGGACCTGACTGGGATAGTTGATCAACTCTATCCTCCGGATGTACTCATATCTACATTAGAACTTTACTGACCGTTTCAATTCAGCTCTCCAGTACTCCTGCCTCCGTCAAGCCGAAGCCTACCCCAGGCTATGTCTACCTTTACTCCGAAGATGATCTTATCCACTTCTGCTGGCGCTCGCGTAGCGCCTCACTAGATGAGCCCGAGCTTGACCTCGTGATGATTCCCTCAGACGGTAGCTTTACTCCCTACAAGCCGTCCGGCAGGGACGCTACGAATGGCCGCATCTTTGTCCTGAAGTTCTCATCCAGCTCTCAGCGATACCTGTTCTGGATGCAGTCTCAGTCCCAGCATGAGGACGGCGACCCAAGCTGGTTCAGTCCTCGTGACTTGAAGCTTGGAGAAATTGTCGATGTCCTGCTGCAAGGCGAGGATGTTGATGTAGAGCACGAGATCGCCAACCTTCCTCGTCGGCCCTCGGGCGGTGATGACGATGAGACCATGGAGGACGTGGAAGGCACCGACCATGATCGCGGCCGATACCACAGCACAGGTAGTGGCGGTGCTGGCCCCGATGCGACCGGTGGCGACGTGCGTGAGGAGGGACAAGAGTCGCGAGAGGGTGGTGCCGACGGTGGACGAGCGTAGGTACATATCTCTGAGAACCTTCAATTAGGCCGTCCACGCTAATTTGCCCTTCTTCTTCGTAGAGCAACTACCGAGGAAGATCCAGCGTCGGTTGTCCAGGACTTTTTGAAGTCCCTGGGCGGCCGCCAGAGCCAGAGCCAATCCCAATCCCAAGATCCCGAACGACCATCTACGACACTCCAAGACCTCCTTCCACCTTCAACCACGCTGCAATTTATCGATTCTGCTGATACCAATACTGCCGATCATCTCCTGAGCTTCTTGCCGCCCGCACTACTTTTACTGGCCCAGGGCAATGCCGAGGAGGCTTCGGAAGCCGACACGGACCCGGAACTTGCCCAAGGTGCTCTCCTGTCCCTCGACCTCTCCCAGAAAAAAGATATTCTACGAAAAGTGCTTCGTTCTCCTCAATTCATGCAAAGCTTGGCCAGTCTTACTGTAGCCATCCGTGATGGTGGACTTCCGACTATTAGTGAGGCTTTGCAGATCCCCGTGGCTAATGGAGGGTTTATGCGGAGAGGTGGAGTACCCCTTGGTGGCGGCGATGCGGTAGATGCGTTCCTGGATGGCGTTCGGCAACATGTTAAAGAAAATGATTCTCAGATGGATACCGATTGAATAATATTTATTTCGAGATTTTGAGGATATTTTCAAGACTTTCCAAGACTTTTTTCCAAGTCGAACTATTTTTGGAAAAAGGGACATCTGGAAACCCCACCAGGCAACACTATTTTAAGGGCTTCGTCAGCGTTTTAAAATTGTAATTCTAATGAAATACTATGTACGGAATAGTAACATACATATATGTACTAAGCAAGGCACAGAAGTAAATAATTGTGTAATATGTGTACAATACGTGTATGGATCGCCGAGGTATGTCAGCCACGACGTTGAAATGTATGGCGCATGCCGGGACTTGTCCTTTTTAGTGCAGTTGCGATCACGTCCTTTGCCCAAAATCAGTCTCAATCTGTCTCTCATTTGTGTTTTGTAATCACACTCGTTTCTTTTCTATAGTTTCTCTCCCACACGCGTCGCCACCGTCTCCGAGAAACTCCGTTCGCCCTGCGATGTCTGCGATTCCATAATATCTGATCCTGCCCGACGATGGCGCCAGATAGCCAGAACTTTGATAATGACGAAAACGCTCCGCCAAACCAGATCCCTCTCCAAGATCTCTCAAAACCGGGAGATGCGCTTAGTGAACGCGGAAGAAGCCGCGCGGGGACCGGTCTCTTTTCGCGACAATCATTGATAGGGAGGGGTTCGCGGAGAAATTATGAGAGTGTTGCGAAAGAGTCGCCTATTGATTCGGCTGGACCGAGCAGGAACCCATTCCAACCATCACAAACGAGCTATACAGAGATTTCTTCACCGCTTGATGACTTGGGTGGTTTCGCGCAAGCGATATCATCGGTTGGCCTCAGTTTCAATGAGCCACAATCAAGGGCATCACACTCGAACCCATCCCCAAACCGAGGCTTTGACGATGCTGCTTCCGATCTTGACGTTATACCCCTAGATCCTTATGATCCCCACGACCCGCACGGCTACAACCCCCCCGAAGACGAAGATGATAGGGTACGGTTGACCGATCCTCGATATTTACAACCAATGAGCGGTGCTGCCAGGGCGGAAGAGCGACATAGTACTGACAGCGCTGTTAACTCTGTGCGTTTTGGTGGTTCAAGACTGGGCGATGATCTTCCTCACCTGGAGGATGGGATGGGAAGCCGTCGTGGGAGCAGTATCCGGGATCGATCGCGCTCTTTGTCTCCATCGGGGTCCACCGGGGCCCTGCAGCGCGCCAGCTCAATGGTCAAATCCATGTCCCAGCGAGTGGTTAACTTGAGTAACGAACCGGAAGTCGTACAGCAATCGATTGAGAGGGAGGAGCTTGATAAAAATGCACGAATGGACGGACCACCGGTCTTGCCAGCGATGGTGGACTATGGACATGTCTCCAACCAAGAAACTCAAGCAGTTCGCGAAAAGCGATCATCCGGCAGATCATGGAGGGATCGGAACAATCCATTTAAAGGCAGGTCACTTGGAATCCTGGGCCCGAATAACCCTCTACGACTGTGGCTGTGTGATATCCTGGTGAATTCATTCATGGAGCCCTTCATCTTGATTGTTATTGTCATCCAGACCATCTTGTTGACTGTTGAAGATGCGCTCCCTGATCACCCCAAGTCAGCGAGATGGGGAAGCAGCAAGTTTGATTGGGTTTTCTTAGCCATTTTCATCATCTACACACTTGAGATAGGCTCTAAGATTTTGGTATCTGGACTTATTCTCAACCCTGTCGAGTACAGCACACTTAATCGCAACCTCGGCATCAGGAAAGCAATCGCGGAGAAGGGCAGGAACCTGATTACACCGCATCGACAGGGGACGATCAAGAAAGCATCGATGCTCCAGGCCGAACCCCAAGCTTCAATCCTGCGAACATTTACAGGGATAAACGGATTAGACCCCGAAGTCTACGATGATCCTCTACACAAACGTCGCATCAGGCTCGCGCATCGCGCGTTCCTTCGACACTCTTTTAACCGGCTTGATTTTGTAGCTGTGATCGCCTTTTGGATATCCTTTTTCCTTTCAATTTCGGGAGTTGAGAAATCACATCAACTGTACATCTTTCGCATGCTGAGCTGTCTCCGAATTTTGCGTCTCCTTGCCATGACCAACGGCACCTCGGTAAGTCATCTATTGCGAGAATGTGACCTTTGACATACTGACCGATCACCTCTAGGTAATTCTTCGAAGTCTTAAGCGAGCAGCTCCTCTGCTCGTCCATGTCGCATTTCTTATCGGTTTCTTCTGGCTTCTTTTCGCTATCATTGGCGTCCAGAGTTTCAAATCCAGTTTCGGGAGAACCTGTGTCTGGATTGATCCCGCAGGCCAGAGCAATTACACATTGAATGATGGCTGGGGCACATTGCAATTTTGTGGCGGGTACCTCGACAGCCAGACGGGGAAAGAAATGGCGTGGGTCGACTCCACTGGTGGTTTGACAGGGTTCAGCCCCAAAGGATATATTTGTCCTCTAGGCTCTAAATGCGTAGAAGGTGACAATCCTTATAATGGCACTATGAGCTTTGACAACATCGTGGGGTCCCTGGAGTTGGTCTTCGTGATCATGAGCTCCAATACATTTACAGACCTGCTCTACTACACCACCGACACTGACTACCTTCCAGCTGCTCTGTTTTTTGCCTGTGGGTTTGTCATTTTGAGCTTGTGGTTGGTGAATTTGCTGGTCGCGGTTATCACGCATTCATTCCAAGTGATTCGAGAAGAGAGCAAGCGCAGCGCTTTTGCCGTCCAAAAACTTGATGCTGTCGACGAAGATGAGACAATGTCTCGCAAAGTCAGTCCTCTCAAGCGTATATATGATCAAACTGAGTGGATTTGGGTCTGCATCATCGTTTTCGACCTTATTGTGCAAGCGCTCAGAAGCTCGTCTATGTCTGCCTATCGAGCCCGCATCATTGATACTACCGAGACTGTTGTCACTCTCATCCTCCTGGTGGAGATTATCTTGCGATTCGCCTCGGATTGGCGCATGTTCCATCACAAGCGTCGCAACTTGACAGACCTTTTCCTTGCAATCGTTACCTGCATCATCCAGATACCGCCTATCAGGAACTCAGGCCGTGCATACACGGTTCTCACCATGTTTCAGATCCTTCGGGTCTACCGAGTGGTACTGGCTTTCTCTGTGACCAGAAAGCTCATCGTGGTTGTATTCCGCAATACTGTCGGTCTGCTCAACTTGATATTTTTCTTATTTTTGATGACCTTTTTATCTGCTATTTTCGCAACACAGCTTTTTCGAGGCCAGATCCCACCTCAAGATCCAACTAAGACGTCGATCGTGATCACATTTTCGAATATCTACAACTCATTCCTTGGAATGTATATAATTCTTTCGAGTGAGAATTGGACCACGATTCTCTACAATGCAACCGCATATACCAACAAATTCAACACAGCCTGGATTTCGGCAGCATTCATTATTCTTTGGTTCATTGTGGCCAACTTCATCATCCTGAACATGTTCATTGCTGTCATTCAGGAAAGCTTCGATGTTTCAGAAGACGAAAAACGAATGCATCAGGTCAAGGCGTTTTTAGAACAGAAACAAGTCCATGGAGCACCCCAAGGAAACCTAGCACTCTCGAAAATCCTTCGCATGGGCCGAGATTCAGCTCGGTACAAAGATCCACTCGACCATGGCCCTGCAGCGTTGGAAATGTTGCTGAAAGACGCTGTGGTGCAAGAGTTCCTCGAAGAAGAAGAGAACAAGCAACAAGAACGGGAAAGACCGAAGGACAAACGACGAGTGAGCACAATGCCAGAAGGCGCGACTCAAGAGGCCATTCAACCAGGCTGGATCTCACTTCTATGGACGAAAGCCACCACGCTCGTTATGCGGAGGGAACCAAATCCTTTCTACTCGAAGCTGAAGTTTTCACGTGCTTATGAGGAGTTGGATCCGAGAACCATGGCAAGAGAAGTTGTTACTGCAGCAGAACAGAGAAAACGGGACCAGCGAGCCTATCTCGTGAAACACCCTAACTATAACAAATCACTGTTCCTTTTCTCACCGGATTCTCCCGTTCGGAAGATCTGCCAACGAATTGTCGGCCCAGGGCGCGGCCATCAACGAGTTGAGGGTGTGGATCCATACAAGCCAGTGTGGTTTGCGTTCTCTGCTTTCATTTATACAGCCATTGTCGCCATGGTGCTTCTCGCCTGCATTACAACACCCTTGTATCAGCGACAATATTTCCGCAGCGACCGCAACTGGTTCGTCTATACTGACTTGAGCTTTGCTGCTGTGTTTACTATTGAAGCGACGATCAAAGTGATTGCTGATGGATTCTTCTGGACACCGAACGCATTTTTCCGCAGTTCCTGGGGCTTCATCGACGGAATAGTGTTGATCACGCTGTGGATCAGTGTTGGCGGCTCCCTCAAACAAGACTGGAGTGTTTCCAGGGCCATTGGCGCCTTTAAAGCGCTGAGGGCATTGCGTCTTTTGAACGTCAGTGACAGCGCCAAGGACACATTCCACTCTGTCATCATTGTCGGGGGATGGAAGGTCATTGCTGCTGCCGCGGTTTCTATGAGTTTCCTCATACCATTCGCAATCTACGGAGTCAATCTGTTCAACGGGCAGATGGCCAGTTGTAATGACGGTAATTTCTCTGGGGACCTGACCAACTGCGTCAATGAATATGCCAGCTCGCCATACAATTGGGAAGTGCTTGCTCCACGAGTGGCTGGGAATTCTTTCTATGACTTTGATAATTTCGGCAACTCCCTTTTCATTCTATTCCAAATTGTCTCCCAAGAAGGCTGGACCGACGTACAAGAAAGGGCAATGAGTATCACTGGAAAGATGACCCAACCGCAAGATCTATGGGCGCCAGAGAACGGGTTATTCTTCGTGGTGTTCAACTTACTTGGAGCCGTGTTTGTTCTGACACTATTTGTGTCTGTGTTCATGCGAAATTACACAGAACAAACTGGTGTTGCCTTCCTGACAGCCGAGCAACGTTCCTGGTTGGAACTGCGGAAACTTCTCCGACAGATATCGCCCTCGAAACGATCGTTTGAGGACCAGAACCAGAAGTTGCGGCTGTGGTGTTATCAAATTTCAGTTAAGAAGCATGGTCGGTGGGCGTGGTTCGTGACTTGCATCCTTGTGGTTCACCTGCTATTACTTGTGCTGGAATACTACCGCGAGCCGCACTGGTGGGAACTGCTTCGAGGTAAGTCTTTTGCCTTTGATTCGAAATGTTGCGTGTTACTGATCGGTCAATCTAGCTATTATATTCTTGGCATTCATGTGTGTCTACGTTGCGAATGTCTTAATTCGACTGATTGGCCTTGGGTGGCATCGATTCAGCCGAAGCTCATGGGATTTGTTCTCTCTCATAGTCGTCCCCGGCGCTTTCATCACCTCCGTCCTTGACCTTTCATACAGTAAAAATCATGTCGTGGTGAAGCTCAACAAGCTTTTCCTCGTGTCTGTTGCTTTGTTGCTTATTCCAAGGAACAACCAGCTTGATCAGCTCTTCAAGACAGCGGCAGCCAGTTTGTCTGTGATTGGAAATCTTCTAGCTACCTGGTTCGTTCTGTTCTTGGTGTTTGGCATTGCGATGAACCAGGCGTTCGGCCTTACCAAGTTCGGTGAAAATGAGGATCACAACCAGAATTTCCGCGATGTGCCCAAATCACTGATCCTGCTGTTCCGAGCAAGTTGCGGAGAAGGGTGGAATCAATTTATGGAGGACTTCGCGACTATGACTCCGCCCTTATGCACCCATAACTCCAACTTCCTCGACGATGACTGTGGAAGTGCGCCGTGGGCCCGAACACTCTTCATTGCATGGAACCTGATTAGCATGTACATTTTCGTCTCTCTATTTGTTTCATTGATTTTCGAAAGTTTCTCCTATGTCTACCAGCGGAGTAGCGGACTGTACGCGATCAGTCGCGAAGAGATCCGCCGGTTCAAGCAGGCGTGGGCCACGTATGACCCGGATGGGACGGGCTTCATATCCACGGAGCAATTCCCTCGACTACTCGGCGAGCTCTCTGGTGTCTTTGCAATGCGAATCTACGAGGAAGAGTTCACGGTTGGAAGTATCCTGGAAAAATGCCGGATCGACCCTCAGAGGAACTCGATGGGTTCTTACGCAAGAAATTCAATGGTCTCGCTGGCTGAGCCACCACACTCAATGCGGCGAAACTCTCGTGTCTCGTTTGGTGTGGATATCGAAGAGCTCTCTCGGATCATATCGCGGATTCCAGTCCAAAGCATTCGAGAGCGGCGCAAACGATTAAACACCTTCTACGAAGAAATCCTTGTGTCAGCAGACCCCGATCGTGGCATCTCCTTCCACCAGTGCTTGATGATCCTCGCACATCACAATGTGATTAGCGATAGCAAGAGTCTGCGCCTTGAAGAATTCCTACGTCGTCGAGCACGGCTGCAGCGGGTGGATGAGGCTGTCCGTCGAAACACCGTCGTCGGTTTCTTTGATACCCTCTACTGGTCACGCGAATTCCGCCGCAAGATTGACCGCAAGAAGCACGGCCGGATGAGCGCGGTTCCAACATTCACTGTGCCGGAGATCTTTGTCGACGATCCAGTCGACGACCCCGAGGAGTACGACGAGCCAGGTTCCGGTGCGATCACACCCCAGACACAACCAGACTTTGATGGAAACTTCCCCCTATGCTCTCACCGGTCTCGCACCACCGACGAGCTGAGTCCAGCCCAACCGCACACCGCAATGCTCTACCTCGAATCAATACCAATTTGAGCGGGTCAGCATCTGGCTCCAGTACACCTACGAGGGAGTGGTCGAGTATCAGTCCCTCAATCACCCCGCGTCACATGTATGGGGATCGCACTTCGTTCGATACTGGCGAAACGCCCGAGGCGCTTTCGGTTCCCGATACCCCGCGTCCGAACAATAGTATGAATGTACAGGATGTTATGCATTCGCTAGATAACTCCGCCTGGGGTGAGAGTATCCGGCGAAGCTTCACGCAGCGACGATCAGGTGATCGCACATCTGAATAAAATGCTGTGCATATCTATGTGAAGTTTGATGTTATTACGAAGTGGATAGTAGGACGGTTTTGATTTTCATCCTTTTTTCATTCTTTAGCATTCCCTTCTAGAGGGTTTCATTTTTGTTTTCCCATCCCGGGTTTCTGGCTTGTGTATACTACTCTCTTTAGCGGAGCATTTTGCATAGCAGGGAGCATGGGGGTTCCATTTCCATAGAATACACGATTATTGACTATACATCAAAATATATCAATTAAACTATAGATGACTGCATGAATTAAGTGGGTCGAACTAGTTATTGGATGCCGAAAGAGGAAATTGGCAGATGAGACCTATATATGAACATGAATACTTAAATGTCTATGTAGATAACTACACATATCTTTAACGCTATAATCTGAAACCGGCAAAAAAAAAAGAGAACTCGAAAGTGTCAAAGGCATTGTGTATCCGTTTGCAGGGACAATTACATTCATCCGCATGCGTCGCCCGCGTTCAAGTGTCTTAACTCTCCCTGCAGCACAGTCCTTGCAGTCAACCCGTTATAGGATTAATAAACTCAACTAATCCCCAAGGAAATTCTCTAAACTCCTATAACTTCAATCCTCATCTCTCAATCTACTATGACATAGTCCTCAGCAAAAGCCTCACATTCCATTTACCAACACCAAAACCAACACCAAAACCAACACGCAACCATGAACCATATCACCTCACCATTTCTCTCTTTGAAAACATCCTTCCGCACCAGAAGCCAAAGCCCCAAATCAGGCACCGACACAAGCCCAAGTTCAACAACAACCTCACCACCCTCCTCCCCAACATCCACCCACTCACCTCATACCTCTCCACACCACCTCTTCAACCTATCCTTCCACCCCTCCAAAACCCACACATTCCGACGGCAATCCAGTGTTAGACACACCAGTAACCCCGGAAATCAATCCCGCCCGCGCCAAGTCTCAGACAACGCCAACGGCATCACCGTGCCCCCCTGCGCTGTCCTACGCGGCCGCTCATCGATGGTCCTCCGCCAACGACCATCCAAGACCGATATGGCGTTGAGCGAGGAGCGGTCGCGATGTGATGGGGATTCCATTGAGAGGCAGGGGTTGGGGCTGATGGAGCCGCGGCCGGTGGATTTGGGGGTGGGAGAGGTGAAGCCTAACTTTGTGATGGGTGGTATCTTTGAGGTTATGGAGGGGCGGGATTAGACTTGAGTCACTTGACACTTGACTACTCTTTCTCTTCGGGGTTTTTTTTTTTTGTTCTTTTCTTTTTACTCGGCTTAAGCTGCGATACTCTATTTGGTTTTAATTGCCTTGTTTCTCTTGCAGGTGTGGTATTGGATTTTTCTGCTTTCGGAAAAGAATGTGAGATAGGGAATATTGTATAGTGGTTGGATGTTGGAAATATGTCAAGATTGTACTTTTTTTTGGTTACATTTGAGTCCTTGCTGTGGATATAGCTGCCCAAATTAATACCCGATGTTTCAAGGTTGTTTTGTGCTTAAACTTGTTTGATATCGTTTATGGCCCAGGCTTGCTTGCCCTGTATTGGTCTTGTTCTGCCACCACCTCAATAAGGTAAGGTTCGCATAGGACATCTAGTCCTAGGTATAACTAGGTAGCCCTAGAATATTGTTTATTTTGGTAGCATCGTTTGCTCGGACATTTGTATTTTAAGGGTTCTGATTGATTAGCAATGCAAGCTCAGCGAGCACTACAAAAACGCGAAAAGGCCACTCGGTTTTATTTGCAGAATATATCTATCTACCCGTCGACAGGAGTATATTTATCTTAATAATGTTAAGCTCAGGCAATCCCAATGGGCAGGACGTTAGTCTGATGACGAGAGGCATAAGCTCCTCCGGGCAAACACACACGCGCCTCTCTAGCTGAAATATATAATTACGCATATATAGTTTTCGGCTCCTCCTGATAATCTATTATGATAAACAGTCCGAAGTTCTGGTATGTCAAGCCCTACGCGCTTTTATACTACTAGTGATCTGAGTACCCTCGGATGGTGAGACCATCCTGCCCCCACGGTATATATATATATCTATTTATACATATTTCACCCATATTTATTTCTGTTCTAGTCCACTCCGTATATGCACTAGCAAAGTAGCCTTATCGGGTATACAGCCGAGTAGCCTTGTATATATGTATGGCCGTGGCACTATAGGGCTTATTCACGGCGTGGGAACTGCCTACCTAGGTAGGTAATGAGGAGTGATATTGGTTGTCAAGCTTGAAGAATGACCATAGAGAACAACTAAATCAATGCCAATATAAATAGTTCCATGGCTATTTGCGCCCTATGATTGTTGCTAACTCATTTGATATAAGAGAAAAGTCGTGGTTGCGTTGTTGCACGGACTATATGTAACCTTGGAACAAGCCCTACATCCCCGGGGCTGGGTGCATCGCTTATAAATTATGACACGGTTCCAAGGTTTCGGGGCATTATTACTCAGCCTATATAAAAGCCTATTTAAACATTTTTATACACGGATTAAATCAACTAGGTGCTTTAGGTAGAAATATGAGTTAGGATATGAGTTAGGATATGAGTTAGGATATGAGTTAGGATATGAGTTAGGATATGAGTTAGGATATGAGTTAGGATATGAGTTAGGATATAAGTTAGGATATGAGTTAGGATATGAGTTAGGATATGAGTTAGGATATGAGTTAGGATATGAGTTAGGATATAAGAGAGGGTAGGAGTGAGATACGCCAGGCCACTACTCGAAGCATTTACCCATTAGACCAAAAGGTCATAACTAAGTCGATTCCATGAATTGACTTAGTTGCAGTGGTATATATATCATGGTTCTCCACACTCTGGGATCATATACTCTAGATAGCAGGTTGTCTGTCAGCTGACAATGAATTAAAAGTGTAATGGTAGTCATAGTCAACGCCGCTCTATCGAGGCATATCCGGCTATATTTTCCATAGCCCCTACCTGAAGATCCTACCCTACCATTGCCATTGTTCTCATCTATTGTCAACCATGTTTGGCCCCTATTACAGAAAGATACCACCAGGGCTAAGCCAAGTAAACCGAGGATAATTCGACGATAATTCGACGATAATTTGAAATTAAGCTTGATTTGTTGTTTGTTGCTAATCATACAGAAATCTCATCAGGATCAGGGTATTGTGAATCTAAAATATGGCAAAAGCAAACAAAGATACCAGAGATGAAAGAAATCAGGGCGCCAGTAAAGATGTCTGAAAGAGGGGATGGCTGATGCTTTATGCACTTGCGTTATTGTTACGGAACTAGCCTAGTTGTGCAACTTAGACGGGTTTTAAGAACAAGAAGGTTTCGTTGAGGAGAGGAGTTCTCCTGAGCTAACAAATGTGTACATATTCCGTCGAAGGCGGTAACGTTTGGCAGATTCCGCGCAGCATAAGCAAGCATCTTCCATAGGGCTTCGTACGAAGTACGACGGCCCCATAACAATACCCCCCCTCCCCTAGGACAATGACTGTTTGCTTCAATAGACGCCAGATTAGGAATCAATGGGAGAAGCAAACAAAATCGTGGCCTATGATTGGCCGAATAGGGCAAACGTGTTCGACGACGTCGTTGCTTTGTAGTATGTGGGCTGTAGTTGGAAGGCATAAATAGGTCCTCAATTCCCTTCTTCTTCTTCTTTTTTTTTTTTTTTTTATTCGCAGTCTCCAAACCTCCTGTCAACCATGGAGTCGTCTAACTTCAATCTTCTGTCGTACGACCCGCGTCAAGTCGAACCCTCCTCCCGGCGTATGCTCCTGCCCCTGACTCGCATTGAGCACGGAGGGAAGCAGTATGTCAAGGTCCGTCTGACTGCTGCGGGAAACGAAGCCCTTCGAATGCTGTGCTTCACTCCAGTGCAGCGGGAAGTGTGGAGCTGGCCCTCTCCCTCCGCCCTCTGTTGTAGAGGAGCTCATTGACTAGACCGTACGAGGCTTAGCACTTTTCATAGACGCAATCAACACACAATATCGAGGTTTCTAGACTCAGTTAGCACTAGCACGAAGCGTAGTAGCTAGCCTTATCAAGGGACCCATCGATCTTTCTAAACGGTGCGGTCTTCTGTAGCCACACGTCTAACGCTATTGTGTCCTTGAGTGCGTCCGCTGGCTCTGTGGTTGGTCTCGTGTAGCCTCTCCACTTAACCTTGTAGCTCGTACGAGCGTTGTTCCTCCTGCGTGTTTGTGTCTCATCTATAATTTCTTCGATCTCCCACTCTTCTTGGTCGTCGACTATGATTGCTGGTGGTTGCGGTTCGTGTGCCAGTTGGGACGGAAGGGGGTCTTGTGTCGCGAGTCGTACGAGGTTAACATGGAATACTGGGTGAATGCCGGGTGGCGTATCCAGTCGTACTGCGTGGGAACCAATAACTTCCTGAACCCTATATTTTGCGTTCTTCCAGTCGAGCTTCTTGCAGGGTCGTTCGGTCTGTATATTTTTCAGGTTTAACCAAACAGCGTCTCCGACTTGGAAGGTAGGCGCCGGTTGTCGGTGCCGGTTAGCGTTTGCTTCCATCTGTTGGTTGGCGTAGGCTATCGATGCACGTGCCCAGTCCATAGCTCCAGCTAGCTTTCGTACGATCGTTTCTGCTTTTTGGATTGGGCTTGGTTCTGGCGTGGTAATGGTGCTGTTTATACGCGGTTCCTCGATTGGTGGGTCAAATGGAGAGAGGTTATAACCGTGGGTTAGGAAGAAAGGGCTTACGCCGGTTGCTGCGGAGACTCGTCCATTTAACGCAAGTTCGGCCATTGGGAGTAGGCGTTTCCAGTCGTTCTGTTCAAATCGTACGAAGAGGCGTAGGTACACTTCTAACGTGCTATTGTGTCGTTCGGTCTGTCCATCGGTCTCGGGGTGGTAGGCCGTCGACAGCCGTCGTATAACCTTACATAGCTGGCAGATCCGTTCCCATAGGAGGCTTGTGAATTGGGTTCCTCGGTCCGAGACGATCGAGTTTGGGAATCCGTGTTGTCGTACGAGGCTGTCAATGATTGCCCATGCGGAGTCTTCGGCCGAAATTGACTTCATCGGCCTTAGGATCACTCCCTTTGTCAGCCGATCTGTGATTACCAAGATGTTCGTACGGCTGTCGCTTGGTGGTAAATCGGTGATGAAGTCGAGGGCCACGTCTCGCCATGGTTGTTCTGGCACCGGGAGCGGCTTTAGGAGGCCTCGCTTCAGCTCTCGCCATGGTTTCGCCCCGTTACATAGGTCACAGTTCCGTACGAATCTCCGGATGTCGATCGACATATTCGGCCAGAAGTACTCGCGGCTAACCACTGTATAGGTCTCCTCCCTCCCTGGGTGTCCGGTGAGTCGAGAGTCGTGTGCGGTCTGAATGATTTTCGTACGAAGGGGCTCAGAGTTAGGGACCCATAACCTTCCGCGGAAGCGAAGTTTCTGGGCTTGGTCGATTGTGCATTCGGAAGTTGAGACTTTTAGCTTTAGTTCTGGTGGGAACTTCCGTAGGCCCTGTTGTAGTGTCCGTATAGCGCCCTGGTACTCGTCATCCCCATCTCTCGCTAGCTCCCAGTCTTGTTCGTCAGGGGTTTGCTGTGCGGTCGTGGCATGGATATTCACAGTAGCCTTATCGTCTCCTATCTGCGTTAGGAGACACTTCGTACGATCTGCGATTCTTGGGTCTTCCTCGGTTGGGTTGTCTTGGTCTCGTCGTGATAGGGCGTCCGCTCGGGCGTTGTCTGTACCGGGGCGATATTGGAAGTCGAAGTTGAACCTACTTAAGAAGAGTGACCACCGCATATGCCGTTCAGTGAGCTTCCTTGGTTTGAAGAAGTATTCTAGGTTCTTATGGTCGGTGATAACGAGGAATTTCCCTTGGACTGAACGTAGTTCTGCGTCCCATGCTTCTAGGCATCGTACGACAGCGAGCAGCTCCTTATCGTAGATCTCATAGTTACACTCGGCGGGAGCGTTTTTCTTGGAGAAGTAGGCGCATGGTCGTAGCACACCCTTATCATCGTACTGTGAGAGGACTCCTCCAACCGTGTATCCTGACGAGTCGGACTCTACCACTGTCGTACGAGATGGGTCAAAGGCTGCTAGTATCGGCTCTGTTGTGAAGAGTCGTTTTAGCTCCTGGAAGCTCTTCTCGCATATAGTAGACCAGACAAAGGGGACGTTGTTTTGCGTGAGTTGGGTAAGAGGTCGTACGACTTCTGAATAGTTTGGGATGAATTGTCGGTAGAAGTTGGCAAAGCCGAGGAATCCCCTCACGCCTCGGACTGTGGTTGGTGTTTCCCAGTCGAGTATCGCTTGCACTTTTTCAGCGTCCATCTTAACCCCTTCTCCTGCTCGTACGATAAAGCCAAGGTACTTGGTTTCGGTGCATTCGAATTCGCACTTCCCAATATCCAAGTGTAGGCCAGCTTCCTGTAGCTTCTGGAGGACCTTCTTTACGTGTTTTCGATGATCTTCGATGTTCCCTTCCGAATAGATCAATACATCGTCGAGGTAGGCGGAGCAGAAATCGTCTAGGTATTCTCGTAGGGACCAGTTGATATATTTCTGGAATGAGCTCGGCGCGTTGGCCAGGCCAAAGGGGGTAACAAGCCATTCGTAAAGTCCGTACCTCGTACGAAACGCGGTTTTCCATTCTTCTCCTTCGGCAATCCGGATCTTATGGAACGCGGCTGATACGTCGAGTTTCGTGAACCATCTCGCTCGTCCGATCTGGTTCAGCGTCTCATGAATCAGGGGAAGGGGGTAGCGGTCCTTTTTTGTGAGAGCGTTTAGCGCTCGGTAGTCGACGCAGAAACGGAGCCCTCCTCCTGGCTTTCGTACGAATAGCACTGGTGCTGCTGCTGAGGATTTGCTAACCCTAATGAAGTTCTTATCCAAGAGCTCATTTAGGGTCTTTCGTAGCACTAGAAGTTCTTCGTTCGACATATTGTAGAGGGGCCCCCAGGGGACTATTGGTTCTTTACCATTTTCTCGTATAAGTTCGATTTTATGGTCGATTCCTTCCCCGCGGTGTGGTGGGAGTTTAGTCGCTTCGTCGGGGTCAAATAAAGGGAGGAATTCGTGGTACTCAGTGGGGAGTTCCACCTTTAGGTCCTTTGGTTTCTTGGTTTTCAATGCTTTCTCGATATCGGCCATAGAGACAGCAAAGATTTGGGAATCGTACGAATTATGGTCTTTTATTGCTGACTGAATCTCTCTATGCATTGAGAGTGCCGAGATCTCTGTAGTATCGGGGAGAGGAGTTTTGCCGATCCCATAGAGGCGGGTTTTCGATGATCGAAGATATAACCGGTTCCTTAAAGGTTCGAAGCAAGCGTTCTGTTGTCTCAGCCAGGGTAGGCCAAGAATCAGGTCGTATCCGATGGAATCAGGGATCATATAGAAGTAGGTCTCTTTCTCAAAGTGGTGGTCAATTGAGAGGGAGGTTCGTACGATTTGTGAAATCGTCCCCTTTCCTCCTATTCCTCTTAATGTTCGTGGTAGGATCTCGAAAGTCTCTAAGTTCCTTTCTTTCGCAAAGGCTTCACTGATAGCTCCGTACGATAGGCATCCGCTATCGACTAAGGTACGGGCCATAGCTTGTCGGTCTAGGGTCGCGGCAATGACAAACGGTGGGGAGTTCATACGCGTGGCTTCAAATTCTTCCCAAACAGAATGTTTCAATTTTGAAGTATCTAGCGACCTCCGTACACGATTTCGTACGAAGGTTATTCTTTTCCCGAGTCGTTGTCTCCATCTGCATCGACAGCGTTCACCTCTAGAGGTCGGGTGGCAGGCCGTAGTCTACAGCCCGCAATCAGGTGCCCTCTCTGTCCGCAGCGTAGGCATTCCCCCTTCATTCGGCGTTGGTCAATCTCTTCCCGGGAGACCCATTTTGCCCGTTCGTTCGTACGAGAAGGACTGCTCCTTTGGTTTGTCTTTAGGGCCGCGATCTCGGCTTCTAGGGCGGCGATCCTAGTTGCTTGAGTAGGTTCCCAGTCCATCCTGCCGGCGTCGTCTTGGGTGTTGCTGAGATTGCCACGGAAGAAGGGTCTTAACTTCTTCTTCTGGAGCGTTTCAATCTGCCGAAGGTCGTGGTCGATCCGAAGAAGGCGGTTCCGGTAGTCATCGTACGAAGCGAATTCAGCTCCGACGGTACTCTGGAGTAGATCGACGTTGATTGCGGTCCGGAGAAGGGCCATCTTCTGGGCATCGGACCAGTGTAATCCACCCGCGGTAACTAGTGTCTGGTCGAACTCAGATAGGAAGTCGTGGAGACTCCTCCTACCCTGCTTCATCGAATTTACTCGTACGAGGGCACGTTGTTCCTTGTCTGGGTCTTCAAAGTAGAGATCCATGGCTTGGTAAAATTCATTGAGAAGGAGGGGTTTCTTCTCATTCTCCATTGCTACGATCCATGCGTGGGCTTGCTGGCTCGCAATGCCTTCTAGCCTACTAAACGCGTAGTAGGTCTTCATTTCCTCGGAGTGAAAGTAGTGGGCATCCATCAAGAACTTGATTTTCAAGTTCGTACGAAAGGCTGCGTACTCCTTAGGGTCCTGTCCATTGTAGGTTCGTACATCGGGGTAAGTTGGCCGGGTCGGCCCCCTTTCTATCCTATCGTTCTCTCGTGGTGGGGGGAAGATCTCTCCCATCGCTTGTTGTGCCGGTAGTGCGTCTGGTAGGTTGTCGTGATCAAAGGTATTATGTCGTCGTGGTTGGTAAGACATCTTGTCTCTCACTCTGTACTAGTAGGAACTCCTTACTAAGCGTCGATAAAGGTGACGAACGAAACCTAATGTTACGGAACTAGCCTAGTTGTGCAACTTAGACGGGTTTTAAGAACAAGAAGGTTTCGTTGAGGAGAGGAGTTCTCCTGAGCTAACAAATGTGTACATATTCCGTCGAAGGCGGTAACGTTTGGCAGATTCCGCGCAGCATAAGCAAGCATCTTCCATAGGGCTTCGTACGAAGTACGACGGCCCCATAACAGTTATGGTCATGACTGTGTAAAAAAAAAAAAAACTAAGTCGCTAATCATCACAGATGTTGGGGGATATGAGAAATCGCAAAGAACAAAGATGTGAGGATATTGGCCGGTTGGCAGAGATTGACCGGTTGGCAGGACGGATCGCCACAAAAGCGGGATTAGGACAAAGAAGAGCCTATTAGGGCTTCGATCCCTGGCCCTTACGCTTATTCGGCCATAGTTGTCCACGGCACTTTGCTTCACCGCACAGGCACTGTACGGCCTCAGGGTCGATCTTCTGAGGAGTGTTGTTCTCCTCACCCTGGTTATAATCGAACGTTAGTTCGGTGCCAGGGAGAATATCCCGGTAAGCAAAGAAGGCGAGGTTATAGAGGTACTCATCGGCATGGTTGGTGGTGCAGACAGGGACGATCTTGCAGTTAGGATTGCAAGAGTGATTCATAAAGCGAGTCGCAGAACCGAATTTGCGACCGTCGATGACTTTCATGTTTTGTTCTTCATCATCGTCATCCTTAACATACCAATCCAAGGAGAAAAGATAGGATTGAGTATGCGAACCATCGGTCAGGTTTTCACGCTCATCGGCTTCAGCTTTAGTAATCACCTCACCGAGGTAGAGGTCGATGAATTGGCCCCGGTGAATCAAGTCGGGGGATCGAAGGCCTAGTAAAGATCATATCAGATTAGTATACATAGGTAAGAAAAGAGGGTTAAAGTGAGTGAGACAAACCGAAGCCACGGGGCCCAGTATCAAAGATTTCCAGTCTGACAACCCTCCCTTTTTGAACCACATGGTTCCAGCATCTTTTCCCACCGCAGCCACAACGGGAGTTGCATTCGTATATTATCGCCTTGCGCTTGAGGAAGCTCTTAGTTGCGACGATCAACTTATGATTGGTCTCACAGATCTCGTAAGGCACGATCCGATCCTCGGAATCTTCTTCCTTACTCAAGCAATCACATGTGAAGCGGTCGCAGCCGTCAGCAGCAGTGCATGCACATCCGATATTGAAATCAGACTCATCGGGAATCCGTTCAACGCCCTCACGGTACTGATAACTGTTGACGAACTCAAAGTTATCAGCTAGTTTAGCAAGACGCTTTGGGGAATCAACAGTCGGAATGACCGTAGGCCCGGTGATACGCTTTAGCTTCTCGTCGAGAGTGTGACGGAGCTTTGCAAGGTGGTTTGTGTTTGTAGGTGATGGCAAGTTGAGAATGGAGGTGGAGGCGAATGATAATGGCACAGCACGACGGTCAACTCGAGCCTTAGTAGTAGGATATGTGGCTCGATTGACTCTTTCCTCTTCGTCGGTTGTAGGAAAGATGTTAGCATCCAGTCCATTCACATTGGAGATGCATTGCGCAATTGCAATATCACGCTTTTGCTTTGACGTCGGCGATGGGATGACAACGCTAATCTGAGAAGGCCTTAGACTTGGCGCGGGACTAGGTGTAGATAGGTCAGGGTGTGCATGTGAGAGGCGCGGACGCTGTGCACTGTGAGCATCACTTGACGAATCGGAGACATCCTCAGATATTTCCAAGCTTTTCCTTTTCAGTGGCACCGTTGGTGACCGATAGGCCAAAGCTGCCAGAAATGGAAGCTTGCCCTGAACCAATTTCTTTGGCTAAAAGTGATATTTAGTAATCAGATAAACAGTCCACGGGTTGCTTGTGTGGGATAGGATTGCCAGATAGTCAAGTGAACAGTTGGCTGGGGGTGAAAGAAAAAAATCGAATCGAGACAAAGAAAGTGTGGGGCACAGGCCCAGGGGAAGTGTGGGCTTAAGTCTTCGAGGTGAACAGGCATAAGAACGTACCTCCTCTGAATCGTTTGGTTCAGTCTCATCCGTTAAATCAATGAACACTCGGTTTTGATTAGCCCCCGAGCCAAGGGGGACGCGTCCCGCCATCTTAAGCGCGTAGGTGTTAGGGGGTGACAGGCTTCAGGACGCGTACAAAAGCGCGTCGAATCTCAATATTACATACCTTTTAGGATAGTAGAGATGCACGGCGAGGAGATTGAAAGATGAGAAGTCTCTTGAAATACTCGAAGTATCGACGAGTCGAAGAGTCTAGCCTAAGAGGCGAGGATAGAGGGATATGAGCAAATAAATGTCCCGAGATGATAAAAAAGAAGAAACAGTATCTCCAAGACGCGCCGGTAAAACTAAAAGAGACTAGAAGAGCATGCGACGTTCGCGGCGGACGGGAGACGTGGTGAAAGATTGAGGATTGGAAGTGGTGATGAAGTGATGTTGAGGAAATGAGGACGGGAAGATCGTGGCGGGGCGCATGACAGGTGCTGACTCAGCATCTTAATTAGACTCTTACCTTAATAGGCAATGATCGCCATGGCGTTAGCCTTCATTGTGGCCTCAATTCATAGAAAAACATGCCTATCTTTATATTTCTATGATATGTACGGTTTCCACTATCGAATTAAATTAATTTTGTCTTTTTATTTCGAGTTTGCTGTGTTCTGGGCTGATAGGGGTATTCCAGTTAGTGGCCGCTGGCTGGCAATTAAAAAGGGGTTGTTGTGAAGTGCGGGAACAGCGCCCGCGACAGTTATGGGTAGTTAATCGGCTTCCAACCACTTCATAATCTACAGACGCAAAACGAGCTCTAAAACGCATAAAAAAAGCCTCACAATATAGAGCCGAGCGTCCACTATCGATTGGTATATTTATCAACCAGATCAGACATGGGGATCGACGTGTAGAAGGCTTTAAACCAGTGAGGGTAATGGCTGTTATAAAGTCTTGGCATCAATTTCGAACCATACGGGCCGTAGCGTACCTCACTTCCTCCAATCAACGCCCTACGATTTGATGACTCAGCATCGGAGCTCGCCTATTTTATAAAGAATTAATAGTATAATCATCTAGAATCCTTTATTAGATATTATAGATATATCGTATTATGTAAAAATTTGCTGGCTTTGCGTGTGGAAAAAGCAAAGTATATCGGATCACGTAGTCACCGGGGCCTCCAGGGCTCTCCTATTAACCTCTTAGTAACCACACATCTACACATTTCCTAAGTCTCGTCGCCTAAGTTCTAAGTCCCATTCCTACCTAAGAAGAGGTTCCGGCGCATCCGCCCAGCTTAGAGGCATCCGGCTCTAGGCCATCCATAAGCCTAAGCAAGGCCGCCTTTCGGTGGTGGTGAAGCCTGAGTTGGGGGCGCAGGGAACTACCTCCCGGGCACCTAACACAAACAAGTTCTTTTTATCCTCCAAGGTGATAGATAATAGTGAACTTTCTTGATACAGAATCTTTATTTGTGGCTTATACTCCATTTAATATGGTTATTTAGTAGATACTAAGAAATTTGGCTGATTTTAATTGCTCGGCGAAATTCGCCTTCCTTCCGCCAACTGGCGAATTTGATGCGGGCGCCCGGGCGCAGTCGGACCTCTAAACTGGGCAGGGTGCGGCTTTGGGCGGGGGTTACACAGCAGCATAACTGCTCTGGACCCCAGACCCTGGGCCCCGATGCCACAACATCGGGTTTAGGGCTTGGTGCTACCAGGTGTTTAGTCCCACGGGTTCATGAGTATTGTCAAGGAACTACTATATCGAAATTTATGCATAGTATTCGAGTTTTCTATAATTTCTTTTTGTAATTCTTTTTGATTCCATACATACCATACATAGACTTGCTGTCTACGGATAGGGATATGCACCCTAGAAACTGTAGACACCATGCCCGGATTTGATTTCCACCCCCTACACTGCAATATAAGGTGCTATGAGCTAGCTCTCATACCCTTAGTAGAATCTTAGGGATGAGTCTAGTGGGATTCTCAAGTATGTGTTGGTTGGCCCCACTGGCTCTAGATCCCACGTTCAATCTAACGTTAGCCAGGGTTTTGGGGCTGGACAATCCCCAAGGCTAAGGGTAAGGGTAAGATAAAGCTCAGGTTCAAAGAATTATCAGCAAGCCACACATGGATAGGTGAAGGGCTATATGAACTATATGGATTGTGCAGAAAGGGAGGAAGCTAGCCTACTTGGTTGAACAATTGAACTTATCTGGGCAGTACACATCGGTTTACGAACATGAAATCCTACAGAAGATTGCCGCAACCATTTTGTATTTGTAGGCCGGACAACATAAAGTTCATAACTGTCCAAAGAACGGTACACCACCTAGGCCATAGTGAACAGACGACAAGGGCAAAACAAAAGCTAAAGCAAAAACGCTAGCAACCAAAAATATCTTCAGTCGATTTTAATATACACCACGAAGACCAGAAATTCTAGCTAGGTCAATAGGTATTGAGATAGGCGAGCAGTACTTAGGGTCGGGATGAGAAGAGCAAATAACGGGCTAATGAAGATAAATGAACCCCTCTATGAAAAAAAATAGGAGGAAAGCAAAGATAGCGATGGACATGCAATGATAACGGGGTAAAATTGATGAATGCTCGTGCGGATGCGTCGTGAATGGATGTAACTCAAAACAAATCGCCAACTGTATGTCATGTAGACAGGGGAAAAGAGGTCTTATGAAATGCACTCTTTGGTCGAGGATTCTATTTCAAAAGGACAGGTCACAGTTTCAATGCGTCGAGGATCTTCTTCGCCATCTCTCGATACTGCCACATTCCACCTGATACCTTCTTGAACTGAATACCATGTAGGGAGAACAGAGGGACCTTCACGATTAGGATTTCGAATCGGAGGACAAGGTTCTCTCCGGTGTCGCTCTGTACACGGGTAGTGGTTTCGCCAACGACGCGTTCGCCGATCGAACCGTGATCCCGTGCAACATATTCATCTGAGCCATCCGAGTTCGTGGTAAAACTGCGATCCGGCGCAGCTTGAGCTCGACGAAGCTTGGAGGGCCCAGCGCGGCTGTCGTCTCGGCTGTCGTCGTGGTTGAGGAGGCCGCCAAAGCTGATGCGACGGCGGTGCCCGGATACTTGCCCCTGTCGCTCTGGGCTGGGAGGGGCAACATCAACTACCTTGTCGAGGTCGATGCTGGGGGCGTGGCGGCAGCTAAATCCACCCTTGATCTCGACGTACTCAACTGCGAGCTGCCTCAAGACCCGAATAATGTCAGCCCGAATAACGGGCAGAGGTTTGCTGCTGGTGGTGGAAACACTGAAAAGACCCTTGAGGAACACTGGCTTAGAGAGATCTTCTCCCTCGTTGGCGCTCTCCAATGCTGTCCCTGCGCCGGAGATGTCTGCATCGGTCTCTTCGGGCACATTGGCCTCTCGGGTAGCGTCTCGCCGGGCGCGACGGGCCTGGATACTTTCCCGCCGGGCGTGTCCCAGCGACATGGTGCGTGCCGTATGTGTGCGTCCACCAGTCTTCACGCTAGCCGGATCTTTCTGATTATTCGGAGCAACTTGATCAGAGTCACTAGTAGAGGGCGGTTGACGGTCTGGAGCGACATCCAAGGTATCTTCGTCACTTCTCCGTGTGGATCTTCGAGGTCGGTAGTCTGCCGAATTGACACTGGCCGATCTCTCCAGGAATTTGTTGGACCGCGCACTGCGTTCCGCGGTTGTTGGCGCCGCCAGCAGATCCTGCTGTGGTCGGCTGTCACTCGAAGATGTCCCACCTGGAGAAGGCTCGGCCCGTCGGGTTCTCCGTACACTGAAGCCACGGTGCATCGGAGACGCTGAATCTGCAGGAGGTTGAACACTGAGTGTGGGTGTGTTGGGGGTACTAATGTGTTCGCGATCCGCATCGCGGTTGCGATCTTTCGTCCTACGAGTGCTGAATCGTCTCAAGAGTCCAGCAGCAGTGCTTTCTTTCTTGGCGGGTGTGTCGGGATGCGAGGTTGGGACTGCGTGCGTAGATGGCGAGGAAGAATGGATTATCTTCATTCCTTCTGAGGCTTCGTCCTCGCCATGGGTGCGGGCCCGTGGGCGAGATCGCCGTCCTGTGTCCTTGTCTCCTGCCAACTGGTACTGATTGGTGTGGGCGGCTTCCGGGGCCCGCAGTTCAGGCACTTGAACCTCGCTGGGGGTTTGACGAAGACCAAGGGCACCAGGCCGTGCTTCGGACCGCTCTCGGTCAATCTTTTCTTTGACTAGATGATATGTGGACACCAACGGACTGTAGGCATTCAAAGGGTCGTTGCCTAGTTGCACCGCCTCCGCCGAAGGCGCGGAAAGGGTATCACGACTGGCTGCAGAGTTTCGTCGTTTGTAGAAATCGAACACTCCTCGTTTGCGCTCCGGGTGATTGGAAGCAGGCTGTTGTTGCTCACGGAAGTGCAGCCGGATAGCATTTTGGTAATCCTCAGACTCCAATGTTTTGGTCAACTGAGCTGTAATGTACTCTGGAGGCCCAAAGTCGAACCCAGTCATCTTTTCAACGACCTCTGGATCCAGAGGTAGCTGCAAAGGCTCACGATGGGGAAGGTGGTTCTCTGGAGGAGCGCTAAACCCCTTGTTCATCCAGGGATGGCTCATGATCTCGGCCAAGCTGGCACGCTGCTTGGGGTCAGTGACCAGCATGCGGGATATGATGTGGCGGCACTCTGCGAAGGGTCATTAGCAATGGAACCAGAAAAACTTCGTTTCGAGGTTGACTTACCAGCAGTGAGACCTGGTGGGTACTCCACGACACCTTTCTTGATTTTGGCATGGAGCTGAGGCATACTCTGATCATCGAAAGGTACCTTTCCACAAACCAAGACATAAAGGACAATTCCAAAGCTCCAAACGTCAACTTCGGGTCCCGTATAAGGTCTGGCCTGAAGCAACTCCGGAGCAGCGAAATACAAACTACCACAAAACGTCTTCAAAATGCCTCTTGGCGAGAACAAGTTGCTGAGACCAAAATCGATGATTTTGATATCACCGGTCTTGCTGATAAGGATGTTCTCAATCTTCAGATCGCGATGGACAATGCTGTTGCGGTGGCAGTAGTCCAATGCGCTGGCGATCTGTCGTGCGAACTTGCGCGCCTGCTTTTCCTTCAGTTTGCCGTGGGAGATAATATAATCCAGCATTTGGCCACCGTTGACATATTCAAACAGCATGTACCAATGGTACGATGTTCGAACGACGTCCCGCATGCCGCAGATGTACGGATGGTTCACCAAGCTGACGATGGCGGCTTCTCGAGCCGTGCGAATCTCTTTTGAGCGATCGGCTCTCTCTGTCTCCCGGCTGGTGCGATGTTCCTCAGTCGAGAGTCGTGGCACGATTTTAACGGCAACCTGCGACCGTAGTCAGTATTGTGTTAATAATTTGAGACAAGAGTTGAAACTTCATACCTGTTCCCCAGTCTCTGTATTTTTCGCTAGTTTTACTTTTCCCATGCTTCCAGCACCTATTGTTTTGCCTAAAGCCCACTGGCCCGTCGGCGTCGTGATCGTAGTCCGTCGCCGAGGCGCGGCTGCGGCTGGGGGAACACTTGTTGCGGTCGCATGCTGTGGCTGCAGTTGTGGAGCCGAGCTCGGTGTCATATCAACACTGTCTCGCTGCCGGCTTTGCGTTGAGGGGTTTCTTTGGTGCCTTCGGGCCGTTTCAGTTCGAGCGGTCGAGGGGCGTTCTTGAGATCGCTCAGATGACGCTTCCCGACGAGAAGGCATGCGCGCGACATTGGATGTCTCGAAGTCGCGCCGAGCTGCCTCCTCAAGTGCAGTATGGTTTGATGGAGGACGTCGGTCCTGGGAAGGAGTTTTCGAATGTGACAAGTTAGTTGGCGTAGGAGGTTGGGCCGTATTTGACGATCGAACCGCCACACTCCGTGTTCGATGAGGGAGATCCGATGGGGCTCGAGAAGGACGAGTTGAAGTTGACTGGCTGCGGACCACAGTCGGCGTATTAGTCGGTAGTGACATCGTGGATGGTTCCTCTTTGAGGGATTTCGAGTTAAAAGGAAGCGGGGGAGAGAGGGAAGCCGCAGCGGGCCCAAGCACAGTCGATGCGAGGACTGTCTCACGGGATGAAACAAATCCCGTGGGAAAATGAAAGATACTAAAAGGAAGATGGAGGGGTGGTAAGAGTAAGAGGGAGGTTGGGATGCGGAGATCGTCTAGGGGCGGGCCTTGAAAGCTTTCGAGTTGATACCCAAATTCTGTTTGAGGCTGGGTTTCACCTCCCCCTTTTCTTTTTAGAATTTCTTTTTAATGGGGAGTTTTGTTTCTATATGTCTTTTCAGGGACTATTTTGACATGTATATATTATATGACCACGTCACCACCTGGCTACAACCCTGGGGAAATACCAGATCACGTGGGCCAAGGAACTATAAATATCCCGAGGTCATGTCCATTTGCCCATTTGCACATGTATCTCAATATAAATCTACATTGATATATGTATTCTCCATGAGACAATCACCACTCCTTAGGTCCAAAAGTCTCTCCTTCAGCGACAGTCTTTCGAACTGCAGTATAAAGAGCATCCTATATTCCTCATTAGGACCCACTTCACTAATTGACGGGATATACTCCATATGGAGTTACGTACCGTGGTCTCAAAGACAGCTGCATTTCCCCACCACTTGGGTATCGGGACATTCGGCAAAGTAATCGCGAAGAAAATCACAATCGTGGATAGAATGAGGCCCGAGTCAAGTCCTGCGGCGGTGATATAGTTGTAGGTATGCCACCAACCCGCCCACCGGCGTCGAATCCAGTAGTTGAAGATGAGGCCAAAGATAGCCCATGAAAAGAAACTTAGTGGAGTGGCCCTGTAAAATGATCAGTACAGGTAATGAATAACAACAAGAATGTAGACTTACGGAGGCAACCAGGCCATAGCACCCAGCATCCTATTGATACTATTAGCATATTCCATCAGAGATGGTCTTCTGTGACTTACACAGGTGCATTTAGGAATCTGAGCTTAGTCCGAGGGAACAATCTTATCAAGACATAGAACGCCACCGGGAGAAGAGCGCCGAGCAGCCAGAACCATTGTATTTGCACGTACAAGCCGCCGGGTCCAAACATGCGTTGGGGGCCAATGACACCTAAATAATAGTCAGTAATAAGTTGATGTGTACTTGAGACAAAGCAACTGACCCCACACAATGCTGGATGAAAAGAAGGACCTTCCGTTCGGGCACGTGAAATGTGCTGATTGATTACTATTCCCATAGATGGTTAATATATGCCCTCTTTCCAAAGATTGTCATAACTTACGGCGTGCAAACTTCATCAATATTGCCCAGAGTCCAATTCATAACTGCAATTTGAACAATACTTGCCCATAATGTGGCAACGACTTGACACATGAAGGTGACGCGGGGTGGCACTTTCATATAATGAGCCAGCTGTGGAAGAGTCAGCAATCTGGTCCACTGACATGGAGAGAAAGTTCCTTACTTTGAGATCCGCACAGTATACTTGACTATAGATAAGGTTAGCCTTCATTCTCGAGAAAGACGATGGAAACTTACGCTTGTCCCAAGGTGATGGTGCTAAAGACTTTGAATACCATGACCCCAATTGGCTTTCCTGGAATCATGAAACCTGCCAAAAACGGCGACAAAACATTGAGCGCTTTATAAATTAGCATTGCACATATACAAAAGGGCCGAGACCGCACGTACAAAGCATAATGTTAGTGACGCCGAGAATCAGACAAGTCGGAATCTGTCGTTTGAGTCAGAGATAAGCTCCCAGCGGTCATGAAATAACATACAATAAAGACCACGGCAAGGATGATTGAGACAAAAAAGCCCCACCCTATATATTTGGTCAGATTTGATCATCAGATTCAGATAGGCATCACATACACGGAAGTTGCGAATCATACGCCAGAATGCCTGCGAGCCCTGTCGCGATCGAGAATAGGAATAGTGCTGCATACCACCAGTCAGGTGCTTCTTTGTATTTCTTCATCATGGTAAGATGAATATCGGGTTCCTGGTCCCGAGCAGCCTTGAATTGATGCCAAATCTCCTTGCGGTGGAAGAGAATGACATGTACAATAGCTGCTGTAAGGGCCGCAAACGACAGTCCATAGTTCAAGGCAAAGGTTGGAGCCAGGAACATCGGTGAGTATGCCTTGTACTTTGCGTCATCAAAAGAGAAACCAGCGCCTAGGATTCTTGTTACATTATAGGCATTCTGAGTGTTGTCAAAGGTGCTGGCTGTATTGATAGGGAGATAGTCGGAGTACCTATATTGCCGTCAGCCTTGAAATGATTCGGGGGAGATATTGCAGCATACAAAGCCCCAGAGTAAGAGATCCCGATTGTGGTGATGATCACAAAAATTATAAGCCCGATCAGAGTATTGACAATAGCGTGGATAGGTGCCAAGAGTGGATCTTGGAGATATGCAGAAACGTAGCTGGTTATCATTAGCTCTACCTTCTTTCAGCAGTTCTGCAATTGATGGGGACTATAGATCTTACGTCCAATCAAAGGTGATAGGGATGAGGGAGAGTCCTGTAAAGCCTCCAAACAACTGGTTCAAAACCACATTGTTGGGTCGGATCCCTACAGGCAAAAAGGTCAGCGCAGCCAGGAATGAAACAAGTCAACGGGACCTTACAGGTGACAAAAGCAAAAACAGATAGTCCTTGCCATAGAACTCCCGGTACCCTGCAGTTCGAAGAAATTAGCATATGTAGTTCGGATTAGAACAAGAGAGCCTTACCAATACCAAACAAAAGCCCCAATTGTCACATATAGGAAATATCGGTAGCGTGAGATGCTCCATCCATGAGTCTCTGATTCATCTGAGGCGCTCCAGTCGTGAAGAGCATAAAACAAGGAAGTGTTTGCAAACTGACCAGGCCACATCAAGGCAGCGGGCCTTGACATCGTGAGTATTGTGGAAATCTTGGCAGAGAGGGTCCAACTTACCAGACAAGGAAACGGCGGAAAATGCCTGCCAGTGACATCCCAACCACCTGACTGCTCAAAGCGAATAAAAGCTGGAATCCCCATCCAAGTTCCATATTATAGAGGGCTGAAAGTATGTGTTAGACCAAGATTTAGGGCAAGAGATATTCCTTACGCTTTGCTTTCAGTGCCAAGAGGGCATCTGTACAATAAGCATATCCGATCGACACGCTATATATTGCTTAGCATTGATATCAAAGCTTGTGATTAAACTCCACTAACTTTGCCATGATCTGAAAACAAAAGGTCAGTTTTTATAATTTCCATCAACCCTCAACAACTTACTGTAATAACCGCATGCTCTTTGATGGTGAATGGACCAGGGTTAAACGTCCATTCCGCTCCGAATGTATTGAACTTCCGAGTCGGCATTGTCTTGGCCCACAAACAACCCAACGGATAGACCAGCAACTGCACGACGATAGCAGGGAATGAGATGGCAGGACTCCTAATACAAGATGAGTAAAGCATTTCCCACTCAAAGGCTAGATCGGAATCAAAGCCCACCTCATACTCAAAAACATATTGAGTCCACTTCCGAGAGTAGTGAAAAGCATGCCCAGTATCCAGGCACGCACGGTGTTTGCTATCTCTCCACCATCTGTGTTGCGCACTGCAGCACGAACCAAATCATACTGGGAATCCTGGGCAAGAGTCTTCTCTATCTCGATAGCCTTTTCCTGATCACCTGTCTTGATTACCTCGTTAATAGCATCGATCTTCTCCTGCGGTAAATTTGGATCCCACTGGTGGGCAAGTTGGACTTTCTGTAATTCTTGAATCGTATCGGTTGCTGACTTGTCATGCTGACTTGGGTCAATACCCTCCGTGACAGGCAGATGCGGACCCATTCTGCAAATATAGGGTAACAGGTAACCCAATTAGGATTTGATCAATCAACTTAGTATTGAAGGCTCCTATACATGACAGGGGAGAGATGGGTATCCAAGACTTATATGATATACGACCTCGGGAGAAATACAGAGAAATTAGAGCAGATTATCTATCAAAGTAAAAGGCCGTACAAAAAATGAAAATTATCCTTATCTTAACTTGACTACAAGTTCAGCCCTTGATTCATTTCCCCGCGTTCTGACTTCTAACACGTTTGGACTACAACCTATGAAATATCATTATAACGACCTTCGGATATAATGGAAATCTCCATTGAGATAACAATGTACCTGCTTTAGGTATAAACGCGGAGAAAGGCCACGCGACTTTATAAGCTAAGTTAATTGATGCGATATGAACAAAAACCCACCATTCGGATCAACTAGCGATCGGTATAATGTCGGATGCGCCAGCCGACGTAGTAAATTGTGGTAGGACCTACCTATTTTAATCTAGGTTCTACTTTAGCCTATCTTCTTTTTTAGAATCTGGAGTCAGTAAATAGCTTCTTCTCCACGTCTTGTCCGATTTCCTGTTTCCGAGATTTCAAAGGAAACAATAAAATAAACGCAAAATTATCTATTTCCCAAATCGATAACTTTCTGCCTGTCATGGTATCTGTCACGTCACCCAGGGGCATCGCCATACAGCGTGCTCAAGCCGGCACAATGCGCGACAGAATTGAGCGTATCACAGAGGACCTCAAAGATATTAAGACGTTTTACCCGATCAAGATATCTCCTCGAAGAACACAAAAGTTACGCGAATTCCTTACATCTGAGCTCGAGTCACTCCACGGTCAGCCCTTTGATCTATATGATCAACAAGGGAAGGTCGATTATCTTCTCGTGAGAAACTATCTAGAAAGGCAGCTCCGCGAGTTGGAACTCGACTGTAAACAGGATGCAAAGACCGCACTGCTTCTACCATTTTCAGACAACTTGCTGCAGCTGTGCGAGGCTCGTGCTATGGTAGTGTCAATGAATTCGCAACATGCTGCCCAGAAGCTTGTTGAATCACAGTCTCAAATCGCAGCCGTGATAGACATGGTCAAGAACGACTCGACCAAGATCCGGATGGAGAAAACAATTGCGTTTAGAGCAGCGAGAAACATAGACTCATTGCACACCAACTTGAAAGAATGGTTTGAATTCTACCAAGGCTACGATCCGTCGTTTAACTGGTGGGTGTCACATCCATATGGGATTGTGGAAAAGGGCCTGAAAGATGTTTCAGCAAGTATCCGAGAGAACTTAGCTGGCATCCGCCCAGGCAATGAGGATGCGATAGTAGGCGATCCTATCGGTCGAGAGGGATTGCTTAGTGAGCTCCTGGGCGAAATGATTGCCTACACACCCGAAGAACTAATCTCGATCGGCGAGAATGAGTTCAAATGGTGTGTTGGTGAACTGAAAAAGTCATCACGCAGCATGGGATACGAGGACAACTGGAAGCAGGCCCTGGAAGAAGTCAAGAACGAATTCGTCGAGCCTGGAAAACAAATCGAATTAGTCCGAGATCTCACGATGGAAGCAATCTCCTTTGTCGAAGATCACCAACTCGTCACTGTTCCACCCGTTGCCAAGGAGAATTGGCAGATGTTTATGATGTCGCCCGAGCATCAGAAAGTCAACCCTTTCTTCCTCGGAGGCGACTGTATCATTGTCTCATATCCAACCGATCAGATGGACCATGAAGCCAAGCTGATGAGCATGCGCGGGAACAACATCCATTTCTCCCGCGCTACGGTCTTCCATGAGATGATACCGGGACATCATTTGCAGATGCACATGATTGCAAGACATAGACCCTACCGCCAATTATTTGATACTCCGTTTTGGATTGAAGGATGGGCTCTGTATTGGGAGTTCCTTTTGTGGAATGACGAACGGTTCCAAAAGACGCCACAGAATCGGATCGGCATGTTGTTTTGGCGGCTTCATCGATGCGCTCGGATTATATTCTCTATCAAGTTTCATCTTGGTCAGATGGCTCCTCAGGAATGCATTGATCTACTCGTCAATGAAGTTGGACATGAACGTGCCACTGCAGAAGGAGAAGTGAGACGTTCATTGAATGGCGATTATTCGCCGTTATATCAAGCCGGGTATATGCTGGGGGCGTTACAGATATATGCATTGCGAAAGGAGACTGTCGAGACGGGAAATCTTGGTGAGAAGGAGTTCCATGATCGATTTTTGAAGGGGAATTGTATGCCAATAGAGTTGGCGCGAGCCTTGATGCAAGATCAACCGTTATCGCGTGAGCACAAGCCGTCTTGGAAGTTCTATTCCTTATAACCCCTATTTCATCATGAACATTGGTTAAGAGCAACAAATGAAATACGACATAACTCCAATGAATCTACTACCTGGCGAAAGCACGAACTACCCATACGTTTTGTCCTACGGCTCCGGGGCCTCACCCTTGATGCCAATACGCCCTCGATTTTCTGGCAATATCTCATGACTTCCCTGAAGATCAACTATGATAATCGAATTCCTATCTTGGAACAAACAATCAAAGATTGTGGGTTCAGTGGCGACCAGACCTATAGGTGGATCTGAATCATTGAAGTGTTTAGGCCAATGATATCCTGAACCTCATACAATGCCCAGGTGGATAAAAAGATTACCTAATGATCGGAGTTTCATATTTAATTCTCATTGACGGATTCAGATACCGATGACTCTTAACTCAGGGAGGTGTTTCCAAGGTAGTTTAGACTACGGAGTACTCCGTAGTGTAGAGGCATTTGAAGGCGCACATTCTTCAAACGACGTCATAGGCCCATGCAAGCTTGCGGCTATTGTATGACCTGCATCGGATTGTGGCTGTACAGTGCATGTTCGACCCCGCAATCACAATCTAGACACTGTGATCTATGTGGCTTCTGTGATGAGTTTACTTCCTATGTTGTAGCAAGATCTTTCAAGGAGCTAACACTTGTTGAATATGTCAAATGTCTTTCTTCTATCGTTAAACCAATAGCAAAAAAAGCAAGTCTTGAATACTAAAGACAGTGTACATCTTCAATTTGCCTCGTCAAGTCAGCTAAAGCGTAGTTCCATGGAATTTACAAGGTCCAACTACCTAGGTACATATTGAGGTCTGTCCAAGCATTGGGGTAAAGGTTAATTACGTCATATTTTGGTGGGTCTAACAGTTAGTCCAAGGGTTTGTATGTACAACATTGAGGAATTCGAATATCCTAACGACTCTTTAGCTATAGAAGGATATAGAATCTCCAAGTTGGCGTCTATCAGAGCCGCAAATCATGTTTACGTGCAAATGTAAATCTAAACTTGTCCACATATTGATTGGTGATGTCAGAAGGGCTAGGACAGGTCAGAAACTGTATACTGTGGATAGAACTGGGGTTACAGCCACATGAATTTCCAAGATTTTTATGGTTTGGTTAGCCAAACTTGATGTGACTTTGTTGGAAACACTTGGAAACTGGACTATTCCGGGCTGGGTCTTTCATGACGTCATGACGTCATTGCCCCTGCGCAGTGGGGATTCAGAACTACATAAATATCCCTTCACTTCCCCAGCTCATTTCTACTTCATCAACAACTCATCTTCTACAATTCTAAACAACCTTTTCAAACAAACCACACTTTCCAACTCTCAAATTCACAATGGAGACCGCCAAGGTACGTGACCAACCTAACTATCTTACTACTTGCCTTGGATCATCAACTAACAACACCTACAGCAAGCCGTTAACTACGTCGCTGAGACCATCCAGGGCACTGGTGCCGAGGCTTCTAAGGAGGCCAACAAGAACGTCGCCAAGAGCAGCGATGCCAACGTCTCTACCCGCGCCAGCGCTGCCAAGGACGCACTCGTCGACAAGAAGGACGAGGTTTCCCACAACACCAAGGCTGATGTCCACAAGGGTAAGCTGAAACCATTGAACAAACCCTATTCAAGAGGACAGTGCTAACAATACCACAGAGGCTGCCAAGAACTAAAGTGACCAATCTCTACGATACATTTTTGTACACCATCTAGGCGGAAATCCTTTTGATGATTTGACGATGTAAATAGCGAACAATACCACACACAATTCACAACGTTTACAAACAGATCTTTACTTGTAATCTTAGGATATTAAATATATAAAGCACCATTACACATGTCCCGTTTAGACCTCGGGAATCATGGTGTTGAGATTGGTGTCTAAGGGTTCCGACTTTATGTAAGCTTAATCGGCACTCTTGGATCTGGGCAACCTTCCAAGGGTAGAAAGTACGGTTATTCGGAACGTGCTTTTTAAAAAGAGGTAGTACTATATCCGGACCGGACACTAAAGGCTATAAAGACAATAAAAATTTCTCGACTCGGACCCGACCTACCGGTCTATACCATCGACGTAAACCCGCCAAGTAACGGGTATGGGCGAGGTCTACCCGAGGTCTACCCTTACTGTATGTTGTACTCAAACTCTTCTCAGTGCCAACATAATGTTGTTTGTTGTTGGTTCAGTGCGACCACACTGAATGCATGAATCAAAATCGGGACTCCTAGATTCTTACCAGTATTGCGAAAAGAACACTTATGCCTGTAAGCAGCATTAAACATGCACCGACAAACCTTGATTTGGGGTGTGAAGTACCGCGATCCTTGCTCACCCCGCCCAGCTGCTCCCGTCAGAAGAGAAGGAAACAAGACAGCCCGGCCTAATGACCATCTGCCAAGGCGAAGAGGTTTATTATTCCCAGTCCTAGGATATTCTAAATTGTCATATGACTGAATATATAAACGGCATGAAAACCACCCACTCCTTTTTCGATCTAATTTAAACTTCTCAATAAGAAACATATCTATCAAGACTCAGAGTAGGTCTTCCGGCTCTATTACTACACCGTTTTAACTAAAGATCTTATGTATAGCTATTTCTCATACATCCCGTCATGTGTTATAACATGATAACGTACACCTGCGGTCACACCATCAAGTCACAGTCGACCACCTGTCCGTGTGAACACAGGGACCCGGATATGACCTCGAGCTTCAAGTGCAAAACATCATGCACGGGGTCTTGAAACTGGTCACCACACTTGACCGTGCGGGAGCCTCGTGCGCCCGCCACTGGACCCTGAATTTTTGAGGGGACAAATGGGGATTTGTTCGAAGATAGCGTTACATATATTATCAAAGATTTTAGCGGGGATATTTATGTCCGTTGCTGGTACGGAGTGATATAGTTTTTTTAATCCATCATGGGGCTTTAAATGGGGGAGGAATCGACTAGTGAATGACTATTACATTGACCTTAGAGACTAGCGAATCGCACACTATACGGTTAAATTACCATGGCCATTTCTAAATTTAACCTGGAACTAGGAGAAACCCGGCCCTCAGAGGTCACTAGCGCTATCTCGCCAACAAACGCCCTGGAGGCATTGAGAATTTTCATACACGGAGTAACTCCGATCGCTATCCTCTGACGTAATTTCGAGGGTAGGATGGTGGCATTCATGTGTTCTTCTCCAAGCAGGGGGGTCCTTCTTGCAGATTGAATATCAAAGGCATGAGATAATTTCTAAATAAGAAATATAGATCCATGGATATGGAGGTGTTCATTAGATAAGGCATCGATGGTGGCCTTAAGGCAAGACAAACCTCTCAACCTTCCAGTCCTGAATACCCAAAGAACATCACGGTACCTACATGAGTTCCATGTCTCGTGTTAATGCGACCTTGGATCCGACAATCGCAATGTTCCAGACTATTTCTACTTCGGGCTATTGATTGGTGTACCACTTAACACATGTTGGTGGACTGCCAATGATACAACAATAGATGGATCAGGAAAGGGTTGAAACGTGTCGGAGCGCCACCAGGAACGCCAGTTTACATTGATGCAACGAAATCTGATCTCCAGCGCCGTGGGAACTGCATCAATTGTACTCCGTTTGAGGGCTTCAACTGAGGAAAAGTGGCCCGTTGTGGGCTTACTCTTCACAACGGCTCTGATCAGCGACGCTAAAATCGCCCAGAGACCAATAATCCAATGATCCAATTCTAATAATAACCAGGCCAGACCAACAAAGTCCACCTTTTTTTTTCTTTCATATTATCTTTTTGTCTCACCTCTCTTTTTCGAATTTCCCATCTCAAACTTCCCCTCGTTCTAATCTATTCCCTCTCATGCTGGGCTCTTGATTTCCTCCGGCCCCTCGTTCATGCCGGATCGCCACTCGTTTCTGCTTTTGACGTAATGGACATACAACACTTGAGCTTGCATGCCCGCACAGATGGGGCGGATACTTTCCTCGAGCTTATTGCGAATCCATTTCGTTCTGCAGTAAGTTTCTTCCGAGCGAACAGAGAGAACACTATGTTGACAAGCTACAGTTTACAGTTACTGCTATTTGGGCCTCGCTAGGTACCTCGATCGGCGTCACCGTCCTCCTCGCCCTCCTCTTCTCCCTTATTCGACCCCGTCACTCGCTTGTCTATGCTCCCAAAGTCAAGCATGCAGACCTCAAACACACTCCGCCCCCGGTGGGCAAGGGCTTCTTCGCCTGGGTCAAACCGGTCATCAATACGCGGGAACCGCAGCTGATCGAGACAGTCGGCCTGGACGCCGCAATCTTTCTCCGCTTTACGAAAATGTGCCGCAACATCTTCATCTGTCTCAGCATAATCGGCTGCCTCGTCATGATACCGGTCAATGTCACACAGAGCAAGAATCCAACCGACTCATCGGCATCTTCCGCCTTCAACATGATGACACCCCTCAACATCACCAATCCCACGGCTATTTGGAGTCAGGTCGTATGCGCCTGGGCTTTTGATCTCATTGTCGTTTTCTTCTTATGGAGGAATTATCGCGTTATACGGAATCTGCGGAGGCAATATTTCCAAAGCTCGGAATACCAGCGCAGTCTGCATGCCCGAACCTTGATGATCACCGACATCCCACCCAATGGTCGTACCGACGAAGGTATCCTTCGGTTAACCGACAAGGTCAATCCCACTGCAGCCCTCCCACGAGCTGCGATTGGCCGTAACGTCAGGGATTTGCCCCGGATTATCAAAGAACACGAAGAGGTTGTCCGACAACTCGAGTCCGTTTTGGCCAAGTACCTTAAGAATCCGGACCGATTGCCCGCGAGAAGACCTACTCTACGCCCCCTCGCAAACAACGCAACCAACTTGCTAGCGGGAAAGTGGACGCGATCGATTATCTATCCGTCCGGATTCGCGTTTTGGAAGAGGAAATCAAGCATGGACGGGCGTCGATTGATCGCCGAAACGCGATGCCCTACGGCTTTGCCAGTTGGGACAATATCGAGCACGCTCATGCTGTGGCATGGAACGCTCGCCGCAAGCACCCCGAGGGCACCACTATTAATCTTGCGCCGCGGCCCAGCGATATCATCTGGGAAAACCTACCACTTACAAAATCCGCACGCAAGTGGAAGCGACTGGTCAATTTTGTCTGGGTGACATGCTTGACACTTGTGTGGATTGTTCCTAACGGTCTGATTGCCATTTTCTTGTCCAACCTGTCAAATCTCGGTCTGGTGTGGCCAGCGTTCCAGACCTCGCTGTCAGCGAATCCGAACGTTTGGGCTGCTGTTCAGGGTATTGCGTCGCCTGCACTGACTTCGCTCGTGTATTTGGCGCTTCCGGTCATCTTCCGTCGACTTTCTATTAAAGGTGGCAGCAAGACTAAAACATCTCGAGAGCGTCATGTGTTGGGACATCTGTATGCGTTCTTCGTTTTCAACAATCTGATCGTCTTTTCGCTTTTCTCGGCTGCTTGGTACTTCGTGTCGTTCGTGATTGACAAAACCAACAACCACGAAGACGCTTGGCAAGCCATTTTGGAAAGCCGGATGTATGCCAAGTTGGTTAGCGCTTTATGCACTGTGTCACCGTTTTGGGTGACGTATCTTTTGCAGCGTAATCTCGGCGCTGCGATTGATCTTGTGCAGCTTGTTACCATGGTTTGGGTCTGGTTCGCAAAGACCTTCCTCTCGCCGACACCTCGACAGGCAATCGAGTGGACTGCACCGCCACCATTCGACTACGCCAGTTATTACAACTACTTCCTCTTCTATGCCACCGTGGCTTTCTGTTTCGCTACCTTGCAGCCAATTGTACTGCCAGTGACGGCATTGTATTTTGGTGTGGATGCCATGTTGAAGAAGTATCTGTTGATGTACGTGTTTATAACTAAGAACGAGTCTGGTGGTGCATTTTGGCGAGTTTTATTCAATCGCCTGATCTTCGCTACTATTCTTGCCAACGTGATCATCGCCCTCGTTGCCAAGTCGAGCGGCACATGGACCATGGTGTTCTGCGTGGTCCCCCTGCCTTTCTTGATGCTTGGGTTCAAGGTCTACTGCATGAAGACCTTTGACTCCGACTGCGAGTTCTACAATCGCGCAAACTTAAGCGATGCCGAGGCCTTGGGTGTGAACAAATCCGACAAGAAGGCCTCAGACCGTCTGAACTCCAAGTTCGGACACCCCGCCCTATACAAACCACTTTTGACACCTATGGTGCATGCCAAGGCAGCCGCAGCATTAAAGGACATCTACCAGGGTCGTCTGGACCAGGGAGACACGGGCGGCGAGTACTCCGACATCGCAATGAACCCGATGCTCGCATCCCAGCCCGGAAAGTCCGCCGAACCTTCACCATTCGAGGTCGTCCCAGAGCACCACCTAGACTTCTCGTATTACAAGGACCGAGCAGACTTCCGCGACGAGTTCGGAGGCGGCATCTACGGCCGACCCGAGGACCTGATGACAGAGCGCTCGCACACACCCCGCAGTACTCTGAGAGGCGAGTGGTCTCCCGGCTCATCTCGTGCCTCATCACCTGCACCCTCTCTGCCAGCAATGCCGCTAAATATGCACAATGGTTACGAGCACCCCGACCCGACAGGACTGGTCCACCCGGCCTTCCGTGTGCCGCTATCGCGCGGCGACAGTGGCAACTCGGTCGACGAGGCTGAATCCAGACTCCTTAGCCATGCACAGACTCCCGGGCAGGCGGATATCACAAATCCGCTCGATCGCTGGCGCACCGGTGGCTATGGTCCTGTCGGCCAGGACGACGAGCCCGCGTACGCCCCCTACGACGCTTACCGTTCACATCGGTAAGCTGTGATTTGTTCATATTAGGCCTCCTGGGCCGTTTGCATTTGTAAAGCATTTTTTTGTATTCTTTGGCGAACAACATTTGGGGGGTTCTCAGCGTCATTTCTAAACACGAAGGTCACGATCAAAACTTTTGTCTTAAGGGCATATCTTGGAAATCACCATGTACACATGATGTGGACAATCTAGATGTCATAATATCAAAATATCATTCCAATTTCTCTATTAGTCCAGCTCTTCAACATCCTTAGAAGGTTCCTCTAGTCCCAGCATCTCGAACCCATTGCACGCAGATAGTGCTATTCAACCAATGGAATTTATAGACCCTTATCTTCAACTCTATAGACTGAATTTCAAATTACAACATCCTCTCAACTCACATTAGACTTGATGAAATGCGCAACTGCAGCAAGTTCCCTCTTCCCACTCGGAACCACATGTCCACCGGAATGCCATACAACAATCCGTTTCTTCCCATCCTCCAAACAACTTTCCACCAACCTCATCGACGCACTCTCATCAACAACAGTATCCATACTCCCCAAAAAATGCATAACCGGCGTCCGAACACCAGGGTCATAAAAAGCACGATAAGCCAAATCCGAAGCCCCGTACCCCGAAATACTAACCACGAACTTGAGCGGCGGGTGTTCAAGGCTATCAAAGCAAGCAGGATATGACATCCCACCCTCCTGTTCCAATCGAGCAAACACATCTTTCCGATTTCCTTCCAGAAGTGAGGCAACCATAGCGGCCATAGCGGCACCCTGACTAAACCCAATGATCCCATCGAACGGCCCGGAGTCTTTGAGAATAGACGCAATTGACTCTAAGCTGGTTTCTAGTCCCGGGTATAGACCGTCGACGGATTCGGTGTCGAACCAGCTCCATGATCCATGGCGATTGCGTAGTTCGGTACTACTGCCATTGGAGGGATCTAGTGCGAAGGGAGCTGTTGGGTAGACAAGTTCAATACCGTCGGGGAGAGGGATGGCTCGGTGGATTTGTTTTTCTAGGGCTTGGAGTTTTGCTCGGAAGAGTTCGCCCGATTGGCGGGATCCTGGGGTGGTTAGATTTAATATAGTGACTGTGCGGTTTGGGTGTTAATTACCGTGGATCATTAAGATTTTCATGGTTTGACTGGATCTATAAGGGCTGGATGGAGAGGAATTTTACTGAATGCACTTGGGTGGGGGCATAGAGGACTATATAGTAATAGCTGTCAAGCACTGCCTACCTACTATAGCCCACTAGTGATAGTGGTCATTTTGTATGCATCAGCGTAAAAAGGCTAGTACTTTTGGGGTTTTAACCGATTTATTAGTTCGATTTTCCATCCGAAGTGTGACATATTATCCTCTACCATGATAGTTCCATATTGGGTGACGAGCGAAGCTAAGAAGGCCCCCCAGCCCTATAAGGGTGCGGCTCCGATTCAATGTTTCCCTAGCATTGTGACCTGGGAAAGCTCATATACTTATGTGGGTACACTTGAGACTCGCGAATAAGACATTGCTCTGTTATCTGGCCGGTCAATCCAAATAGAGTTGATTTATTCTCTGAAAAAAAGAGTAGATGTTGTTCAGAATTGAAGCCGAGGATGTGGGCAGACACCTGATATACCAGGCCGCAGATTTCACGTGAGTATCCAGGGTCCGACCAATCAGATCAAAGTACCTTAATCATGGAGCCCAAGCTGAGGCAGTACAATTCGATTCTCTACATTTAATTTCCTAACCGAGGATCTATAAAATGTCCAACTGACCCCGAAAAATGAAACCGTGAAAAAAGAGCTGTCAGCAGTGGTGGACCGAGTCGCAACGCGCCAAAGCACTGACACAGCTCCAACCCACCAGCAACCGTACCCTCCCGAGGCACACCAGCACACCAAATCCACCCCAAAATGGCGTGGTACTCCATCCTTCCGCCAGAGCTTACCCACCTAGAGAGCTGGGTAGCTCGTATCTTTGTGAGTTTCCACCTTTCTCTCCGAACGTAGCCCTTAACCCCTGTGTTATGACGCAGCCGCTAATCTACCCCGGATTCCGCAGTTCTTCCTCGGTCTCATCACCATTGGACCCTGGGCTTTCCTTGTACTCCTCGACGCAACAATCTGGATATACCGACTGATTCTTTGGGAGGTGCCCTATATTGGTGGACGGGCACGTGGTCGACAGCGCCCTCGCGCGCCCAGCTTGAATGAACGTCCCTGTGGGCAGCGGAGGGCCTTTGGACTGCGCGGCGTGGAGACGGATACCGGTGATAGCGAGGGGGTGATCGTGATGACTCTTTCGGTCCGGAAAGGGAGACTCGGAAGGAGAATGTGAGCCCTGTTCAAATATTGAATCCACATTTGAGTGGAGATGGGAGCTTGAAACAAAGGAGCTCGGGGCAGATATGATGATCGGATTCCCTTGAGATATGATGATATTTATGATTTTGTGTTATTGTTTTGTCTCTCTGTGGTTTCTGTTTTGACTATTTGAGCAAACATGCATTTCTTTTTCTGAGGTCATTACGATACTGCAACACTGAGTCTTGCATGTGAGAGGATTTAAGTATATCACAAGACTTATATTGTACAATACTTACAGATTATAATTTATCATACAAAGTCCTACGTAGTATCTAATCTAATACCCCAACGGTCTTATCTTGAACCCCGGTCATCTCGGTCTCGTGAGTCAATCAGAAAAGATGAACGGACAGATCGGCCAGTCAAAGTGGAGATAAGCTCCAAGAGTCTCCAAGATAAATTCCCTTTCTAGGTGCGGAGTAAGTGACTGTACATAAAGCTCTCTGTTGAGTACGGGTTGTAAACTTGAGGAGCTTAGATTCACCATACGGTGAATGATTTGACCAGGATGGCAGAACTATACAAACTAGACATCGGTGCATGGCCTATATTCTCCAGACACCTGCTTTGTGCTTTTATCGTGGGCTTGTGTGCTGCAATGTGGAGGGTTCGACAATCTCGCAAGGCTAATACATACGAAAGGACAAAGCCATCTTGCTCGGACAATAAGAAATCCCCCATCACACCACTAAAGGGATTCAACTGGGAGGAGACTGAGCCGTTACAATTTCGGCCCTTCAAAGGAAAAGACAAATATAACTTGACCATGGGTGAGTTCCTCCTTAACCGATTTTATACGAAATGGGTCATAGTACAACACTCGACACATATCCAAACTAATACATCATAGCACTTGAGAATCTTGATCCATCAGATCTCATCCAGATGGACAAAACATACAAGAACCGAGTCACTCTCCGCAAATCCGTACTTGACCAGCACCACGATATAGTGGTAGCAATCAACAATGATAAGACCCCAGAGGAGGACCCTCGCATCCGGCCCGCCATTAGCGAACTATACAACTTTATGCTGGGAACATACCTACCAACCCGATATCCGAGCATGTTCCATCTAAACGCTGGAGGCTCACTCTTCCAAAATCTGGTAACAGGCGCGACCTGGGCAACAACGCTGTCACCGACAACGCCAACGATCCAAGCTCTGGAAATCCTGAGCCAGACAGTAGACGAGGATTTCTTAATCCTACTACCTGAGATTTCACCCGACAGTGAGGAACAACCGAAATACGTACTACAGGCATATGCGACCTGTTTCCCGGCTGGCTTCAACACGCGCGAGAAACTCGGGTTGCGTTTGGCAGATATCCATGGCCCCGTTCCGCGCTATCAGGAGAGGATTGGACGCAGCATGGATAAATTCTTTGCGCGTATTGAGGTTGGGAAGTTTGTGAAACGAGTTAATTGGAGCATTACTATTGACACGGGACTGTTTGCTGCTTTTGGTGGAACACATGCTGAGTCCGGGAAAAAGGAGGAGGTTATTGAGGTTGGGAAATTGAATGTTGATCAGGTATGTTGGAGGAAGTTGATTTGTTGAAATAGAGCTGATGCCACTAAAGACTGTTCTCCGATGTGAGCGTCAGACATTGCATCGGCTGCCGGTGTCCAAGGCTCTTGTCTTTATTGTCCACACTTATGTTTATCCGATTAAGCAGATTAAGGATGAGGGCTCTGGTGAGGAGTTTGCGAATGCGGTCGATGGGCTGAAGAGGGGGAATGTGCCAGAAATCCATACTTATAAGAAGGGAGATGTGTGGGGAGAAGCATTGAAGGACTTCCTAAGGGCCTAGACTTCTGCATATGTTGGGATTCTGTGAAAGATCCATAAATTATATAGTAGATATGACACGAGGATTGGATCTAAGGGTGTTTCTTTATATGTGTTGTCAAATTTTGAGTTGTATCTTTCCAGGCCTCAAGGGTCAGCAATTTAGCGCAGGCGCTCAACAGCCTTGATAAGATCGGCCGAAACACCCATGGCGGTAACCTCACCACCAGCACCGGCACCCTGGACAATCAGGGGGTTGGCACCGTAGCGCTTGGTGTAGAAGCTGATGATGTTGTCACTGCCCTTCAGACCAGCAATGGCGCTGTCCTTATCGAAGTACTGCAGACCGACCTTGACAGCCTTGGCAGCAACATCAATGCTACCAACGTAGCGAACAACCTTGCCCTGCTTCTCAGCAGTATCCTTGATGTTGGCCATCTGGGCATCGAACTCGGGAAGACGGGTCATGAACTGAGTAATGCCGTCCGCGGAGGAAGGCAGAGACTCAAGCTCAGCGGGGATCAGTGACTCAATAGGGAAAGAGTCGGGGCGGGTAACCTCCAGACCAGCAATACGGGCCAGGATGGTCAGCTTGCGTGCAACGTCCATGCCGTTCAGGTCATCACGAGGATCCGGCTCGGTGTAGCCCAGCTCCTTAGCCTGGGCGACGACGGCGCTCCACTGCGCATCGGAAGCACCCGAGGCAGGGGCGAAGGTGTTGAAGAGGAAGGAAAGAGTGCCAGAGAACACACCCTCAATGCGGGTGACCTCGTCACCGGTGGCCACAAGGTCCTTCAAGGTCGACAACACGGGAAGGCCGGCGCCGACGGTGCTCTCGTGGTACACGAGGGCCTTGCCCTCAGCTGCGGAGGCAAAGATATCCTTCCACAGGGACAGGTCATCGGAGAACCCCTTCTTATTGGGTGTCACCACTGAGATGCCCTTCTTGAGGAATGTGGGGTATTGCCGGGCGAGGCTAATGTCAGAAGTGTTATCGACCAGAATGGCTCGGCCAGGGGCTGCGGCAAGATATGTGGCAATTTCTTCGGCCTGAAGGGCGCCAGTCTTGGTCAGAGATGGTGCAGCAGAAGCTGTGGCCCAGTCAGCGGCGGGGATGGCCGGGGAATAGGCGGGAGTCGGGGCAAGGAGGGTCTGGGAGGAACGGGCAAGGACGACGAGCTGGGGCGCATTGGGGAGACGGGCAAGCTGCTGGAGGAAGGCAGTACCAACGCCTCCGACACCTAATTCATCAAATCGTTAGTACTCAATTGATTCAGACTTTCAAAGCTCAGTAGTGAGGGACACTTACCAATGACACCGAGGTAGATAGGGCTAGCCGACATGATGCTGATTGAATGATCGTTCTTGATTATTTCAATTGGTATTACTTTCTGATTCTCAGCAAAGAGTTCAATATCAGATTAAACTAAAAGAACAGTCAATTGAGTCACGACGCGATCTATTCACCTGAGTAGTGGGGGCGCGGGGCTGCCCCCGAACATCGGCCTTAGTCATCAAGAGCCGGCAGAAAAACGACATTGAAGATTTAGCGGTGTAGATTGGCGATCGGGCTTATCGATAAGCCGGGGGCGTAGGGCATACCTAGAACTTCCGTGGAACTTGCATCTTTCTTCTTGACATTACACATTAACATCATTATGCCTGCTGATCAGGATTCCCTCTACGGGCAACCCCGTTCAAAAAAGAACAAAACTGAACAAACAACCACCTCAAGCCTTGCCTTCACCTCCCAACTCTCTTCACTCATCGCTCAAGATGCGACCTCCGGTTCGTCGCGTGGGCGCCATCGTCCCTCGAAGAATCCAAAGTCAGATATCTTTTCAAAGCACAACAAAGGCACTCAGAAGCGCGCAGCTGCCGATCTCGCAGATGACAATAGGGCCGTCAAGCAAGTCCACAGGAGCACCCAGGACATTGGCTCCGTCGACTCCAACACACTCAGCCGGTCTCGACGCCGCATGCAGGAAAAAGCGCGCCTTTACGATGATATGAAGAAGGGACTGCACCTTGCTGGCGACAGTGATGATGATGACATGCCAATTGATCCATCCGACCCGGACGCCTACCTAGCCCGACTACGACGCAAGGAGAAAGATGTACTGGTTGATTTTGATCTCAAGCACGCAAACGAGGAGGCATTCAAGCAAGATGAATCCGATGACGACAATGCGTCCATCATTTCCTACGAAGACGAATTTGGCCGTTCGCGCCGTGGCACTCGCGCCGAAGCCGCGGAAGCTTCGCGCGCCAAAGATGATGAAGCAGGTGGCGCAGCTGCCCAGGAACGCTGGCGCCCTGCTCGTCCTGACAATTTGATTTACGGAGAGGCCGTTCAGACTGAAGCGTTTAATCCCGATGGCAACATTGCGTCACACATGTCCCACCTTGCTGCTCGTCGTGACCGCTCGCCCACCCCACCAGAGAAAAAGCATTACGATGCCGAAGAAGAGGTTCGCAACCGTGGAACTGGATTCTATAGCTTTTCCACCGACGAGGAGGAGCGCAAGAAGCAGATGGAAGAACTCCAAGTTCTGCGAGAGGAGACTTTATTCAAGCGGAAAAGCGCCGAAGAACAGATGGCTGAGCGCAAAGCTCATCTAGAATGGCGACGCAAAGAGATCCAGAGACTTGGTGAAGAACAGGCGGAGAGATGGCTGCAGGAGGACCTTGAAGCTGAACGCAACCCACCCAAGCCAGAAGCAACGCCTCTACCTAAACCACAGCCCACAAAATGGTTGTATGATCCGTCAGACCCGCCGTTTGACCCAACTACATGCCCGCTATGGCGACGATACATGGTCATGGTCTATCCTGAACCAGACGATATTGCTGACTCTGCAACGGACAAGGGCAAGGGCAAGGAGACTCCCTAGGTTTCTTTCATGGTGTTTCGTGGTGGCCAAGTGATGCCTCCTCACTTTTATATCGCATTTGCCCGCGCTTTGATTGACAATATGCGTTCTGCGTTTTGCATTTTGTTTGTGTGATACCCCTCATTAATTAGCCTGCAAATGGATTTGATTGAATCTACTTTCTGTGTTTGTATATTCTAACGGGTCTGAGGATCTGAGAAGGTAGGGTGTTTTACCTTGATATGTCAAGCTCATTGTATACCATCGCCAGCTGCTTTGATAGCAAATAACTTATAGCCCGCGGTACGAAAAACAGATTGGTTCTCAAGCAGTTGACTCGTTTGATGCTGGGCGAAGAGACGGAGCGCTTAGGCTCGAGAAAAATATACTAGATATGTAGTTTGAGGGTCAATCGTGCTGGGATTCAAAAGTGCTAACACGCTGGCGAGGACAATCATTATAGACATACGCAGCATAGGCCAAAGAGGGCCCAAAGTAAAAACCAGACCTACTAGACCGAAATCCACCGCTTTTGAAATCTTGAATCATCGCAGCCATATCAACATAACTCATAACTCATCATGTCAGAACAGAGATTCCAATTATAAACTTGCGTCCCACCCCAGTCCCCAGCATAACTTAATCGCCCAGTTCATCCATAATATCCAGGAACACCCTAGCATCTAAAAGGCCAATCAGTTAATACCACTCGAGAATGGAAGTTTCAGGTCTAACTTACCAGAAGAGCTTGTGAACTCCAGGACATGGTGTCCCTGTGAGGTCTGTGGGGGTGTATAATCATCCATAGACATAAATATCACGGGCTTGATATCACGCACAATCACCGTTCGGGAATCATATGACCTAAGCCAACTGCGTTTCCCGAGGTTGTGGGTGACGAAAGCAGTCCAGACGGGTGTGCTGTGTTTGTTATTAGAATTTAATATGTAAATCGTAAAATGCTGGACATACTGGTTCATCTCGCCTCGGTAGACCGATGCCTGGAGTCTTACGGCTCCAGTCACCGAGTCTTTGTATACGCGCAGGGCATGCACGTACTGATCGTCGGTGATTTTACTAGAATATATCAGCATCTGCACTAGTTCCCTTGGTATATATCACTCACCCGCCATAAACTTCATCTTCATGGTCCAGCTCGTGGTCTAAGATATCTCCGATGGCGTGGCCTGCATCCTGGGAGCGCAAGGCAAGGAATGTGTTATGGAATAACACCAGATCTGCGTAAAATATGTAAGCGTTGTCACTTTAGCAAAGGCAAACTCTGGATGGCTATTGCTGACCTTCCAATGTGGTGAATTTCAATTGCGTCCATAGAACAAGCTCTGTCCCGCGCTTCCGCCGTCTGCACAGTCGGAGACAAGAGCCATCTCGCAACACTTCGAGTAAATTAAGCGGTAAGCAGTAGTAGTCACTAGGCCCTGTGCGGTGGGGTACCCTGCAAAGGATGCGGACGCGGTGGTCTGGTCTCCTTAGGTAGAAGGACACGCGCATGTCCGACTCGTCGTTCAGGGATCTATGCTGTGTTAGAAGCATGTTCGAAAGAAAGAAATATTCTCGACTTACAATTGGAGGAGCTCTTCGAAGCCCTCCTCTTTAATCCATTGTTTAACGCCTGGCTGTGGTTCCCCGCGGCAGTATGACCTATTGCCAATTATATTAGCAACCGAAAATCAAATCGGGCTATCTATAACCCACCTTTCTCTCACAGAGGGTAGAGGAGTGCTGGTGCCACTAGACCCGAATGTTTCCTTGGCCCAGTGTTCTTTGATAACATCAGGGGCACTCGAGCGGCTAGTAGTAGAAGTATGCGGCGAGGTAGGGATATCCGGTACAGACGGCGGGAAATCCGAAGAAGTGCCGGAAGAAGGCGACATCGGTGGAGACAGATGCGGCGGTCGAGTGCGCTCGTATGACCTCCGCCGCCGTGCATTCCGGTCACTCGCCGCGTTGTTTCTTACCGGGTGGTCTCTCACTGGGTAGTCCCTCACCGGGTGTTCCCTCGGTGGGTAGTCCCTCGCCGGGCGTTCCCTAGCCGGACGGTCCCTGACCGGGGTGGTGGGACGGGGACGGGGACGGGGTCGGGAACTCGAGCGGTTGTCGATAGGCGAGTCATTTGGGCGGATAGTCATACCCTCAAAGCGAGCCGCAAACCGGCTATCTTGTATAGAGAGTAGAATCTTGAATCCATTGACGAGGCCCGCCAGGAGCGGGGAAGTATATTGGCCACTAATAAAGACCGTGGATAAGTATACACATTCGCTTGTTCTACAGGTTATTGTGGAGCACCTACTCTCTTACCAAGTCGTTGAACTCTTTAAAGGCCATCTTATACTTGGTTAGACGGGTGTGTAGGGTATATTTCGATTGATCCCAAAAGAACCGGCCCATATTTAGCCATGTTCGCTTGTACCTGGCTGGACTAGCATCTGGGCCATCGAGCTCTCTGAAAATATCGCCGATGTCCTCGATTGTATAGGTGTAACTGGCTTGCACCACGTTCAGATCGGGCTTGATCATATTTAAGCAACGGCGATTTCGTGGATCATCGGCTAGATGTTCTAAGCTGGATAATAATGCGCTGATTGCGTATAACTCGGACGTGAGCGATGTGATCTCGCCCACATGTTCTGGGAGAGGAGCTCGAAATTCATAGAAGCCAACCGCCACGTCGTCGGCGCTCTGACGAGATGCGCGCAGAGCCTGAGCCATGAGTCCACGGATTTAGGCCATAAGGGGGGGGGGATTTTCTTTGGGAGGGGGAAGTATGGTGGGGAGGGGCAGGAAAAATTAGGAAGTAAAAAGCCAATAGGCTTACGTGCAGAGAATTAAGATTATTTAACAAATATAAGAGAGAAAAAAAGGGAAAAAAAGGAAAGAAAGAAAGAAAAAAAGAGCGAAAAATGCCCTATGAGGCTCTTGACAGGGTTCTCCCTTGCATCCAAGACCTGACGTGGCCACGCGCGAATGGCGGGGCTTGGTGGAGTCCTCCGACATAGTCCGTTCAGCCTTTGAAATAATTAAACTTGGAGGGAATATATGAATGTTGTAGAGAGGCCCTGGAGATATATACATCTAAGGTTATATAAGCCTTGACTCAGATTCCATGGTTCACAGGGTCTTCCCCAGCCCTAAATGTGGGGATCTCATCAGTTTCATCCCTCAGACCAATCATAACAATAATACCAAGCCGTTTGGGATGCACAGATATACTAAGTGAATAAACTCTTGGTTCCTGGATTTGGTCCCTTCTATAACCGTGAAAACTGTATATAACATCAACTTGGAGGAAATCATCCAGAGGGACTATAAAGTCGAGGATTAACGAGTATGAAAAGCAAATACGTAGATTACTAATTTACCTTGAGTTCAAGCTTCTAAATACGGACCTTTCGGTCCTTTTATACTCCACAACCCAAAGTCTAGTGTTGCTGACCAGATAGTTACATGATCACCTGAGGGTGTGCACTATGATAGAATATGTCTCGCCATCAATTCTCTATTATTGGACCTTTCCATATCAAGAATAGTAGAGATCAGATCGAGTCAGCTGCGGATGAAATATAGTGGCCACGAATCTCTTCTACCCGGGTTGCATTGCATTCGTGTAACAATACATTATGTACTCCGTATCCCAAGCATGGATAGAAAATGCGGGACAATTAGTCAACTAGTACGCTATCCATATGCAAAGCTTGACTTTAGAACGGGCTAGAACATCAATCTTAACATGACTCGCGTAAATGAGCTAAATGAGCTAAATGAGCTTATTAGGGCTGGTTGGGGCCAAGACTGTCACTATGGAAACCACGCTATACAACGAGGTCGAGCCTCGAAAAAGGAACCGGACAGGCTGCATAAATCTCCAAGATTGAAAGAAGTTCACGAGTAGTGACATACAATTTACACTAGTCTGTGGATATTGTACTTTTCTAATTGCACCGAGCTGATCAGTCATTTAACAGAGTTGATTCATATCTGATCCACTGTAAATATAAAACCATTTGATGAATAGCAAGGGTTTAGAGAGAGACTAGTTTGACACAGCACAAGATCCAACAAATCCACCACATATACCGTTCAACGCGCGTGAAGGTAAAGCCCCATACCGTGAAACCCTTCCACTCTCACGGGAAGGCTGTTCGACTTGGGAAATTTCAGGCTGTGTCAGTTCAGACGCCGCGCACAATCGTATCGGGGAGACTTAGATCATAGTCGGAGTAGCCACATTAATACAGCAAGGCCTTCAAACACCGCCATGAAACCAGGATGTATTGCATGCCTGTTCAAGGCCACCTGTGTCAGTTTCCGGAAGTAGGTTAGGTCCATACATCTAATAAGACCAGACACTGGAGCTGTCCATTGCTGATGCATATAGGTTGTCGCAACCGTGATGGTGTTGTTTGATGCGCTAGGGCATGCTGCAATGAAGTCATGCATCAAGAAGATGCCGGCGTATCACTGCTATGAGACAAACACGGAGGTATCGGGTTTGACGTATCATGCTCACTTGGATCAAGTGCTTCTATAAAGCAACTGTTAGAGCCTGTGCATTTACCAGTGCGCTTTGACGCGACGATCACCATATGCTGATTCACCCTCGTAAGTCCGGCGTTGTGGTGAAGCCGTATCGTATTGTCGCCCTGCTGTCTTGGTCTCATTGTGAGTCCCAATTGTGACTGCCCCGTATAATCATCGTACTGCGTATCATCGCATCGTTTTATTTCGTATCATCGTATCGTTTTATGTCGTATATCGCATCGTTTGATGTCGTATATCGCATCGTACCAACGCCCGTGTTGCAAAAGTGTGACCCGCGCGCGCGCTCACTCGCACTAGCCCTAGTCTCAGCCCCCTGAAAAAGGCTCGCCAGTGTCCAAGATTTTGCATCCCCAGAGCGAGGACTCGAGGGTTTAGGGTCGTGGTTTTCACGAAACCCAAGCTCCGGATAGCTGCAGGTTCCTAGTACATCGTGGTTTTCGACAACGCCTGGTGAATCGACTTCGGTGAGTTTTCTACTGATTGGCTTGCGCTTTGATCTGGATTTGTAACTTTCGATGAGAAGTCCGTGGTTCGCGGACTCTTGATGAAATGAAGCAACCTTGGAAGATCCTTGAAGCAAACTCAAGGTTAAGCTTCGACCCTCGACCCCGGATTATTGGGGCGGTGAATGACGCAAGCGGTGAGCCCCCGATTTGCGGGGCAAAAAAGCTCGGAAGCTGCGAGCTCTCCGAAGCTTCCCCGAGGCTTGGCAACCGACAATCAGCTAAAGTGAGGTCAATCTGAAGATGGGACGGTTGATTCCTCGCACAACAGATCGAAGCTCAACATTGAATAATCCCCAGGAGCAAGTGAGCGTGTTAACGTTTTATTACTGCTTACAACATCTAAAAACTACTTGGAACATGGTTAAAGGTTGAGATTTCCCATTGATAACTTAATACCCTAAGAGCAAAGAGGAACAGTTCAGAAGCAAGTAAACCCCACCCGTCCTCCAAACCCAGAAACCGTGCACGAAACCATCCGAAAAAAAAAGCAGGAGAACCATTAGAGAAACACAAACGCCCAGAGGTAAAAGACGAAGTGAAGCTAGAGGGCAATTTAGGAGGATTCCTCCTCTTCCTCCTCCTCAGCCTTGGCGAGGTAGGCGGCCTTCTCCTCTTCGTAGCGCTTCTTGTCAGCGGCAGCCTTGGCATCGTATGGCTTGCGGTCGGTCTCGCTCAGAGCCTTCCACTTGTCACCGAGCTGCTTGCCAACCTGGCCTGTAGGGGTGTTAGATAATGTACAACGAAGCTGGGTAATCAATTCACTGACCGAAGCTGATACCGGGGTTCTCCTCGCGAACCTTGTCGCGGTTGTCGTTGGCGAAGAACATGTAAGCGGACAGACCACGCTTGGGGGCGTTGGGGTCTAGGAAGGATATTAGTACAAGCTGGTAACAAGCAGTTTACTTGTCGACTTACCCTTCTTGCGGCGCTGGACGCGCTTCTCGGGGGCCTTGCGGGTGGACTTGGTGGTGGCTTCCTTAGGCATGATGACTGTTGGATGTTAGAGGCGATTTCTGGGAATTTTTGCCACAATCAATGTATTGTGCGAGAAAAGAAAGGTGTAATCGGGTCAAGTCAAGGTTTGTATGCGCAATTGACATAGGATTCAAAGAAATCGGGGTGATAGTGAGGGAGGGTAGACGCGAGTGTTTGCTGGACGCGTTGCGCGCAACCCGCAACCACTTGCGACCGAGGGAAAACAGAGCTTCGAGATGATAGGGATAGGATCAACTCACAGTAATTCGACGTTGACGAATTAAAATATGTGGAAAAAAAAGTAACTGTGAGCTTTCAAGTCAGTTAGGTGGACAAAAACATAGATTTGAGATGCGCGCGACCGCAAGGTGCAAATGGGGGAAAAAAAGACAGGCAATGAGGTGAAAATAAAGGATTCCAAGGACCAAAAGAACTGAAAAAAAAAGGGGAATGTGGTGGTGGTTGAAATGTACATCAGAAGTGTTGATTTATAGAGCTCGGGGGTTGATATGCAGTACCTTTTTTGTATGGGAGCAAGTTTGTATGGGGAGAATGGTAGTGTAGGAAGATAGTAAGAGAAGAGAAGAGTAGAGGGGGAGAGCCGTAGTAGTAGCAAAGAGAGGGGGGCCACAGGGAATGGCAACCGTATCTAAGAAACGTATGGTACTCGTAATTTACATTGTCCACATACTATTTTCGATCGATGCCTTGAAATATACGTCTTACTTCTTCAATTGATCTTGAAAAATTCAATTTAGACCGTTTGCTATTGATATTTTCATCCATATTCGTGCTTTTTTTCAAAGCTAAACCTTTATGATGGAATGAATTAGAGAATTTAATACGTTATGAAACGAGACCATTCCGGCACCTGGGACTCTTGTGGATTGAGCTCCGTCATATTAATAAACCGCGCAAACGTACAGGTACATAGTACCCGGTAACACCATACTAAAAGTATCTGCACGGAAAGTACCTCGTACCTCCGTTACCATGGTGTTTGCCATCAAATTTGACATGGACGGTATCCATGGATGTACAATAGGGGAATTTACATAGTATTGGCGACCTATTGGAAAATGCGACAGGCAACGATACCGCTTTAACTTATGGTTGTAACATTAAGGCTACGATGTATTGTAAAATTCCGAGAGCAAAAAGCCCTCTAAAGAGATATGCAGGAGATAGAAATAACAAAATCAAGCATTTCATAACGTATTCAGTTTGGGAAGGCATTCTTTGTCCATACACTTGATGTGATGGACTTGCTTATATAGGGCATAGCGTCCAAATGGCTTTGGTCGCCAGTCCCAGGGTCATGCGTAGGTACATATTAACATGTACGGGGTACCTTTGTGTAGAAAAAAAACATTGAATACAGGTCCCAATTCACTATCATTGGTAGCATTATTCCCTCTATAAAAAATTGTGAATTTAGAAAAGGTCTACTTAAGCTCTCGGTGTTAAAACCATTGACATTACTATCTAGTCAAGAAGTTCTGTGTAATAGTGCAAACCCTAATTCGGCCACAAAGCGTGTATATAACAGTAGTATTGGACTATCATCTTCAGGCAAGGGCGGATGGTTGCTCAATCATAAGCGTGGCGTACCCTTTTAGCGTAACCCCAATTGGAAACACGGCTGAGCAGGTACCTAAGAACTTAGGGAAGTACTGACACTGAGTCTGTCGATAAAGGTCATACGTCTACACTGTAGACTAAGACGCATATCAATATAGGAGTGATGTATCGCTGTTTTTCTTAGCTCTAGGATTACCCACGCCCAGTGGAACGGCATGGGGATGGAACACCGTAGAATAGGTAGATGATCTTACACTCCTTCCTTACAGAGCTGGATCACACCATCATCACAAGCTAAATCTAGCATATCGTCTCCAATGAATAGACCGTAGCAGGGATATTCTATCTAATCTGCTCCCCCTTGAAGTCGCTCAGATTGCTCATTTAATCTTGCAGATATGGCGTATGGACTTGGTAGGCTAACACGTACAGTTGACAGATTGACAGATCAAGAGCAAAAGTCCATACACCATACGGAGTAGAGATTGTCGAATCCATAAAAAAACGCATAGACCATGTTCCGTTCCCTCAGCAAAGTCCTTTTTTTTACACATACCGTTGATACTGCAGTACTGCAGTACTGCAGTGTGGCAGTGTATGGTTAATCCACCTGTAACTTAATGTACTCCATACAGTTCCACGACTTCCGACAGAAAATCATATTCGTGTGGAAAATAATTTTATACGTCTCTAAGTAGAAAGGGAGCTATGCATTTATCCGAGCATAGAGCCCTTACTTCTACGCGATCTATATTGTACACCGCTGTGTACAGCCGTCTTTATTGCAGTCAACACGCCCCAGTGTAATTCTCATCCAGTCCACATCATTCAGTTTAAATTACCATCTTTTTTTCGCCCCTTAGCAATAGAAAAATCGAATGTTTCGGAGACTTGGGTATTATCGTACAGTGTGCTCCTACAAGAGAGATTGTAAAAAAATACTGGAACGCGTCCACAAAAGAAAAACATCAGTCATCACTTTCATCCAGCACCAACGCGCGCAACATGTCGTCATCGGCCCAATTTAATCCACTACCAACAACTACCGCACTTGCGATAGACTTCATGGTCTCCCATTGAGCTTTGCGCGCCTTTAAATCCGTTTCAAAACTGTCCAGTTCTGATAACAGCTCGGGGTTTTCAAGCTTCTCTCTCCATGACGAATCTTCTTTCGTGACCTCTAGTAACTGGCGCACCAGTTCCTGGTTCTCGCGATTGATCTGTAGATTCTTTATCTCCAGGGATGAGAGCTGTCTCATCACCAAGTCATGCGCTGATGCAAGATTTTCATGTGCTAGTGCAAGCACATCGCGACGATTCACCAGACAAAGAAGGGCTCTATGTATGCCTCTATCAGACTTGGTCTAGCGTAAGGCCTTTCGTGGTACTTACCTCTCAGCAGGGGTGGCAGCCTTCAGGTGAACAGCTTTGAGAATAGGCTCTGTCATGAGGATGGTGCGAACAGCCTTCCTCCTGACCGTGTAAGTAGATCGTGCCTCTAGGAGCTCACGTTCCGCGATTGCGAGCTGTTCTTCAGGATCTGCGCCCGAACATGATTCCAGTTCTAATAGGATAAAAGTGATTAGAACCAAGGCAGATTAAAAAAAAGCAAATATTAAAAATAAAGCATTGCGAAGCTTCTATCAGACGTACCTTGTTCGAGAAACGCCTTTTCTAGCTGTTGTTCCTGGACCTGGTTGTAGAGTTGTAGCACCAAGGCCTCTTTATCTGACAGAGTCACGACATCGCGAGAGTCATCTGCAGAGTAATCTAGGAGTGTCACCTCACCAGATTGCAGGTGAGGCAGTGACTGGCCATGTTTTTCAGCCATGGACGTAGATCCCGTGAACGCGGGCGCATCTGGTGATATGAAGATAAGACCGGAGGCGGTGGGCGAGCTTCCCCGGCCACACGAGGTTGCGGAGCAACCTTCAGCGTCCTGAGCCTGACTGGGGGCTTTAGGACACTCATTCTTTTCTTTCTTTCCTTACTTGTCTCTTCTTCTTTGGGAAATATTTCTCACTTTTCTCTCGTACTGAGCATCTAAGCTCGCCTGGTGTGGAGGTGATGTCGTTGCACATCTACATTGCTCACACTGGGGAGCATTTCCTGGCTGATCCAGTGGCATTTGCCTCGTATGTCCCCACTATCTCCATTTGATGGTGTCTACTACCTGTGTATCTATGCTTGGATGGACCTATCTGAACCCCAGCTGATAAATTGTCTCTAGTCCCGATGCTTTGAAGTCATGGATCGTTCACAATACATCTATCCCACCTGCTCGGCAAATATTGATGACCGCCCGGGGAAAGAATGTGAAGACCCAGACTCTTGCTACCGAGGTGTGACATGAGAAGTATCGATTATGGCCTGGAAATATGCTAACTTGTGGGCAACCATCGCAGAACGAGATCTTTGTATATGACCGACAATACGTCAGTGAACCAGGCGATGTCGAATTTCCGAAACTATCTCCTCCTGAACCATTCCAACCTGGTAGCCCCCCAGCTACACTCAAAGACCAGAACGACCTTCAGGCATGGCGAAACCTCTACATGGCACGTCGCAACTGGGCACTGGACTTGTCCAGTCGCTGTGGGTCGATTGATAAGAATGTCCGAGAACATAACGAGCGAACCGATGTAATAAATCGTGCGGTGGGCGTGGCTCTGGAGAATCTCAAGTCTCACGTGGGTAACCTAGAGCATCGGTTCCAAGAAGCGCAGTCGTGGGCAAATAGCATCTTAGAGGAGCAGCGGGCTGCTTTAGATGGCTGGCAACGAGCTCTTTCCACACTGGACAACATCCCGGCACGTAAAGATTTCCCTCTTCTTGGACGCCCGTCCACGCCCAAAATGGACAAGGATCGACCAACGGGAACGCTGCGTGACTTTGTCGACGTAAGCGAGGTTCAACGGGCTGGATCAGAGGCAACGACTGTCTCGCCGGCCTTTGCTGGTAGCGTTCATGACATCGAGAAGACAATCAGCGACATCGCCTTGGACACTCAACAACTGGTGGACGAGGCCCTTGCCTCAAATTTCGACGGGGTGGATGGGCTGCTGGAAGAAGTCGAGACTATTGCGAAGAAGATCGGGTCTGATTATGAGCATGTTCTCAGTCTGCCGAACAACCAGAAAACATTGGCCAATATCTCAAGACTTGCGTTCAGCCATACACAGGACCTTCTTCCATCGCTGGCGGAGACCAGCGTCGAGCTTCAAGTTGCGCTGGAGCAAGCTGTGCAGCGACGGGGGGCCGTGGAGAAAACGGCCATTGATCATATGCGCACGATTTCCTCCCTTGAGTCTAGACTTGCCGACGCCCATGCACGAATGGTCAATCTGGACGTGGGGAGTAATGCCTTTGAAGTCATCTACTCTGTCTTCCAAATGCCAATGGTATATGGGTCGATTCTTATCGAATCCGTGCGGCGGCGAGAATGGAGTGATAAGATCAAGACCGACTCCCTGACGCTAGCCGAGGAGATGGCGATTTTGAGAGATGAGGAACAACGCCGCAGAAAAAAGTGGCTAAAAAATATGGGAGACTTTATGACTGTGACTGATTCCACCCCACCAGGAATCGAAGTCAACCTTCAAGGTCAGGATGACGAATGGCCTGAAGTAGCTCGGAAAGAAATCGAGTATTACATCGACGATTTAAAGACCACACATTCCTTGACCAACCTAGCGGAAGAGCTCACCCAGCAACTCAAGGAGCTGGATGCACCCACTCGGCAGCAAAGACGGCGGGCGAAAGCGTTCAAACAAGGAAGCGTATTTGACTTGAGCCGGAGCTCTATCTTACGCGCCGATGACTCCGTCCGTAGCTTACAAGAAGAAAAGACAAAGCTAGAAGAAAGGCTCAAGGGATCAGATAGTCGTGTCCGGAAACTGGAAGATCTTTTGCATCGTCAAAGTCACCTCAGCCGGCCATCGAGCGCCAATTTCGGCCCAGACTTCCCCGGTTCACCTTCATCTCCACACCCTGATGCACTATCTAGACGCTCATCCGTTTCTTCGAGGCGAGTCTCAGCGACTCAGTCCCCTGAAGACAAAGCACTCATTCAGCGTATTGTTACGCTTGAAGCAGAGCTGGCGGCCGAGAGAGATGTGGTCCAGCGACTCCATAAGGAAGCCCACGCCGAGCGGCAAACCCATTCCGACAAGTTCCAAGAAGCTCAGTCCACCAAAAAGGACCTCATAGGCAACCTTGAAGCGCGCCAACGTGAATTCGAAGATGAGCGCCGATATCTGGACTCGGAGCTAAAGAAGTTTAGACTGCGTACCGAGGAAATGGAAGAAGAGCTTGATCGACTTATGGATAGCAGGGAGCATGGAAGACAAGATATTGACGAACGGATGCACCAGCTCGAACTCGACCTTCAAAATGCCCAGGCTAATTCTGCCGAAGACGCACAGAAAATTATTGATCTTAATACGGAGATTCAGAGTGGACAAGGGCGAGAAGAAAGCCTCCAGGCTATGATTGATGATCTCGAGCACCGACAAGCGGAGTTCGAGCAAAAGCACCAGGAGAGTTATCAAGATCTCCAAGCTATCTTCATGAACCTCTCACCCGGAGGCATTGTACCTGTCGAACTTCCCGACATAATCAAAGCCATTGAGGTTCTTTCTGAAGGCCTGTCGATCCACGCGAAGAGCGCGGAATCGAATGCATCTCAAACAATGGAGGAGAAAAAGGCACTTGAAGAACAAATTGTGAAATTCGAGGCGGAGGCAGAAGAGCGGACAAAGAAGTTCGACGAATGCGAGGCCGAATTGTCGCAATTAACTGCAGAACTCTCACGCGAGCGATCAAAGTCGGAGGAACTGACCGGTGAACTGGGTAGAGAGCGATCTAAGTTCAGTTCCTTGCACTCTCAAATGACTGCCGGAGAAAGCGGCTCCGACGCGCTGCGTGAACAGATCGCCGAAGAGGAACGGAAACAGGCAGAGCTGTCACGGCAACTGGCTGAAGCCGAGAGTCAAGCTCGAGATTTGAAAGATCAGGCCGCGGAATGGGAGAGAAAGGCAGGGGCCACTTCGCAGACCGAGGAGCAGGCTGTGGCGCGGTTCGAAGCTCGGGGTAACAAGTCCCTTGAGCTTTCAACCCAACTCTTTGGACAGGTTGAGAAGCTGGGTCGGATGCTCGAACAATTGGGTTTCACCATCATTCAGCAAGACGGCCAGCTCCTTGTCCAGCGTGCTTCGAAGCTCAGTGCTTCGCTGGGCCTGGGTGAAAGCCTCGCCCAGTCAGGTATTGTATCCCTAAAGCCGGATACAGCGCTTCTGGACTGGATGAAAGCTGAAAGCCTGGAGGATGAAGAGACCAAATTCTCGGCTTTCATGCAAAGTCTAGCTCAGTTTGACGTGTCCTTATTTGGTGATGTTGTTGTCAAACGCGTCAAGGACATCGAACTCCTGGCCCGCAAATGGCAAAAGGAAGCTCGAGGCTATCGTGAAAAATACCATCGAGTTCAAAGCGAAGCTCATGACAAGATTGCCTACAGATCCTTCAAAGAAGGCGACCTTGCTCTCTTTCTCCCTACTCGGAATCAGGCCATTCGCTCTTGGGCCGCCTTCAACGTGGGCGCACCACACTATTTCCTCCGCGAGCAAGATTCACACAAACTACAAGCTCGAGACTGGCTTCTCGCCCGCATCACCAAGATCGAGGAACGGGTTGTAGATCTATCCAAATCAATGAACGGCGTCGCATCAGACCGTCGCTCCATCGGGGACGCCAGCGACGGTGCCTCTCTAGACGACGAGAATCCATTCGAGCTTTCAGATGGTCTCCGTTGGTATCTCCTCGATGCCGTAGAAGAGAAGCCCGGTGCGCCTGCTACACCGGGCATAGCGAAGAGCACTGTTGCATCGGCGCACGTCGATGCCAAGGGTAGTATCCGCCTCAAACGTGGTACGGACGAGGGCGCCATTGCCAAAACCCTATCCAGGAGTCTTGATAGCCGTCGCGAGAGCGCGAATTCCAAGCGTGGCACCCCGACGCCATCGCAGCACGCTGTCGAATCAACGACTGATCTTGTGCGCCCCGCCGAAGCTGATGCTGGCTCGCAGCCTCGAGAGACTGCTCCGATCTTCGACGAGGTTCGCCGTGACCTGCTCTCCGGCCCGTGAAAAGTAGGGATTGACTTGTTTATCTTCCGTCTTTTCCGGGTCTGTTTTCATATCATTTGGTACTGGTTACTAATGGTTTTCTTTGGCTTAGGATCACCTCTCTGCATCGGCTCAACCAAACATAAGTACCAGCGCTTCTTCTCCCGCTCGGTCGACGTCTGATCGTCGACAGAATGGCCGGTCTCGCCCATGGGAGAAATTGTGGTCTCTTGACTATCGGCTCGAGGGTGGCGCATCATAGACTAGTTTCTTTGCTTTTTTTTTTTTTTACAAGCTCTGGCGTACTAGGGCGTTGCATTGTTCATTTCATCTTTTTTGGTTTGTCTCCTCAGTGCTTGCAGCGCGGATTACGCGCCATTCGGGGATCGATACATGTCCCATTTGCTTTTGACAGTGATTTAGTCCAGATACCCAACAATGCAATCTACACTTGAATATATCGATCTACTTGATGTAGTGTAGGGCATAATGTGCGGGTCGAGCTTCATGAAACAGACGTCAAAACACTATCAGGTAGAGAGCAATTTACATGGCGATAAGCCGAGGTTGAGTGAAATCTAAGAGAGATGTGATCATGATCATGAAACAATAAATCACTAGTCTAATCCTTCGCCTTTCATGCCGCCCATGTCGTCCCAGAATTGACTGAAATCCACGTTTTCTGCTTCAAACATCTGCTTCGCTTGCAGCATCGCAGACCGTTGCCGTTCCGCAGTGAACCCACCAGGCTGCGAGCTCTCCCATTGAATTAGCTCGACCCAACGGAGGAAGAGATCCTCCTTACCCATCTCAGCCAACTTCTCCTTGAAGGCGAGAATTTGGTCGCGCTGAACGGATTGTACTTCGCCAGCGGAAGTGTTGTCATCCCCGACACGCCAGATCAGCCAACCATCCGCATCGGTGTTAACCAGCACGGCAGTGCGGAATTCACCCATCTGTACACCATCGCCTCTGCGAGTACGATCAACAAGAGCATGAGCGCGAACCATAGCCGCATAGTCTAAATTCCAATCCTCGTCCACGAGCAAGTAACCGGTCTTGCCGATTCGCTCCGGAGTTACAGCGGCGACGATCTTATCGCGACGCGCCTCGTCTTCGCGGATCCACTTATTGCGCTCGAGATCCTTGCTCCAACTGCGGTTACTGCGGCGGACGATGATCTCTGCCTCGCGGAAACCGACGGCACGACGCCAGCGCACGGGCCCTCGGATGAAATTAACAGGCCATGACCAGAGGAGCGTCACGAGAAAGTAGTCGAGGCATATCGTTCCAGTCCGGCGCAGGATGATCTCTATTGATTGTGTCCACGGGGTTGCTGCCGTGTCCACAGTCATGGAACTTTGGAGCCCGATTAGTGTTGCCACGAGTCCTGGATATGTACTGATTCCCATGTACACCCGTAGGCCAATCACAGCAGCTACTACCAGGTTGACGATGAGGGGTACGGTGAAGGTTTGCCGCTTCAGTTCCTCTGCGGTTGTGTCGATGTGGACTAGGTATACTTCGTCGGGGGAGAGTGGTTCAACGAAGGGGTGCAATATTTCTGGGACTTTGGTGAATGGTGGGATCGGACCTGAGGATGCGGAGCTAGGTGTTGAGGCTCCGGATGACGTTGGCGTCTTGCCGCGACCTGAGCGCCGTGATGATTTTGCCATACCGGGTGGTTTGTAGATTTTTATTCCACTGAAGTGTTGGATATGATCCGAGTCGAAGCTTTTCCAAGGGTTTAGAATGCGAGTCTGTTGCTTTTATTGAAGCTTTCGAGGACAGAGCGAGTGTAGGTGTCACATGTCAAGATAAGGTAAGGATCATTTGAGCATCTCAAGGTTGTAAATGCTTTCCTGATAATGTCTTAAGAGCAAGTAGGAGTAGTAAAAGACAAGTCAAGAAGATAAATTGTGGTTGAAGGAGTCGACGTAATGCGGAAGGAATTCAGACGGGCTAACCACATTGGGGAATGAGGAGCGTAGTATTTACCTCCGTCCTTTCTTCACGTCGCAGAACCGCGTTCCCCTTTCTTCGCTACCTTTCCTACATGTGAACCCTCTGCAGGTTGCAAGGGGTATTTCGGTCATGTCATTCGATAAAAACAATCGAGCGTCGCGAGATAGACAGCCGTCACCTTTCCGACGCGCCTCGAAATTCGACCATTACGATATACCCGCAAAGCTCCCATCACCCCCTCAAGACGATGGTCCGCACCCACGACACGCTATTCGTCCAAGGTCTCTAGCTGATGCGTACCGAGACGCATCAAGACACGCAATGATCACCACATACGACGAAGAATCCCACTTTGTGACATCACCAAGCCCGCGATCGAAGCGGCAGCCGATCAACGCATTCTCGCCAATATCCCAGACTTCTCCTCCTCCCAAAGAACTCGAAGATGCATATAGGCGAATTGACGAAGATGACGCTCTAGCTGATCTCGTGCGCGACTATGACTGGGAGCCGCAGTTCACCACACGCTCTGGAAGCCGAAGTCGCCTCCCGTCCTCCCGAGCAAAGGACACAAATAACGGCAGAGCATCTGCTAATGGACGACCCTTCTCCGACGCAGGTTTTGGCGATGATCTTGGCGACCATCGGGCCCGCAAGAGCAGGGATTATACTAAAGATGAAGAGCGCCTAAAGCGCGTCACGGGCCAACGCTCGCCGGTCTTCAGCAGGGCTCAGGCCGGACGGGATGCCTTGACGGCAGATAATTTGAGAAGACGAATGGAAGACAAGACCGAGGCGGATTATCGTGCGCCAGAGGCTGACAGGAACGGTGTTCCTTCGCCGAATATACCCACTGGTTGGGGTCATCGGGCAGGTCACCGGCAAGAATGGGAGAGAAAACCCAGCCAGCGCAGTATCTCTGAAGAAGAAGAGGAGGAAAAAGCGCGTCGACGCTGGTCGCCAGCTATCACGGAAGAAGCCCAAGCCCCTAGGGCTATGCGTACCTCTCCTCGTTCTCCGGCGCGGAGCACACTTTCTGCTAGAAGCGCTCTTGAAGAACGCACTGCCAATCCTTATATGCAAATGACGCATGAGGACTTTGGGGAAACGCGTTCTGGTTCCAAGCTGACCTCGCCTCCAACTAGTGGCGGCGAGCCAATCCCCAATTCCCCTATCACAGTGTTCAAAAACTCGTCATTCGCGAGACCCAGCCCCAGCAAGCGCGACTCCAGGGATCTACTACGCAAACTTTCCAGGACTGAAAATCCCAAAATTGATCAGGTCCAAACCCCCGAGCCACTCAAACTTTTCGAAAACAAAATCTACGACAAAACCCCTCGGGTAACTGGCGCGTGGATTGATACTCCTATGACCCAGCGGGTGGGTGACAAGGTTGAGCTTCCCGAAGATCTGACAAAAGACCTCCTTCCTCCACGCACAACAAATGAGTCCAAGGATATTGCACCCCCTACGAAACCCACGGATGTCAAATCGAAAGCCGAGGAACCGAAACCTGCACAGACTACCGAGAAAGAGCTTCTTCCTGAACCACACCCTGGGAAGCAGTCAAGGCCCCCGTTGCAGCGACCTCATCTACCTAAAAGTGCCTTGGAGACGGTCATTGAGGATGCCAGTTCCGGCAAAGACCTTGAGTTCGGAGATGATACCATCGAGTCCCTTCAAGCATTTATGGATGCCCCAGGTGAACCCAAAATCGAGGAAGATGACGAGGTTTATGAAAAGGCCGTCCTCGCCCAGCTCCAAAATGCTAGTTCAAAAGGAAATGACGTGGTCAACTTGGACTCATTGAACGTCAAGCTCAACTCTCTAACGAGACATATCGAAGAAGTGAAGAAAGGGCTTGACGACCTGGAAGGTCATGTCAAGCAAGACACCGCAATTGTATCGCAGGTAAGCTCTCTAAAGAAGAAGAGCCCAAAGGCATCACACTTGCACACAGCCGAATCCTGCAAAGGCTGTGACACGCACTCTGGTGGACGAGTATACGCCGCGATACCTCTTCCTCGGCTGTGGACGCGGAGCCCGCGATCTCAACGTCTTCGGCCCACCAAACTCGGCTGGTTCATCATCATCTCACTTTCGTGGTATATCATCGAATGTCTGATGTGGGACCAGTATAGTCATCCCGAGATATCCGAAAGCTGCGAAGGCTACTGCCTGCAGCCCGATGCGCCTCTATACCCCTGGGTAACCATCACAATGTTGTGGCGCTGGTCACATCTGTCTACAATTTTCACGCCCATTTTCGCTATCTGTGTTGCTTTCTCTCGTCTCGTGGCGCAGTTGATGGGTCTTTCGGATGGCTACGTGGATGATACGCCAGAGCTTGGAAATTTCATTGGCGAAATCCGCATCAACGGAACGCCCGTTGCGTTCCCTTGGCTGTCAACTCCTACACCTGAACATATTGTGACTCAAACACAGCAGGCCCACTATACACAGCAGCCTGTGCAACCAGTGCAGCCTGTCTGGTCCGCCCGGAATCCTCCCCCGCAGATGTGGGACAATAAACAGCCGTCAGGGGAGGATGTAATGGACAATGATGAATATCTTTAGTTCCCAGGGATCTTCAAATTCCCACATTTGCTTTCTCTGCTTTGAGCTAGTATCTAATGCAATCCCGGGCAGCAATTCCTTGCTACAGAGATTGTTTCTCCAAGAAAGTAATTGAGCATTTAAAGTCTTCTATATACATAGCCATATAAACGCCCAATGAGTATTAAGTACACGTATGGCTAGGCCCCGCCGGGCTACTAGTACATCACGTACACCGTTCGTTCATCGTGAGAATCATTAAAAATATAAATAGGGTATGAAAATGCGAAATAAGGAGAGAAAAGCTTAAGTAACTCACAACCGCGCTGTCGCACGCCACTGCTTCTGCAATTCGATCTCTCCCTCCCGCTTCCAAGCAGACATTCTCTCCATGAGGGCCTCGACCTCCTCATCACTTGTCTCACATGCCTTTTCAATCGGGATCTCCTTTGTCAACTGCAACTTGAAGCCCAACCAGGTGAGATTTCCCGTCGACAGGACCCGACCAGCAACAGCATCCCGACAGAACCCAGCAAAGCTCTCGAAGAAACGATGGCTAGACGGCCTGTCCATCATAAGTATACCGTGACAGTGCGGCATACCCTCGAACATTTCCGCAACGAGGGGCACACCGGCCTGGTAGACGCGGCGCGCTAGAATGAGGCCTTCATCTGTGAGACCTTCCTCGCCAGTCGAGATCCAGATAGGCGGCGCGTTCTTCCACAGAGAAACCGGGGCAGCGAGCGGAGATACCAATGGGTGGCTCAGCATGCTGGCGTTACAGTAGACGTCCGCGCGAGGCGGAGATGTGGGCCAGATATCGTCAGGCCTGAAAGGGAGCGGGGTGAATGGAGTCCTAACATCTGGGTCGTTGGAGGGCGTAGCTGGTGCCTCGAGGTAATCGAGGTGTGCATTGCCGCTGGTAGATGGCATGGAGCGCGTTACGTCGCACCATGGGGAGATGGTTGCGACGCCTGCGGGTAGTTCGATTGGCACATCTTTGCCGTGGAAGCGGATTGTGTGGGATGCGCGGCCGAGGGTAAGGAGTGTTTGAAGGAGGACTAGTGAGAGGTTTCCGCCGGCGGAATCGCCTGCGAATACGATCTTGTTTGCTGGTATGGGTTTGTGGAGGGAGCCTGGAGGCGGGTGGAGGAGGGAGAGGTATGCTGTTAAGGCGTCGACTAGTGCGGCTGGGAAGGGGTTTTGCGGAGCGAGGCGATATCGGACGGAGAAGACGGGGGCGCCGGTTAAATGTGACAGGTGTGCGACGGGGACGCGGTGGCTGCAGGGATCTAGAAGGCTGTTTTTTTGGTTTGGATGCGTTAGATATGTGCATTTGTTAGAGGATTGAGTGATAACTCACAAATAGGCACCGCCGTGGAAATACAAGATCGTCATATCAGACGGCGATTCCTCGCGCAGCTTGTGGTATTTCTCCTCTTCCGTGAGATCGGGCTCTAGTGTTTTCTTTCCAACTCCAGCGCGGTAACCGGTCCATTCAGCTTCGACGGCGGTGGTCGCGGGTATATCGTATGTCTCATCGCCGGTCTTGAGATCTTCGATTGCGCGTAGTACTGCATCGCGCACGTCGATCTCGGGCTGCGGGAGGGTCACCTTGGACACCCACATGGGGCCCTTGACTCCAGGGTCGCGTATGCCTTGTTTTTGGATTTTACCGAGTGGAGCTTTTGTTGCCATGAATGAACGAATAATGGCGACGGTTAATTCGGTGCGCATATCCTGTTTCCCCTTGACGGGGGACATTTGAATGCCATGCAGGAGGATGGTCTTGAGGATCAACGGGATGCGGGCCAGCATCGCCTTCAAGAGGCCGAGAGGTTCCCTAAGCGACATGATGCGAAGGGAGAAACTTTACTCCTGTAAAATAAGGAGAATGGAGGTGAGAAGAAGAGGATCTAAAGACCTCGAAATCTTCCAGGTTCAAGATGGTAAACCGGATTTAGTACCTGAGTGGCGTCAGTGCCGAGGTCCCGACGTGGAGCATACTTACCCCACAAGCCCTAATTCGAAGTCACTTCAATGTATTCGGACCAATTATTTCCATTGATCTTATGTTGATCTGATTATCAGATAGCATTGAGTATCCGGGCTGTGTAGTGAAGTTCATAGTTGTGCTTGATATGCAATGGGTCTAAAAAATCCCGAGGATCTGAGTGCTAAATTTGGCTGGTCTCGATCAAGATTTAACCTAGACATGTAGGTTGTAAACTCAGGATTATATTCGGCTTGTGATATGTACACTTCTACTAGGAGCTAAAACGGCGTCCATCCGGGCCGCTTCTAGCTTTCTATTATAAGTTGAGCCGCATACATTTGAAGAAAAAGAAAATATAGCCCGTTTCTTAATGATGTCAGCCTAAGAATAATATTTCCCCCAAAATAATAGTATTGCAATCATATTAACGTTGATATTAAAGGAAAACCAATCAGATGTCCCAATCCGGTCTGAAAGATGACTAAGTTAATAACCTCAGGCAACCAGAATTCTTACGATCTTCAATTCTAAAGCTACCCTGGTTTGTTTCAGGTCTTTTGTTGATGTCTTCACTTTACACGCCTAAAGGCGACACTTCTGTACCTGTTCACTGTACATTTTACTGATAATCTATCTTGTGGATGCTACTTGCATCTTTCATATCCGCCCCTCCCATCGTCCTATCCTCATCCCCCCGCTGAATTCGACCCATCGCACTGGGATATGTGCTTGGTAGTAACTTGGGCAGACACGACCACATAACTTGAGACATGGAGGAGAGTACTCTTTTTGGCGAAGACCTGCCGCTTCCACCGGCCCGACTTTTCGAACGATTAGGCCAGTTACCTGGTTATACCTGGGATCAGGCGGTCGAACCGTTTCACTCAACATACAACCACTGGCATATCTCAGGATACCGTCATGCCTTAGAGCCAGATGTTTTAACTCCTCTCGCAAATTCCTCCAATCCCGCCTCCTCCGGACCGTCGAGCCTCACGCGCTTTTCCCCGCGCACGGAAATCAGGCCATCCGCCCGTGCCTTGCGAAGATTGAGCGCCAGCGAAACCAGTAGTGACATCTCATTTTCCAACCAACATAGCCTGGAAACAGAGCAAACATGGATACCGGTCATCGCGCGAATTTCCACCAACATTATCCGCCTCGAACGAGAGTTTCACATGCTCAGATCAATTGTACAATCGTCAGATCCGGATTGCAATCATACAATACGACCAGTCGACTTGATCAGATTACAGCCAGATGATGGGCAGTCGAAGACGCTGCTGGTTGCGATCTTTGAGTCTCCCGGCCATGATAGATTGCGAGATTTGGTCACATTTGGTCCCGCCTCATTTGTGGCAGGGTCCAGAGGTGAAGACAACAATGCCACCCCCAGCGAGCAGGTCTCCTTACAAGCATTCTTTGATTTTGCAATCGGGGCATGCGATTGCCTGGAGATTCTACACTATGGTCTGAAGACAGTGCACGGCGAAATCAGAGGTGATGCATTTCATTTTAGCGCAGAGACTGGTGCGGTGAAGCTCGCAAACACCGGCAACGGTGCTAGATCTTTTGATAACGTTCTCAGCGAGGGCTGGTCCTCCGTTTCGCGTGAGCTTGGAGCCAAGTACAAGCTGCAATTTATTGCCCCAGAGCAGACCGGAAGGATGCCCACAGAGCCGGATAGTCGCACTGATATTTATGCGTTGGGCCTCTTCTTCTGGTCCATGCTGGTGGGAAAGCTACCATTTGAAGGAACCGACCCCGTCGAAGTCGTACAGAATGTACTAGGCAAGAGATTGGTGCCAGTATCTGGGAAGCGAATGGATATTCCGGATGCTCTCTCGGCTGTGATCCAAAAAATGACACAAAAGGTGGTTCATGATCGCTACCACACAATTTCATCTGTGAAGAGAGATTTGACCCATATTGTGAAATTGCTTGGTGATGGTGACAGTGAAGCATTGAGCAATTTCCAAGTCGCGCAAGGAGACGTTTCTTCCTTTTTCACTCTCCCAACGCAAATGTTCGGGCGGCAAGAAGAATATGACAAGATCCTCAGTGTCATCGAAAAGGTCAATAGGCGCCAGGCGGCTGCCTTGGCCAAAGCTGGAACTCAAAGTCCTGGTACAATGCACGCTCTTACATCGGCGTCGTCTATCTCTGACAGCCGCATCGAAAGCCTCGAGTTTGCTTCTGTCTCTAGCGATTCTGGCTCCTTTGTTTTGCCTCCTCGGTCGTCTTCTAATGCCACCAGTCACAGTCTTGCGCAAGTAAACACCCATGAATCTGCGCCGGGTAGTGACACGTCGTTTTCTACTCCGAATCATACAATTGTCCCCGATGTGTATAGTCAAAGCTCAAGAGCAGCTCTCAAGAGCCCATCTCATTCTCGGTCTTCCCATAATACAGACAGAGAGAGTCATCCTTCCATCGGTCCTCCCAGTCAACCATCAACAAACCATACTGTTAGTCAGTCTGGATCATTCCATTCCTTGCATAAACAGAAGAATATTGGGAAGTCTCGCCGCAGCGAGCGCTGTGAAGTGATCACAATCAGCGGTCCCGCTGGGATTGGAAAAACGGACCTCTTAAATCGGATTCAGCCCACAGTTCGCAAACTCGGATGCATAGCAATTACTCGTCTGGACCGAGCCAAACGTGTCCCATTTGAACCTTTTGCAAAATTACTGGCCAGTCTTTTGCGCCAGATATTCTCCGAGCGCGATGTCACCACAGATTACCACAATAGTGTTAGAATGGCCTTGCGACCGATGTGGCCTACCCTTCATAAAGTCTTGGGTCTTCCCGAGCAGCTGATGTCCCCTGGTGCGAAGTACAGACCGAGTGATGCAAAAGCCAATCTTTTCATACCAGATAAGGGCGAGCCATCCAAGCATGTCAACATCCCCGGCCTGGATCAAGGACAGACTTCCCAGGATTTCTTTTTGGCAAATGCTGCCTCGAAGAACATGCGGCTCATGGAGACATTCCTTGAGATCTTGCGCACGTTGTGTCAATTCAAACTGATCACCGTATGCCTCGATGATCTCGAACATGCAGATGACGAAACTTTGGACTTGGTATTGAAAATTATCAAAGCAAAGCTCCCATGTGTGCTCATACTGTCAAGCCGCAAGGACGAGATTGCATCTGATCAGGTGAGGTCTCTATTTGTGGAAGATCTCCCAACAGTCACGCGAATCGTACTCGAGCCCCTCGGAGAGGAGCATGTCATGGAAATTGTAGCAAAGACAATGCACCAGAAACCCGATCAAGCATTGACACCACTCTGTGCAGTGGTTCAGGAGAAGAGCCGAGGAAATCCCTTCTATGTTCGGGTAATGTTGGAGACCTGTTACAGAACAAATTGTATTTGGTATTCATGGAAGGACTCGAAGTGGCTATTTGACCTTGATCGGATATTTACGGAGTTTGTGGCTCCTGTCTACGGCGAAGAGCTTGGACTTGGATTTCTTACCAAGCGTCTTCGGGACATCCCCCAAGCTGCTCGATCTATCATGATCTGGGGAGCTGTTCTGGGCAGCCCGTTCTCTTTTTCTTTGGTGCAAAAGCTTTTGACAAGTGAATTTCTGTATTCGAGCAGCGATGATGACGGTGTTGATCTCACATCACCGCAAAATGTCACCCTCATCAGACAATCGGAAGGTGATATAGTTGTTGGATTGCAGTTTTTGGTTCAGGCAAATCTCTTGAACACGGGGAAGACAGACGATGAGTTTAGGTGAGACATCTACTGTTGGTTACTCCTATAGCCAACACTCTTACTAATGTTTCTAGGTTCGGCAATGAACGACTTGCACAGGCTGCTCTTTCTTTGAGCGAGAGTCGGAATGTACAGAAGATGCATTTCATCGTCTCCCAAGCGCTGATGAAATATTACCACGACCATCGCAGTCGCTATTCGATGGCTCACCATGTCGCACTTGCGTCACAGACTATCAAGTCTCATGTCAGCAGACGTCTCGAATATCGACGGATCTTATGGGATGCCGGACAAACCGCTTTCCAATCGGGCGCGCGGCCCTCTGCACTTTGGTACTTCCGTCATTGCATCGCTTTACTCCAGGAGGATATGTGGAATGACCTCAAACCCGACGTTTATTACGATGAAACCATGCGGCTATTTATCACGACCTCCGAGATGTCCTGGTCTCAGGGTCACAATGATGATGCCCTCCAGTTGATCAACGAGGTGTTTATTCATGGCAAGGACGCCGTAAGCAAGTCAAAAGCCTGGATCATTAAAGCCAAAATATACGCCCAGATAGGCGATCATCACCGCTCGATGGAATCACTTCTCACCTGCCTTGATGAACTGGGTGTGCATCTTCGTCAACCTACAACTTATGAGGAGTGCGACGCTGCCTATCTTCGCCTCAAGTCCTATTTCGACACTGCCGACCTGAACTCTATTGCCCGAAAGCCAGTCTCCAAGGATCCCACTATAGTGACTATCGGCACAGTGATGGCGGAGGCGATGACAGTCACGTACTGGGACGATGCGTTGACTTTTTATCGGATGGCGCTTGAAGTAATGAACATTCATGTTTTCAAGGGTGGATTCACACAGATCGCAATAGGTTGCTCCCATCTTGCCATGATCACCTTAGGTCGCTTCAAAGATATCGAGTTTGGCACAAAACTTAGCGACCTTTCACTGGAGCTGCTCGAGCGCTGCCCTGAACTGTCGACTCAGAGCAGAGGCTCGATCGTTCATAATCTCTACGTCAGCCATTTACGTGTTCCCATGGCATCAACACTACCAGCCTTGGAAGCTTCGCTTGAGGCTTCTTTCTCAATGGGTGACCCATATCTTACCCTGATCAGCATCTCATCAATGGCCATGACTCGATTGTATCTGGGCCAAGACATGGCGCAGCTGGAGACTTTCTGCGTGGATACCCCCGAAGAAATCCCCAAGTGGAAACAAGATACTCGCGGCGGTGCTAGTCTGATTGCAGTCCAGCAAGTTGCACGCGCTCTGCAGGGGAAGACTGAATTCCGGTCTCCCGACGGCATCATGTCAGATGCCAATCACAACACATCTGAGTATATGTCCCACTTGGATGTTAACTCTAGCAACGCCGACAGACCTCGTGACATCTACTGGGGTCTTGCCATGATTCCACTGTTCTTGTTCGGTCACCACACCAGAGCAATCCAAGTGGGTACCCAACTTTTGTTCACCACGCATAGGCTCTGGTCTGCACGTGTGTCCTACGTGATTTACTTCTATCTGGCAACCTCACTCCTCACCCTTCATAATGACAATCCCTCCCAAGGACACCTTGACGGCAAGATGGACACACTCTTAGAATACAAGGCAGAGATCGATTTTGCTCGAGAGGCATCCGAATCAAACTATGGCATGTGGTCTCTAATTCTGGAAGCCCTGATGGCCGAGGTTCGCAACGATCATAGCGGTGCTATCCGGGGCTACGAGTCTGCGATTGACCATTGCCAAATCCATGGTTGGCCCCTTGAAGAAGCCTTGGCCCTTGAGCTGCAGGGTGAGTTTTTGGTTAGACGTGGAGCAAAGAGAGCGGCTCGTGCTGTAATCCAAGAGGCCATCGCTTCATGGAGCTCCATTGGCGCTGGTGGCAAATCGTCACAGCTTGCTGAGAAACATGAATGGCTACTTAAGACAGCCACATCGGCAAGAACCGTTGATATTGGCTGTCAAACTATCGATTCACTTCTTGAGATCAGCCGTGATGTTGTACAAGAAGAGATTCTGGACCCCCAAAAGATGGAAGAGGATGAGAGAAGGCAACAGTGGATTGAGCAAAACGGTGTTGCTACTGGAGAACGGGATCTAGACATATCAAGTGTCGGTTTAGACATCATTGATCTGTCCAGCATTCTCGAGTCCAGCCAAGTCATGTCATCTGAGCTTCAAATTGACAAGCTTTTCACCAAAATGCTTGAGATCATCTTAGAGTCTTGCAACGGTTCCGATTTCGCTATTATTGCTACCGACTTTGATGACAATGGCTTTGCAATTGCTGCAGCTGGTGATTCTGAAAGGGGCCAGAAATCATTCCCAGAAGGTCTTCCTTTCTCGGAAATGGAGGATCGAATGGCCTTACATATCTCGGACTATGTCATGCGTACAAAGGAGGAAGTTCTTGTTCACAACGTTCTCGAAGATGAACGGTTTTCTAACGTGAGCGAGACCTACCTGGCAAAATTCCCCGCAGGTCGGTCTGTTATCGCACTGCCAGTCGTGCAGGGAGATCGACTTCTCGGCGTTATTCATTTGGAAGGAAAACCAAATTGGTTCACACAGCGCAACGTTGTGGTCCTGCATTTGCTTTGCAACCAGATTGGTATTTCATTGTCCAACGCCTTGCTCTTCCGTGAGATTCGCAAGGTCAGCGCCAAGAATGCTTCAATGATTGAGTCCCAAAAACGTGCATTGGCATTGGCACGCGAGGCCGAGCAGAAGGCAAAGAATGCGGAGGCCGAAGCCAAGCATAATGTCAAGCTGAAGGAAGATGCAGCAAGGGCCAAATCAATCTTCCTTGCGAACATTTCTCATGATCTGCGTACTCCGATGAACGGCGTGATTGGTCTGTCGGAACTCCTCAAGGGCACTTACCTGGACAAAGAGCAAGATGAATACGTCGAATCGATTCGTGTGTGTGCTGATACCTTGCTCACCCTCATCAACGACATTCTCGATTTCTCGAAGCTCGAGGCCGGAAAAATGAAGATCTCCACGGTCCCACTCAATCTAAAACAAACCATATCAGAAGTCATCCGGGCTTTGCGATATACGCATCGTGACAGAGGGTTAGAAACCATCGAGAACCTCGATAAGGTACCACCAGAGCTCGTTGTTCTTGGCGACCCTGTTCGTCTCCACCAGATTTTCATGAATCTCCTCAGCAACAGTTACAAATTCACTCCTGCCGGATCAGTTACGGTCAAAGCGAAGGTTGCGCGTGAGGGCAAAGGTCGGGTTCGCCTTGAGTGCTCAGTCACCGACACCGGCATCGGTATTCCAGACGAGCAAAAGGCGCGTCTCTTCCGGCCATTCTCCCAGGCTGATGCATCCACAGAAAGATCATACGGCGGTAGTGGCCTTGGCCTTTCAATCTGTAAGGCTATCATTGAAGATGTTCTCGGTGGAGCTATCTGGCTTGAATCGACTTCTGGGGTGGGAACGACCGTGACATTCCACTTGGTCTTCAACAAAGCACCCAAGAAGACAGCCGTCAAAACTGCATGGTCACAAGATCTGAGCAATGCAGAAAACGAAGTACGTCGGGCCTCAGCTCGCGACCTCACTCAAATCCCTCGTGACCAGATCCGTGTCTGCATCGCCGAAGACAACCCAATCAACCAAAAGATCGCTGTCAAATTCGTCACTGGCCTTGGTCTCCAGTGCGAGGCATACAGCGACGGCAAACAAGCCGTCGATGCTCTGCGCGCAAGCTCCCAAGAAGGCAATCCATTCCACGTGGTCCTTATGGACGTGATGATGCCCACTCTTGACGGATACAACGCGACCCGCGAGTTGCGCCGGGATCCCGACCCGAATGTAAACGAAGTGCTAGTCATCGCCATGACCGCCAGTGCCATCGAAGGCGATCGCGAGAAATGCCTGGAGGCTGGCATGAACAATTATCTCCCGAAACCAGTCCGCTCGCCCATTTTGAGTGAACTGTTGGATAGATATCTAGCTCCTAGGCCACCATCATACCCCAAGTCTCGTCTTGCTATTCGAGAAAAGCGTTCGAAAGCAAGTATTGATGCTGGAGGGGGCACACCTACCAGTCACTCTTCTTCGGCTTCAGATGAACCGAGGCCATTGTCGTTGGAAAAGAAATGAGTCATGCATTGTTAATTTATACCCGAGTGTGCAAAGATAGAAGTTAGGCGTCATTTGTGTTGATCTCCCTTTTGGTTTTTGGTTTCTTTCTCGCCTCATGCCTAAGTAGTTCTACGTGTAGTATTTTTGTTTTTGGACTTGATTCTGCATCTGGTTTTTTTTTTTCTTTCCAGCAGGATGATATTTCACGCTCATAATCATGATCAATGGCATACTTCATTGGATATCGGATAGGTCTTCTTTATTGGACATTTAAACATAATGCATTATTTACGTGTAGAATATCAGCTATTTACATGATTATCATGGTATCAGATAAATGCCTAAGCGCGGCGACCAAAGATGCGGAATCGCTTGACGCCACCATCAGGAACAAGGGTCAGCTTGACATGGCTGAACACCCGAGTATCCTCACCACCAGCAGTGAGTTCATCAGGTCCAAAGACATGCTCGGTATCTGCCTGGCAGCGCTTGTCGCCCTTGACGATCTCAACCCAATTGGCGTCATCGGCCGAGGGAACACCCTCACCAGCAGTGCCAGCAACCAGACCGTGCACGCGCACAGCGCGAGGGAAGTTTCCACGGAAGTCCTTGGTGTCAACAACAACCTTGGAGACGGAGCCAGGAAGACCAAGCCTGACAATCGCCCAGTCGACGTGACCAGCAGCGCGCGAGCGAGCAGTCTCCCATCCATCACCCATATCCTTTCCGCGGCCCGGAAGCAGGATGTTAGAGGAGGGAGTGAAGTGCTCGTCGGAGGCCACAAGAGCCACGCCGCCGTTGAGAGCAGACGAGAGCTCTTCAACGGGGACTTCAGCAGCCTGGACAGCTGGGGCAGGAGGGGGGATAGCGTGACCGTAAAGACGCAGACGGGCGAAGCCACCGTCGGGGTACATCAGGAGACGGAAGTGAGTGTATGGGGTTTGGGTGATTTCAGCGGGGAATTTCCAACCGTGGCGCTGGGAGGGACCGCAAGGTGAAGCGGGCAGCAGTGTCTTCCAGCCAGTAAAGCTGGGGTCTGCGATCTGGGCATCTGTGATACCGCTGCCTTCCGGCGCGTGTGTAGCTTGTAGTTCTGCCTTCTCCCCGTAGTTGCCAATGAAGTGTGCGGTATCTACTTCGACGCCGTGGATGTAGGCCGAGGCGACGCCCAGCTTGATTACGGCCCAATCGTAGGGATCTGGGTTGTGGCGGCGGGTTTCCCAACCGTCGTACCAGGCACCGGTGTGAATGAAGACACCGGGGCGTGAGATTGAGGGAGTGGGGGTGAGGAGGTTATCAGCTGAAGCGAAGTAGTCGTTTGAGCAGGCTAGGATCTTGCTATTTAAGTTGCATGATGCTAGATTGGTGGTGTGTGCGAACACCTTGTCGATATCGGCGGCGGCGACCTGCATTTTGGAATATGAATTATGTGTTTAATGGGGTATTGTGTCTAGAGTGAAGTTGGAGGGCGATGTTCTATACTTAAATAGCAGTGTAGTGGGGGGTGGTTATCGATAAGGGACCCCAAATGCATTTCCATTACTCGACAACTCCATTTCTTCTTCTATCCTCTTCTCGTTAGAGCCAATCGGAGCCTATCTTTCCCGATATTCGCCTTGGAGGTTTCGTCCTGAGCTAAGTGCCTAGATTCAATGCCGGTTTGAGGCCTTTCGGAGTTGATTTCGGAGTTGGGCCGTTGACCCACTACGTGGCAAGCCATATCGGAGGTCTCCGATGGGCGCTGTTATCTGAATGGACGTTTCTGATTGATCAGAAATTAGAGTCACAGACTCCACAGAAAGCAGAGGAATCCAAAAGGTTCTATTTGCGCCTACTGCGCCTACTGTGGCAGTGATGGCTTTCCTGCACAACATACGCAGACAGCCCGGAGTTCATCGGAATTCAACCATTCGACCAATAAGACTATTCTACTGGTCTTGATACCTCTATCCCACAGGTACAGGTGACAATAGCCGCTCTGCTTGGGTTATCGCTTATTACATCGTATGTCATTCATACAATGCAGTCTCTAATTTAGCAAACAGAAGGTGTGAGGTAAAATGAATGAGAATCAAGTCGAGCATGGTATCTACCGTTGCTCGTACACAGGGTTATACAATGACGCAGTCATTCGTGAACCTATTGATTCCCATATATCCCGAACATCTTTCACCAAATGGGACACCTGAGTTCATTGCATGAGTGTACACGCGGTGATACTTCTATTACTATTGCAATGTTGACCAACCTGCCTGTGTGACACTCAACGAATTCTCCCTCGAGTCAGAGATTCGGGATTGGGACCAGGCAATCAATTTTATCACCCTCACACATCGCCCACAAGCAGGTGAGAGATATCAACTACTATGGAAGATAACATATTAAAGAAGGTCCATGAGGTCAATCCAAACTATGAGAGCAGATATCAGAGAGTGAAAAATCAACATAGTATTCCAGCATGATCACATCAAACTAAGCTATAAAGCTTCTAAACCAACGCCAGCAATGCCTTCGTATCATTCAATATGGGCGCAAACAGCAATATAAAAAGAAATAAAAAAAAGAGCACTTTTGTCGTTATTCCTTCCCAGTGGTCTTTGTCGCAGCATTCTCCAAGGCCGTATATCTCCACTCGTACTGTGCCATTGCCCTCTTATCGCTTGCAGAGCGACCTTCATTCTTGCCAGCCAAATCCTTTGTGCCCTGCATCTGTATTTCCCATCCCTTGAGGATTCGAGCCTGGGCTTCTGCAATCGAAGTCAGGTTTGAGTTCTGTGAGGCCATTCGTTCGTCAATCGTGGCATGGTATGATAGTTTGGCGCGGAAGAGTGCCATCTCGCATTCGTCGTACTTGATTCCTTTTGCCTCGGGCACCATGTTGTCTTGTGTACTCTTCGGGGGCATCTTGGACTGAACCACGAGAGAGGAAGATAGCTTGTTGATGCAGACAATAAACTATTCAATAGCTGTGGTTTGGCAATGGAATGTATGATTTGGAAGGGATGGAAGACGATATGCACGGTATTATGTTCAAAGGAACGAAGTATGTATATCCCAAAGACAAAGCGGGTGATTCATGAGCAATGTCCCTGGAGGACGCCTGGAGCAAACATAGAAATATAGTGGCGAAAAGAAAAAAAGGGCCAAATTAAGGACCGACAAAAGAGCTCGGGAAAAGGCAAGGGAAACCTCGATTAATTATATCATGACAAGACCATGTTCACTGTCAACGTCCAATACCCGACATGCCAGATGTATCACACTCAATTCCCTAACGCGCAGAAAAGGGGCATGGCCACAGTCAAACCATCCCGGAAAGAGAAGGAGATCAAAAGACACATGCACATAAGGAATTCAACAAAACCCAACTTCTTCAGAAAATCGTATTGCCTCTGAGAACGGTACTCGAAGGGCCTTGCACATCCCGTATTGAGCGGCGATGACCCGTTTGCTTTTTAGCGACTGTGCCATCTGTCTCGTGATGAGAAGCCGAGCCAATCTGAGTTGCCGCCTTGCCTGGCACTTCTAGTGGAAAAGCCATGGTGACACCATGTTTGTATAGACCGCGCAACCGGACGTGCATGACTCTAGGAATTTTGCTGGAAGGGTTGAGTATCGGGAGATGCAGTCCCGTCTCGGTCCGTATGGCCGTGCGCACATCTCTGTGTATCAGGGTCTGTAGATTAGAAGACGTCTACATCTATTGTGTTGTATATTCACTATGTACATATCTTTTTATATCTCGACGGCTAATATGACAAATTGGTTGTTTGCACCAAACAATCTGATCCGGATGTCTTCACAGAGACAATAAAAAAGAAGTTTAGTTCTATACGCTTGCCACGAGGGTCAATTAGACAGGCAAGCAACCGGATTACACAAAAATAGAGTTGATGTAGCCTGCCCGTCATTTCCACCTTACCCGTCCTCTCTCTCTCCTCCATGATCTTCATGAAGATCTTAATATGGGCTATTGTCCACTTTGCGAACCTTCGAGACCTGCAGAGAATATGAGCAGAATTCTTCTCGATATTCCTGGTATCGATGCGGTGTCTGGCCCAGACTATAAGTACTTGGCAACTGTCACCATTAGCTTTTCTCTTCTAAAACCGGAGACATATATATGTTTTCAGTACAAAGGATCAAAAGGAAACCAACCAGCTGAACTATATATACTTCAGCCACGTAGTCTTTTTCTGTCTTTGTTTTGGCCTGCGTCACCATCCAATTCTTCCAGGGATAACCATATTAGGGCTGCAGAGCACTACACTAGGTCATCTGTGACACAGACTGCAGAAAGCCCGTTGACCGTTTTATTTTTCTTAAGCACATGATTGTAATGGGTCATGCCATAGCCCCTTAAAGAGAGGGGGCTAAAAAAAGGATCCGAGTGCAAAAGGTCCTAACTCGGTACCTGATTTGTTTGTGCAACGCTGCAGGCGGAAATGTAGGGGACCTATGGGACATTATTGCGTTCTGGACTGGTTGCGATGAAGTCTCGGAGAAAAGAAAAAGGATACCATGAGGTATCCCAGCGGGAAATGGACAGGGGGTTGAGGGTAGTCTGGGCGCTTTAGGGCTCATGAGATCATCTGATATCAACCAATTGTCTATAGATCTGACCTTAGAGGTGAAGTCAACACCATTTTAGGAAGTTGGTAGGGATAAAACATTTCAAATCTCGTGTTTATGGTGTCTCATATACGTTTGAGAAGACAGACGGAAATTGTGTAACAGAACAAGCGGCCCTCCGACGGGTAGGCGCAGGTTATATCGGGTCCGACGCGTTTCAACTGTTCCACTTGTGCATTTGACTTGTCAGATCTATGTGTAATATTGGTTTGAAGCTTGCCTACATTTATCAAGCATTGATTTTGAGATGGCTCTAAAGTTTGTACTCAAGCCAAATACCCAGACCAGAGCTTGAAGCTGAAACAAAGACGGGAAATATACATCAAATCATATTATCTTCTCCCTTAATATAACAACTTCTCTGCTACTGAATATTTATCGATCAACACTGCCCTCCTCATCCTGGGCTGCTGCTCTTGCTTTCTTGGCCTTCTCAATATCCAACGACATCTTCACGGGGTGGATTCCTGGGGTCTCAAACACGGTATTAATCTCCTCCAGAGATAGAGCGCTTGTCTCGGGGAAGAACAAGTACGACAAGAGGAGCTGGATTGAGTTGTACACAATGTACACTACCCAAATCTTATACCCGACCTTTTGGATACCAACGCCAATGCCGTAAGACTGCACGGCTCCGGCAGCACCTTGGATAAGACCGTAAAGTCCCATTCCCTTGGCACGAAGTGGTAGAGAGAGAATCTCAATCGGATACAGGTTGTGCATGGTTGCAACAAATGTCGCTGAGAAGGTCTGGTAGAGGAAGATCCAGAGGATAGTGCATGCCGCCGCCGGAATAGTGGGTTCAACGGCGTATCGCCACGATGTGATCGTCGTAGCCGTTTGGAAGATAATCATGCTGATCAGACCAATAAATATCAGGGTTCGTCTGCGGTACTTGTCGACTATAAGCGCGCCAACAGCCGTAAAGACGAAATAGACTGCGGTGGTGCCAATGTTGACACCGAGCACGCTCTTCTCGTTTGTAATGCCAAGTTGCTCCAACGAAGGAGCCATCTAAAAAAAGTCATTAGCGAGTGGAGAAGGTATCTGTTTGGTTTAGCAACTCACATAGTACGTGATAATACCACCACCATTCCATTGCTGGAAGAGCGAGTACAGAATCAAAACCAGCAGTCGGTAACGGGCCACCTTGGTGAAGAAGACCCGATAATCCCATGAGGATCTGTAGCCCGTCGTGTCGGCCTCGAGAGATTCCTCCATCTGTCTCACAACAATTTCGACAAGGGGCTCGTTGATGTCGCCGCTAGTGGTGTGGTACCTAGCGACGACTTCCTTGGCCTTTTCGCGATTGCCCTTCAAGACATAATAACGGGGCGACTCCGGAGTTATAAGGTAGATGGTCGAACAAACAATAGCGGGGAATAAACACTCCAGAATGAGAGGAATACGCCAGGCGTTATTGCCAGGCAACTCGGTAAGTCCAATCATGGCACCAAGCATACCAAGACTACCGACCTGGAAGCATGCACCGAAAAAGCCGACCATGAGACCACGCAGATGGAGAGGCGAAATCTCGCCAATGTACTGAGAGCTTGACATGAGCGCAGAGCCAAAGCCCAAGAAGAATCGACCGGCCATGAACATCGGCAGATTCACGGCGAGGCCTTGCAGAAGAGCTCCGAAGATGACAATGGCATTGCCGGAGAAATTGATCGCGCGACGACCAAACACGTCTGCCAAACCCATGAAGGGAGCTCCGCAGACGGTACCGATCTGCATCAGAGCGTTGATCAACCCATATGTGCCACCACTGTTCTCGAAACCGAAGTAGGCGTGCCATCTTGGCATAGCATTGATACCGCTGATGACACCCCAGTCGATTCCAAATCCAGCTTGGTTACAACCATGCACAAACATGATCAGAAACAGACGGAATCCGGTCCACGAGTTGAGAGACAGAGAATCCTGGGACAATTTCCACAGGTCCTCCTCGGTCACCCGTGCCAGGGCAACCTCCTCAACATATTCCAGATCCCCGGCCTTGCCCATCTCGGCCTCGACGTGGGCAGTATCTGACTTGGACATCGTTGGCGAACTCTATTGGAATGGAATTGGTATAGAGTAAAGATATGATCCCAGAAGTATGGGGTCGAGAACCCTTGAGCTGCAGTCAAAATCCAGCCAAGAACGGGATATGCCGGGGTATTTCTGCTTCCTCGAGTCAGGCCTCAGGAAGCTAGGGGGCGACAAAACTGCCGGTCGGAATCCAAACGCAACCTGTTTTGCCACGGGGAAGACATGAGCTTTGCCAGATTAACTCGTGGCGTGATATAACTGCAAGAATGGACAATGATTGGTGAATGATGATGGTCACGTTGAACATCTTGCAAGCCAATTCTGAATTATCTTTCCTCGCCATCTGCCCTAAGGATTTCCCACCAGTGAGATGCGATCGTGGGGGGACATTAGCGTCAAACTGGAGAGTCTCGCTTCGAGCTTTCCCCAACGCTAGTCCTATATGGTCGCATCAACCCCAGCTCACAAGGCCAATGATAATCTGGGGAGAGATATTTAGCCTGGAATCCGGGGAACAGCCGGGGAAACAGTTAGAGCTGGCGCTTGTTAAACAGGATTACCCGGAATCCTTTACATTTGACAAATCGGGTGGATTTATTGCTCGTTTTACTAGGCCCTAGCTCCTTATGAGTTTATCTGATTCAAAGTCTTTCAGCCTGTTCTACTCAAAATCGGCGGCTGACGGACCGAACTGCCGCCTTGTTCTACATCAAGCCAACACAGACCAGCAGATCAGACCTATTGAATACTATTGAACATGTCGGAAATATGGTACCAACAACCTGCGGAGGACTGGAATTCAGCCCTGCCAGTCGGAAATGGGCGCTTGGGCGCTATGGTATATGGACGCACCGATACCGAAATGCTACAGCTGAATGAGGATTCAGTGTGGTATGGAGGACCACAAGATCGCAATCCACAAGACGCGCTCGAGTATCTGCCGCGTCTGAGAGAGGCTATACGCGCGGAAAACCATGCGGAAGCTGAGAAGATTGCCAAGCTGGCGTTTTTCGCTAACCCAATCAGCCAGCGGAACTATGAGCCGCTCGGAAACCTATTCTTGGATTTGGGACATGATCCCAGTCAGGTTACAGGCTACCGACGCTCACTGGATGTCACGAGTGCTACTGCGCATGTCAGTTATGAGTACCAGGGTGCTCACTTCGAACGTGAAGTCCTGGCCAGTTACCCGGATGATGTACTTGCGATCCGATTGCGGTCGTCGAGCAAGGCTGAGTTTGTCGTTCGTCTGACGCGCATGAGTGACTTGGAATTTGAATCCCATGAATGGCTTGACGATCTCAGTACTACCAGCAACTCCATTACTATGCATGTCACCCCTGGTGGCAAGAATAGTAATCGAGCATGCTGCAGTGTATCAGTTCGCTGCGACAGCGCTGACAGCACAATTACCAAGATTGGAAATAATCTGGTGGTGAATTCCAGTGATACACTGCTGGTTATCGCGGCGCAAACTACCTTCCGACACAAAGACATTGATCGGCAAACCAAGCAAGATGCAGACAATGCATTGAGTCTCTCACTGGAGGATCTGCGCGCTCGTCATGTTGCGGACTACCAGTCTTTGTACAACCGAATGGAATTGCAACTTGGGCCGGACTCTGCTGAAATCCCAACCGACGAACGTCTAAAGACTTCTCGAGATCCGGGCCTCATTGCACTATACCACAACTACAATCGTTATCTCCTGATATCATGTAGTCGGGATGGACACAAATCGCTTCCTGCAAACCTCCAGGGTATCTGGAACCCATCTTTCCATCCGGCATGGGGATGCAGGTTCACCACCAATGTCAATCTTCAAATGAACTACTGGTCTGCAAATGTGTGTAACCTGTCAGAATGTGAACTTCCTCTGTTTGATCTACTGGAGCGCATGGTTGAACCCGGACAAGCCACCGCTCGGATCATGTACGGATGTCGAGGATGGACAGCCCATTCCAACACTGATATTTGGGCCGATACAGCCCCCGTCGATCGATGGATGCCGGCTAGTATCTGGCCTCTTGGTGGTGCATGGCTCTGCTACCACATTTGGGATCATTTCCAATATACATGCGATGAAGCGTTCCTTCGTCGGATGTTCCCCACCCTGCGCGGGTGCGTGGAGTTCCTCCTCGACTTCCTGATCGAAGATGCCAATGGTGAATATCTTGTCACCAGCCCATCTGCTTCTCCGGAAAACTCCTTCTACGATCACAAGGGACAAAAGGGCGTATTGTGCGAAGGATCAACGATCGATATCCAAATCATTGATGCTATCCTGGACGCCTTCCAATCCTGTGCAAAGAGACTTGGTCTCGAGGATTCCCTTCTTCCGGCAGTTCAAGCTACCAAGTCCCGTCTCCCACCAATGCAGATTTCCCCTGCTGGGTATCTACAGGAATGGGCCACCGACTACGCCGAAGTGGAACCCGGACACCGTCACACCTCCCATCTGTGGGCCCTACATCCCGGAAATGCAATCACTCCAGCACAAACCCCCCAACTGGCAGAAGCGTGCGGAGTAGTTCTACGTCGTCGCGCGGAACATGGTGGTGGCCATACTGGCTGGAGTCGTGCGTGGCTGCTCAACTTACACGCACGGTTACTCGAAGCCGAGGAATGTAGCCAGCACATAGACATGCTTTTGTCTCGGTCTACTTACCCCAATCTATTGGACAGTCATCCTCCATTCCAGATCGATGGCAACTTTGGTGGGGGAGCGGGTATTATCGAAATGTTGGTCCAATCCCATGAGCCTGGGGTAATTCGTATTCTTCCAGCATGTCCGAAGGCCTGGACTGGATCCATCCGGGGAGTGCGGGCACGTGGTGGATTCGAGTTGCAATTTAATTTCGAAAATGGTGTTGTAGGTGGATTGACTATACTGTCGGAGCGTGGTGAGACGGTGGTTGTTCACTTCAATGAGTCACAAGTAGAGATTACCGGTGGTGGTGAACATAAGGTCAACTAGAATAGATTTCAATTATGAAAAGAAAGATGCTTCTTTTAATATTTTGTTAATATCTGAAGGTACTTTTGTACTTTACCCACCCTATACCCCTGTATAGCGTCCTGCACTTCCTAAACCGGCACGGAGCAAACACCGTATATCCCCAGTCTCGGGGTAAATTCAAGAGCCACTTTTATCCGGACATGTTTTGCGGGGCATATTCTATGAGAGCTCCAAGCTCAAAAAAAATAAAAATTGTCACCCCCCTGTTCATTCCACAACACAGACAAGATGGATTTGAACTCAGTGCAAGATCTCAAGGATGTGCTTCGGCCTGACTTCTTCCACGGCTACGCCACAGCAGCAGCCCAAATAGAAGGCGCCTGGAACAAGGATGGCAAGGGTGTCTCTATTTGGGATACATTCGGCCACACCCCGGGCAAAGTCGCCGATGGAAGCAACGCCGACGACGCCGTCCGAGCGTACGACTTTTACCGCGAAGATGTGGCGCTCATGAAGTCCTACGGTGTAAACGCCTACCGTTTCTCCCTCTCGTGGGCCCGTATCATCCCCCTCGGCGGCGCCAACGACCCCGTCAACGAGCAAGGCATCAAATTTTACTCCGATCTCATCGATGAGCTCCTCCGCAATGGAATCACCCCATTCCTCACCCTCTTCCACTGGGATATCCCCCAGGCCCTGGAAGACCGGTACGGGGGAATGTTGAACCAGGAAGCCTACACGCCGGACTTTGTGCGCTACGCCCGCGTCTGCTTCGAGCGCTTCGGCGACCGCGTCAAGCACTGGATCACCTACAATGAGCCAGGTGTCTATACCCTTGCCGGGTATGCAGCGGGCGTGCACGCGCCGGGCAGATCGTCTTTCCGTGAGCGAAATGAGGAAGGCGATTCGTCTACTGAGCCTTTCACTGTCGCGCACACTGAGCTCGTCTCGCACGGCCATGCTGTGCGCTTGTACCGTGAGGAGTTCCAGCCCCAGCAGAAGGGAACTATTGGTATCACACTGCACGGTAACTGGTCTGAGGCGTGGGATGAGGAGGACCCGCTCGACCAGGAGGCTGCTGAGCGTGCGCGCGAGTTTGAGATCTCCTGGTTTGCGGATCCGTTGTACAAGACGGGTGATTATCCTGCATCGATGCGGGCGCAGCTCGGTGATAGATTGCCCAAGTTCACCGAGGAGGAAAGGAAGCTTGTGTTTGGGAGCTCGGATTTCTATGGCATGAATAGCTACACGACTTTCTTCGTGAAGCACAGAACCGCTGAGCCTGATATCAATGACCACAAGGGCAATGTGGAGGTCTTTGATAATAATAAACAGGGCGTGTCTCGTGGTGAGGAAAGTGATACCCCGTGGCTGCGCACTGCGCCTGTGGGATTCAGGAAGTTGTTGAACTGGATCTATAAACGATACCAGATGCCGATTTACATCACTGAGAACGGTACCACCGCCAAGGGTGAAACGGCCCCCACACCTGAGGTTCTTAATGATGAGTTCCGCATCAGGTTCTTTGAGGGCTATGTCGGCAATGCGTTGGCGCGGGCTGTGAAGGAAGACGGAGTTGACATTCGGTCTTACTTTGCTTGGACATTCACTGATAACTGGGGTAAGTGGATGCTTTCTTATGAATTGACCAATAACTAATATTTTTTTAGAATGGGCCGCTGGATATGCGGATCGCTTCGGTTGCACATTTATCGACTTTGATTCCGAAGAAAAGACTCGCTATCCCAAGCAGTCTGCTTATTACTTGGACAAACTGTTCAAGCATTTGATTAAAGACGCATAGATGATTCATTAGGATAAATATCCAATATAAATGATTTGCCTACTATATATATTCTTCTGTTGACCAACTAATAACACCTAGGCAGTAAGTATTGTGAGACAAGCCACACATCGGGGTACACTAGAGATTATTGTATCACCACTATTCTTTATAACACCATAAACTCCCATTCGATGAAATCTCTAATTATAGTCAGAGTGAGGGCAGGTCATCTTATCGGCTCAACCCCAAATGACTCCAACTGAGGGGAAGATCGGCTCGGCTGTCAATTAAATAGCTGACGATACCCTTGACTCTGATCATCTATATAGCTGATATTATACAGATTCAACATGCAGCCTGAAAATGACCCAATCAAGCTTAAGCTCCAGGGTACTTCTCGAGAAGTACATTCTCCAATACTAACACCTGCATATGAGAAGAACTTCAACTGACTCAGAATTAAAACCAGATCGGACTACAACATGGTCGCGCATTGCGAGAACAAATCCACAGTCAGATATCTATCTACGATACCATGTTCCAGCACACCTCAAAATTAGCCTGGAAAGATGTGCGTGAAGTCGCAACTGAATTCCAGTCCACACTCCAGAACCTGACACCTCATTTATTTACGGAGATGGAGGGTATCGCCGAGGGCGCCGGGCTAGATGTTCTTGATATAGTCGCGCTCAATTGTCGAAGCGAGATAGCGTTAGGACGATTCTCCGATGGCTGTACGTCATTATGCTGGAAGAAAAGCGAGACGACGCGAGTACTCTCGCAGAACTGGGACTGGACGGCGACTGTCAGGAAGAACCTAGCGATGGTATCGATCGAGCAGGTTGGAAAACCTACTATTTATATGGTTACCGAGGTCAGTACTCTTCTGTGTGTTTATATATATTCTGGCAGGTAATTAACAGTCCCCAGGCAGGAATCGTCGGCAAAATTGGGTTCAATACCAACGGTGTCGGAACTTGTCTTAATGCAATCCGCGCTAAGCCAATGATGAGTAGCAAGCTCCCAATTCACGTTGCGCTTCGGTTGTGTTTGGAGAGTACTTCTGTTGACAACGCCGTGAAAACCCTCCAGTCTCTGGGTGGCGTTGCCTCTGCTCAGCATATCCTTTGTGCAGATAGTACCAAGGCTTTGGGGCTTGAGCTATCGCCGGTGGGAGACAAGCATATCGTCGAGGATGCATCGGGGATCATCGGTCATACCAATCACTTTCTTGAGAATCGCTATGTGAATGAGCCACCGTGGCTGTCCGGGTCACCTATCCGACTCGAGCGCCTCGGGGAATTGACGCAGGGGTTAATTGAGGCCGGCATTCAGGGAGATGATATTACCCCTGATTTGTTGCGAGAAAGTGTCTTCTCTGATACTTATAACCAGCCTCAGTCGATATGTTGTCAGGAGGATCCATCACGTCATATCTCGAATCGAAGTAGTACTTTGTTCAACATTGTTATGAACTTGGATCCGAGGAATTTGGGAGCGGAGGTGGTCTTTGGTCGGGTTGGGTCTGGAGAAGAAGGGCCTGTGCTGACAATGCCTTGGTGAATACCATGCCAAAGGGCTGGATATAGACTGGATCTGTGTCTTGTATGACAAAGAATATGATACGTCTTTGTGCTAGAATTGCTTTATTGGAAATCAATCCTTCGCCTTGGAAATTAACGAATTAATTGTTCTATGTTTGGGATATAAAGAAACCGATAATAGTCATTGTTGCTTTGCTTCTTTTTGACCAGTTACTCGACGACTTTTGCAAAGACATAAAAGGGACGGGTTGCACCACCAACTAGTCAGCCTCCAAGCACTCAGCTCAAGAACCTTTACCTCAAATCCACAACGCAAGTCTCAGGTAAGCCTCACAATCCACTCTACTCAGTACCATCTAGTTCCTATCGACACCATGGCTGGACGCGCCGCTCACGGTACATACGACGAGGAGCGTTTCCACTTTATGACCACTCTGCATGCTCAGATTCACATTCTCAAGGACAGAAACTATGAGGGGAACGTGGTGATGGTTATCAATTCTCTGGATGTTCTTCTGCGGCGAGTTGCGAGCCTGAGAATGGCCGGACAGGCTCATTTTAACTTCGACAACTCTAGTTGGACAGCCAAGTGTAATAAGCTCCATGAACGGTTGGAATATCTTATTGATACTCTCGATCGTGACAATGGCAATGCCCGCAGAGTCGCTAGGGATATCGAGAGTATGTTGCTCTTTGTGGACTTTTGTATCCCTCGGGATGCTCAGTATATGCTTGGGCCGGATCGAGGTGATCGTAGTGGTGCCCCGTCGCCTGAGCCTAGACCTTGATTGTGATTTTAGGTACTTTCAGAGTTGTTTAGATGTATAGATCAATGGAGTTATTCAGTTGAAATTTGGTGGTAATTGTGTGTAGTATAGTAGTGTAGTACTAGCATAGTAAGATGGCCACGTACTTGTGAGACTCAATATTAATTTAGAAAAACAGAATAACAGAGTAACATAGCCCAAATATATGTAGATATGTTCTTTATTCTTGCCAAGTTTTGAAATGCAATCCCCGGTATCTCAGCCGGGAATATGCGGATGTTATCGTCATTGAAAGCGACGATCACGTCAAAGAATTCGATTGTACAGAGTACTTGATGCAGGATAATTTGGAAAAAGCAAGAAGCAAGGATTACTGAGCCACCGCCTTGAATCATTTTCTTTGTTTTCTTTGTCTCATTTTCTTTTTTTTTCTTCTTTTTTTCTCATCACTCCAACCTCGCCAAAATGGCCTCGGCAACAGGAATTCCGCAAGATCACCCCGACACAATTATACCGCAAGACCATGAGCCTCTATTGGGTCGTCCAGGCGATGTCACACAAAGACCCGATGAGAATATTTATCGGAATCTCTTCACAGGTGGGTGTAATAGCCGCTGCCTAAAACCCATGACTGACTCTCCAAACTTAGGAACAGCAAGTATTGCTCAAGCAGGGATTTGGATTGTGAGGGCATTCATTAACAATTCAAATGATCAAAGAACTAACAAACAACACAGTTAGCCGCGTTGGTCTGGCAGGGCATCTTATCCCAACCCTTCTCCTTATTCACCCCGCATCCAGTAAGCTGCATAACTGCACAAAATATCTAAAAGATACTAACAAACATTCTCAGCTACTCGGTATATCTGCCCTTCTTCTCCAAGTCCAAGCCGCTCTCGTCTTGCAACCAACTGCCACGGCGCAACAGAAGCGAACCGGTACTCGAATCCACTACAGCTTTCAACTACTGAGCGTGGTCCTTTTTGTATCAGCCTTTGTAATTATCGAGGTTAACAAAGGCTCGCATCCGCACTTTGTTTCGCCTCACGGTATTCTAGGTCTGGTTACATACATCACTATCGTGCTGCAAGCCGTCGTCGGTGTGATCCAGTACTTTTTCCCAGTCACCGTCCTCGGTAGTGTCGACGCTGGAAAACGCATTTACAGGTATCATCGCTGGAGCGGCTATGTTTTGCTACTGTTGGAGATGGCGACTGTCGTGGCGGCGACGCAGACCGACTACAACTTGATGGCGATTCATATTCCTCTATGGGGTGTACTTGTTGCCGTGGTTTTGATACTTGCCGGGGTGGGTGCGAGGATTAAGAAGCATAAATTGGGGCTGTGAGATGGAGATTGAGAGGGGAGCTGGGAACACTACAGATCATTTATAAACGGGATTTATGAAGTTTTCGACATAAACGCAGGCTACAGTGTTGGCTCGGTGAGCCGCTCAGTGAGTCAGGACAGACTTAAATCACCTTGTATGCTCTGGGAGTCGGCACTTCAACGTCCATAAAACGTCTGCTCTATAATCTAGCTAAATTAACCCAAAATTCAGATCAATACTATGTTTGTGGGTAACGTACACACCTCCCTCAGGCCTCTTTAGTCCCTGCCAAGCTTTTGGCGCACGGCCTATGCTTAATGCATTAAACGAATTCAAGTCACTTGGGTATGTATAATGGCCTTCATAAGATATACATACTCCTAGAATGATATTACCGAGACTGATAGGGATAGGCAATGTTTCCCGGGTCGACCGGATCATCCCCGGAAGAGTGATCCAAAGACGGCATCTGAAAGTATGGTATTATTCTTAGAATTATGCTTATAATGTCCATTTAAAGTGTTTTGGGTCTGCTATCCAAGAAGAGTGGGCATTCAAGGGAGTCGGGTGTTTGACTTTCTAAGGTGTTGCAGTCGTGGCTCAGGACTCGTAGTTTCGCTACGAATACGAGTTATGCTGATGTAGATCTTACAGATAGGCCTACATTTATTGGACTATACAGAGGTTGAAATAGTGGAGTAGCAGGGGCGAATACGAGGTTTAATGAATATGGCGGACAGCCCCTCCGCCTCTCGAACTTCTTAATTTTCTTTCACTTAGATGGCTAGGGAAAAAAGTCATTATGATTAGGTTTTGGCTCGACAACAGTCCGACTTGGGTAGCTATAGTCGCTCAAAGCCCCAGAATTGGAGTGTTGTCGACTCTCGGCGCGAGGGACTGGAGCATTGCTCTTTTACGAACGAAGATATTAACAAGCCTATGAACGACTATACTTATAGATGAGCTGCAAATATTATACAGCTCTAGATAGATGTTGGTCGAATCTAATTTGCTTTCAAATGATTCTTTACGGCTAAATTTACATTTCACACCAACTCAAACCAAATATACCAGTGGTGATCTCCTTCGCGATATTCATTAATCATTCTCTTTGCTCCCTCTCCACACTTCTATGCCACATGTTTCATGAAGGATAGTACACCGCTACCTCATGCGGGTCATGCAGCATCCAGCTCGGATGACTTAGAGACATCGTCTTTCTTTCTGGTACTGGGCCTGCAAAGACGAGACACATTATTCTGCGAAGACTCATGGATCTTGCGATAATGATCTTTCTGTGGATCCGTAATCGATCCCATTAGTATGCCGGTCAAGACCTTAATTTTTTAGAAAATCGAGATGCGATCAGGGTAGCATACCATATTATCTTCATAAATTAGCACTGGGGTAGTACGAAATGAGGAATATAGGAAAAACACATAGGTATAAGAAACAACATACCAATTCGACTGAACACCCGCTCACAACCCAGTGATTCTGCCGCAGAGCATTTGATCATCGGCCGATGAGACCGCATATGCCGTTGACAATCCTTACTCGACGAGAACCCGATTTTCGACCACTCACAGTCCTGTTCCTCGCAGAAGTAAGTTTTCTGATGGGAACGGTAATGCTTTCGTAGGTCGCAGGCCCGCAGAAAGACGTGATTAGAGAGGCATCCGGAGTAGTTACAGCGCCAGTCACCATTATTGTCTTGGTAGCCTATTTCATAGATATCGGAAGGCTTCCAGGGTTGTAAACTGGCTTCTGATGGAGGAGCCAAGGAGGTCGGTGCGTAGAGAGATGGGAGTTCAGAAGAACCAACTGTGGAGTAAAGACCATCTTCATTTATTTGGGACCAGAGGAGATCGAAATTAGGGTCCAGATGTGATAGATCGGCAGGGTTGACATCGTTCAAGGTGACCAGTTCATCTGGCCACGCATCGTCGGGCCATGAATCGCCATTGTATTGGTCCTGGGAGATTTCGAAATGGTGCAGAGCGTCAAAATCAAATGACATGGTGCATATCAAAATACAGGGGTACCTTGTAGGGATATAGTTATATTTATGGCCTCATAGCACGGTCTCGTGAAGGTCTTATGGGGCCGGACCACCGACGGTATGCATCCACTTGTCCTTACAGAGTAAACTCTTTGTATAAGCGGGACTCTCCGTGGGAATTACTGTTTAGGGGCATTGGCTTCTGCTTAGCTTGATTTTGTTTCTCTCGGCTCCAATCTATTCATTTGCAATTTTTGAATCCGTGGTAGCGATCATGCAAGGCCCGTCACTCGACATTCTTTCCGGTTGTAGTCTCCCTTGATAGTGATTGGCGATATAAACCATGTCTACTCCATATTGTCTTGCTTTATCGAGGTCGAATTTACATGGTAGAATCGGCCCGAGACAGAAAATATGACACTCAGAGTTCAATACTCACCATGCTCCGATTCACCCGATTCATTGGAGACAGATAATCATCCAGAAGAGTGCGGGTTTCTATTCCCATCTAATAATTGAGGTCCTAGGTGGGGAGCTTGATCTAATATCTGGCAGTAGGCGCTATCCATTACAATATTTGCCCTGCTGGCAGTGTTAGTGATTATCGAGATGACTTGGGTCGGATACAACGGTATATCAACAACACTAACAAACTCTTTTCCTGGCGAGTCCCGTTCATTTAACTCTAAGTAGCTCATATTACTCACATGTGACAAAATATAATGGGAGAAGCTATGATTGGCTTGACCAACCAACAGGTCATCCAAATGGATGTGCATCATTCCGTTCACGGAGTGTCAGACCAAATAGGCACATCTATATGGCTCCGTCTCATCAACTGCATTACTTGGTGGGTTTTTGTTACTGTCTACACTTGACCTTTGCTTACTGTGGATCAGAGCCAAGCACGAGCTATCATGCATGTCTTTCAGGACTCAAACTACACCCCTCGTGAGAGCACATCACACCATGCACTGTGAGGAGGTTGTATGGTAGGCGCTAATGTGTGCCTCGGATAGTCTTCTGGAAGGAATACGACATCAAATAGCCCGGCAAGGGACAAGGATGTGTGGAAAGTTTGATGCTTTGACCCAACCTTGGAATACCCCATAGGTGACTAACCACCAATATGTGTCTCAGCCGTTCGACTCACGCTAGCTTACCCCATGCAGACTAAGAGGTCCTTTTGTCCTATCAGTACGGAGTCCTCTGTCAAGAGAGGAGTTTTATTTTGGCCCCCAGGACACGGTGCTTTTGTTTTTTTGTTCTAGTGTTAGTTGCTAGGGTCATAGATACGGAGTATTTACCCGATCCAATCTATTAATACGCGCTACACATGTGCCCTAGGTGGAGGTCTAAGGCAAAAGGCCTGGTCGAGTCCATTTCTTTGTATATTTTACATAGAATACAAAGGACTACCTAAGACAGTTGAATCCTGTACGGATTAGACATATAATTAATATCTACCAAATAAATAGCCCCTATGGTAGTTATGTTGTAGTGATAAAATTAAATTGGCTTCAATACAAAAGTCTTTGATAAAAGCTACACTTTTACAGTTAAGCAAGTAGATTGAGTTCTTCGACTTTCCCATTGAATAATATGATCCAAACAGTTTCGAAGGATGCTTCCCATAAAGTCCCATATACACGGTGACCTCCGATAATGAGACTAAGCCTTTGGACCACAGTGGGGATACACATAGCCGGGTAGATCGCCGACCTCGGGAAGTAGAGTTAGCTCACTAAAGCTATATAATAATCCAATATGCACAGTACTTTTGCTTGGCTTTCAAACGATAAGGGGACTACTGGTGCGATTATTTGTCCGAATAGTGGAGGTCTTGTCAAAAATTCGGAAATAAAGTCAAATGACTGAAGCTAAACAACTCCATATACTTGTCCACATGCCTCGGCACGGGGAAATTGAAACACTTTGTGGCGTACGTAATTTGACTGCCCTGAGGCCTTGGATAATTAGATCTTAAGAATTCCGCTGTCAACAAATGAACCTGAAAGACGAAGAAGTGAACTATGTAGTTACATCTATGAGATGGGTGCCTGAGGCTCTAGGCTAGTAGCTCAAGTTGTTAGTTAGTTAGCTAACTAGTTAGTTTGTAGAGCTTGTCTCTTCTCCCCATCCTCCTCCCTAGTTTGTGACCGAGTTAGCAACATCACCCCTGTCAACATGCCCGGAACAATACCCCATCCCCTCATCCACATCAATGGCTTCCCCGGCGCTGGGAAGTTGACAGTTGCCCAACATCTTGTCGCGCGTGTCGCCTACTCAGCAAATATAAAGCTAGTCCACAACCACCTTCTCATCAATCCCGCGGACGCTGTTCTTCACCGCACCCAACCAGGGTACCAATCTCTTCGGCATGCTCTTCGCGCCGCGATCTTCACGTCCCTAGCGACTGAGCCTGCAACTTTCAATACAACCTATCTGTTCACTGACTTTCAAACAACAAATGAACAAGGTGTCAGTGTTTGCGCAGAATATGCGCAGGCCGCGAAAGATCGAGGCTGTCTACTGATTCCGATTGTTCTGAATTGCGATGAAGATGAGAATATCAAGCGGATGACGCAGTCGGAGCGTGAAAAACATGCAAAGCTTATGGATGTGGAGCTTTTGAAGACGTTTCGCAGGGGATCAGTTTTCGAGTTTAGCGATAGGAAGGAGTTTCTGAAGATCAATGTGACTCATCTGGAGCCAGAAGAGGTGGCGAGGATTATCTGGGAGCATGTTTTACTGCTTTATCCTAGTATGAGTGGCGCCGAGTCTGGATGTTGAATCTGCATTGCTATTCCCTCACACTAAAGATACGGTGGCATGGCCTTTTCGTTGAGGATGAACCTCAAGTTGTGGACGTGTCGCGGAAGGACCTGACTCCTATGATAGAACCTGGAGGATGCTCTAGATTTGAAGGATAATCTGGGAGTATTGCTATAGCTCTGCGGAGAACAGCCCAGTCTTGTCCGGTCGATGGATCTCGACGTTGATCAACTTGTCATCAACGTAGTGGGAATCTGCATGGTCATTGCCTGAAGGACGGTAGATAGAGAACGCTCATCTTCTGACCGGTCTTCATTCCTGACAGACATGCAATGAGTATGATCGTGTGAGATTTGGATAGATGTCGTCTACTCGGAGCTTCCTGGCTCTTGGTACGTGACGCCCCGGTATGTCTGTCTTCGTACATTTTCGCGATGAGCACCCTTAAGTGTATTATTTATCGACATATATCAAATTACTGATTTCAAGCCCAGTAAATTTCATTGACGATAATGGTGTTGCATACTCTGGAGGATATGCAGATCTCCAAAAAGGGTTAAGGCGGGTGATCCACTATCCACTTATGGCCTGTTCCCTCTTCTCTTCTTTCTCTCCAACTCCAATGGCACTCACATCATACGTCTGCTTCAATTGCAGGCATTCAAATGGATTGAAAGCATCTCTGCGCAATTTCTCCTCCGCCCGACGCAATCGAGACATTTTGCGACCCGCAACAGCTCCGAAGCCCACGCCGGACGTCAAACACATCCGCCAAAATGCCGACCTCTACGCACAGAACTGCATAGATCGCAACTATGCAGGTCACGCCGGGTATCCGTCGAAAATTCAACAATTATCAGAGGAGGCTAGACAACTCGATCATGACCTGAAAACCCCTCGATCCCGCATCAAGCAACTAGAAAAGACCATCGCCAAACTACACATTGCGACTCGGCAAGATGCAGATGGAAACACGAATGAGAAGAGCCCAAGTCCAAGCGAGGGACTGGCCGAACTCAAGTCAGAAGCCCAGCGCCTAAAGGACGACTCACAGTCCATGACAGAACGCAAAGCAACCTGCACCGAAGAGATCAACCGACTAGCCCTCGCTCTCCCAAACCTCTCCTCCCAATTCACACCCATCGGACACGACCCAACTCTCGTACAATACATCAACTTCAACCCCGAAGAACCCCCTCCTGGACCCACCAATCCCAAACCGAGCTGCAAGCCCGGTCCCACGTTGCAATCGGCACAGAGCTGAACCTCCTCGACTTCGCCAGCTCAGCCACAACAACAGGATGGGGCTGGTACTTCCTGATAAACGAAGGCGCAATGCTAGAACAAGCACTTGTCCAGTACGCGCTAAGCACAGCCCGCCGCCGAGGCTGGAAAACCGTCGCACCGCCCTCAATCGTCTACTCCTACATCGCCGAAGCATGCGGGTTCCAGCCGCGTGACCAGCACAACGAGCAGCAGATCTGGTCCATCGAGCAGAACGAGCGCGATAAAAACACCAAACCCCAACGCTCGCTAACCGGCACCGCCGAGATCCCTCTAGCGGCCATGTACGCCGGACGCGACATCAACGCCTCCGAGCTACCGATTAAGCTCGTCGGCGCGAGCCGCTGCTACCGTGCCGAGGCGGGTTCCCGTGGCGTCGACACGAAGGGCCTGTACCGCGTGCACGAGTTCACCAAGGTCGAGCTGTTCGGCTGGACGGATAACGTGGACGGGGCCGTACCGAGCTCGGACGATATGTTCAACGAGTTGCTGGAAATGCAGACGGAGATCCTGACCGCGCTGCATCTGCCGTGTCGTGTGCTGGAGATGCCGAGTGGGGATCTGGGGGCTAGCGCGACCCGTAAGCGGGATATCGAGGCGCTGTTCCCGTCTCGTCTGCGCGCGTCGAGTACTGCTACGCCGGTTGATCCTGAAATTCATCATCTGGAGTCGGCTTGGGGTGAGGTTACTTCTGCTTCTATTTGCACGGATTACCAGAGTCGTCGGTTGGCGGCGAGAGTGCGTGGCGGTGGCGCTAAGGAGTCAAGGTTCCCGCATACGGTTAATGGGACTGCTATGGCTGTTCCGCGTGTGTTGGCTGCGATTTTGGAGAATGGGTGGGATGCTGAGCGGGGTGTTGTTGTTATTCCTGAGGTTTTGCGGCCTTGGATGGATGGGATGGAGGTCATTGGGCGGAGCTAGATGAAAGGGCTGATTGCTCTCGCTCTCGTCGTGGAGATACTGTATATTATGTACTTTTTAGATAAGTGGTAGACATATACTTCATATATCACGAGTCTGCTTCATTGAGCTACCTGTAACATAAGGATATGTGGTTATCTTCGTGAATCTTGCATAGCATTGCGTGTGATTTTTTGGTATCTCTAAAACATAGACAAAAATGAGGTCTTAAAACCTCCGACCCGTGCCTTATTGAGGACAGGATAGAGCAGAATATTAAATAAAAACAGAACAGAACAAATCAGAGGCAGAGCCATTCATGACATCGTGAACACATGAATCAGGAACAAAATATAAATCAAGTATACATCACATCATTGCAAATCACAGAGACAAGAGTACAATCCGGTCTCTTTCGTCAGACAAGACCAGCAGCCTGAGGAAAGGCGCAAATAAAAAAAAGAAACAACCAAACGCTCTCGAAAACTCCGAGTAGGACAGAGATATTCAAAAACATGACGATTAGGGACAGCATGTAAGCCAAATAGATAGATCCCAAGAAGTTGTCCGGCTCATTTCCAAGGTAGATCTATCTCTTCAACACGGGTGCATGTCAGATATGGCAACCCCACCGGAATATTCTCACGGGGACCAGCGGTGCCAGTGGTTGCTTGATCCGGACTTTTCAGCTCCAACTCGAGGAAATTACGCATGAGTGGCTTGACGATATCCCGTGCCAGCCGTTTCATCTCGTCCATCTTGCGCTCGAAACGTTTCAGGGTCTCGCGCGTGTAAAGCGAGCCGGCAGAGGATGTAGGATGGAGTTTAAGGAAGCGCTTTAGCTCTTCGTGGGGCAGGTATGCCTGCGCGGAAGAGGAGCCGATCAATCTATAGATGCGCGCAGACGGGTCTGGAGAGGTGGTTGATCGCGGCGTTGCTGTCGGGTGTGACGCTGACGCGGTAGGCTGGGTGGGACCATCGTTTGGGCCCGAGTTTTTGAGGATGGGAGCTGGTGGTGGTGTGGTGCTTTCTATCAGCCATTGGCGGAATAGACATACGGCGAGCCAGTCTAGGTATGCGTTTGAGGGGCCGACACGTTCGCCGCGCGAGGTAGTTAGGGATAGACGCAAGAGCTTGGATTCAACGCGAGCTTTGAGCTCGTCAAGATCTTCTACTTTGTCTTCGATCAGATCTAGGAGTGAGTCTGGTAGAGGCGCGTAGGAGCCGCTTCGCAAACTTGGTAGAGCGGCGGGCCACTGGCCGACGACGTGGATCAAGGCTTCGGAGAAGATCACCCGGCTGCGGGCGAGATATCCCAGCTTCAGGTAGCTGGGTGGGTATTTGGCTATTTGTTTGAATAGACGAGATCCAAAGCCGAGGAGGTGGTGGTCAACGCGGGGCCCTGTCACCGGAAGCGCGTCGTACATATCCGCTAACGCGAGGAGGGATTTGCACTCTGTATATGCCGAGGCGATATTGACACTGTTGATAATGGGGGCATGATTGTAAAAGATTCGTAGTAGATTGTCATAGTCACGTATTAAGGGATCCACGGCGACAGCGTGCTCCCCCGTCTGCGGTAAGTGGGCTACCGACTGCATTCCTGCTAGGTTCGCCATAGATCGAAAGAAGCCTGCCTGGGCGTTGGATGGTTTGGTCATCGTCGGGGGAAAAGCAGCTTGGTCACCATCGCCACTGAACATGGGGGCGTAGGTTGGTTGCTGTTTCGACACGCGACATTAGCATTGTTCGTAAAGATGAGATTATGCGACGCGCCGGCGCAAGGCCTACCTTTTGGACCAGAATCGCCTCTTCATCCTCGGCGCGATTCTCCCAGTCAAGTTCATACCGCCAACGTCTCTTTTCTCCTGGCCGCGTCGAGAGTCCACCGTTATCAGAGGGTGCCAGTGTTGACCCGTTGGACAAATCATCGTCCTCGCTCAGTCGCGACAACGTCCCGTCCGGCTTGGACGGAGCCAAAGCCATCTGCCGCGACCATTCCTCATTGGTGCTCGCCTCAAAGAAGCCCGAGCATTGTGACAATATCAATCGGTGGAGGAGATAACGCTTTTCCTGCGATCCGGCGCGAATCACGACCTCGGTGTCACCTGTATAGGTGAAGATGGGGAAATCGTTCGAGGAGGAATGCGAGGAGCCGCCATGGTGTGAACGACCGGAACGATGTCGTCTGCTCGGACGCGACACGAGGGAAGCCGTGCTTTGGGTTGTGCGATCAACGATCTGAGCTTGGGAGACCATTTCTGGGTTTGTTGACGTATGCGAACCGGTGCTCAACACCTGTCAACATAAGAGGGCGGCATCCGAGACCGAGGGATATTGGAAGGTAGAAAGAAATAGAGAGAATATGAGTAGAGAGTAGAAGAGTAGAAAGAGAGTAGAAAGAGTAGAAAGAGTGGAAAGAAAGAAAGAGAATAAACAGAGTACTTCGGCTTTCCCCGCTAGAAAAGAGTATAGAAAATCAAGTGATACAAAGTCATAAAGGGGTAAAATAGAATAGATCAGATCCTAGACCGTTTCTATCAACATTTACAACTTCTTTATGTTGTATACATTTAAATATTAATAGGATGTGGGAGACCGCAAGCAGCTGAATTTAGGTGGCAAGCCAATTATCAAGCCCTAAAATAGCACTAAACAAAGATGAAAACATAAATTCAAATGTTTTCTGACTTCATATTAGTTAGATCTTTTATAACTATATATAACTTATACTATAAAGTACTCGGAGACCTCGGGATGTTTTGTTTCTCGCCCCTCCACTTTCTCTCCTTTTAGCCCGCTTCAACTTGATTTTTTTCTTTTTTTTTTTACTCTTCTCATTCTCTTTGACTTTTCATTTTTGCCTTGGGCGCTTTTTAACTTGTCAGGTGAACTCGGGAGTAAACGGCCTTGTAACCTATAGGGTTTTATTGCGACGCTCTCCTCCACTTCCTCGACGCCCAACCCCCGCGATCCTCAAAAAATCTGGCCCTGGACACGTCTTCCCGGGACAGCTTCTATAGCTGTCCCGATCTGTCATCACTGCAGATAACATCAGTGTCTGCGGATTTTGATAGCATCAGGACCGATCCGTCTCGTTCGCCGTCTCCTTCATTCGGATCTGCCCCGCACAAAAAACATTCCAAAGCCAAATCCGTCTCGAGGAAAGCGCGCGGTGTCATCGGTAAAGTCCGAGCATTTCAACGGATCGCGGTCGCCAAGATGGCGCCGACTATCAAGATCGACACCAGTGTCCAGGCGACCAAACGCGGACTGCCCGAGAATGACGATGCGGGCCTCGATATACTTGGTGCGGATCTGGACAACCCCAAGCTGGAAGCTGGGAATACGGAAGATGTTCCGCCGTTCCTGTGTCAATCTGTCTCGGGTGAGTGAGGGGTGCATAAAACGCCTATCGGAGAATACAACCTGCACGTGGAATGTGACTGACCGCTTCCTTATGCAGAGATCCATGATAAGTTTGAGGATCTGGAATGGATTCAGCGCGCACGAGTGGCCGAGGGTTTGCAAACCAGTGATCTCTCACATCGCTGGGCCTTAGAGACAGATCCAAGAGTTAAAGAGAGGAATCGATATTATAATGTCCAGGCGTGGGCAAATTGTCGGATCCATCTGCGGGTGCCCGAGGGCGAGTGTGATTTTATCAACGCATCTCCGATCAGACTGGAAGACTCGGTGACACGGGAAACAAGGAAATATATCGCGACCCAGGTAGGTTTGCGCATTCTAAATCATAATATATGATTTGCTTACCATTAACCAGGGCCCCAAACCGGGACATATTGCGGACTTTTGGCACATGGTCTTCCATGAAAGCCAGGAGGTCGGCGTGATTGTGATGCTTACTCAGACTTTTGAAGCGGGCCGGGAAAAGTGCGCTCAATACTTCCCATTGGGGACAGAGGAGGCTTCGATGGTACTATCGGCGGATGAGTCGGACGTTTTCTTCGTTGAGAGTGAGCAAACAGAACCCGGTGTCTTGGGTAGGGTTACCTTATTAGAATCAACCTTCGACGCCACATCACGATCTGAAATCCGCAAACTCGAACTGGCCATCGGTTCGGAGTCAAAGATTGTCTGGCATTTCCTTTTCGCTGGCTGGGCTGATTACTCTAAACCCGAAGGCAGCGATCGCCAAGCCCTTCTCGACTTGATCAAGTTGTCAGCATCCAAATCCAGCCCGGATAATCCGCGAATCGTTCACTGCAGTGCAGGGGTTGGTCGGACAGGAACTTTCATCGCCCTTGACCATTTGCTATGCGAGCTGGAGTCAGGACATCTGTTGGATATGGAAAATCGAGATATCGACCCTGTCTTCGACTGTGTCGATCAGATGCGCCAGCAACGGATGATGATGGTCTATAACGAGATGCAGATGCAATTTATCTACGAAGTGCTCCGAGAACAAACCGATCGGAAGCTGGGCAAGATTACAGACTGGAACATGGACTCGCCTGACGGCAGCGAGGAACGCTCTGCGAAAATCGCCAAGTTGAATGACCAGGCAGATTACTTGCCAACTTCCAAGCCCGAGTTGGAAGCTGTCCCAGATCGCGCTCATACGCCGAGAAGTCGGTCCGGTACACCGGAGCTTCCTTCTGATAATGAATTGACGCCCGCTCAATCTTGAGCTTTTCGTCCCTGTGGTTACGAACTTTGGACGTGAGGTTTATGTTTATGTTGCATCCCTTCATGGCATCCGGTGTTTATTTGATTTTGAATTTGCGTTTCTGAATTATGCTTTCCAACCCCCTGCTATACATTTTTTTCTTTCTTGTTGAAATACCCCCCGTTTTGTTACTTTGGTTATCTTGGATGTAGTTATATTGCTTATTGACTAGCATTGTCAGTCTCGACCTCGAGTCACTGTATATTAGCCAATTGGTGATATTGTACGCGTTGCCGACTGGTCTGAGACATTCTACTTTCACCTAGTAACCATTTCTATCATAGGTTTTCTTTTGGAGATCAGACTTGGGTATTAGCATTTTCTTCATGGCTATGTAGCACCTCCCACATATCCCTGGTAAATCCACGTCATTGTACAATCCGTTGGAAATAACGAGAAACGCCTTGCACTCTTTGCCTATCACCTTAGAATAACCATGCGCTTGCCTATAGAAGATCGTTCATCTCCATCAAGGCATAATATAACAATATAAACAAATCAACAAAACATAAACGCAGCATTGCTGAGCACAAAAATCGAGATTGGTATCATACCGACGTGAGACCTAGACATGAAATACATCATCATAAGAACAGAGAGTATAGCAAAACAACATTTGAATGCAGCGCATGGCTTCTCCTTTCCGAGGCACAAAGTACACGACTCGCTGCGGTTAGAAGTAGCCTTAATCAATACGCTTTGCCACAGCAGGGATTGCAGCCGATGGGCTACCGACAGAGCCAGTCTCATTATAACTGGGAGGAGCAGCCTCTCGCTCGGGACTCTGCCCTTCGGCCGCATCCCAAGTATCAACTGCATTCTCGTCCCAGTTGTCGACCTCCTGCTCAAGACTCATGACACCGGATTCCTGCGGGCCCATCGCTTCTGAACCGCGACGGGAACTCCCGACACCACCGAGCTCAACATCCTCAGTGCCATCCTCCATCACGCCATACCGACTTTGTCGGCGACGTTCCATCATGCGCCGGTGGTACCAGCTGCACAGTCCAATAGCGCCTACACTACCGACAACATTGGCGACAATATCGAATAGATCAAAGTCTCGTCCATTTGGAAGGAAACCCTGCACAACTTCAGAGCCAACACCCAGCCCTAATGTGCAGACCACGAGTGTCACGTGTAGCGTGCGCCGACGGGTAGTGTCCAAGACCCAGTAAAAGGTTATCGAGAGCAAGAAAAAGATAACGAGATGGAGGAACTTGTCATTGGGTTGTAGCTGTGTTGGTATCGTTGAAGAGGCACTGTGTGGAAGAAGACCGATGTAGCCAGCTAAGAAGAGCAGGAAGATGAAGGCACCTGAGGCGGTTAGTTGGGGAGATCGCCGGATCGAGAATAGTTCCCCAAAGCTTACCTGCGAAAGGGTAGCGGATGCGCATGATCGAGAAACAGGTCAGGGAAAAGTGAGAAGAAGCTTTTGGCTGGAACTCTTGGAAGGTGATTGTCCAGTCTTCGGGAGAGCTGTCAAATGTGGAGGAGTTCGGCCCCAACTGGTGCCTGCGTCATATGCGGAGCAATGGGGATGTTCACAACAACAAAGTGGAATTTGATATAGAACAGACAAATCCACCAGTAAGCTTAAGAGAAGATAGAAGAATATATTGAAAATAAGTCAAGATGTGAACAATAGCAATTGATCGCAAGTCAAAAGAGTGACAATGAGATCAAATCTGCCGGTTGACTCCGCCTTCATGCCCTGTACTTCACCCCCGTCACAGAGAAACTTCCTATGAAGCTCCCCCGGACCTTCTTCATCAAACCTCTCCCCCACGCTATCATTTTTTGCCGTTCCGACATCTTCAGTCAATTTTGCCGGGGGTGTTTTCTATCTCTATGCCTTTTGTCCCTTCTCCGACCCCTGTGTCGCGTCCGATCGGCCCGTAATCCTAATCGCGGAGAATCGAGTCTCGCCCGCCCCAGAACCGGGGTTTTGGAGCGAGCATGTCGCTCGGCCACAACGCCTGGCCTCTGGGCAATATTCGGCCCCCAGATGACCTTCAGGACTCTCCCCGACCAGTCAATGGCTTAGTGAAGACTTTATCTGGCTCCCGGACGCCACAAATACGCGGCTCTGTTGGCGCCGAAGGACCGAACCCCAGCTCGACATCCGAAGCCGATATCGTGCCCGAAGAGGACCCGCGCATTGCTCAATTCCGTGAATTGTATCGCCGCAGTGAGGCGAAAATAAGTGCGCTGTTCTCTGGACGATATTCGGACGATAACCCTGCGGCTGGGGAAACTACTGAGCCGTCCGAAGATCAACCCGAACGCGTCGACGATGCGCCACCCCCTTCCACCGCCCCACGCAAGACTGCCCGAAAGCTCGATGACGATGATTACGATGACTACGATGATGATGACGAAGACGAGGAAATGGACGATGCTGCCGAATCACCTCTGAGAACCAAGTCCGCCGCTGCGTTGCAGGATCCTAGTGGTGCCGCGCTATTACCACCCCGTCCCGATACCTCGATGTCCACCAATGCAGATGGACTTAAGGAGCCCAAGAAGGAGACAATGGAGGATCTCCGGAAGCAACTCGAGGAAGACAAGAAAGCAACGGAAGAGGCTGCCAGAAGAAGTTTCCACACTCTATTCTACACCCTTGAGAATGATCGAGATGCCATGCTTGATCAACAGCGCTTGGAAGAGTCCGAAAGACAAGTGGAGGCAGAGATATCCGGCCAAGCTAACATGGGCGGCAACAATGTCTCGGGGGCTTCCAATGGCTATAGTTCCTTGAGTAATACCAACCTGGGCGCATCCAGTTTGACTCTGAAAAACCTTATTGCACGAATTGACAAGAAGCGAGACCGGGTGCAGGCATCGGATGCTGAGCTGCGGAGCTTGCTGAGTGAGGTTCGCAAGAACCGCAGCAAATGGGCGAACGAAGACAAGGTCGGCCAGGAAGAGCTCTATGAAGCTGCGGAAAAGGTCCTCAGTGAGCTCAAGGCTATGACAGAACATTCAACTGCCTTTTTGACTCGCGTCAACAAACGCGATGCGCCGGACTATCATACGAGTAAGCAGCCCTTTCGCCGCAATTATATGTTTGGTCTACTAACTTCCCACTAGTTATCAAGCACCCGATGGACCTTGGATCAATGACCAAAAAGCTGAAAGGCTTGCAGTATAGATCCAAGCAAGATTTTGTCGATGACCTCACCCTCATTTGGGCGAATTGCTTGAAATATAATACGAACACCGAACATCCTCTGCGGAAGCACGCACTTTACATGCGCAAGGAGACGGAGAAGCTTGTCCCTCTCATTCCAGATATCGTCATCAGGGACCGTGCCGAAGTTGAGGCGGAAGAGCGTCGACTCCAGCTTGCCGATAACGATGGTGCTGAGGAGAGTGATGACGAACCCATCATGTCCTCGCGAGGTAGAAAGGCTCCTGGCAAAAAGTCTTCCAAGAAAGGCACGGCTCCTTCCCGCAATACTCCCAGTGGCTCCGAGGGTCCCGCCAGGGCCCCCAGCACTCAGCCAACCGCGCCAGCTCGCGCAGATTCGGACGCGGCAGGTGAAGCTAGTCAAAATGGATTTTCCACACCACCTCCTGGATCCAACACGCCGTCTGACCCTGCTGGTCCAGGAGCGATACCTGCAGCGAGCCAGGATGATGCGATGGATATGGACGGTCCGAGTACGTCGACCACTGCGCTCAGTGCTATGTCGGTTTCCGGCGGCGTAGAACCGGAAGACCCCGAATACAAGGTGTGGAAGCAGGTCACAAAGAAAGATAGAGCGCGTGTTGCGGCGGAGCGCCATCGTCTCCTCCGGGGAGACAAGCTCAACTCTGAAGAACCCGCTTTACTCAGAAGTAAAGCTGGTATGCGCCGATGGCTTAGACACCAGAAGCAAGCTACCATCGAAGCTGACAAGTCTCGCGATGGGGACTCTCAAGCCATGGAACCTGAGGCCGCAGGCGAGAGCCTTGCAGAAGGCATTGAGGTGGAAGAAGACCAGATGCTGCCTTATTATTATGATGTCATGTCCGGTGTTCCTGATCTCCCTGAGCGGCTACTCTGGAAGGAAGACGCGCAAGGAAATGTTGTTGATGCCTCTGAAGAGTTCCTCTGGATGCTTCCAAAAGGTCAATTCATCCAACCGGAAAGCAATTTGACCCGCAAGATGAACTCGAACATGCGACAAATGCAAGAAACCCGCAAGATCTGCTCGAAGATTGGCATTGTCAAGCAGATGCAGCTTCAATCTCAGGTAAGCGAGCCCATTACTATATTATGACCCGAGTTCTCAGCTAACCTCTCTCTAGATGTACCAAAATCAGTTCCAAAAATATCAACCCGAGCCATTTATGGAGCAAGACATCGAACCACATGTCATGAATGACAATGGCCCTGTCATTGCCCCCTGGACCTGTAGGGCAGCGTTGCAGCGCTCAGTGGCTAAAATTTTCTATCATACTGGCTTTGAGGAATACCAGCCTTCTGCTCTTGAGGCGGTTACAGATATTGCCGCCGACTTTTTCCATAAGCTGGGCTCCACCTTCAAGTCTTATATGGAAACACCAAAGGTCCCTACTACCGAGTCACAGGAAGTTACACCTTCAGCCGCCGAATGGAAATCTCCATACACTCCATCTGAAATTGTTCTGCACACCTTGTCTACCGTTGGGATCCACATAGATGAGCTGGAGTGCTATATCAAGGACGATGTGGATCGCCTGGGTACCAAGCTCACCACTGCTAATGATCGACTCAGGTCACTCCTGACGGAACTTCTTCGACCCGCCCTTGAAGGCGGCGAAGACGGCTCAAACGCATTTGCCGATGGCAGTGAACAGTTTGTCGGTGGTGACTTTGCTGAAGATATTGACGAGGATTTCTTCGGTTTCAAAGAATTGGGCTTAGACCGGGAGTTTGGCCTTTCTACGCTCAGTGTGCCCTTACATCTGCTTCAAAATCGGATGTTCAATGCGGCCAATCCGCAAAGCACGAGTGTTTCACCGACCGTTACTCTTTTCGCCCCTCCGCCCCCATATCCACGCATCTCAACGGACAACTTACCTCGCCAGATTGGACTCCTGCGGGAGTTCTTCAAGGGCAAGCTTGACGCAAATAATGATGAACCTCTTGTGGAAGACTTGGAGCTGCCCCCTAAGCAACGGCCCATGCCGATCAAACCCCGTCTCCCAGCCTCTGGCAAAATCCCTCAGTCTAGTCTCTCTGGTCTTACATCCAGTCCACAGAAACGAGCCGCTCCACCGATGGCATCCAAATCTGGCGGCGCAGAGCCAAGTAAGAAAAAATCCAAGAAGAACAGCGGCGTGGCCCTTGAAATGCCTAACTTCAACCCCGATGGTGAAGGCGACCAAACGACTGGTGACCCAGCAACAAATGCCAATATGAAGACCGAGGAAACCGGCCTCGGTGATGGCGGTGAATTCATGACCAACGGAGCGTGATCAAGGTCAGGTAGGTCTATGGTGACTACCAACATAGCCCTATATTTTCCTTCAACTCTCCTTCTCTTGCGCATGTGCTTTACTTCCGCATACCTGGCTGCATTTTCATTCCTTCCATATCCGCTATGTCTCACGACACAACCAGACAGACTTTTGTGTCCTTTTGCCACGGTACAATTGACGAACAGGGAGCGAGCAGCAATAGGAGCCAGCGTCTAATATTTGAATTATTGGGAAACTGTATCTTTGACACTCCATTTCCGATACATAATCCAGTCCTTGTATTTTACTGGTTTTTCGTGCTTTTTTTCCCTTCTTTTTCTGTCCGCAGCTTGAAAGGCAAGTGGATAATTCCCCATTTTAGTCTCTTTGTATCATAACGTCCCTTGATGGGATTTCTTATTTCTTAGCAGAATACCTATTCAAATTTATTCAATTCAGATCCATTCTCGAGTGGCTTATATCTCGCTCTTAGCAGTCAATACTTTTTCCCAATATCAAAGTAGAAATAAACTAAATACTAATCTATTAAATTGCACAAGACAATGGGGGATCCCGAATGGACCTTTTTTAATATTTTCTGGGTTAACAACATGGTAAGGGAATAGGAAACTAGTTCATCATGAACTCCAGGGCTGAAGACCGGCCTTCGGTATACACAAAATCAGCGAAGTTGTTTCAGAAACAACAGCACATTTGTAGCAACCGCCAGATCAAGCAGTGTGTAACGGTAAAACGAAAAACAAAGTCGACTAAGCTACAAACAGAATAAAATATGACCCATTCAGAACTGCGAGACCAGCCTCGAGTCTACAGCCGGCACAGTCGTCCTTGTGAACAACAGCCACTGCAACCCTACCTCTCAGATCAAGCCATGGTGAAGAGCAGCATCACAAAAGTGATGCAATCGAAATTCCGTCAATCAAAAACATAAAAGAAACCATAGAGTAATACGCAAGGTAGTGGGCAGGTAGTGGGCAGGTAGAAAAGTCATAAGACAAATCTCTGAAAAGGGAACCCGCACCGTGATGGAGCGAACAAAATGAATTTTGTCGACAACCATAGAAATGTTACAGTTGAATTAGACGTACCACATACCCAGAGCGAGCTTGTTTGAGGTGCCTTCAATGGGAAGCAACCTCTTGGCTCGGGGCTCCTTGGGCTTTGGGTTGGTCATTTTCACCTCAGGGCCACTCTGTGGGCCAGAGGTAATAGGAACGTCCTCGTGGTGGCGAGCACGAACCGAAATCAAGTGGGCATAATAGATGGCAGGGTGAACAGACACGGAGGTTGTCGAGCGGATGTACTGGTAACAATGATCATTGATCATGCCCTCAAGGTCATTAGGCTTGAGGCCCATCTCATCCAGCAGGACATGGTAGTGGACTGGGCGGGGGGTTCCCTGCAGAGCAATGTGCGTGTATAGTAGGAAGTCCCAATCGTGTGGGCTAGTCACATCCCGATCAATAAGAGTGCCTGGCAGGGGGCCGCCGTGGGGGTCCGCAGCCGCGCGATTCTTGGGGTCAGGGAACGCTCGAAGATGATGGCGCTTGTTGGCAACCACGACACACATCTTGCCACTCCAGATCGCCTGACCACACGCATGTGCAATGGCAAAGCGGATCGCAGGGACCTCCTCTGAAAGAATTCGCTGATACTCGGACGCAGACACACCGTCGCGGAAATAGTAGACGTACTCAGGAGCCTTGCCAGCCCCAACAGTCGCTTTCCACTCGGCAACCATGGGGTGCAAGATGTACTCAACCACCTTGTCTCGGATAATCTCAATTCGATCGCCATTGGTCTCGCATCCACCCATGTAGCGAGTTGCGGTGGAATTTGCCGAAACCGACATGGCTGCCAGCGACGGGGTCCACACACCCATCATTGGGTGAGTGACATCTGCCCCAATGATCATGGAGCCTGGGCGTAGACCTGTATTCTTTGATTTGGGGACAGCTCGAGCAGTGATGCCACCAAGCTTTGCATTGACCTTCATGAGAACATTCGCGTGATATTGAGGTCTATTGGCAATGCAGTGTGCAGATTGGAGCACTTGAGAGGGAGTGCCGTATCGGCAGTCGGCAGACTTCTTGAGGCGAAGATAGACCCAAGAATCCTTGTCGGGAACGATAAACACCATGAGCTGGGGCTCTTTCTGGTTCTGTGCCGCGATCGCATCGTACAGCTTTTTGACACTGGTGCCAACGTCTTCACTCAATCCCTTGACAACTGGTCGGCCAGTCACCTCACCACCCATGCTTTTGTACATCTTCACGAATTGCTCAACCCAGCTGAGAGTCTGGTCCTGGCTGATTGACTTTCGATGTCCGGAAAAGAACCCGACACCCCAAGCCTGAAGGGCCTTTTCATTGGGTTTGTAAAACTTCTTACCGCGAAGATCCCAACTTCCCGAATGCTGAGGGTTGTGTTTGCGGTTGCCTCCAAATTGAATCTCGGGGCTTGGGAGTAGGCGAGCCTTTGTCTTGATCATTTGTTCACTGATCTTCATGCCGTAAAGCTTTAGAATCGGATCATTCTTGTGCTGGAGAAGTTCCTTGGACTGGCGAGCATTGGCCAAACGTTTCGGAGGCCTGGTTGCACACCATTGAATCATCTGTGCTGCCTGCACATCGGTAAGCTTGTAGCGGTATCTCTGAAGGCCTTTGATGACCAAGAACTCGGCTGGGTAATGGACATCTTCCTTTTGCATCTCGACCAAGAGCATATTGGGATATTCAAGCCGGATGTTGTACCGTTTCATAAAGTATTCTTCGAGGTGAATTCGAGTCGATTTCCCAGTGGCCTTGTCGTAGTAGTCGATGAAGAATTCTTTTGGCTTTGCATGAATCAGGCCCTTGACAATGAAACTCTTCATCTTGAAAGGGCAACCCTCGTAGTTGGGTGCCACTCGAAGACCCTGGATTTTCTTGTTCACCTGTGCGAACCACTTTGATTCCTTTGTACCACCATACTCGTCGCGAGTTGACTGGAGATTCTTCACCAGGGTCGACTTATCGTTCCAGCCGTTCACATTCATCATATATCCCATAAGACTGATACGAGAGAAGAAGACGCAGTGAGCGACATCAACGTTGAGGATCAGACCTTGCTATAATTCAACGTCAGCTTTCTAATTATTGATTTGAATCAGCAAATGGGGTCTTACAGGAGTCGGCTTGATTGCTTGGTAGATACCTCGGTAAACGGAAGCACCCATATTGGCGAGCGGCTGGTAAAACTCCTGCTTCAGCTCCTCGTCATCTCCAAGCTTGTCGAAGAAAAAGGCCCGCTTGATTGCAGCAAACTGTTTGGTGGGCCATTCACGGAGCAAATGGTCAAGGAAGCCTGTCATTATCAGCCTGATGAATCGAAAACAGAGGAATACGCGAAATAAGGGGGCACTTACTCAGAGATTCAATCACGAGTTGATCTAGATCACGGCGGGTTTGCAGCCAGGAGTTGATCACGGACAGATTGATCTTTCGCTTTTGAATGACGGACATTCTGAAAGCAGGGTTCCTTCTGAACTCATCGACAGTAGCAAGAGTCTTGATGTCTCGGGTCAAGTCGCCCTTGATGTCGATAACCTCATTCCAGTCATCAAAGTTGCGCAGCGACCTGCAATAACACATATTAGGAAACATATAGCAGCAAACAGAAAGATTATATCCTTACCAGCAAATTCTGCCACCATCCCAGATACCATCAGGAATGTGTGCCTTTCGGGTCTCACTGTTCCAGCATTTTCTGAGGACACGTCTGTCGGTCTCGTTTTGGTCTCCGTGGAGAATATTGATCTAGTGATGGATGAGCGAATAGTGGCATTGACCGGGGGCTAAAACACTCACCTCGTACTGATAAACGGCTTTGTCTGGGAATGAAGTGATCGGGTATGCGTTCATCATAACCTCGATCTCTTTGCCGGAGGAGTTGTAGCCAACACGGCGCTGAATTTGAGTCTCTTCTGGGGCAGCCTAGGAGAAGAAAAGGGTCAGCAAAAATGCAGTGTCATTGTGAATCATCAGTCGCAAACTTACAGAAGAAGGCCTGACTTTGAATCGGTGCCAGGGAATGTCAATATTCTTGCAGCCATCCCAGGCAACTGTCATGTAGTCTTGGTGTCGGACAACGTTTTCTTGGTCGAGTCTGTGTTGCTCAAAAACTGCCACTTTCACGCCTTCTCTTGCAAGGCGTTCATAGTTGGCCTTTTCTTCCGCGGTCCAGTTGGGCGGAAATTCCGGAGGTGTCTCAACTCGACGGATGGGAGAGTCACTGCTACTGGAGCCAGTGCTCTTAGGCTTTCGCTGTTCGGTCGCGTTGGGATCATATCTGGTTCGGCGCATCCAAGCAGTACTTTCTGCTTCTTTTTTGCGCTTGGCTTCATCTTCCAATTTTGCCTTGTGGTCGCGCAGCTCTTTAACCTGGCGTGGATCCAGAGGCTTTGCCACAGAGGCAGAAGGACGTAGGGGGAGCTCAAGGCTGAGCTTGGGTTGACGAGAGGATGAAGAGGAGTGAGGAGGCTTTGAAGAAGACTTCGTAGCAGAAGCAGATGTGGGGGTCGATTGAGGCTTCGATGATGCATAGCGGTGGTCAGAGCGAGCCCTACGCTCCTCATCATCCTCAGTTGGGGGTTTCATGGCCTTTTTCGGAGCCATGGTGGATTGACGCTCCTATTAAATCCCCACTGGTTAGTCAAGGCTTTTTTTTACTTCTTTCGGTTCCTTTTAGTTCATTAGACAGATGCAAAATCATAAAGTAAGACAGATGAAACAAACTGAGGTTCTTGTGACAGCAGAGTAGTAGTACTGCTTAGCGACATAAAGTGAAGCGGACACCATTCGTTTCCGCTTCGCTTTAACTCGGGGGAGGGCAAGCAGTATAGGAAGTATCACTTACAGAGTCGAAGTCTTGACTGAGCCAAAGGTGACGGCGTAAAAAGGATATCGGGGTGATCACACAGCAAGGTAGACGCGTTTAACGTCAAATTGATGAATGTCTTCAGCGTATGAGTATGCAGGTAGCTGCAGGGACCCGAAGTGCTCAAGACAAGCAAGGTCAAAGGTAATGAAGAGAGAAGGAAGAAGGAAAGAAAACGAGGGAAGGCCTTTTATAGGTAAAGTAGAGTGTAGAAGTGCCGCATAGGGAAGGCGCCGTGAAGGGTGTGTAGTTGCCTTTTTAATACTAGTCAAAGTCCTACCTATGTGAGGGTTAGGTACTTGTCAATACTAGGGACTACCTAGTAATATTATGTACCCCGACACTCGGATATCTCGCACTTTCAGTTTAGATATACAAGAGCTACATCCTGTGTATAGAGTGGCACGCATAACGCACTTATGGGAGACACTCTACTCTAATAACTACCTAGGTAGTGCCAAAGGGTCCTAATTAGATCAGCACGTCACTAGCCACTCTAACAGCCCCCTTTGGGATACCTACCTACTTATACTACGGTGCTCCGCCTGGCTGGTGTGAAACGATTACTAAAAACCAATAAACTATCATATATAACGCCAAGTCCGACCTATGTGAGCTGAACATAATTGAGTATATAACGGTCTGCCCAGGAATATTATGTATCCCAGCTCTGAGATATCTCGCACTTTCAGTTGAGATCCGAAGACATTCACGTGGTGTCAAAAGTCAAACATCTGTTGACAACCCATGTCCACTATACACATTGACAATAAAAATACCAATATTCACCTCTAGGTTTCTCACCAAATTTACACGACGGCGTGTTGTTTAAATATTTTCAAGTTAAAATTAGGTATTAGATCTATTATACACTCTCTCCGTTAAATATCCCGTGCTCATTGAATAATAATTAGGTATAACGAGTGATCTAAATCATTGTCACCGTTTTACTATGGTGCCCCATATGTAGGTAAATTTGTCATGGAAATGGAATTCCATACTTTGATGGCAGTGCTCTGCATGACGAAATTGTATGGGTAGTATCTAGCCTAGGCGATTGGCTAGTAAGTCAGATAAAGGTTGACGAAAGGGCATGCCCTCCCGGGTAAAGAGCAAACAGCCAGTCGGAATGAAAACGTGGAGTAAACGGACTAATTCTACTCTATACAACGCCCCGATTGAGTCTGCTTAGCTGTCAACTTCGTCGGCAAACGGAGGATAGACATATCAGTAGTTTCCCGGGCTTATACATACTTTTATATCTTTCAATTTGATTCTATATAGAGCCCCCTTGCTTGTGTTGCAGTTTGGCATCGCCTCGCCATTGTCCATAAAGCAGTACATACATGAAATCATACTATTCAGGTTCGATAAGGGTTGTGCTTCCGGGCAGACGTGATCTACTTTGAGCAAGGAGCAGGCTTTCAAATATGAAGTGCGACGAAAGTGCGACCAAAGTGCGATCAAAGTGAGAAATAGATAAACTCTTCTATATAATTCGACTCTAGCATTTTTGATACCCAGTGCTCACTTCGGTCGCGGTTTCGCATTATATGGTTAGGTTAAACCAATATATTGGTTTACAAAGTCAAAAATAAAATGACCTGGATTTAATGATTGGGTCTATGTACCCTACAGTAGGGTCCGGGTATGTAATCTAGAGCGGATTGTTACAAGACAGCTTGGGGATGCAAGAATCCAGCTGGTACGTCAAACGACGGTGGGCATGTAGTGTAAATATCAGTTCGGGTTCCTACTCCCGAAATTTTCGATGATATGCTCCAGTGGTCTTTTCCCTTTTCTCGGGTTGCAAGTCTTTTGATATACATCCCTACTATTCCGCATGCTAGGCTGCAATCTCATATCTGAATAGAAAACTAAGACGTTGGCTTTGGCAGCTTAATGATCAGTAGAAGTTCCTATGCTTGGGCCAGACGTCGACTAGACCAACGCGTTCAACACCAAAGAAAGCGAAATATATGTTGGGTTGACTTCGTCGACTGGACCTAAAAAGAATGTTGGAATAGACCAGATCCCTGTCGTAATAGGTATAATGGATAAAAGCAAAAAAAGATGGGCCCGAGCCTGGGATTGACGGGGACCGCAATATTACGGGTGAACCCTAAGCGCGAATCACAGGCGATTGATGGAAGGTTAAGGAGAATGTCAGGAATAGACAGCACCCTAATTGCAAATCTCTTGAGGTACCTTTTATATCGGATTTCCATACAAAAGATAATTATGTTTGGAATTTATCCAAAATCATGTTCTTCAATAATAGATAGGAAATCAACGAACCGAAGATAAAAAAAACCAGGTGTCTTCCCGACTAAGTAACTCAATTGAGGGAGTCTACCCGAGCTGGCACCCACGAACTCAACCAACATAAGACAGACCATCATGCCAGTTGCAAACGAAGTGCTTGAGGCCTCGGTCCTCGATCGCGCGATCAACGACACGTCCGATCAAACTGTACGCGCGGTTCTCAAATCCATCTGCGCGAAAAACGATGAAGCCCGCAAAGAAGCCGAGCATCAACTGCTAGCGATGACCACCGATTCCAAAGCGAACTCCGACAGCAATAAGAGACTAGTCTCACGCTACGCGTTTTGTGTCAATTGCGAGAAGGAATTCGATGTCACGACCAACACGGAGAAAACCTGTCGATACCATCCCAGTATGACTGCGAGGCCGCGATTCGGTATGCGCAATATGCTAATCTTATGATAGACAAAAATGAGCCCACTGGCGACGAGCTTTATGAGGACAATTGGGATGAGTTTGACGTGGACACCGATGAAATGCGCGAGGACTTTCCAGAGTGCTTTACGTTTAGCTGCTGTGATGGGAATCTCAGAGATAACCCCCATGGATGTGTGATCGACTTCCATCAAGAACAGTATCCCGACGGGGAGCCCTCGAAACGGCTGAGGGCACTTTGAGTCGGGGTGTCATGGAGCACAGCCTGGAATACGATGCATAGTCGGGTCTGTGGATTCGAATTGAGGCAACAATCAGAATTATTCCCATATCGCCAGATCTTAGGGCAAGTGTGATGGATTGGAAATTGCTTTAGAATAGAAACCGCTGCATCCCTTCCAAGAATATCGATCGGCAGTCAGGCCCAACCTACCCTAGCAGAATCCCCACACCTGAGAGTATCTCAAATTTTTAGAGAGCATGTAACGCAGTCCATCATCCACACGAGATAGCTATGCAATGTAAGATAAAGGACATTTCCTACATATACAATGACGTAGGGCCCCACTACCCCTGTTTCCGTATATGCCCCACTTATGGAAGCCTTGGGTTTAACCTTATAGTTAAAGTCGTTTATAGAGCCTCCAGGCATGTGTCCTGTCCCCTCTGGATGCAGCCATATGGATATAAGAACTATGGTCAAAGGAGTACATGGGTCTCATTTACTCCAGAATGAACTCATTACCTAGAAAGTCAAGAATCTACAAATTGAGTGCGTAGAGTGCTTGGTTAATTTATTTGAGATTATCTGCTTATTTGGCTCTGTACAAAGTATGGTTGGAGCGGCCCAACCAGCAAGCAAATATTGGTGGCCAGTGGCCCTATTCGAAAAAAAGATAATAAAAAAAATGCCAGATAGATCAACGCCGATGGAAGATGCAAAGAGGGCTCTGAACCGCGTATGCCCCGACCATGTTTTCATGAAATACCCCCAGGAAAAAAAGAGCTGAGCCATCAAGTTCTCAAAGACAAATCGGGATATTTTGCGCGCCGGGGAAATGAATTGCAAAAGCAGAGAGCAAGGGATTTTACACTGCAAGTGGAATAATGGTGGTCCTCAGAGGGAAACGAACAACCACGGGCTCAACGGTAGCCACCGTAAGGGTTCATTCCCGGGGTTTGGCCTCCGCCTGGTCCATGTGCAGCTTGCGGGATCTGTATTTGGGAGATGTCGGAAGGAATCTCAACGTGACGAAGAAGGTCTATGGTTTTTTCGGGGGAAAGGCGGGTGATGTTGTAGGCAGCCGCAGAAGGCAGGATGCTCAAGAGGTTCACCACTTCACGAGGGAGAGGGGCTGGGGATCCTTGGGGTCTGTATGAGGTGTTTTGGCCGTTCAACTGTTGTACTCGTTTCGGCTGGTCGAGACGCCGAGCTTGCGCGCTCTTCATTGGCGACTCAGCGCGAACAAACTTTCGTGGGCGACCGGAGTCTTCGTCATAATCATCAGTGGGGTAGGGTCTCTTAGGTGAATTGAGAGAAGTATCCATATATCTGGCCATGGGAGAACCGTGGGATTCCGCAGAGATTCCTGCCATGTTGGTCTTTGGCCGTGTCTGGGATGGTGACAAGATCAGTTGCACCGATGTAGGATCAAAGGTGGAGTCGGAGTAACGGTTGGCGAATTGGTCCAGAGCAGGATCCTCCGGGTATAGTTCGCGCATGCGGTTCTCCAAGTTGATCACTTGGGTGAGGTCACCATAGCGAGATTCATACTCGTGGAGGAAGGAAAAGATGGGCTTAGCCTTGTGCACATTCTCCGGGTTGGATGTCAATTTCCTGACGGTTGTCTCAAACACGGCTCTGGCATCTTTTGTGGTGGTTAGCAAGTCTCTCAGAGAAATATGGGATGGTCGACTTACTGATGGTATCATTAATGTCGAGCAGATGTCTCAAGTATTCGAGCGCAAAGTGCTCATCCTCTGGGAATAATTTTGCACCTCTCTCGAAGATCTTGGTGGCCGCAGGGTCTTTGTAGCAATGATACTCCATCAGAGCACTCGCGATATAAACATCGCTGGTAATCCGGCCTCGTTTCCGGGCTTCGGCAAAGATTTGGCGAGAACCAGCCACCTCTCCTGGCTTTCCCTTGCCTTGGATTCGACGCATCGAACGCATGAGAGAGATCCATGCGAAGGAGACGGTCTTGGAGATAATGTTGATCTGAACAGAATGGGCCTTCCGGACCGCATCAATCTGTGCCATCTTGGCGGCTTCTCTTTCTTTGGCTTCAGGATCCTCTTCATCCTCATTTTGAGGTTGACTTTCGACATTTTGTGGAGTGAAATAAGCTTCAATGCGTGAAACATCCTGGGTTTCCTGGTCGCGAGCTTTATTGATCAACTCGTAAAGTGCATTAAGCAACTTGTCATATGGTTCCCGGACTTTGGCAGCGCGCTTGGCGGAATCCTGTTCCGAATCCGAGGTAACCTCCAGTCGGTCCGCGCGTTTGAATGTCAGCAGACAACTCTCTGGGTTTGCATCAATTCCATTTTTCAAGAACTCGGTGCCAGCATCCTCCATGTCGTTCAAGAAGCAGAACTCAGCTGCATCAAACCACATTTCGGGCAAGAAGGTCAGTGCCATGAGTGCTTGTTTGTAGAAGTACACCACGCGTGACTTGTAAGCAGCAGGGTCTTCCTCTTTCAGTACCAGAGGATCTTCTTTTTCCCATGCGATCCAGCGCTTCCAGATATCTACTTGTGCCGAGAATTCAACGTCACCTTCAGAACCCGGAACAGGAGGCATCGGTGGAAGCGAAGTGCGAATCAGATCGCGCGTGATGTTTTGCAATTCGGTGTATGAGCTGCGCGCAGTCATGTAGGATGGCGAATGTTCTTGAAGGAATTTGCGGCCCTGATAGAAAATATTAGGATAAGCTAGTTGGATTCAAGTACTGTCCAGCTTACCGTGAGCTTGTTTAGATTCATCTCGAATTGATCATACTCCTTCCAGAGCGTATTGACGGCTTGAGTCGGCACGCCAATGGCTCGTTGGTAGGCCTTTCGCAGTAGGTCCATCTTTTGTTGATCCTGCCACCCAGATCCACCGACGACGCCTGGCCCAGAACGGATGAACTCAATGTAGTCTGTCCAGATATTTCCGGAATCCTTGTCCATCCCGACATATTGAATGGCCATATCATATGCCGATGAAATGGTCTTTCTTGCCTCATCTGTTGTCAAGGGATTACGACGACGGATGTAATCAAGGTAGACAGACCAGAGCTGAACGCTGGGGGTCGCCAGGAGAGTTCGGTTGAAGATCTGCTCCAAGCGGAAGAATTCATTGAGCTCAGACTCCATGCTGGCATAAGCCACCCATTGATCGGCCTGAGATATATCTCATTAGCAATCTTGTACCTTGCCGATAGAGAAAAGAAAGCACAAAGGAAGGGAGCAAAGTTAGGCTTACCGCCATGGGGAACAGCTTCAAGAACCGCTCATAGGTGTCTCGTGCGCTGTCTAGTCTGCTGCGGCCTCTGTGCTCGGCAATTAACTCCAACCAAGCAGGGATATCACCTCGGGGATCCTCTCGAATCCGGTCTTCCAGCATGCCCACACGGTCATGGGCCAGACGACCCTTCGAGGCAGGAGAATCAGGTACAGAAGTAGGAACAGAACTGTTCTGCATGGGTGCGGATTGCAAGTCTTGCGCAGCCCAGTGCGATTGGCCAGGAACAGAAGAGGGATCAATATTAGGAACAGGAACAGGAGAATAAGAACTATTGGCAACATCTGATCCACTGGCAGGTCCCTGCTCAGCTTGGTGTGATGATACATCAGGGGAAGTGTTTTGCATTGCATTTCCTGAGCTGGGATCTTCAGACATGGTCACAGGCATAGCATTGGCATCTTCACCCCCAAGTACAGCCGGCGGCTCATACTCCGCATCACCCTCGTCATCCTCATCATCATCAACTTCAAATCCCCCAATTGTTCTGGCCTTGGGCTGTGTCTCAGCAGCAGATGCTGGCACGGGGGTCGACGACTCAGCACGTGAGGCGTTCTGAGAAGGGTCGGGGGAGTCACTGGTCTGGCCAGCGTCTGCGTCTACGTCTGAGGCGACATCTGCGTCTGAGGCGACGGTCGGGTTGGGGACGGCATCTTCGATTTCATCCGAGGGAGATGCTTCAGTGGGGCCAGCATCAGGCTGCTTGGACTCGGGAAAGGAGGCTGAGTACTGATCCCCCAATGCCAGTGAGGGGTCATAGTCATCTGATTCTGCGTCTGAGTTATCACCTTCCTGCTCCTCAGTGGGGGATTGGGAATCGGTATTCAAGGCTTGAGCCTGGAAGAAGGCAGTTTCGGCTTCATCGTCCGCCATGGTGGGAGGATAAATGCGATAACCGCAAAGTCAAAGAAAAGTAGCTAGGAAAGTCAAAAGTGCAGGCGCAAGCCGAAGCAGGGTTTGCGCGGTGTGATATCGGATGTAAAATGAAGACAAATCTTCCGAGGGTCAAGGGTTAAGGTGGAACACAGCCACTTTTGACGAGATAACCCTCAGCCGCAATGTATCTGATAGCAAATAGCTCAGATGGAGAAGAGCAAAGCTGATGCAGGTTGCCCGGGTAGTGAAATTGAGGTCACGTGCGGGCGGTGAGGACAAATGCGAGGGACGCGAAAGGCGCGTCGATCGATGGGCTCCTCGCATTGAGCTAGAGGGGTTGAGAGTAAACTGCATTCTTGTGGACCTGTTGATTTCTCTTACTTTTTCTAATTTCTCCTTCTTCCTTGTTCATACAATCTTCCACTTTTACCTCTTCATCTATTTAATCCTCCGTACATACTCTATCTTATCACAATGTCCGTCGTCTCACTCCTCGGAGTGAAAAACCTCAACAACCCGGCTCCTTTCACCGCCTCTTACCAATTCGAAATCACCTTCGAGTGCCTCGAGCAGCTCCAGAAGGGTGAGCATTGGGTTGTTCTCCCATATTTCCAGTCGAGTCTTCTAACACGTTCTTTCAGATTTGGAATGGAAACTCACCTATGTCGGATCCGCCACTTCGTACGTCGACCCTCCCAATACTCACTGTTTCCTACCAATCCTGCAGAGGCTAACTTTCACAGCTCCGAGTATGACCAAGAACTCGATTCCCTCCTCGTTGGACCCATCCCGGTCGGAGTGAACAAGTTCATCTTCGAGGCCGACGCACCTGATGTCAAGCGCATTCCCACTTCCGAGATGCTCGGCGTCACCGTCATCCTGCTCACCTGCAGCTACGACGGCCGAGAGTTCGTCCGGGTTGGCTACTACGTGAACAACGAGTATGACAGTGAAGAGCTGGCAGCCGAGCCCCCTGCGAAGCCCGTTATTGAACGTATTCGCCGCAATGTCCTCGCCGAGAAGCCTCGAGTGACCCGCTTCGCCATCAAATGGTGAGATCCCTTGTTTTGTTTGTTTACATACCTAGTGGGACTTTTGTTTACCTTTTTTTCCTCCATAGGGACTCTGATGACTCTGCCCCCGCAGAGTACCCGCCTGACCAGCCTGAGGCCGATGGTCTCGATGATGACAGTGGAGCGTACGGTGCTGAGGAGCGTGAGCTCGAGGCTGCGCTGCTCAAGGAGCTCGAGGATACCAACAAGCCCGCCGAGGGCGATGACCATGAGATGGAAGGCACTGAGGCTCCTGCTGGCAAGGAGGATGATGAAGAAGAGATCTCCGATGCCGAGAGTGAAGATCTTGAGGCGGAGAGTGACGACGATGAGGATGACCTTGACGAGGAAGAGGGTGGTGATGGTGACGATGATGTCGAGATGGGCGATGACACAGAACACAAGGACGATGCTGCCAAGCCAACTCACCAGCCCCAGCCTGAGGTCATGGTACACTAGATCATGGTGTGCTACTGACTCGTAGGTGTGGTTTATTTGCTTTTTAACTCTTCCTTTTTTGAATGTTATTTAACGACAGCCAGAACGCAACGTTTACGACCCTTTGACTGATTTTCCATGTTCTTACCCTATTGACTATAGGTCTATGAAATAGAATTGGTATCATTTTAAATCCCACTGCCCTTCAGTCGGCCGTTCAAACTTCTTTCGCCTAAACATGTAATAGAAACAGCTGCGAAGCCGTTTTTGTGCCACATCAAACTGACTCCCAGATGTTTACCGGGGCATCGATGCATGTCAAACAGGTTCTACTCTACCTAGGCAAGGTGTAAGGAGATTATCCTTTCGAGGCCCTATAATACCTACAATTCCACGATCAAGGTAGATCCGACCTAGGGAATCAAGAAGAGGTGGGTGAAATTGCAAAGTGATCTGTCACCTGCATCCCAGACATGACCTAAAACCTGACGCCGGAAAAATAAAGCAAAAACTCCCATGTATGGTTAAGCCATTTTAAAACCCTCGTACTCGGTAGGAGATATCGCCTAAAAGCCAAACTTCGAGCCAAGCACTGTTATCAAAGACCGGTCAGCGACAGTTATGCAAGGGGGCGGAACACTACATATGAGTGAACCTGAAGAAGATCGACTTACCGCCAAGGACAGCTTTCTTCTTTTGTGACTGTACGTATTTGTTAACGTCGTTAGCAAAGCCGCTGCTGTTCTCCTCTAGTCTGTCCATGCTATCTCCGACAATACCAAGACGCTCTGTGCGTTCTTGGACTTGACGTGACATGTAAGACCAGTAGCCTTCCTGGCTGCTACCCTGTTCAGATATCGGTGGGGTTCGTCCTTCTTTTAGGGCTTTTCGACGTTCTTGCTCTTCGAATTTCATTTGTTCGACCATCCGCTTTGATGGTGGTCGTTCTGGGCCGCCGACTAGATTTGATGTTAGATTCTAGTTAAAATTAAGTAGAAGGAGGGGGTGACGTACTCAGAATGTCCATGTCAGCCGGCGAAATATATTGTGTACCGGAAATCCATTGGACGTTCGTGATGGTAGGACGCGTGGGAACCACTGCTTCTGGGTTGTAAAGCTTGTCATTTGAAGCGTGTCTGTGGGCAGGGTCAGCATTGGGACCGCTATTCAGCGAATTGGTGGGGGGCGCATACAGTCCGTTTCCACCTCCCCAGACATTGAACATTCCGATCTCTGAAGGGCCGACCCATGTCATGATATTTCCAGTAGGGGTGATGCAAGATTCCGAGAGGCGTCGCATGTCCGCAATATGGCTAATTTTGGTGCGACCAATATCTCGAAGACCGGGGATCGAGAATGCTCGCGCGTGGCCGTCACCGAAGAGGCCAACCAGGCTGTAACCTCGCCCTTCAGTCTTGACGACAGCTGCCGAGTCGCAGAAATAGTCGTCCCATGACTTGTGGGCACCCTTTGATGCTGGGGGCTTGAAGATTCGACAGCCAGAGGCAGTCACGGCAATGACGACACCATTAATTTTCGCACCAGTCCTCAAGCCTCCGACTGCACTTGGTGTAGCCAAAGCAAGACCACCAGATTCCGCATCAATGGGAATGACACTGATAACTTTATCTTCAACGGCCGATGATCCAACAAAGGCGGCTTCGTATGTGCCATTGACACCAGGAAGGATCTTGAATGTTGCCACATTGCCCCTATTTGTGCCGACGAAGCAGCAAATGCTTGAGTAGTCTAGAACACGGTTAGTACATTGGCCTGATTCGTTAGCCGAGGGAACGATACCTTCGCCGTCCAAAGTCATAACACCAAATTCGATCTGGGTGGCCCATTCTGGATGGACTTCATCAGAGCCACGGTTCTTGAGGAAACCACCTCGCTTCTGTACCTTAAGGAGTTCTGGCAAATGTGCGGTATGTATGATGGCGGGCCCGCGCAGGTCAATAATCACCAAAGCACCACCTTGGTAACCGGCTGCTACAAATCCAACCAGCCCATGCTTCAACGCCGTCACCGGACCTTGTTGCATATCCAAGAGAGTCAGAGGTAGCATTCCCGTCTTGAGACCAGGGTCTGTTCGCTTAGTTATTGGTGTCAGCTTGCCTGGCCCTTGGTTGGCACCAGGAGACTCCTCACGCCCGTATGAGGAGTTGTTGCCCCATCGGAAGACAACAACCTCTCCGGACTTGAGTCCAATAGACATCTCGCCTGACCCGCTGGCGAGAGACATTTCAGTCACTTCGATATTGCTGACTCGGCCTATGGCACGGGCAAGATCAACTTGAACCACGTCGCCGTTCTCAATTTCATCATCGTGCCCAGAGTCCCAGACGCGGACTGTTCCATCTGCGTGTGCAGTCGAAATAACATTGCGGTTCTCAAAGCGCTTGAGAGGGTTCTTCGCTTCTACACCGCCCATCGCAAATTTGGGTCCCTGCAACCGGCGCTCTTTCAGACCAAGCCATACCGACCGATCAACGGGAGTAAGCACAGCTTTGTTTACAAAGGGATGAACAAAAGTGAGGAATGGGTGAAGCATGTTAGTGGGGGTGATTGCGTGTCCGCTAGGGAAACTCAGGGTGATAATTTCACCCGAGGATAGCATAGCGATAAGTGCGATTGGATCATGGGCGCCATTGAAGTAGGGCGAGGATCGGGGGATGAGGCAAAGGTCGACAACATTAGCTCCCGGTGGCACTGAGAGGCTTAATTGTCGCCGTGGCCGCTCGAAGTAAGTAGACAAGATTTGCCAGGAAGACGTCTGGTAGTTGGGGGTTGGGCCCATGTCCAGGAAAACGAGACCCTTGGTCTGGTCACCTGCTGGTCGACCACCAGCCACCAAAAGACCAGTTTCATCCGGGTTGTCTTTGGTGCACCAAATAACCTTTGTGATCGGCTCTTTGGGTCCAGGGGCCTCTCCAGGTGAGCCTGGTCTGCCAGCACCACCTGGTTGGTCGACGTTGGGTGTCTGGACAGTCCGGGCATGAAGTTTACGGCCATCCTTTGTATCCCAGAGCACTAAACTGGAGTCTTCATGGACAGTCAAAACGAAGATTCCGTTGGGGTGCCAGATCGCTTTGGTCAATTTGGGTCTGCGCACGTCGTGGGCTGGTAGGGAGTCTCCACCCGGTGCCCCAGGAGGGATCTCGTAGACAAAGTACTTTTGAGCAATATTCTGCTTGAATGTAAACGTCACCGCTCCCTCTGGATATCCCACTAGGATCTTGCCAATATCTCGCGGAGAGAACTCTAGAGATATGACGGGGAAGAAACGTGCGCGGGGGTTTCGTTCCAACCACAAGTTCGGAACTCTGAATGGCGTCAAGGACTCTCGATCGAGGTCGTACGCAATAATTTCACCTATTCACGGGTCAGTGTTCAGTCCTTTTCTTCCTCGCGATCTACGGACCATTCTGCAAGCCGATAAACGCATAATCCAGGCACGGGTCTGTTAACATGGCAGTCACCTGGCCCGGTGGCGCATAGGAAACCACCATGCGTCCAGTCGCCAAGGAGTATATGCAAATTTCATTCCTGGAGTCGATGCTGACCAGCTTGTCGGCGCAAAACCGAAGGAACCGTGCGGAGGCCTTTCGCGGGAACTCAAAGACCACCGAAACCCGTCGTTGTCCAAAGACATAGATCTGCCCGCTTCCGAACTGGGTATCACTAGTGCCGACCGCGATGAGGGATTGTACGGGGTCGTATGCGATAGCGCTAATCTGCGAATTGACGCCACATCGTGCAAACTGAGAACAGCGGTGTCAGTAAAAAGAGGAAGCCTGGGATGCCAAGAACTTACATCGTCCAAGAGGAACAAGTCCGGGGACAAGCCCTCGGACAGGTCCTTTTGGATACCAGCTTGCTTTCCTCGCAGAAACTGAGCCATCTGCGATAGAGTAACAGGTTATGGAAAAGTAGAAGTGAGAGAGAAGACCATTGACGCCATGCAGCTAAACAACGGATATGCCCCGCTCCGCCCTATCGCCCTATCAGTTCCAACTTGCCAAGGCAACGGGGCCTTTCTCTTCAGGTCTTTTTTGATACCCGCCTAGTGGACTATGGGAACTGATTTTCTCATTAAATAGAATGCCTACTTTTGTGTACAACATAGACCCCAACTCCCATAATTTGGTCCTATAGGACTTAGAAACTCTACAAATATATAGAAAAACGTAACTTATATAAGATATAAAGATGAAATGCATGGATCCAACATCCAAACAGGTGGTTCAATTCAATATATAGCATGTTGTGAATACGCATTGAACTTTCCGTTAATCCTGTCGACATCATAGGTAATTTGAGACTTGCTACCACACCCGCAAGTATAGCTTGACCTACAACAATCATTATAGCAAAGGGACAATTTTTACGCCCACTGTAAGGGTAAAGATAACGAATAATTCTAATATCAGAAATATTTACTCAATAAGAATCACAGCCCTTGCATCTCCCAGACCCCAGTTCCAATCTCTACAAGGTCCTGCTTTTGTAATCGGATATCAGTCTCTCGAGGACTGGAAGGAGGTCGGAGGAGGAGCAGATTGAATGGGATGGCTAGAGCGTGCTGCGAGGCGGTGATATTGTCGCCAGTCTTCTCTATCACACAGGATTGTGTGACATGGGGGTGCTGGGAATCGGAATCCCATTCCCACGTCTGGATTGTGATGATGGGCTTCCGGCGGTTGACTTTGATGGTGATGGCCATGTTTGCTTTCCCCCTGGTGGGATCCACCCACATTCTTGCGTCATTGCGCAATTTCGTTTCGGGTTCTGAAAGGCCAGCCTCCAGGACTATCGAGGGCCGGTTTGCAACACCACGAGGGCGCCGCCTGGGGCCCCAGCCCCAATCCGGCTCTTTCGTGTTTCCGCCGCCGACATTGATGCTTGCCCCTTCGTATCTAAAGACTGCCGCTTTGTTGAGCCCCATGGGCAGCAAAGCTTCCATTACTGCATCATGAAATACCCCGGCAACCTCAGCATGCTCGGGCAAAGTCATTCTCAAAATCAATGTGTGAAGTGTCGGGTTATAGAACTGACGAACGCCAACGTTTAGCTTGCGGGAAAAATCTCTCTGGAACGCTAGCGGGTCGATGATTATAACAAAGTATTCTGATGTGCCAAGAGAGTTTTCAGGTGGTTCAGACTGGAGATGGCGTAACGAGTGTTCTAGGCGGTGATATTCAAGTCTTGCGATTTCATCAAATTGTTCTTTCCCTTCGTAGGTATATCTGTTCGTGGAAGGAGGCAGGTCGTCCAGGAAGCCTTCCACGTCCCTTCCATTTCTGACACGTTTGGACCCAGCCATTGTTTCGAGGTGTCCTTGCTTTCCTATTATGAGTAGAGTAACCAGGATGAAGCAGATGACTTAAAATGTGAAAAAGAGCCCTGGATGTCTATATAGGTACCTACCTAGGAGGTAGTGGTGTGGTTGGGTTACCTCATAATGTGTACATGATTACGGAAATTATGGGAACCCGGACCTAATACCAGGGCCCTAATGAAACCCTAATTTTTGCCTAACTAAATAGTATCACTAGTTATACTCAATGAGCAAAAAGCGGCAAAGCCTAAGCACTAAAACGGAAAGGGAAAACCAAAAAGTGGCAGAGGAAATCAAGTATATAGGTATTCTCCCCAGTCTTGTACTTCTATAACATATTGATACAATCGAATTCTATTTTGACTGGAATCCCTTGTTAGAACGCTATATATGAATATAAAAATAAAAGAACAAAACTCCAAATCACATGCAGGGCCTCGAAGAAAAATCGCTATGCAACAGAACCAGTCTAATGGTGACCATCTAGGTATCACGTTGGACATATAACCATTCAAATCATCTTGCCCTGTTATTCCAGTTCAAGCCTCGTCATCTCCGCAATGGTGGTTATCAATCGTCTCCGCGCATCAAATTCGCTCGTCTCATCTCGGTTTCGGTAATATTGCACAGTGATTTGGGACACCAGCCGATAGCACGCATACCTGTGGAGGGAAAGAGTTAGCACATCGCACTTGAATGATGCAGTAGACGGATTCCACATACAAGACCAACCGGATATTTTCCTCCTTTGTCCTGGACGCCGCCATCCCTGCTCCCTGCAAGACCGCCGGGGATGCATTCGCGAAGATCTCAGCCATCAATACATCACCCCACAGGGCACTGCTAAAGTCCACAATTCCAGACAGCTGTCCAGACTCTTCATTCACCAAAACATGGGAGGGTCGACCAAAGTCCACGACCACAAGACGTGGCAGCGATACATCTCCAAGAGCAGGTGCCAGACGACCTAGCTCGTGTCGGATTTCTGAGTAAGGAAGGTGGATGAACATATCCTCGGCGTCGCGAAGAACACCTTCAAACAGGGCGCAGAAGGCCTCTCGCCAGGAGGGTCTTCCAGCGCCAAATGCCACTTGCTGCAAAGACCCGAACCCAGGGGCTGCATGTTGACCGATGGTGCTCACCAAGAAGCCCAAGTGGCGATCGATACCGTCTCGTTGCTCCGGGGTGAGCTCTCCTTCCATCTCTGACAGACTCTTCCCTTTCATATACTGTCGGATCAAGTAGGCAGATCCCCAGAGACTTCCATGAGGGTCGTAATGATAGAGCTGGGGGATACAAGGGTTTGCACTCTGCCCTAGGAGAGCAAGAAATTGGGCTTCGGTTTCGAGGAATGACCGCTCACGTCGAAGGAGAGCGGTCCTGGATGATGGAGATCCCTTTAGCAACAAATGAGCTCCATTCGACAGCATCAGAAGCCGCAGCGAGTGAATGTGACCGAAAATTGGATGTGAGTGTTGCACACGGACTGTGGAAGGATACAGCAGCGAGAGGACATAGTCTAGTCTATGGTGTTCGTCTGCCTCGGCGGCATGAGACTGTCGATAAAAAGATTCACTGTGGCCGGTTGTTCCCTTGAGTGATGACATGGCAGACCATTTTGTCAAATCGAGTTGTTGCATCGTGATCTATTTGGCGGGGAGAATATTGGCGAACAGATGATGCTATATAAGCGAGACTCTTACGCTCATGAACCTGGGAAAAGATATTGCCGGGGGGATGTTGATCATGTATGAATAAGGCTGTCACGATTCATAAACCCTGCAAGTTGAATGGAAACAGATATATGCCGAGGGTATAGATTGAATTGAAAAGCATACTCCTAGACGTGGCGCAAGTCCCGCTTCTAGAAGAGGGAATTCGCGTAAGAATCCATACGGAGTACTCCGTAAAGCTCGAATATCAACGGGGCCACACCAGACCGCCATCCAAACTCCATCCGTAATAGAACCGTGACAAAGCCATGACTTTTCTAGGTTTATTCAGGCGAGATACGTAAGAGAAGTTTAGTATCCGAGGTTGGCAGATTGAGTCCAATTGAAAGAATCTCAGAAACGATTTCACAAGCGAGGGTGCAAGGACCCTGTTATCAGATTGGTCAATTAATAAGAAATATGGGACAAATAAATTCAAGTAAATTAAAGTGAAGCCGTCTCGCGTAAGGATCCCGCTCTAAGAAAGGTGATCATCCGAGCACTGGACCCCTAACCAATCAAAATGCTCCCTTGCCGAATTTCTTGCCGTCCACGGATCAAAATTTATAGAACGTCTATTCTTCTCTCGGTTCCTTCCCGAGCTCATATTATTTCGCTTGGAGGATACTAGGCTTATCGCTTGCTGCAAGCCATCGGAGATTTTACTAAATGCAAGTCTATCTTCTGAAATAGACGCTTATCCCCGATTATAGCTCGGAGTTAATTCTTTGGACTTACTAGGTTGTCAATTACCTAACTCAGTATTCCGGGACGGCTCGTGACTGCATGAAAGTCGTGCGTGGACCCCTCTGATATAACTATTTAACTGGGGATGTGATACGTACGGTGTGCGGAGTAGCAAAGACCGAGATGCAACGTTAAGTAGTATATTTTAGCGCCGATGTAGCTGATGTCATGTCAAATACGTATCCGCCTCAGGCTTAGCTAAAGCCAATTATATCACTTCAATGTTTCTAGAATATTTCTTTTTTCGATGGAACAATACTTAAAGAAACCCTAAAAATATATATAAAATAATATAAACAGGGGTCTTCCCAGCTTTTTTGGATGTCTCATTACCCGTAACCTAGTCTTCAATGCTTCCCCCTCGGTGGACATGGTCGATGAATCAATACGCATGCAGATCTTGACAATATCAAGTGGAGGACTTCTCGGTAAACATAATCGTTTAGGGGATATTTGCATAAATCATGCATTTGATACAAACCCCACCCAAGATATCGTATAGCTTCTGTTCCAAATTCACTCTCGCTACACACGAAGTCAAAATGACTCTGAGTTATTCAATGTTGGCTATGGATACACACTGACGAGAAAGTTTACCTGAAAGGGTAGGTTATAAGCGAAAATTCGCAAGCATACCATTTTTTTCACGGTTGCGATGCCTATTTGTGGGCTGCCATGACTGGAGAGTGCGTTGGACTCGTATCTCTCACTTTATTTCCTATTTATTTACTTCACTCCTATCTTACTTTCTACACTCATGAGATACCTTCGAATTGATCGCGATAATAGAAGAGGTGAAGGTAGAAGAAGAAAGGTACTAGAAACCAGCGGTGAAGAGGAATATAAGTGCATCATGAGTGATAGTATGTACAATAAATTCCATTGGCATGACTTGGTGTGGAAAGTACTGTGTTATCGATACTAAGCCTTAGGCTCACTGGTCGTGGCTGCTGGCTCTTCTTTCGGCGAAGGGTCATAGATCTCAGCCAAGTTGAACCGCTTCAGCTTATCATAATCACCTTGCACTACACTCATTCCAATCACATTCTGCGACGAGTCAGTTAATCCAATACGAGGGTGTTCGCTTTTTAATACTCACTTGGGCAACATCGACAAGGATCATTAGATCATAGTTGGTCAAATTCACCGGATGCTCCGGTCCGACAGCATCGGCAACGGTCTTAATGATAATGTCTCGATTGAGCTTCGAGTTGCCTCGCACAGTAGGCCGAATGGCGTACTAAATAGGTGACAAATCAGCAATGCTCAAAGTACATTTCCCCTCACAGCCAAATGCGTGATCGGATCATTTCCTAGATCAGTAGGATCTCCGGCTACCCAGAGGCCCAAAGAGCGAGGCGGGGGGGGCTCAAAACTCACCGTCTTCAGTGGCCCTCCCGAATGGAAATGAGGCTTGAGAATCTCCTTCGCAAAGGCCGCTAGATCCACACTCATAGTCTTTCGCATTGACGTAACTGGATGCATACGCTTAATCCATCGGCTCTTCTTAGTCTCCGGGTGAGCATGTGCTTCGGTACACAGACGGTGCACAAGCTCCACCGGGTCTATTGAGGGATCGAGACGCATGAATGTCACTATTAGGGATTAGTACCAACTTGCCGAGGGCCGAGCACATAAGCGAATGGAGTTTTGGGGAATAATCGCAGACGTACCACACGGCATGTCCATCTGGATGGGCTGGAATCGACGTTTTTTGTCTTTGTTGGGCTGTAGGCCCTCCAGTTCCCTTCGGATCTGGGCCTCGATATCTTCATCATCAGTATCTTGTTCCTCTTCCTCTTGCTTTTCAGTGCCCTCGATGGCCTAGATAGAAAATTTAGCAAAACTGTAGAAATAATCTTCGTTGGGGGGCGGGGAGGGAAAGAAAAATCATCTTACATGAGAAAAAATGTCCAATGCCTCTGACAGACATTTTCCTTCTTTGCCCATATCGCATGTCACAAAGACACCTACATCGCCAGATTCAATGGCGACACGATTTGTCTTCCCACCATATTTTCCACCCTAATTCCAGTTAATGCTCTGATAATCAAGATTTAGTTTTCATATCAGCTAACCTTTCTCTTCTTCCACTGATTTGATGGATCAGGCATAGCTCGTTTCCCCATTTAGGCTTCTGATATGTCAGGGATGGTGGTCTGAGGTGGTGGGGGGAGTTTTGTGTGATCGGCCGGGAGATTTGGGTTTAGCCGGGACCAGTGATCGACCTGGGCTTCAATATAACATATGCTTATTACCACTATCTTGTTATCCAGGTATATATTATTTTCATGTTGTACTATAATAAAATGTCTCTTATCTTCGCTCTAGATGGCTCTTAATATAAAAATAGAAATGGCATGACATTAAGTCAATGACGTAGTTACAGTGGTCTCACCTTCAAATCCTGTAACAGTTAACAAAAGTTCCATACTTCTATATTATCCTCTTACCCCTCTATCCCACCTTCACTTTTCCCTTCTTTCATCATTCTCTCTCCCACAAACACATCAATTCATCATGGCTTCTACCGATATTGCCACCAGGGAGCTAAATAATCCCATGGATGTTGCCGAGTACTTATTCCGACGTCTTCACGAGGTTGGAATTCGTTCTTTGCATGGCCTTCCCGGTGACTACAATCTGGCAGCATTGGATTACCTTCCCAAGTGTGGACTCAACTGGGTTGGAAACTGCAACGAACTCAATGCCGGTAAGACAAGACTATATCACAAACGAATGATCTAGATCTAACACTAGTTCTTCTTAGGCTATGCCGCTGATGGCTATGCTCGTGTGAACGGTATCGGTGCTCTTGTCACTACTTTCGGTGTTGGAGAACTGTCCGCCCTCAATGCCATCGCAGGCTCATACTCCGAGTTCGTCCCCGTCATCCATATCGTTGGCCAGCCCACCACTCAGTCTCAAAAGGATGGAATGTTGTTGCATCACACCCTCGGAAATGGTGACTTCAATGTCTTCACCAAAATGAGCGCGGGCATCTCCTGCTACGTCGCAAACCTGAACAACCCCCATGACGCAGCCACTCTGATCGACAGTGCCATTCGTGAATGCTGGATCCGCAGTCGTCCAGTGTATATTACTCTGCCAACTGATATCGTCGCTGCCAAGGTCAACGGTGATCGCCTGAAGACCCCGATTGATCTTTCACTGCCTCAGAATGACCCCGAGAAGGAGGACTATGTGGTCGATGTTGTCCTGAAGTATCTCCATGCCGCAAAGAACCCTGTCATCTTGGTTGACGCTTGTGCCATTCGTCACCGTGCACTGGAAGAAGTGCGCGACTTGGTCGAGAAGTCTGGCCTGCCAACCTTTGTGACTCCAATGGGCAAGGGAGCCGTGAACGAGAGCCACAAGAACTTCGGTGGTGTTTATGCCGGCAACGGATCCAACGCCGGAGTCAGTGAGGCCGTCGAGTCCTCCGATCTCATTCTGAGCGTTGGAGCGATCAAGTCTGACTTCAATACTACCGGCTTCACTTATCGCATTGGACAGCTGAACACCATTGACTTCCACAGCACTTTTGTGAGAGTGCGGTACTCGGAGTATCCTGATATCAACATGAAAGGTGTTCTAAGGAAGGTTGTTCAACGGATGAATACTTTGAACGCTGCTCCTATCCCTCCTATCACGAACCGACTGCCCGAAAGCGAGCAAAATTCTACCGATCCAACCATCACCCACAACTGGCTCTGGTCGGTCGTCGGACAGTGGCTCAGGGAAAAGGACATCATCCTTACAGAGACTGGCACTGCCAACTTTGGTATCTGGGAAACTCGCTTCCCCGCGAACGTGACTGCCATTAGTCAGGTTCTTTGGGGCAGCATTGGTTATTCCATGGGAGCCTGTCAGGGCGCTGCCCTCGCTGCTAAAGAGCAGAAAAACCGCCGAACCATCCTTTTCATCGGCGACGGAAGTATCCAGCTTACTGTGCAGGAACTGAGCACTATCCTGAAGAACAAGTTGAACCCTATCGTGTAAGCATCCCCATCTACCACTCTCATATCATATACTGACCATCTCCAGGTTCGTCATCTGCAACGAAGGCTACACTATCGAGCGATACATTCACGGATGGGACGCAGAATACAACGACATCCAGCCGTGGCAGTTTGCCAACATTCCCACGGTCTTCGGAGCCAAGGACAACTACCAAGGCTACCGTATCAAGACCCGTGACGAACTTACCAAGCTGTTCGCTGACGAGGAATTCAACGTGTCCGACAAGCTTCGAGTGAGTTAACAATACAAGGAACTTTCAAACGGTCTGCTAACACACTATCTAGCTGGTCGAGCTGTACATGCCTCGCGATGACGCCCCTGCGGCCTTAAAGCTTACCGCCGTGGCTGCTGCGGAACGCAACAGCAAATAAGCGAAGCGCGAGAAAATATTATGGCACTTGTCATAATGTCATGATGCACATGAAAGCAACATGCTAGCAATATCTGAACTCTGGTTTATCTAGGCCTTGGTGTTTTGTTTTCTGTTTTCTGTTTCCACGGCGTTTGTTTCGAAAGGATGGCCACATACCGGCAGGATTTAATAACGCTAGTTAGCGAGCAGCATGAACATCTCCATTTTCACTCATGTAATCCAACAAAAAAATCTAATAGTCTGCCATCACCATTTAGCAAGGTCTGGCGTAGAGCTATCAAGCTATCAAGCTATCAAGCTATCAAGTAGATGAGGATACCGATATATATCCGGGTTTGCCGAGTTCGGCCCGACAGCAAAAAGCTTTGAGAAAACGAATTCTCTTCCATGAATGAATAGATTAACCCCCGGCATCTGCCGAGGGCCAAGAAATCTTCGAAGAAACCTTGGAACCTTGGAAGGGCCCGAGAACGGCCCATACACGGCCCCGGGGGATTTCCAAGGTTGGTAATCCTCATCTGATAAGATGAAGTACGAAATTACCCAGGTGTATAGGTACACAGTAACCTTGAAATATCAAGGAATTATGTCCATTTATCCTTTCTAGTCCATAAACTCAATCTAAAGCCTACAAGGAAGTCTTTATGAATGTTCCCTCTTGTATAGCGTCCTACTGATTTCGGGTGGAGCTCCCAAAATAACCTGTTTATCTGACTCTCCTACCCTTGGACATCATATTTACATATTCCTACTACTTCCAGTATTGCAATTGAGATATTAGACGACACTTGATATAAGATGAAACTCTAGAAAGGCAAGAAAACCCAATAGTCAAAAAGTAACAACCACCCTGCTGAGACTGCCGGCAAACCGGCCTTTCTCAAGCTGCCTAACTAAACCCTGGAGACAAGCCGGACTTGGTCGATGGGTCCGTGTACCAATCACTGCAGATAACTGGATCGACATATTCCAGCGGTAAAAATCATTGGTGAATCTTACACCTTTCTAGGTTGCGTGGCGCGTCGGCTGGAAACCTGGGTCGGGCCGAGAAGGAGATCCAGGAACTCCCGATGTGGTCAGTGCAAATGCAGATGGTGTGCGCAAGTTCGGGGCTGTTGCATTGGTCCGGAGAAAGAGGGCTGTGTTTGTGACATATGCCTGGTACGTACTATGAAAAAGAACGTCAGATGAAGTAGACCCTAACATCTATAGGATCTGGGCCTGCTTCTTTATCTTGGATTTGCACTCTCTATTGGTTGCTACGTTTTCTACGGCTACAGCCAGAAGTACGACAGCATTGCTGCTACGGTGATTCTTGTGCTTGATGTTCCGTATGTGGAGACATTGTATGATGGACAAGGAGTAGAACAAGGGTATTGTTTTCTAGTCTTGAACTTGGCTTTTTGTGTACAACAAACAAGAACTTGGTAAGACCGAAGTTTTCAATGTCATTCCCTCGGATATTTGCTTAGACATATCTTTTGAAAGATATTTCTTCCCTTTATCAGTGCTATAGTTAGAAGGATAAGAAGAGTTAGCCTCAAAATATAGAAAATATGCGGCAAAAACAGCTTGAAATATCTAAAACGACACTTCTATCTATAACATTTGATGAGGACACTTGATGTGTTCAATGTGTTTATGACCTTTCTGAAATAATTTTTACATGTATTCTGTTGGGTTTCTAGCGAGATATAATCTACGCTTTTTTATAGTCTGTTTCTCAAGTGATAAACTTGGGGCTCTATGACTTTTAGTAGAGGACTACTCTCCAGCATCCCGCGCCGGCTACAGGCATACGCTAAACTATGTCCAGAGTTCCTAAGACAACAGATCAGAAACCAAATTGGACGCCACAGGACTGTTATTGGTGCGGAGGTGACAGGTGATCACGGACCACAGTGAGCTGGGAGATTGCAGGGCCTCGGATGGGGTCTCCAGGGTATCCCATGAAGTTGGTAAAAAACAGTACATATGTATATATTGTTCTCCTTTATTATTGTCTACTATGTCCTAGGTACTAAGAACTTCTCCGTACTATAACCCTAAAAGACCGATAGGGAGCAGTGACCGGACCCACGTGACGATCTCTCGCAAGGCATCAAATATAAAGATTTGATATCATTTATCCCTTCGGGAATTCTTGGTGAGTTCTATTTGTTTCTGAGATACGGCGGAAGCAAGGAGTTGCGGTGTTCTGCGCTCGCTTCCACTTGCTCGGATTTTCATTCGCTCGACCTTTAGGCCTTTCGACCTTCCAATCTTCCAATCTTTCGACCCAATCGCATCATCTAAAAATCCCTAGGAAGCTCCTTGGCAGTTGACTAACCATGTATTGAATTCAGACTCTCTCTTTATTTTAGTCGATTTTGAACCGTGTACCAGCCCCTCGATCTCAGTCGGTTCCGCAATCCTAAGCGCTGCGATAACGTCGGCGACGCCGAATTGAACCATGTCAATCCACGCACCGAGGACCTAAATTTGTTTCAGTTCTGCCCTTCTGAAGCGATCAGCGAGATCGAGTATCCAGCTCTGAAATCCGACCGTTTATATTGGTGCTTGGGACGTCGAACATGATGCGTTGATGATTGTACCTGAACAACCCCGAACACACCTCCCAAACGCCTCCTAAACGTCGCAGTCGAGACAGTGGGATATAACTACAATAGGCAGATCCGGTGCATCGGCCATCACAATGGATGGACGTCAACAGTATGTCCCGGGCCCCCCGCCTTCCTCTCAAGGACAACACATGAACCTGCCTCCGCCTCCGCCTCGACACCCACAAGCACAAACGTTGGTGCCACCTCCTCCTCCTGGCCCGCCTCCAGGGGCGACCTATGCTCCGACAGGGTGGCAGCAAAACTGGGCCAGACCGGCGCTGAACCCAGGCTTCCCACCGCCGCCACCTCTCGCCCCCGCACCAAATCAGCATCTAACATACGGTCGCCCACCAGCTCAGTTGTCGATCGTTCCTCCGCGTCATGATCATCAGCCTCTGACATCCGCAACTTATATACCCGGGAACGATACTATTGGCGTCGGCATTCCAGGGTTGTTCGACCCTCATGGAAGAGCTCCATATGATCCATATGCGCACACCAATGCCGAGAGACAACGGTTGGGTCTCAGCCAAATGCACGATCACATCAATACTTCAATCCCGTATAAAACAGACCCAAACCTTCCGCAGACACCCGGGGGCCGCACTGTCTCTTCTCCATACGCGCTTCATGGCAACATTCATGAATTAACGTCCAACGACAGTCCGCAGCAGCAGGCGACAGCCCAAAATACCGAGCTTGTCAAAACTTCGAGTCATCGTCACAATATCAGCGGTGCTTCTCTGGGTGGTCTATCTCACAGCGAAGCTGCGATCCAATGGCCACTGGATCGCGTGCTCCTCTGGCTTGCGAAGAATGGATTTTCCAACGATTGGCAGGAAACATTCAAATCATTGGAGCTCGAAGGGGCTGACTTCCTCGAGCTTGGCCACGGGTCCGGTGGGCGAGGAAATCTTGGAAAAATGCATCAAGTGGTTTATCCTCAATTGTCAAAGGAGGTTGGCCGAAGTGGCAAGAAATGGGAACCTGGCCGGGAACGAGATGAAGGAAAGCGTATGCGCAAACTCATTCGTCAAATCCATGATGGTTCGCAAGACTATGCCGTTTCTACGCCACTGAATCAGACGCAGCCGCCGGCGACTGCGTTTCCTGAAAACAGTGCGGCTTACTTTTCCAATAATTTCCCCGAGCCACGTTCTGCTGGCCCTATCCCTGGTGTCAATGATGTGAGTCCGGATCATCTGAGTGCATTGCACGCCTCCAATCAGGGCCAGAAACCGACTGGGCAACGTTCTGTTACCATGCCGGTCTCTGCTGGACACGATTCGCCGAGATATAATGACTCCCCGGCGCGAGAAAACTGGTTGCGTTCTGACCATTTGCGGTCCGAGTATACCCGCAATGCCTTGTCGGGAATGAACACCGACCATCGACGCCAGAGTCCGTCCATCGGCAGTGAATCGGGCACTTTCCAGGGATCATCTCTTCGGCCCCATGAAGAAAGCCCAAAGAGTGGCAGCCCGGCCATGCAGCATGCGTCGCCTGCTTATGCAGGAGCATTCTCTTCATCCACTGGGGATCTGACGTTGAGACAGTATGATCACTCTCGGGGCAATAGCACCGACTCAATCACTGGTTTCAGTCGGGGCGCCACAGCCCGGTACTATGAATCACGTAGACAAGGTCAAGAACTTGAATCTCGCAGGCAAGGGCAAGAGGGTGCTCGTCCCTCGCCTCAAGATGCCTCTGGTCGGCAGTGGAGTGACCAAACCTCGTCTTCGTACTCGAAAGAACATAAAGGCTTCTTCTCTAATATTCTGAAGAAGAAGACAAAAGCTACAGCTTCCAATCAGCCATCTTCTGATCAAGGGCACGAAGACTCGTCGCCTACCACGAGCCCGGAGACTCGCCCGAATGAAGCCTATCTCCCTTACATAAAGCCTGCTTACAACTCCAGCGACATGTCGGTCGGTGAGCGTCCATCCACGGCGACCACAAAGGCGAAGAAATGGATATTTGTCACCGCAGATGGCTTGAACTTCCGGCTGATTGACATCACCGATTTGGACTCTTTTGATTCATTGCGTATGGGGATCTGTCAAAGCCTGGCGGTCGACCCGGCCAGTGCTCAGATTTACCTCACTCAGCCCGGGCAGAACGAGCATGAGGACCCTCTAAGTGACGCAAACCTCGCACAGTCGCGTCGAAGCAAGTCAGATGCATACGGTTCTCTCAAGCTCTTTGTACGAGGGACTCCCATGCTTCCTATGCTATCTAATACCCCTCAAGTCGATGGCCTGGGAGTTTCATTCGCAGAAAAGCCCAATATGTCCCCCACGGCAACACATCACCAGGTCCACAGGAAGCCCCTGGACGAGGATGCCCTTATGAGGCTATCACCGCATCGCACCAGGCCGGAATCTCCATTGTTGGGCTCTCGGCAAAATACTCTCAAGCCTCCGACAGGGAAAGCATCCCCGGCAGAGGCTGTACAGGACGCAAGCCAGGCTCTTGGGTCTGACAAATCCGATTTGCTCGCTCGCCACGAGGAGCATCTCCGTGAAGTCGAACGTAAACAAAAACAATATTTGCAATCCAAAACGCCACACTCTCAGCAGAATAAGAATGCCTACAGTGAAACCGGGTACAGGAGAAACGAAGTCATTGACTTTGATAGTCCTCGTATCTCGCCTTACGATGAAAAGAAGGGAGATACGCTTGTACCACTTCGCAAACCTCCAACGGCGCCAATAGAGTCCAACACTCTTACCAAGGTCAATTCTCTCAGCAGGAGACCCACCACTCGTGAATCTCGTGAACCTCGGATGCAGCCGTCCTTGGGCGCTGCCATTGCCAGCGTTGGCCGCATTACAAGTGCCGTTGGCACACCATTGCCTTCGGTACCAGCTGTATCTCAGTCTCCAGCCAACGCTCAAGACAGTGCAAGCTCCGAGTCTGATCGACCAGGAACATTTGACTCTACTGGAACCTTTTCAAGTAGAACAACCCTCGGTCAGTATATGCATGATACAGCGCGGATTGATCAATCTCCCGCTGACTATCTTCCAGACTCTTCGAGGTCGCCTTCGAAGATGGCCACAGAGCGCGAGAAACCACCTGTCTCGTTTGCCAGCCAGTCGCCCGAAAAGCCTGTTTCTGAAAACCCGCCGAGACCGGGCTTGCAATCGCGCAAGTCGTTTGGTCCAGAGTTTGACTTTGAGGAGAATCAAGTATCCTTCCAGCGAACTCCTCAACAACAACAAGACTCGGATGATGACTCAGATGATGACTCGGACGATGGCTTATTCCAAGTCCGACCTTCAAGGGCCCAGGAAGAACAGAGACAAGCGCAAGCTGAGGCCGAAAAGAAGTCGGAGAGGCCGTCACTGACTGTGAACACAAAAGATCAATTACGATCAAAATTGTCTGTCAGATTCAAATCTCCGAGCACTGCCGGTCCCAGTTCCAGCGGAGAGGCATCTGATGGGAAGGAACCGGCTTCTAGTACCTGGGGACCAGTCTCACCTGAAGATGAGAGGCCTGTACCACGGCGAGAGTCATTTGCCCGAGATATCTGGGCAAGCAGACCTGCCGTCGAAGGCGTTATCGACCACCTCGATGACTTCTTCCCTGACGTTGATCTTGACGCTCCCTACTTGGATGAGCCCTCATCGCCCAATACCAAGGCTATCGGCGAACATGACGCAAGCCTCAAAGACAAAAAGGAAGCCCAGCCACCTATTCCGCATGCAACTCATGCGCCTGGTACAGCTCCGGTGAGACCACCCGAACCTGTCAATTTCGCTCGACAGAAACTTGCTCGTGGTGGCGGCGGTGGCGGCGGACTATCTCGCATGAAATCCATTCGACAGGTGGCCCAGGGAGCGAACCGGACAAACAGCATTAGCAATGCTGGTCCCCAAAGGTCGGGTGATCTTCTGCGCCGAAAGAGTACCAAGATGTTCGGCGCCAAAATTATGCAAATCAGGCCCAAGCCAGGCACCCGGCTTAGCCAACTCGATCCGATTCCGCAAAACAGCACCCAACTGTCCAATACCGGGCCTGTTCCTCAGCGACAACCCACTTTCCGCATCATTCGTGGTCAGCTCATCGGCAAAGGTACTTACGGTCGCGTATACCTAGGCATGAACGCAGACAATGGTGAAGTTTTGGCAGTCAAACTAGTCGAGATCAACCCGCGAATTGCAGGCGCAGACAAAGACCGCATCAAGGAGATGGTCGCCGCCCTAGATCAGGAGATTGACACGATGCAGCACCTCGAACATCCCAACATCGTACAGTATCTTGGATGCGAGCGTGGCGAATTCTCCATCTCAATTTACCTGGAGTATATCTCGGGTGGATCTGTAGGCAGTTGTCTGCGCAAGCACGGCAAATTCGAAGAAAGTGTTGTGAGATCACTGACACGGCAAACCTTGGGCGGACTGGCATACCTGCACGACAAGGGAATCCTCCACCGTGACCTGAAAGCAGACAACATCCTCCTGGATCTCGATGGCACGTGCAAGATCTCCGACTTCGGTATCTCCAAGAAAACAGACGACATCTACGGCAACGACTCGTCCAATTCCATGCAGGGCTCCGTCTTCTGGATGGCCCCGGAGGTCATTCAGTCCCAGGGCCAGGGTTACAGTGCCAAGGTCGATATCTGGTCCCTTGGCTGTGTGGTGCTGGAGATGTTCGCTGGCCGTCGACCTTGGAGCAAGGAGGAGGCCATCGGTGCTATATTCAAACTCGGCAGTCTGAGCCAGGCTCCACCGATTCCGGATGATGTTTCTATGAACATTAGTCCTGCGGCTCTTGCGTTCATGTACGACTGCTTCACAATGTAAGTCTTGATATGATTTTAGTTCTGGGATTTTCTTATACTAACATATTCCCAGTGACTCGGCTGAACGCCCTACTGCTGGCACTCTGCTCACCCGCCATCCCTTCTGCGAGTCCGATGCGAATTACAACTTCCTAGATACGGAGTTGTACGCCAAAATTCGTCATGTTCTTTAAGTTCCTTTGGTTTTGCTTGTTTGACTGGGTTCGGAGTAACTTAACGACTTTGCGCTTTCTCCTATCAACTGTACATACCCTTTTGTTTTGACATGCTTGAAGCGAGATTTGTCGTCTGGATTCTGCTAGTTTTCTGATCAGCTGTACATACATTCTTGCACGTTTGTGGATAATAGCATCTACCGGGGGAACTGGATTATTCCCCCTTTACAGTCTGATTATGATATACTACAACACCAGCATGAATTGCTGTCGTAGTTAGCAAGGATATATACAATTCTTCGGCTTATACATGTACAAAGGTGCTCAATTCAACATGGTATCTATGCTTAAGAAGCGGATATTAAAAAAAAGATCATAAGAACGAATCCAAGTCCTAGGACCTGGTGCTTAAGAGATCGTCGTCGTCCTCGGGAATATCAGCCTGCAATCCAGCGACACCGACACGAAACACACCCTCGCACCATTCGGCAAAGGTATTAACATCCCAGACAGCATCGTCCCGACCCTTCCCTTTCTTACTAACAAAATTTCCCTTGGCCTTCTCGGCAGAAGTATACTTCTCAAAGAAATCCTCATAAATCTGAATAGTGCGGTCCTGGACCGCGCCAACAAGCGTCTCTTTCATACGCGTGTCGTCGATATACTCATTCAATACCTTACGCAGACCCGGTACCTCCTTCTCAATAGTGCGGCAGGAAGGAAGGATAAGTTCGCCGCGGGCGAGATTGCGGGAATCAATGAATTGAGACGGTAGCGAGGCGGTCATGCGAGCGGCAAAGGCATTGATGAAGTCGTTGATGACTGTTCGAAGACGACCATCGAGTTCGACTTTCGCGTCGAGCATGTTTTCCACGACGCGTGGGATGAGGCCGTGGCCAACGAGTCGCATTAGGTTGCGCGGGTTGAAGAGGCCGCCGCGCTCGCGCAGCTCCCAGAATGTACTTGTCACGGCGGAGAAGTCGAAGGAGATGTCGGCGGAGACGTATTCGATGTCGAAGGCGACGATTTGTTGCTTTAGGATTAGGAGGTGGCTCATTAGGAAGAGTTGGCTGTCGGCTGGTGTGGCTTTGGCGGAAATAAGGGTGCTGGCGTATTGGAGAGAGAGGGTTGTTTGGTGCACGATTTGGTGGGCTAGATCGTCGAAGACGGTGGACTGGGGTGGTCAGTATGGGTGCGGGTGGTTAGGGTTGTTGCGGGGAGATATCTTACATTCACTAGGCGGTATATCCGACTCAGGAGCCAGATTGCTTTTCGCAGGGTTGGATACCAGCCCTTTAGCGCGGTCTGAGTCTCAAAGTCCCATTTACCGTCTGGCTCTTGTGGAGATTCACCTGCGTCTTCGGCTTGTTTGGCTGTCATGTCGATTAATGTATCCGCGGATGTGTCCTTCTTGCCCGAGATTTGAGTATCTGACACAGTCAGAGATACCTGTCGGTTGCGCATGGGATAATCGGTGTCCTCTGGGCGAGGTTTGTATCGTTCGATTTCGTCGCGCAGAACAGCCAGGGCACGGAAGACAAGTCGAGCCTGGACGTCTTGCAAAGCGGGCTGAATCAAAACAGAAAAGTCAAGATGGTTTGTCTCGACTTGTTCCGGTTCTTCTTCTAAGTCCGTGAAATAACGAGTCTGTAGTAGATTGCACAGCTGACATAGCCTGACGATATCGGATTCGTGGATGATTCGTGGACGAAGGTGATCATAAAGTGGTTCGCATAGCGTCTCAAGGAAGTCATACAAACCTCCTTGTCCGTGGAACCATTCTCCCCATAGATCATATTCGTCTAGACACAGACCGCGGATATAACCGATGCTAGCTCGAGCAAAGGCAACCAGGTCCTTGGACGAACTAGGCGTCTGTGTGATTTCGCCGAGCTTTTTGCGAGCGAGCGGAAGAAGCAGCTTTGCCCGGGTGGCCGAGTAATTGCTATGCAGCTCGTTCATCAAACTTTGATATTCAGCTTCGTTATTTTGATCTGGGTTGACCGGTGGCACAGCTCTCTTTTGGATCTCGACTCCAATCTGCTTCAGCTCAGGTGCCCCGACCCTGAATTTGGCGTACAGGAGAGCCGACAAGGCTGTGTCATTCAACTGCTGATCCGAAATTTTTTTGGACACATTCTGGTAAATATCCTTAAGTGAAGATACAAAGTTGCCGCGGATAAGCGTCAAGGCACGCGTTAGCAGTAGCCGGTATCTCGAGCGATAGACCTCTGCCTCTTTTTGTTCCGGCTGCGTAGAGATCAGCGATATGCGCATGGATACCTACTACTTGCGTACTCACATGTGTTTCCATGTAATCCAAGCACACGTCCAGATGCCTCAACATATCCGAGAATTCCTTGTCCCGAACTGTATTCCCTGCGCCGGGGGCATTGAGCCGTCGCGATGCGGGGTCTAAGAAATCGTAATAGTGGAGGTTGTTCTGGATACCGTTCGCAAGCTTTATATCCCGTTCCTGGGCAGACAAAAGCCCTTGGCATTGTTTCTCGAAGTTCAATGTTTGTGTCTCGACCGATTTGAATGATTCGGACAAGCTGGATAGGTCATCCAGAAGGGTCAGGGTGTTCGTTAAGATTTCGTCGATGTGCTCTTTCGATTGTTCAAGTTCATCTAGGCAGTTCCTACAGGAAAATAAATCAGTACACCTCCGATAATCGTCCAATGTCGATCGTACTGGTACTCGTCATAGCTCTCCTCAATCAGGTCACCCTTGACACCATTAAGCCATTGCGAAAATTCGAGTTCGTTACTCCATCCTGGTGTTTTCCACTCAAAGGTGCTTGGCGATTTCTCGTCCAATGCTTGGAGGCTTGATTGAGTTTCTTTGGCGGTGGGTATGCGCGGCGGGCCAGAGGGAGCGGTTTGGCGGCGGGCACGCTGCTGCTTTGTGGAAGGCATGGTGCGGTCAAGGCCCAGGGAGTGTGATGGGAGTCAGCCCGCAGCTCATATCTCTCTGTCGACTTTATCCAGAGTGAAATTCAGGCCGAGTTTGATATTAAAGTCGAACTGCGATGTGGTCAACTCCGAGATGCGTTCTGCCGAGAACTCCCGCCTGGATTGCTGCAGCAAATCACAGACGCGACATTGAGAGCTTCCCCGGATATAATTTCACCTTTACAGGTTTGATATGCTCTAGCTGGTAATCCAGCCATCATCTACAATGTTGAAATCCCAAATGCGACGGCCTGCGACGTACTCCGTCCTCGCCTTTCGTCCACTCAGAAACTCGGCGACTCGGTCACTAAATGCGCCATGGTCCCGATTTGCTAGCAGTCAATCACAAAAGCCAGGCCCGTCATCGCACTGGATCCGTAACTCTCTCGGGTTTGCTGTGACAGGAACCGCAGTCTTTTTGGGATACTCATACATGGCTGATGGTGGAAAGGAAGCTTGGATGAGTCGCCCGGAGGTTACGAAGAGAGAGCCCGTTGATGCCAACGATCTCCAAGCTGAGTTCATTCAAGAAAAACGAAGCCTGAAAAGTCCCGGCGTCTACACATGGGGGTCGAACGTTTATCGTGTGGTGGATCCAGGGTCCAAAGATACCGACATCAAGACCCCTCGGCGTTTCAAATACTTTGATGGCCAGGTGCTGAGAGATCTCAAGATCGAGGAGAAGTGCGGTGCAGCAATCACCGAGAGCGGAGATCTGGTGCAATGGGGCAAGGCGTTCTCAGAGTCGGACTTCAAACCCACGGCGACTCTAATTGGCAAGAATCTCATCTCGCTCGCTCTCTCCGAGAGTCGAATCATTGCGCTATCCTCGGATGGGACTGTATACTCACTGCCCACATCCAAGAACGCGCAAACCACCGGCCCAAAGTTAACAGAAAGCTCCTGGGTTCCATTCTGGCCCAACCAGTCTAACCTGAGCTACCGTGTACTGAACCCATCTTTGAAGCTGGGTGAAAAGGTCACTACAATCAGCGGAGGACTGGAACATGCGCTGCTTCTCACAAGCTCTGGCCGAGTCTTCTCTGCGGCGTCATCCACCGAAAATTACCCTTCGCTTGGTCAACTCGGCGTGGAGGGACTTACCTGGTCCACCAGACCCAAGGGGCCAGCAGATGCCTGCCACGAAGTTACAGCTCTCACAGGCTCCAAGATTGTTCAGATTGCCTGTGGTGACTACCACTCGCTGGCGCTAAGCAAAGATGGCCGTATGTTTGGCTTTGGAGACAACTCATTTGGTCAATTGGGTGTTGATTTTGAACCCGAGAGGCCTTTCAAGGATGCTCCTTTCCTTATGAAGGTTCAAAAACTCTATAGCAGAAACCTCTATCTGCCTAAGGTTACTAGTATTGCTGCTGGTGGCGCAAACACCTTCTTCTCCGTTGATGTCAAGCGCATTCTGGGGTATGAAGAAGAGGCTGCCAAGGTTCATGATCTTGGAAAAATAACTACAGACACATGGTCATGTGGTAGGGGAATTTGGGGTACTCTCGGCAATGGCAGATGGGTTCACCTGCAAGATTCACCCGCCAAGGTGAAAGCTTTAAGTGGTGTGAGCGAGTATGACGAGAAGACAAAACAAATGACCCCCATTCGCATTCGGGCCATGTCTGTCGGCACCACACATGTCTCTGCTATCTTGGACAACAAGACCAATGTCAGCAAGACTACCAAGGACTCTTTGGACCAATCTAAAGACTGGGGCTATGATGTTCTCTTCTGGGGAGGCAACGAGCATTTCCAGCTGGGAACAGGAAAGCGGAGCAACCAGTCCAAGCCTACCTATATCAATGCCCCTCCCGAAAACAAGAAAACTCAGGGCGAGGCACGATTACAGATCATGCCTCGTCACAAGGGCAAGGTCGAGAAGCGCAATGTGAGCATGGAACAGCGTGTTGAATGTGGGCGCCATGTCTCTGCCATTTATTCTGCAGTGTAAACGACAAAAAGGAAACCTGTATATTAGTTATGCCATATGAAATCCAATTATAATTCGCTCTACTCGATAATCAGCCTGTTGTTTTGGTCTTATAGAATGGCCGCGATTGCAAACAGACCAAACTCTTATCACCGCGGAGACGCTTGGACCACCGCTTATCCAAAAAATTTCCAGCGCTTCGAGCCCATCTTCCCTCACGACACACCGCCACAATGCCTCGTGAACAGCAAAAAAGAGGCCGCAGGGCCGAGAAGAAAGCCCAGAAAGATGATTCCAAGAGAAAGTTCGAGGAAACACCCGAAGACCCCGTTGCAAAGCGAATGAAGCCCTCTGCCGACGACGAGACCAACGAGGCCAACGACGACATCCAACTTCCTGAAAATGAGGACTACATTCCCCTTGACCAGGGTGAACAGCAGGTACAGCAGGAAGGCGAGCAACCTGACCTGGATGGCGATATGCCTTTCTACGGTCTTCTAGACGAGGAGGAGTCGGAATACTTCCAGCGCGCCAACGAAATGCTGGAGCTGAACGAGTTCCAGGACGCCGAAGAGCGCAGCTTGTTTGTCGACAGTGTGTACTCGGAAGCCAGTGGCAAGGAGTTGAAGATTGCTTGCAGTCAGGGCTGTTCGAGACTCATGGAGAAATTGATCTCAATGTCAAACGCTCAACAACTGCGCCGGATATTCAGCAAGTTCATCGGCCACTTCCTCCACCTAGTGCAGCATCGGTTCGCAAGTCACTGTTGTGAGACCCTTTTCATTCACGCTGCGCCTGCCGTGATGCAAAAGACGAAACCTCAAACCAAAAAGTCAGACGAAGACGAAGGAGAGGAAGAGCCGGAGCTGACCCTCGCAGAAATGTTCATGGCTGTTATTGAAGAATTGAAGGAAAACTGGGGATACCTGTTGACAGAGAGATTTGCGTCGCATACGATCCGAGTGCTACTGCTGGTTCTTGCAGGCGAGCCTGTGGATGTCACGTCAAATGAGTCCTTTGTCGCAAGTCGCAAGAAGGAAAGAATTGAGATCAAGGCTATTCAGGGCGAGGAGAAGGTGGACAAATCTAAAGCCGAGAAACACACTGTTCCAGCGACATTTGAGCCGGCACTCAAGAAGATCATGACCGATATGGTTGCTGGTCTCGACGATGTCTATCTCCGAGCCCTGGCCACGCATCCAGTTGGAAACCCCGTGCTTCAGGTACTATTGTTCTTGGAGCTTTCGCACTTTGGAAAGTCTAGCGCCAAAGATCCCAAGTCGACCATCCGGAGACTGGTTCCCGACGAGTCGTTTGAGGAAGAATCCGAAAGCGCGATCTTCATTCGTGGTCTTCTCTACGACCCAGTCGGTTCCCGTCTGTTGGAGACGATGGTGCGATACCTTCCTGGTAAATCATTCAAAAACCTTTACAAGAACAACTTGGGTGACCGAATTGGTTCGCTCGCTCGCAACAGCACTGCTGGATATGTGGTTCTTCGGATGCTGGAAAGACTTGGCAAGGATGACTTAAAGATCGCCATGACCAACATTATCCCTGAAGTTCCCGGCCTGATTGAACGGTCAAGACTCATTGTTCCCAAGATGTTGATCGAGCGATGTGTGGTCCGTGGCGTCGACACAAAGCCTCTTGCCGAAGCACTTGAGGGTGCTTATAGCCAAGATCCTGTTATTAGACTGCAGCAAATGCTGAAGTTCAACCCCTCCGAGAACACAGCCCCGCAAACTGAAGACCATGATATGGACGGGGACAACGACGGAAAGGAGCGCAAGCCACGGGGCCCACCCCCGGTATCTGCGGCCGAGAAGGCCGAGAAACTGCATGCTTCTCTGCTGGTACAGGCTATGTTGACCGTTCCTGGCCCGATGAGCCAACTTGTCTACACGAGTCTCCTCGCCCAATCACCCGAAATCATCGTACAACTTGCCCAAGAACCCACCTCTTCCCGCGTTCTCCAACAGGCCCTGACTTCCACAACCTCCACACCTCAAATTCGACGACAACTCACCACCCGTTTCCAGGGTCATCTCACACCTCTTGCCTTGAGCAGCAGCGGATCACACGTAGTGGATGCGCTCTGGACCGCAACCAAGGATATCTTCTTTGTCAAGGAGCGCATGGCGCAAGAACTCGAGCAGCATGAACAGGAGCTCCGTGATTCCTTTGTGGGTCGTGCCGTCTGGCGAAACTGGTCAATGGATCTCTTCAAGCGCCGCCGACGCGATTGGGCTCACAAGGCCAAGGGTCTTGAGGAGCGAACTGAGAGCAATGAAGGCGCTGCACGTCCCGTGTCTAAACTTGACCAGGCGCGGGCCCGTTATGCAGCAGCCAAGGAAGCAGCCGATGCTGGTGCTACTGGTGCGAACCAGACTGCGGTGTCTAGCAGACAATGATGGACACAGATAGAATTACATATTGGACGAAATGCACATGTACTCATACAAAAAGGCGTCGATGTATTCAATTGTTTCATTGCCGTGCTTTTTTTTTGCTTTATATCTATTTCCATATAGCTCTCATGAATCGGCATCGTATTCCAAATGTTTACTGTGTATAGTTCGGCAACAATTTCATGAGGGTACTCGGGTTCCTGCAGATCAACCCTAATCTTAATTGTGCATATGATATATGCAAGGAATCTAGACTGAGAGTATACAACATTTGAAACTTCGGAATGTGACTTAAACATGAGTATAGCTGAATATAGATGGCATCGCATACCCCAGCTCTGGAAACGGATGATGTCAGGCTGTGCGGGATTGTCGCCATCTCCGAGGTCGCCGATAAACTTTTTTTTTCTTCAATTGTGTCTTCTGCCTTCTTTCTTTTCCATTTCTTCTGCATATACTAGGTGTCTCCTTGCATTTCTATATATTAGAACGTGACAATCTGTACAAATGTCAGGCATTGCGCAGCCCAGCCGTGCTGATGAAGTGCAAAGCGTGAGTCAACTCCATATCGAAATGATCTGCACTCCACCGCATTCTTTATTCGATATTCTGATACTAACAATGTCACTTTGCTCAGCTTCTTAAAGCAGTGGAAGACCTTCTCATCCCGTTTATCCGATCCGCAGACAATGATTCTGTCGGGTCCTCGAGACAGAAGAACGGCACCAACGGCACCAATGGACACACCGGACTGGCTGGAACCTCGTTGGTAGATTATAAGAAGCCCGAAGAGCTGCGGGATATCCTTCAGCTCGAGATCCCCGAGAAAGGCACCAAGCAGGAAGGTCTCATCGAGGTCTTGCAAAAGGTCCTGAAATACTCAGTCAACACCTGGCACCAGGGCTTCTTGGACAAGCTGTATGCGTCAACCAATGCGCCCGGCGTGGCAGCAGAGCTCATCCTCGCTACCTTGAACACCAACGTCCACGTCTACCAAGTGTCGCCTGCGCTGACGGTCATTGAGAAATATACCGGCCAGCGGTTGGCGAACCTCTTCGGGCTGAACGGTCCACGAGCAGGCGGTATTTCCGTGCAAGGCGGATCGGCCTCGAACACCACCTCCATCGTCATCGCGCGCAATAACCTCTACCCAAGCACGAAAACAGACGGGAACGGCGGGTACAAGTTCGTGCTCTTCACAAGCGCGCACGGCCACTACAGCGTGGAAAAGGCGGCTCAGATGCTCGGATTCGGCAGCAGTGCTGTCTGGCCCGTCCCCATTGACAAAGTCGGCCGTATGATCCCAGCCGAGCTTGAGAAGCTGGTCCAGAAGGCGCAGAGTGAAGACCGGACGCCGTTCTATGTCAATGCCACCGCCGGCACAACCGTCTTTGGCTCTTTCGACCCCTTCAACGAAATTGCAGCCATTTGCCAAAAATACAACATGTGGTTCCACATCGACGGATCCTGGGGCGGTTCGTTCGTCTTCTCCCAGCGCCAGAAGCATAAGCTAGCCGGCGCAGAAAAAGCAAACAGCATCGCCATCAACCCGCACAAAATGCTCGGCGTTCCTGTCACCTGTTCGTACCTGCTAGCATCTGATATGCGCCAGTTCCACAAGGCCAACACCCTTCCCGCAGGATATCTATTCCACAACGAAGAAGACGAGCCCGCTCCCAACGGCGCCGCAGAGAACGAATCCGAGCTGGAAGTTGATTCGCCGGAAGTCTGGGACCTGGCAGACCTCACTCTCCAATGCGGTCGACGTGCTGATTCCCTCAAGCTGTTTTTGGGCTGGACATACTACGGCAACGAGGGTTACCAACAGCAAATCGACTCGGCATGCGATATCGCCGCGCACTTGGCTAACACCGTCGCCCAACACCCCGATTTCGTTCTTATTAGCGAAAATCCCCCGCCATGTCTGCAGGTGTGCTTCTACTACGCCCCCGGCGGGAAGTTCGTGTACCCGCGCGGCTTGGTCTCAAATGAGACACAGCGCGCGAAGAATAACAGCAAGGTCACTGAGCAGGTGACGCATGCGATCGTTCCCAAGGGATTCATGGTGGACTTTGCGCCTCCCAGTGGGGATGAGGATGAGGATGCGGCTGGGAATGGAAAGTTCTTCCGGTGCGTGGTGAATGTTCAAACCACCAAGGAGACGGTTGATTCGCTTGTCCGCGCCATCGAAGAGGTTGGTCCTGGTATTATTGAGACTTTGAAGGCGAGCAACCCGGCTGCTCCGCATAAGCGGCTTGGTGAGCGTGGACATGGCCCTGTTGTCCATCGCGTTTGAGCAGGTGCGTGATTTGTTTTCTTTTGATTTACTTGCGCATATAGAGTAGAGCTTGTGGACATGAGATACGGGATACGACATACAGGAGATCTGGTGCAATATATAAGGCTGTGTATCAATTTGACACCCTAAGAACAAGATGAGCCAGTATCTCGGAGCCCAATATGGAGGTTGCAGAGCAGTCGGTATAGTTTCGAACTATACCTACCTAAACAGTAGTGATAAATTCTGTGCATGGAAAATAGCTTGGGTGTAGAGCGATATCAAAGCCATCAACTGCCAATCTCGACCCTACGTTCCAACACGGACCGAGCCTCAGCTTCAGATAGAGAGTCAATCTCTAATTCAGCAAGTACAGCCCGTGCACTCTCATTATCCCTAAACAGCCTCTTCTCCACATCCCATAGTCTTAAAGCCGCGTCCTCCTTTGCAGAGACGTCCCCTTCTTGCTCGGCCGTACTCAAGCAAAGGATACGCAGCCCCTCGCTGAGCTTTTTGATGGTTCGGAATGAGATGCCCGATTGGCTAGACGCGCCGAGTGCAGAATCCACAACGTGACAGAGATGGTCGACATCGCTAGCAAGCTGAGTCGCTCCAGTCTCAGAAAATGTGTGTTTGGTCAGGATGCTGTCCCAGATGTAGCTTTGGATAGACAGCAGCAACTGGCGCGAGACTCGTCGTAGAGGCGCAGTTCCCAGTGCGCGAGAGAGGAAAGATAGCTGCGTGGACAAGACACGCATTGCATGGGCGAGTTCAGAAGTGGGTGAGAGGGGAGATGCCGTCGCTGTGGCAGAGGGGGTTGACAGCGTTGCCCATGTGGATACGCGAGAGTATGGCTTCAGAGCGGCGAGAATATTGGAGGACAAGGTCGATGTGATAATACTTTCTGAGCGAAGCCGGAGACGACGGTAGGCGGATGCCGTCTCATCGAAGAGGGCGCCATCGGATGAGGTCGAGGTGTGGGCGCCGTTGTTGGCGACTGCGGGTGAGGTACGCGACGCTACCTCTGCGACAGACATAGTACCAGCTACATTGCGACCGCTGTCTCGGTTTTGTTGAACCCGATCTTGAAGCTCGGACCAGAGCTCAACGAAGAACACATCGTTGCTCCAATCCTCCATCTTCTTTTCGAGGTATTCGGCACTTCCGAAAACCCGGCAAAGCCGCTCCAGCCCGGCGACACCCTCGACGCTGGCTTGGCCGTCGGCTCCCTGTACAGTGCGTCCAAGCGTCGACGTCATCGCGAGGTAGGCCTCTAGTGCAGAATAAAGGCGCTCGTGGAACTGATCGAAAATCGTGATTTGTATGTCAATGAGAAACCGCAGCTTCTGACTGAAAGACGATAGGGGCTGATAGCGCTCGGTTATAGTTTCGAGAAGGTCATTCACGCGAATTGCAGCCTTTGTTGGTTTCGTTGCAGTGGCCTCCATGCCATCGTAATCGATTTCTCCGCTGTCCGCGGTGTCGATGATATCTTTGTATCGCGCCAACGCAAAGTCCTTCTCAACCTGAAGCCATCGATCATACCAGCCCTGTTTGGTCAACACTTCCCAGGTCATGCCCTTCCAATTGTCGTCCGCATATGGATCTGGCGTGTAGTTCCACGTTTCTCGGATCTCGTTATCAAAGTTCATTAGTTCATGAATGAAGTGGCTGAGCAATTGAGGGTAGTTTGAGATTTGAGGGAGGAACAAGCTGATCTTCTCCTTCAGCATAGGAAGCAATGCAGTAATGTAACTATGTGATGCATTGTAAAAGTTCCATTCCAGACTTGGGCCGACTGCTTCGGCCCTTTCATCGAAGATGGGTTGCATATAAGAGACGAAAAACCCGCCGAATTGGTTGGCAAGGTCCATTATGTGCGAGAGGAAATATTCCGGCTAGAATCCAGGTTAGACTACTGTTTCTGCGTAGTTATAGGACCACATTACCTTATCCAGTCGGTTTGTTGGCTTGTCTCCACTAAAGTGGTATTTGAATCGGAGATCCAGATGATGCACCATAACCTCTAATGGGAACAGGACTGGTGGCTCGAAGCTCAGTCCAGAAGCTAGTACATCACGGCTTGGAAGTTCACTAAAAGGAAACTTGTTAGAATGTGCATCCGGGCATGGAGAGACTGATCATACGGTAATTGCAGGTCGATCAACAATTCAACATCTTGCCTCCACTGGGCCAAGAGCTGGTCGGTAAGATTCAGTTGTCTTGTCGGCCATTTCATCTCTTCAAGTGTCTTCTGCAGTCGGTCACTGAAGTATTTCTTCATCTGTTGTCTCAATGCGGAGGCTAGTTTGTCTGTGTAGTCGACAAGATGGGGGGCCGCTCCCTCAGCAGCAGGCTGCGCGTCCTTCAGTAGTCCGACGATGGTTCGTAGTCGGGCATATGGCTTCAGAGCGGCGCGTGGTTCGGAGGCAATGTCTGCCAAAGCTTGCTTGCTGTATTGCTGTCTCAGTATCCATCCCCTCACGATTGGTGAATGTGGCATTACCTCAATTCCTCGGCTTCCTTGAGCAACTCCACATATCCCCTGGATAATTCAAGCCGCTGGAGCTTCTCCATGCTCCTTTCCAGGCTGTGTACTGCATCATCACTGGTTTCGGATTGTGTGATTGCCATTAATCGTCGGTCGATGTCCGCTTGCTCCGCGGTGAACGCCTCGGCTTGCTTTCGAGTAGCTTCGGCATGGTCATTAGATGCTTTTGTCGCATTTGAGAGTGCTTCGCTGGCTTCCGCTAGCTATTTTGCGAGTTTGCATCAGCAGTGTTTAGAGAGAAGGTCGGGGTGAGGGGCTGTACCTGTTTCCGCTGGAGCTCTTGTTGCGCGCGTAGACTGGATAGCAGCGAATCTAAACTCTCCAGATCGGCAGAAACCTGAATCTTGTCATTTAAATAATCTTCAACACGAGTCCGCTCATGCGAAGATAATTCTGTGAGGGACGCCATTGTGGAAGGGAGGAAACTTGACTGCGGAAGCGCAAGGTGTCGCGAATGTTGATCTCCGCCTTTTGGACTGACGTCTTCCGCAGCAGGTGGCAACCAGCTCTTACACTATCAACACCTTGAATAATGTCCAGTCCAGCCAAGAAGCGGAAAAGAAATGGAGAATCATCGCCGCCAAAGCGCAGTATTAAGTCATTCTTTACAGGAAAGACCACCGAGCAAATTGATCTAAAAGTCCCCGATGTCACTGAGCAAACTCTCTCCGATGAAGCTCTTGCGCGCAAGCTACAGGCTGAGTGGAATGAGCAGGAAAATGAAAGCACTCCTGCCGAAGATACAGAAGCAGATCAGCAGATCAATCCAGCTCCATCTACATTAGACTCGCCTGTTTCAACCCGGGTAGCGGCGGTGATACCAAAGAAGAGCACCCTCTCACTGCAGTCATCAGCAGGCACAGAGGATACAATATCCCTTGCTATTCCTCTGGATCAAAGCCCCCAGACCTTTGATGCGAGTCAATGCGCAGCAGAACTGCGGTCGCATTGGGCAAGCGAAGGCGGAGATGCTTCTTACGCTTTATTAACAAGAGCCTTTGTCCTGGCGAATGCGACAACCAGCCGAATAAAGATTGTGGATACGCTGGTCAACTTTCTTCGGGTTCTGATTGAAGGGGACCCTTCGAGTATCCTTCCTGCTGTGTGGCTAGCAACCAATTCCATATCGCCTCCATACGATGAACTAGAGCTAGGCCTGGGAGGCTCTTCGATCTCCAAAGCACTAAAAAAGATATACGGTCTCAATAACCAAGGGCTCAAGACCTTATATGATAAGCACGGCGATGCAGGAGATGTTGCATTCGAAGCCAAAAAGCGACAATCATTCACTCTGGTGAAGCCGAAGCCGTTAAGGATCAAGGGAGTATACCAGTCACTGAAGAAAATCGCCACTAGCAAAGGACCTGGCAGTCAGGAAACCAAGCAGAGGATCGTCGAGAAGCTTCTACAGGATGCGCGCGGCGCCGAGGAGAGTCGATACATTGTCCGGACATTGGTGCAGAATCTACGAATTGGCGCGGTCAAAACTACGATGCTGATTGCTCTCGCACGAGCTGTCTTGTATTCCAAGCCAGTCAGGGCAGATTCCGAGGTCCGCCCGCCGCATCAACTTGCACGGTTGAAAAAAGACGAGCTTGCGGAAATCTACAGCCATGCGGAAGAAATCGTCAAAGCGTCATACGCTCGACATCCTAACTACAATGATTTGGTGCCCTGCTTATTAGAGATCGGGCCCACAGAAGAACTTTTGGTCAGATGCGGCCTAACCATGCACATTCCACTAAGGCCGATGCTGGGCAGCATCACACGCGATCTATCAGAGATGTTGACAAAGCTCCAAGGCCGAGACTTCAGCTGCGAGTACAAGTACGACGGGCAACGTGCGCAGGTGCACTGCGACGAGCAAGGGAAAGTTTCCATCTTCTCGCGCCATCTCGAGCTCATGACGGAGAAGTATCCAGATCTTGTCTCCCTGGTCCCCCAAATACGGGGAGAAGGCGTGTCCAGCTTTATCCTAGAGGGCGAAGTAGTTGCCGTGGACCACGAGACCGGCGATCTCAAGCCATTTCAAGTCTTAACCAATCGTGCAAAGAAGAACGTTGAACTTGGAGACATCAAAGTCAACGTCTGTCTTTTCGCATTCGACCTTATGTATCTCAACGGCGAGCCTTTACTAGATCGCCCCTTTCGAGAACGCCGCGAACTCCTCCGCAGTCTCTTCGTGGAGATTCCAAAACACTTCGGCTGGGTAAAGAGCATGGACGCAACATCATCAGATTCAGAGACAGTCCTTGAATTTTTCAAATCCGCCATCGACGTCAAGTGCGAGGGAATCATGGTCAAACTCCTCGACAACGAGCCCAATGCAAACAATCAAGCCAACCTCAACGAAACAGCCCCCACTGAACCCAAAGAAAAACCCACCCGACGCAAACCCCTCCTCTCAACCTACGAACCAGACAAACGTCTTGAATCCTGGCTAAAAGTAAAAAAGGACTACAGCACCTCCTCGGAAACCCTCGACCTGATCCCAATAGCCGGGTGGCATGGTCAAGGCCGCAAAGCAAAATGGTGGTCCCCGATCCTGCTAGCAGTCCGCAACCCGGAAACCGGATCCCTGGAAGCCGTAACAAAATGCATGTCCGGGTTCACGGACAAGTTCTATCAAAGTCACAAAGAAAAGTACGCGCCGGGTAACACGAACGTCATCTCGCGTCCCAGCTACGTCGAGTACCACGGCGAACCGGATGTGTGGTTTGAGCCGTGCGAGGTGTGGGAAATGGCTTTTGCGGATATCACGCTTAGTCCTACGTACCCGGCTGCTATTGGGTTGGTTAGTGATGAGCGGGGATTGAGTCTGCGGTTTCCGCGGTTTATTAAGGTTCGTGAGGATAAGTCCATTGATGAGGCTACTTCGTCGGATTATTTGGCGTTGTTGTGGCGGAAGCAGATGGAGCGGACTGGGGAAGTTGGGGTGGAGGTTGGGGAAGCTGAGGGTATAGAGGGAATAGAGTAGAGAGCTTTTGTAAACTAATATTAAGGGTACATGTCGTAATTTGGATATCTACGGAGTACTTGCTGTTCTAACGTTCTAACGTTCGTATGCTAAATAAGCCATCACATGTGACTTCCTCTGATTGGCCTAAAGCCTCTTAAAGTACAACGCGAAAGTGACGCGAAAAGACGCGAGGGTTGGACGTAGAAATGAGGGGTTGACTACGTCTAACTGCTCAGGAAAGTTTGTGTTAGGCTGAGATGGGCTGAAAGTGATCCATATTTAGATTTAGATGTGTATCTGGTGTTCTAGGCCAATGTAATAAGAAAAGGGCTAAGGTGTGTGGGAGCTGAGGTACATGTATGTTCTCAACATATTCCAATTGATCTTATAGACAAGAGCCATGCAGAAATATTAAACAATCTCATCAGAAGCATGCTGGGATCCAGGGTTTCAGAAGACATGATGGGTGCGAAGAAAGAGAAGATAGGGGTCAACAGTGAAATTGCCGAGGACAAACAATGACATAGAAAAGGCAAGACGTATAGTATAGTCTTGATGAATGAGAGGTAATGCAAGACATGATAGTAAAGCATTTGAAAACACAACGCCGGTGGATGCAAGTCCGGGTAGAGGCATTCCCAATCGAGACCCAGGTCATCGAAAGAGCAAGCCCCTACACTGCGGAAAGAGGGCAAATTACATAGGGGATGAACACAATGTGTTCATAACATGATCATAAGAAAGTCGTCAACGGGGTTTAAGAGGGAGGTAAGGCAATAAAAAAATGAACAGAGAAGAGAAAATGGAGGGAGAAACGCTAGGCTTCATGGGTGCAGTTCGCCGCCGAGTTGTAACGCCAACCCCGTTTCCTTGCCACGAAGTCGAGGGCTGGAATTGCTCGGAGGGACCAGAGCATCGAAGTTCAATCGTTTTCGGTTGCTGGTAAGCGGCGTGCGAGCAGGATTGCGTGGGGTGCGGCCATCCCACGTTGGTTGCGCTGGGCTAGGGGTGACATTCACGAAATCAGCAAAATTGAATTGCTGATTTGGTGTGCTGATATTGGCAAACATGCCACCGCCCAGTGTAGGTGTCATGCCTGGCAGTACTGCGTGCTGGCTGGGAGGAGTGGAAGGTGGGAAGGCGTGGTTTCCGTTGCCCCTTGCAACCCGGGCTGGGGTCGGAGAATTGGCGAGGTACAAGAGGAGATCTGCACCATCCTCGTGGTTTTGGGGGCGGGACAATCGCATGTGTTTTGGAGGAGGGGTTCGTGGAGGGGAGGAGCCTACGACCGAGCTCATGGTCTGGAAACTGTGCAGCGGCAAGTCGGGGTCGATCTCTTCTGACGGCCTAGGATATACAGGCGATGACATCTCCGGGATTGTAGCCTCGGACATGAAGGGGGCTTGTGGGCGTCGGCTCGGGCGGTGCCGGTTCATGCCAGGAGAGGATTCGGGCAGCCGGTGCGAACTCTTCCACGAGACCCGTGGGGCCTTGGCAGGACGTTCGGAATCGGAGTCAGATCGGAGGCGCTTTCGACTGGCAGAGAGCATGGGCTGCATGACTCGAGAGTTGAAGGTGGCAGCATGTTTATTGCGGGCGGATCGAGGGAGTTCCTTGGAGTAGGTGGAGGCTTGGAGGGGGGGGAGGTGAAGGGGGTCTCGCAACGACTGCGTGAGAACTCGGATGAAGAGTCGGAAGGCTTGTCACTCTCAAGAACGGGTCTGCCATCCTGGTTCGGGTTCAGGCCATGCAGTCGACCGTGTTGGTACTTGAGTTTGGCAAGACCCAATCGATCCTGCAGACTGAGAGAAACCTGTGCGAAGAGAATCCAGAGTCAGTCCCACATCGCCAACAAGATCATCTGAAAGCATTTGGATGCAAGTATTTAGACTAACAGCCAAGACTGTATCTCAAGGGATTCTCTTTTTTTTTCTCTCGTTCTCTTACCTGGGCGATATCAATTTTGCGGATCGGTTTTTCTGCCGAGCCCGGCTGTGATGGAGGCATTGTATCAGGAGCCCAGAAAACAAGACACCGCTATGCAAAAAGTCAAGAGGTTTTCGAGTCGATGTTGGGGTTGGGGGGGGAGCAAGGGCGAGAGGGAAGGGAGATTGGCGAAATGCGGGAAGTCCGAGAACAATCCTGGAGAAGCACTTGAACAGATTGGGACAGCTGAAAGAGATGAATTTCTATTCGCTCAAGAGTATCAAACGGACATTGGAAAAGAACATCTGTTTTTAAATGTTTTCAAACTGTGAATCTCTGTTCTAGATCTATTATTCTAAAATTATTCCATATGCCTATATTTGTACATGTAGACTATACATGTACTTCTATGTATGTAGTCTATATAATCTTGACCAGTTCAATTATTCTATTCTATGTGTTAATCATTGCCAAAATCGATCTATCATTTACCTTTTTTTCTTTCTATCCAGTCTACTCAGCCTCAGAGAAGAAAAGTGTTTTCCTGCAGAATTCCGGGATCCCCATAGAAACCAAGCATGCAGCCACAAATTCCGATCCACTTGAGAATGAAGCCAGTATGCTCTAAGATCGCCGAAAGCATTTTATACTGTGTACTTGGAACATATGTACGGAGTCTGCCCAAAACCCTGAAAATATCGAGAAACCCCTATGGATACATAGAAAATAACTCAATTCGGATTTGGGCTGTAATTATATATATCCCCATTAGAAACTAGGAACCCTCTTAGATTAGCCACGTACCAAAAAAAGAAAATGTGGCATAACGTTAGGAAGCTTAGGGAGCCAGGCCCTGAAACGTTAGAATAATAATAATGCCACATAGGCATGCCGGTGTGGTCACAGGGTATGTGAGAGCTCTCAGACAAGATCTAAGCTAAGGATATTAGTGCGATCAGATCCACACTGAAACATTGCGACTTAAAAAGGGTTTGAGATAACGAGGTTGAGAGAGGGTACGTAATATACCCTTGAGGCTTTTTAGAGTGCTCTAAGTACATAGTGCTCCTTAAATTTTTTTTTTTTTGGAGCTAAGAGGGCAATCTCTGATGAGAGCTTTTTTCTTTCAACATCTCAAATCACCTTGAATCGGAATTTATCCCCTTTTCTCCCCTTAATCTGGTGACTTGCGGGGCGATTCGTCGTCAACCGCAAACGGGTTACCTTGTTCCTGACTATTTACTCGGGAAAAAAAATACCCTGTCTTTTCCTCTTCTCCCAACATCGTCATGCCGTTCTTCAAAGACCTACGGCGTCGATCAAAGGCAACTTTTCACAAGACTCCATCTCAAAGTGTGGAGGAAGTCTCCGCAAAATCATCATCTACCATCGACACTGCCTCCCATAACTCCATCACTCCACCGTCATCGATCAGACCAACTCTTTCCACCCCCAGTCTGCCAGCTCTCAATGAATCCGAAACGAGCAGCGCAGTCAGTACCCCAGTGGTCCCATCTACACAGCGACCGGGGCATCTGGTCCCCGGTTCTCAGCGAAACAGCGTGATCGTACGTACCCCCGTAGTCATTCCTGACCACTGACTATACTGACTATAATCGATTGGTAGGGTAGTAGCTCGTCCTCCGTCAATGGCGTGTACCGATCACAAGCTCCCGTCTCGCCATATGCCCCGAGAGTCGTATCTGTGGCTGATAATTCATGGGTATGTTGACCTGGGAATCGAAGAGCACATAGTGTCTATGGTGAAATGGTGTCTGACTGTCGTGCAGGTCAATCAGAAAGTGCTGCTAGTGTACGGTCAAATCGGCGACCCAAGGCAACATCCGCTAGACGGAAACGTCACCGTCTATCACCACCAAGATAATTTCCCGTCGACCGGCTGGCCCGTCACGGCATCGCATTTTAAAGTCCTCGTTCATCTAGTTCCCGGTCCTAATCGCCTTCGCTTTGACTTTGTCTCGCCGAAATTGTCCACGGGCAGCACCCACCCCGCCATTCACTCTTCTTGGATTTGCATCAACTATCTTCCTTTAGTCAACAACCCGCCATTACAGCTAGTGATTCTCCTAGGGAAAGACTCAGATGGCACATACGACGCAGTACCGGAAAGAGTAGAGCGTGAAGGAAATGGGTTGGAAATGGCGATTCGAAAGTACCGCATGGCAGCCTATCTCTGGCAGGCCTTCACCGGTGAACAGATGTACCGCAATAATTTCGGGCGGCGTTGTTTCCGATTCGAGGAAGAGTGGCAGTCTGGTAGCTTGAGCCGTCGGGACTTGGCCCAAGGCCTGATGCGGAATGAGGCCAAGATCCACGTAGTCCGCACGGAGAAAACAGTGGCTGAACTTCGAGATCTCAATATTGCCCAGCAGAACGAGAAAGCCAACAAGAAAGACGAGTTGTTCGCCATTGCTAAAGAAGCGGTGCGAAATCACTTCCAGCCCCAAGCCGGCCAGAAGCAATACGTCTCCGTCCTTCTCCTCGATTCTCATTGGGATACCGCATCCCAGATGATCACCGGCCATGCGGCTTTAGGTTCGGGCGACGACGATATTAAAATGGCCATATTTGGGTCTCATTGCCTCCAAACCTATCCATCGTGTCTGGAAGAAGTCGTGGATGCGTTCTCGGACTGCACCCGCACGGATACGAACCACGTCGCCAATGACTGTGGTGACGCGGGCTCCAACTGGGAATCAGCAAACCTGGGCATCGGTGCTCACCTCCACGAGGTGGGCCATCTCTTCGGATGTCCCCACCAGGAGTCAGGAGTCATGCTTCGCGATTATGTGCGTTTGAACAGAACATTCCTGACCCGAGAGCCCTTCTCAACGCGCACAAAGGCTCAAGGGTTGAAGGTGTGTTTGCCCAATGACGAGTGTAGCTGGCATCGCCTCGATGCGCTACGCTTCCGATTCCACCCCAGCTTCCGACTCCCAAGTGACGCTTCTCCCACTTCGGATGATAGCGTCCAGGTGTGGCCGGTTGAGAATGGCAAGATATTGTTCACTGCTTCGTCGGGGATTGCATTCATGGAACTATATGCCGAGGGTGATACCTTGTGCCACAACTTCATTGAGTACCTGAACAGCGAGTCGAGCCCCAACGGACTGCCACGACAAGTCGCGGTGACGGAGAGCGAACTTCGCCAGCGTGTGTATGGCACCGAAAAAGAAAAGAAAAAGAACATTCGTCTGGTTGTCTGCTCTGGTTCACTGGGCAGCTACACTGTTGAGAATCTTGGCGATCTGAAATCGAAGAATTCTGTCGTCAAATTGCCCAAAAGCCAGTCTGGTTACAAAAGTGGCAGATTAGGCCAGTCGGCGATGGAAGGCAGTGAGCCAGAACAGCTGTTACTGGAATGTGCTTTCATCAAAACAAAGCTCTTGACATCGATCAAAGTCTACCATGGCTACGCAGTGGATGGTATTGAGTTCTGCTACGAGGACGCGACCAGCCAGCTATTCGGCAAGCGTGGAGGCAAACCTGGTGGTGATGAGTTTGTTCTTGATACTCGCCGTGGTGAAATTCTGCTTGGGTTCTATGTCCGAGCTGGTCTCTGGATCGATGGAATCGAGATTCTCACGAGCCTGGGGAGAAAATCCGGTATCTATGGAAATCCCACCGGTGGCTCAGGGTATGTATTTTCTTTACCTCGCAATATTCAAAGCATGCTAACCAACCTCAAACAGCCACACTTTAATACCTCCTTTGGGCTACAAGATTGCTGGAATCTCTGGCTCCTGTGCATCATGGGTTGATGGATTCTCATTGATCATCCAGCACTGATAGCAATTCGTTGTCCCACAACTTTCATTCTCCTCCAGCTCTCGGAGCTCATCTTCATGTCCATACTTTGAAGCTAGCCCCAAACCCGGCTAGCCATCGTATAGCATGGCGAGCTACGACTGACTGCAGGATATCCTCATTCATCTCTGAACGGCTTCCAAGCCTTGCTGCATATTCCTGCATTTTTTTTACCCTCTTTTCATCCCTAATCTGGGAACAGGCAATTTCACTTTCCAGAACCGGCTATCGGCCACTACATACACGAGGTTCTGTCGGATTTTGTCTGTGTCTATATGTTTTCTTTTGTTTTTTCCCACATTGGCGTCATGGGCGTGTTAGGGTTGCATGTATGCATGGTGATATTTTCTTCGACCTAGGTGCGGTCGATACAGGTTCCCGGGGCACTACACTTACTGGTAATCATTGAGCATACCGATGGCCACATGGCACTACTGGATCATCTTGTAAAGAGGGACGTCATTCATATTGGATAATTCATAGAGAGTAATATCGTGAAACCATCAATGTTCGAGAATAGTGTTCAAAGAGTAAATTAACCAACCGTGTAAGATATAAACCCGATCCTACAACTTTGTAGTAGAGTAGCTGCTGGGGACTGACAGGCCAGAGGTCACTCTCCTGAGTAGATAGGTTTTAACGTTACTGTTCAGACAGATGCATTGATGCCTTATTTGTCAAGTTTCTACAGTTAAAGAAACCACATGTACACGCCAGACTCCCGAGGTCCTCGAGGGCGTTTATCGCGCTTTGATGTCAAAAGTGCCTCTCTAAAATAAAGATTACCCCTCACGCTAACAATCTCTATTCGTGGCAAATATATAGAATGTACTAGTATACTTGTGGAGGAGGCCTAGATTTGGTTTATTATTGTACAACAGCCCTAGAGATGGGTCAATGAGTCTGCGGAAAATTCACCCATGGCCAATAACCTAAGCCAGAGCCATCATAAGTAACTACGATGTCCGTTGTGTACGGAATAGCTTATTTTATGATGTCGTCTAGCACTTTTAATCTAAAACGGCTATGTTAGCCGGCCAATCCGGACAAGGATCATTCTCCCGTTGTGGAGTGAAATAAGAGACGGCCAATCTCTCGGAGATACCTACGTACATAGTTAGGGCTCGTCATATCGGAACCTCGCTGGGGTCGGCCCGGGGCCCGGGGAAATTTGATATTGTAGGTATGTATCTGAACTTCGGAAAATATAACCAGAGCCAATAATGTGGATTAGAATGCGTCATAGAGACAACACTCAATACACCAGTATGGCATTCTTCTACGTGCATAGTGTACTGTCTATGACCGCAGCAGATTAAGCAGCCAATGAACTTTTGAATTTTCTCAAAGAGAGTTTAGCAATACGGAGTGATGTGCACAAAGATACCTTGTACAAAGTACTACATCTCATTGATGCTTAAATTGAGCAAGTGGAAACCCACGGACCATTGAGAATGCGAAGCTGCGTAAGCTGTCTAATGTCTCAAGAGCTGCGGATGCCTGAAATCGAGGTGGCAAGACCGTTTCTAGCCCTAACTGGCTATACAGCACGCACCACCGTCAGCCCAGGGTAGATCGGCCCCTCTCTTCTCCCATTGCCGATCTCCGATGGACATATTTGAATTACTGTTTTGGGTGGTTTCTTTTTCTTTTGTCTAAGACTAGGTGGATTCGGCCAGGGGTGGATAATTCAGCCGCTTACACACTTCATCTCCACCACTCGGCACTTGGCCAAATCTCTGTAAAAAGTACTTCCTTTTTTTAAGAGAGGCTCGATATTGTACCCCTGTGTGGATGATGTAACCGATCAGCACTGTAGCCCAACGAACTTTACTCGAATTGTACAACATACTCCGTACATTGTACTTATTGTGGCTTAGCAGCTCCTTTCCCCGATCCTTCTATCAAATCCAGATTGACCAATAATCATCCGTATACCGTATACAGCAACCGTTTCCGATTGATTCATGAATTCTAATAGTAGATGATCCTCGTTACACTTCACAATTTGTTTTTTTTTTTGTTTTTTGCTCAACTGTGGATGTGACCTTTCCAACGCAGCCGTCTACAGAGCCCACCCATTCCCCCCTGCCATAACACCGAGATTGTCCCCTTATGACGATGTGGCTTCCACTGCTATCATACAACATACCGTAATCTCGCGGAGGAAAAGCCGTTACGTTAACTTTAATTGGACCCTAAGGGTGATGTAGGTGGGGAAGGCGTTCGGTTATTCGCATTTGATAACTTAGCGTGTTTATGTACTCCATACGGAGTGTCTGGATAGGACGTTCAAACCCCGGGATTTGGCTTCATACATACGTTAAGCTAGTAATTTATATAATTTACAAGTTTTGGAAATGGATTTACGAATTCCGTGCTTTAGCTTTAATAACTTAAATTGAAAGGTACAAAATACCAGGTATGTACATACACAACGACATGTATTTTTACAGCACGTGCTCCGCTGATCGTCGAAGAGTAAATTGAGCAATATTACTGGTGGGTGCAGCTTCCAGCAATGAGCTCTGTTCACCGGCTATGTTTTAACATAGTATGTGGCTGTATTTTATTGTATCGGTGGCACATCCTAGTTACATTCCGTACTGCCAAGTATAAATCACATGAGCTATTATAGACCATGTTGGTAAACAGGTGTATATATGTGTCTAAAGTGATAAGACGCCGGTGGCTGCAGTTTTGGCGCAGTATAGGGGAACCACTAAATCGCTCAGTCAACACTTCCAATTCTTGGGCCTTGAGCCGGGAGAGACCGAAGGCCGGGAGAGACCGAAGATGAGGTCATCAACATCAATTTGAATGTTTGGTAGGCACTTGACTGATTCAATTGATAGATCCCGGGCCCAGCCAATGGATTCCAATGGAAAAACTTATGATCAACCGAACAACATTAGTTTTGGATGCAGATCCGGCCGGCCCGGCCACCTATCACGCCTAACTACCAGAGGTTCACAGTTCCACACTCCTTCAGTGTGGCTGAAATATGCTGTATGTTGTGCAATGTATATCGGAGTATGAGGCCAAACCTTAGATATATGTGGCTGTGATATTGATGCATGCGAAGTCTTGAACAATGGATGATGGTTATATTATTGAGCCAAGGCTATAGACGTTGCAGCATATTTCGTATTATCATTTACATATCACCCTAAATTGCGTATCTTTACGGCTACACCCAACAAGAACGCAGAATTGCCATTCCACCTGCCTAGAGGGCCGAGTAAATTACCTTACATTACCTAATGACAGCGGGACTTGGAAAACTTTCCTGACTATTCTGATTTGTTACGTCAACGGTAGTAGTATAAGAGCCGTGTTACTCGGTACTCCGTACGGAGTACAAAAATCTACACTACCTGGCGCCACAGATGCCCTATACAGATGCCTAGAAAGGACACAGATGCTATTATATGATAGAAACTGGGGGAGCATTGATCGCATAGTGTCGGGTGGATACGGTGTTAAGTATGAAATGTTTCCACTTATCAAAATTAGAGCAAGTAAGATATATATTTTGTATACAAATTATACGTCTAATATGAAATATGTGCTAGTACGTATGTACCTACTTTGTAGACGTAACATTGAAGCCATCACGAAATATATAATACGTAAATTTACACTTCGCTTTCGCTTTGGTTTTCTCCACTTTACCTGCAGGGCTTTCCGTGGCTCGGTAACTGCTCTTTCCAAAGCTGTCTCCATAATTTATTCCTTTATTAACCAATCAATTTATTCATCACAAAATATATCATTGAAATTTAGCTGTTTGTCCATATGAGGAAATTTTCTTTTGAAGAAAAAAGAAAAAGTAAAAAGAAAAAAGAAAAAAGAAAAAGCGCCTCTTACCGAAAGTGGTCCCCCTGTTCTTATCGGTTTCTAGGTGGCGATAGCTTTCCTCCTCCCGAGGTCACTACTCCTAAAATCTTCCGAGCACATCCCAATGCCCCCCTTTTTATGAAAGTCCACTGTGGCTCAGTGGATGACAGTTTTTGTGGGATCTCTTATAGATCGTTCATTGGAGGGCTTCATTGACCGTACCATCCTTAACCAAATCTTTCTTCGTTCTCCATAATCCCCTCCCTTAAAACACAATCGTCATCTCCCCTCCTTCCACCCCTCGTCTCTCCAATTATACATCACTTCCTCCAATCTTTTATAAGAACCTTGAGAAGGAAACATACTCCGTTACTATTTTTTTCGAGAAAATAATTTCGGAGCTCCCAGCTTTATTTACCTCCATTTTGGTCTAGTTCCACCATCTTCCATTTCTGACCACACTTCACATCCACTCCGATCTAGTCCTTTGCACATTCCTTCAAGAGGAAATCCTTCTTAGATCAAATTTGACACTTGACGGCTTCAATCTCGAAGTATCGAACACTGCGTACGACATTCGAAGGCTCTCCAATCTCGACAATTCACAGTTTGAACCCGCAACACCAGACAGAGCACGTCAAATCTACATACTAGCAGCGGGCCACAATTTGCTGGTGGCCGTATCTTGTTTCTTTCCTTCATCCCGAGCCAAGTGAAGAAATAGATCCCAATGTTTAACAGCCGGTGAGTTGCTATGCTCAAATAGTCAATAATATAATGGGTTCTAACGTTGTCTCTCTGCGCAGGAAGAACGCCCAGAAGCCTGATGGTGAATTCATCAGTCGCTTCCAGCAAGCATTCTCAGACATTGTCCCTCGGCGAGACAGCCCGGGTTTGTCAACTGAAGACTCGCACAATGTGAGGGCAGCAGAAACTTTGATGTCCTCAAGGTATGTACATCATGTATTCTATCAGGTGAAAGGTATGAGTTTGGAACTAACAAAGCAGTTCTCACAGAATGGCCGAGAACAACGATGTGAAAATGGAGAGTCATGATCTCAAGTTCCCCCTCACCAACAACGACCGCACTCCTCGAAATATGCATGAACTGGGGTTGACGCCTTCATGGATGGAATCGGCTTCATATTCCATGATGCCTCTTGCCAACCACCACCAAAGCTTTTATACTCCAACTTCTGCCGGAATGGGCGCAATGTTCCATAATCAGGCTGGCGATTTGCATACTCCAACAGGAATGCACTTGGTCAATCCGCTCTCGAGCATGTCAGCTGTACACAATCACCACAGCAATGGCTTTGAGCCCTTCCACCCGCAGTTCATGAATCCAATGCATGGCATGAATCAATACACACAGCAGCCGTCATATGCACCAAGCGCATTCATGCACCGCGACACTGGATATGACGCCATGGATGATACTCTCGATGACTCTTCCCTGAATGATGCACATGCCGAAACAGCCTCCAGCGTGACGGGCTCTGCGGAATTTCCGACTCAAATGGCTGGTGACATGTCCTATGCCAAGGGCGAAAAGTGAGTTGGATGATTTGATAAAAGGGGTATTTCTGTCCAATGCTAACCGCGTTCTCCATTCTAGATTCCGCTTCAATGTTTCTCTACGAGCACCGACCGCCATGGTGAAGAACCAGAGTGAAATCCCCGTGACCTATCTTAATAAGGGCCAAGCATACAACCTCTCAGTTATCGACACAAACCCCCCAATGATCAACCACGAACCGCTTCGATATAGAACATTCGTCCGCGTTTCCTTCGAAGAGCAAGAACAACGAGCTAAACCATCAACATGCTGGCAACTATGGAAGGAAGGTCGTGGTACCACCGAAGCCCATCAAAGGGGCGGAAAATTATTAGCCGTTGAATATGTGGATCCTTTACAAGGAGGCAGTGATGCCCACAGACATCGTCAGGTACAAGTCGAGAGTATGTGCGTCGACGGTTTCTGCGTTACTTGGACTGCCAATCCAGCGACTGGCGTATCGGATTGCAACATTCCCGTGCGATTTAATTTCCTTTCCACAGATTTCAGCCACTCCAAAGGTGTAAAGGGAATTCCCGTCAGACTGTGCGCCAAAACCGAGCTTTTATCCCCGGGCGAGGAGACAGGTGTACCGCGTGATATGGAGCTTTCTTACTGCAAAGTAAAGCTTTTCCGAGATCACGGTGCTGAGCGGAAGCTGTCTAATGACATCGCGCATGTCAAGAAGACCATCGATAAGCTTAAGCAGCAAGTCTCCCAAGCTGAAATGGGTGGTGGTTTTGCGAAGCGCAAACGAGGCAACAATCTTTCTGCTACCGCCAAGGGATCTGACATCCCTATGAAGTCTAGCCACAAGCGAACTTGGTCGATGGACTCGGATGAAGCTCCGCCAGAGAAAGTCTCTTTGGAGGATGATCTCCAAGCCAAGTTATCTATGATGCAAGAGATGTTCTCATCTACTCGCCAAGTGAGCATTTTCGGCTTACGCGGTGAAAAATTCGACGATCCCGACCTATATCCTATTCAGCTATTAGGTGATGGCGATTCCCCTCATTATGGGAATGTGAGCCGTTCAAGCACACGTGAATTGGAGACAATGATGCCCTCGCCGCCCAACACCAATACCTCTTCTTCGAATTCACCGCCTACCCAAGCACTCAGATTAGGAAACTGCCCAACCACCATCCAGAGAATTCCTTCTGGCGACCAAGTCTCAAGGGGTTTCATAGAGGCCGTGGGTGTAGACTTGACCTACCGGCCTCCGGTGGAACGCCTCCCCAAGCCGAGTAAGTTTTTCGAGCGCAACCCTATCGTTAAAGTCCTTGCTAATTCTCTTCGCAGTTGCCTGCTTTTATGTTCGATTTACTGGAAATGCGAAGCGCTCAGAGGACTACTACCGTGCAATCTATTTGACGGAACGCACCGCTCGAGACCTCGCAAGAAAAATCACCGAGAAATATCACATCGATCCGATGCGAATCTCAAATATCACGCATGCCAATGAGAAAGGCATGCGAGTCCTCGTTGATGACGATGTCGTCCGCCATCTTCCTGAGGGTCAAGACATGATCGTCGACATCGAAGCATCAGGTCCCAATGGCAGCGCTCCTGGCACACCAGGATCCGCCATTGAGATCAAATTAACCTATTAAACCTACACCGCATACATCTCAAGGCCCTGCCCCCGCCTCTCAACTTCGAAATTAATGCAAAAGTAAATTTTCTCTTCAACTCGCCTCATCTCACCTCGCCAGCCACTGTGGTGCTTGCGCCCTGGTCTGCCGCAACGCACACGAACTTTTCATCCCGAGTGCACCAGTTGCACTCGTCTTTTTATTTCATGTTTCCATATATCCTTTGTCAATGGGCCGGCATTCAATTTTCTTTTTTCTCAGGGCGTTGAACACGGGGATAATAAACGAGTCTCCGAGCAACGATACCCTGTTATATTATGTTTTTGATTTTTTTTGAGATCTTCTCGTTTAACTTAGCGTTGCGTGCCCACTACGACGGTATATGAGTCGGTGGGCCATGGAACTGTTGATATCTTTGTTATGGTTATTATTCCGATTTAATCGAGGGCCAAGCATACGACGTTGATACCCTGTTCCATTTTTTTATTTTCCAGCTCTTCATTCGATTAACCCTTTTTTCTTTTTTTCTTTTTCTTTTTTTTGGTGGTTGCTGGTCTTTACCAGCTTTGAACGTTCGACTTTTCCTGCGATCTCTATCCACGTCTATGTCTGTGTGCATATGCACGGGCATTGGATCATTTGATATAGATAGGATTACAAGTCAACCACTTTGACGCAGGTGCAGAATACGATGACCTTGCTACCTCAACTATTATCTTGCATGTAAAACTCGTACTTTGTTCTATCTTAAACACAGGGTATCTCTAGTACTATCACCCTTGGCACCTTAAGGAACCTTGGAACAATCATGTTCGAGTTATAAGTTATCGGCATTGAAAACCCTCACGTTAACCGAGAATGATTGACGTTCAAACTCCCAAATCGGGCTGGCCCGTATAAACCCACATAACAGAAAGCAAATAAACGCCTCATTGTCCATATTCTGTGTCCTAGGAACACGGAACGGACTGTGGCGTTCGCAGCCACAAAAAGTCCACAAAACACCCCGACTGGAGCTGGAACGTCATTATACCCGTCCAAGGTTGGAATCCCCGGTTCCAGGAACCTGGTAGAGCACGGGTGCTGAAAACCCATTGCCTAGGTGGGCAGTCAAAATCCCATGGACCGTTGCTTCGGGTTTGTATAAAATCTCTGATTGGACGAGCTCATTCTCCCCTTGTCCACCAACCAACCTTGGAATGCCCAGGTGGCTTTCGGCTCGGGAACCATCGGGAGTTTTACCTTGGGTCATAATTTCGGTGTTATTCCATATCGAGAGTTTTTCCCCTATCGAGTTTTTCCAAATCGAGCACACATCCACTTCTAGGTCGTATGGTACATGACTCGAGTTTTTTTTTTCACTCTTTGCCTCTTTTTGTAATACATGCTTACGGCGCTTACTATCGGTTACACTGCAGATGTATCAATTTCTATTTTCCATTGTGATCTGGAAGATCATGAGATAGTATGGAGTACTCCGCACTCGTACTCGTATCCATTTTGATGGCCAGGTCTGGAATATCAGTCTAGTTGATAAAAAGAACCTTAATTTTCGTTTTCGTATGATTCCTTTTCTCGAGGAACATGTCATATTATGTCCTTATCAAGTAGAGATATCCGACCCAGGTTCTATAAGTGTGAATCCTAGTACAGACCTCGGGGTAAGAACGTATATAACATAGCAATGACATCTCTGATATAACATCTTTTCTGTTTGGTAAGGGGAGCACAATCCCGAGTTTACAACGAGATTGCTGAACACTGGACTGCAAGCTACATCGTACTCGTACAGGTGTACCGGATAATGTCTGCCATCGCAACCTTTCCCTTCCTATTTTATTGCTTGCGTCTCGCCAGTTTTTGGGGTTGCACCATCTAGGAGTATGTTGTTTCTTTGTTCTTGTGTGTATTCCCTTTGGCCTTTACCTCTGAGAGATGTAGAAGTACATTCATCAATCGTTTGTTGAAAAGATTGCAGGGCTTTGGTTATATATGTATATTTTGGTAGACCAATAATGCTTCACTGTATACCGTACACCCTGCTGTCGTGGATCGAGCAAAATAGTCGTATAATGCACAAGCCCAACTGCTTCTAGCTTACTGGATCGTTCTAAGCATCTGTAAAGTCTAGTGTCAAAGGCTTCCGATTCTGTGAGACTCGAGCTGCCTGCAACTATAGCTCGATGTGTAGCATAACGAGCCTTTATTTTGTCACCATCTACCGGTTGACAGCTTTTCAATGATATAGATATGTCTTTTTTACTTAGTGTGTGAAACCACTCAAATATGGTTAGTATCATATATGCCTCTTGAACTGGGTCTCGAATACCATCCAATTTAGCGAGATTTTCTAGTTTATGAAGACCACCACTTATCACAATAACGCTGATTCCCTTAGAATATTGATTGGAGAGTCCCCCAAGCTACATGTTGTATAATGCGTGGTATGATAATATGAAGGCTTGGCATCAAGGAGTCGTAGATAGCTGCAGATGTTAGGCATCACTATCTACCACAGATTCCCTCCCCTAGTTTACACACGATCTAGCTCATGCTCTATCGATTTAGTTCTAAAAACCCTTACTCTAGCTCATCCAATTACATATCAAAAATCTATAAATATCTAATATATGAACTTTTAGCCGCAATTCAACTCTGATTCTAATGCATTCTAATACAAGCAATATGATGTCAGAATACGCCCGTTCCTTAGAAGCGGGGCCGAACCATTATATTTCCACTTCGGGTCGTCCCGTTACATGACTGCTCCTTCGGGTATCATACTGCGAATTTTGAAATACATCAGTGTATGTACAAAGTACACTAGTATTTTTCGGTTAGTAGCCGAGGTGGCATCTGACGTCGAAATATTGTTTGCCACTATAATGTGCTTGATTGGACCGTTCTTTCGGTGGAAAATATTTACCGACCGGGGACTCTGATCGGCGTTTATCGATTTTTAGAGTGGGTATTTAGATCTGGCTAGGCACTGCTTATAGGAACGTACGTTCTGTCCATAGTAAATCGTATATAGGCGTTGCACTGGGCATGTTTGTAGACTTCTAAGCTCTGCACTACATTAGATTAAAATGGAATATAATCTGGAGTTCACTTAAAATTGTACTTAGAAGGTACAAATAATATCCATGGTTGCTTGTGTCATGGTTATGCTCTAATTTCACCTGATAAATCTTGCCCTAAGTCGTATCACTATTGCCCCTGACCTGACAGTATAAGTATACTAAGATAGCTCATCATCCGTACTGTTGTAGGGCTGATGCTCAAGTTAAAAGAAAACCCCGTTGTAGACTTGCTGACAATCAACACCCTCGAGGCTCAAGTGATATCCCACTTCTGCACTTGACTTTCTCGCAATGTCTGACCTAAATTTAGGCTGTCATGCCAGTGATATTTATTTCAAAGATGATAAAAGTTAATATCCTTGCAATGTTTTGCTACTTTGTCTTATATTCGAACTTAGTTTAGGATCTTTATGACCTGACTATAATAGAAAACAGAGCTATGCCTGTTTGCCTTTGTGGTCTTGTTAATGTGGCACATAGACCATTGTCTGTGATACCACAGCCTCTTTGTAGAAATAGTTCTGTTATTTCGACAGTCCTAGGGGGCTGGTTCTGAACTGCCCTCTGTGTTAAAGGCAGATATGGGGTCCTTTATTGCAGCCTACGGCATGGTTCTACCGAACGAAAACCCCCCGATGTTGGGCAAAGGGCCTTTTTTTTTTGCTCTCATCTCAGTCGACAAACTAGATTTAGACTGTCTCACTCAGGTTGCACCCCTACGGTTGCTGATACACCCAGTTTAAGGTTCTATTCGAGTCACACACTGTCAAATTATATCCTGTCAAGTACCTTCCCATAGTTGTAAGCTTCAGTCGTGACTTCCTTGTACGTTTGCTTCAAATATGGAAGGCACATAATCATGAGGCACGTGTTGTCATGGGCAATCAGCGTTCCTTCCTCAACGGGTACGCAGCTGGTGACTCTGTTTACTATTTCTTCCTCCAGCTTCCCTTTCTTCTTCTCTTCTTTTTTTCTCTTCTCCCACTTCACGTTCGTTTCCCTTTTCCTACTTTGACCTTCGTTTTCATCGATTGCTTGGTTATTTCATCAAGTCATCACTTTACACTCGTTTATCAACCTTTATCTTCCCCAAGATGGTAGCTTGGACGCGTTTCAAGTTGCTTCTGGCTATGGTCACCACTCTGGTGGCCATGGCTTCTGCTGCGGCTGGTATGTATCATGAACCATGACTGGCTACATTATGATAATTTACTGACCTTGTCGAACAGAATGCCATAACATCGAGTCGGTCTTCCTTCAGGACCCCCACACTGGGGAGAAGTACCAGTTCGGTGAAAGTAAGTCAAGTTCACTGTCTGGGTCTACCCTTAAGTCGCCGTTACTGATCAATTTTCACAGTCAATGTTTTGCCTCGGGCCTTGTTTGGTCGTGCTGTCCACGCTGCTGAACTGAGTAAGTCCAACCTCCTCGTCTTCTATACGGAGATTTCTCAATTCTCTCGACTCATTCAGATCAAACAACTAACTTGATACTAGTCACTGTCACGGTTACCCATACCACCTGCGGTCCTGATGAACCGACCACAACTGTCACCACGGATGTTCCTTGCACCACTGGTCATCCTACCACACCTCTCACCACTGAGTCTACCACTCCGGTCCCGGCTCAGGTCACTACCCCTGCGCCTACTACCTCCTTGACCACGGTGCCTGTTGCCACTCAGACTTCTGTACCAAGCGCCCCCCAGGTGTCTACTCAGTCATCTGCCCCGGCATCCACACAGACTTCTGCGCCCAGCACTCCTAAGGTGTCTACTCAGTCTACTGTTCCGGTCACCATCCAGACTTCTGTTCCCAGCACTTCTGAGGTGACCACCCTGTCATCTGTGCCTGCCGGCCCTCACAGTTCTGTGCCTGGCACTGCCGAAGTTACTACCCACTCGTCTCTGCCTGTTGTCCCTCACAGTTCTGTCCCCAGCGCTACCGAAGTGACCACCAAGTCTTCTACGCCTGGCACCACTTTGGTGACCTCGCAGTCTTCTGTACCTGGAACCGCTGAGACCCCAGTGCCCAGTGCTACTGGGGTACCCACTGGAAGTGGCTCTGTGACTAACACTGGATCCTCGGTTACTGCCACTGCCACCGAGTCGGTGTCTTCATCTAGTCCCAATGCTACCAGCGTGGCCCCTGTTCCTGTCACCACTGCTGTAGACCACACCACCTCTACGATTCCTGGCACTGTTACCGAGGTGACCACCGAGACGATCTCTTCGCCTTGCCCTTCCCCCTCTGAAGTCTCTTCTGCTTCTGGAGTGACTACTGGGTCAATCACATCTTCTCGTCCTACCAAGGTGGTTCCTGTCCCTGGTACTACTGGAATTACTTACACAAACTCAACTGTCACCCAGGCTCCTAGCCCTGTGACTAATTTGAGCACTGGTTACACTGCATCATCTCGCTCCAACTCAACTGGGCTGGCTCCTACTCCGGTGACTACTGAAATCACTATCACCGTTGAGATTTCTTGCACCGAGACGACCAAGTGTGTCAGCACCAAGGTTCTTACCACCAGCACCCTGCCAGCCTCGCAGACAACTGTCCCGGCCGTCGCTCCACATGCCACTACGACCACCGAGATTCAGCCGACTGTTCCCGCTCCTGTACCCGTTACCACTGAATTGGTCACTGCCACGGTTGAGATCCCTTGCACTGAGACCACCAAATGCATCAGTACCAAGGTATACACCACTATCCCTGCGGAGACTACCACCATCTCTGTGACTCCAATTCCGGCTACAGTTCCTGCTCCACAGACCACCACTGAAGTTGTGACCACTATGGTCCAGCCAACTGTTCCTGGTTCCCCTCCACAGGAGACCACCAAGGTTATCACCACTGTCATTCAGCCCACTGCTCCTGTCCCTGCTCCACATACGACCACCGAGCTTGTGACCACTGTCATCCAGCCAACTGTTCCTGGTGCTGTTCCTCAGGAGACCACCAAAGTTGTCACCACTGTCATTCAGCCCACTGCTCCTGTCTCTGCTCCGCATACGACCACCGAGGTTGTGACTACAGTGATTCAGCCTACTGTTCCTGCTCCAGTCCCGCAGGCTCCCACCCACGAGGTGACTACCGAGATCAAGCCGACTGAGTTGGTCCCACTTCCACACGCCACGACTGTTGAGGCTACTACCCTGGTCAAGGTTCCTGCTCCTCCTGCTCAGCAGAGTACCACAACCGAGTCCAAGGTTTCCGTTGTGCCTCCCCAACAACCTACCCACACTCAGAAGGATATGGCCCCGCCGTCTCCTCAGGGTACTTCTTCCAGTGGCACCCACGCCCCTTCTCCTGTTTTCAACAGTGCCGAGGCCGCTGGGATCATGGACAGCCGTCTCCTTACCATGAGCATTTTGATTATGCTCTCTCACTTGTTTCACTTGATCATGTGAGAATGCCACACGCTTTTACCGTGTTAGGCAATTCTAGCCATCTTCTGACGTAGCAAGGATGGTACCTGATGCGATGATTGTGTTCGGGATGGAATTTGAGGAACCCATGGTTTTGATGGGTGGCCGTTTTTTTATGGGATGCAACTAGCTCCCCTTAATTTTGCAAATTTTAACTGTGATTCATATTCTAGTTCAAGCATAGCTTTTCTAATTTCAGAAATGTTCACTATTGGTTATGTCTGTATCATGAAGAGAGACTAAAGTATCTTATGATCTACAATCTACAACTGAATAGAAAGCTCAAGGACAAAAGAGCTGACCAAACAGTGCATTCGGGTAGTTGTAGTTCAGCTATGAAACAAATGTTACAGATAAACAGAACGTAATAGGTATATAGTGAGCAGCCAAAGCAGTGAACATAACACGCGACTTTATCAAATGAACAATAGCTAGTGTGATAACCTCACAGAATGGATGAATGCTAGCATCCCCAAAAAAAGGGCACAGTAGCTTGGCTAAAAGCCAGGGTATCTCAGAGAAACAAGGAGAATGCATAGGTATGTGCACATTGAGTATACACATATGACAGACGCGAATGGGTACAGATGTGTCCCTACCCCAACAGAGTTCAAACCTCAACCTCACCGCCAAGGGATTCAATATCTCTTGTCAGAGCACAGAGGCGACATCCATCACCGATCTTGTCTCGCAGGATTCTTGCCGTCGTGACTTTGGGACCAATAGTACGAGATGCGGTCGCAGATCGGGTTTCATCGACTGGGGACATGGCCCGGGGTGTGAGATCTGCAGATCGGTCACGGCTGTTTGCGCCGGATTGTTGCTGTGATGTGTCGGAGTGCAAGTGGGATAGATGGAAAATATGGCCACAAGCAAAGGCGACGAGTATTTCTCGCTCTGTAGCAGGGTTAGTATTAGCATTGTTTCTTTCAAAGGATAAAATATGGAATGGGGTTGGGTCAAACACATACCGTTTGCCCGGAAAGCAGCGTTGCAACCGCCGCATCTTCCCTGTCCAGGGCCTCCGAATTTTCTCGCGCCATTGGTTACAGATAATTGATCTTGAGCCTGGGTCTTCGTCGTCGGTGTCTTGTTGAAATCTTCCTCTCTGTCCTCGATGACATCGAACTTAATTCCTCGCCGCTGGCCTTTGCGCAGCGAGTCCATCCCAAGTGCAACTTCGCTTTGCATGACCCTAGCCGCGCCTTGGCTAATACTAGCCTGCAGATCGTGCTCACGGATCAAGCGAGTGAGACCCTCTCTTAGACCTTCGATCTCCAGCCCGCTCGGGATCCGACGCACAAGCTTGATCGGGTCGATGGCCGTTCCGGCTTCGACAAGAAGGCCATGAATGAACTTTGGCTTGTCCATGGAGTAATCAAGCAGATCCTCCCACAGATCAGGATCTTCTTGTGATCTTGCAAATGAAATGGCCTGTGAAACATCCTTGAGATCCGATAGAATTAGGTTCAAGGCTCGCTTCGTCTGGCCCATCTTGGACAAGAGGAAAATTAACTCTGGTGTGAATTTGTGGTCTTCGCAGATGGATGTGGCTTTCTCAAATGAATAAGATATACTGGTTTGGAGGAACTCCATCAGAAGAGGCCGGTCGTAATCGGCAAATACCTCAACGGCTGTATCGGCAAAGTTATCAATCAGGGCTTTGCCTTCATCGGCAGCAAGCTTGCTGGCTGCATCCCGAGCATGAAGTCCACGTCCCCTTCTGGGCTTAGACGCGTCGTGCGGTAATGATTCGCCTCGCCAGAGCGCACGGAGATAGAAATAAAGGAACAAGAACCGGTTTGCAGCGATCAACTGTGATACCACGGTTTCTGGAGGAACAATGCCCGTGTATGCTTCGCTTACAAGGAGTCGCGTGGGCTCGGATGTCAACTCCTCCAGTTCAGATTTCGTGGCTGACTTCATTTGCTCTTTAGAAACGCGAATCATAATGAAGGCCGGAATATCATCAGTGACTGCGTCGAGCAACCGGTGTTCCCGAACCAAAGCCATGGCAGCATCTCCATCTTGCAATCGAATATAGCAACGCAAGGCTTCGCGGTAATGCCCTCCTACCAGGAACAACTTGGCGAGGCAATCTGTGAGGATTCGCCATTCCTCAGACCCGACAGGTACTGACTCGGATTTCGCCTGTGCTTCGATGGCTTCTGTGACCACATTCGCATCATACAAATCAGATGGCCATGCTTCAATGAGTTCATTGAATTTGACCAAGTCTCGTGAAACATAGTGAGTGAGAATGACTTCGTAAATCCGAGAAGACAACGATGGATTTAAGTCGACTGGGATTCTTGAAGTGATCTCGTCGATTTTATCATTTTTGATAAAGGTCCATGCCCAGTGTTCCCATCGTGGGGCATTGCGAATGACTTTGCCACAAATGTTCGCAGCCTCAATCCACTTCTCTTCGCTGACGAGTTGGTTGATCCAGAGTTCCCCAATGCGAGCCTTTTCTTGTTCAGCAGCAGAAACTTTTGTTCGACCAGCCGTCATGATAGACGATCGATCATCAGCAAAAAATTCACCTAGACTGGTTTGGGACCTTCCTGCTGCCTCGGAAACAGCTTCAGTTACGTCGGGTATCGAGCCCGCAGCTTCGGGATGTTCGTCGACGAGACGCCATGCGTCCTCGTACTGGCCATGAGAGTCAAGCCAGGATAGGCGGTCCGCAAGATCCCTTTTGACTGCAACAACACAGTCATATGGGCTGTGCACGAAGATTTTGGCACCAGGCGCACCTGAAACTTCCTGCACCTCCTTCGGAAGGGCTTCCTCGGCTGCGTGTAGCTTGGATATGAAAGAGGGAGCAACTCTACCAGACCCCTTGTCGCCACTACTTGTGGTACTGCGGATGCTGGCGCCGGAGCTAAATAGCCGCGCAGAGTACATAGTAGCATCCAAAAGCCCATACCCAAGAGCCCCCAGGGCACCACGCTGGACGACTTGTCCCTCGGGGGTCTTCCACGGAGGCAAGACACTTAGATGATAATCAGACGCCGAGAGACCTTCAAATCGGTTAATTGAAAGTGTATCGGCGCTGATTTCTTCTTTGGTTTCAATGTCAATGACACGAAGTTCAGGTTCTAGGCCCTTTTTTCGATTGCGGGTCCCACTGCCTCTTCCGTTGCTTGTATTTTCCCCTTCGGTTTCCATATATGCGAGAATGACAAGAAGACGAGGCGTGTACAATGAGATGCCAGATACCACACAATCTGTTCGTAATCTGTGCTTAAAGTTAGCGCTGATATATCCAACCCGTGAGAGTTCCAGCTTACATTGTGACAACCTCTGCAGAGCCCAACTTCTCGCCCTTGGATGTTTTGCTTGCCCTTTCGGGGTAGACATCAATGACCCAAACAGTCCCTCCCCAGCCGACAACAAGCTTTTCCACTTTCTCAGTGGGCACGGTCGACTGTACCTCTGGACTGGCAGAATTGTCATTTGGGTCGAGATTGTCCCGACTGTCTAAAGCAGACTGGTCGATCCATTCTGCGCGTGCTTTCCAAACACCGGCCATTTCCTCCCAACCGGGACGATTTGGACGATCAATATGGCTGATTCGTTTCCAGGCAAATTCCGTCTCTGAAGAATCCAGGTGCAGATTTGACCGCATAATCTTGATGCCTTCCTCATTGACCCAGGCCACGTATTTCCCTGACAGTGACCATTTGATTGTGCTTATAGTCCCTTCGCCGCTGTGGATGATTGTGTCTTTTCCACTATTGGATGCCAGGCCCATGGATCCAAGCCAACTTGACGCTGTGGCGGCCGCACCCCCTATTGTTGTAGAGTTGGAGGTCGCTCCAATACGACCGCCAGTTGTCAGGACCAATTCACCCGCTCGGCCACCAGACAGGTATGACCGATCAGTTTTGTACTCTGGGGACAAAGCAATCGACTGAACGGGGCGACCAAAATTGCGCAATAGCACATCCTTGGGATCTACCAGCGACGAGACACAAACGTGGCCGTCGATTGAGGAGGTTCCGATGTAAATCGAGTTCGATGGTATGGGAGGGACGGTTGGCTGATTACTCAGTTTTCCTTGGCCACGGATACTGCCAGTGGTATTAGATGATCGCGTGGATGGTCTGTATTCTTCCGCGGTCTGCTTGCTGAAAGTGTCTTGCCTAAGGTTCGGAAGCGGAGGTGGAAATGGCGATATCGATATTGAGGTGACACTTGCTGAGTGTGCATGATATACTCGGAGGGATTGTAGAAGCGGCAAGGACATAACATGCTTGACAAGGTCAGCTCATATGTCTGCGCGCTGATGTGGCTAACTTACGACGTTCCCGTTGTGTGTCCCGACGATCTAGGCATATCATTAGCTCATTATACAGTATAGGTTCCGTTAAGAATGCATACCATTTTATCTCCTGCTACGAGGAACGAGCTTGTCGCATCCCCGTTGCGATATACCGATCCCAGGTGCTTCGTCAGGTATGCGTACTTGAGGCGGGGCTCCTCGTCCTCGTCATCCGAGTCTTCCTCTTCCTCGACCTCATCTTCTTCTCTATCATTGCTGCTACTAAAGCTGCCGTCATTGCATCGTTGGTGTCGGTCTTGGGCGCCTTGAGTCGTGTCTGTAGGTGAGCTGGTTCGTATGGATGTGTCGTGCTTGGGAGTGCTCTGAACGGCACTTTCGTCCGGCGATGTCGCGCCAGGCGCGTCCATGGCAAATCCCTCTCAGCACCTGCAGCTCCCAAACTGGTTGAAGTGGAATGCGACAAGCTGGAAACTGGTGGTTCTACAGTTGAGCCGGGGTAGGTCAGGGCCCGTCGGGAGCTTGGTTCTATGACTAAGCGGGGTATCGGGCCGTGGGCTGCAAAACGATGTCATCGACCGAGCCAAGGTTTTTGTTCCTCAGACACACAATGTTTGCCAGGCCATATGTCTGCTTGAGCTGCAAGCGACCAGGATTATGGCTTCCTTCGCGATTGCAGACCCAATACCTCCATGTCTCTCCTCCATTGGCCCTTCCCCGACGGAAGGATTTCTTCTCATCCAATGCCCACTTAAAACAAAAGCAGAACAGCAGCGATGAACCAATTGAGTTATCTCCTGATTCTCAGAAGCAACGCCGACGGGGGCCTAGATTACCAGCAGCTCCCATTTCATTGCGGCGAGTAGCGGTCGAGGCACAGAGATCGAAGGATGGCATTCTCTCCAAGGCGCTCCTCAAAGAGCAGGGGTTATATCGGACTAAGGTAGGCATAACTGAGATTTTCTAGGATTTCCTTCCACTGACTGTTTTCACGTCTCTAGACAGTAACCGCCTACGCCGTAGCCGAGCAATTCAACATCCGCCAAGTCAGAGACATTTTACAAGAACGAGGATATGAGCCGGACCCGTTGGAAACGGGACTCTTCCCGCAAGTCGTTCATGTTCAGATACCGTTAGACTCCATACAACGCATGACAAATCCCTCCAGTACAGGTCTACCATCCGACGAAGTGGGTGATTTATTTGTGTTCCCCTCCGGTACAGTGGTAGCGTGGTCGCTCCCAGAAGGATTCACATCATTTCTGGCAACACGAACTCTCTTGCCCGCAGCAGAAGGTGCCCACCTGGATGACTTGGAAACCGAGGACCTCGAATTCGTGGAGGACCCGAAGCGGGAGAACAGTGTGATCAAAGGGGACACAATTATACTAGGGACCAACTCTGGTCACGAAGATACAGAGGGATCACCAGCGGGGCAACAATCCGTCGACACGGTGTTGACCAAGGTTGCATTTTCGTCGGGTCTTGCTCGGAGTACGAAGTTGGCCATCCTCGAGAGCCTTCTTTCGAACTATTTCGAATCGACTCGGCAAATTCCGACTCTTCTGTCACAGGGATCCCGGCTTCCTTTTACACGAGACTTTGTCCTCCGCAAGACGGGCCAATTACTAAGTGTCCGAGCGCAGCTCAATCTCTATTCCGAGCTCACTGATTCCCTTCCTGATATCTTTTGGGACAGCCGCCACGAACTTGGCTTGGAGGGATACTATGAGCAGGCTGGCAGAGCTTTAGATGTTGGAATTCGCATCAAACTGCTGAATGAGAAGATGGACTATGCGCAAGAGATCGCAAGTGTACTCCGGGAGCGCCTTAGTGAGACACATGGTCTCCGACTCGAATGGATTATCATTCTGCTCATTGCCGTTGAGGTTGGCTTTGAGGTATTACGACTATGGAAAGAAAGGGTACATGAACAGGAGGCGTGCAAGCAGGAGGCCTAGGGTCACCTGAGGTCAGAAATGACAGAAGCTTGGTGAGATTATTTTACCCACCGTGGACTAACTATGATACCCCTTCACTCTTGAATTTAAGCATACCCCAAATGATCATCTTGAATATTGAAAGAATGCAATAACTATAAAGCATAGATGCTGTTTACATAAGTAAACAAAGCCCCCGGGGCCAGGTGACTCTTATCAGCTGTCCCCGCGCTTAGTCATATGACTCCGCACGAGGCAACTTAGATACGCCGATGACCTTTGTAGCCTGAATGTACTTATCACTTCTCTGAATACCGTCCTACTACTTGTCTACTTATCTATTCTTATACTCTTTCTCTCCGTCAGTTTATAAGTGTACTCCCTCCAATCACGGCAAAAAGCTGCCATCGATGATGCGGGGATCATCACAACAGTTCATGGGGATCCCCGGACCCCAGAAGATGCTCAAGACCCTCGGCTCACTCTGGCTTTCGCAAACTTCAAACGAGAATACAAGCCCCGGAACTTCGTCATCATGCCCTGTCTCGGAAATAAGTTGCCAGGCCAACTACAACGGTCAAGACACCTGCTGTTTCAACTACCCCGGTGGCCAAATGCTGCAGACGCAATTCTGGGATGTCGACCCTGCACTCGGCCCTGAAGATGCATGGACTATTCACGGACTATGGTTAGTTTGTTCCCACGTCCCCAGGTTGAATGAATACAGCACTAACCATTCAGGCCCGACCACTGCAACGGCGGCTTTGACCAATTCTGCGACTCCGGACGCAAGTACAGCAACATTTCCCTGATTCTAGTTGACGCGGGTCGCGGAGACTTGCTTGAATACATGAGCGAATATTGGAAGGATTTCCGTGGTGATGATAGCAATCTCTGGCAACATGAGTGGAACAAGCACGGCACTTGCGTCAGCACGCTGGAACCACATTGCTACAAGGACTACCTGCCGCAACAAGATGTTGTGGACTACTTCGACAAAACTGTTGAGGTTTATAAGGAATTGCCTACCCATGAGGTTAGTTTGATTGTCTCGATTAATGACTGAGTATATATTCGGATCGAACCACTAACTATGCGTAAGTTCTTGGCCAGTGCTGGCATCATACCATCTCAGACGCATACCTATGCTCTTGCCGATATTGAGGCTGCATTGAAACAAGCCCATGGAAACCCTGTCACTGTCCGTTGCCGAGGCGGCGCCATCAATGAGATTTGGTACTATTTCAATATCGCTGGAAGTCTACAGTTTGGAGAGTTCATCTCTGCAGGTCCAGGTCAGTTAAACTCCAAAGTCATTCACTCAGGTAGACCTCAAGCTTACAAAATGACCAGATGGCCAGAAGTCTAATTGCCCCGCCAGGGGAATCAAGTACCCACTGAAGCATGCTCGGCATGAGCCTGCCCCGACAACCACAGGTGGTCACCCCGAGCCCACAGCGCCAGGCACTCCGTTTACAGACCGAGGTAATTTGATTGTGTCAAGGCTTGGCAGAAAGCATGGCTGTATCATTAGCTACGGAAGTTGGTTTTCGTCCGGGACCTGTGCGACTTTCCGGGCCGAAAAGATATCAGGTTCGTAGCTGTGCTTTCCGCATATGACGCATCTGCTATTGATTGCTAACATGAAGTAAATGGTATCCTGCAGATGATATATTTACTCTGAAATCTAGCAAGGGGCCCTGTGCCTTTGAGCGAGACGCCCTTGCTTGCGGACCTCACGTCAACACGCCAAGCCAGTTCACCGTATGTATATCCCAGATATTTTCACATAATCTCGTTTCATGTTCTCACACTGCATACAGGCCAAGGATGGTAAGCTCGCTTACAGTGATCACACTACTTTCTATGCCGAGAATCCACCCAAGGGGCGTACACAGAGTACTGTGTATGCTTCGCAAGGGGGGCGGCCTATTGAGATCGAGATCACATGGACTTCAAAGTAGACGGGCTATGTTTACTGTATCCCTCGCTATGCCCCTAGTGGAAAGTAGGTTGGCCTACTGGGATTTGATAGAATTACGCAGAAACCCCGGCATAGAATCTTGGAATGGGGCGAAGGGACCATTAGTCACTGATTCGTTAACGCAGAGTAATAATAGAAATTTCAAATAGAAACGCGCATTGTCTAGAGTGAAATTTAATATCTGTAATATGAGGGTGCACATCATCAGACTTGAAGGTTGCTGGGATCCAAACAATTTGGTCTCTTTCCCTTAGGCTGGTTCTTTTATAAGAGCTTTTATTTCCCTTAACCTGACAATATAAAGTAGAGTTTAATGCTACAATTCTACAATTAATAGAGTAACAGACAATATGGAACCGGATGTAAGCTGTAGTATGACAAGTTTGAAACAGTAGAGTACAAGCTATCCTCAATTATGTCTGTCACCGAAGGAAAATAATCCTCCAGACAAGCCATCCTTTTAACAAGGTAGGTGTACAGAAAAGATTCATTGAAAGTGTAAAGACATCAAATACATATCGCATCATGAACATATAAAAAGAAGGGTAAACACCGGGAATAAACACGCCATTTATCAAACATCTCCAAAGAGATGAGATAAGGCTAAAAAGACGTGAACAAAACCATGAAAGACAAAGGAAAAACATGAGAAAACAAAGAGAAATACAGGGGGGAAATAAGGGCAGGGCAAAAAAAAGCAAATAGCCCAAACACCCGTAAAGTCCGCAAAGTTGTCAAATCCCGAAATGTGCAGAGAAAGAAAACGCCCGATTTTGTCATGGGTCATTAAAGTGTACAAGGTCGTCCCGTATCGTTGCAAAGAAGTCTCGCCGTGAAGATAAGCCGCGTATGTATCGCCGTGCTCGTTTTGGTACCAGAAGCCATTCAAGGGTCCACCAGAAACTCACTGGACAAGCAGTCGATTGGGTCCGTCAGGTCATCTTCCATGTGAGGAAGACCAGAAAAGGTCTTCTCGGGGTAATAGGACGAGACCGAGGCGAAGTCGGTTGTATCCACGAACTGATAAGTCGGGAAACCAGAGATACCTGAGTGAGCCAGATGACCGAATTCCTCTCGGAGGTCGTCTGAGGGATCTTGAGTCATGAAGATATCGATCTCCGAGCCGACGGATGATTCAGCCAGAGTTGGTGCCGAGCGAGGGGAGGACATTTCCCGAGGTGAGAGAGCAGATTCACTGTATAGAGATTCCTGCGAGTAGGTAGATTCCTGCGAATATGTCTGGGAACCGAAATCCGATCCGTACTGCGCCATTGCCTGCTCGTATCTAGCGTGAGCGAGTTGAGGTGGTGACAAGGGCAACATGTCATCCTCGAGCTGGGCATCGAGGGAAGTGTAGGTCTGACATGGCGAGGAAATCGTGTGGTATCTGTCTCCGGGGGAGGTGGGCGGCGTGAAAGACGAGACGGCAGTGGACGGGGCATAGTTGGGCGAGTTGAAGACGGGAGCATCTTGCAGAGTGACGTTGGTATTTGCTGAAGCGGTTGAGGATTTTTCAGCAACGCGTTGACGAGTACGAGTTGATTTGGCCTGGCGAGTGTCGATATCCGGACGGCTGGTCTTCTTCTTGGGGGGACGGCCACGCTTGGTAGTCTTTGGAACCACGCCGGTGAAGCCTCCAACGCACATATCGCGCTGGCGGTGACGGGTCAGGGCGTCTTGTCTGGCAAAGCTGGCACCACAGGCGCAGGCGAAGGGCTTGTTGCCACTGTGTGTCTTGAGATGGCGCTTGAGATCATGTCCGCGCACAAAGTGCTTTTCGCAAATGTCGCATTTGAATTGACGGTCCCCGAGATGTGTTTGGACGTGGGACTTGATGTTTTCTTTGCGACCAAAGCGGCAAAGGCAGCCTGTAAATAGACAGACCCACTTTCCATCTTTGGGATCGGGGCCGGAGATGAACTTGGCGATTTCGTCGGTCGAAACACCGGTTTGCTGGACTGAGGCCTTGACTCGAGCATCAAGGTCATCATCGTGAGTAGCTGGCTCGGTGGAAGACGAGACAGTAGACGGGGCTCGCTTCTTGGACCTGCCAGTGGACGATGTGAATGAGACATTGGAATTTTGAGGTGTCATGCCATATGAACTCGGGGATGGCATATCGGCAACTTCGGTGAACGACGAGCTAATCGGGGAATTGACGGGGGAGGGCATTTGCTGCTTAATCTGCACAGAATCGACATAGGGGACTCCTTGCAACGACTGGGCTCTCTGCATCTCAGCAGTGGCAGGGGTATGGGGAAATGAGAAACTTTGGGACTTGGAGGATGTTGGGTCATTGCTGTACATGGAATAATCAATAGATCTTTTCAATGGGGTAGAATCGGGGGTCATGGGGGAGTTGTCTGCCATATAATTAGCCTCGGTCGAATTAGATTGAAGCGACAGTTTCATACAAGCAGTAGACATTTGCGAAAGGATTTTCGCAGATGGAGCCTTTGGTTGAACAGAGACTGGGTGCATTGGACCGGCATAGGCCGTCACCTGCTCGTTTTGGACGATTGGCATGTTGCGCTGAGGAAACAATTCCCAATCGGCATTGCCAATAAATTGTTGTTGTTGCTGGTTCGAGAATTGTTCTTGCTGCATACGGTGCAGCGCAAGCTTCAATGGTGTATTTTCGGAGCATTCACTGGCTGATCGTGACATAGCCGGGGCACCGACAGAAGAAGGCGCAGGGCTACCAGTGGTGGTGTGAATCGCTTGCAATTGTTCTTGGTTGAAAGCCTGGCAGTCAGACCCGAGCGACTGGTGTGGTTGATATTGATACGGTTGCATGTGCATGGATGGAATGAACGATCGCTCGGGCTGCTGGGCATAGGATTGATACTGTACATCCCTTTGTTGATATGAGAAACCTGATTTTTCGTTAAAATAATCTCGCAACTGCGAGACCGTCTTCGGCATGTGTCGGTCCATAGTGGCTTGTTGACTGAAAGAGCTGTAGTCTACAGTCTGGCCTCGACGATGTGACCGACGGGGTTGGATATTGGTCATGACTGGCGCGAGCTCGAATGGAGCCACTGGTGTGGAGATTTGACGGCGGTGACGACCGTTTCCGAGCGCGTTGGAGTTCATGGCTATATTGCCGACAGTTGGTCCTGGATGAGGTGTCAGTATGTGAATGTGAAAGCAGTAGGAGAGGAAAGAGTTAGAGCCTCAAGCTATTCAGATCAAGTAAGTTAAAGCAGAATCCAATTCTGAAGCAGAAACTTGAATTGTATGAAGGTTTCCAAGGTTTGGTTCTGGAACCCAGATCTATGTAAGACCCGCGGTACTGATCAACAAATCGGGGGTTGGCATAGCAACGGGTTCAGCCCGGGCGTCTGGGAAACCAAGGCTCTGATGAAAGTGGGCCTTAGACCTCGATTTTACCCTTTTGATCCAGGGCCTTACTTAGATTTTATCCTTATTCTGCAAGGAACTTCTAATCCCTGTGAGAAAAGTCATATAATCTATATAGAACCTACAAAATTTACAACTCCTCGTCTCGTTTCCAAGGAGATTCAATATAAACAAGTCGATCTCATAAACATTGGCTCCAAATATGTATACCGATAGGCCGATAGGCCGATCGCCCCATGGCGTCACTGATATTCGACCTGTCCAACATGGGATATCGTCTACCTTAGGCATCTATGCCCCTTCGAAGTCACGTATGGGACTAGCAAGGCCTTATTCCCTTCCTTTACGAGCTATAAGCAAGAGAAAGAAGAAACTGGCGTCACCCGGAAACCGGGGCTAAGTCAGTCAAGATATACATGGTGTATGTAACTACCACAATGGCTCGTCGCCCATGGCACCTATTTTCTATGAGAGTCACGTACATCTAATTAGTACTATACGTGTAGGGGCGGTCGGATCTCAGGTTATACATAGGAAAGGTTCTTGCACAAAGTATGCTTTTGTTTTCGCATTTTTCTGCACCTTTATATAGAACTAAGCGGGGGACAAAATATATATTTAAAAAGATATCTAAAAGAATATCTGACACCACTGAGAAGACTACTGAAAACATCACGAGGCACAAGCGGCCGTCTACTCTTGTTCTACTATAATACATGTAGGATTTATTTATATCCGTACATGTATATTTCTAGTTAACTTGCAACAGTAAAAGGAAAACAGATTCAAAAAAAAGTTTGGAAACTGGAACGACTTGGCGCCACCCGGAATCGAACCGGGGCTAAGTCAGAATCGAAGTGTACAGGTACGTTACCACAATGACTCGTCATACCACTAGACCATGGCACCTTATTTGATGGAATCGGCATCATGTTTTCAATTCATCAAGCTCAATCTCGGCTATGCCTTTTCCCATACGAGATATTTATAGTACTTGTTAATGTTATCTAGACTAGTGCGGTGGGCTCTATGACCTGTGTAGGTACAACATCGTGCGAAGCGCTTACGCTATAGCCCTCTACACCATCTAACTAGGTAGGGCTCCATATAAGTCGTCTTTAACTTCTCATTACTAGTATCCTCTTATAATTTTATAGAAGGATTACGTCACACTATTTACTTTTCTTATATTATGGTGGAATATCCGACCGCTCCTATACGTATTATATCTACAACCTTGATAAATCTATAATCCGAATCTTCATCCATCCAATAGGTGCCATGGTCTAGTGGTATGACGAAGCATTGTGGTAATGTACACATGTGTACACTGATCCTGCTTTAGCCCCGGTTCGATTCCGGGTGGCGCCATTTCTTTTTATTTTTTAGTAGTTGTTTGGATTAGTTTATTTTTTTTATGTTTTATATATACATACAGTAAAACCAAGTTATAACCAATTGAGACAAAATATTCGTTGAGCCGAGGTTTTCGCAAAGTCCAGGTCCCATACATTAACGGACCAAGTCTCGACATATCGAGTTTTGTATGGGGGAATCGTGAAATACCGAACTTCGCAGTAAGCAGAGAAATTCGTTATAACTGCGTTTTACTGTATTTTACATAGAATATCGGGCATAATTCTCTATGGCGGGTTCTTGTTTTTTTTTTTTCAAAAAAAAGCTTACTTTTATGACACTCTCCTGCTAAGCTTTCGGGTAACCCATGTAGCTATTATGTAGAGTCTCCGTGGGACCTTTGTTGCCTGGACTGGAGCCCTGGAGCCGGGTGAGAGTGTAAATCAGAAACCGACATGACAACCTTTCATGTTAAGGTCGCTGGCTGATCAGATAAATACCCCAGTGGACCCATTGGGATATAGGGAAAGTTCATATGCACAAGTATCGTTGAGATATCTAGTAATTTGCATCTACCACGTGTTTCTCCAAAGACTGCACAGCTCGCTTGTAATACACTGTAGTTGAGAAGTTTGCAAGGTCGTAAGGCAATGCAACAAAAGGCATGTATTTTCTATTAATGGGGGAGCTTAGATAATGGAGTCTCAATAGGTAGGAGCCCCATGACCTGTCATCACAGTTGAGACAGACCATAGATTCCTTGTTTGTCAGGCTCTTACTAGGTTATCTGGTTAGCTTCTGTTTGTTTATAGAGGATCAATGCCTCTTCTCCTATCTTCACCCTTCAACATATCCTTCTTCTCATCACACGTCTCTGAATTGGTCTGAACTACGCTCCGCCACGGATACGCAAGAGTCCCGCCATGTCCAATCCAAAGAAGGTCATCGAGGCCTTCAAATCTAGACTCCCAGCGTTCTACCATCAATGTAGCCCCCTGGTTGACCCTTTGATATCCTTTCTGGTCAACAGTGTCTACATTGATCTCCAAGATAACGACCTTCCTCGGTGGAGTTCTCTTGAGACACAGCAACAGAGGGAACTCCGCCAAAAGATTGTCGGGTATCTGATGACCGGGCTGCGTCAGGAATACCAATGCACCTTCTTCGATGACAACCTTGATGAAGACATATTTACTGTCGTTCTGTATTGGTACTTGAAAGACCCTTCGGCCGAGCTTGTACAACAAACCATGGGAAAGAGAGAAGAGGGTAGGAGAAACATAAGCTCCACATCATTCTTCCAGCAATGCGAGCAGCGCGGAGCTTGGCTTACTGCAAACCAATTCCTCCTATCGCCATTCCGAAAGAACCTTTTTTCGACCCTGATTCATTCTATGGGGAGCGAGATGTATGTACTCGCTGGCGAAACCATATGACCATATACTAAATATGAATGTGCTTAGTCTGAAACAGGGGCCCTTGTGGAGGGGAGATTTGAATTGTCCTCTGAAGACGAGGAAGTAAAAAAGAGCAATTCGAAACAGGGAAGGGGCCACCCAGGCGCTTATAAGGAGATTTTCGTAGCTAGAACGACCACCCCATTCCCTATTGATCATGTCCCGATATCTCTTAAATCACCCACCGACGACGAATCACCCACCGACGACGAAGATGTCGACGACGGAGATGCCGATGGAAAAAAGAGCTATGAGAGTGAACTAGCTGCCCAAAAAGAGCTAAATAAAAAATACAAAAAATATCTAGCTCGGAGTGACAGGTACGCCCGGCTAAACCAACAGGTGGAAGAGACCGTTACCCTAATGGATGAGCCCATGAAGAGACTAGGTGGGTTTGACTCTGGTCGTATTCTTACCCATATGTTACAGAAAACAGACGAAAAACACCACGCTCGATATGGAGGAATCCTAAGCCGACGATATCCTAAAAACCGCTCTGACCTCTAGAACCAAGTCTCTCTTAGATGTTATTGGGTCTGGATCAATTGGACTTGATGAGTACTTTAACCATATACTCGTTTTGCTAACTTTAGACTAATATTTATTAGGTTGATAAATCTCGGTGGAAACCCTGAGAATGACGAACGGGCAGAAATCTACTTACATATCCTTTGGATAAAGGAGAAAAAGTTTTCGCTGTACGTCGGCTAGTCACTGAACCTGCGTGAGCGAATTGGAAGACATTGCGACCCAGAATATCGGAGGAATCACCCGTCACTTCATTACAGCCTCTGGGACTCTGGGACCATTTCTGGCGATATTTTTGTCACCCTATCAAATTTTAGGGCCTCTCAACACCCTGCGACAGATGATTATGCACTTTGCTAAATCTCCAGGAGATGTTCATGGCTTGTGCATTACAGACACTCCGTGGGGCTGATCTGATTTTGGTTCTACCTGGTGATATCCCAGTGCCATGGGCTAGCCTACATCTGAACGTGGCACTACCTATCTTCCAAAGGCTTTACAGATAATGACGGCACGCCTGTGACACGCCAAATATTTGCCGGTGCTCTTCGAATCCCGAATGGCGATATTCGTCAGTGGGCAAAGGCCTGCAGAGACTCATTTAACGATCTCCGAAACTCCCCTGATCCGCAGCTTCGTGCATACTAGCTACGTATGTCGGAGGAGGCAAGAATCCTAGCCGCTGCATCGGAAAAGCCAAGAAATGAGATCATTATGTACGATACCGAAAGCAGAAAACTGGAAAGATTCCAAAAGTTGAGAGACACGGGGGTTTGGGTAAATTTAAGAACGAGTTGGGAGAACTCGAACTCCCTTCGCTTTTCCTGGGGGTTACACGAATTCCATTTCCCACGACGCTTACAATTCCCCTTCGAGGTTAGCCCTGGAAATAAATTTCTCTTCAGCCCGCTTCTTTTTGACTCCCCACATGAGCTCCCCTACGCTAGGAGTGCTCTTCCAACCGACCCTGCGAGTAGACTACTAATCGCTGTGATGGTCCAGCATGAAGGCGAAGACCATTGGCGCTGGCTCTCAAACCCCACACAATAAGCGGTGGAATACATGAACCATTTTGTGGATTGCCTAGAGGGGCTGAGCAGAGCTCAGTCAAAGCGACTCCTCCGCCGAAGAATACCCGTCACTTGGGCGCATGGCTAAGGAGAAAGCTGCAAGAGGGGATGATGTTTCTCCGCAGATGGATTTGGATTCGAAAGATGATCCTAGTGCTGATATGGAGACGGGTCAACTGGCTTTGGAGGACCTAGAGGAAGAGGCTTTCTATGAAGAGATCGAGTCAAACCTCTGTCTTCAGGAACTGCAGTGTTGAATTCTAATGTTGTCTTTCATAGTCTTGATATTGCCTTCCTATGGTTTCTTTAAATTGATGTACCTGCCACAATGACTCGTCATACCACTAGGTTATAACACATATTAGAGGTATGTGGTGTATATTTCTGCTACAAGCTATATTAACTTGAATCTTTGTCTATTTGATAAAATAATAACGATGTAGTCGAGATGTATACAAAAAAATACTTTTAAGATATATATTAGATCCCATAGAAAGGGTACATATTCAACCCTATAAGGAAAACCCCCATAAAAGATAATTATCTCGACATTATCAAAGTATAACGTGCTCGGCCGTTTGGATTTGGGGCGGAGGCAAAGGGCCGAGTACACAAAAGGGAAAGAAACATATTCAAAAACCAAAAAAGAATGGCGCCACCCGGAATCGAACCGGGGCTAAAGCAGGATCAGTGTACACATGTGTACATTACCACAATGCTTCGTCATACCACTAGACCATGGCACCTATTTAATGTGAAGAATTCGGCACCTATAGACTTATGTACCCTAGATATATGAGCGGTCGGAGTGTAATAACGAACTCCCCTACGGAGTACATACGATATATATCAAAGTTCGATATATCGAGCCTAAGTTAGGATTAAAATATCTCGCTGATCGATCCCCACTTCTTAAAAGCTCGGTCTAATTCGTATATGAGTATAAGAAACTCTAATGGATATGTATAGAGGCTATAAGTATATAAGTTTTGTTGAGAATCATGGATTCTCCAGTATGCTGGGGGGTCAATGACACCCCTAGCATCCAGCAAGTGCAACTACTTATAACCCCGTTTTCTATGCCATAGAAAACTCAGTCGATCGCACACTAGTTGTCATAGGATCCTATTAGGATCTACCATATATATAATAAGAAGCGAGAAACGAGACTATAAAAGCCTAGATGTTCTATATTCTAGATTTCGAGACTCTTTACATTCTAATAGTACACATACTTTTGTTGGTTAATTCTTTTATTATACATTAGTTACATGCACTATTCATTCGCCTTTAACAATGTAAGAAGAAAGAAACCAAACAAAGAGACCACGAGGTAGTTAAGTTTATATAAAAATAAGATTCGAAGATAATAAAAAAGAATGGCGCCACCCGGAATCGAACCGGGGCTAAAGCAGGATCAGTGTACACATGTGTACATTACCACAATGCTTCGTCATACCACTAGACCATGGCACCTATTGGATGAAAGAAGGAACTTATTTGGCTCTATTTGGTCAACAATTGTCAGTGGAAAATGCTGGCTAATAGGCGCCTTATCTAAAGTAGTTGGGTGTGTGACTAGTTAACTAGTTAGTAAGTAAGTTAGTTAACTACAGTAAACCCTAGGTTAGTTGACTAGTTAACTATAACAAACTAATTGAGACACGGCAAAGTATTCGTTCAACCGAGGATTTCGCAAAATCCAGGTCCCATACATTAAATATATATCATGTTTATAACCAAGTCTATGCACTAGAAAATGTTCCAATACCACCATGTTTCTATGTCAATAGCATCCGCACCTATAGCAGCCCACTATAGTTACACAAAGGATTTATAATTGACTGTTTTTCACACCGAGAGGAAGGGCTAGAGCTGCCACTACTCTCAGAGAGCGACCTTCTTGAAGGTGGCCCGAGCTCGTAAGAAGTGAGGACTAGTGAGATTGTTTAATTGGGCAAAGCTGCTGATCTATCCTTGATATTTGGAACCTTGGAACGAATTTCGTGTTGGGGAATGGTGAATTAACGAACTTCGTGTTAGGGGGTAAATTCGTTATTACTATGGTGGATTAAGTGAAGCACCGGTATCCAATGAAAACCTGGTATTCACTATATCCAGGTTTGTTGTAACGTGGTCTTACCGTGGTGTTTTTCTTCGTATGAAGTTGTACTCCGCGATTCCTACATATGTAAACTTAGGATAAGTGTTAACTCTAACCCTAATTTTTATATGCTAAGAATCTAACAGAATCAAGAATCTATTACTACATGTACCTTGTTAGATAGAGGTGACAAAAAAGAAAGGCAAGTGAACTAACCTTAGAAGATAGTTAGATAGTAAATCACTTGCCAGAGAGAAAAAATAAAAAGAAATGGCGCCACCCGGAATCGAACCGGGGCTAAAGCAGGATCAGTATACACATGTGTACATTACCACAATGCTTCGTCATACCACTAGACCATGGCACCTTATTGGATGGAATGAGGACCAGATTTTGGATTTATTAAGCCAAATCTTGTCTATGTCTCGATCTTTCCCCTCCAACCTTGGAAGGGTCCAAAACTTAGGCCAAGACTTTTCCTTTAAGCTAGACTACTTTCGGCATATGACCCACCACGTGATCACACAACCATTTTAATCACCAACCGGCTTCCGCGCACAACGATCTTCTTTAATCTTGTAAGGTTGAGGAAGACACGACTGTCTAGGTGAGTTTTTTGTCCTATGCAAGCAGAGAAGAATGTGATGAGCATGCGCAACCAGTCTGCAGTCCATTCTTTCTCTGACTGCCATATTTTCATTGTCGCGACCATCTCACTAACTTTTCCTTCTCAGGCCTTCATCAAGATGCAGATCTTCGTCAAGACCCTTACGGGTAAGACTATCACCCTTGAGGTGGAGTCCTCCGATACCATTGACAATGTCAAGTCCAAGATCCAGGGTAAGCAAAACCGAAATTTCCCGAGCAACGATCGCACATGAGGCTCTCAAAAAAATCCGACAGAGACTAACGTTTCATCAGACAAGGAGGGTATTCCCCCTGACCAGCAGCGCCTGATCTTCGCTGGTAAGCAGCTCGAGGATGGCCGCACTCTTTCGGATTACAACATCCAGAAGGAGTCGACTCTTCACCTCGTCCTCCGCCTGCGTGGTGGTGGTAAGAAGCGCAAGAAGAAGGTCTACACCACCCCCAAGAAGATCAAGCACAAGCACAAGAAGACCAAGCTCGCTATCCTCAAGTACTACAAGGTTGACGGTGATGGCAAGATCGAGCGTCTTCGCCGCGAGTGCCCCGCTCCCGAGGTATGTGATCTCCCGTTGTCTTTTGACAATACCCTTGGATTCCTATCAACAGAAACTAACTCTTTCCTTTAGTGTGGTGCCGGTGTCTTCATGGCCGCTATGCACAACCGCCAGTACTGCGGTAAGTGCCACCTCACCTACGTCTTCGACGAGGCCAAATAAATGGTCTAAGTCGGACCGTGGTGTGCTGTCGCCGAGCTTGAGCATGGTTCTGCTACGCTTGGGCAAGTGATGGAGTGTCACGGTTGACGCTGGTTGATGATGGTTGCTTGGAATACCCATGTGCTACAGTCAATTACAAAAAAAACTAGGCATCCGCCGAAAATTCGATCTCCACCGTAATGATAGACTTGTATGTATTCGTAGACTTCGATATTCACATCTCATGTAGTCAACTGTACTGCAAATGGCAATGCATAATGCCGTGCAACCTCTCACCTACTGCTCGGGGAAGCCGGCTTTGAGATTCTCATACTTGCTCTCAGGGTAGTCAAGGGCATTAGACGACTGATCCAAAGCGCCTTCACCACCCACCCCATCGACAAAGATACCGATCAAGCTTCCCTCCGCCGGATCAGCCTCCTTCCCACCCTTATCACCGCTACTCTCCCACCACATACCACCACCGAGCCCGCGGTCGCGAATATAGTTCGCCTTGAGCTGCGCCACATGGGGTGTGTCGTAAGAAACCATCGTGCGCGAACCGCCATCATAGCAGTACGAGGCACCAGATTCCTCGTCGAACTTTTCCTCAGCCCCGGGTCTGGGCAGCGCCTTGTAATCCCACACTCCGTTCTCCCAACTGCCCTGTCCGACCCCGTTGAAGGGGGCGCCGGGTCCATCGGTGTTCTCAAATGCGCGTCCGTACAGTGGCATGCCCATGACGATCTTTGAGGGTGGGATGCCGCCGTTGTTGATGTAGTAGTTTACAGCAGCGTCGATCGAGAACGGTGTGGATGCAGGGTTGGAATTTGAAGGGGCGATGTTCGCTTGGTGGCCAGCGTTGGTGTCCCAGCTTCCGGCGAAGTCGTATGCCATGAGGTTGTAGAAGTCTAGCACTGGGGTCATCTCTTGGAACTTAAGCTTCTCGTAGTTGCTCGCGCCTGTGACAGTCAGTTTTGATGGTTCACGGTACTGTTCCATTGCTGGAGATATGGTATGGACATACCGGCAGGGCAGGCGATTGTCAAGTAGAAACGACGGTCAGAACCAGCCTCTCTGTCAAGAACCTATTTCCGGTCAGTTTGGTCCAATTCAAGTTCTAGGAGAACAACATACCTCTCGGCATTTCTGGAGCAAGAGAACTAGGTTCTGAGCCTCGGTTTCATCTGGATATATAGTGAGCCTCGTACTTCGAATATATTCTGACAAACTCACCTTTGGGATATTCCCAATCGATATCAAGACCTATGAAAAATTCAAAGTCAGCCCCGTAAGCAGTACCTAGCCGATCAAACATACCATCGAATCCTAGATCTAGAACCAGACGTGTGGCCGATTCAGCAAACTTAGTCCGACCCTCATCGGTGCTTGCAGGCTGTGCGAAATTCGCCGAGTACGTCCAGCCACCGATAGAAAGCAAAACCTTCAGCTTGCGGTTCTGCTTCTTGAGCAGGAAGAGCTGCTTAGCACATCCGTACACATTGTCGCCGACGTCATTCCACGAGTCTGTCGGGTAATGCTTCTCGACATCGGACCAAGAGTCGGTCAAGTACCTGCAGTTTTGAGTTAGGAAATCTTCTGCAACCTGTAAGGATTAAGAAGACTTACACTTCACCGCTTTCAGGACGAATGTTCGCAAATGCATAGAGAATGTGTGTCAATTTCTCCGCGGGCAGATCCTGTGGGTTGTAGTTGCGGCCGTAAATTGCCTATGGGGGTGTGTTAACAATGGTACTTTTTTTCGATATATATGTCCGGCATAGTATAAAGGACGCGGATCATGCAGTCGACATTGAAATGACATAAGCAAATTTAACATACCCAGTTGACAAAGTAGGCGACGGATTTGATCTCAGACATGGTTGCAGATTGGGTGAAGTGTTGCACGAGAACAGCCACAAGTATAGTAAACAAAGTAATGAGCTTGAGATAAGCCACAATTTGTAGTCAAAAGAAAGTTATATCAAGTTTCAAAACACAAGTATTTCAAGGGGGTACTTTATGTCGCAGCCTAATTGTTAGTGCACTGTTGTATCGGCAATCTCAACGCCACGTCATTGGTCGGGACTCACATGTGGCGGTGTAAACGTAAGGCACCAAGGCAAGGATTTATATAGAATAAAGATATCCGGGATCAGTATTGCAATCGAAGATATAATCTGGAGATTTTAGGAGACCTTAGAGACTATATGTATGTTTACTAAATGTCCAAGGTCCAAGAAAAAACGTGGTGCGTGACACCTCCGCCTGTTCAAGGTGCATGTAACCTCATTCTTGGCCAATCCCTAATGTGTTTCAACGTAATAGCGTAGGTTATTGGTGAGTGTACAGGAAGCACAACAGAGTATCAAGTACTCGTGATGTTGAAGAATGCAACCCTAGACAAGAATGGGACATAGCCCGCCTAAAGGGGGCCACGATGTGGAATGATGACTGGCCACATAACCATGAGAATTAGTTTATTCTATTGGTTGTTAAGCTTGGAAGGTCTTGAATATTTCCAAACTTGAAAATCTTATTGGAAGTATTTCAATGTAGAAAGGAGGTTAACATTAGCCCCTAGAGCCACACAATACCTCGAGATATAAAGCATTGGTCAGGCGACTTACGCCCTCAAATATGCCCACATGGAGAATCGAGCATGGATCGGACTCTTTTGGCAGTAGATCGACTGAACCTGTGGCAAGTGACGACCTTCTCAAGCCGAAGGGTGTTTGGAGAATCGGTATTCGCGGGTAGTGATCTTTAGAGGGTAGCGAGTGATATACAAGGATCGCCCGAGACTACACGTGGACTCAGGGTTCAACATCCTTCCCGGTCATGAGATGATCGTCAAACCTATAAATCAAAACTTCAGTATGACTCCTGTTCTCCAAGTGTGCTTAGCCTCAATGCAACCTATCTGGTTGCCCAATATCTATTTCCTATAGCATCATATGAGTAGTTCTATGTTGTATGTATATTACTGTTATCCACCAAAGAATTGAACACACTCGGAGGTCGCCGAAGAAATGGATATCCAATGATCGACAAAGCATCTTTATCCATGCCCCACGTCACAATTTAATGCCGTCAAGATGAAACAAGCCGCAATGGCCGAGAAGATATTTAGAAAGCGAAATGTATGGGTAGGAAGTGATCCGAAAGTCCACTGTTAGTGTAACGGGAAATCAAACGTGGGAATTACCAAGAACAAAAAGAAAAAGAAACCGTCGCCTGAAAATCTAGTCCATAGCTGAACTCGAGCCGCGATATGGTCGTTCATAGGTTTGATTGGATCTACACAGCCGAACTAACGCCCTTAGCTTCCAGCCGTGTCCGAAATCTCTCTATTCCAGATCCACTTGGATCTATGCAACGTTTTTTTTTTTTTGACCTTTCACTGTGGATCTTTCAGCTGGTAACGTAATCGGTAAGCGAGTCGGCCATGTAAGCCAGCCGGCCACCCAGTCTAACATACTAAGTTTAAATGGATATATCATAGCCACAACGCCATTAAATTAATGTAACTAAATTCATTTATCTATTTGGACATGTTTCTCTCCTATGCCCCGGCTGCCTACATATTCCACAGGCTCGCCCGGCCCGTATAGGTGGCTGTAAACCCTCCGATACCTGCTCACGATAGGTATTGATACGTGCAACTTGGGCCTCGAATGGTTCCCCACGTAGCTCACGAACCTCCTGGACTGAAAGATCTCCTTCGTGGACTATCGTCCTCGTAGACCGAGTCCGCTTTTGCTTCTGCTTCTCGTTGGCGGCGCGTAAATCGCTCACTTCTTTCTCAAGTAAAGCGGCGGACTGCATTGTGATTTGACAGGCTTTTAAAACCTTGTTTATCGCGCAATTTAGCGGGCTCGGAGGGCTCTTTGATCTAGCACGAAGTAAAGCTTTAATTGACGAAGCTTGCTTTTGTAATTGCACGTAGTTCGAGGGCGTTTTTGGGTCCCAATCGCTCCCCCTACTCGGAGGGGGGTCGGGGTTCGAAGACGGATATTTAGCTTCGAGATCACTCGATTAGGTGCAAAAGGTATTAAGCCAGCTGCTCCGAAGCTATTCTTAATAGTCTCCGATTTAAAAGCTTCGATTCGTGCGAGGGGGTATGCTTCAAGGAAGTCAAGTTTATCGATATGGTTGATCCCGTTCCGCATTTTCATTTCAACTAGCCGACCATATGATCGCTTTAACACAGCAAAACAACCGATATCCAGGGGTTGTAAAAGATGAGAGGAGTGCGGAGGCATACAAATTGGTATAACCTTATTTTGCTCGCAAATTTCATCGAATTTAGGGGTCAAATGGCTTCCATGTCCGTCGAGTATTAGGAGACGATACCCCCCTTCGTACGCGAAGAAGTGCTAGGAATAAAGAGCTTTTCAAGCCAACGAAGTCCAATTTCATCAGAGGTCCAACCGTTCGGACTAACTTCAAATCGCCAGTCATCCGGAAGGCCATCAAACCATGATTCAATAAAGACTTTGCCTTTAAAAATGATACACGGAGGGAGGGCCCAACCCGACGAATTTGTACACTCAATAGCAGTCACCCATTCGCGATTTCCAGGTTGTAAAAGCGAGCGCCGGCCGTAGAATTCGCTCCTTGTAATCACCTTCGCTGTAGCGATTAGCCCCATCGCGAAGCCGGTCTCATCGAAGTTATAAACGTCATCGGGGTGGATTCCAAATTGGAGGATTGTTTTTTGAACAAGATCGAACCACCCTTGGATGATTTTCGGGTCTTCGCACTTCGCACGTTCGTAATTATAGCGTCTCGAGAATCGGGATGAGAGGAGAGGGTGTCGTTTCACAAAGTTATAAACCCATTTTTCGCCGACCGAAATAACCGGGGTGGTTCCACGTTGTTGAAGTAAAAGGTTCGCCATTTCTCGTACAGTAGAAGGCCGGGGGGCAGATCCACGAGAGTCCATAGAGAGAACCCATCTTTGAAGAGATTCCTCTTCATATTCGGTCAATTTATGCGAATTTGCGCGACAAATCGCGCGATTTTGGTGGCCACGTAGTCGGTCTTGAAGTGTTGAACGTGGTATGTTAAAAACGCGTGCCACTTCGCGAATTGAAGAGATTTCTTTCTTTTTAAAAGCTTCAATAGCTAATAAAACCCTACCCTCTTGCTCTGCTGAATTGCTAGAGGATTGGGAGCGAATTGGTGGCATGGTGCGCGGTTGAATTGACTAAGTGCTAATCTATGGACGCGTTTTGGGCTGGGTGGCCGGCTGGCTTACATGGCCGACTCGCTTACCGATTACGTTATCTCTGCCTCGGCGCCCCAGGTGTCTGGTTAATGTGTCAATTGCCGTGTCTTTTCTGCACATGTAGTCCCTCAGAGCAAATTTTATACAATAGTACACATATTTTTGACTGTGGGGCGTTTAGGGCTATCCTTGCATACCATTTACCCAACAATATATACCCATTGTACAATTTGAACAATTAGAGTCTATATTGAACAGTGTAAAATTGATTTTTAAAAGTCTTCTAACACCAACAAAAAATAACCCCCAAAAAAAAGAAAACAAGAGGGGATATCGTAGCTATAACCAAAACCACGCAATAAATCCAAACTCATTTTTGTCTTTTCACAGAAGGCCGACGGTACTCACGACCAGCGTTATACCCGCCATCCACGCAAGCCCTCTATTAAAAGAATCATACAAAAGCCCCAACAAGGCTTACCAGCACTCGGGAAATCAGTAGAAGGTAAAATCCGAAAAAACCCCCTACCCTGAACCTAAGGCCACATGCAACATGCATTCATTTCCATTTTCGTTTCGTATCCTCGTCACCGATGCGATTACCGGCCTCCAACCCAGCGACGGATGACATCCAAGGATGGATCGTCGTCAACCCAGTGGCCAGCGCGAAGATCAGCAGCTCGCAAGTCGGCCACGACATGCTGGTCCGTAAAACGAGCCAGATCTTGATGGAGGGTGGCTGTTGCACTTTTGAGGGCTGCGGCGTGCTGGGCTGTTGCCTGGGAGCCGCGGAGGATGCTGGCACGTGTCATGGCCCATCGCTTGGCTGCGGCGGCGCGAAGGTAGATCTTGTGCGCTTGGAATCGGCGTGCGCTGCCGTCTAGTATGACCCTGCAAAGAAACGGTTAGCGTGTCTTGACATGATTGAAGGCTGGTTGGATGTTGTGTATACCTCTGTAGCTCAGCTTTCTCGGTCTCGACATTCCCTTGCCCTGTTACCGGGCAGGGTTGGTAGTTGGCGGACATTAGGGTCTGGGCTGAGGCTAGGGACTCGCGGAGTACTACGAAACCATCTTCCCAGTATTCTTCTTGGGATGGTTCGACTTGTTGTTGTGAGATGTGGAGTAGAAGAGTGCGGTAGTCATTGATTATCTCAGCGACTCGCATAGCGCGGGCTTGATTGACTGCATGGTTTAGCAATTTGATGATTGGTCGATATGGTGGTCAGCTTACATCCGTCTGCCATATTTTGGGTATATTAGTATATAAGAAGGTAATTGATCAGGTGGACGAGTAGAAAGTCAAATATAACAAGTATAAAGAATGAACATCAATAACCAATCAGAGACGAAAGAAAGGCAACGGTTAGAGGAGCTGATGGTCCATGTAATCGAGAATGTTAGGCCACCAACAGTTGGGGGGAAAGGATAGATATAAGTTGGAATTATCTCTCCTTACCCCATACATGACAATCCCAAATAGGGTACAAAATAATAATAACATAAAACCAAGGATTTATCAGCCCTTGATGGAGTCGACGTCAGGATACATCACTACCGAAAAGATGGGCTGCACCAATAGACGGTCGAGATGCCACGATCAGGGAGTTCGGATTGTCAAGCACAGCTGGGATGGGACCGGGCCCATAAGCTCCCGAGAAACCGTTTACGGCATGGCTACCATCCCTATCCCAGGGAGATGGACATAGTGGAGAGAGAGAGAGAGTAGGGGCCATCGTATGGGAAAACCTATAACCTATTGCACACTATTCCGTGTGGATTAAAAGGTGGAGATCGTTGTCCCGCATATGAGATTAGGTTCCTATGTCGATTTGGGGGTTTCTCTGATGTGCATTTCATGATGTTGATTGGAGAGTATTGGTTGAACTACTTTTTTTTTCTTTTTTGCGATGCATCCTCGTGGGACCTTTTCAGAAGTGTCTCAGCCTTGGACCTGCATTAGAGATCTATTGTTCGGACCTGAACTCGGACTTGACATGTAGTGGATCTGACAGAAGAACATGTTCAGCTGGTCTTTTGCCACACTTATTATTAGTCACTTACTCTAGCCACATTAGTTCCCTCCTAGCCGCACTAGTTCAATTAATTAGACCCAATCAGATCGCAAAGAAACACTATTGGACTGAAATTTATGGGCTGTCCTAAGCCACCGCTGAGCCACATGTGGCACTACTAGTACAGTCCCTGTCTCCTTGCTTTTCATGCAAGTAGACGCTGTGATAAACCCGTAATAGCGGATAGTCCATATTTCTAGAGTGGCGCTCTAGTGTTGACAGGCTGAGAAATGAGGTCTCGGACCACCCGACATTACACTATACGTAGTATCCCGTCCATATCGGCGATAAGAAATGGGTATCCATAGTATCGGGAATAATAAATTGGATCTGTGCTCTAATAGTTCATGTCGTCAAGGTGTGCATTGGATGAACCCCCCGAACATAGCCGAAAAGTATAAATGCAGAAAATTGAGTTATCATTCATCTGTTTCTCTAACCAGAGTCCTTCCATTACTGGTCGCTTACATCCATAGCTTGCAGGTTGAGACCGCTCAGTCCTTCTCGGCTATGGCCTGCAGCCGTTCATCAATCTCCTCTTCCGTCAGGGCACGGAACTCTGTAGTGGTTCCCTCGCCATCGGCCCGCGGCCCACCAACGACACCAATCTCAATCTCATGCTTCTTGAAGTCAACACTTAGCACATTGCTGAGGGCTGTGATGCCCAGCTCCACAACCTCCTCCCAGCTGCCCGGGGCCGCATCCTTGTTCTTCAGCTTCTTCTCCAAGTAGTTCAACGCCTCCTGCTGCTTGGGTCCGGATGCTGTCGCCTTGTACCCAACGTAGTAACCGGCAGGGTCACACTTGTAGAGCTGCGGGCCGCTCTCATCATCGACGGAGATCAGGGTCGTAGCCACGCCAAGTGGTCGCATGTAAGCCTGGAGTGTTTCAAAAACCATGTCAGCTATTTTGTCTCTCTAAATGGGATCGTTGCACGGCGGGAAACCTTACTCTTTGTGTGTAGACCTGGTTGATATTTGCCAGACGCTTTGCCAGGACATCGCACGGCATCTCATATCCGAACTTGTACCGGAACTCAGCAGCCTCACCACGGGCCCGGTCGACGGATGCGCGAGCATCTGCTATGGAGCCGGTCATCACACAGCCTACGGAAGGCGAGATCCGGAATACATGTGAAACGGAGGATGGGTCGATCAATTTGTCCTGGTAGACGACGGATTAGCGTGAGCGCAATTTCCCAGCTATAAACGAGGAATCCATCTTACAGCGACTTTCTTCTGAGAGAGCACTACGGCACAGTCCTTGCCCCGCACACCGATGGAGGTGATGTTGGCTGAAGTGATGGCCTTGAATGCATATTCTGAGATGTTTGGTTAGCGGTGATGACAGCGCACGGATTGAAACCGCTGGGTAGATCGAGGCGGATTCATCGACGAGGGGGCAATACATACCAACTTGGTACAATCGACCCTGGTCAGAGAAGATAGTGATATGTCTATCGTAGGCGCTTCCTGCGGAGAGAACCAAGGTCAGTAGATGAACGTCATGTGGTTGGGCTGGGCCATCGACTAGGGAGCATACCAGACATGACGGCGGATCTTCAAGTATTTTATAGCGAGGTTAACAAAAGCAATGGAAATAAATGAGAAAGGAGGGTTCAAGAGGATGAGACGATGGGGGTTGCTCAGTGACGCGTGCCAGAGCTGCCTGAGCTCAAGCTTGAGGTCAGCTTCACCGCCTTCCAGGTTCCTCTATAAACAGTTCACTACTGTACATTGGATTTCAAGTTCTTTTACTATTACCGAGTTCGAGCTATTTACAGGATAACGAGGACCTGCAGCTGGATGATCTAAAGACTGACTCGGAATTTTTAGGTATTTTGTTGTTCACCCTAGGATGCGTGAAATATCAACATTGAAGAGAAAACCAATCATATTCTAATCTACCACAACATACTACTTCAATGCAGATCAATTATAGACGACATGATAAAATGACTTTTGACATGAACATAATTACACCGTCCCAAATGCTGTGGTAGAGAAATATACACATCCAAACCCTAGATAGCAATCCAAACCCCATTTCGTCAGAACTACTCGCTGTCGCTTTCGCTGCTCGAGATTTCGATCTGAGCAGTCCTGAGCTTTCGCTTCTGTGTCTTTTTCGGCACAGCAGGCTTAAGCTTCTCCTCGCGGACTGGTACAAACTTCTCCTTCCTCTTGGCAGCTTTGGCCTCCTTCTTTGACATTCCACCGTTGGGGGCGGACGATGAAGGTGTGTTCGCGGCACTTTGTTTGGCCGGGGCCCGGGGAGCAGATGGCTTTTTATCACTGTCGCTGTCACTGTCGCTGCTGCTGCCGCTCGACGAGGTCTCATCATCGCTATCCGGCGCAGGCTTGCTGACAGCCTTCTTGGGAGCCGGGGCATCATCATCACTATCTTCGCTGCTGCTGATATCAACAACCATAGTTCTGTTCTTCCGCTTCTTGTTCACCGGGGGCTCGGCAGCCCTGGGCTTCTTCGGCTTCTTCAAATCCTCAGCACTGAAAAGCTTGCCGGCAACAGCGAAAAAGACCAGCTCTGCTCGCTGCCTCTTCGGCAAACGCTTTTGGACGTCTCCCTCCAACTTTTCTCCGAAGTTGACGTTGTCCAAGTCCTCACTTCCCGTTGGCAAGCACTCGCGGAACGCATTGATAGCTTCCAGGTACTCGAGGCTTGGGCCTTTAGGCTCCTGACCCTCTGCTTCTTCATCCTCCTTGGGCTTATCGAGATCCATATCGGCCTTGATCACCAGCCTCGCAGCATCGCTCATTCGCTGCTTGGCGGCATCACCTTTCAGGCCCTGCATGTACGCCAGCAACGATGTGTTGTACTTGGAGGGGACCTCCTCAAGCGAATAGATGTGCTTGAACAGGTTTGTTTCCCGGTTCTTTTGGAACTTCCATGTCGCGCGTGCACGGTGGTATTGGCTCAGGTACGAGAGGATAGCCGTCTCGTGGATTGGGATATCGGCGGTGCCGTTTTTCCTTTGCTTCTTCTTGTTCCGCTTGTGCTCCTTCATCTCTTCGAACATCAGGTCTCCAGCGTCTTCGACGTCTGCGTCGGCTCCGTCGGTTGCGACAGCGTCGTTGCTGTCAGCCTCGTCCGATTCGCTTTCAGAGTCACCGTCGAATTCCTTTGTTCCAGGTCCGAACGAAACCCGCTTCTTCTTTTGCTTGTGCGATTCGTCCTTGCCATTCTCATCGTTGTCATCTTCGCTATGGCGGCGCTTCTTCTTTTTCTTCAATTCGCCGTCTGTCTCGGGTGTCGCATCCTCGGAAACGGACTTGCGCTTTTTCTTGTCCTTCTTGTCGGACTTGGCATCTTTTTTACTGGGGGTCGACTCCTGTGCGTCTGCACTTCCCTCCTCTTTTGTAGAATCCTTCGACTTCTTGAGCTTAGATTCGAGCTTTTTCGACGGGGACTGGACGTCCGTCTGGTGCGCCATTTCTGTGGGTAGATTGCGACAAGATCTGACAAAATACAAGATAGGATTGAGAGGAGTGCTCTAAAGAAGGCTGAAATCTGGAGTTTAGGGCCTGTAAATGCGACTTCGACTGTGCTGAGATTGGGCGGAGATAACTTTTTTTCTGCCGATCAATTGCGCGGGAGTTAATTCTTCCTGCCTCAGGCACCAATATAGCTTTCTCCAATATCAATATCACATCTTCCTTCCTTTCGTTCTCCATAGCACTACAACACAGAATCGAAATTCACAGAGTGCTATCCCTCACATTCCATCTAAATACACACACAATGAGCGACACACGCCCGTCCATAATGGTCCGCAAATTCCTGCAAGACGATCAATCCGAAGACCCAAATCAGTACCAAACAGCGTTTGACGGTTCTGCTTCCAAGTCCCCCGAAGATGGTTGGCCTCGAGACCCCTTCCGACAAGAATATTGCTTTTTCTACGGGACACTAATGGATCCACAAACGCTCTCTCGCGTCTTAAAATTGTCAGATCCAACCCACGTTCTGCGTTGTGCTAGAGTAATAGGTTACAAAATCAGGCTCTGGGCCCCTACCCTGCCCTTCTTGATGGTGAGCCACCCTATTCAGTTCATGGTATGGGGTATGAAATCCTATCAAAGGCGCAAATTGATCGACTTGTGGCCTATGAGACCGACAAATCTCAGCTACGCCCTTGCCTAATCGAGCTTCTGAATGATGATGACACAGAAAAGACCATCGAGGGTGTCACTTTTATGTGGAATGGTCGACAGGATGAACTACGGGAAGGTTTGTTTGATCTTAAACAATGGAAAAAAGAGAAACAGTTGAGTGAGTTGGATTAACTGGAATGGAGACCAATAACTTTCCTGTAGGCCCACTGATAGGGTTTGCTGCAATTGGACTTTTGCTCTGAGACGTGATATATACCGGTATACTGGTAAACTTGGAGCTCTGGTAAAAAGTAAGCGGTTTCTTGTTTGATACTCCCATATCATGACTGAGTAGTAGACAGAAGGTGACTGCCTGGGTTTGGTAGATATTGTGATGTTTGTATTTTATATAAGAATGGTGTCTTTCTTCGATATCTCTTCCTCCTTAGTTTTGTAGGCAGACAGACGGTGGAAAAGGAAGCATAAACTGTAGACGACTTTTTTATGTATTATTCGGGATTTTTGTTTTGCTATTATGTATTCAGCTCTTGATAGTTTTATATATATGAGAAGGAAGATATCGTGGAACTCGTCAATTGCATTAATGATGCCCAAGAGGAATGTAAAACCTGACATCTATGTCCCAGAACCAAACCCAGGATCATTAGCCCCAGTATCCCTCCTCTCCCTACGGACCTCCTTCTGTACAAAACTCTCAGTCCCGGATCCCGTAGCAGCAACAGATGCAGCAGCCCTCCGTTTCGCCTTCTCCCTCTCTCTTTCCTTTTCCCTTTCCTTCTCCTTATCTCTAGCACTCGGACCAGCCGCCTTCCGCCGTTTAGGCAATTCATAGACATCATTGAAGTTCATCACAACGCCCAGGAAACGCATATCTACATCTGGCTGGTACGACAGATCGCCGAGGAGGACAGTCAGACGGGAGCGGAACTCGGCGGAGATTTCACGGAGTCGGACGCGGAGCGAGGCAAGCATGTTGTCGTCGGCGGCGAGATTGGGACCAGATAATGAAAGCGGGGTGTTGATGCCGTCCACCCCGGCGCTGTCGGGTCGAACGTCCGGGGTCGAGGCCATTGAGGTCCCCGTCCGGGTGTTGGATTGGCGGGAGAGGAGATCACGCTCTGTGAGGCCCCATTGACCCTGGGCGGAGCGAGTCTCGATCTTGGCGTTTATCTCCTGGCGACGGGTAAATTCCGCGACGGAGAAGGAGTACAAACCGTCTACGGCGTCTTTGTAGGCAAGCATGAACTTGAGGATCTGGTGGAGCTGGCTGAGGAAGCTTTCTTCGGGTTGTTTGGCGGAGGTTGAGGTTGAGGCGCCGTAGCGAGATGAGGATGCAGATCCTAGTAGACCTTTGTGGGTGATGGAGTTGAGGTATTTGGTGTGTGCTTCGATAAGGTCGTCTAGCGTGCAGTCCGGTCTCCGGATTGCTTCGAGTAGTTGTTCCCAGCTGGACTCGATGACTTCGAACAAGATGTAGTATTGGAGCTGGTTGACGAAGTGGATCATTTCTGCAATCACGCAGCGTGCTCGCTTCCAGTCTGCTCCAACTTTGTCCTCCACGTTGCCGAGGACTCCTCGTGCACCGGTCATGCATCGTCGCCAGGTGCTGTTCAGCGCGAACTCAACTCGCTTGATGCGCCAGAGGAAGTTGAACACTTTTAAGTATTGAGTTGACGCCCAAGGTGTGATGACTACATCCACGGGAGCATCGATTTTATATTCCAATGTGAAGCAATCCCATCCGATTTCGCCGTGGCTCAGCTCAAGCATACGGGCATCAAGCCGACGCAAAACCTCTGGGGTGTCGTATTGTGCATTGGAGGCACGGATAGCATGTTCCAGCTGTGCAGTTAGAGTATGTCGATATTGTGAATTTGCTGGACGATCCAGATTTGTGGCAAGCGACTCCATAAGCAAAGCAATGAAGTCTCCCTGGCCCAGTAGCAGGTAACTCTTCAGTGCTTTTAGGTGATCGAAGAGGTTAAATTTCCCGTTCATCAGGGAAATCAATCGAGCCATTGTGGTCTTATATGCCTCATCGATGGAGATCTCGAGAGTGGCGGTGTCACCATATCGAAGTTCCTTGGAGGCTTTCTTGGAATAGGCCTCCACCCACGCCGAATCGCCGCAGCCATGGCGGATGAAGTTCAAGGATTTTCCAATCAGGAATATCTTCTTCGCAAACTCCTGAGTAATGATTGAAGGTAGCATGTCATCATCAAGCTTATATTTGTCCTCCCAGACGCTGGTTGCAAGCCGCCGGGGGTCAGTCTTCGGCCGGAACTCTGGATCAGCGACAAAGAATTCCTTGTATGGATCTGACAGTTCACCGTCATAAATCCATAGTCGTAGCATGTCGTAAAATGGACGCGTCACATGTGTAAGAAGTTTCTCGGCGAATGCGCACACGAAGGGATCTCCGTGGGATGTTGAAAAGCCGTGTATCAAGGAAATCAACTGGCCACCCCTCTTGCCTGTGATATGCGTCAGCCATAAAGAAAATCTAGTCATCTGTTTGTGCACTTACTCTGAGCCTCTTCCACGATCAAGCTCATCAATCGAAGGGCCATCGTAGCATCTCTCGTCCACACCACGCATCGCTTCAAGGTAACGCCACCCTTTCGTACACCTTGAGCCTCTGTTCCGTCTCCAATCGCGGCCAGCGCCTGTCGTATTTCCGCCTCCAGTGTAGCCACCAAGCTAAGATATGCGCGTAGCTCAATGGCGATAGCAGCTCGCAAGCTCTGGTTCACCAGGCCGCCTTCTTCGCTTTCCACAAACACAGACAGTCCTTTATAGAGGAGGCAAGGCTCTGCCAATGTGTTAAGAAGTGAGGTTATCGGCGCAGACAGATTAGAGGGCAATTTCAAGCTCGACGAGGAATTGAAATGCACATTCGACGAAGACAACCCTTGCAAGTTGAACGGCAGATCACGCAGGAGCCTCTGCTCAACAGACCCAGAAAATTTCGCCGGATCCGATGCATTAGCACTCGAGGGCCGAGGCGAGGCAGCACGAACATGCTCATCGCTAGAACGATCATTCACCCCAGAATCAACACGGGTGGCTGGTATTTCAGTCGAGTTGCGCCCAGCCTGGTCTACACCATCACGATCGAAATCATGTCGCAACGAGCTCTGCCGCTCCATCTTCACCGGCAGTACGCGTTGGTGTTGCTGCGAAGCCGACGAGCTAACAGCAGGGCCCTCATCCTCCGAGTCGATCATCGTGCCTCGTCTTGGGCGTCCGCCCTTCCCCAACATATTATGCAAATGCGCCTCATCCATCAACGGGCTCCGGCTCCGTTCCCCGCCCTCCAATGGCTCATCCGACGCGGACAACTTATAAAGCAAAAAGAGGATACCCCATTTCTGCGACAGCACAGGCTGCGTTAGGAGACGAGAGTAGAGATTGGAAAACCGCACCGCCTTGTCCGGGCTGATATTTTCGCGCCGCAGCTTGCGCTTAATCAAATCTGGCGCGTTGTTGATGCTCTCTGTTCCCGCGAGACTTCCGCGCCGTCCACCAAGCCCCGCTGGTGACGCTGGGTCTGGGGCACTGGTGCTGGCATGGGTGTCGAGGATGCGCCAGGCGCGTTCCAGGAGGACATGGTGACGGCGGCTTTCGGCTGCGGCTAGGGCTTCCTCTGTGTCGGAGTAGTCTTCGTCTTGGATGGCGGAGATCGGGAGCGCGGGGGTCAGGCCATCGACTAGTTGGGAGAGGGCGTCGTCTAAGCGGCGCCCGCGCGCAGGGTTTCGGGCTGGGTTTGACATTGTCTGCCCGGTGCCCTAGTGGGCGGATTGATCGGTATCTTGTATCTGTTCGCTCGTGGTTGGGGTCTGTGGGTGTTTGTTCGGGGAGGAATTGTTGGGCAAGAAGATATCGCGGTCAGGCAGTGGGTATGAGGGGGGAGATCGCGAACCAAGCCTGAGACTGGATTGTAAACTTTCAACACACGTCTGAAATGAACCTTCCAAATTGCATCTCAATGGAGGTAATGCGGACTCGAGCTTGAAGCTTGAATGTTTGTGTTTGTGATGTTTGACGTGCATTGATGCCGAGTTCCTAAGGCAGCAGAACCTTATCGCCCTATCGTTATCTGAATTTCTGCCCGAGTGCCGTGCCAGATATGGATTATGGATATATCCCCCTCGTATAAAATTCCATAGGGGAAGTTGCTACATAATCACGAGACTCACAACTCTCCGTTGTTTCATTCATCTTCCCTGGACTACCGTATGGGCTTCCCTCGATGAGTTCTCCACAATCAAGTACCTGCACAGAAGCCCAGCTACGCAACCAAGAAGCCCGGAACCTGTCCTTCACCGGGCCAATCATGGAAGATGTGCAAGGGACTCGGACCGTTCGGTCAGAATTCCAGCGATTGGTAGACTTAGATCAAGCCAATACGCAGTCAAGGCGTAATGAAAGTGCCGCCAGGGTGTATGCAACCTAGGGCCAGGATTTGGGGGCCATATGGAGCCGACCCGCTATAGTGACGTCCGTGAGTCGTCCATATAGGAAGGATCTGTAGATTTGAGCCGCCCCAAAGGCCCTAATCAGCGGCCCTAACAAAGCATTAATCAATTTTATTATGTTCTTCTCCTTTTCTCTTTGATGTCCCTGCTTTAATAAACCCCATGTGCGATCCCCCAATATGGGCCCAGGCACATCTACCACAGCGACCGCGCGGCCATTTTTCAGAGTACTAGGCAATGCAAAGCTCAAATTACTTGCTGTGTTCTTAACCGTCTCGACCATCCTCCTACTCACACTATATTCGGGAGGATTAACAGGAAACATCTCACCTGGCGCAAAAAACGAGCTTGCGAACGTGCAAGACTACTGGACATGGGAAACGAGAACCCAATTTCGGAAACCCCAGCATGGAAATGAAACCGAATCCACAGGAAAATCGCGAAATGCCACCTGTGACACCTTCCCATCACACCTGCTATCGCGCGTTCAAATCACCTTGAAAACCGGCGCAACTGAAAACCCAAACCGAGTCAACACACACCTGGCCTCTGTAACTCGCTGCATTTCCAACTTGCTAGTAGTATCAGACAAGGAGAGCGAGCTCCACGGCCATCATGTGCACGATATCCTAGCCGATTTGCCACTCTCAGCCCGGAATCGGATCCCGGAGTTCAAAGGGTATGATGCGCTACAACGCGGGGATAGCAATATCGATGGCGCGACGGGGTGGAAGCTTGATCGATTCAAGTTCCTGCCCATGGTGGAACGGGCTAAGAAAGTGAACCCCGATGCGGAGTGGTACGTCTTCCTCGAGACGGATACTTATATGGTGTGGGATAATCTGTTCCGAATGCTGGAACAGTTCGACCCATCACTCCCTCTGTATATGGGATCGCCTTCGCCGGGCCGTGGTATCGGTGATGGAAAAGTGATGTGGTTTGCATACGGCGGCACGGGCTTTGTGTTGTCCAGAGCTGCGGTTGATACATTGGTTGCGCGGGAGACTGGTAAATATGGACAGTTTATTGGACAGTCGTTCAGCGAACAGTATATGAAAGCTGTGGCAGATGACTGCTGCGGCGACTCTGTGCTTGGATATGCACTGTATCAAAAGGGCATCAAGTTGTCTGGGATGTGGCCGATGTTCAATCCGCACCCGCTGGACTCGATTCCCTTTGGTGATGATCATCACTGGTGCCAGCCTGCGATTAGCATGCATAAATCGCAATTGAGTGATATGACCGGGCTGGCTGATTGGGAGGATCAGCGGGATAGAACGGTATGATTCCTTTTGCCGAGCCTAGAGGTACACATACTAATCCATGTCAATTCAGAATCCTTTACTATACGCAGACTTGGTTGACTACCTTCGCCTGGGAAATCTGCCAGAGCGACAAGGATGGGATAATGGAGCCTGGGGTGGAATTATCGAACAACCTAATACTCTGCCCCAGCATGAATCATTAGAAGCCTGTCGTCAGGGATGCCATGATAGGGATTGGTGTATGTCTTACACTTATGATAACGCTGGAACCTGTGTGTTTGTGAAGACCTTGCGACTTGGAGGTCCTAGCAAGCCAGACATTGCGGACCGATTCACAGCTGGCTGGGACAACGACAAGATCCAGAATTGGCAGGCAAACAAGAAGTGTGAAAAGCCCATGTGGGTGAAGCCGAGCATCACACGAATTTTCTGAGCGCTTTAATCAGACTTTCAAGTATTTACATATGTCCACGGGTACTGTACAATGTTAATAATGATATACGATGACTAAATATATGTATGAATCGAGCATTATGTTTATTGCAAATTTACTTTCTCTTTCCTAAAGATCCCAGAGCTAGCTGAAGCTATGAAGCACCGCAACTTTCCTCTACATCTGGCATAAATCAAAGATCTACATGCATGTCTACACTTTCAAAGCGATTGTCGATTCATTTGCCCAACCATCTGGTTCAAGGAAACTAGTCAAACACATCAAAAAATCACAAAGCCATCCGTACGCCACCCAGGAATCATGTATTTCGACAGCAACCCACATTTGGGAAACAAACAATGCACCGGTGTGCCCTCAAGTATTAGACAAGCGAAAAATAAAAAGTTCCTCCGAGCCACCAGGAGGATTAAAGAAAGAAAGCAAAAGGGTAAAAAAATACAACAAGGGAAGAGGGGGAAACATCATAAAGCAGAACAGCAACCTCGAAGCCATAAAAAGAAGAGCATCTCATACGCCGGATTGACACATCCTCAAAAAAAGGTCATTCCAGACCACCAAGTTAGTCCGTCCATTTTTGAGTCGTGAGGTTCATTAACACCTGCCCATGCCAAAACATTCGGCAAAGCCTTAGCCGAAAGAAACCGCGAGGAAAAACAAACTCCTAGGAAGAAGAGATCAACCGCTGGGTCTAAGCAGTGACCTGTATTTCCTGCATGCGGCGAAAAAGCAAGATAGGTATCTTGAGATGAGAAACAAAGATGTTTTCTCACCGACGCATGCCCTGTGTAGGGATGCCACCGGGCTGCATGCCCATATTGGGAGGCATGTTATACCCGTGGTGATCGTATCCGGTTGACATGCCGTTCATCATAAGGGGGCCAAGCCCTTGGGCCTGAGAGACCGGGCAGTCTTTGTGTGCCAGCAAAAGAGTCTTGAGGTTAACAATCTCCTCACGCAGTTGAGTCACTGTCGCAGTAAGGGCATCATTCTCTGAGGTGAAAAGCTCAACCTTGTTTTGAAGGTTAGCCAGCCACTGCTTCTTCCGTTGACGACATTTCAAAGCCGCGACACTGCATTGTAAACGTTAGCACTCTGAGCTCCGGAGTATGTAAGGTGGTGATCCATACCGATTCCGCTCCAGGAAATTGCGTCTTTTCTCCTCATCAGTCATCTTCTTGGTATCCATTGGGAATTGCTTCATATCATCGTCGTCATCGTCCTCGTCATCCATATCCGAAGGCATCTCCATGTTGACTTTTGTCCTTTTGTTGGATCCCTTCGGGGCCTCTTCGGCCTTGCGGCGGTTATTGGCAGGGCCCTTGGCGTTCTTTTTCCCCTTGCCCTTAGCGGGTTTAGCGGGTTCGTGGTCAGATGCATCCTCAGCACTGGTGCCATTGGTGTTCTGGGAGACACGTCGGGCAGCACCACGAGTATCATTTGGCATTGGGGGATGGTTCATTGGCGCATTATTTGCCTGGCCACCCTTTGCCAGCATGAACAGTCCGTTTGCAGCATCAGCAGCATCATGCTGAGTGAAGTCAGCGGGCCGAGCTGGTTTTACATCCATAGTGGCAGCAGCTTCCTGCTCGTTGGGGTTGGAGGTGGGAGCATTCGAGTTGTTCTTCTTTGCTGCGAGTGCGGTGCGATGGAAATCGATAGTGGAAGGAGTGGCGCCACCGTTCTGAAGTTGTTGCAAGAGAGCTTGTGAGTTGGGACTGGGGGCCGGGAACATGGAGCCTCCACCGCCAGGTGTCAGTCCCGTGCGAAGGGAGGACTCGTTCGGGGTAGGGAAGCCGCGACCGATGCTGTCGAAGTAGTCATTAGGGCCGGTAGGCCCTGGGAGCATAGCCGGACTAAGAGGTCCCGAGCGCAAGGAGTTGGTCCAATTGTAACCACTAGCAGAACTTGTTCCAGGCAAGGCCGGTGAGGTGAGGGCAGCGACAGAAGGAAGAAGCGATTTGCCTGGGGTCTCCGCGGGATTCCCTCCAAACGATTGCTCAAATGGATTGGGCTCTAGCGAGAAAGGATTGTGCATGGAATTGAAGTAGTCCGGAGTATCAGACGCAGTAGGCGCACCCGGTCGTGGAGGCGGCGCCAACGAGGTCTGAGTCTCTACGTTAGGTTTCTGGTCCTTCTGTGACGCGGCCTGCGAGTCTGGAGGGTAAGTCCGAGTTAGCAATGCGCCAAGAATTAATGCGATCGTTAATAGGTACCACTGCGGTTATGAGATCGTGTCGGGGGCTTCATTGTGAAAGATGCAGGTGGGGAGAAAATCAATGACGCCAGAGGGTGAAGTCATCGCGACGGCAAAGGACTTAGGGAATTTAAGGCTCGGGGACAGTGGCGTATTACCAAAACCAAAAAGGGGAGTTGGAAGTATAATGCAGATAGGATAATAGGCAAGTATCAAAGCAAAAGTACTAGAAAAATGCGCAGAAAAATGTAGTGACACGAACCTTCTTTTTCTGTCTTCTTCGAGTCCATGGGGGAGGACATATTGTGAAGAGTCGATACGGCTGAAGCGACCGCAGCAGACATTAGAATTCGAATATAATGGAATATAAAATCTGTTAAGCCAAACAAACAATGTGTTGCTCTAGAGGGAGTGAGAGAAAGGGAAGAGAGTGACGTAGGGGGAAGAGGGATATGATGAAATTTAGGGATTTTGGGGATTTTGGCAGATGAAAAAAAAAACACAATTACAACAAGATACGGTAATTTAAAAAAACTTGGGTCACAAATTATATCTGTATGCAACATACATGATTGTAACGGTCTGAAAGATGTCTCGTTAACTTCGGCCTTTATTTCCACCGACATTGTACATTTGTACCATATTGGGTGCTATTGGTACATTTGTACTCTTCCATATCTTGTACTTGGGTGTTCTGTCTAAATTGCTAACATCTCAGACATTCTACATAAACACCTTTACCTATAACCTTGACTAGTGGAGAGAGTCAATCTGGTTCAATAAAGGAGATCAAAAGAAGTAGCAAACATTGTGAAGAGTAGACTTAAAGAGTCGATGGTTGCATTCTAGGAAGATTTGATACCGGAGGTTGGTCATCCCAGCCTTGTATTATTCATTATGTCACGGTGACGACAGAAATCTCTCCCGCTGTGGGTCATATATACACTTATAACCAATCAGAATACATCATATTCCAATGCCAAGGCCGTCGATTTCACACTAACCCAAAGAATGCGGTGAAAACGATGACGCAATGGCACGTGAGGGTTTAACCTTGGAAGTTGCCACTGGAATTCTAGATATCTAGATCTACAGATTGTACAAACGTATATAGAATTGTATATATCGTGTATAGAATTGTATATATCATTTTAACAGGAAGACAGGAAATGCCTATATCATATTATAGGTCTGCATTTGTAGAGCTTGTACGACTTACCACCCTAGCTTCAGGGGGATAATTATTAATCAGCTGTGTATGGGTACGCGTCTCCGTATGCGTACGGAGTATACAAGGTCGAGATCGCGTTCGGCACTTCGTACGTTACATAAATGAAATTGTTAGATCGCGTCAAATAAGAGAGAATCGCAATACCCCTAAATCTTACAAAGGGCCACACATAGGTATAATAATTTTGTGAGAACGTGCCATATACATTGTACTTGATAGTCTTAATATTGAACATCCTTGTAAGGTCTAGCCCAGGGCCGTTTAATGGCTATGCGATTTCGTGAGAATAGGGCTGTTCCGTTGTGGAGAGACAGTCCCCACAGTCTTGGTATCCTTCAACCTTGATTGTACGTGCTCCTGTTAAACATGGTCTAAGCGGAATAGACGATTCAACTTGAAACATAGCTCTTGATGCACTGCGAAAGCTTAAATATTGTTTGAGAGAGAAAAAAATTCATATCTGACGGTAATATCAAATATTGCAGTCAGTTCATAGAAACACAAAAATACCGGCATTGGGTGAAATATTCGACTATGTTTAAGCTGTATGTATGCCGGCAGTTGCAGACACTCGCAGTCAAGATACAGTTGCTTCATAGGCAACAAGCTCCAAGAGCAGGTTAACTCGACCTCAAATCTAGAGGTAGAAAGACTAAGGTAGAAGATCTTCATGTATCCAGTTGAAGTAGTCTGTGTGCTGCTTCTCTTTCCGAGAGTAAGCGGACCATGTTATTTAATAAAAAGGCTCTAGAGCTGTTATCCTCACCTCCCAAGTAGGCAGGCCCACCCCCTAAAGCCTACACATATCTACAAGCGCAAAGCTTTTAGACGACAACCAACATTGAAGCAATGGAAACCTTAGCCAAGATGCATGCTTCGATAACACCTTTCCAATAGAGATGGTCATTGACATCTATCTATCAAGCCCTGAAAAGTTTGAAATATTTACAGTTCCCAGCTCATCCCTCATTTATACCCAAACTTCACGAACCCCGATAAGTCGAGTAATTCCAAGGACCCAAAAGGACAGGAACATGATAATGGCGCCAGCCCTCCTCATCCTCACGGCCACGTCCCTTGACAGTGAACTTAACCTCAACCTCTGGCCAGAAGCTCTCGACACCCTGTGCCTCGTACCAGGGGCCTACGTCAAACCGCACAGACCAGTTGGTCTTGCTGTCTGCAGCAGGCAGCGCAGCCAAAATAGCAGGCACTGACCCTGAGGCTGTTCCGACTGGTGTCCAGTTGGCGACGCGGCCGTCGGCGTTTGTGGTTGCGCGGAATGAGATGCCACTGGCGGTGGATGTCGGGGTGGAGAGGAGGGTCAGCGTAACTGGTAGGTTGGCTGCGGGTGTTCCCGAAAGAGTGTTGAGACAATGGCAGGTGATGGGGTCGCGTGCTGCCATGGCTGGTTTCTTGATTTCTGAGTCTTTGGTGTGCGGGGCGGGGGAGATTTGTTGCTGATAAAGTGCGAGGCGGTTGGTGGTGCGACCAAGTTGTTGGTTATTTTGAGGAGAGTCCATTCATTCAATGGGAAGATGGAATATAGGAAGAGAAGAGAAAAGGGAAAAAAATGAGAATTTGCTGGAAGGGGGAGCTCTACGTTGCTATCAAAGGTTCGTCGGAGGATACCGATGGCTGCGGAGAGTGCCATGCAGATATCAGTTAGGATCCACGCGCATATTTGTATAGCTTCTTCTTTTTGTGACTATCCATATATCCATAGTAAATAGAATTATCTCGAATTGTCTTGTGATAACTTTAAGTGACATTGTTCTGTTCGAGGACAAAGAGCTCCAAGTGCCCTAGAAAGCCGTCCGATTAGTAGAAAAAGGGGGGGGGGGGGGGGTTAAGAGGTAATTAGCACCCTACATAGCATCCAAGGCATTGGCATATAATTATAAGAACACCAAAAAGGGAAAGTAAAGTGAATGTGAAAGTCTTGTCTTCCGGAAAGTTCGATTTTGCGGGGCAATCTGGGACTTGAACTTCCAACTTCGCAAAGTCGCAACCTCAGAACTTCAACAAATCACACAATGTCTTCCGCCGTAGTACATGGCGATGACCTCGACATGGAGCCTACGCTCCAGTCAGTTCTTAACCAAAACACTCTTCGTTGGATCTTCGTCGGAGGAAAAGGAGGTGTGGGTAAGACTACCACCTCGTGCTCGCTGGCCATCCAGTTGGCCAAAGTCCGCAAATCCGTCCTCCTCATTTCCACCGATCCCGCACACAACCTGAGCGACGCTTTCGGTCAGAAGTTCGGAAAGGAGGCTCGTCTGATCGATGGCTACTCAAACCTGAGCGCGATGGAAATCGACCCCAATGGGAGCATCCAGGATCTACTCGCCACCGGAGATGGTCAGGAAGACCCCATGGCAGGATTGGGCATGGGAAACATGATGCAGGATCTCGCATTCAGCGTAAGTGCTTATACCGCCGTCCATATACTCTACGTGTCAAATCTAACGTTGGTGACAGATTCCCGGTGTTGACGAAGCTATGTCCTTCGCCGAAGTCTTGAAGCAGGTCAAGTCGCTCTCCTACGAAGTCATCGTGTTCGATACCGCACCCACCGGCCACACCCTTCGATTCCTCCAATTCCCTACCGTCCTCGAGAAGGCGCTCGCCAAGCTCTCCCAGCTCTCCACCCAGTTCGGTCCGATGCTCAACTCGATTTTGGGCGCTCGTGGCGGTCTACCCGGAGGTCAGAATATGGATGAGTTGTTGCAGAAGATGGAGTCGTTGCGGGAGACTATCAGCGAGGTCAACACGCAATTCAAGAACCCAGACATGACCACCTTTGTGTGTGTATGCATTGCAGAGTTCTTGTCGCTCTACGAGACCGAACGTATGATCCAGGAATTGACCAGCTACAACATCGATACCCATGCAATCGTTGTCAACCAGCTGTTGTTCCCCAAGGAAGGAAGTGGTTGCGAGCAGTGCACTGCCCGGAGAAAGATGCAGAAGAAGTACCTCGATCAGATTGAGGAGCTCTATGAGGATTTCAATGTGGTCCGCATGCCAATGCTTGTTGAGGAAGTGCGCGGGAAGGAGAAGTTGGAGAAGTTCAGTGAGATGTTGGTGACCCCATATGTGCCTCCTCAGTAAAGGCGATGTCGATGCGAGATATTTTGTTTTCCCTCATGTCGGACGAATTATGAAAAGACTAGAGAATATTACATGAAGCGTTGGCCTTGTGGAGTATTGGCTCGAACCCCCATGTAGAACATCTAGGCTTACGGACATGAGTCCATGCATAATCTATCACATCCTGACTAACCTCTGTAACGAACCTCTTGATCACCTCTCGGTCGGAGATACAACGCACACAATCCTTGGCCAAATCATATTGAACTCGATTAATCTATATCCTCGAGAAGAGGAACTCCAATCGATCCACACCTACATACATCTCCATCTGCCATGTGTTTCAATGACCAAAAACTCCATATACAATATGATCTTGGCAACTCCAAGAGGACATAATTTATGCCCTAGAAGCAAGTCCATACCCTAAAAGCGAGAGCTGCAGTGAGGACATCTGCAGCTCAGTGGCTCCCCGCCAACCAAGGCCACAATCCGTGGTGCCACGACACCACCGCCGGAAGAGCCAATTTGGCTCTGCATAGGTTTGAGAATCTGCGGTGAGGAAAAAGGAGTGTCAGAAGCCATTAGCTTTCGCTTCCAGATACTCCAATTCCAAGCGCCCTGGGATTGATTCGAGACCGATGCTCCTCCACGCAAGCCTCACTTTTGTCAGACCGAATCCTCGGTAGGAGGTGAAAAAGGTGGGCAGACTAGGATCCCGTTTCATTTTAACGGTCAGAAGCTCCAAATTGACATACATCAAAGAAAAAAAAAAGGGTTGGGCCACGTTGGCTGATAAAGTGAGGCGGGTGATTCTCTCCTCCTCAAGCCCCCGAACGTTCCGACATGAACCCTCTTCTCGACGGAGGATCTGGACCGTTTCTAGTGATTTTCCCACTGGTTTCCCTTTCTTCTTCTTCCCGCCTTCTGTGGAGAACTTGTTCGAGAGTTATCGGATGCGTGGGTAACCGGTTGGTTTCATTTGTCTAATGTGCAGCGACCTTGTGGATGCTGTTCGACGAAGGGGCGGTCCCCGCTGCCATTGACCTGTTGTGAGACCATATCTTCCGAAGGATCGGGGGGCTGGCAATTAGTGCATTCCCGATAGAGATATGTCTTATTCGTCTCCGTCTCTGGTGGGATTGTTATTCGATGAACTAGGGTATCAACCAACTTATTTATACTCTCGATATCTCGTCCTTTGGAGTGCCAAAAGTCCCACAAAGAGCTTACAGGCACGGACCGTTTGTGTCGGTGTCGACTGACATCAGACCCTAGCTCTTCTTTCGCCTCGTCTCGACGCCTCACCTCTTAGCCCTGACAATGTCTCCTGTCCAGCAATACTGGCTTCCGGGGTACGGGCTGTCCCGTCATATTGTCCTAGGTCATATCCAGTACTTCCTTGGACCAAGTGCAACAGCTAGACCCTACAGCTACCAGGTATGTTGCCATTGTGTCCACTACACCCTCTATACAACTCATTCTAAACTGATATCATTACAGGGACGTGAAGGTTACCTCATCAATGGCGTGCCACTCACGCGGGTTTGTTTCCCCCATTTTTATTACAATATTGAAATCGGAGAAAGAGAAAGAGAATCGAACGCTACACAGTACTAACTCCTCCGAACAGGAACAAATTGATGATCTCGCGGTAATGTCCCGAGAGTACGAGAGGCAAGAAGCTACTCGAATGGCCCACAACACCACCGGTGGCTCAACTTCCAGCTCTAGCAGCGAGAACTCAGCAACTCAGCCTGAGCCATATATCAATGAAATCATCCCTATCAGTCAACCCGGAACACGCAGGCAACCAGACCCACGAGGCGGTCGTTGAGGCCAATTTTGTTTCTTGATTCCATCCATTGGATTCGGTGTTTCTTCTCCAGCCCTTGGCTCCGTTCGGACTTCATCGACCAGCGACATTATGAGAAAGGCCTTTGCTGTTTGATCGTCTGATACTGCTCCGTTTGGTCTTTTTTAAATCGTTCTTCGTGCCCCTGGATTGCAGAGACATTATCCACATGGACATTCAAACCCAGATTATGTTGCCCGGATGGAATCCTTGGATTACAAAAGCCCTCGGACGGACCAGTGGGAGGAAAGGAATCCCAATCCCGGGATGGAAGTAGCTCTTTGGGCAATAGCGTAGCCCTGTTTTGAGCTGATAGGAACATATGCCTTTTGTCTCGTTCTGATATACCCTTCTCTTTTATTTCTGGCCTTGAATATCTCTTAGGGTTATAACGCCAAAGCTGATTTTGTATTAGAATCTTGGATTTAGAGCTGCTATCCTCAAATCATAAGCTGGACTGATCTTTATTTTTTTGGGGCTCGGGAAAGAAGACAAGCGGAATGATTCTATCAACTATGGAGAGGTTATATGTACTAGGGCTAGAAGAGGCAGAAATGGACATCAACGGGTCTTATGCTAACACCCGAATGGAATCAATTAGTTCAGCGCTGATTATGATACTTACGAATCAATAACAAACCGAGACATAATGTCCAGCAGCACTTGAAGGGTTACAAAGTCCTAACTTAAGGATAGGTTGGAACAAGGGTTATTGTCAAAAAGACATCATCTTTCACTCATCTCTATAGACCATTCGTAACAGCATAGATAAATCAGACCCTAAGATCAAAGAGTCTACTACATCATATCTCCATCTCTCATCTTTTTTCCCCTCCAAAGATTAGACGGGGGGGGCGCCATGGCTGCTTTTTGGGACCCCTCCCTCCAAACCTCCAGGGTCAGAAATGGCCAATACATAAAGAGGTCCAGCAAAATATCCGACGGAAGTGAAAATATGGGGAGAGAGTGTGTGCATAAGAACTGCAAGACTAAAGAGGTAAAGAAATAAGTGTGGACCCCCGAAAAAACGCCAGCCGGATGCCACTCTGCATGGAGTCCCCAAACAACCGTGTTGTGACCTACACGGGGAGATCACTAAAAAAGGGGGCAGGCAGAAACAAGTTGGAAATCACATAACAGAGAAAAGTTCAGTTTTCAACATCAAGGTCATGGTGTTTTTATTTTGCAACAGCAGAGCTCAAGACTTGTGTGCGGAAGAAGGCACCCTTGGTCTTCTCGATGACTTGCTGGTAGACCGACTGAGGGGGGTGGTTCATGATGACAGTGCCCTCCTTGTAATCGATCTTGGCGTCAACCCGGGTATCGCGAATAAGGTTGACAATCCACTTCTCACCCTCGTCCTGGTTCAGACCGAGGCGAGCGGAAAGGTCGCTGGAAAGAAAAAAAACACCGTTAGTCTAGTTTTCGTATCAATTTTCCAATATAAAAACTTACTTGATGTCAATACGCTGGTGAATCTTGCAGTAGCTCTCGGAGATGAGGTGACGAGCAGCGTCGACGAAAGCATCGGCGGCCGAGACAAGGAAGAAATCGCTGCGGAGCACATCCTCTGCCTCGCCGAGCTTCTTCTGTGCTTCCTCGAAATCGAAATCGACGTAAAGGGCCTTGACGAAATCGGTGACGGGGTCGGTGTACTCGTAGTCCTCCTGGCGAACAACACGGATCAGATCCTTCAATTGCTTCTGGTAGACACCGGAGTGCTTGTGGGGACGGCTGCGGTTGGTGATAACAGCGGCGGCAAGGTACCGCAAAACCCAAGGGCAGCTGGTCTGGATGGTGTTGATGTAGGCGGGTGAGAAGAAGAGGTCGGTGAGGACGTCGCGGGCGGGGTCGTGGTTGAAGAAGGGGAACAGCGACCAGTGGATGAGCCACGAGCGGTTGGTGAGCTGAGCCAGGGGGTTGTTGAACAGGCGAGTCTCAATTGAGTCCTTGACCTTCTGAACCTCCTCCATAGCACCCTCCCAGTTGGTGGTCAGGATCTCTGATGCGAGCTTACCCCATGTGGCGGCGGCAACCTTGTCGTTGTCGGTAGACAGAACACGGAACTGGTAAAGCAGCTCAGCGGCATTTCCATAGCTGCCGCAGCTGTACTGGAACCGTCCGTAGTCGTGGAGAGAGTTGACCATCTCGTTGGTGACACCGTGCTGCTCCTCGAGGAACCGCAAGTTGGCGGCCTTATCGCTTCGCAGGTTACCGACGACCTCCTCATCCTGCAGCAATTCGGAAATCTTCTCGCTCTGATCCTGGTAGTGCTGTAGCTTGGCCAGAACCTCCTCGCGCTTCTTCACAAACTCTTCGGGAATGGTGTCGGAGTCGTTGATCTCCTGCCACAAGTTGGCGACGTAGTCGGTCATGTTGGTGTGCTTGAGGAGCTCGTACTTCGCCCGGGTGATTTCCTTGTCCTCCTCATCGCCGGTAGCGCTGAATTCGAGCAGGGGGAAGACCAGGTGACGGTCGAGGTACGGGATGAGTCGGGGGAGCAAATCATGCTGGGAGGCGATCTCCTCGGCGTGAGCAGCAGCGCCGCTGAGCAAATTCTCAGCGGTAGGGGGGCGTTGTCTGCCATATTTAATCTCAAAAGATGGCAGAAGGGGGTTAAAGGTCTAGAGGGGGATAACAAAGGCCAACCGCGATCAATGGAGAATTTGCAGATTGTGCGGGCGTCGGTGGCCCTAAACCCTTTTTGGAAGTGGGTGTTGAGAAGCGGTGGCAGAAAATCTGAGCAGAGGAGCATCAGATGTCGCTCTCCGATCTCCCCAGCCCTCTACCTTGATATCCGCATCTTCTCCAACCAGGTCTATTTTTTCGGTCCTTTAGAACCCGAGAAATGGCGTCTCTTCTACACTCGGGCCCATCCTCGGCTATGCGAAAGCAGGCCACGACCACTCTTCGCGTCAATTCTGCACAGTCCGTGGCTTCCGTTCAGACATGTAGTTCATTTTCCACATTATGTCCTCAGGCGAGGTTGAAAGCTTCACGTAAGTTACTTATTGTTCACTTTCATCTTGATTTTTCGATCTCCTAGGGCCTACAAGAGCAAGGCCGAACCCTCGGGTCTTGCATATCTTGTAACCAACAGACAAGAAAGAAGAGAGAAAGAAAGAAAAAAACACGCATCTAACCGTGTTGGTTTCGCGTCGATGGAGAAAAGAGCGCATGGCTAACCCTTTACCTCAGATCGTCCTCAATTCACTCCCCCTACTCTCCCTACCCGCCAAAGCCGTACCTTCCTCGCTCATCTCGGCCGTCAAGCGCAAGCCCTGAAACAACAATCTACCGCCTCATCCGCGATCCCCACCCCAGCCAAATCAGACAAGAACCCCAGTCCACCCCTGCAGCTCACCAACCTCCCCTATTTCGTCCGTCGCACTGCTTCCAATCAGCTGCCTGTCTACGTCGTCACAAAGGCCGGCGGCACCAAGCAACTCACCAAGCTCCAGAAGACCGAAGGCGATCTGGAGGCGCTCCGCAACGACCTAGCTGCTGCTCTGGGTGTTGTTGACGGAAACAAGCCTAACCCGGATGTTGCTCTCAACCGACTCACTGGCCACATCATTGTCAAGGTATGTTCGCTTCTACGGTGCAATTGATTATCACGCAATAGAAACTGATATCTTAATACAGGGCTGGCGCAAACCCGAGATTGTGAACTTCCTCCAGGAGCGGAAATTCTAAATGCTTTCTTCTCTAATACCTCAATCTTATCTCACAAACCTGCGGTTGAAGAGCTAATCGGAATCTTTCAATTGGCCCAAGATTCACCCTCAAAAAGCATTATTCATACCCCCCTACTGCGAGGGGTATGCTAGATCATACCTATCGGAGAGATCAAGAATCAAATCACGTCGAAAACAAGGGAGGAGAAAGAAAGAAACGAACGCTCACGGTGGTCCCTGATGTGGATGGGTAATATCTATTTCCTTGATCTCTCTCTCCTCTTCCCTCGGTGCATACCTTAATCTCGTTGCGGGTTGTTTTTCTTCCCCCTTTTTTTCTTTTCTTTTCCTTTGGTGTTCGTGTCTTATCTATCCGGTCGTGTCTTCTGGCGTGCACCTGCTTTTGTTTCGTTTTTGTTCTCTTGCCTTTCTCTCTACCTGTAACACTTTCAATATGTACATTTTGGATGACTCGATGGGTGCTAGGGCTTTTACATTGAATGACCACATGCATTTCCATATAGGAAACTTGTAACAGTACGCAGTATGTATGCTTATATCTACAATTGGAAAGTATGCCAGTGTAGGCCACAGGCAGACCTGTTTAAAGCTTTTAATTTCCAAATTACTTTGGCGAGTGGACGGAATTGAGGACTTGCGTGCCCTATTACTGCCAGATACTTCAACGTGGCTGGGTTCAACTACAAGTATGTGGTAAGCCGGTAGTTTAATATTTACGAAATTAGACAGAAGCAATGATCAATTGGTCATGATGCAAGTATCTCTCGATTTACGTCGAGGGTATTTTGAGCATTGTACACCGAAGCAGAACAGAACGCTATCTCACGAGAACAAAAATAAAAGCCCCATCACCCACCAGCGCCCAAAAGTTAAGAATAGAAAGACTGACAGTCGACATGAGTACTAATGACATGAGAGAAAATCAAGATTGTCGTATATGCTAAGTGGGAGAGGATCCGATTCCTCCCAGGCGGGACTGGTACGAAAGCCAACCTGTCACCAGCGCATTGGAGGTTCATGCAGATATCATTTACTCCGCCAACCGAGCATATGTGAGGAGCTGGCGAACAACACCACCGTCAATGTTGGGTAGGAGCAGTGCACCTAGCAGGCTTTCTTTTCTAGGAAGGATTCCGGATGGGATGTTAAGAGGTGTGTTGTCGACTTGCTTTGACTTTTCGGCGAGTCGGCGTAGAATACCCAGTCCTCTGTTGACAATCGAGCTGAAGGCATACGCATCGGCTTCGGCCTGACTTCTTTGCCGCATGTTGATTTGTGGGATACGTTCTGTACACAGTGCGCAAGAAAGTCGCAGGAGATGGACAGCGAATCCGTCGGCTGACTCAAGCCATGCTTTGGCAAGAGAGCCATCGGCGAATGTAGTGAGGACATCGGCCGACAAAAGACCTTGCATCAAGAACACTTTCCGTGCATCCACGACAGCCATGGGCTTTTTATCGGGGACACAGGAGATGGCAAGCCCAAACGCGCGAGTTAACAACTCCGGCTGGGGAAGTGTAGACCCATCGCCAGAGAAGATGGCTTTGAAGTAAGTTCGGTTCGGGTCATCTCTAGCCAACATTTTGGCAAGCCCGTCAACAGCAGCTGGGGTGTATCGATCAACCGAAGAGTTGAATGTAGTGAACATCACTTTTCCGGAGGGTGATGTGGGTTCGGGTTCGGGCGAGAACGCCAACAGGAAAATCAACAGATTTAGTGCCTCATCCTTGCCGGGAATTTGAACAACATGCGCCAAGTTACTCAGCAAGATCACTGCATCCTTCATAAAGTCTAACGTGTTGTGGCTTGTCCGCAGGAACATCTTGCGAGTTCCCATGTAACGGAAGACGGCGGAAAACAGCTGAGCGACAGGAGGAACACCAAGAGGTAAGAAGTTCGTCTCGCTGAACGAGAAATTGCGCAGGATAGTGGTGATACAGATGAGTCGATCGACGGCCCGGTCTAGTTCGTACTCAATACTTCCAAATTCGGAAACCTCTGCAAGCGATGTGTTTTCAGTCTGGCAGTCTCGTGTGACTTCATCATAAGAACGGAGAAGCATAGTATCTGACTCTTCCAAGGTGTGCTGTGCTAGAAGGTCGACCTGGTCTTCAGCACAGTCGACCAGGCTCTCTACCAAGTCATCGCAATTCTCCAATGATATCTGAACAGATGGTTCACCAGAGAGTGTGGTGAGGGTATCCAAGGCAACCCGGATCTCGGCATAGATCCCGGACTTGAGCGCCATTGTTAGCGCGTGGATATCAACAACTCCTAGTTCTGCAAAGCCTGGAACGTCTGGCTTGAGCCTTGAGATATCCTCGCCAATCTGGTACATCTCATCAACAATAATGGGCCCGTGGAAACGACTTCCTGTCAGAACCATCGGTTTGAAGGTTTCTTCAATAGGTCGTTTTACTAGCTGCTCTGGCTTTTGTTCTGGTTGTCCTGGCTGCTGTTGTCCCGGAATAGGCGTAGCACCCTTTGCAGATTGCGGGGAAGGAGCTGCGAATTGTGCGGCAGCGGCGTCAGTGGGCGGGACCGGTGGTTGCGATACCCTCGAGATGCTTGGCCGATGTCCGGCCTGAGCTGGTCTGCTTTGGCTTCGCGCGTGTGTCGGCGTAGCAAATCCATTCACTGGATTCCCTGGGGCATTATTATGAAGTGGTGTGTTATTCTGGGGGGACTGTGCCATTGCTTGAGCTTGCTCAAAGCCTGGATTAGGTTTCACCGAAGGAGAGTTAAATTGACTAGGCTGACGCGGTATCCCGCCTTGCTGCTGCTGGGTTTGATGTTGTTGTTGCTGCTGCTGCTGCATCTGGTCCGCCATTTGTTTTTGTTGAGAGCTAATGAAAGCTTGTTCGTAAGGACCCAAGTTCCTTGAGTGGTGAGCTTGAATCTCCTGGGCGGCCATAGGGTATTGCATCTGGGGGAATTGCAGCTGATGTGCAACTGCTGGCCACATATTTGTTGCTGTGACCTTTTTTGATCCTCCCATCTTCATCACGGTGGCGTAAAGCTGAACGAGGTTGATCGGACGACCACTGACAATGGGATTTGGGTCCATGGGAAGATTCTGGCTCATCATGAATTTCTGCAATGAGCGCAAGAATCCTTCCGGATTACTGGGTTTCGGCATGTTCGACTGCATGTTCGGTGGCATTTGTCTCATTCCTCCCATAGGCTGCTGAGGATTGGCCATCGGGTTCATGCCCCCTTGAGCCTGCCGTCCAGCCATTGCAGGATTGGAATTCATCCGTGTCTGTTGTTGCATAGCATGCAGCCGCTGTTGTTGATTCGCTAAAGCTTGATGGTAGCCCTGGGGTACTTGTTGCATGCCATTGAACTGCGGGGCCTGCATCGAGGGTTGGGGTGCTCCCGATGTCATTCCACCAAACTGCTGTGCCTGCATAAAGTTGGCATTCTGGGGCGTATTCACGCGACTGCCGTGATCTGACTGCGACGGAGACATTTGGGTTCCAGGGTGCGGACCAGCGGGCGAGAAGGGGCTCGGAGAAGCCGTTCCCATACGAGCGCTTTGTTGATCAAAATCCTGCATAATAGGCGACTGCGTTACATTCGGAGAGGCTCCTTGCTGAAGATGCTGATACGGCGTTGGGTGTTGGGGAAATTGCGGATTGCCATTGGCCGATCCTTGATAACCTGGAAATGGTTGGTGAGGGGTCTGGGATCGCGACCCCGTCACGCCGCCCGGTGCTGGCCTTGGTGACATGGGCATGCCATCTTCTGGTCGCGCTCGCTTGGACGGAATCACTTGGTTTGGATTGTGGAAGCCTGGGGAAGCGTTCCGCGGCACGCCATTATTGAACATGCGCTGGAATTGAGATGGATCCTGGGGGGTCGGGGAGCCATGAAGGAAAGCAGTAGAGGGATCTATAGTAGATGGATGAAAGGCGCCATTATCCTGGCCAGGAATATTCGAGGCGTCGGCAAGCCAGGCATTCATGTCGAGCGGTTTTGCCAACCCATCTACCTATGACGAGTCAGCATGTGAACCTTGGCTGCATCGCTAAAATTTGTAAAGATGTCATATAGGCAAGCAAGTATAGGGTTTAGTCCAATGATAGAAGGTGTGGACGCGTCGGGGGTGAGATGTTTGGAGTCGCGCGCAGACCCGGTCGCGACACTTCAAAGAGAAGGTGGGGAGGGATGGCATAGGAAATATTGGAGATAATTTGGGGGGTAATGAGGGGAGGGAATGAGGTACATACCGATAAGGCTGAAGTGACTTAAATTCCGCTTTTTTTAAACGGATGATTGAAGCCGGGTCCCGGAATTGGCAGATGGGGGGATATGAAGGGGGACAGAGGTTGGCCAGGTGAGGTCACGTGGTGTGATAGCCTAAGGCAACAAACCCACGGAGGCAAAGGACGTTAAAGAGAATGGGGGGAAGGGGGAAAGGTAGGAGGCTGGGGTAGAGCTAGAGAGTTAGCAAATCATGAACAAGGAAGGTGTCACTCTTGATCTCCAAAGAGCCAAGATAATAATAATAGAGGCTCCTCCAGCAACCAGGGACAAATGGGTTACAGAACCAGGCAGATAAAAAAAAAGGAAGAGGGTGCGTGGCCACAACCAAATAATATCACAGGTAAATAATAATGAGCACCCCTAAAAAAAAAGCAAAGCAATCATATAGAGATGGCGTACCTATCAGTTCACAAGATCCGGTCAGTTAGGGATGAAAGGGGAAGTGGAGAGAAGAGAAGGGAAAATTGAGGTCAGAGCTTTTTTTGCACAGTGTAAACCTCCCACTTGTGTTACTAGGTTGTTTCTCTCTCTTTTAGAGAGTCTCTGCTTGTTTGGTTTTCAGGGTCTTTTGATTCTTTTTCTCTCTTTCTGGGAGTTTCTCTCTTTTTTTCCCCTTCTGTTAGTTTGGATTTCCCATTAGTTTTCGTTATCCCGTTCCGAGGTGTTGCCAGCCTCAACCTACATATGGAAGAGACTGACCACACACGGAGGAAAATAATGGATAATGTTAGGGAACAGAGGAAATATGAAGGAAATCTCTTTCTGAGAGAAAATTCCCATAAAACCCCCATCTTCCCCTCGGATTTTGTAAACCATCTAAACGATGATCCATTCCAACCGTCTGCTCAGGTGGCCGAGTCAGGTTAGATCATATACTCCAACCCGATTTAGTTGAGGTTAGCAGCCACCAAATGATAAATTTCAAAGGGGAAAATTGCCATGGAAAATGGAGTCTTTACAGACTGAAATCTTGGGGGAAGGGGAAAAGAAATAATATGGAAAGAAAAAAAAAAGATCTAGAGCCGTGACGGTGACCAGTGGGCGGTTCTCCTTATATAAAGCTCGGGCTAGCGTCTGATAATCACATCGATGCGCGCCCAATCCTCCGAAGTCACCAAAAATTCGAGGTCAACAGTGGATTGATCTGGGTTTCCTAGTGAGCCCCGTGCAAGGATCCGACTCGATCCGCATGGGAAATCATGACGGCTTTGGTGCCTGTCCCACCTACCGTCGTCCCGGCCTACTCCACCGCTAGAGATGATTGGATCAGCTTTTCTTCATTTCCCTTCTGTAGGACTTTTGAGGGCTAGAGGTCACGGCTAACACCAGTGGGATACTCGTAACTGTCTCAGAACCCTTTGCGCAGGTCCAATATGATATTCTCCTTGAACCTGATCAGGTGTCTAGGCAACATTCTTCGTGCATCATCTTACATATATCACTATACGAAACGAATACCCCAGGCAAATGAGTCTGAGATACTCGTCATTGGCTCCTGGGTTCCATATTCCGTAGCAGCCGCTAGCGTCTGACCATACAACATACAAGATATATTTGGATTGATACACTCACCTGAGCATGATTGGTGTATATTTAATCGAGGAAAGATACAGGGGGAAATGATGATCAGAACTATCCAGACTTTCCCGATGTTCTGTGCAAGTTGTCTCATTGTTCTGGAGATTATTGCATTGCAAGTTGACGGGCGCTTAATTTGATAGTGTTACCGTATCGGCTATTGCCACAATCTTCTACTAGTAACCTTAGAATAAGGAAGTCAACAGAATGCACAACGTAATGTAGAAAATAATCAGCAGTAGAATTTATAATAATATATCTTTCGTGGCCCTAAACAGATTCACTTCCAATGAACTTAACTGTTGAAGTGGTTGACATCACGTGATGGATAAGCTTCCCGGGCCCATAGCATCGAAAGCTCCAGATGGCTCAACTCCGAGCCCTTCACACAGCGCGTCATTCACCAACCATCTTCAAAGCACATCACATCTCTTTCCATTTCCAGCGGATAGATATTCCATCCTTTCTCATCTTGCTCGCTGTCTAAAGTATCCACCATGGGAGACGTTGCCGTGGAGAACCCGGCGAACAACGTCACGCCTCTTACCAAGCCAGGTGCGCTTGACGCCCTCGCCAACTTGGATTCCCTCGATGGCACAGGGGCGGATGGAAACGATGAATATGCTACCCTCAAGAGGCTACAAAGACATCTCGAGTATGTCTGACCATGTTTGTTGGATGAAGTAATCTGTACTGATGTCGAACACAGGTATATCCAACTGCAGGAGGAATACATCAAGGATGAGCAGAGGTATGCACCTTAGATTCTGTCATTGAAGATTTACATCAGTGCCTAACTACCATCGTTCAATACAGGAGCTTGAAGCGAGAGCTAGTTCGGGCACAAGAAGAGATCAAGCGCATACAGAGTGTGCCATTGGTCATCGGACAGTTTATGGAGGCAATCGATCAAAAGTATGCATTTCCGTGTCTGAACCCCTAAGTGAGATGTCATTTTGCTAACTCATATATCTCTAGCACCGGCATTGTGCAAAGCTCGACCGGTTCTAATTACGTCGTCCGTATCCTCTCCACTCTCGACCGCGAGAAGCTGAAGCCCTCATCCTCGGTCGCCCTTCACCGTCACTCCAATGCCCTTGTCGATATTCTTCCTCCCGAGGCTGACTCCTCTATTGCGATGCTGGGTGAGAACGAGAAGCCCGATGTGACGTACGCAGATGTCGGTGGTTTGGATATGCAGAAACAGGAGATTCGGGAGGCCGTCGAACTCCCTTTGACACATTTTGAACTCTACAAGCAAATCGGTGGGTAGTGGTGGAGTTCCATTGCGGCTGATTGCACTGCTAACAATTTGCAGGTATTGACCCTCCCCGTGGTGTCTTGCTCTATGGCCCCCCCGGAACCGGAAAGACCATGTTGGTGAAAGCCGTGGCCAATAGCACAACCGCCAGCTTCATTCGTGTCAACGGATCAGAGTTTGTACAGAAGTATCTAGGAGAGGGACCTCGTATGGTCCGTGACGTTTTCCGCATGGCTCGTGAGAACTCCCCAGCCATTATCTTCATTGACGAAATCGATGCCATTGCCACGAAGCGTTTCGATGCCCAGACTGGTGCCGATCGTGAGGTTCAGCGTATCCTGCTGGAGTTGCTGAACCAGATGGACGGTTTCGAACAAACCAGCAACGTCAAGGTCATCATGGCCACCAACCGAGCCGACACCCTGGACCCGGCTTTGCTGCGTCCTGGTCGTCTGGACCGAAAGATCGAGTTCCCGAACCTGCGTGATCGACGTGAGCGCCGATTGATCTTCACAACCATTGCAGCACGCATGTCACTGTCCCCCGAGGTCGACCTCGACGCCCTGATCGTGCGCAACGATCCATTGTCTGGTGCTGTCATTGCTGCTATCATGCAAGAGGCTGGTCTGCGGGCCGTCCGCAAGAACCGTTACAATATTATCCAATCCGACCTTGAAGATGCTTATGCCGTCCAGGTCAAGACTGGACAGGATGATGACCGGTACGTTTCTTATTTCCTTTTTGGGTTTTTCTATATCACTAATTGGTTTCTTGCAGTCCTGACTTCTACCGGTAAATGCTTGAGTCTCTCGGGAAAGTGGGTATGAATGACAAAAGCTTGGTGTCCCTCACTAGTTGTATCATCAATAATATGCAGGCGCCATGTGTCACAATGTTCGGATGATTTGATCATATAATGTTCATTCGACCTTTTCGATTGTAGATGTAGATATATATTGTAGGTTGGCTGGCAGCACCCTGCCCATATACCACTTGCTCGAATATGTGTCTCGAATCGGCATTCTGTTAGATCCATATATGTTTTCCTGCCATTCTTCTGTGTCATCACCGATGTGGTTTCAATGATCTACTATATAGTGTCGGTCTTGGATGCGGATGACCTGGACGTCACGATATATATCCACCTACAGTCACAAGAATTTATAAAAAGCATACAGTAGACCATAAAGTCTGCCACTGTATTACTTGGATCAATGAACAAAACACTTACAGATATAGAAAACAAGGCTACCCAGAAACAATTCCAAAGTTAGAGGCTTGACTCGCATAGTTCAAGCATCACTAGTCGATCCATTTGCCAAAATTCCGGATCGTAGCGACGTGGACAAAGCCAAACCAGCAAAGAAAACCCACCAAGTATACAGAAGACGACGCCGTCTCGCCGTTGCTGGTTATATATTGTAGCCGATACTTGCACGTGGAGGTCAATAGAAATGGCGAATGTCAAGACACGTGCCCGATAGGGTCACAGAGCTCAGCATCGTCATGTTTCCCTGCGTACGTACATCGAGGATTGCACACCGATATAGGTATGCATGTCGGTCACCGATGGTGGCACTATAGACCCCGAGAAGTATACGAAGTACTATATGAGAAGATTATTGTATCCCTCTAATTGTCATTCTCCCTTTTACTTGAATATGCTAGGTGAGCTGTTTGTCATTCTTCCTTTTACTTCAATATGCCTAGATGAGCGCGGTAATCTAGAATCTCCAACACCCAACATCCCTTCGGGTCAAGCCAAGCACACCAAGGCCCATTCTATACTACAATGTATGTTGCGTGGTATTCACTCATTGAACTTTGCAGTAAGGTATCATTTAGTATTATTGGAAACGCGCTCCCTTGAAAGATACTAAGCGGAGTATTTGCTGGACAGTTTCGGTCGCCGGGCTAGATGGAATGGACTAACAGACACATGCTTTAAAGCGTACAATGATACCCCGTAAACACCTAAAACTCTATGACGTACTACAGCAGGGCATGATACCTTCCTGTAGAACAATAACATCATGAGCGTAGCCCTTTGCCACATGAATAATCCTGGAGCTGCCAGGTACACGGGAGGGGTGTTCTCCGACCAGTCCGACCATTCCGTCAATGGCGCTAACCACGCCCAGGCACCAGGCCAAAGCGCTTTCCCCTGCCCAGGTCCGATCTTGTAGTATAGTATGGAGAATAGTAATATAGTAAGTAAAATGAGAAACATGAAATATTCCTATAGTGGAATCCTCCGGGGGCTGGTGCCTGAGAATCCATGTCATGAGGCCCATCGCTCAAAAGGGGTTAGTGTGACCCGGTTCCGTCATCGTCCTCTCTCCAGCCTCCACTCTTCCCCCATCTGCCCTTATCTCCTCTCTCCTCTCTTACATCCAGGTCTCTCTCTCATTTACACCAAACATCTACAATTTTCTTTTTTCATCTTAAATGATGAAGTCACTCACTCTCCTAACAGCTTCGGCGCTGTTGGGCAGTGCTGCCGCTGAGGTTCACAAGCTCAAGCTCAACAAGGTCCCTCTGTCCGAGCAACTGGTATGATCATTGATATTGTCCTAATAATACCGAGCTAATCGATTAATAGAACACACACAACATTGATGCTCATGTGCACAACCTGGGCCAGAAGTACATGGGAATTCGTCCTGAGAAGCACCAGGACCTGTTCCACGACACTGGCTTTAACCCTGCCAGTGGCCATGACGTTCTGGTTGATAACTTCCTGAATGCTCAGTGTACGATAACACCCTAGAAAATTTAGGTTCTAAGAGATGATGGCTGACTTTTCCAGACTTCTCCGAGATCTCAATCGGTAACCCACCCCAGACCTTCAAGGTTGTCCTTGACACTGGTAGCTCCAACCTGTGGGTTCCCTCTTCGCAGTGCAGCTCTATCGCCTGCTTCCTTCACACCAAATATGACTCGTCTGCTTCAAGCACATATGAGAAGAATGGCACCGAGTTCGAGATTCGCTATGGATCTGGTAGCCTGAGCGGCTTCGTGTCTAGAGACACACTCCAGATTGGTGACTTGAAGATCAAGGGACAGGACTTCGCTGAAGCTACCAACGAGCCTGGTCTGGCTTTTGCCTTCGGTCGCTTTGATGGTATTCTCGGCCTCGGCTATGATACCATCTCCGTGAACAAGATGGTCCCTCCCTTCTATCACATGATCAACCAGAAGCTCGTCGATGAGCCTGTGTTTGCTTTCTACCTTGGCGATGCCAACAAGGAGGGCGACGACTCTGAGGCTACTTTCGGTGGCATCAACGAGAACCACTTTACTGGCGAGCTGATCAAGATCCCTCTCCGTCGCAAGGCGTACTGGGAGGTCGAGCTGAACTCCATTGCCCTCGGTAACAACGTTGCTGAGCTTGAGAACACCGGTGTCATTCTGGATACCGGTACCTCCCTCATTGCCCTGCCCTCCACCATGGCCGAACTTCTGTAAGTTGATTTCTTTTCGTTTGTTTTTATAACCTCTTTGCTGACTCATTCCACAGGAACAAGGAGATCGGTGCCACCAAGGGCTTCACTGGTCAGTACAGTGTCGAGTGCGACAAGCGCGACTCGTTGCCCGACCTCACCTTCACCCTGGGCGGCCACAAGTTCACTATTGGCCCCCACGACTACATCCTGGAGGTCCAGGGCTCATGCATCAGCAGCTTCATGGGCATGGACTTCCCCGAGCCCGTGGGTCCCCTGGCTATCTTGGGTGATGCCTTCCTGCGCCGCTGGTACAGTGTCTATGATGTCGGTAACAACGCCGTCGGTTTGGCCAAGGCCAAATAAATTCCCTAATGCTCGATGGCCCGGTGAGCTGTGAATCTCAAAGAACCAGGTGACGCCAAGAGATTGCTTCGTATATACATGTGGCTTCTGGGTTTTACGTATGGTTTCATAGCGCACTTCATTCGCCCATTGCTAGTAGCATGTTGAATAGGGTTTTTGTTTTTTTCTCTTGCTGGCACAGCCCCATGAGGCATGTCGTTCATTGGTACTGCGAATTGATATTTTTATTGGCTGGGATCTACTTATTACATTTGACCTTTTTATTGAATCAAACTTCTCTCATACCTAATTAGTGGCTATAGTATGTCAAGCTGGATTCGGCAAATTCCCAGATGTACGAACTTGAATGGTAATTGGCTGGAGCTTATGCTGGTTAAGGTGCAGGTACCTAAAACATCAATCCAACAGTCGAGTTTCTAATATAGTCAAAGCATGTGAGACTGAGAATAGAAATAAAATAAGGGTATTTGATCAAGCCATTATATCAGACCATGTCGAAAAACATAAGATACTTGAACAAAAGTAGATCTAACCTCAAACAGTAAGTGAAGATACCGGTTTTTAAGTACCGGTATGACATAAGCGGAAATAGCTCTCAACCCAGATCGAGTGAGTCCCCGCACAACTTCAATGAGCTTCCCTGTTCTTTGATCGCAACCCGCATTCCTCTTTCAACTTTCTCCGACTTCTCAAACTCAACCAAAATCTCCCCGCCTGGTGTGTGACTCGCCTCTTATCTCCGCGCCAGGTCGTGCTAGGCGCACGGATTTCTTTTCCCATTCGCGCCTTGTGGCGATTTCTCATTGCGCTGCCTAAACCACCATTCGCACCTACTTATCCCACTGAACCACCTTGGACCACTGAGTCATAGGCTGAAATACTACCACCAAAACCCGAGATCATCCAGTTCTACACGCGTTGCGTGTCGGTGATGGCTTCGTAGCCGGAATCGCACGCGATCACTCCATTCGACCCACACGTCCTTGACGCGCGCCGTCAACAAACCAAGGGCACTGAATATATTTGGGAAGAACGTCAGGACAGGAACTCGGCTTTAGTGCATTCCATCGCCTGGGGGCGAACGAAGAGCAACCATGCTTCTCCGTCTGCCCACCAGCCTACATTACCCGATCACCGTGACCACGTTGCTTAAGCAGCCGGGCGACACGGTTGAGAAGGATGAGGCTTTGTTTTGGTATGACTATGTGACTACCGTCACCGAGGGTGATGGACTGGGGAATATCGTCGAGGTGAAGCGTAGGTACCCGACTAAATTTGAATCGACTGTTGATGGAGAGGTTCTTAAATGGAAAATCCAGAGTGGAGACGTTATTGATGAACCGTAAGAATATTGATCCTTGTCGTTTTACTGTCGAATGTTGTCTAATTTGTTGCTAGGGTCAATGTTGTCGAAATCGATGAGCCTTGCGCGCACGAGATCCAGTTTGGAGGACTTTGCGCCGAGTGCGGGAAGGACATGACTGAGTATGTATAAGTCCCTCCGTGGGAAATGCGCTTTTTCTAACCGTCTATCTCGTGAACAGATCTACATACAACACGGAAATCACTGACTCCATGCGCGCTCCAATCTCCATGGCCCATGACAACGTCACACTTACGGTCAGCGAACGGGAAGCAACCAGAGTCGAAGAAGATGCGAAGCGCCGGCTACTTGCATCGAGGCGTTTGACGCTGGTGGTGGATCTTGATCAAACTATCATCCACGCTACTGTTGATCCGACAGTGGGGGAATGGAGAGAAGACAAGCAAAATCCAAACCACGATGCTGTGAAGGATGTGCGACAATTTCAATTAATTGACGATGGTCCTGGGATGCGTGGATGTTGGTACTACATCAAGCTGCGGCCAGGACTGGAGGAATTCTTGCAAAACGTGGCTGAGATTTATGAGTTGCACATCTACACCATGGGTACTCGTGCTTATGCCCAACATATTGTTGATATCATTGACCCCACCCGCAAGCTGTTCGGAGACCGAATTCTTAGTCGTGACGAGAGCGGAAGTTTGACGGTCAAGGACCTGCAACGGCTGTTCCCAGTGGACACAAAGATGGTTGTAATCATTGACGATCGTGGTGATATCTGGAGGTGGAGTCCCAATCTTATTAAGGTCTCGCCTTATGACTTCTTCGTCGGAATTGGTGACATCAATTCAAGTTTCCTCCCAAAGAAGGAAGACATTGGAGCGAATAAGCCGCAGATCGAAGCAAAGGCCCCAGAGAAGACCAAAGAACATCATGTCAATGGTAAGACGCAAGAGGGGACCGAGATCTCCGCATTAGAACAACTGGTGACCATGGGTGGAGACAGCCCAAGACTCCTCCAGGAACAGGCTGATGCACAAGAAGAGACAATATTGCATCAAGTGGAGGATCGACCTTTGTTACAGAAGCAAAAGGAATTGGAGGCAGAGGATACCGCTGGAACCAGTGATGCGTCTAGCGTCGAAGAGACCCAGGAACCTGCGAAACATCGCCATCACCTACTCGAGGATCACGATCAAGAACTCTTCCAGCTGCAAAACCGACTCGAACAAGTACATCTTCAATTCTATGATGAATATGATAAGAGGCGGACTCTCGCTCTTGGGGGTCGGGTGGCAGCTCTAAGGGGTGAGAAGGTTCACTCGAGAGATAAGGACGTGGATCTCAAATTGGTCCCCGACGTCAAGGACATCATGCCGCAGATCAAACGGCGTATCCTTGGAGGAGTAGTTTTGGTATTTTCAGGTGTTCTTCCTCTGGGCATAGACTTCCAAAATGCAGACATTTCCCTGTGGGCGAAGAGCTTCGGTGTGACGATCTCATCACGGGTAAATGCCCGCACAACTCATCTCGTGGCTGGCCGCAATCGCACCGCCAAGGTGAGAGAAGCCACTCGCTATCCCAATATCAAGATCGTGACGACTCAATGGCTTGTCGACGCGTTGGTTCAGTGGAGACATGTGGACGAAGAACCATACCTCCTCCCACTTCACCCAGACGACCGAGGCGACCCTCTGACCCCAAGTGAGCTTGAACTTGAGACCTCCATGCTCTCATCCACAGACGATGATATAACAGGGTCCCAATGGACCCAAGAAGATGACGCCGAAGACATTTTCAAGTCATCCGGTCTGGACGAGACATCACCGATCGGGTATGATGCCGACGAGCAAGCCGCCGTGCACGACGAACTGAAGGACTTCCTGGGCAGCGATGACGAAAGTGAAAGCGATACCGAGTCCTTATTAGACGAATCATCCACAGGAGGCAAGAAGCGTAAACGCAATGAAGAAACCGAAAGTGGCACTGACGAAGAAGAGTCTGGAGACGACGACGGAGACGACCATGACAAGCAAGGCTCTCGGCTCTCCCAACGAATTAAACGCTCCTACCAGCGCAATACCAAACTGCGAGAAATCACATCGGCTCCTGCCTCTGGAAGTGACCAGATTTCCCCAGCCCTTCCAAAAACACCCGTGGAAGGAGTGTCTGACACCGAAACAGCAGGAACTAGCGGCCCAAAGGCCGACTATCCTGACCCAGATGACGATGACGACGAGCTGGAACGGGAGATGCTTGCTGCATTTGAGGGCGGAGGTTACGATTCTCAAGCAGAGGCAGATACTGCAGCTGAGAAGGGATAAAAGCACTCAATTTGAGTTGCTCTTATGTTTCAGATTCTCTTTGTGTGCGGCAATACGCTCTTGGCACAGCGACGGCGTTTATTAGGTCCATTTGATTCTTTGTCACTTCTAGGGCCTTGTGTCTTGGTGTTTTGTAGTTCTCAGGAATTTGTGTGTATCTGAGAATCGCTATTTGTACAATTCAATTCGATATATCCATGAACTTGAGATTCCTAAGATCTATGCCTAGGATAAAATAACAGCTAAGTATAAATACAACGGAAGGAAATCTCATAAGTAAAAAAAAAATCAATGCTAGATCGCTTTCAACGCCATAGATGCAAAAAAGTGGTATCACAAAAATCAATCATAAACATCCCGATTAACTTGCCACGACATAATCATCATCCAAAGGTAGAAAATAGTATTAACAAGCTCAAGCGCAAAGGCAGTTTTCCAACAATTGCCTATAAACCCCAGTTAGTCCCCAATACCATATGAAAGGATGTAAAAAATAACTCACAAATAGTACTCTGCGTCAACCAAGCCAAAGTATTAATATTATTCCCCCAAGACTTATTATCCTCCACATAAATCTTGCAATTATCATTCACATTCCCGACAACCCCATACAGCTGTAGTGAAGTCTCAATCAGACCCGTCAACCACAGCACGAGGAGAATAAAGCTGCCGATGATGATAATCCCCGGCAAGAGGAAGTGTCGCGACGCAAGGACCAGAATGAGGAATATGAAGAGCACGCCCAGAGCGCTGCTGACAACCATGTAAGGGAAGAGCCTGGATCATCGTTAGTATATCACATCTTATATTGGATAGCTAATCTGACGGGGAATGTGGGGGGTGGATTAGGGGAATGCGCCCTAGTCCACATAGTATAGATATAATTATAGATATTGTCACTTACCATGGTGTCCCAAGATGCATTTGCGTTTGCACGGCCATGAACCACCCGAAGATTCCAAGACATGTCGCTGAGCATGAGAGCACGACCATGATCCAGATGTTGAGTTGAAGTTCGGGCCAGTGGTAGCGACGGCGCGCTTCGTGGCGCTTGCGGACTGCCATTGGATTGTTTGTGGGATGTTATGGAGATTTGGAGGATTGTTTTGAATTGTGTTTTGCGATGGGTGATGGCGCTCGATTGCGACTGTGGAGTGGGTGTGCCCTTTATACTATCCAGGTGGTGTTGTATACCCGACGCAAAGTTGGAGGCCCTATGTTTTGTTTGCAGGGTTGGGATCGAATTGGGGATATGGCCAGATCGTGAGTCAAGTCCGAAGGGATTGGTAGAATCCTATGGTTTCTGGTATCGGTGATTGGGACAGCGCATTGGGCGCCCTTGAGCGCTGAAGGCCCTGGGAGAATGGAGTCGGTGCGACGTGGATATTTACAATTGCGCATAAATCTCCGACTAAATGAATGAAAATGCCAACATGTACAGAGTAAAGAAAGAAGAAAAAATGTAAGAAAAAAAACAAAAGGCCGGGGAGGGGGAATTTAGGAAATTGAGGTGGCAGGGGATTTAGTGTCTTTCAATCTGACAGTTCGCATTTGATCTACAGAGTACTGAAACCTCTCTCTAAAATCTCTTCTATCCCTTAACTCCTTTATCCAGAATTTATAGAAGAGTGTCACCCAATGCACTACGCACCAGTGAACATCCCGCTCGAATAGTCTCCGATGCACCCCCGGACTCCAAACTAGGGTTCACCTCGACCAAGTCCATCGCAATCAGATTTCCCGTCTCATGTACAGCTTCACAAATGAAATCTCCCTCACGCAGTGTCAACCCACCACGGACTGGAGTACCGGTACTAGGTGCCCACTGAGGATCCAGCGCATCGACATCGAAGGACAAGTGAATGGGAGTGTCGTTACCGATGTGAGCGAGAGCCATTTCGACAACGCGACCGATACCATGACTAGCAGAGGAGAAATTAGCACGAAGATCATTAACACACCCAGGAAAAGCGAAAACTGAAACATACCGGTCGATATCGTGCATACTGAATGCCTTGATACCATTCTCCCGCAAGATCTTCTTCTCCCCGCGATCGACATCGCGCAGTCCGATATAGACAATCTTCTGCGTGCTCACAATATGCTCATCCTGCATCCAGCCAAAGATATCTTTCTTCTCCTCCCGGGCCAGCCGGGTCAGGAACGCCATAGGCATACCGTGGATATTTCCACTGCCACTTGTTTCGGGGACATTGATATCGGCGTGAGCGTCGACCCAGATCACGGCCATTTCACGGCCCAGTCGCTCGCGGATTGCCTTTGCTGTGCCGGAGACGGAGCCGATGGCGATGGAGTGGTCGCCGCCAAGAGTGAGGACGAACTTTCCGTCCTTGGCGTAGTCGTAGACTTGTGAGCTGAGCTTTTCGGTCACGGCGCTGACGGCTCGTGGCTTCTTCATGCCTCGGTGGTCGGGGTCTTCGGTGGGGATGTCATTCTCGTAGTAGTGGACTGTGTTGTCGTGGTGGACTTCGTAGTCGAGATCCTCGCTGAGTTGGGTCAGAAGTCCTGATTCGATGAGGGCCATTGGGGCCGCTTCGACACCCTTCTTGCACTGTTGGGGTGTGTTAGTGTGATTCGTGATCTATAGCTTCAGCTCCACAGGGAGGTCTTACCTGGCCGCCATTGAAACCAACGGCAACAACGCCGAGTTGGTGAGGGTGTGAGAGGAACCTTGAAGTAATGGTTGAAGGCTGCGTCATTGTGTGTGTAGATAATTGTTCTATGACTTTTTGAAATTGAAAGTAAGGAAGTAAGGAAGAGAGAGCGAGCTATTGAGGTGTTGAGCTATCAAGATCAAGATAAGATAAAGATAAGAAAGGTCAAGATGTCAATGAATTTCGAAGAAGAGAGAAATACAGGATAACTTGTCCTTTTAAATATCTCATAATTGTCTCAAACTATCTTTCACATTAGCCCGAGTTCAACCGGGGCGGTGCTTTCATTCCTTACGCAATGTCCGCGAAGTCGCTAAAAACTGCTTTTAGCGATCAAAGTGACTCCGCCGGATCTCCATCACTTCCGTTAAGTACAGGTTGAGGAGAGCTCCCCCCTTTAGGGCCATTCGGTGTCCCACAAACATTCAGCTTTGACCTGTTACAGTGGAGGACAGACCGGGAAGTTCTGTAATTCATTTCCGGGCTTTTATCCATGAGGTGGTATCGGAGGTCCGGGAGAGGGTTGGAAAATAAATTTGACAGTCTTGGCCATCGTGAAAAGAGGGTATCATTGATGCCGTAGAATACATTTTATGCTATACTATACAAGCTATCCCAGAATTAACTCCCGGAGAATCTCCTCTGCTTTAGGAGCCTCCACACGGCCCTTTTCACCAGTCCGCATCATTTGTCCCACGAACCAGCCTAGTTTACCTAGCTGATTCTTGCTGCGGATCTGTTCGACCATCTGCGGGTTCATGGCAATGACCGACTCTGCCAGCGCTAGATATTCCTCCCGCGACAGCGGCCGCAGTAGAAGATTTTCCTCCTCTAGTAGTTGCGGCACTGGTCGATGGTCCCCGTCAAAGATGGTGGCCAGCACCTGTTTGGCTGTGGGGCCGGTGATACGTTTCCGCTGTAGGTGGTCGATGAGATGGGCCAAGGATCTGGCTGGGACGATCTCTGGGTCCCATGCCCGGTCTGCTTTGGCCAAAAGACCTCCCAGCTCGTGCAAAACCCAGTTGCTTGCCACCCGTGCGAGACTGGCGCGTGTTTTATCGTCTTGGTCTACTTGAAGAGTGCGGAGGATATCCACCACATCGTGATAGTACTCGAGTCGGGCTCCGTTGTCCAGCTCGATGAGTGGTTTGGCATCTTCGATTGGAAGACTAAACTCGGATCCGACGAGCAGTGTGAGAAGTGCATCTGGGGCTGTCGGAATAGAGTCTCTGAGACTAGAGAGCAGGTCCTCTCCAATGACCAGAGGTGGAATATCAGGATCAGGCATGTAGCGGTAGTCGACCGAGCCCTCTTTGCCGCGAAGTCTGCGAGTTTCAGTGCTACCGATCGTCCACCCACGTGTCTCTCCTTCGATGACACCGCCACTCTCGAGAACCTCGATCTGACGATTCTTCTCAGCAATGATGGCATCCTCTACCGCCTTGAAGCTGCTGAGGTTCTTAATCTCCGTACGCTGACCCAACCCGCTGATCCCGTCGTACTGATATTTCCCGGGTTCTTCGCCTCGGCGTCGGACCGAGACGTTGACGTCTGCACGAAGACCGCCCATCTCCATTCCCGTAGTCACAGCACCACATGATTGTACAATGGCTTGTAGTTTCCGAACGCATGCTGCAGCCGTTGCCGGAGTGTGGATTTGCGGCATAGTGATGATTTCAATAAGGGGGTGGGACACACGGTTGAAGTCAAGAAGTTGTGTCGTGGGCGGGTATTCCTGGGATTTGGCTGTGTCCTGCTCTAACTGCAGTTGTTTGATGTCAATACGAACCCGTTCACCGTCTTCCGGAGCGATTCCATCATAGTCGAATAGCTCAACATAGCCATTTCGTGCGAAGGGTTCTAGAGCAGGTAAGTATGGTTTACGTTTGAAGAGGAACGAGAACTTACCATAGTATTGTGTGATTTGATACCCCGCCGGTTGATCCTGGTAAAAGTAATGTTTCCGATCAAACCGACTGACTGGTTGTATCTCACAATTCAGTGCAATAGCAGCGCGGAGAGCTGGTAGAAGTGTTGCGATTTGGAATGCCTGTCTCAGATCAGTCCTGGCCCTATTTCACAGCATTGTACACTATAACACTAACCGGTTGGCTACCCGGGAACGCCAGATCGAACAAGGCGACATTGGAATTGGGAGTATCACTTGTCGATGTTGCTGCCCCTATTCAATTTATGAGAAGATGACTCGTATTCTCCGTAAAGGCGTACTGACGGGAAAATAGTTTGGTCTCTGTATCCAATTGCGCGTGGATCTCCACGCCCACTGTCAGTTCCCATTCTTCCCTCGAAGCCTCTGCTGTTTCCTTGCGTTGCCTTTTGTGTGACCGAAGCGATTTAGCTTCCTGCTTGAGTTGTTTGCGAAGGGGAACGCGATCTGCGGAGGCCGGCGGTTGGAGATAGCGATTTGGCGCGGAGGAGAATGGAGCTTTAGGGAACAAACGGGGTGACCGAGTCAAGCGTCGAACGCAAAGAGAGCGGATCGTACCGCTGCCAATCCATGACCGAAGCATAGAGAGATTGGACTCGGGTGAGAGTGTTGAGTCTTGAAAGACGTGAATTTGCGGGAGCTCGGGGGACTTGGCGATCTGCAGATCATTGGACTTCAGTCTATGTACTATGGACTACATACCAAACACCATTTTCATCAAACACAATATCTAGAAATAATGGATCTTTTGTATGACTTTAGAAGGCGCTTCAATTCGTGCATTAATCATTTAATTCATCAATCATTAAAACTGGTTCCCGGTGACCTCATGCTTAGTCGTGTTTGATCGCTTTATCCCTTTCCTTCACACGAGCACCGAATTCAATAAACATCCGCTCTACCTCATTCACCTGCTCTTTCTCTTGTGTCTTCCACTCATCTGATTGGATTCGATCCGGTGCCGAGCAGAAGTCCGTGTCCGCCCATCCACCCAAGTACAGTAGCCAACCGCCGGCTGATTTCCTGATAGGAAACAAATTCTTCGGCTTGACTTAAAATCCAACACCTTTGACGTACAATGATCCGATATAGTCGAGCAATTCATGCTTCATCTGAAGTAATGAGTCAAGATCGAGGACCGGCTCGTTGACATGCTGCCAAAGTGGTGTCCAGTAGACCTTTGGCGAGCTTAGCACAAGGACACCGGACTTGAAATCGGCGCTTATGATACGAGGGTGGCCGATCGGGGAGGGAATCTGAGAAATAAATGATAGGACAGAGAACTCACGATGTAGTGCAGCAAAGCTATCTGGATGGAACTAGAGGAACATCATCAGGGATTGATCAATTGGGATAGGTGGTAAGGCAATAAGCGACTAACCTCGCAATCCATCCAATTTTCGTATTTTGTGCCTAGATTTGCTGATTTCCTAACAGACCGTCCATTTTTTTGCGTCAAGGGAACGCCGAGACGTGAATTCATGGGGGCGTTGGGCCAGGGGCTTTCGCGGTCGTGGACGATGCGGTGGTTTGGCCATGCCCAGCGGCTGCTGATCTGTAGTGGGTGTCTTTCCCATTGCAGTGACAATGAAGAAGTGTAGGGCGATAGACAAGGGATGGTGAGCGAATGATATCTGCTTGGGGTTGGGATTGGATTATCGGGGGATGCGGGTGTGCTTTATGCATGATATATCTCTTTTGACCAATCGGAATCCCATCCCCCATTTGCAAAGCACAATATCATGAGCTGAGTAGCCTACATATGATGGAATAACTTCCAAAGCTTCAAATAATAAACATAGGACGTTGTTGATAGGCGTATATAGTCTAGTGTTCAAAACAGACTCTCATACTATCCATGGATGTACTATTCACTCTTATCACCAGGGTGTGAGATAGATCTCAAAAAATCGAGATATGAACTGGAAGATCATTATAATAATTATACTAAGAGCATCAGAAGCCGTAGAAACAGGCTAATTAGTGGAAGTTTCCGGAGTTCGGACAAATCGTTAACCAGGCATATCTTCCTCAGCTATATATCTACTTGAACTTTCTGTTAGGCCTATATGCAATTGACATAAAAGCTATTCCTCAGAGAAGAAATAGTTTCATGTAATTGAACACTAGTATACAACTGCAGTATCAGATCCAGCCACGGTACTTTCGACGATAGCTAACTCGACTCTGTTAGACCCGGAAATCATTATCCTCCGTTTTCTCTCGTTATTAGAGGGATCGACGACATCACTACTAAGTTAGGTTGGCACTTTTACCATAGTATAATCATGTTCTTCCCGATCACCTCAAATCCACTAGTGAACTCACCCTATCACCCTAATACTAGACTCAATAGGGGTCACCAATCGCTGTATCGTCGTGCAAGTTAAATAGATCAGGATATATTCACTCGGTCCAGCTCTCCCTTAGTTGGAGGCTTAAGAAATCCTCGTTATTAGTGACGTTCACTTTAACGCCGGGTCCATCCACGATGATATTAATTAGATTATATTAATCATTATAATACGCCTCCCGCTCCGGGGTATTGTCTAAATCCTATAGATCATAATTGTGGTAGGGACGGTGTAATCGAAAATGCGAGAATGCAAAAGGGCTTTTCTGTATAATGATTGGCTTTACATCTGTAAGGACTATCTCGCCAATGTCGTTGGTCAAACCGTAGGTGATCTTCATCGTAACCGTAAGATATTGTGTCCGAGCCATCTCAACCGGACCTCCTCGATACACACTAATGTATGGCGTCCCGGGGCTGTAAGAAGTAAAAGTGTCGATGATCTTGAAAAGGGAATTTGGGCTTCCACATATCTTACATTCACTTAGATTTCGCAACGAGTGGAGGCGAAGGCGTGCGAAAACTTTTACTACCTAGGAGCAGCAGAAATACAAGGGGCCTGGTTGCGATGTCATTTCACTAGGGGCGCCTAATCGCGGTATAATCGTGCCAAGCCGAACAGTGGGGGATAGTAAATTGTAAAGATGAGGTATCTTTTGTACAACTCCATATATATAACCATATAGTCATAAGCTTTATTTCCTTAACCATCAAACTGAGAGGAAATATATATGTGACAAAATACTTGACACCTTCTAAAAGCGGCCGTAGGAAAACCCCAGGAAAACCTCAGGAAAACCCGATATAGCTGCAATATGTAGCGCGTCGCCACGAGGATGCATACAATGTTGTATACTGTATGTATAACATGCATAGAGTAATTGAAAAGTGTTATTTTAAACTCAATGGTAATTAAATTATAAAAATATGAATCTTTTCTATCTAGAGTATTGGAGTACTGAGTAATGGATTGATCATACCCATCTCTTCTATCTCAACTCCAGTACTCTACTCCCTACTCCCATACACTCAACTCCATATACATTCTTGACCTTTATGCATGAAATATGGTAGATAAGTGTTATAGAGCGTACTGCCCACAATGCTGCATCACATTCCCCCGCTCTAGACCGCCAGATGCAAGGAAGATCGACCAGCGCATAACTGCATGTACATATTTCCAACTTCGTTCAGATACATATTATGACAAGGTCTGATTTGTCCTACTTTGGTCTTTAGAATGCTCACGGCAATTCCTCACCATTTTCCTATTTCTTTTCGAAGAGACGCCCTAGAGGGATACAAGGAACCTCCTTGCACTATCCTCATTGGTCGATCTAAATAAAGCCAGCGCTTCTAATTTGCTTCAGATTGTCCCGAACTGCCTGTGACGAATTGCAAGTCTCCATTTCGACAGGCATAACACGTTGGGCTCGTTTTCACCAGCTGACAACCTATTTCCAACTTTGGATTGGGGGCTGACGTTTTTTCTATAACTGAGGATTTCATATTCCCTTTTAACATGGGGAATGTCTGAGAGAATTCGTGGGGAAATTTGGAGATTATTTTTGTCCCTGGATTCCACCTTTTGACAACTCGATCTGAGACCTGGAATTCCATCCCCCCTGGGATATGGTCCCTATACTCCTAATTCCACTGCACTGTTCATTTCATGTTTCACGTTTTCTTTTCTGCGGGCATGCCCTTGGATATTTTATTTGAGGTATGAATCCGGGTATTGATTCCGAACTTCTCCGATCATGCCGTTCCAAACTAGAAAGCCAAAAAAGGATGGAAGAAAGAGGACATACTCGTTGGTCTCCAACACTACAATTGCACAGGCTGGTCCTGTCGCGAGTCCCAAAACTGCCCAGAACAGTTCACCTTCACAGGCCAATGGGTCAGCCCTAAATGCGCCTGCCGTTCTAGAGAACCCACCAAAACCCGCAGAGCCGGCGAAGAAGGTGCCTAATGTGTTTGAGTTCTTGGAAGAGAATGATGAATCGTCTTCAGACTCATCGTCGTCATCCTCATCATCGGAGTCGGAGTCTGAATCTGAATCTGACGAGGAGCCGGTGCCTCCGCGCCCTATACAAACCACCAAAATCCAGTCTCCCAAGCCACGAGCAAATACCGTGCCGCATGGAGTTTTGGTCTCAGGGGGAAACACACCTCCGAAGAAAGTTGCCCAATCCCCGCCAGTGGTATCCAAAAGTCCAAGTGAACCACGAAAGCCCGCGCCAACCCCCGTCCCTTCTACAGGCAATCAGTTAGTTACCCGGAAGAGACAACCCACCAGAAAACCGAGCCCGATCTCGACTGCAAGCATCTCTCCAGAAAAGGGCCAACTAGAACTGTCCCGACCACCGATATACCATGGCTCATCAAGAGACAACGGTGCTGTCCACAGACCACCGCTCCCACCATCTCCCCCAAGAAGTCCAGAAGATAGTCTTCACCGCACCACGCCAACAAAGAGACGAGACTCCACTGCATCGCAAGAGCCATCTGGATACGGTCTTCTAGCTACGTACCTAACCAAATCCGCCTCAGAAGAGAGCGGCGGCTTCCCGCCGCTATACCGACGCTTCGAGACCATCAATCACCGCGTTCTACTCCACCTCCAAGACGAGATCTCCCAAATGGAAGAAGATCTCCACGCGCTAGACGAATATGATGAAATGCATCGAGTCAGCGCAGCCGAGCAGGAAGGCACAAAGCCCCTACCGTCTTCACGACGCCGAGATGCCCAGGCCCAGGCATACTCATCTTTGCATTACCGTCGCATGGATCTCATGAGTGCTTTGATCCAAAAGACCGAACAATACAGTAAGCCTCTTCCTTCCACTCCCCATGCTTCTGTTCACAAAGCAGACCCGCTGACCAGCATGCAGACAACGCCCTCAGCGCCTACAGCAAAGTCCTACAGACCCTCCCGCGCGCCTCGGAACAGGACATCACGGGCTATCGCAGCTGGATGAGAGAGAACAAACCCGTCGCTGGAGTCGAGACAAGGTTCCTAATCCACGACGCGGATTTGGTCTCCCTCACTCCACGACTAGCTGCTTCTGCCGCCGCAGCACCCGTCTACATCGCCATTATCATCGCATCCGGTGCGCTCCTACTGCCATTATTGGCGTTCAGCCTCATTGCGGAGTTCTCTGGTCGTCTTGTCGTTGTGACAGTTGTTGGCGGCGCTGCGGCGGCCATTGCAGCAAATTATTCGGCTGGCATTGATACGCTGGTCGACTCGAGGGATGGATGGCGCTGTGCTACAATGTATGATTGCTTCGATTCTGTGTGGATGCGGTTGAGACTGACTTTTATAGATACTTCGGTTTCATGACCATGGCTGCTATGTTCATTCCATAGCTTCGATATTCCGTTTACTCAACCTGCATCCTGCATCCTGCATCAACCTTATGACTTACGAATTTTCTTTGTTCTTTTGTTTCATTGGCGATGAGCCCTCTATGTGTTCGTCTTTTTGAAGGGAAGTTGGAAGGGTACTCAGTACTGGGCAACAAGAAAGAGACGGCGTTCTTTTTTCAGGTGATTGCTTCAATAATTGGATAGGGCAGATAGACGAGTATCTCGGGCCTGGGATATAATGGACTATGAGCATTGGGCAGGAGATACAGCGGACTGGGAGATACTATATCAGGATGGGTGTTTTTATATTAGGGATTCCTATTGAGCAATGTAACATTTATGAGATATGATTTTAGGAACGTTTTGCAAGCTTTTCTTCTCAATATCTTTATGGTCGAATGTCTACATTGGAAAGCAGATGTACTGGTATACAGCATATTGATTAAATTGCACCGGAAGCGAAAAACAAGTAATTCTCTAAGCAAGACTTAGCTGTATCGCAATGGCAGCCTTACACCTAGGCCGACCTGTCTTGAAAAAAAAACCATCCACGCCAATCGCTTAGTCCATAATACAACACCAAATAAAGAAGAATCATACATAGCCAGGGATCAAGAGGTTCATTAACAACACAGTTGGGTAGAAAAAAAAATTCGGAGACGTGGATCACATCCAGAGCTCATAATTCGAAACGAGATAGAAAGAAAAATGCAAAAGACAATAAAGCAGAAAGCTGATTGTAGAGGAATGCAACGTTGGAGGTTTGTGTCTCTTCAGAAACAAAACTCATTTTTGCATTTGAACACAACTTCACATGCTCAGATTCGCGCAATTATCAGGCCCTATGTCGAAAGGGGCGTGCCATTTGGTTTGCTTCCTGGTGTCATGCTGCCTTCTTGGGATGCACGGGCATCTAGTCCTTGAGGTTGAGGTGTTGAAGGACTGTGGCCTGTCTGTCGAGCTGCCAGTTGTGCCTTGTTCCTGTCCATCAGCGCAGCTTGCTCGGCCGCACTACGAGAGTATGTGGCACTAGCGGCGGAGTTTGAGTAGCCGGCTTGTGAAGGATTTTGGCCTGGGAACTGAGCTCGCTGATTTGAGGTTGCAGTCGCATAGGGCGTACGTCCCTGTGGCGTGGCGCTGAATGTGCCTGGCTGCCTGGGCTGTGGTGTGTAAGGCTGCGGAGACACTTGAGCATATCCATTGGAAGCAGGGCGCTGGAATGGGGGAGCCTGGCTGCCCTGGCTGTACTGCGGGTTGATTTGCGCGTATTGAGGAGTGTTGGCTGGGCGTTGACTGGGTGTGCTCGGTGGACGACCCGCGCCATAAGCATGAGTGTATGTAGTTGGCGCTGAGGGTTGGCGTGCGTGCTGCGGTGTGACCTGGAACCCAGGCTGAGGCTGAACCCGAGCATTGGAGGCAAAAGCACGTTGATTGTACGCACTGTGAGAGCCTTGGTAATTACTAGGCCGTGAGGCAGCGGGAGTTGAAGTTCGATTTGCGGCACTGGCTGCTGCGAGCAATGCTGCGGCCCTTTCTTGTGACAAAGTGAAGTCATCCTTTTCCATGGTGCCGTTGTAGTCAGGGATTTCAATCAGAACCTTTTGGCTGATATTCAACTCAGCGAGCCGGTGACCGTCCAATTTAGCGACAGCATAAGGTGGCAGGTTGCTGATGATTGTAGCAAGACTTGACTTGAGGGTTTCATACACAAGGGTCTCTGCTTCAGAGGGCGTGTTCACGTCGCCCAACTCAAGGCCAACGGTTTCATTCGACTCAGGCACTTGTTGACCAGGCGGCTGGAGATCAGTGGGAAGTTTGAGACTTCGAAGTCGCTGGTAGGAACTGAGAGTGTCGAGCAAATCGGAAACTTCCTCAAGCATTTGCTTGATCTCTTTTGATTCCGGGTCGACTTCACTGCTCGAATCGGTTTCTGTGATGTCCCCAGAAAAGTCTTGGGCGTTGAATGACTCAACCATTTCATCCAGAATGCTCTCATCAAGTTCACCAATATTACCAGGCTGGGCGGTTCCAGCGTCATTTTGCTTGACGTCTCCTTCCAATGGGACCGATACCAAGGTGTTCACGCGGTCCGCACCCCGTTGTCCCCACCAAACCATATCCTTCGAATCGAGCTGTACAATCGCACCAGAGCTGTCGTAAGAAGGCGCAAATGACGAGAAGACACCTTGGAAAGCAGAGGAATCGGGGCCAGTCCAAAGGGCAGGATCGCCATGCCGATGAACATTATCCGAATCTCCATGCTTTTCTACACGGTCCCAGTAGGCAGGTGATGATGTGACTCCACCATATTGAAGCCATTGGGTTGAAGGGAGGGGTGCTAGGCAATAGTTGCTACGCTCTCCCAAAAATGTCCTAACATCGAAAGTGGCGTCGAAGCGATCCATCCATGTGGTCGAATTAGCGCGGTGAGATCGCTTGCGCGGAGGTTCCAGCTTTGCTAATGTGTCGCGTGGAGCGAACACCTCCCCAAATGTTCGCTTCGATGCTTGAGATGCAGCATCAAGGTTGTAAGGGATGACTTTGGTGGCTGTGATGCCATTAGGTAGAGCGACCTCGCGCAGCTCCTCCTGCACTTCAACAAACTTCTCAGGTCCGGACTCGGACTGCAGTGGTACCTTGACAGATTTTTGAAGACTTGAAAATAGCTGCTTAGGATTTGATGGATTTCCGAAGAGTGTTAGGGCGGGCTTATCCTCTCGCTGGCAGACATTGATCGCGTGAAGCTCTGTTGATTCGTCGGTATCATCTTCCATTGTCTCTGTTTTGACCTCAGGTTGGTTGACGAATGATTGACCAATCAAGCTGTTCATATGTTTTTTGAATGCTGCGATCCGGTTGACCACCTCATTCAAAGGTGCCCCGTCTTCTTTGGCGCCATTGGATTGATTTTGATTGCGTTCAATTACAGCAGCTGATGCTCTTTCGATGTCGGAAAGAAACTCCTGCAATGTGTTGTATTTGCCCGAATTGACGCGTGTTTGGATGTTGGAGGTTTCTGGATCGCCGGAAACCTTTGCGCGCTTCGTTCGAGGTTTAGCGGTTGTATTTGGGAAGGGACAAGAGAGGAGTTGGAGTTCAGTGTCATGCCTGCGGCTTGTTAGCATAAAACTAAGAACCATATACTTTTATCAAAGCTTACTTCAGTAGAAGCTCAATCAGGCTGCGAAGAGTTTCATGGAGATTTGCTCGATCGCGCGAGGCGGTGGCACTTGAATCGGTGCTCGGTTTGTCGTCCTGAGTGGAGCGCTTCCGTTTCCCAGAGGTTACATTAGTAGCAGGGTCATGATGGGGTTCGCCATTAGTGGCGGACACTGGGGTTGTGTCTCCAGCTTCGTCGGCGCTCATGGTTGCGAAGTCGCGCCGAGGTCAAGGTCGATGCTTTGACGCGGTCCCCTCCAATGCAAATGGATGGGGGGTCCACAAATCAGAAGATAGAGAGTAAAGATTGAGAGGATGCGATCGTGGAAATAAATATTTGCTAGCGATTTGATGTTGAGGTTGATACTTGGTCCGGAAAGCAAGAGTCCAAGTGACCTCGATGGTAGGGCGTGAAAGCGAATCCTTAGAGGAGATGGGGATCGCGAAGAGCGAGGGGGAAGATAAAACCTTCACGTCACCACAATAAAAGAGGTGAATATGAAGTGGATAAAATTGTCAATAGAGACCAAGGAATTAGGACAATGATCAATGCACTAGACAACCCTCGAACAAATAGGTCAAGTGGTCTCTTTTTTTCTTGTCTGGGGAGAACGTTCACTGAGTTGCGCTTTTCGGAATGGCGCGCCTTCTGACGATCCATCACGTGACCCGTTTTCTGCCGCGCGATTGTTGTATTTTTCTGACTTAACTTGACTTCCTCTCATCTTCGGAGACAAGTACCTCTTTGAGCCTATTGAATGGGTCTGTGGCGTCCAGGCACTTTCACCCATGACTACGTTCATGGATGTCATCAGTTTTCAAGCATGCCCGAAGCCTTTCGGGAGTATCGCGGCTAAGAGCAGACCTGCTCAATAGTCATTTATACAAGGTATTTTTTTTAATATTCGGCCTTTTCCCTCATTGGATACAATGCTAAATAGCCCTGATATCTCCTAGGCAATATCTCATCATGGCCTCAAGTTCCCTGTACATTATTCACGCAATTCCCTGGCTGGCCTAAGCCCAAGCAGTTTCCGTTCCTTTCAGTCCACTGCGTTCCTCAATGTGCCCGAGTCACTTGCAACCGACACTCAGCCCTCACACCTCGATGATTACTTCAACAACAAGCGGTCAGATTCCTCACTTGACGAACAATGCGCAACAGTGATCCAAGACCGGCCGAATAGCTCACCCGGAGAGAAAAGGCTTGAAAAGACCCCCAGCATCAGAGTGAAACCAAAGCCCGCCGAATACCTCTCTAAAGCTTTGCGAAACACCGGCCACGCCCTTGGATATGATGGTCAACCCACCGGGATTGACCGAGCTCACTACAAATCCACACCCCAAACACAAAACGAATTGAGGACAGTTGGTCGACCAAAAAAGCCATCACTGCCGGTTATTCTTGGGGAGTACATACGAGAGGTGGACTCGTTGCTTTCGTCTACGTCGATTGAGCGTTCGGAGAGGGATTTGGATACCGCTCTCCAGAAAGTGTTCAGAAACACAAGTCAGGCTTACTTATCCTCGCGTGGCTACGATGCCGCCGATGTGACTGCTTGGGCCTGGATCATGAAGAGCCAGAATCCCCACGAGGCAATGGTACGGCTGTTCTTGCTCGAAACCGAGAGAGCCAAGTCTGGCGCTACCACTCCAAGCATTCCACCTTTTATCCCACTCTATATTTTGAGACAGCAAAACCTCGATGCTCACACGTTCCGTTTGCTCTTGATCCACTCTTTACACCTCATGAGCGGACATACCTTTCCCATTGCTGAAATTCCTATGGGAGTTGCCGAACATGATCCTGAGCTATCCCTCGAGGACTTTTGCCCTCAAATCGATTCTGGCACTTGCATGATTTTGGTAGTCCGTCTAATCCGTCATGCTCGGCGCGTGTGGCCGCAATCACTCCTTACTATTTCACGTGCATTCGCTCGCTTCCTCTCAGCCCCAAGGGCAGATGATGCCGAGAGGTCAATTTTAGCGACTCAACATGACGATCGCGTCAAAACTGTCAAATTTAATGATTGTCTTTGGTTACTTTCCATACCAGCCAACATTGCTCCTTACCGCTCAACATCTATCCAACAGCAAGCGCAGTTTGAGCTTCTTCGGGCCATGGCCACCCATAAGCCCGTCCTGCCCGTGACAAGACAAGGGTATCGAGCAGTCGTTGCAGTCCAACTGGCCCATAAGAAAACATTTGAAGAGCGCCAGTCTGCCGAACTAAAAGCTCCATCATGGCCTCCATGGAAGGAAGAGAAACTGGGAATTGATTCCCAGCGCGGGAATGAAGGGATGTTTAGTCGTGCGATGCAGGTACTTTCGCAAATGAAAGATGCTGGCTATTCCCATCGTCTTTGGGAGGACATATCCTCGATTTTGGCGGGTTGGGACACAGACCGCAGCCCAACGGTACAGACGAGGGCTATGATGCGTCGCCCGCAAGCTTTACCGGACAGACATGGATCCAAGTCGAACCACCATGAAATGTGGGTTGCTCGCATTCGCTCTACGAGGACTGTCCGTGAGGCCTGGGCGTGTTTTCTTTCCTATCAAGACCATGGCTTGCCCCCGAAGGGTGCCATCTACGCTGCCATGGCCGAAAAGTTAATATACCGACGAAACGCCATAGAACGGGAGTTTGATCAAATGAGTCATGCTTTGCCAGGCGATGGCCGCGAAGTTCACCCCGAACCGGCTTCTGCTCGTGACATAATATATGTGCCCACAGAACCACCTACCGTGGATGAGTTCCTTGATCAGATGCGCGCACAGGGGCTTCGGCCTTCTGGAAGATTCCTCGGCCTACTGCTTCAGTCGGCTACTTCTCTGCGTTCGGGGCTGCATTATCTTCAATGCAGTAGCTTGACAGATGCTCAAATCGAGGCGCTCTCTATTGTGCGGACGAAGCCTCGCAAATACCATACCTTGGACCTTGAAGCTTTTCATGAATTGCCGGACTTGGTATTTGCATCATTCATCAAGTTTCTCTGCACATATTCAGATATTGCCAGCCTGGATGTCGGTAATCGAAATATTCTCACAGCGGATCGTTTCCCGGCCTTGATAGCCGCTGACTGCTCGACCGGTGCCAAAGTGGACCTTGTCGCATATTCCCATGAACATCCAGGAGACCAGCATCACCCACGGGCTTTATGGCACGCGATTCAATTGACCAAATTGCGACGTGCTCCTTACACCCCGGCCTGGACCCACATTTTATCTGCCCTGACCCGTGAGCGCCTAACCGGGTATTATGGCTCAAGAAGCCGAAGTCTTCAGCGCATACTGGCATGGCACCAGGCCCTCAGAGCATTGAGCTGGATGCGGCAGCGTAATGTCGAACTTGGCGAGGAAGGATTCCGCACCTTATGTGTGGCGTTCACAAAAGCCATTGATGCTGCCCTCAAACACCCTGGAACTGCTGAACAAAGCTTTGCGCTGATTCATAAAGCTCGTATTCGTCGTCTCAAGACCAAAAACGAAGGCGATGACGATGTTGATGGTTTGATGCAGCATGCGCTGCACGTTTTGAAGCATCAGTTTGATCATTTGGTTCTCCCAGCCTCCAAAACCTCGGAGCACGCTGAGCGAAGTGTCTTTGCGGCAGAAACCGCTTCCAACACACAACTCAATGTTCCCTCGATGCTGCAAATACCATCACCTGCTACGCTACATGCCTTTGTTCGGGCTCTGGGGTCGGTAGGAGATGACGAAGGGTTGTTACATCTGCTGCACTGGATGAGTCGGTCAGCTGATCAACTGAAAGAAGCTGCAGACGAACATGCAAATGGAGACAAAATGATGCGTCGAACCCTTGTGGCGATCAGGGTGTTTTTGGAACGACAGCAACGGATTGACACGCGGGTACCATCGGACCTGATCGTGGAGGCATACGACCTTATCAGCCGGACAGGCTGGGACTGGCCGAGTGATGCGGAGGTTACAGAATACTGCCAGTGATGTATATAATATTGTAGTTTTAGAGGACTTTAGTCAATGTACATGATACCCCATATATTTCATGCTTTCGGTAATCGTCGGCCTCACAGCTTTCCCCACACCCGAGCTCCGAGAAGAACTTCCACCCGCGAACTTTTCCGCGCATTAATCTTTCTACATCTTAATATCGCGGTCGAGTGTAATCCCACTCGATCTTTGAATCCCCTACAAAATGGCAACCATCATGTCATCGCGCCTCGTCCGCCTCTCCGCACCCCTAGCCCATCTCCGGGCGACCGCCGTGCCTACCCGGGTTTTCATCTCTCGCTACAGCACCAGCACAGAAGAAGACATCATCAAGACCCAGCAGGTCCCCGCCCCAGGTTCAGGACATGTGCGCGTGTTGCAGTTAAACCGACCCAAAGCCCGCAACGCGATCTCAACACAATTACTCGACGCGCTCTCGAAACATGTGGACGCCATCGCCGCCGAGGGAGGAAACGGGCCAACCCGGGCATTGGTTATAGCGAGTAATGCAGACGCAGCGTTCTGCGCGGGCGCAGACCTGAAAGAACGCGCTAATATGAGCATGGCCGAGTGAGAAACCCTATACCCGACGCCCGGTGCCCAGTGCCCAGTGCCCGGGGCTTGAATCCACGCGAACATAGCTAACCACTCAACGCGACTATCCAGAACCGAAGACTTCCTCCTCAAACTCCGCTCCACTTTCAAAAAACTCGCCTCCCTCCAAATCCCCACTATCTCCGGCGTCTCCTCTATGGCCCTCGGCGGCGGCCTCGAGCTCGCGCTGTGCACGACCCTGCGCGTCTTCGGCTCGTCCAGCGTCGTTGGCCTTCCCGAAACACGTCTCGCCATCATTCCCGGCGCCGGTGGCACATACCGACTGCCTTTGATTATCGGTGTCAACCGCGCCCGGGACATGATCCTCACCGGCCGCCGGGTGACCGGACCCGAGGCTTACTTCATTGGGCTCTGCGATCGGCTTGTGGAGGTGCTGCCTGAGGAGGAGGCGCAGGAGGGTGTTGCGCGCGAACGCGTACTGCGTGAGAGTATCAAGCTCGCCTTGGATATCTGTGAAGGTGGCCCTATTGCTATCAAGATGGCGATGCAGGCTGTCGAAGCTCATGCTCTAGGTGAGCGGGCCGAGAATGCGGCTTATGAGGGAGTCGTCGAAACCGATGATCGATATGAGGCGCTGCGCGCCTTTGTTGAGAAGCGGAAGCCGGCGTTCCGTGGAAGGTAAGTGTAAAAGGTGATCTAGGCGATCTAGCTGAACTATATCAAAATGACATGTTCTATAATTCTATGGACTTTTACGTGCAGATTCTTCCTACTGGCCAGAAGAAGCAAGATGCTTTAAAGAGAGTAGAACTACTTAATGCAGAGTATTTTACCAAGACATCATGTGGGCATTGCCTTTTTTGGTCATGCGGGCTCCCGTAGAGGTAAAAGGGTTTCTCATAAGACAATCCAGTTCGGTGACTGTAAATAGTGGTATGTCTATAGGATCAAGTTGCGCCCTATTTCCGTTGGATCTGATATCTGTTGTTTCCATGCTTGTTTATACTTCTGCCTGGGCATCTATATCCCTGTCTTGTATGGAGTTCTTTACCCTGAGCATGAATAGGCTACAGTATCCAGATGCCCATAAACCATGTAAATGATATTACATACAGAAACATCAGTCTCAAAATTGCCCAGGTGCCAAAATTAGCCGTGTTTCATTTCCCATGGATGGTTGGTCTAGTACATGACTCATTGGCTACCGGGGTACTAGCGATATTGCAAGGCAGCATACCCCGAACAAGGCATACTCATTGATGCAACATACATGGATATAATCTATGAATAACGGCAAGTCGAGGTCTGACCTCGGGAGTGGCACGGTACCTGGCAAGTTACCCGATCAGGGCTGTGCAAAGAACGGGGTTCAACTAGGTAAAGCCAAAGACAAGAGAAAGAAAATGATGTGCAGCCCCCGGGATTCAAAATCGATGCAGAAACCCCATGGATCGACTAAAATAGTCCGGCTGACCTGGGTCAGTCACCCTAGTTACCACCCTCTTACCCTAGTAGTCACCTGCACAAATTTATAAAAGCAAAGTCCCTCGAAGACTTTCTCTCTCTCAACTCCATATACTATGGCAATAGTATACTGACTCTGCTATTGTACCATCCATTGCCATGTCCAAGCCCCGTATCGTCGATCCAAAGGCCATCAAGGTCTTTGGCTTGACGCAGATCTATACCCCGCGCGATGATCCAACGATCGATATTGTCTTTGTTCACGGTCTCAACGGACACCCTCACGACTCTTGGACCAGCAAGAACACCGGTTGTTTCTGGCCAACAGACCTTCTCCCGGACGTGCTTGCCTCACAGCGTCCCCGAATTCTTACTTATGGCTACAATGCCAACGTCACTGCCTTCACAGATGGAGCTTCGCGTGATTCAGTCGTCAGCCACGCTGAGACTCTTGCTTCCAGTCTCGCTGCTAATCGAAATGTAGGTTTGCATCTCGACTACTGCTTTTGGTTGCTCTTTTGATATCTTCCTTGCTGGTATAGAGCCTCAAGTACTGACCTGAATTTCTATAGCTGCGAGATTGCTCCAACCGTCCAATAGTATTCATCTGCCACTCGCTGGGGGGCCTGATTGTGAAGCGCGCCCTGATATACTCCCGTAGTCTCTCAAGTGAGAAGACCGAGCATCTACGCTCAGTCTATGTTTCTACCTTTGGCATCCTCTTCCTCGGTACACCTCACAATGGATCTGACATTGCGAAATGGGGTTTGTTGCTGCACAATATCTGCAGTGCTGTGCTCCCGAAGAAGTTCTTGGAGGGATCTCCGCAGCTTGTTAAAGCTCTGCGGACCAACAATGAAACCTTGCAGCACATCAACAGTCTCTTTGTTGATATCATGGGTCGATTCCACATCTATTTCTTCCATGAAACACGGTCTACCGATGTGCGTGGTACTCGCGAAGTGATCGTGGACGAGCACTCAGCCGCGCCGTACATGGAGGGTGTTGAGCGGGCGGGTATCGAGGCCGACCACAGCCATATGTGCAAGTTTGATGATGACAATGCGGCGGGCTATGAGGTTGTGGCTGAGGCGATTCTCCGATACTCACGTCAGGCTCCTGCTGTGATTACGGATCGCTGGGTGGAAGAGAAGAATGCCCGTACTCAAGAAAAGAAGGCCAAGGCTAGGGAAATCTATGACGGTGAGTCTTTCACAAAGCTTGTACCTGTTGATGTTATGTCTTTCGGATGCTAAATATTACAGCAAGAATAGATGATCCCCATAACCGAAGCATGCCTAATTTGAACGCAAATGGTAGGGCTCCATACCTTCTCCCTGCACCGGAAGTGTCTGTCACGTTGAGGGACTATGAGATTGAGGAGCCTCCTGTGCGATGAATATTTCCAGCGAGCGTTTGCGGATTTGTCTTTGATTTTGTTCTGCATTTACTTCGAGCTCAGTTTACTCACGTTTGTTCCAATGCTTGTCTATGACCCTCTTGGCCATTCGCTACGCAGTCAAACGACCTAATACTTTTTGCAAATCCACTCTATTATTTTTTGATACAATTCAAATTGTGCTCGTTCTTTTTGTACTTAGTTTATTGGTCTTGTCCTCAGGGTGGCTCCTATCTCATGTCCTCAAACTAGCTGACCTTCACTCTTCTCAATATGAGAATCATGATATTTCTTAGAGTCATCCTGGCTGACTTCATCATAGACCAAACCATACTATCCCCGCCCCGTGGCCCTGCGACAGAAGGTCGAAATTCCCCGGTATCTGATCTGGGAAACAGTGGAATTCTCCAACTCTCCCATTATTCCACCAAGGATTCGTCCCTATTCGTGGCCCCCCCGGGCTTTCACCCTAACGCTACTTTTTTTGGAATGGAGAAAGAACTTGAAGTATTGCACAATCGGTTGTTCAAAGCCAAGGCCCGTGCGGAAAAGACAATGGCCGTACTGATATCCGGCGTTCCAGGCTCCGGCAAGACACACCTAGCGCGGCAGTACGTGTTCACTCAGCGTGACTGCTACCCAGGCGGCATATTTTGGATTGATGCCAAGTCCCGTGAATCGACATACAAGTGTTTTTGGGAGATTGCACAAGCAGCCACGTTGGTTGAACAGAAGGTGACCGTGAACACCGAGTATCACGAGACCGAGAAGTACGTGAATGCAGTCCGCATTTGGCTTCAGACACGCAAAGATTGGCTCCTCGTCTTCGATGGAGTCACCTTCGATCGCGACGATGATCTCAATAAGTTCAGGGAGGTGTTACCATGGAGCAAACAGTGCAGTATTATATACACCTCAGTCGACACAACGCTGCGCAAAAAACAGCGACTGTACGAGCCCTATTGTCTTATGATCTCGCGGTTGCAAGTGGAAGATGCTTGCAAGCTTTTGTTCAAGGATCTTGGGATTACACGAGCGACACCCGAGCAAATATCCAAGGCTACCCGGATAGTTGAGTATTATGAATGTCTGCCTCTGGCAATCCATGCAATTGGGCACCGTCTTAATGCAACGGGTAAACCGATTGAAAAGTATCATGTCAAATCTCAAGTGACGGATAAGAAGCTTGCAGAGCCTTTCTTAAGCATCATGAATGATTTATTTCGATTGCAGCAAAAACAGGCGCTGCACTTGATTAATCTTCTCTCGTTTCTTGGCCACCAGGTGCCAGTGGGTCTTCTGAACCTCGGTCGTGCGGCTATGGCCGCAGAGAATTTGGAGATACAGACCAGTGCCCAGGCCGGAGAAGATCCTGATCTCGATACCACACTTGGAACTCTCATTCATTATGGGTTGGTTGAACGGATTTCAGACGCCGTTCTCTTCCAGCAACGATCGTCTATGAATCGTTTTGAGGGCGACCAGATGAGCTCCGATGTGAAGACTGTTCCAGAACTCTCAGATTCCCTGACAGAGAGCAGCCAAGAAGGATTCTTCTCTATCTACCGTCACGAATCGGTGGTTGATGTAGTCAAGATTCACAGTGTGGTGCAGGGGTTTTGTCGTGATGAGCTCCGAATCAAGGACGAGGAGAACAAAGGCACCATGAGCAAGAATGACCCTGGCTTCTTCGATACTTGGTTGATTGTTGTCACTCGCTTTCTCATCACATCTTATGAAGCTGCTATGGAGCGGATGGCTCATTATGAAGACTGTGGTCTTGTCCGGGACTACCGAGAGTACGAAACTCACGCTTCACGACTGCTTGAGCTATTCCCAAAGAAGGCAACTATTGATCTCCATCCACTAATAGTCCGTGAGACACGAGAGAATTTGCGACAATTGACGAAGTTTATAAGCAAAGAAATAGCGAACATGTCTCCAAGCTCCTCACACCACTCTATCCGGAACCAAAAGTCGGTTTTCGACAGGTCCAGCAGTTCATCGTCATCCTTCCGCGATTCTTCAGCCGACGAAGGTCCATCACGCCGGTCTACCTTTAACTGGAGTGATCTCGGGTCACCTCGAGCGGAATCTCCAGAGGAGATGATTATGCCATCTCCCCAGTTCAGATTAGAGCTTTTCCCACCACATATATTCAGGCAGACTGGATACGAATCCGAAGAAGGCTATGAAACGGATGGGGAAGCCACGGAGGAAATTCGAATATCTCCAGCCATGTCACAAATGAGCCAAGTCACGGAGAAACCGACCAAGACACCTCCCTCATCGAGTCCTCCCACCACTGGCCTATCGGAGTGGCAGGTGGTCAATCGACACTCAAAGCCAAGGTCAAATAGAGAGAATCAAACAAACAGGCGGAACAAAGGCTCTCGTCGCTTTAGAGATACCAAGGCCGACACCCCGCTGGTCAAACTGTCCTCAGTCCAAGGAAAAGGATCATCAAGCCGCACATCCGCTGCCGAAACTGCGAGCTCTTTGATGCCGGCTTCGGAGGCTGAACAAGCACTCGCTGCAGTGCGTCGGTTTAGCAACTCTCAAGCGTCTGCTGACGCCCCGCAGCCTAAAATCACCTCTCCACCAGCAAATAAAGAGAATATGCCAACGTATGCGGATGTGGCTACCCGCCGAATGTTGGAGGTCGACCCTACGGTGAAACGCCGCCCATCATCGGTTCCCGTTTCGCAGGCTTTGAATCCAGCTCGCGGCTTGAATTCGAATGACGGGTTGCAGATGAAACCGTCTACTGAGTCGCTAGAAAGCCAAGCGGGCTACACCTTTACGTCTCCACTAGCCCATGATGTGTCTGGCGAATTGATGACCGAGCCTCTCAGTCGATCAACCTACAGTGAGCCCGAGTTCAAAATGCCAAATTACCATCAGGGAGCAAATTTACATACCGCACCTGGATCCCGGGCTCCCTCTCGGCGTGCTTCAATGGCACATCTGGAGGTCCCACGAGGTCTATCTGCAAGCGTACCATCCCTCTTTCCCTACCCACAACCGCTCCCATACGATGAGAACATTTCCGTCGCTTTTCAAAGCCGCAGAAGATCTTCTCAATTAGCATCAAGCCCAATAACCGCCTCAGAAGACCCTGGACCTTTTACCATTGCTCACCCATCCGCAATAATGCCAGGCGCATTGCCATTATCTGACCCCAACATACACATGGGCTCAGCCCCAGAGCGCTCCGCTCTCGAGCCAATGTCGCGTAACTCTTCCGGGTACTCTCACCAATCATGGGCCACAGAACCCGTTCGGTATCCCCCGCGGTTCTCTCCAATTCCAAGTTACCAACAGGCCGCCGAGATGATTCCAACCCCACCATCGAGCATGCAGCATCAACAAATGCTCGCCGGGACTGGTAGCTGGACAGCCGAATTGCCCCTGTTGGGCAGTGCTCTCCAGGCAGATCCCAACTACCCCAGCCCACCCTTGTCCTCACATGGACAGCTCAGCTCCATGGATGAGAGACTGAAGTATCCCGGCCAGGGCTGGAACCAGGAGCTCGAGCCAGCGCGGTATTTGCATTTTGGCGGACACCGCGTTGATGTACGAGACGCACGACACCGACTCCATGGATCGACTCGCCTGCTGCCCCCCTACCCCCATCAGTATCACCTATATCATCCCAATTTGTCAGGTCCTTTAATTCAACATGATGGTCAGGTCTATGCGCCTGCACCCCGACTGGGAGTATATGGGAATGGAACTCGTACGCGCAGTGGGAGCTCCCCTTCGCGCACAAATTATGCTGGCTTGGGTATGCGGTTCTGATGTATTTTAGTATCGGTGTTTTGGCGTTGATTTTTATTATTATTAGTCTTGTTTTTATACTGCATTTGCATACAAGGTTGTTATTTCGGTTTGTTTATTGACCTTTTATACTTGCTCATCTCGCATCTGTGGTTGATTTTGTATAGGGGTTTCTTTCATGAGGCTTGGGTGATACCCCAAAGCATGGTGTTAATTGGAGTTGAGAGTCGATTGACTAAAAATTATACCATCTAGAGGAGCTTCAACGGAAGGGTCGATGTACTTATGTATCTTCAACGCTTCCAATCAAAATCCCATTCAAGAATGTATATCTCATCATTCTGCGAAATATCTGATTATCTAAACTCCTTCGCCCGGACCTCGAACATTACTCTCATATGTCTGACCCGGCGATCCCCAGAAAAAGCTCGCCCTTTTAGCATTATTGTCCTTTCCACGTCGGAGTTCCTTCTCCCGTGCACGAACCCTTTGACTGTGTCTTTGACTCTCTCGCCTTTTGGCTTTTCGGTCTGCTTTTGTAGAATCCTTTCCCGTGAATAGGCTCGTCAACCAATCCATGATCGCGAGGAATGAATATTCTCTAGGCTCGATATGAAGACAGGAACTCAAGGAGATATCAGGTTGGACTAGCAGTACTGCCCTGACAAGAAGCGGGGATTCTCCGATATCCTGACCGAGTAAAACAATATCAGCTGCTAGCTCCACTATCCAAGTAGCTTTGGAATAACGTACTGGGTTGAGCCGTGGCGATATAACCGGTGACGGGATACGTGATACCAATAGGTGTGGTTGAAGTCTTTGCGCAGAAATGAAGGTATGTCACAACGAACTCGCGGAGAAAGCCTCTCAATTTATCTCAATTTAATAACCGATTTGGCCCCCAATTTGAATGCCAGAAGTTGACCCACATCAGATATCTCACACAAGTTATTGTGGTTCTAGTGAACTATATAGTCCAGTTTCTTTTCGATTCAGAGTGTAGGACCAGGGAGAGCTAACCAGAATAGAGTGGACAAAGTAGAAATTAGCAGTAAAAAGAGCCCGATTTTTTTGAAGGTCCATAAAAGGGGTGCGATATTTAGGACTTGCAGATCCCTAGCTTCCGTACTTTCTAAGGGTATATTGTCTCTTTCCGTGCCTACGCATGAGGTAAATTTGATAATTTTACTGCTATTTCTGTATACCGTAGCCTGTATTCCCCCTGAGGTTCCTCCCTGCACATGTGTACTAAGTGTGCCACCTGGACACAACTCTTTCATTGGATTATATTGCCAGTAAATTAGTCCACTCTCACTTTTTAGGGTTAGGAGTAATTAAAATCTCCAGTCAAAATTCTATTAACTTATTTACCTTATATATACTCTAAGTATATTTAATTGATACCTCATAGTTAGATACTCTATGGTAATTCCATACTATAAACTAGTTTTATTCCTATTTTAGAAGCCACAAAAGACCACTAAAAAGACCAGATAAGAAGTAGTATTAAGCCTATATAGTTCATAGTTTTAAACTGGTGTACTATATACTCTAACACCCTACCCTTCCTTGGCTTCTCGGGCCTTAACTTCTTAGGTACCCCTTTTCTTAGTATACAAATGTAAATGGAAATGGCATGTATACTTCGAGAAGGTGATAGCTTCCGGTCAGGCAGTGTCCAACCTTGGAACGGAACCTTCCAAGGTTGGAATAAGAGAGTTATGACTAAGTGTCATCCGTACCCTCAAGATCATCCTTCTACACGAACCATTTTCATCATCCTGCAGTGTTTTCATCCTCCGCTGCCAAGTCCCCTGGCAAGTATGCTACAGAACCCCCGATCAATCAAACAGTAAGTGTGGACGTTTGAATCCGTGAACCGTACAAATGTGCAAACAAATAGTACTTTACTAACACCAAGCAGAAAGCCCACTTGAAAACATGAAGCGAAAGTTATTTAAGCCCGAGCCTGTGCATTTCAACAAGCCCCTCCGCACCGTCGACAACAGTGCCGGTCTGAGTATCATTGAGAGGCTCGATAGGCTAGAAAGCCAAAGTGGCATGATAAACTTCATCATGAGAGGATCAACACTTGACGAATGGGCAGACCTCGACAGCGATACATAAAGAAATCACGCCGTGCACGGCGACTGTGTCCAACTGGATCTAACCACCATCGCCCGAGAAGAGAGAACAAACCCACAGCACGCAGACATGTGGAAGTCTGTTTTTTGTACGCCACTACAAATTACGATACAGTTTCTGTCATGACACACTTAACGACCTTGAGAGTGTTTCAGAAGATGTCATTGGGTTCATTGATGAGAGGGCCAACATCTCTATCCCCGTACGTATATGGAGAAGAGTCCCAAGGATTCAGAGGCAGGAGCTTCTAGCCTGCTACGATGAGTTCATTACCACATTCAAAGAAACCCCAGAACAGGGTATTTCGCCAGCCTTACTAGAACGGATCCAAATTCTCCGCAACAACGCTATGGATCAGCTTAGCGGTTAATCAAATCTTCAACTTCTCCGGTCGCATTTTGCATCTCCCTTGCTGCGGGAATAGCGTTGACATTTTTCTCTGCTGTGGCTTGTCTTTTTTTGCTCTCTTAGCCTTCTTTGCCGGCCTCCTCTCCGGTCGCAGCTGTTATACCTCTCTTACTGCCAGAACATTGATGGAATTTAGATATATGTATTACCCACGTCCTCCTGCCCTCCCCTTGTCCGTTGACCGGATATTACTGTTAATATAATTATCAACTCTGTTGGCTCATTATTTAACCCTTCGGAATAAAACAAAGAATCAATATGTATGATCCGATCCAACGAACCATGATCCAGTTGGAACTAGAGTAGAAAAGAACTCCGAAAACACCACTCAATTTTGGTGGGCCAACTCCGGACTCCGTGTCAAATGATTATGTAGCATTCTTATTGGCTTCCTACAAGATCGATCTTTGAAATTGAGCTCAGATTCCGATCTTTTTGAAGTCTGAGTAAATCCCAGCGTGAAATTCCTCAGTTTATGGAACAGTTTGATTATGAACTGCGTTTTATTACGCCGGAGATGATGCCTTCGGAATAAGGAAACCTCAAGAATGAAAAAAATTATTTGGTATTTATTGTAGAAGACCCAGCTTCTTGCTCCGTACTCTCGTACTCTCTATGCTTTCTATCTACTTGCTGACCATCACGCTATGAAGACGGAATCACAGACACAGTCCACGGGCGAAAACCCCAATGAACAACTTCGTGTAGCAACCCTCGAGGAGCTACAAAACCTGCCAAATGTGGCAGACAAATTACCCGGGCGAGTGTGGCTGGCTTGCTTGATTGCTGCCGCTGAACGATTCAGCTTCTACGGTGTGCAGTCTATGTTTCGTGAGTCACTCGTGTCCCCTTAACACTTTTAATAGGCAAGATCGCTTACATCTAGATATACGGAAAACAGAAAACTCAATCCAATACGGACTCAGCGATAGAATCCCCGGAGTTCTTGGCCTCGGCGAGGCAACAGCTACCCGGATCAATTATGCATTTACGACGATTGTGTATCTGCTGCCCATGCTCACTGGCGCCGTTGCCGATGGGTGGTGGGGAAGATATAGGATGATCAAATGGTCAACTGGGTACGTTATCCGACTTCTTTCCATAACTTGACTCTAACCCGGCTTCTCTCTGAGTTATAGTGTTTACCTGATTGGGCTGGCAACCATGCTCCTCACATCTATCCCCCCAGCTATGGAAGCAGGCGCTGGACCCGCTGGTTTCATCACTGGGTTGGTATTAATTGCGATTGGACTTGGCGGGTGTCAGTCGACCATTGTTCCTTTTATCGGTAGGGTTCTCTTCCACCTCTCTCGGTTATCGAGAATCCTTCATTTCATTGTTATTGATACAGTACTTAGCGGACCAATATGACGAGGTCAGCTCTCGGATTCAAGTCACACAAAAGGGCGAACGGGTGGTGATAACCCGAGACCAAACACTTACCTATATCTATAGCGTCTACTTTTGGTTCGTCTCCCCCTATGGTCTATAATTTTGAATCTCATGTTAGATATTCTAGGATGCTCAATGTTGGCTCTCTGAGTAGTATCGCCACCACCGTCTTGGAAGAGAAGGTTGGTTTCTGGGCAGCATACATAGTGTCGTTCACTTGCATGTTGTTGTCGGTTATTCTACTGCAGATTGGCGATAAGACATTTGGTACGTGCTATGTTCTAAATAATGCACATTGTTGCGAAATCCCCTTCAACTGATCTAATTGAGTCCTGGTTATAGTACAAACCCCACCCTCTGGAACAGTGCTCCCAACTGCATGCAAAGTCGTGGGCTGTTCAATTAAGAATGGATTCAAACTAAAGGCATCATCTCCGGCGTATCAAAAAGCAGTTTATAACCAAACCGTCCCATGGACCGAGGAATTTCACGCTGGGATCTGCTCAGGTTTCAAGGCTGTCAAAGTCTGGTGTGTTCCTCCTTATCTACGCTACCACTTTTATGTCTCTACGAAAATGAAAGGATCTGACCCATGAACCCCCAAACCAGCTGTGCTTGGCCAGCCCTTTGGCTCTGCATTGGCCAAGCCTCTAGCAACGGCATATCCCAAGCTGCCCAGATGCAAACAATGGGCATCCCCAATGACGCCATCAAAACAAGTAATGCAATCGCCCTTGTCATTCTCGGAATAGCAGTCCAAAAGGTATTATATCCAGCCTTGGAAAGGCGCAAAATCCAATTCAAGCCGATGGCCCGCATCACCGTTGGATTGCTGTTCATGACCCTAGGCCTTGCATACGGAACCGCTGTGCAGGCGATGATCTACCACGCGGGACCTTGTTATCAGTACCCGACAGAGTGTGAAGCCTCGGACCATAGACTTCCTAACCATGTGAATGTCTTCGTCACTCTACCAATGTATGTGCTGATCGCCCTAGCGGAGATCTTTGCATTCATTACGGGGAATGAATACGCCTACAAGCAGGCCCCGAAGGATATGAAGAGCGTGGTTCAGTCTATATATGCACTTATGACCGCAATTGGTTCGATTCTCGGAATTGCTTTCTCTCCGTTGTCTCACAATCCCCTCCTGCTTGTGAGCTGGGGTTTGGTGACGGGAATTATGTTTGTGGTAACTTGCCTCTTTTGGGTGATCTTCCACAAGTACGACAGAAGATAAACCCAAAGGTAGTACAACATCCAATAACGGCTTCCATACTTTACATACTTTACACAGAAGACCTGTTCAAAATAGACATCGCCAACACACATAGGTGACTGTGAGGTCTTCTAAGACCGATCGTAGGCCTTTGGGAGACCAGGACGCACCCCGTTAGAAATACCACGCATCCTGGTCATACATATAGTATATAGTACCTCTTGTGTTCCCTGATCAAGAATCTTTATGTACTGATACATCGAGAGAAGAGAATGACCGAACTACTATTTACACACCCTTTTTTTACTAAACCCACACTTATTCAAACTACTGGTATCGAGTCAAACAGACCAGTATACTTGTATTACTTTGTAATATTTATATGACACCTTTAAGAAGCGGGGATATAGGAGCTATGTGGATTCCAACGTCTAAGTCCGTTAAGTCCGACTTGTATTTTTTAATTATGTTCATAAATGTAATTAATCGAATTCCGGAAATATAGTAAGTACATATGTATTGAAATCCTTGATTGCATGGGGACATAAAGAGTGCCAATCTCCCATGTGTAACTTGTATTTCAGTTCAGCACCTTTCCCTCTGAACATCCATCTTCCAATCTCTACACAATCCCTCCACAATGTCTATTCCCATCCGACCCCTTGGTCGTAACGGCCCTAAGGTATCTGCTGTTGGCCTAGGTCTGATGAGTATCGGTGGAGCCTACGGTCCAGCAGGTTCCCTTGACGAAAAGGTTGCTCTCCTGGAGCACGCACATGCCACCGGACAGCGGTTCTGGGATACTGCCGATTTGTATGGCGATAGCGAAGCCATCGTTGGGGAATGGTTCAAGCGCTCTGGAAAGCGTGACGACATTTTCCTTGCTACCAAGTTTGCTCTCAAGCGGGACGCGAAGGTCGGCGTGTCTGTCCGCTCTGACCCCAAATATGTCAAGCAGGCTTGCGCGCAAAGTCTTGCGAAACTTGGTGTTGATACCATTGACTTGTACTACTGTCATCGTGCGGATGGAGTGACGCCTATTGAGAAGACTGTTGAAGCTATGGTGGAGTTGAAGAAGTATGATAACCCTTCCTCACCACCCTTTCCCCCTCCTCCTTCCCTTAGCCCCCACTTTCTCCAGCCTCACTATAATGGTGCATCACTAACTGTCTGACCATATAGCCAAGGAAAGATCCGATACATCGGCCTGTCTGAGGTTTCAGCAGAAACCCTCCGTCGCGCCCACGCTGTCCATCCTATTACCGCATATCAAGTGGAGTACAGTGCCTTTGCACTGGATATCGAGTCACCCACTGTCAACATCCTAAATACCTGCCGCGAGTTGGGTATCGCAGTTGTGGCGTATAGCCCCGTCGGCCGTGGAATATTGACTGGAGAGATTCAGTCTCCCGCTGATATCCCCGAGGGTGACTTCCGCCGTATGGCACCCAAGTACTCCGAGGAGAACTTCCCCAAGATCTTAGAGCTGGTGAAAGGGTTGAAGACTGTGGCTCAGGCACATGGAAGTACCCCTGCACAGGTTGCTATTGCGTGGCTTCTTGCCCAGGGACCTGATATCTTCCCCATTCCAGGAACCAGGTCCCCCAAGAGGGTTGACGAGAACACTGCGTCTGCTCTGCTAGAGCTGACCGACAATGAGGTTCAAGATATTCGAGACTTGGTAGAGCGAACTGAGATTGTTGGGACTCGGTACCCTGCTATGTAAGTTGCCTTTTGTTATTGTCGATGTTTGGGGTTCCCTACTAACCGTTACTATAGAATGATGGGTAATATCTTTGCCGATACACCGCCGCTCTAGACGGGTAGTAGTTGCTTGACACAGCCAATATGTATTTACGATTGCCAGTCAGTTTGATTCAACCTAGTGTTAGTTCATCACACGACCAAGTCCGATAGTATCTGATCATCCCTTGCCAAAACAATTTCATTGTGAACATGCCCAGAGGTCCAAGTAATGCCATCTTCTCTCAGCGATACAATTGCTTTGGAGTGCTATAAATAGTTTATACGGGGTATCAAAATTTTTAAGTGATGACGAGTACTGATTTCAACAATAGTGCGAACCTGGCTTTGAAACATCGAAGCTAAAGCCCGCCTAATAACTGTAGATAGGACCCCCATAGCACCTCTATATTTTAGCCAACCATTATCTATAACTGGAAAACCTCTGTAGCCTGGTTAAGCACACACGTCGCTCCACGAACCAGCACAGCCGGCTCGTAGCGGAGAATTTCCAATTCATGCAGAGGATTGAACGGAGAAGGTTCCGGAAAAGAGACAGACCCAGACCCAAGCCAGACCTCTTTCGTCTTGATTTCCATGACGGTGGGAACCAGCTCTTTAACCGATGGTAGCTGGTTTGCCAGCGGCGAGGGAATGACGCGAAGATTCAATGCGTTGATATTCTGGTCCGTAGCAGGAAGGAGACTCGAGGGTGCAAAATTGAAGTTGACAATCTTCTGTCCTACCGGTCTCTCGACATGGCCCTGGAATATGTGTGAACTAGTATCCATGTTGAGGGAAACGTATCCGAAACGCTTGGGGTAGCCGTATTGCTCACGGCCGCAGAGGATGGCGGATTCGTTGTTTAGAATTAAAGAGAGAGAGTAGTCGTAGGTTTTGCCTTTGTATGTCACTTCGACATTGTGGATATACTCTTTGTATGTGCCGACGGTGCTCATGCCATAGTCGACTAACATGGCATAAACCAATGGTTCATCTTCTAGCTCGAGCACATCTGGTACCAAATGACGGATACTGGCGGAGGTGACGCGGTAGGCGATCTTGAGGAGGGTGACATCGGTGAAATGCTGGATGTTCGTCTTATATGGAGGAGCGAATTGAGGGACGCCATTGGCGGTCACGGAGAGAGTTCCAAAAGGCATTTTGAGAGACTAAGGTGGCTATGAAGACAGAATATAAAGACTACTTGGAAGTATCTAGGTATTTGGAAGTGATTGTCAACCTATTTTATACTTCCACTCACCTAAAATATGTATATGACGTTGTACTCTGTACTCCGTACGTACGTAGTACATATGTGCCATACATTCGGGTACCGGCTGCTACGATACACAGCATCTCGGAATCTCAAGTTGCCGTAATATCCGATGTTAACTCCAGAGAGCTCTCTGGGAATAATGTGATCTGACACAAGTTTGGAATCAGCCAATTGTATAAAGTAGGTCAGAACCAAGGAATGTGGGCGGGTGATAGCTCCACAGTAAACTCTAATGCTGACAAGCTTACAACATGTTCTAGCGGCCATTCGGTTGACTGAAATTAGTAAGCTAGGCACAACCGGGGCCACCACTCGCCCCGCATCTATAATACAGTGTTAATAAAATTGATATCACTATGAAGGCGGCGCGTAAAAGTGTATATCTTACTTAGTATATGACGAGAAGGTAAAAGAGGGCGAGTAAATTATCTAGATGGCGTGATGGCCTCTAAAATCTACTGTACCGCAATCGGCTTGGCATCTCTTGGCCTTTTTAGCTTAATCCGTCATAAATTTAAGTAAAAAACCGAACGTACCGGACGGATTTAAGACCGGTGAACTCAAGTAGTATTTATACCTCGAAATTATGCGCATCATAATCAGGAGAACTAGTTGTTTCTGAGCTATGTAAAGAAAGTATGTAGTAATCGTGCCAAGCGCCCAACATCACCCTGGTGTTGGTGCGCCCCAGTCAACGATAATTCTAGAAATTAGGTACCTTTTGTATGGGCTTGTCATACAAAAGGTACAGAGGATATAAAATTAACAACATCCATTTTTGTCAACCCCCCATATAGGTAGGGAAGTTGTAGTTGTGTATATATATATATACTTAAAGGCCTTTAGTTAAGTAAATAATAATATTGACCAGGAATATTAAGTATACTTAAAGTACTAGAACATTTTAAGTTCTACAACTTTTGTATATGGTACTTTTTTAATATGCTCCTCACACTTTCACATAAATTATTTAGAATTAATTCTAGTATTAGAATGGTTTAATCATACTTATAATAGTATTCTTATTTATCTTTTTAGTTAGTTTGAGGGTTGATGAGAATGGATATTATCAATTTTTGTGTCCTTTTGTACTTTTTGTATGATAAGCCCATACAAAAGGTACCTAATTTCTAGATTTATCGTTGACTGGGGCGCACCAACGCAGGAAGCTGTGTTGGGCACTTGGGCGATTACCAAGCTATTACAATCGATTACTCGAACAACCTTGAACAGTCAAAACAAGATACATAGTTATGTGCAAAATAGTCACGGAAACACCATAATTCTAGGAATGTTTGTATTCCACGCTTACTAACTGAATAATATAACTACGAGTATTATCCCTCACGCTTCAACACATGTTCATAACGCATCAAATACTTCGTGATTTTTGGTATTGATATGACGAGTCCGCATCATCCATATAATTCTGAAAGATGAACCGCCATTGTTCGAAGAACCACGGCATAACTTCCCAGCAGTAAGGGTGCCATGGGGCATCTCCTTCGGGCCAGGACTCGTTGGAGGATATCCAGCACCGGATGCCATTGTGTACCAAGTCGTTGGCAAATTCATTGTGGTCGATCATGGGAGGGTTTCCCTGTAATGATATGATAAGTCGTGACCGTACGGATGGCCATGGAAGCGTATCAATATAGCGATAATGTGGGATCGTGAGTTGCTCCCAGGTCGGTGAAAGGCTCAAAGCCATCCTGGGAAACGAGCCGCCCGAGGACGGAGATCGGGCATTAGGGTTCATGATCTCCGCAAGAGGAATCGATAAAAGGCGTGCATTGATTACGCAGGCAGACGCAAACGTCAGCCATGGGGTGGCGGGGGAGGTATAATAGAGGGGCGGTTTCATACCGCAGAGCGACAATTCATGAGGGCGAGGTAGGGAGTAAGAAATTCCGAACGGATGATCGGCTGGTCCCTCTAAACTTGCCAAGAAGCGCATTCCAGCACTGCATACGGCTCCGATATCCAGACCGCCCAAAGTTTTGGTGAGTGACTCCGCCCAGGGCGTCAAAGGAGCGCATAGGGCGCGGTCGAAAGAGTCGGAGTCAATGGCTGAGCCCATAAGAATAATCCCGTATTTAATAATGTCTCTAAACCCCAGATTTTCAGCAGCCATGATGGAAGCCACATTTGTGCGTTCTGAGTCTGAGGCTAAAGAATGTAGCAGCATGTCCCATCTGGGAGAAGATGACTTGATCATATGCTGGTTGGAAAGCCCGCTACTCGGTATCATTGAGGGAAGTCGGAATTCTGGGATCTTCCCCGCAGCTGGTTCAGAGGAGCCTTCGCCTGCGTGATTGTGCCTTCTATGGGACCCCAGGGGATTATGTGCAATAAGTCCCATTTGTTTAGCCCCTACCATAGCAGAGCATATTAGTATTTATTGACCAATAGCTGGCCAATCGTCGGTGAGCTGGCGATATGAATCGTGGTTTACTGACGACGTCGACGTTGTGCTGTTGCATTTTGATACTTTCGTCTCTCCTTGACCCAAGGCAACGGAGAAGGAACACGACCATTGACACACGGCTGTTTTTGTATACTGGAGCCCCCCATGAGTACTAAGGTGAATATGGATTGAGGTTATTGGCTATTGGAAGGGAGAAGAGGGAAAAGTGGTGAACTGGCTACCTCGGCACGGACCTCGGGAGTCGGGAGCATAACTCACTTTCCAATCCTGGGGAGCCGATCCAGGGCAACGGGGGTATTACTAATTTATTACTAATTTCTCCAGTTGCCGGGCACTGCCCTGGAGGTGCCCACCGGGGTAGGGCTGAGCAAGGCTGGGCAGGTACTGTCCCTAATCCCCCGGGGGTGGTAGCCCCTAACCCCCTTAAATTAGGGGTTCTTGCCTGCGGAAACCCAACTTTGCATCAAAACCACTAGCAGCAAGGAGCGGATGTTAAATTAGAGTAATGTGCCGTAGAGCCTCAATTTCTTGTTAACTAGAGCGCCCATTCAATTTAGCATACATAGCTAACATAAGAAAAGCGAACTGCGTAGAAGAAAATTAAATGTCTCAAATTCTATGTATCATCTGCAACATTAAGCTATAGCACCAAAATATTAATCATGCTTCTTTCTGCAATATAAGCACCCCCAGATGCCAAAGAGACATATCTCATTAAAACGAACTCTTTTCATCAGCTGCTCTAGTGACTGCAACAGCCCCTTTCTCCGCGTAACCAGGGTCAACAGCGTCAATGTACCCGTCACTCCCAGCAACATCATCATCCTCGACAAAGTCCTTAGGCTCCATCCATCCAGATGTCTTCTCCATATCAGCAGGGGGGAAAGCTAAACAGGACGCGTAATAAACGCCAAACCCGATGATCAGGCCGGTAGGATAAGCGATATAGTAGAATCTTTGGATACCTAGAGGGGCCTTGACACCCATCTGGAAAAGGAAGCCGTAGAAGTTGGGCGCAATAGCAATAACGTAGGCCAAGAAGGCACGCGGGTTGAATCCGTGGAAGTATCGGTACGGACTTGGTTTTGAGACGTAGAGGGCTGGGATGTTGAGTAGACCTCGACGGACTACGTAGTAGTCGCAAATGAGAATGCCGGTGATGGCCGATAGGAAGATTTGGTAGGAGGAGAGGAATGTGATGAAGATTGAGGCGGATGAGAGGAGATACCAGGGGCAGATGGCGTAGGAGAGGACTGGGTTTGGTTGTTAGTATTGGGCTCTGGCAAGTGGGATGGTTCAAGTTTCTTTTCTTACCGGCACAGATGAAGAATCCTCGTTTGACTGAAATATATCTTGGTAGTAGGGCTGCAATGTCGTTGCCCGCACTGATTATTGTTAGTGTTTGGCGTAGAGAGGTGTGAAAAAGGAATTCTTACGGGATAGAGTTCTCGAAAATGGCAGAGAAGACAGTCGAATAAACGAATGCCAGAGAAATGAAGGCACAGGCGGCGCGGTTACCGGAGGTGTATCGCTCTCCTTCCATCAATTTATCCAAGAAGTTCAGCGGGTTCCAAATGAGCTAGGAAATTCCGTCAGTCTAAAGTCTTAAACGGGGCTTTTGATATAACAAACCTCTCCAAATATCTCTTTGCTAGCCGATGCGATGAGATTGCCCAGAATAGCAACTAGGAAATTCGACAGTGGGAAACTGATAAATTGGCCAATGAGGACATCGTTAGGCTTTGTAGCATATCGCTGGAGATCGGACGCGTTGGAGATAAAAGTTCCGCAACTTGCGAGTCCCAAGAAGAAGAATTTGAAAATAAGATAACTCTTCTCGGCGCCCTTGATCTCCGAGGGCGCATTGATTGACTTCAGAGAGCCACCGGCGAGAGACACAGTCCATCCCAGCATAGCAAAGGCTGCGCCAAAGTAGACAACAACTTTGGCATAGACCAGGGACTTCATCTTTGGTACAGGCACTACTAAGAATGCACAGTTGATAAACCTGTCGGGACTGGTGAGCAATAGATCAAGTATTGGGATACTAGTTATGGTACCAATAGACGAAGAAACACATCATCTGTGCTGAAGTCAAAGCCGACTTGGATCCCATCTTATCGGGGATGTTTTCAATAGAAGGGAATATAGCATGGAGAAAGACGCTAGAAACGAACGTTAATAACAACACCCTCGGCGCTTCCCTGGGGAAAACGAGATAAGATATAAACTCACTATAAACACTGTCCTCCCTGAACGGAATTGACACCGTTCCATACAATTGACATGGCCGCACGATTAAACGTCGGCCACAATGCTCCCCAGTGCCCAAAGCTGGCGCGACAAAGGACAGGGAACGGAATGCGGTACATAGCACCACCACGCCCGTTCACTGCCATCAAGGCACCGGCAAGAATCTGGCCACCGAAGGAGCATCCGATGGCTTCCCACATGGTTAATCCCATGGACATACCCGTGGAAGCTGTGTACAGATTACTGACGTTCGCAGTCGCAGAGAACCAGAACATGATATAGGTGAGTTGGGACCATGTTCGATCCTTTACTGGTGTTGGTCGGATAGAGTCATTGTCAAGCATATCCACTGGGCGAGGAATACCATCTCGTTCAGCTCTTTTCACTATTAAGAGCTCATCGAGCCGCGATAGCTTGGACATAATTGCGGTGGATTTGGTGGGGTAGAATGTGGAGAAAAAGGAGTAAGAAGGTAAAAGGTGGAATTCGAGTGCTGATCTTAGTGGCGAACTCTGAAACTTGAATAAAAAGGGGGAGGTAGAGAAGTACACGCAAGATATATGGTTTTTAGGGTTATTTAGCCCCCTTCCAATGGACCTGATAAGCAGTCAACTCCCAATTGTCCACTGGTCTACAAAAACTCTCATAACTATCCAAGGAGGCGCCGACGATACTATCTCCGAGAAAAAAAAAGCGAATGTCACAGATGTAACGGTCTATCTTGGCTTATCATTTCAGCCACACGCAGGCGTAGATAGCCCCGGCGATTCCCGTCAATGCTTCTCCGACGGTCACCGGTGGAATTTGACTTGACAATCTTACGAACATATTGCGGGGGAAGAACGATGGATAAATTCACGAGCATTCTCGACTTAGTATTGGTCATATATCGAAATAGTCATGACAACCCTGCTCGAATACACCCAAGTTGAACTCTTGACGCTCAGCGGGTCAGAATTCCGCCGGGTGTCAACTGCTCCTCCGCGTCTACCAACCGAGGATGAGATTCCAATCATAGATCTCGCTTCTATTGACAGAGATCTAGAAGCGAGAAAGATTATCGCGTCCAAAGTCAGAGTTGCGGCCGAGAACACGGGCTTCTTCTATATCAAAAATCATGGTATTTCAGAAGAGCTCATTCAGAAAGCCTTATCCCAAGCAAAAGCTTTCTTCGATCAGCCGATCGAAAAGAAACAGCTAGCCTCAAGCAAGACTCAAAAGAATGCAGATGGATGGCATGGGTTGGGGAGCAGCCAAATTAACAAAACCGAAACCAGGGGTAAATACTCCCCTTTCACCCCCACCAGGGCAGGTCTATCCTTATCATATTACCAATAACTGACAATGAACATTCTCAGATCGTAAAGAGACATTCTCTCTGCGCTACAATCTCAGCAACGATCCAACTGTCTCTGATCCAGACACGCTGACCACCGGCGATGACTTTGCATGGGATACAACAAGCCATCTCCCTGGGTTCCAGGAAACCACAATTGAATTCTTCCAGAGGCGTCTCACGCTCGCGCGCAAGATCATCCGTATCTTTGCTCTCGCTCTATGCATGCCGGAAGATTATTTTGACGAGGTGATCACAAACCCCGGTGCAGACGGGCTTTACACGCATTACCCCGCTGCACCAGTCGAGACACTCGAAGGCAACGAGGATGTTGATGTCGGCATCGGCTCGCATACCGATATCCAGTGCGTCACTCTTTTGTGGCAGGATATGTCTGGCGGTTTGCAGGTCCTATCTGGCAGTGATGAGTGGCTCGATGCTCGTCCTATCGCTGGCACGATCGTGGTTAATATTGGCGATTTACTGCAGCGTCTTTCGAATAATAGGTTCAAGTCCACGGTGCATAGGGTTTATAATCGTCAACCTACCTCGAGATATTCGATGCCTTTCTTCCTGGGTTTCAATCCGGATTCAGTTTGTCGGGTTGTGCCTTCGTGTATTGATGAGGCTCATCCTGCGCTTTATGGACCGATCTCTTGTGGAAAGGTAAGTCCTACCCAGACCCCCATCGATACTTCGAAATTGGATGTACCTAACTTTCACATCCAGTGGCATCGAAACCGACTTGAACTCGCCCACGGAAAGCCCATTTCTCCGTGAAGATCAGATTTCGGAGAGATATGTATTCAAGTTTAATTTAACGTCAAATAATACATGCGATTTGTATAGATTTCAAAATTGTTGCATAGAGCCATTCATCCCGTCCCAGTCGGAAGCAGGCATCGAGTCAATAAACCGAAACGGAGCCCAGTCTGCGACCGACCCTGGATATGAATAGAATGTGTCCTCGGGAACTACAGCCACCTTCGAATCCAAAAAGTCTTTTGCCTTCTTCTGCACAACATTCGTTGCCCAGCTAAACACCCCCTCAATGCTCCTCGGAATCCTAGCCTGCGTCCGAACATCTTCCATCAACGTATATGTTGCTTGCACGTCCGATATACTCGAGCAGTACTCTGCTAGCGTGACGCCCGCATATGCGGTAAGCAGGTAGTCGTATGTTGGTCTAACAAACGCAGTATCGGAGGTGCAAAGGACAAGAATCTCTCTCAGTACCAGCTGAGCATGGCGGATGACCGTTTCAGTTAGCTCATTGATACGCTCGTTGCGCATCAGTGAGTCAGGAGACATGACCTGATTTTGCTTTGCCAGTTCCCATCGGGATAAAATGAGAGATGCGCAAGAATGCGCCCATCTCAGTATGTTGTTTCCTTCTGTTTTTGAAAGTCAGCATACAAGGTACCCCCTAGGATGGCTAAATTAACATGCTCACCTCCAAGATATTTGCGTCCCCATCCGTTGACCATCTCCCAGGCCTCTGGCACTGAACTGACGGTGTGATAGATGGCTTCGTACAGGTGAATATAGAGCTTGAGCTCTGCTGCGATGATTTGGTCAAACGTTTCAAACCCGGGGTACTTAACAATCTCCGTCCATTGATGAAGACGCTCGCAGGGAACCACTGATGGCCGACCGGTGCCAATCGCATATCTTGAACACTAGTCAGCTTTGATTCCCGTTTATCGCTGTAATTTTGAAGATTACGTACTTCAGATGCACCAGCGACGCTTGAATCCACATCCTGCACATATTCCGACTTGTCTCATCGTACAGGCCCACGAGAGACAAAAGCTCAGATAAAGGGAAACTGAGCATGCAATGGGTGATAGTCGTACTACTCATCAGCCAGCTATCAATATACCTCCCACCCGGCACGAGAGGCCCAAAACTCCAAGCACTGAAGATAAGCATGGCGTGTATGGTGGAGATATCAATGGGTGTATCTAGAGTCTTCATGCCCAAGTGGGTCTTGACCAATGAATGAAGGGTTACGTGCAAGTTGGTGCGATTTAGACCGGCCGTTGCTCGAATACCTGCTAGAAGACACATGGCAAAGAGCAGAGGATGTTTCTGCTTGAGATCTGTCAGGGTTTCGTGTGGAAATGGGTACCATGATGATATCTGGTCGAAACCGTGCTGGAAAACGCTGGCGAAGTTATCCGAATCCAAGCCCATCTCGGTCATATTTCCCCGGAGCGAATCGTTTTCCCCGGTCGTTACGGGCTCGGTGATTAGACTTCCCACGTGGCGGACCACTGTGATTGGTGCTGGTTGGATGTCGGTGGTTGCCGATATATCTGTCTCTGATGGCACGTGCATAGTGGCTTGACTATTGATATCTTTTCTCGGATTTAAATTACTGCTCGTTCCGCGCATCTCATTGGTAGGATCTCTGATTGACCGGCCATTGCTGAGAAGGTGAGATTTCAGTAATTCTTTCATCTCAGATAGTGAAGATTCGATAGCGTCAAGCCTGGTACTTATCAGTTGGTAACTAGAGCCTCGGTCTATACAGAAATAAAACATACCTGGTTGCACAATTGCACCCTGAAGGCTGGACAGAAATCCTCTCTGGTCTACCAATAGACCCTGACTCCGGACTAGTGATAGCAGAAGTGGATGGAAGGGAGCATTCAAGCCTATTTGGTGTTTGATTAACCCCCAACAGTCCCTCAATGAATGATAGGGTTCTATTAGGCCACCTACCTTAGAGAGATGCAACGAGCACACTGCCTCGAACCCGGAAGAACCTCGCATCGTGTCTTCAAGCGCCGACACGGCTGGCAGGACAAAATCCGTCTTTTGGTCGGCATTTCATGAAGTGGAATGTCCCATGGGGTCATAAGATATTGTGAAGTTAACCTGAAACTCGATGTTCTCCGCTGCTTATCTGGGGTTAACAGGACGCTAAGACGTCTTGGGATTAGTTGCCCAGGTCCCGAGGTCCAGTGGCAGTTTAGGGTTATCAGGCCGATAAGAGTTGGCATTTGATACAATGAGTTACATATGGAATAGTGGAATGACTCATTCAATTTTGTCTAATACATGCCATTAAACAGTGGTTTTCCTTTTTGAAGAGGTCAGCACCTTAACGCAGAATGAACAAGCTAGAATGGAGAAGTTGTCCATAGAAAATCATGCGGCTCCTGGGCCAAGATTCTTTCCCTTGACACTCTTCCACTCCACACCCACGGCACCGACAATGCTGATAGAAGCCACAGATGCACCGACAAGGAAGGTCTGGGTAAGTGCATCATTGTAAGCAAGGAGGACTTCGGGCAGGTCAGCATTGTCGACAACACTGTGGAAGCCAGTGGCGCCCGTATTGAGAATCACAGCCGGATCCAAGTTGGGCATGTCCCTGGCGAGATACTCAACGAGTTTGTTTCTGAAAGCGTTGTTTCCGATAGAAACAAAGAGAGCACCACCAAGCGTCTGGGCGAAGACGATGATAGCTGTGCCAGTGGGTATATCAGCAAGATCAAGGACAACCTGGACAGCGATCATGGATTGCTGCATACCAGCACCGACGCCGACGCCGGCAATTATCTGGTAGCCGATCCAAGCAGCTTTGGATGTGTCGACGTTGAACATGCTCATAAGACCGGAGCCGATGGCGAGAAGGACTGTACCGAAAATCATAAAGGGGGTGTAGTAACCGACGAGGGTGATGATAATTCCCGATACGATGGAAGTAAGCACAACAGATATCAGCATGGGTAGATTCATGATACCCGAGCTGACGGGACTGGCGTTTTTCACAGCTTGGAACCAGATGGGTAAGAAGTAGACCGAGGACAGGAAGGCAGCGCCGATGCAAAAACTGTAAAGGGCAGCGAAGCAAATAGCGCGGCGGAAGAAAATGCGTGGTGGTACTGTAGCATTGTCTTGCTGTACGTACTGGACAAATACAAAGAGCAAAACAAGGACAGCAAAAAGGCAAAACAGCACAATGATGCGCCAGCTATTCCAGGTATAGATGGTGCCACCCCATTGCAGAGCTAGCAACAAGCAAATAATGGCAGGGAGAAAAAGAGTTGTACCCATGGGGTCAAACTTCTTAATGCGCTCCATCCATGTTGTTTCTTTGGTATGGTGGATCGGAGCAGAGAAAAAGAGTGCAATCACCAAGACAGTGACAGCCCCGATAGGAAGATTAATGTAAAAGCACCACCGCCAGGTCACCTTGTCCGTGAAGACCCCACCGAGCAGAGGCCCAGCCACGGATGAAATTCCGAACATCCCACCGATGAGGCCATTGTATAATGGGCGCTTCTCCAGGGCCACCGAGTGAGCGATCATGATGAGCGAGCCTGAGAAAATGCCCGCGGACCCAATGCCAGCAACAGCACGGCCAATTATCAGCGTCAGACTGCTGTTGGCCACGCCGCAGATCAGACTGCCCAACTCGAACACGCCGATGGCGACGAGATAGGTCCATTTGACATTGAAGAAAGTGTAAAACTTTCCGAAAAGCAGCTGAAGCGAGGCTGTGGTGAGAAGGTAGGCTTGAAAAGAAAAGAAAAGAGATCAATGTCAGTTCACATCCATCCTCTAAGTTGCCTTGGACATACCGCTTCCATACCAGCCAACATCATCAAGGCTGTGGAATTGGCTCGTGATTTTTGGAATCGCCGTGGCGATGATGCTGTTATCTATATGGCAAGAGAGTATCTATCAGTTCGGCCCCAAGATCAACTTTAGAAGATAAGAAAAGAATTGAAACGTGCCAAGAGCCACTAGGAGCACACCCAAGCACAACGCCAGTGTAATCAAAGCCAATTTGGGGCCCGTTGGATGCTCGGCTCCCTCATTTGTGGTGGGTTCGAGTGTTAGATTCTCGGGTTTGAGCTCAGTCGCTGCAGGTTGGACGAGGCCCTTTTCTTGCTTAGTGGAAACATCGCCAGTCAATTTCTTCTCTCCCTCCTGCTCAGAGAGATTAACATGGCTGGAGTTGACTGTGGACTCCATTTTTAGGTTGTACACCGGAAGGCAACCCAGTAGAGATGTATCAGATGAGAGGTGAGTGGGAAAAAAAGAATAACAAACAGCGTTAAAGAAAGAGAGAGGGAGAAAGAAAACTTTATCATCGCTGATGGGAACAGAAAGGGAGAGTGGTTTTCCCCCAATTGGAACCTTGGAACTTTCCAACGTTGTATCTGTTATATCGCAGATATATACGGACATTGTATAAAAGATCCGAAGTGTCCACGGCATAGATATCCAGTCTCCCATCTCTATCAGTGTATATCACCTCTATATACTCGCCTAAGCCATGCCTAAGGCTTATCTGCGAGCTATCTGCGAGCTATCTAATTACAAATTGCGAGTTGATTCATATAGATCGGTTTCATCACTGGTAGACATGCGCTAAGCCCAAGATGTCCACGGGTTCTCGAAGGAGCACTAAGCGTTCGCCAATATAACTTCGGGAGCTTTATCCATATCAAGCTTTATTTACTGGGTCGCCAAGCTCCTAGACCTCGACGCTAGTTACGGAAAATTGATATGTATGCCTTGCCATTGTATATCAAAATGATATCTTCCTGTAATCAATGGCATTGGGAACAGCTTTTCCTAAGGGTTAGATCCCAAGGTCGCACTGTGTATGTTTGCGAGTTTGGTCGGGTAGGACAAAGCAACTCTTCTGAACTTGTAATTCAAAATACGATTTGTTATAGATCCCTTCAATGTTACGATGAGACCTCCGACGCTTTCCAATTTGGGCTTACTCTACATTTCGTGACGAAGCTAATCGCTAATGCAATGCTCTCATCCCGAGATCCTAACTGAGTGAAGTATAGTACCTACTCTGTTGAGATTCAAGTATGATATATACATGAGGCTTGAGACATTTCTCAATATCATGAAACTCCAACCCGTGGCCCATTTGGGTTTGTCCTGGATCTTGAGAAATCCCTAGAGTGCATCAATTTGATCGCACAATATTCCAATTGAGCTCCTGGCACATGGAAGCATGGTGCTAAATATTTACCCCGGCACCGAGACCTGTGCATCCAGAGTTTAACGGCAAAAGCGGGCCGATCCTACGATAGAAATGCAAGACATGGATTGAGGCTTCATCTTACACCTATAGTTGATCTCTAGTCCTGGTATTCGAGATGCAACGAGGCAATCTTTCGATTGATGTGGTCGTATATTATCGCATAGACTTAGACTCGGCGTGCCGGAATATAACAAGGACACCCTGGTTCGGGATGCAGAAATGAATAATTTAACTTCAGCCATATATTTCGGAGTATCTTTTGAGCCTAGGTGTTATAATTTGCTCGTGTTATGTTAGAAGTTAGCTGTTACCCAGATATCCATCTCTTGGGTATAATGTGTCTTCCCAAACCTTGGAAGGTGATGATGAATGAGATAGCTCTCTATATTTAAGATCGCCAACATTCTTTTTTTGTTATGTTTTTTTTTGTTTTCTGTATTTTAATATTAGTACAGCCAATTGCTCTTGATATTCTAAATATCCCTCTCTATGCTATGTAATTTTGGGTCTACTTATACTCCAACAGGGTCAGAACTCATATCCAAAACCGGATTTAGAGTATAAATCCCGTGACTCCAGAATAACTTGATTGGGGAAATCTTGGACTGACTGTCAATCGACGTAAGAAAGTGGGCTACATACTCATGACGTCAAAAGTAGAAACCAAGTATGATCGGTATTTTAGAGCTATTTAAACAAGCTATTCTGCATTAATCCGGGGAAAATCATTAAAATATTCAATTACCACCATCTATCGGAATTTTCTACCACACTCTTCTACCACAATCAATCATGTTCTCCATGTCCGCAGCACGATTCGCTCCTCTCCTGAGAACCCGGGTGGCCACACAGACCACACCTAGCTTCCAGGCAATTCGCTCCATCTCAGCCACAGCCCCATGCCACAAGGGACCTATCGATGTGACAAAGGAGACATTGAAGAAGGCCGATCGGACAGTTGCCGATGCAGCAGTCAAGGGCATCAATACGGGAGGTATGTGTTCACTGTGGTCTCATGGATCTACATGACTTCGATTCAATGTGTAGAGCATGGTGCTAATCCGAACTTGCCAATAGAGAAAGCCGCCGAAAAGATTAAGGATGCCGTTGGCTCCGGGGCTAAGCAAGCAAAGGCAAAGTCGGGAGAGGTGAAGGGCGAGGCCGCCGAATATGCAGGCAAGGGCAAGGGCAAGGCAGAGGAAGTACTGGGAGAAGCTAAGGGTGAGGCCGCTGAGTGTGCAGGCAAGGGCAAGGGCAAGGCAGCAGAAGCCAAGAGCAAGGCAGAAGAAGCACTGAACCAAGCCAATGAGAAGACGAAGTACTAGGCGATGGGCCAGGAAGGGGAAGGTCAAGGAGATCAAGCGCCGCATTGAAAGGCTTCGATCTTGTCTGTCTGCAAACACTGGGTTAAGCTTGCATCACTTGTGATCCTAATTGTAATATTATTGTCATACTCGTTCATCAAATTTATTTTAGTCCGTAGGGCTTGAATGCTTTGAAGCTGAAGAAAGCTCTTCAGCTAGGAGGCAGCATCAAAACGTATTCGCGCGAGCTCAAGCCGAAGCGAATCACGTCCTTGTCCATGACTTCCACGTAGCGACCACCGGGGATGGTCTCCCCGTTAATGCTCGATCCATTTGCACTCTCAAGATCAATTAGATAAGGCTTGACCTTACCGATACGATCACCGTATTCATTGCGCTTCTCAACAAATCGAAATTGTAACACGGCATGCTGCTTCGAACAGCTGGGATGGTCGAGTGGGAAGTCTACCACCATACGCTCGCGACCGACCAGCCAGCAACTGCGTTCAGCCAATTCAACGGTTTCCAATAAGTCTGGCCCTTTGAACACATACATGCGCCAGGGTTCCTTGGAGGGTGGCTTGCGCGCCTCCGGAGGCTCATGGTATTTCAAAACTATTTCCGCACCGCCCTGGACTTGAACTGTATTGGTTTCCGCTGCGAGTCTCCCCGTGGCGTTGAAGTTCGGCTTTTGTTTTTCCGGGGCAGGTGCCTCTCCTGGGTGTGCCACATCGGTGAATGCGTCGTTCTGCGAGGGTAGGGGGCCGCGTCGTTCCAATGCCTGTGGTGGAGGGCTGCGTGGTTTTTGCGGTGAGTGAGAGCGAGAGCGAGATCGCGTACCACGGTGTCTCCGAGACGATCGTCCTTCATCTTCGCGGGTATCACGGTGTCGGTGGCTGCGGTGTCTGTGTCTGCGGCGATCTTCACCAGCTGAGCTTGTCGATCGCTCTCTGCGCTCGCGGCGGGGTCGATCGCGATCACTTCGGCCGCTGGTCCTTTCAGCTGGACTCCGAGATGACCTCCGTCGAGAGCTGTCCCGGTGAGAGCTTCGGCGGTCTTCATCGCGTCGTCTTGAGCCCGAGTAGTCGTCATCTTTGGGTGCATCTCGTCGCCGGCGTTCACGAGTCTGATCTGAGGATGAGTGGACAGAGCGCTGCCGGCGTTCGCGACGGTCGTCGTCGGACCCAGCCATTGTTGCTGTTGTAATTGGAGTGTGGGGAAAAGCAAGCGTAGATATTGAAGTATTGGAGATGTTTGGATTACAGCTCCAACTACATACACGTGACCCGCCCGGAAGCCTCTCCGAAGGATGAGAGCCTCACCACACCACCCTCACGGTAACTTTAAAACAAGAGCGCAACGGAGGATTTGACCGTGCTCTCTTGAGTGACAACATGTGACAATGTTTAAGAAAATTAATCTTATTATCAAAAGCCCGCGACTGTTGAGTTCGACCGCGGTCTCGCCACTGTCTCATTTCAACACCAAACCCTCAAGTTATGGACTGCTGGCACCATATAAAAGCAGGGGCTATGCTACCGCTGCAGAGTTCCCACATCAGAACTACTCATGGCCAATCACTCCATCTTTCACCCCGTATGAAGTCTTGAATCTACCCCGCGGCGCGACGTACTCGAAAAGACATTACTATGAGCTCGTTAAGATCTACCACCCCGACCGACCTCTCACAGACCATCCTCTTTTCCGTCAATTGACTGCCGAAACTCGATTGCAGCGGTACCGAATTGTGGTTGATGCACATGAGCTCCTTTCCGATCCGATCAAACGAGCAGCGTATGATCGGAATGGCACTGGCTGGAGCCACACGATACTGGATACAACCATAGCACGCGACGCACGCGACTCACACGGACCGAATATCTACTCGAATGCCACATGGGAAGATTGGGAGGATTGGCATAACCGCCATCAAGGGCCGCAGCAGCATGTTGTCGATCAGCGCACCTTCTCTCGGCTCATTATCCTCTTAGTGCTGTTTGCGGGCGCCCTTCAAGCATCCTGGATCGGGCAGATGAATAATGGCTACAATGATCGACTGCGTGGGGTCACCGAGGAGTCGGCGCGTGTCCTACAGAGCCGCAGAGATGAGACCATCAAACAGATGACCTCCAATGATGCGCGGGTACAGGGTTTCCTCATTCGGAGAGACCCCACCGGGTCGGGTTTGAAGGATAACGAGCAACCGGTTTATCAAAGCGAGTTGAATCCTCGTCGCGGTCTGGACGGGTCCTCCGAGGGCAAAAATAGCCGAGAGCCTGCAAAGTCGGTGGACTAGTCCGAACCTTCACTCTTAATCCTGTTTGATGAACATATGATTTCACGGCATTTTGACTTTTTATGTGCGTCTTTTCATAAACATTTGGGTTGTAGTTTTGGAGACTTGCAACATCTTTCTCTGGGAAAGTACATATATTTCAATGAATCTCCACTTCGAATGGGTTTTGGGGCTAGTGATACTTGATTTGAAATCTTACCAACGGAGCAGATGAAGTGCTGCTAAGCGATCTTATTCAGTTAGGATCTATAACTAGACGAAACTGGGTATAGCGCCAAGGAGAATAAGGGATGACTGCATATGTAGCTAGTGAGCCCAGACTCTGCATATAAGGGAGTCCAGTAGGAATGGAATGTGTATATGCCGAATGACAGGAGAATCTCAACTGATGATGTGTCTATAATATATATAGAAAAGCTTCAAGCTACTCCGTACTCAATACTCATATAAAATAAGGTACACCGTATAGTACCCCAGGATATTCGGTTTGTAATTTTCTTGCGGAAAGGGGGGCTTTGACAGCCGATGCACAAATCACATTCCCAAATCGAGCCGATTTGGCGCCACCGAATCCCCCGTTGACGTCGGCGGGTCGATCCCCTCGTTCCCAGGGGGGTTGGGGCCTGAAGGTGTCACAATGTACAAATACTCCATTCCCCGTAAATCTGAGGCTGAATCAAGGGGTTTACATTTGTTTTTTTTGGTCTAGACCGCTGGATCTGGACATTTTACAAAGTTGTGCATATGTATGGGATGTTCATACATATATGCCGGATACCTGAATATTTCATACATTTCAGAAGATTTCCAAATATTTCATAGATTACAAGTTAGTAGAGGAGATATTTGAATTTGGACGAAAGTACCCTCGTCATTGTTCACCGTACCGAGTACAGGTCCAGGTACAAACATATAGGGCTACGTCACAGGATATCTTTTTTTTTATAAAAAGGGGAATAGGGTCGATATCAGATTATATACCTAGATAGAGATATATAGAGATATATAAAGAGAAAGAGTAAAATGAAATGAAGTGAATATTCTTGTCTTATACTTAGATTAAAAACCCTTAAGAAAATTTAAAGAAAATAACCGTATATAAGAAAAAAGCCATTTTTCCTACGTCATATCACCCCCCGGTGCATCACGCCCCCCAGTCCACTTTTTTCTTTCCATCCACTCCCCATCCACTCCCCAAACCGATCCAAGCAATGGGCCTAGCGGGTACGTGAAGTTGTTTCTCTCTTGAACACCCCCCTTAGGAAATACACCGCCAGCCTGATTCGTCTTCATCGGCTATTCTGTATCCGCTCTACTTTCATCTAACTTCATTTCTTTGGCTTCTTTAACACCCCCCCGCCAAGATTTGTCCTCCCATTCGCGACTTTCGTCAAGCCATAAACGCCTCATTTCATTTCATCTACAACCATATCATCTCATATCATTTTATTCTTTCCTCCACTCGCGGAGGAGTGAGAATGGGGAACGTTCATAGGACAAGCCCTCCATTCCCTTCACCAACAGACACATTTCCACCTGCTAGGCCCCAATCTCATATGCAGCCTCTCCGATCACCTGGTCCCCGCCCCCCACATGGTCACCAATCCCAGAAATTGGTAGATGAACTTGCGGGAAGGGTAGATGCTCTTGAGAAGTCCTCCCTCCAACCATCTCGTCTATCGCGTGGTGACTCTACAGATCAAATTATCGGTCTAACACCCATCACCGAGGATCCACGATCGGAAACCGAGCGACAGGAGGACCAAGGACGCAGTTCGCATACCCTCAAGGAACTCCGAAAGCAGATGGAAGACCTCCTTGTATACCAACAGATGCAGCAAACCCAACCAGTCTCATCCCAGAGTCCACCTTCCGCCCTCTCAAATGATCCTCCAAGAAAGAGACGTCTGTCAAATACGTCCAATACCTCAACGGAACCTCCAATCGCCATTGTACATCCTTCCGCAGATTCAGCAGGTTCAACGGGGACAATCAAAGGTGTCCAGTCAGACACACCGTCCGATCGCAAAGCAGAACGCACGCCGTCCTATCCCTTCCCACATATGCAGAGTCCACACGTCCAGCACAAACCAGTCAAAATGGGGATTGAATCAACAGCGCGCGGGGGACCATTTAGACTAAAGCTTCCATCTGAGAAATCTCAGTATTCGACACCAGGACCCCAAAGTCTACCTACAGAACCAACAGCCGTGGAAGCGCATCCGACATTTCTGCCCGCTCATCATGACCAGATTCAGGAAGATCCAAATTTTGTCAGTCCCGATCTTTATGATCTGACACTTCAGCTCAATGCGGATTCGGGACTCGAAGCGTGGTGGTCCAACCTCATTGATATAATGCAGACACATTACGGGGCTGAACGCGTGTCACTCGCTGTCCCTGGCGATGTGACTGATTTGGAAAACGTACCTTGGGGCCAAAAGGCAATTTTTAACCAGCACGTGGATACATCGTTGCATGAACTGCAAGCGCGTCATTTGGAGAAGGAGCCATCAACGGAAACATCTCACTTACGCAAAAGCGTCACGCAGAAAACCGAGACGGTGTTCCAGGCTAAAATGCCTGGATCTTCCCGCCCATCTTTATTATCCCGGCACTCATTCGCTGGGTTTGATAAAAACAAAGGTCACGCCCTCCACGATGCCAACCAACCCCAAGTTTCGAAGATAAATGTCAAATCGGAGAAAAAGCACGTACATATTGCTTCCCAGAACCCACCATCTACATATCATTTCATGGGAGAGAACCCCGAACCCAAAGACGATACACTCAACAATCTTCTCGGCAGTATGCGGCAGGCTGTGTTCCCCACACCTAGACCATTGGAGGTAGAGCCAGACCCCCTCATCAAGCGTACAGGCGTGGTCAAGTTATTTGGGCGTTCCCGTCCCACCATCTTAACACGTGATTATGCAGAGAGCGCGCAATACCCACAGCGGTGGGCTGAGTCCGCCGAAAGCCCGAATGAGATGGTTCAAATTACTCCTGATGTCGAAGGTCCTGGTGACAGGGGAATCGGGAGTGCACCGATGCAGCAAGGCCTTGGTGTTGGTGGCTTGAAGCAGTATGATGAATACGAGCAGGTTCCGCAATCTCCGTGGTCTCAGTCCCCTGCTCCATCGCCCGCTCCCCGTACACATGCAGATCAGAACCCGTTCTTCACGAACCATTCGGTCGATGAAGGGGCTTTCTCTAAGAATCCGCCTCCACACGACTACTCTAATAATCTCCCACTAGAGGCCATTGGGATCGATCAGTCAAAGACTGTCATCCACATTCCTCTTATACATGGTGGCCACTCTAGCAGGGATTCCTCATCGACATTAAGATTCCCTGTTGCCGTTGTGTCGATGTTGTGCACAATCGTTCCATATCCTCCCAACCTCAGACAATCACTCTCTCTTCTGATGCCGCATTTGACAACTTCTTTCTGCTTGGCTCAGCGATATAGCCAGCTTGAAAGTCAACTCTCATCCAAAGTGGAAACGCCTCGCTTTGGCCATCTTTTAGGTCTCGGGGGCACTTTCTCAGATGCAAGCAGTGAGCTAGAGCTTGTTGCGGGACTAAGCGGTCACGTTAGCTACTCTGCTGGCGACAATAACAACCCAATGTCTGCGCACACGAGCATGACTAGCCCTAGTGATCGTTCGTCTATAAGGTTCAGTCCTGCTGTATCTGCTTTGGGGACCCCTGGGTTTGATATTGGCCACGTTGGATTTGGGTCCGCAACGCAATCTCCAGGAATAACTTCACGATCTGGCGAAGGTGCCGACAGCTACTTCAATGTTCCGCAAAATAAAAGCGCCCGAGACGGTGCATCCCATCACAGACCACGGCTCTCCTCCAAGTCGAAGGGCACCAACAATGACTCTTCGTCGCCAATTTCTCCCGACAAAATGACCTGGAAACCAAGCATCGGCGAGGAGCACAACCTACAAGATCAATCTTTCTATGTCGCATCACCACTGCAAGAAATTAGACCCTCCAACGCCTTTTCACCAACTCAGCAATCATCACGACAAGCCTCGACGAACTCGTTGTACGCCCAACTACAACGGGAGCTCCCGCGTCCGTTCTCTGACACGATAGCCCAGCTGATGCTGAATTCAATCCCGTTGCATCTCTTCCTAGCAAAACCCCAGAGTGGTGAAGTGATCTGGACAAATTCCAAGTTCGACGCCTACAGAAGAAGTCAGCACCAGGACCAAAAATTTCGAGATCCTTGGCAGAATATCCATAGCAGCGAGAGTGAACATGTTCATGTAAAATGGGCCAATGCCTTGCGCACAGGTGCACAGTTCACTGAACGAGTGCGGGTCCGAAGATTCAACGATGAATCGGCATACCGCTGGTTCATTTTCCGGGCTAATCCGCTGTTGTCGTCAACAGGAGAGGTACTGTACTGGATTGGATCTTTCCTTGACATCCATGAGCAGCATATTGCTGAGCTTGAGGCAATTCAAGAGAGGGAGAAGTTTGCTATTGATGCAAAGTATCGTGCATTCTCCAATTCTATTCCACAGATTGTGTTTGAGGCAACGGAGAAACGCGGATTGATATTCGTCAATGAGCAGTGGAATCTGTACACCGGCCAAGCCCTGGAGGAGGCCCACGATCTCGGCTTCGCTAAACATGTTCATCCTGACGATCTCGAAAAGTGCGGTGAGCTATCTCTCAACGAAACATCTCCGAACGCGGACAAAGATCATGGCGGACCTTGCGAGTTCATGGTAGGATCAGCTCTTGATGAACTTGTGAGGCGCGGCATTGCTTCATTACAAAAAGATGAGAATGGCCGAGTGTTCTATTCCACCGAGATCCGCCTTCGTTCTCGAGGTGGTGATTTCCGGTGGCATTTGGTTCGCCTAGTACGTGTCCAAACCAGCAGCTTCGGGAGCGAGGAAGCCTCCTGGTACGGAACATGTACCGATATCAACGACCGCAAAAACCTCGAAAGAGAACTTAATAAGGCCATGCAACAGTTGAATCACCAAATGGAGTCCAAGACGAAGTTTTTCAGCAACATGTCACACGAGATCCGAACCCCACTTAATGGCATCCTTGGTACCATTCCGTTCATCCTGGATACACAGCTTGATAGTGACCAGAGACGAATGCTCGACACCATCCAAAACAGCTCCACCAATCTTCGCGAATTGGTTGACAATATCCTTGATGTTTCCCGTGTCGAAGCTGGCAAGATGTCAATGGTCAAATCCTGGTTCCATATCCGATCAATGATCGAGGATGTAATCGATACCATCGCCTCACGAGCAATCGATAAGGGTCTTGAGATCAACTATCTCATAGCCGAAGACTTGCCATCGATGGTGATTGGAGATCGGTTCCGAATTCGTCAAGTTCTAATTAACCTTCTCGGTAATGCAGTCAAATTTACTGCGCAAGGTGAAATTCACATATCTTGTGGCATGTATCGGGATCCATCTGCGGGTCCCAATGACACCCAAGCATTCATGAACTTTGAGGTCGTGGACACCGGAAAGGGGTTCAGCTCTCAGGACGCGGAACGACTGATGCAACGATTCAGTCAGCTTGGAGAAAGTGGAACACAGCAGCATGCAGGTAGCGGCCTAGGGCTTTTCCTGTCGAAGCAACTCGTCGAAATGCATGGCGGCAAGCTCACTCCTAGCAGCAAAGAGGGCCAGGGAGCAACGTTTTCTTTTTACGTCAAGGTCGATGCTCCTCCGCCACCTTCCCCCTCCGAGCAGCCCAAATTGATGCGCCAGAATTCAAGTGCTTCAAGAAGGCCGGTCAAGTCCAGAACGACCTCTTATCAACAAGCACCCCCTCTAGCTACCAAAAACTCCGACTCATCCGGGAGAAGCACTGACACCACCCTGTCTTCCTCGTTCTCAATTACATCATCTGCTCTCCCGACCCCAGATATTGGCCCCGCGCCCTTGCCGCCTCCATTGGAGGAAAAGAGCTCTATCGTGAGCCTGCCAGATGCCGTCTCGAGTACAAGAATTGAACCTGCCGTTACAAAGCCAGACGCACCGGCCCGCGTGACGTCGCCTACGTCTGAAGGATCTGGATCTCCAGATACACAAATAGGGCCGGTATCTGTGCCCGTTCATGGTCCTTTCTCCATTGTCATCCTGTGTCCGCTCAAAAACTCCCGGCAAGCTATTAAGCAGCATATCGAGCAGGTCGTCCCTCACGAGATTTCGTTCAAGGTCACAGCACTGCTTGATGTTGATGAATGGAAAGACATGATCCACTCGCCTTCCAATGATCCTTGCACACATCTTGTCTTGAACCTTCCAACTGATGATATCTTGGAGGTCATTCAAAGCATGTCAGACTCGGGCTTGGATCCTGCTCCAGTCATCGTCATAATTTCAGACCTTTACCAAAAGCGTCAAATTAGCTCAAAGGTCAAAGAGCTGGCAGCTTCAGGAAAGCAGGTTTTCATTGTGCCAAAACCTGTCAAACCTTCTGCTTTCTCAAGTATCTTCGATCCCAATAGCAAGCGTGAGCTGAGCAAGGATCGCAACCAAGACATGGCCCGCGAGATCAATAACAACTTCAAGACTGTCTCTAAGATGGTCAAGGAAGTTTTGGGCAACAAGGGTTACCGAGTCCTGCTCGTCGAGGATGACGAAACCAATCGAGATGTAAGTTGAGTTATGAGAACTACGTTGAATTGATTGCTAACTCACATACAGGTCATGCTAAAGTATTTAGACAAGATCAAGCTGATGTCGGAGACTGCATCCAATGGATTGGAGTGCACTAACATGGTGCTTTCTAAAGAACCGGGATACTATTCTCTCATTATCGTGAGTCTTCCTTTGTACCCTTCATCCCCAGCAAAACTAACCGTGTCAATCCGCAGTGCGATATCCAGATGCCTATCAAGAACGGTTACGATACCTGTCGAGATATCCGTGACTGGGAACAAATGAACCATTACCCACAGATTCCCATCATGGCACTTTCGGCCAACGCAATGACAGATCAGATTGAAAACGCCGCCCGCGCAGGTTTCAATGACTACGTCACCAAGCCGATCAAACACAATGAATTGGGGAAGATGATGATGGGCCTTCTCCAACCCGGTCGCCCACTCATGCTTCTGCGCGACCGTCTTAGCCCAGAACACCAACAAGCCATCGCTGCTCGTCGCTAGGAACTTCCGGGTCTTTCCCTGGTCATCTTCACCTCCAACACGTCCTTGCTGCTTTAATAGCATGTCCTTGTCTTAATATTGCTTTTTTTTATACATATATAGCCAGCCGTATCCCCTCTCCGGTTCTTGCATTTGACATTCTTACGATGGACCACGGAGTAAGTTTTTGATACTTCATTTTGATTACGCGTTTTCGGATTTGGGGGATTGCACAGGGGAGCCATTGGAAATCCGCTAGACACGCATGAAGCGTGCTCGTTTACACTTTGGAAGTCCCATTGTGACATTTGCATTTGCATTTGCTCTCGAGCTATTGACACCATTTCCCCCTAGCATTTGCACAGGCTCAGGAGGGCACCTGTTCTTACCTCGATTTGCTTTACTCCTTTCACGAGCATAGATTCTTTCCGCCCTTTGAGCCTGTGTATCGTGGCGCCAGTGCTCTAATCCTTGCTTTTTTGGGATTTATACCAAGCAAGCAGAATCCTTTTTGTTTTTTTGTTCTTATCTTTTACATTCCTGTGATACCAGATTATAAGCGCATAGCACCTCTCTAACTTCTGGATCTTGTATTTGTTAATAATTCAACTCTTTTTTACCCTGCTTTTCTGTTTTCTCAATGGGGTTTGATATCCTTTGACTTTGGATGGAATAAGCCTGATACTTCGGCTCAACTCGGTTATTCTGGGCATTTTCAAGGTCAAATATATATATATATATATATATATGATATCTATTGCATATGAGCTAATGTAACCTAATATAAAGCATTAAATGTTACTAAAAGAGGCTGGAAAGTGTTAAGATCAACTCCTAGTACTATATTAGGATGTACATCCCAAAAAGGGAACAGTGAGTTGGCCATGGCGCATGTGGCGGTGTAGGAAGTAGAAAATCCCCGCAAACCCCCACTTGTGAATGTGACTGGAATTTGAAGTTTGAGGTATTCGAGGCAAAAGGTTCAGAACTTGGAATACTTGAGGTAACCCTAGTCACCGCATTAAACGCCAGAGCCAATAAAAGAGGCATTCATTTCAATATTCGGAAACAGCGTGCTCTGTGTGATATATGCAAAGAAACTCTGACATATGAGTATTCTGTAAGGTTCAAAGCAAATGACTTTTGACTCTGAAGTCCGATTTAAAGGAGGGGCGGATCAGGATCGAATTAGTAGAAAGACTATGAGTGAATTAAAGAAAAAGGTATATGGCTCATTCCAAGAAGTGTAAACTGCGTGTTAGTTACCGTGCCCGATAGTTATTAGCCTGGCCAAATAAGATATCGTGCTCAGCCAATGTCAACACATAGCACATAAAGCGAGACGAATGACATCCCTGCAATATTCATCAAACCAGGACCTTGATGACAGATTGGGGAGGGTGTCACAGGGTTCGGTAGCATTGGTTAACGGGGCATATCGTGAGTCAGGCTGCAAGGCGATGTAGGCCGGCTTTTAGGCACAATGAGGCACCAACGGGCGGACCCCAAAAAAAAGAGAACAAAGTGACATCAAGTCAGCAAGGCAGATCCAGATCCAGTTTAGAACACCCGGACCTCGAAGGATGTGCCCTGAAATCCCATTTCCTTCCCTAGTTGGGCCGGCGTGGTCTTCATGTCAGCATGTATCTGGGACCAATGATAAATAGTCGTGGGCGGCACAGCATTTCAAGAAATATAGTATTTCCGACGGGGGCTTGCAGGATGAGGTTCCCCATTTTCATATATGCCCCCATAGCTATTGTCAAGCAAGTCATCGGCCCTCTGCATAGAGTGGAGAGCGGCATATTCCCTTCCCACGTTGATCGGCGTCTAGAGCGCTTGTTGATGCAGCAATGCTCTCTGTCTTGCTGTCAGAGGCTATGATGGCTATTGGTGGATTCGTGCAAGAGGGGGGTTCTTTCTCGTGTGCAATAACAGCCGCATCCAGGTGGGCAAAGAGGAACAAGGATCAATGTTCACTTTGTGTTTTTCTCTTGTAACTTGACCAGGACCTTCTTGTCCATTGGTCGCACAATTTGCCTTCTCATATCTTGCCAGGATCATTCTTGTTAGAACCTTGCAAAAGAAGCATGGGGCCACTGATTCGGGAACAATTTAGAATGCCAATTCTCACGGTCCTTTGGTTCATGCAGTGATGTCCAACATTCTCCGTGTGACCTGAATTGAATGCAGCGATCCTCGATTTTGGGCTCTTGGGCTCCGATCCTAAAGATGATGTAAGGCCGCGAGACATCCCGGGATCTTTTTGGGTTTCCGCGGAAGGGCTTATTTGACCACTTTACAACTATAACAGTTGTTTATGTATAGAAAGCTGATCAACTAATCATCATGTTAGACTTGGACGGTAAAAGGGGGAAATATGTCATACCGGTTCTGGTGTAGTCCGTCTTATCTTGGGGCTTTTGTCGAACGAATCAACCTTGATCGTCCTCTTCCCAGCCCCCGAATTTCTGAAGGAAAAATCAGATCAATGGGAACGAGGCGGGAAAAAAAAGGATAATTTCTGAGAGACGAAGAAAAAAAAAAAAGCAAGAAAACGTGGGAGTAGGAAGGACGGCCAAGGCCATATTTATATCTCACCTTCCCACCAACTCCACCCATCCTAACCCCCTTCAAACCCACCCTCCACGTCCTTCCTAGTCAATCCCTGAATACCTCCAGTCTGCGCTTTGGCCCAGAAAGTTTAGACCAGGAAGAGGGGTGTAGATCGAGACCAATTTCGCACCAAGCCGCCACGGAACGGCGGAAACCCTAGTGGAGGAAGGTTGGCGTCCTCGGCCAGACACATTGAGTCTTTTTTTTCCCACTCTGAGCGGGGTCAAGGCGGTCCAAGAGGCAAATCGGCGGGCAGATACGGAGACAGACGTGCAGCGGAGCTCGGGGATTGGGGGTACAGAGGGAGGGGTGCGAGTCAATGGGTCCCGACTGGTCCAATGGCTCCTTCGAGGCCTTCACAATCCTTGCCATCACATTCGCCTCCATCAGAATGGGAGCATCCACCGGAAAGAAGACTCCCCGCGGAAGGTTATAAAATCCCTCGTCTGGCCCGGGGGGAGACTGTTCTTCCTTCTTCCTTTCCCATCACTCCTAGTTAGGCCCGTTTGCACATCCTTCCACATCCTTCCTATCTTGCTTCATCTTACCTCGCTCAAGTCCACTTGAACTTCATATTTCCTCTTTGCTTCACTATAACACTTGTTGTTGCACTCAATCGTCATGGCCACCCAGCGTCACTATTATCAGCCTGCTGCCTACCCATACCACCATGCACCATCCAAGGCACCGGCATCAGCATCTCTCTACCTCATTTCCAGAGTCTCTGGCTCCCCACCAGACTTCTCTGATGCAAGCACCACCGCCGGCAGTCGTTCCTCTGGCGGACTCACCTTCAGCTCTGCCGGCGAGTACGACTCCAGCTTTGCATCGTACTCCGGCGTCGATGTCGTGGATGTCTTGAGCGACCGCATGCAGGATGCATTTGATCCAACCCCATTAGACAAGGGTCTAGCACGACAAGCGCAGACGTGAGTTTCCCTGCAAGCATAACATCATCAGCAAATGCAATTCCACCATGCAACAATCACCACCATCAGAATGTGATTCGCAAAGACCTATCAAAAATATCGTATCGAAAACACAAGCTAACAGCATCTGCAAACTTAGATCCGGACAACTGAACGCAAAGCAGCAAGAACTCCTCGAGCTACAAGCACTCGCGCAACGCCGACTCAAAGGCGCACGTGCGAATTTCACCGAGGGACTAAAAACCGCACGAGAGACAAAGCGCGACCTGGAATGGACGCAAAAGCGCGTCAGGTAAGCAAAATTCACCCCCTAAACGGCGCACTGTGGTACGATGGACGTGCAAGTTCCGCTCCGCTCCGCGACAGGGGCTTCCGCTCCGCCGGACGAGCTTGGCACGTGCACGTCGATCAACGGTGCCTGCGGCATTAGCGCCGATGAGTGCTTCTAGAAGGCTGACACACGTGGCTGGAATTAGTGCCCTGAAGGCTAAGGCTGAGAAGGCTCATCCTGATGAGTACCGTCGTTCTTCGAAGAAGTATGCCTATGATGGCTATTGATTGGGCTTGGATTGGGCTGCGGTGGGCTTATTGATGACTGATATGATGGGGTTATACCCCCTGGTATGGATAAAATTGGGATCTTGGGATGGAGGTTGGGTCATGGCTTTTTTTGGTTCTGAGTTGGGTTTGGCGCGCTTTTGATTGGGTCTTTGTGTATATCTTGGATAGGTAATCTGTGCCTCTTGAGGTGTAGTAGAGTTTCTCTAAATGGTATTGGGTTTACCTGTTTTTCTGTATGAGAAATTGCTGCCTGTAGGCCTGTAATATCAGGCTTTGAAGTGTGCCTGAGTCCCTCTAGGGCTGTAGAGCATCGCTGGTCGTTGTATAGTAGGTTATTGTGTAACTACGAGTTTGATGTTGAAGGCTGTATATCGGCCTGACACATGCATAACACACCAGAATGGCTGGTACTTAAAATTCAATACGAGCTAAGTAAAGGCTGGAATTAAAAAGTGGGTTGGACTTCGGTCTCTTGATTTATATACAAGGCCTTAAGTGTTTTGCTTTTGAGTGTTTGTCAGTAATCAACATAACACACTAGCAAGACCCGGCCTTTGGATAACCATAGGGTCAATTTGAACTGAATTATCAAATCATCAGTGCTGGAATGACACTGTGCCAGTCATTGCAGCCATATAGCGTTCGATAGTTCTCACAAACTATGCTATTCAGATTTTGGACCGGATGTTTGCTAGGAGATGGACTTAGGAGATACCAAGTGAAGCGAAATTAGGACTGCAAGGAAATATTTACTTCAGAGCTAATCTAGTTATAATCCCAGCTATATTCAACAAAAGGAAAGCCCGATATAAGCAATGTTTACTGGAAACTCTGTTCCTCCTCAATAGCGCGGTTGATGACACGAACAAAGCGGCCCACCTTGTCAGTATCCTGTTTGGCCGTTTCAATACCCAAGAGGACCTTCTTGATGCCGACGCTCAAGCGCCCGTCATCCGCAAGTCCACCGACTGATTCGAGGGCTCGCGCGATCTCCTGCGCATCAAAGACACCCGAATTCTCCATGACAAACCGGAGTTCACCGAATGAACTAACGTTGGGAACCATGATGTCCGAGTTGAAGGAGTTGTAAATGTCCAGCTGCTTCATCAAGGCACGCTCGGTTGTCGTTGCCAGAACCAACAGACGACGTCCATGAGTTGGCTGCTTCCGCAGGAAGACCATAAGAGCTTGCAGCACACTGTTGCTGAAGCGAGGACCAATTGGCACCCAGTCGATGATTCGCTCAATGTTATCGATGACAACGATACTTGTGGCACTCTTGTAGGCGCTGTCAAAGATTCGGCTAATGTGTGCGACCTTTGCAGGCTCGCTAAAGCCAACCATGTCTTCAGGGCTGATCAACTTAATGAAGGGGAAGCCGGAGTCAATAGCAATACGTGCTGCCAGGGCGGTTTTGCCGCTGCTAGGAGGACCGTGGAGTAGCACAGAGAAAAGTGGGGTTGACTCAGCCACTCCAACCTGCTTGACGAATAACTCGCCTTCCCGCAGGATTTCGCTGATGGTTGGGGAGTAGTGGATGATACCGTACGGAATACGGCTGGCCAGCTCTTCCTCGGACACACCAAAGGCAGGCTTGACTTCATCAAGAGATTGAAGGAAATCAGCCCGGTTGACCTTCATGTCTACCACGTCGTCATTGATACTAGCCATAGTACCGACTTTGACATGGCGGGAGAAAGCAAAGGACGAGGCAGATTTGACTAAACCTGCGATCTCAGCACCAGAAAAGTTCTTGGTCAAATGAGCAAGCTCGGCCAAGTCAACATCCGTATCCATGACATTATTGTTTCGCATCTTCTCCGTGTGAATGTTGAGAATCTGGCTTCGACCATGCTCGTCAGGGAGCGAGATTTCCATGTGAACTTCCAAACGACCGGGACGCAGCAAAGCCTCATCAATCATATCCATTCGGTTGGTCATACCGATCAACAAGATGTTGTTCAGTTGGTCGACACCATCGAGTTTCGAGAGGAGCTGGTTGACCACGCTATCACCGACACCGGTACCACCGCCTGAGCTACCACGCTGCTTGCACACTGCGTCCAGCTCATCGAAGATGATGATATGGAGACCACTCTCATCCCCCTTTTCTTTATATTCCTTCTCGGCATCCGCAAACATCTTTCGGATATTTTCTTCCGACTGGCCTACGTACTTGTTCAGAACTTCTGGACCGTTGATAATCTTGGGCTCTCTAGCATTGAGCATTTTTCCGATTTGCCGAGCAATGAGGGTTTTACCCGTTCCCGGAGGCCCATAAAGCAAGAGACCCTTGACGTGCTGAATACCAAGTTTCTCAACCAGACCAGGGGGGAAAATGCGAGAGGCGAAAGCACGACGGAAGATCGTACTGAACTCCGCGTCTAAACCACCGATACCCATGTCCTGGAACTTGAAGCCAGGTTGGATGATAGAGTTGGCCGCCGGGCGACGGTTAGATGGCTTCACGTTGATACCAGTCTGGGTATCCTTGAAAAAGTTGAGTTGAGTGTGCCGTGTGAGGATACCCCTGGCCGCAGGATCGGTCTCGACTTCTCCAGAACTGAGATCGGGCTTCTCTGATGTCAAGTCAACCCGCTGGACGGTCTTGACCTGTAGTAAGAGTGGGATGCTCTTATTATCCATCAAAATCCTCTGGCCAGGCGAGAATAGCTGGTTTTCAAAGTTCTGGGGCCTGTTAGCATATATTCATGACTGGGACGAAGTTGACTTACCCTGATCACTGCCTGTGCCAGTTCATCTTGGTCATAAGGAGTTTCAACACGCTTCTTGGTAGACGCAAAGCTGACTTCGATATCCGCAGAGCCTAGGTAGGCCTGCCCGCCTTGGCTAAACGGATCGTACAGCTGGACCTTGATCGCATCTCTCAATCCAATGTTGGCCCATGTTCGCTGGGGGTCCGACATGCTCATATAGCCAGCAGGGAAGCCATCGAGAGGGCGAGCAGAGAAGACAAAGAGGTCATTGATAAGGAGGAGGACGTCGGTGCCATCTCGTGAGGGTGGGATGTCCTGCGGCGAAACAGCGACACTGCTGTGTATTAGCCACCGAAAACAAAAGGCAGTCAGAAAAACTCACAGGTTTCCAAATGTGTAGTTTTCGTTGGGACTCTTGCTTGGATGAAGAGTCCAAGTCTGGCCTCCACCTCTTTGTCCGGACTGCATCCTAGAAGGCATCTGTTGCTGCGGCGGCGGTCTGCCTCCTGGTGGAGGTGGGCCTCCGTAACCCCTTAAATCATCATATACATCAGTCATCGGCACATCGTCATCGTGAATAGGAGCTGCATAGCCTGCACTGGACGAGGGGGAACGATCGGTATCATACCGTGGGGGTGCTTGGTTGGGGTTCGAGTAACCCTGCGGGGACGGTTGTCCGCTGGAACTGAACGGATTCGCAGGGAGATTGCTGCGATTGAACATGATGAACCCTTTGGTCGTCGCTAATCACGGAGGTTGAGTTGAGAACCGTTGAAGCTATTGTCTTAGCGACACTGTGTCGGGAAAGGAACAGGCAACTGTGCAAGTCAGTCGGCTCTGCAGCGCAGGTGATCTGATGTCAATTCTCAAAGGATTATATTCAAGGGTTTACTGGATATGGTAATGTCCAAAGCAACAAATATGAGGGAACAGAAGAGAGTTGGAGCCGTAAAGCTGTCGACGGGGCATTTGGCCACCCCCGGGAACAACGTCGGGCGGTGGGGACGTCATTATCGATAAGACCAGCTCTTTCCTATCGAGCCTCAACTTCCACGCAAGGGTCAACCAGTTTCCAAGATGCCTCTGTAAGTGGAGTTTTTTCTTTCAAATTTATAATAACTGTGAAACCAGCTAATTCTTTCATAGCCATCTCCTTGGCAAGAAGTCATGGAACGTCTACAACGTCGATAATGTCGCCCGTGTCAGGCGCGACGAGGCGCAAGCAAAAGCCCGCGAGGAAGAAGATGAACGTGTCATGCAAGAGGTCGATGCCGAACGCAGGATTAAAATTCTTCGAGGCGAACGTCCGCCTACCCCTCCACCGGCGTCCTCCCTGTCTGAACCCGGGGCTCAGTCAGACAGAAAGTCCGCTAGCGACGCCGGAGGATTTCGTAAGAGAAGGCGGGTTGCCGGGGAAGATGATACGGATCGAGATATACGATACGCTCGGGAGGATGCGGCACAGGCAGTTGCTAAGCGGGAAGAGTTGATGCTAGCCTCTCGCAAGGCTGATACAGCACAAGCACCGATCATAGACAAGGCCGGCCATATCAACCTGTTCCCAGTCGCAAGTGCTAAAACAGAGAAAAATCCCGAAGCGGAGGCTGAAGTGGCACGGAAGAAACGCAGCTATGAAGATCAATACACAATGAGGTTCTCGAACGCGGCAGGCTTCAAGGAGACCATTGGTCGGAAACCGTGGTATTCCTCTGCAGAGCAAAATGCGACAGCCCCAGGGTCGATGCCCGAGAAAGACGCGTGGGGTAACGAGGACCCAAGGCGCAAAGAGAGGACACAGGCTCGTATGAGTGCGAATGACCCACTTGCAGCCATCAAGCGGGGGGTGCGCCAGTTGAAAACAACAGAACAGGAACGAAAGCGGTGGAATGATGAAAAGCGACGAGAGATTGAAAATTTGAAAGCTGAGGAGGCACGGCAACCAAGCAATCGGCGAAGGCGATCCCCATCAGCGGACAGCCTCGATGGGTTTAAACTGGATGCGCCGGACAGAGAACGTGAGAAGGACCGAAGAAGTTCTGACAGGCATCATCGTCGCCATCGAGATCGGAGTCGAGATCGCGCTCATCATCGCTCTCGTCACCACTCCTCTCATCGCAGTCACCGTCATCGTCACGATGAACGTTCTGAGGCTACCAGGCGAGAAAAACACCCTGACGCAAAGAATCAATCCTAAATGTTCCATTTGTTCTACGAAATCATGACTCAAATTACGACAACAATACCCATTACATTGCGTATTTCTAAATGCAAATCATTTTTATATTCACTGGGTCAAACCCCTATACATATATTAATATGATCTATATATAAGCAGGATAATAGAAGTAGATAATGTAATCATAGTGCGTAGTAATAGACATCCTACTAGTAACCACTAATCGCTCCTAGTAATAGCCTACCGGGAGCTACTAGTAAGCAAAACCCACCTGACAACCTGACAACCTGATGACCTCAGCTCTGTGCCGTTTGCTTTGAATGTGAGAATAGATTCATCGTAACAGGCTAGGAGCTCCTGCCACTGGCTCTTTGGGACTCTTCCCCATATACGTATTGGGATATAGATATTTACCCTCTCGTTGATGAAAGCAATAACATCTTCTGAGACACCCTTAAAGTCGTTAAGTGTGTTATGGCAGAAGCTGTATCGGATTTGATAGTGGCGGAAAAAAACGGACTTCCACATGCCTGCGTGCTGTGGGTTTGTTCGCTCTTCCCAGTTGGACATAGCCGCCGTGCACGGCGTGGTTTCTATCGGCCTTATCACCGTCGAGGCCTGCCCATTCATCAAGTGTCGATCCTCTTACAAGGAAGTTCATCATGCCACTTTCGCTTTCTAGCTTATCGAGACTCTCCATGATCGGACTCCTTGTCTGGTTGATCACTGGCCGTGTAGCGAGTAACAAAACTCTCAATCATGTCGGCATTCAGGGAGTTTAGCATGTCTTGCTAAGAAAGCGGGTAGGGATGGGACCTGCTCAATGGTCTCATTTCGACGAAGGCCTCTTGATTAAATCCCCGATGGGCCAAACTCCCCCATCTCCTGTTAAGCCACCCCCAGAAGGTGGCGGAAAACATCCACCAGCATACGACCCGCTCTGAGGGGAGCTGTGGGTGCTGCGTAGCTATGGTGGAGGACGGTTGAGTTGTCAAAGGCTGAGTCTGGAATTGAGGAAGAGCTGTAAACAGATCGGGGTTCGTCAAGAGCTAGCTTCCGAGGTCTTGGGGAATCGCAGGTGTCCGGCTGGGCCCTAAGTCGCCTTGAAATGGACAGGCTCGGGCTTGAGGAGCTTTCGCTTCATGGTCTCTAACGGGGTTACTGCAAGGCGCTTCACATGCCGAATTTCTCCAGCGCGGGCGTAGAAGCCGGGAGCTTCAAAGTACATTCGGAGGGTCGGCCATGTCTCACCAAGCTGATTGACAAAGCCCCATCGCGAGAACCGGCAAGGCCCCGAAATATCTTCGGGTTGAGTTATCTTTCCAAAAGGATAACTCCAGTGGTCGAATCGGAGGAAGTTATCCTTCAGAATCGAGAGGTGTGAGAGAAGTGAGAAAGAAAAGTGAGAAAAGAGCGAGAAGAGCGAGAAGAGTAATAGCATATAGTAGGTGGTAGAGTTGATGTATGTTGATATATGGTTATATCGAGTTCGCACAGCTGGGAGGCGTGACCGAGCCACTTTTAAGGTGACAGGAGGCATGAAGTATATATTCAATGTTCATATCAGATGTCTCAATCACCTAATGTAAACTGTACCCGCTAGCTGGCACTACGGGTCGGCCTTCATTATCTTTCGTTCGAACCTTCCTATCCCCCATGAACGGAGTACTTAGACCTCTCCATGCTTTTTTTAGATCCCATGACCCAATATATTATGGAATTACAAAAGTACGAGATACTACTCGTATAAACTCCGAGTCAGGTAATACTGTATATAGTACCGTTATTTAACTTGACTGGGTTTTGGGTCTATCGAAAGATTCGAAACCCGACCCCCGCTTTGGCGAGGCCTACATCTACAGAGTCCTAAGTCTTCGTCAAAACGCCTTGAATGGGGTCCTCTTCCCTTCTAGAAAAAGTAATAGGGTTAGATCAATGCATAAGAAGCTCGGTGAGGTTGTGCGGCAAAGGATGCTGTACCTGAAGGCATATGATCTAGTTTGATAGTCGTGCCAAGCGCCTAACATGGCAAAGCTGTATTAGGCGCTTAGCACGACCTGGGGATTTTATTATTTCCCCCAGAGTTTGGACTACCACATACTGGTGCTATTGCATTCAATGATCTAGTTTAACCATTTTTCCAAGGCCAAATCCACGAGTCCCTCTCCATTCTGATCATCCATCGATTTCCCTCAGCACACCGCGTACTATCTTGCTCATACCTGCACAGTTCAGCGCGATAATAACATGTCCGAGAGAGCTGGAACGATCGAGGACGACGGAGGATCCACTGAGATGTCCGCGTCTCGCGGGATGAACAATGAAACGGAGGACCCTCAGCGTTGCTCGACCAAGGTGACGTGTAATGACTACACTGTCCGATGGATCTGTGCGTTGCCGAAAGAGCAGACTGCTGCGATGGCTATGCTAGACGAGATACATCCTGATCTCCCTAAGCCGTCCGATGACCCCAATACATAAACACTTGGGTCTATCGGCAAGCACAAGATTGTCGGCTGGTCAAACACCGTTGTTCACGGCAGCCGGAAATGAACACGAGGCAGTGGTCAAACTTCTACTTGAACGGGGGGCTGATAAGGAAGCAAAGAGCAGTACTGGCAGAACACCGGTTACATGGGCTGCAGAAAATGGACAAAGCGCGATTGTCAAGCTACTGGTCGACAAAGGGGCTGACATGGAGGCAAGAGATAGAAGCTTTGCTCAAACCTCATCGTCTGCCGAAGAACAGAAAGGAGTTAATTTCCAACAAGTCAGCGCTGGTATGACACTACTGATACGGGTAGCACGGAATGGAAACGAGGCAGCTGTCAGGGAGCTACTTGACCAAGGGGCTGACATGGAGGCAAAAGACATAGGCTTTGGCCGAACACCGCTGGTGTGGGCGGCACGGAATGGGCATATTGGAGTGGTCAATCTATTGCTCAGCCGGGGCGTTGACATAGAAGGGAAGGACAGCGGTGGTGCAACGGCGCTATCCCGGGCCGCAGACAATCGTAGGGAGGACGTGGTCCAACTACTACTCGACAATGGTGCCGACCTCAACACAAGGAACTGCAATGACCAGACACCACTATTGATAGCAGCAGGAGCGTGGGGAGGCACATTTAGTCTCAGGTTTCTTCTCAAGAAGGGGGCAGATGTCGAAGCTGCGATGCATGGCGGATGGACACCACTTACTTGGGCGTCACAATTCAATCAGCTGGAGTCAGTCAAATTACTCCTTAAACACGGGGCGAATATCAACGCTGCAAGAAACGACGGATGGACATCAGTGAACGCTGCCTCAAAAGTCGGTTGCCTTGAGGTGGTCAGACTACTGCGTGAGCAAGGTGCTGATATCAGAACGACGAACCATCTTGGATGGTTGCCACTACATGCCGCCTCGTGCGGTGGCCATCTGGAGATTGCCAGATTGCTACTGGACAGGGACATAGACGTCATTGATATTGGAAATAAAGACGGCTGGACGCCACTACATGAAGCCTCGTCTCATGATCATACTCAGGTCTGCAACTTGCTATTACAGAAAAAGGCAGACATAGGATTGGCAGATCACCAGCGTCGCACGCCGCTATACATAGCCTCACAAAACGGTCATTCCGAGGCGGTTAAACTACTCCTCGAGAATGGATCGGATATCAACGTCACGACCAGCGACGGATGGACGCCAGTGAATATGGCTTCAAGTCGTGGTCATCTTGATATAGTCACGCTTCTGCTGGGGTACAATGCCGATACTACAGTCGCAAACGATGACGGGACAACACCTCTGCACTCTGCATCTCTCAGCGGGTACCCCCAGGTGGTGAAGATTCTTCTCGATCATGGGGCGGAACCCACCCTTGCAGATAAGAAAGGATTCACACCTCTGCACACGGCTTCAGAAAACGACCATCTTGAGGTAGTCAAGCTATTCCTCGAGGCTTCAGAAACTAGCCTCGATGTCCAGGATAGGTGCAGTCGGACACCTCTCTTCATTGCTGCTGCAAGAGGTCGGACCGAAATAGTACGGTTGCTTCTTTCATATCCTGCTCTTACGAACGCGAAAGACCGCCATCAAACGACTGCGCTCTGCGCGGCAATTCGCAATGGACATGAAGAAGAGGTTGAAGCTCTACTTCCCTTGACAGATATTGCAGCCCACTTTGAGGATGGACTCGGGCGGAGTTTGGCCTGGTGGGCGACGAAGTCTGGGCGTGTCAAAATCATCAACCTGGTGCGGCAATGGGCCCAGAAAATGGAATTCGAGATTTGCGAGAGTGACCTCAGTGTTGAGTCCTCTTCAGTCTCATCCAATGAACATAGTAAATTGTGCGACGTATGCACTCGCTTCATTACGTCTAACGCCTACTACCGTTGCAAAGGTTGCAACGGATTTGAGATATGTCAGGAATGTTCTGAAATCGGTATCCAATGCCTCGATAGCTCTCATGAGTGGATCCTCCATAGCTCTGAAGGTTTGGGTGCTTAAAGTATTTTTTTTGCTGCATACTCAAAAGAATTCCGTCTTCGGGGACTTCCGTGAGTCAATCCCAATTGACAGCGAGATGCGCGAGAGAAGTACAAGCCATCAAAACAAAAGCATCCTTGGGAGCTTCCACATCTTGTATCAAGTAGATTAGATCTTGTAGATGGGCTACGAGGGTTTTTAGGGACCATCACGACAACCGGCCTAATTGGGCTAACGCCTCTGTTCTATATAGTACTTCCTCTGCTTTCCCACTCCACTTATAGTAAAATGCAAATAGACGACACTTAGGTAATAGAGTGCCGTCCTTTTTTATATGGGTAGTCATATCTCTTTTAGTTCATCAGAAAACGTATCAAAAGATCGCTCGATCCTATTGGAGGCTCCACAGTTGGACCCCCTTCTCATTTGCATCGGACTCCCACTGGACACTGATGTCCACTCCCCGAGAGCCCTTCTCGGTCTTCTCATAACCGATCTTGCCGGTGATGACCTGGCCCTTCTTCAAGGCCCGAGAACCTTGCTTGACATCATCCTTGGCATGGTCAATGAGAAGGACAGTCTGCTGCCAATGGGTCTCGGTTCCATGAGGTCCAGTGGTGAACGAGACGATTCCCTTCTTTTGCATATCCTCGGGAATGGCATTCTCGGGCAGAACAGACTCTCTGGAGGGCATGAAGAAAATGTCGAACCAGATGATCCATCCATCCAATGCCTCAACATCCTGGTTCAATGTGACCTGGAATTCCTTCAAGAAGGACAGCTCTTCCACGGTGATGGTGTGTAGTGGAAGTGTCAGGAAAATTGGAGAATCTCCTACAACAGTCGTGGGCTGGTTGCTGCGGACGATAGCCTCATCGTAGATCTTGTGAAGCATGCTGTCCATCTTGAAACCGTAGACATTGTTCCAGAACGAGATGTGAGACGCGATGAAATCAGGGTCGGCATAAGGGGCAAGGCGCAGGGTAGCGTGCGAAGGAGCCATAAGACCACCGGGAGCGAGGTAACGATCTCTGGCGTAGATGACGGAATCAAACATGGCCTCGAAAAGGAGACCGTAACCCATCCATTCAGAGATGATGATGTCGACCTTTTCAACGGGCAAAGTAACCTCTTCGATTTTGCCACGGATACACCTGGGATAAAGTCAGTGCTGTCTCTGTATTGGGGGATGATTATGAGTCCTTACGTGATCACATCTTCGAGGCCATTGTCATGGACGATTTCCTTGGCTCGGTCAATAATGTTCGAGTTGTCCACAGCAATGACCTTCTTTGCGCCAGCCTTGGCACAGAACATGGACAGAATACCAGTGCCACAGCCAACATCAAGAACAACCTTGTCCTTGAAAACGTGCTTGTTTTCGTAGACGAAATCGCGGTAAGAGTCGGTGCGGATAGTGTCCTTGAGCATAGATTCATGAATGCCTTTAGACTACGTTAGCATCATATGCATAATAAGTTGAGCGGGGTATTTTACCGTTGTAAGCGTACGAGACGAAATATCCATCCTCGGCATCCTGGTGTCTATCGATAGCCTTGGCTGAGGGTTGCGGGTTGGACTCGGCAAGCTTCTCATCATCCTTCGACATTTGGTCATCCATCGACTGCTGTACAGCAATACGATATTCGGAGAATTGGGTTTGCAACCGCTCCAAGTTCTCCTGGAGTTCGAGAACCTGTCGGTTTGTCTCGGTACCGGCGACAGCGTCTTCACCCTGTTCTTCGGCAAGATCGTCCAAGCTATACAAGAGAGCGTCGTCCTCCAAAACGGGCTTGAGATAGACATCATCCTCGAATTTGGACTTGGATGAAACGTCGGGGGTATTGTTTCCGTTCTTGACTTCGGTGCGGATGTAGTTGACCAACTTGATGTTGTCGAGGAAATCCAGATCTAGAAGCGAAAAATAGTTAGCCTCGATTGTTGAGTCCCCCGCAAGAGTAGAAGATGGACGTACCAAGGTCCTTCTGAATCTTCAGAAGATCAAAATTGTACTTTTCCTTGCACTCCTTCAGCATTGAGCGCGCATCGGGGAAGACCTGGTTATTGAAGAGGCCAACCACAGGCTGCGACTCCTCATCGGCCTCGACATCTTCCCAGCCCTCCTCGTTGCTGGAATCGGACGAATCCGATACAGAGTGTGAGTCAGGGAAACTCTCACCCACAGGTGGGTTCACGGCATTGGAAGCTGACATGACTTTATTGACTTATAATAGTCAATAATAAATTATTTCAAGGGAGGGGCAGAAGATAACATTTTTTGATAGAAAAAAAAATCCGTTATCGGTTGATGCCTCAGGCAGAAAGGTCCTCGTTGCCCCGCCCCGGTTTGTTTATTCGCAACTTGCAATCGAATACATCACATTTGCTTCCCCTTGGACTCGATCTCGATTCTTCCGTTGGAATTATAACTTATCCCATGTCGCCTTAATCTCCAGTTTCTTTCTCAATCTGCCGCATATTCTCCTCATCTCACCATGGCTTTCTTTTTCAATCGCGGCCGGTCGCGGCAACCTGCTGATATCGTCCGGACAACGAAGGAATTATTACTGAGGATCCATGACTCCCAGAATGCTCCCAAGGTTTGTTTGAAGACATCAAATATGTATGGAACGATCCGATTAACGCATGTACCAGGCCGAAGAGGAGCTGGCTAAGCAGCTCAGTCAAATGAAGGTGATAGTACAAGGAACACCAGGTTAGTCTCCTGGAAGCAACATCCCAGGCGCAATATCAAAGAACTAATACAATGATCTTCTTTAGAGGTCTCCGCATCAGTGGATCAAGTCCATGCACTTGTACAAGCAACCCTACAAGAAGATCTACTCTATGATCTATCTAAGAGCATCCATTTGCTTCCCTTCGAAGCCAGAAAAGACACTCAGACCGTATTCTCTCATATCCTTCGATTCCGGCCTCATTCATATGGAGTGGAAAAGGATCCTCCCGTCATCTCATACCTTGTCCACCATCGACCGGAGATCATTGTCGAGTTATGCCGGGGCTACATGCAGAGTCAAAGTGCAATGCCATGTGGTGTCATTCTCCGAGAGGCATTAAAATTCGACGTCATCACTGCGATTGTGCTGTATGATCAATCCAGTGAAGGAGAATCCGCCATACGACTATCAGAAGTGAAACCCAACCACCCACAAAGGGGAGATGGTGTGTTCTGGAGATTCTTTGATTGGATAGACAAGAGCAATTTCGAAGTCAGCGCAGATGCGTTCACCACATTCAGGGTAAAATCCAGAACTATGGCTACTGATGATAAGTGGCTGACATATCTTTCATAGGAGATTTTGACCCGCCATAAGAGCCTCGTGACTTCATACCTGGCAACCAACTTTGAACTATTCTTTGGCCGATTCAATAACATCCTGGTCCATTCAGACTCCTATGTGACCAAGCGTCAAAGCATCAAGCTTCTGGGTGAGATCCTATTGGACCGTGCGAACTACAATGTGATGATGGCATACGTGGAGAGTGGAGACAATCTCAAACTGTGCATGAAATTGCTGCGGGACGATCGCAAGATGGTGCAGTACGAAGGGTTCCATGTTTTCAAGGTAAATATTCCCACAAATCGCAAAATGGGGGCTCGCTCTGACAAGTGACTAGGTGTTTGTGGCCAACCCGACCAAATCGGTGGCAGTGCAACGAATTCTGATTAATAACCGTGATCGACTGTTGAGATTTTTGCCTAAATTCTTGGAGGACCGAACTGACGACGACCAATTTACGGATGAAAAGAGCTTCCTGGTCCGTCAGATCGAACTCTTGCCCAAAGAGCCTGTGGATCGGGCTCGACCAACTCGCGACTCGCCATCAGCTCACACAGCTGCTGTGGCTTGAGCTGTATCTAACTCCACTGGATTGACCATTTCACGCCCTTATGATGCTTTTTTTTACGCTAGTTCTAGCTGGGGTTTCGCTTTTTTTTTGTCTGCATTGAATGCATTGGCAGCTGATGGCCGGGTACCTAAGCCTCGGCTATAGGAGTTCCACGCGTCTTGGATATTTGGGGGGGCGTATAGGGGGATTGGGGGTTTCAATTGCATCTACTGTTGTTCATGTCCGTAGTTGGGTAGACACGGATACAAACAGATTACCTCTTTGACGTTCCACCGTTGGGCATTCTAATATAAGAAGCTGGGAACTAGCGTACTCCACCATACTCCTTGTTCTCCCACGATCCACACGCGGCCCAAGGTGGGACAAACCCCTTGATATCTATTTTGAGACAAGGAAAGTACTACGTACATATTAGATACTACATACATCTAGCACTTGACTTGATGGTAAGAAGATATACAAGCTGTACACGTACCTACAATAGAATTATGTATAGTTACATGTAATTACATGTAAATGAATTCCATAAGAATATTTCCTTCAAGAGCGCCAAGACTGACCCAAAATAACTCCACAGGTATCTCTCTCCTCAATTTTAATGGGAGATTCTGTTCTGAACTTCCCTTGTGATTTTCCCCTTGTCGCTCCTTTCTACTTTAATCCAGGATTTTCGCTTAATATTCCTCCCCCCCTTCTTCGCCCTCTACGCTCCTTTCTTTAACGCGATTCTAGCCCACGCGCAGATTCGCAAGTCATGCCGGGATAATGGTGAATGAGGTTTCTGCATCGTTATCGCCCGACCGCTCGGAGTCCAATCCGATAATTCACGCCGTGCCGTTTGAAAATACCGCTGCAATCCGGTCGGTCTCGTTGCCCACAGCCGATGCGCCAATAGCCTCCAATGGCCGATCTTTAAGCACAAGCGCTGCGTCTGGTCCGAGTGATGGTCATGCATCTGCGCTTATGTTCTCGCGGCTAGCGCCATCCGTGTCCGTTGGAGATGAAACTCGAACGATTTGGTCGGAGGGTGCGCCCTCCTTGCGCAGCGTGCCCAGCATTCTTGTGAATGAACCAGGCTCCCGCCCCAGCTCGCGGCCCGGCTCAAGGCCGAGCTCTCGATGGTCAGAAAGAAAGTGGGGTGGTTTAAGGAAACGGTCACTCGAGATGGAGAGGAAACTTAGCTCGGAAGAGCCTCCACCAGTGCCTCAAATCGAGCACTCCTTCGCTGGTATCCCCTTAGATATACCGAGAGCCTCCTTGGATGGTTTGGATAAGTCGATGAAGTTTTCCAATCGCGGAAGTCTGATCAAGAGTCAGGCAAAGCGTCCGCACCCAATGCCTCCTCAGGAGAAGCTCGCAGAGCACCCAGAGCAACAGCCAGACCAACCGCCTCAGGAGAAGCTGGGCGAGCACCTCGAGCAGCAATCGGAACAACCGCGCCAGCAAAAACTGGAAGAGGAGGAACCCCGTCAAGAACTCGGCCAGCCTGCTCAGGAAATATTGGAAGATAGTTGTGATCAGCAGTTGAACCGACAGGCACCTAAAATTGCGCCGCCCCCTCCCATTCCCATGAACCAGTCCGAAGGGGAAAGGGGAACACCGAAAGCTGTTCCACGACAGGCCAGACCCCAAGGCACTCTTCGCCCGAGACAAACTAGTCTTCCGAGCAGAGCAATCTCGGCAGACGAAGATATGCTGTCACGGCGAGTTCGGTTAATGTACGAGAAAGGCGAAGAAAACGTTACTGACTCCGAGGTTGCGAAAGCATTGGCTTCAGAACACGGGGTCTTGTGGGAAGAGGGTGCGGCCCCAGATACTGAAACTTGTGGAGCTCAGAAGAATAAGCCTGGAAATAAAACCAAACCAAGGGCCTCTGTCGAAGTGGAGCGTGTCCGAATTAAGAGGGAAACCCAAGAGCTAGCAGGAGGTGCTGAATATTGGCAAAATGTCGGCGCAGAAGAAGTCGATCGTTATGGCTTCATTCGACCTGCAAAGAACTCCAAGGGCTCCGAGATTAACCCGCTCCAGCGAGTCACTACTAGCCTTCTGCTGGCTTCTGAGACACCTCGGCGGAAACGTTCAATTCGCCCACCGACCGCTCCAGCCAGCAACCGTTCCTTCAACGGTCCGTCTCTAGTCCGCAAAATATCCCAAAGTTCCCTGAGCGCCCGTCCATCTTCATCCCAAAGCAACTATGGTCCGCCATTGCGCCGTACGACATCTCGTTTGCGCGCGGCGACCAATCATCTGCCTCACAACCGAGACCGAAAAGCCAAGGATGAGGCGGCTGACATGCTCACTCTGCCCACTCCATCTGCTGGCGAGAATGAAGATGCACCGATTACTCGCGCAATGCGAAGGAAGGAGTGGCAACGTGAAGACAAGTGGACCAAGATGGCCAAGCCGACCAAGAAGTCTAAGGACGGTGGCGGTATGACCTTTGAGTTTGATACTCAGAGCTCAAAGTTGATTGAGCGAACTTGGAAAGGCATTCCAGATCGATGGCGGTCAACAGCCTGGTACTCATTCCTTGAAGCCAGCGCTCGACGCCACAAGGGCAGCCCGCCTGCGGACGAGCTCATCGAAGCCTACAATGAGCTCCAGTTCATCTCATCACCGGACGATGTCCAGATTGATATCGATGTACCGCGCACAATCTCCAGCCATATTATGTTTCGGAGACGCTATCGGGGTGGCCAAAGGCTATTGTTCCGTGTCCTTCACGCCATGTCACTATATTTCCCTGACACGGGCTACGTACAGGGAATGGCAACTCTCGCGGCTACATTACTGGCGTATTACGACGAGGAACACTCTTTTATAATGCTCGTCAGATTGTGGCAGCTGCGAGGTCTGGAAGAGTTGTACAAGTGCGGTTTTGCTGGTCTAATGGAGGCCTTGGCCGACTTTGAACGAGAGTGGCTCGCCGGAGGTGAAGTGGCCACGAAACTGGTAAGTCAATTTCCCTCGAAAAACGATAAGGGTCTACTAACGCTTTAAATTTGCAGAACGAGGTTGGAATCCCACCTACAGCCTATGGTACTCGCTGGTACCTCACTCTCTTTAATTACTCAATCCCCTTCCCGGCTCAGCTTCGGGTGTGGGATGTCTTCATGCTCCTTGGAGATGCTGAAGACAACACTGGCCGTCCAGCAACCTCTGGAAAGAACAAATCTCCCCCTGCTGATAACCCAAGGACATTTGGTCAAGGCCTTGACGTCTTGCATGCTTCATCTGCTGCCCTTATTGATGGCATGCGTGATATCATCCTCGAGTCCGACTTTGAGAATATCATGAAAGTCCTCACCAGCTGGGTTCCCATCAAAGACACCGAAATGTTCATGCGTGTCGCTAAAGCGGAATGGAAAGTCCATCGTCGCAGGAAAGCCTCTTAATTATTGTTTCTCTGGGCAAAGCTTCGCTCCTTTGTCTTCAATTTTGTTTGGCTAATTTCTTCGCTGCCGAACCCCCTTTACATTAATTGGCCCTATGGGTGTGCTATACCCTAATGATTACCAGTCGCACCCGAGGGCCTGTCCCTAATGCCCTTCACTCTATACCCTTTCCTCCGAGGTTTCAGACCGCGCTTATTTGTTGCGGTCCTGTTCTGATTACTCTTTCACTTTACCCACCTTCCTTGCCTAATTTCTTTCCATTGTGTCTCCTAGATGCTCACACTTCTGATGATTCTTGATTCCCTGTCCGGTTTGCCTCGGACTATTGATACCTATACTCATGCCCTGTGTCACCTTCTTTTGGTTATTTCGTTTTATCCTTACCAGTCTTCAACACTCTTGTACATCACCTATTTGGCTCCAATCGTGTTTGTCCTCAAATATTTTCAGCTTTATTGTCATGGTATAACTGGACTGTCCGAGGCAACGCGAATCGGTCCTATATAATCCTGGGGGCGAGAGTGCCATATTTATCTTATACCCAATAAATCAATGGTTTTAGTTGGTCATGTCTCATCACTCTCATCTTCAGACTCAGAACTGCGGTTTCAATAATATCTTCTAAAACAATTTTGTATTGTAACTTTTACAATCCATAATGATCTTTATCCAAGTAAACCCTTTCCACGTTTGGCGCCCAAATTGCCCTTGTCAACATAATTCTCCTTCAGCCAATCCATGGCAGTAGTGTCCAGATCGCGTTGTTGCGTATACACAGCCTCAATATTGTACACAGTATCCAGTCCAACAGTATCCATCATCATACAAGGACCCTTTTCAGCCTTGAACCAACTCCTGAACATCTCATCAATCGTCTGCCCATCACTCACACCCTCAGCCATAACAAGCAAAACCTCACGCTTAATCGCCGCCCAAATGCGATTAAACACAAGCCCAGTAGAGTCAACCTTAGCATGCACAGGCGTGAACCCAGCCTGAGCAGCCTTCTCCATCAAAAACGGAAAGATATTAGGATCAGTGTATCCACACGACATCACCTCGAAATACGTCTGGTCCGGCGGCATGTAGTAATGACCATTGCAGATGCGGTAGTTCTTCTCCGTCTTGACGATCATCTGGCTAGTCCGCAACGACGATGAGTTGCTGGCGATTACGCAGTCCAGTGGGGCGACCTTGTCTATCTCCGCCAGGATCTCGATCTTCATCTGCAGTTTCTCTGGAATGGCTTCGATGACCATCCATGCGTTCGAGACGGCTTCTTCTAGCGAGGTTGTTGTTTTCAGTTCGGCGGGAGTCGTGCCTTGTTTGGCGGCTTGCTCGGCTTTGTGTTCTTGGACGTAGCCCACTGCGTTGTCGGATTCGCTGGATTTCTCACAAAGGATTACGGTGAAGCCTGAGGATATCCACATCATACTAATTCTTCGGCCCATCACGCCGCCGCCGACTACGGCGATTGGGCGGGTGCTTGTGTCGGGTTTGGTCCACGGGCTTGATGGCATGGTGTTTGGAAATTGGAGGTTCTGGAGATGGGAGGTGGCCCTGTGGGATAGGGTCTTGAATGATAGTCATTGTGGCCACTGGGTTGATTGAGGGAGAGTTATGCTATGATGGTATGATGATCGAATGCCGGAGCTCTTCCCGTGATGATCTAACTCTGAGGGTCAATGTGGCTGAGTGGCTGAAGAAGCTTATATTGAAGACCAAAGACTTTGTAAGCTATAGTGAACACTCACCAGACAATTTCATTTCGTTCAGCTCGATTGCTGATTCAAGCTTGGGATTATTAACCATAGTCTCGATACCCTATGACTTACAGATAAGGTCGACCCTCTATCTAATTGAATTTTAGGAGATCGTTCGGACATTATATTAGCATATAGCTTAGTCGGTTCGCACTGTCGACTAGTGAGAACCCCATTGGTGACACTTGGGTCCTTCAAGGTTTCTCTAGCAAATAGGAAAAAGCACAACTTGATCTCAATGTTGTCAAATACCTCGAACCAAACGAGAACAACTTAAAAGGAGAAACCCTCCATGTTTTTTGCGCTTCTGGCGATATCTCCAACTCATTAACCCGGTTACAGATCCTGATCTTGCAGATCATCCAGTTATTTTCAGAAAACCAAATTGAGCATGCACCGTCGATGGGTTTGTATGACGGCGAATTTGTCTTTGCCATCGGGAGTCATATTGACTAGCGCCCGAGAGCTGCCATATTCTGGTGAGCTGCCGGTCTCTTCCGCGGTTCTGTGCTCGTTGGTTATTACTCGGTTTTCGATAATCCCCGAGAGAATGACTTACTAACAGTGTCAGAGGGCTCTGCCGTCTCATACTGCACTCAGGGCCTGTCTAATATCCCCGAATCTCGTCGTCTCGAGATTTAAGCCCGAAGTCATTAACAATATCAAATTGTATTGGCCTTTTCGGGTAACCCTAGCATTTTAAATCAGTAAGAGCTCATTTACCTTTCCAAATACCTGCACGACTTGCCGAATAGTCTCTTTCGAGTTGCACACAGAGATCTGACCACATCCGCAAACAGTTCCCAGTTGCTCAGCGAGTTCAGCGATGCCCTAGCCATTCTGGCCATTTGACCCCTGTCGCTTTCGTCGCTCTCGGAGGCAGATTCTTGATACTGGTTTGGATATTGTCATTTTAAATCTGACACACCAGATAGAAGACGGTTACTAGTTAAAATAAGTCTTGGTAGTTGTTCTCATCGCGATACAATTCAGAGGATTGGAAAGAAACAAACCGAAAAGCAAAATAACAACGAACAACAGAAGAGTCGCCAGGTAATGCCTAGTCAATCTAAATTACGGTCGATGATAAGTGAAGCTCGAGAAATCCAGGTCTGTCTCTGAGGTCTCATTGAAGCGGTGTCTTATTCGTCATAAGAGATACTTGAACCTCTAAATATAGATGGAAGTGCTTCTCGCCTCTTCAAATGAAGATGAAGTGGAAGGATCTTTCTGACTGCCTCTTTGACACGGACTTGCGTGTCCATTTTAAAGCGGTTTGGCTTGCAAGGTCATCTTCGACCGGACGTGGCCTTCTTTTAGGCCTCAGCTTCAGCTTAGTGGAGCTGGTATAGATATTGACAAGTGACCGATGGACGACAGCATTATCACCAGCTATCCACTGGTCGACATTCTCTTGGGCCCCTAAGCCCAGCATCCCTTCAAGGAGACCCGACAAGCGTTCAAATCTCATCGATAGCCATAATGATGGTCGCCTCCTCCGTCATCTTCCCCCGGATTTGAGCTCGCCGAGTCGGTCTTTAGTTTGAACCTTCTGTATCTTGAAGGAAGAAGCATTTCCGGATTGTTGCATGAACCCTGAAGTCATCCTGAAAATTTTGGCTGTTTTTTATCTCGCAGGTTGTGATGTGGGAGGAGTCTGGACGCCTGGGGCTTTTGTCAACCAGCGATTTTAATGTGTTGTATCCGCCTGTGAAGATGTACCACAGGCTGGCAAGGTACCGATTTTTCTTTCTGATCACAGTCGTGTCATGTTTGTTAGAACATCATGCGGCTCTTTAGTCTTTGCCCGCCTGATTATTGATCCATAACTATAGTCTATAAAACAGATAAGATCGTTAGCGGGTATGTGCGTGTCACTCGCTATGTAAGGGCCATACTAGATTCACACCCCGCATACGCCAGGGTATTCTGATCCCAGGTTGGGGTAACCCGGAATTCGGGTTTGTGATTAAACGTTTCCGGGGTGCTCAAAGTGTCATGAGCAGTTGATCGTTGATGGGGTAGACCGAATAGTCTGGCAATCATATGTTAGTAATAAAATCCCAGGGTTCTTATATATTTCCACTTCATACCCTTCCATCGCAACGAATATGAATAAACCACCAGTATAGTTATCGGAGGTGATACCGTATACGGAATTATCAGACCCTTCGGCCTTTTCCTTCGTATTGTTGATAGCTTGCCGGTATAGATGGGATGCACTACTCGTCGTGCACATATGTATTCCTCCTCCGATGAGTAGTGACCCCGCAGGAGCTCATCCTCGACCGATCCCTAGTCCGAGCGGCCGCGCGCATACGTGGTGATTGCCCAGACGGCTGCTTTGCCCTAGTCGGGATTAGCTGTCATCACTGTGTCCGTGGAAGGTCACCCACCATTGACGATAGGTGGCAATTTGTATTGAGGGCCTCAACCTGCTGCTCTTCATCGAAAATAATAGGCCCTTCACTGGAAGACTTTTCCATCTGAAGAATATTGAGTCCTTATCAGACTCTCCGTGGGGAACAAAGTTTGCTCGCCTCTAGTCTGTTAGTGGATGATATACTGTTATTGGAGCTTGATGAATTACATCACATATGCGGAGAAGTCTCCCGACAGCTCACTGGAAGTAACCTCATCGGTGCCGAACAGCCCACGTATGATGGAGATAGTATCCTCCCTAAACCACGAGGGTCTGGCCAGAATACCACCATGGAGATCACTTGCCTCTTGGTAGGTCAATCATCCAGTATATTCCAGTACCTACCAAGCCAGAAGGGTGATCAGTGGGATATCGAACGCCCACAGGTGTCTTTAAGGACAAGTAGACCGTCACCTCTTACATTAGAGGGGAGGGCAATTTATGCTGTTACCCTGATGAAGGAAGGGATGGCGTACATCTGCACATTGACGTTGATTGAGTACTCACTCGGGTGGGTAGGGCCGGTTCTCCCCTACCGCGCCGGACTTTGGGGTCTCTGAGTCGATAACAATCTTCTTGCGTGTCTGGAGGGCTATATCCGTCGGGTTGGACTAAGAGACGAGTGGAAAAGAGAAGGGTTGAAAATGTCTGGGAAACAAGTGAGGTGAGTGATTGAGAGAAGGAAAGAACTATCTGTGGCACATACATTGGAAGGTACATATAGGCAGGTTTTCCTTCCCTGTCAAGTGGGCTTTCAAAGAGCTAGAGCTCTGATCTGGATTTGGGAGCAGTATGTGATCTGAGAAGATCTTTATTTCTCAGTTTCTTTTTTCATTAAGTCCACGGCCTTAGTTATAGCAAAGAAAACCCGTCTTCTTCACACCTTAGTGAATTTCGAGCGTTGTACTATGACCAAATAACCATACGAAGATTAGGAAAGTAAAATACCTTACCAGTCGGCAGAGCATGTCCACGGGTAATCACCTCTCACTGTAGTTACCTATATTATTGTCGGACGGTCTAATCACTAAACCATATTTGGAAGTTACTCTCTGATCTACTAACAGCATAGCTGCTGTCTACTTGAGCTTTTTATCCTCATCCTTCCTGCTTGCCCTGATTGTTTATTCTGATCTTTTCGCCTGTCACCTTCGCCTTGTCGCCACCATGTCGGTTATTTCTGTAAAAGTTGCGTCGTTTTCCAGGACGAGGGGCTTCTAGGACCAGCAACGAATAGCAAGCGCACAATATCAGTGACGGCGTTATCCAGTCCGGCAACATCTCGGTCATCTTCTTCCTCGAATTTGATAGATCGCACTAGCTTTTCGGCCACCTTTGTCAACGTTTCACAGGACGAGATCGAGCTTCCTCAAGAGATGGAAAGTGGTGAAACATACGAGTTCATTGGATTCAACGAGGAAACCGCCAGTAAATTGTGGGACCAGTATGTTAGCCGCCCGATTGACGATCCCTTGGATTCCTTGGACTTTGAATTTATGGATTACGCCAGATCCCAGGTCAAGAATTCTACGGTACCCGATGTGCTCTCTATTACCGACGATTGGACGCCAACGATGGCTGCCCTCGGGATCGGTCAATGTCTACAACAATCAATTCTTCATCCAGACTTTGATGATGTGAGGGCAACGGCAAGTTGCAAGTTCTGGTTGTTGGATTCGATTGAAATGGCCTTCAAGACGCTCGAGGGCCTGAACAGCCAGCTACGGCAAGAAATGGAGCGGAGACAGGGACTGGCGGTACTCGGTGCTAGAGAAAGGTCGCCACCTCCTGTCCCTCCCGCCCCGATCTTCAGGAAGGGATCTCTGAAATCGGCTACCAAAGAGACAATCGTACCCAGCAAAGGCCCGGCCGCTGCCAAAGATACCACTATGCCCGACAAAGACCCGATAACCTGAGTGACTGAACAGGAAGTGCCTGCGCGCTTTGTCGGCTATACAATGATATGGCGAGTGTGTCTTTTGTCTGGAGCAATTGAATGCTGCGAGAGCTGTCCAGAGGAACTTCACCTTACCCCAATCAGTACAAGTCCTGGGGACTTCAGTGGACGTACTGCGGTTGCGTACTTTTCACCTCAATGAGAAACTGCCGATCGGTATGCAATGTACAAGAAGCATAGATTCTCAATCGCCGAGCTTGCAATATTACAAGTTGCGGTGCCAGATAGTCTCGTGCAGAGCTTGTCGGTTAACTATCTGTGGGCTGGTGGGGCTGACAGTCAGTCGTGAAAGAAGGTGATTTGGAATTGCAGACGTGGTGGCCGGTTACCAAATGATCTGCGCTACATGGGAAATAAAGACCTCTGGATAGGGCATATTGCGATGTCCAACAATGTCAAATTTACAACGATGGAGAGCTACACTGAAATCCAGTCCTCAGATGCTCTGGTCATTCAGGTTGACGGAGAGTGGCGGAACGCTATCCAATGGGTATTTTACAGTGACCATGCCGAAGAACTCTTTGCCCAGTGCTGCAAAGGAAAGATATGGATCCATTCCATTGGAAAGCTGGTCGAAGCTTTCAAATAGTAGCTTAATGGCTGTCTTTCGGCGTTTTATTCCTTTGTAATCTGCCTACCTATTGTTATTTAAAGCCGTCTCTACTCTTATGTGTATGTGTATAGAAGTTGAAAGAAAGAGATGCCTATATCAGGGAATCACCCAAAGAAGAATGTAGCGTAATCTGAACATACTTCACGGCCCGTTCAATTTCTATCATCCAATCATCAACTCTCGCACTTACCTCAAAGCATGTACCTGAATAGCGGAGAGCGATCACCGAGCGAGTCAGAATTTTCAGGATACTCTGAAGGATCCATAGCATCCCGTTTCCGGTTAACACGCTGGTACGTCATACGTAGAATGACAACCGCTACTATGCCCACGACAACGAAAGCAAGTTCAAGGGAGTGGCCGAGGATGTAATTCGGCGCATCTTGGGCACGGTAGAAGTTTGAGGACATAGCTATTGAGCAAGGACCATTAGTTTGAATCTCAAACTCGTAATTGATGTGCTATCCTTACCTCCTGACAGGTTTCCTAGTCCAATGTAAATGGCCATGCCGGCGGCTCGCTTGTAGTCACCTGCCATATTGGCACTGATCCATGTGACATTTCCGGGGAATGCTGGGTAGATTCCTTTTGATATTATGTTAGTTGGGGTACATATTTGTAGCTTGGATGCACTTACCGATGACTGCTACGAAGATACCAAAATACATAACACCTGGGACTCCACGACCAGTAGATGCGAGACAGATGATGAAGCCGACGATAATCATGCCCATAAAGAAGAGAATGAACGGCGATCTCTCCTTTCGTCTGTCTGATACCCACGCTGCAACAACAGCCACAACTGCTGCAGTGATATAAATTGGGACCTAATATGATAATGTCAATCTTCCATTCAATAATGAAGTACCACAGAGAGCTTACAGTAAGAAGCTGGGCAGTCGAAGAACTATAACCTAGATCCTTGATGATCGAAGGAAGGAAAAGGGAAATTCCGTATAACGGACAGGTGATACCCCAGAACACTTTGTATGGATCAGTCAACGAAACATTGAATACTCGGCAATGAACAGAACTTACTGAATAGACCCAGCCACATTTGCCAGTCGGTGAAAGCCTCAATGACATAGCGCATTTCAAACTTATCATTCGTCTGATCAATTTCGCGCGAGTCTACCGAGTTTTGAATCCGCAGACTGTGGATCACAAATCGACGTTCTTCTTCAGTTAAGAAGGAGGCAGTCTCTGGGGAGTCGTGAATCGCAAATGGGGCTATCAAGGCCACAAGAACCGTAAGAAGACCCTCAAGAATGAAAATCCATCTCCAGCCAGCATATCCACCCACGCCGTCCATTTTCTAGGAATTTCGAGATACATTAGTAAAGATTTCATTGCCGTCGGCGAGCAGAGCACCTACAGCGATACCGAATGCAAGAAGCCCAGAGAATGCACCCGCAACACTCGCGGCGCTGAAGAAGAGAGCTTGTCTGAATTGTGCCCGATGGCGTGGGTACCAAAGTGTAATGTAGTATGCCACACCAGGGTACAAGCCGGCTTCTGTTTTGTTGCATTATAATCGTTAGTCTTGACGACAACAAGCTGCAGGTTGAGAGAGCACATAGAACAACATACCTGCAACGCCCAAAAATAGACGAGTTGCGAGCAATCCATCGTAATCTTTGACAACTCCCATCAGGGTCTATTTGTAATATTTTCATTATTAAATGCTGCTTGAGATGACTCTCGAGTGATGCACGCGCTCACCATAACAATTCCCCAAGCGACCATGATCAACGGAAGCCATCTTGAGGGTCTTAACTTCTTCAGAAGCAGGTTGCTCGGCAGTTCAAAGGCGGAATAGGTAAAGAAGAAGACAGTCACTACCCACAAACATGTGTCAATTGGCCATTCTTAATGAGGAAGCGGGGGGATTCATCATACAACTCCAATTGTATTGCGGTCCCGTCATATTAAGATCGTCAACAAGCCCCTCAATCTTCGCATTTCCTATATTCCCGCGATCCAGGAAGGCCAACAGATACAATATGCTCAGCATGGGAATGAGACGAATGTCCATCTTCCGGAGGACAGCATCTTCATCAACTCCCTCAAAGGTCGGTGGGCCGAGGCTAGAGGCTTCCGCGTCTATGACTAGTCCATCTTGCTTGAGATCGATGCTATATGGGGAATCTTGGACGGGTGTATCCTCGAATTGTTGTGGGGAGGGTTTCTCCGGGGTTTCCTTTGAATCAACCATGGGGGGCAAAGAGAGGTGGGAGAAAAAGAGAAATAGCCCGATCGGACATCCTTCCGCGAGTATTTATGCTTATCCCTTGAAAAAGGTATAGCGTAACCCGGGGTAAGTCCGAAAAGCTGGGGGATCATCCCTTGGCACGAGGGCCCGAGGGGTATTGATCAACATCGGTGATTTCATTTGACTTTAAAAAGTAACCTTAATGACAAGTTTTGCCATTGATACTGGCTTTTATCAGGGCCTTAGTGGCTCACATATTGCATTATATCAAGGACAATGTTCGAAGTAGTGAGTTCAAGGAGTCTTCGGGCACACCGTTTCCCCTCGCTTACTTGTGGTACTTGTGGCACAACAAGTGGGCGCTGGATCCTTTTAATTTAATATCCACAAGAGTAGAGGGCCGCGTATGCGGCCTTGTGATGTCTTTTTAGTAGTCTTTTGAGTAGTCATTTTAGTAGTCTTCTTACAACATAGATGCCTTTAAGATATTTTCTCCCCCTGCTCAGTTGTGTAGATAGACAGCAGAAAAAGGCGGAAACAAAAGCATACTTTGTGTTTAAGACTTTTCTATGTATAACCTTTGATATGAATACGATATTACATCATGAGGCCTACTTTTTTTGTTAGCATGATTCAGAGAGGGGAAAGGATCTGATAGATCATGTCTCAATATCCAGCTAAACAGAAAGCCACATGTTTTATCCTTGGACGTGACCATTTAGTAGTCATTTCAAAGCCACCGCACACTAGCTTGAATTCAGTATTTTGGGTATTGGCAATACGTTCGGAATATGAGGTAAAAGACACTAAGCCCCTATCCTACCCCCCAAATGAATGAGACTACCGATCTATTATGCACCTCTCAATTGATCCCCACAACCCACTCTGTTCTGATTCTGCCCTAATTTTGAGATAATTTAACATATGTCCTAAAAGACAGGAGTGATATCGAGGCAGCAACTCCAGCAACCCGGCTGGAAAGCACGTTGAGTGCACTCAAGCCTAATGGCACCAAAATCCCTACGTGTGTACCACTCGAGAAGAGGGCTGGTGAGGCTGATGGGGGTACATCCACTCGCACTTGGAGGGTTCTGCGGATGGTTGGCGAGTGTGGCTTTTAGTCTCAACGAGGAGGATCAATTATCAGACTAGACAGTGATATACACACATACCACAGCAGGAGACGAGCAGGCAAGAGCAGCGGGCCAGCAGCCCTGAGTACAGAACCTGTAATCTGCACCTGAAGAAACGGGTACGAATGCGGGAATCACAAAGTTTTCGAGGGTGTTATTTGTGGGTAGGGCTTTGGTTTGTAGAAAGAGTAAGGCTAGGACGGATGAGATGGTGAGATGCATTGTATTTTGGAAAGGGGAAGGTCTTTGAAGTACAAGCCAATCTCAGTTTAAGAGTGTAATTCATAGATTGGGAAACAGAGTCCAAGAGGTGGCAGTTGACGGTCCTTATGGTCAAGTCTAGCCGTTGAGTTGCTGTTGTGCTACCGGGGTATGCTTGTTCAACCCTAGATACCACAGTCGCTCAAGTGGAACCAATTGAACCCTTTGGCTGGATATTAAACCCTTAGGGTGTATGCAGAGAATACTCGCTGGCAAATATATAGGCGTTTTGCTCGCCAGGTCACTAGGTCACTACTAGACCTCCGCAAAGCCCATAAATGGGCCTAACCTTCGAAGCCCAACCCAACCCAGTGGGCTTTGATGGGCTTTTATTGGGCCCCCATCAAAGCCCATTTAGGGGGTTCAACTAGCATCTTGTAATCGCTGTATTCTGACCCTTCTACTAGTTATATAGGGTTTAGATTTAGAATTTAGAATTATAATAGCTGTATAAGTGTATACTTTAATTTTAAATAAAATCCGACTAGTGGATGTTTAAAAAAAAGGTTAATATTGAAGTTATGATAGATATATATATCTAGGATTTACACGGGAGTACTATAATTTAAGACTTATCTAAAGAACGCGTTTTTTCGTGTGTTTCAACGTACTGTATAAAATTAACAAGTCATTAATAAGGTATTAATTAGAATAATAAAATATTACCCTGATCTAAGGGCTAAAAACGGGGTCTAAACATAAGGTAATTAAAAAAGTCACGTTTCTTAGAATGTTTGTATTATTTGGTGCTTATTATGGGCTTTATTGGCTTTGCGGAGGTCTAGTCACTAGGTCATCCCTAAGTCCTTTCCCCGACTCTACGTCTAAAATCCCCTAGTTATTACTAGGAATTACTAGAAAATAGTGGGATTGTATTATTTTTTCTAATATAGTGAGTTCCTCACTAGGTCTGCACGATGGTGGGTAGCGTCTCGGTCCGTTGGTGCTTTAATGCTCATGTATTTCTTCTCAAAGATTTGCCAAGATGATGGCGGCATTTCGCGAAGCTACCTTACGGTAAAATTCCAAAACAGTTTACCCTAGACACCCTCATTTGTTCCCAGCGGCCCATTTTGAGCCGGGGAATTCGACCTATCGTAAATGTGGAGGTCGGCAAGCATCAAGCGTCCCGAATAAAAGGGAGGGTCATAAGTCCACAATCAAACATCACTAACCCTCAATCAGTATGAGATGTTGGTGAATACCCATTTTTGTTAAAAATTAACACGGTTTAAGTAATTTTCATGCCTCACCGGAGGCCATCAATTAACCAGACATGTTCGGTGGGGGAAAACCGCCTTAGGCTCCAGCCCCGAAGGTAATTATTTAAACCGCGAATCACCACGGCAGACGTTCGAAAAGTCTTACCAAAATGTCCCTCACAAGTCTGCCAATCGAACTTGTGAATAAAACCTGCAACTATCTGGAGCAACCGGAGTGGGCCGCACTCAGATTATCTTGTCGCTCCCTTTACGCAAAATCTTTGGATGCATTCGCAGATCGCTATTTTAAAAGCATTTGCTTCATTGCCACCAGTGAAGGCATTCGACAACTAGAAGAGTTGGCAAAAAGTGAAACCGTCCGAGTACGAGTCCGACAGTTATGGATGATTCCGACCGTCTTCGAAGGTCGCCACGGACGGAGCCTTGACGAATTTAGAAGTTCTCACTATTCAGGGCCATTGAGTCGCCTCAGGGAGAATGACGATGTGCTACTTGCTCGTTATGCAATATATCAAGCGGTAGAGGCCGATAACCTGGCTCTTCTTGAGTCAAACACCTTTGGCTCTAGGCTTCACACATGCTTCGCTTCATTCAGAAACCTCGAGTCCGTCGGATTGAAGCATTATCCGACAAACTTTTTACTTGATCTACGGCAAACGGAATTTCGATATCTAGGATTGCAGAAGTTGAGAGATCAAGTCGAATATGTGTATCACCATTCAGGCTTCGGTTTTCTCCAATGGCGCGAGGTAGCCAAGGTCAACTCTCTGGCCTTATCGAGGGTTTTACAAGGCCTCAATGAATCCAACCAAAAGATCAGAGCCTTGAACACATGCGGTGCCAACTTCTGCGGCTCAACTTCTCCTACTCTTCCTCTCACGCAAGAACAATACGATTCTCTTCTTCTCAAGCTTGGAGACCTGGAACATCTTCATATGTGCATCTGTTACGACGAGGACGACCTAGATTGCACTCCAACTTCAAACACCTACATTGATCTTTTGATTTCCGTTGCACCCAGACTGAAAACGCTTGATTTCTCACAATGGTATCGAGGTCCACGCGATATGGGAGAATGCTACTTTTCGGAGCTCTCTCAGAGCATCAGGTTCACCCGACTGAAAGAGCTTCATCTCCACTGGATAGAAATTCAATTTGAATCTTTCAAGTCATTTCTTAATACCACAAAGGGGACTATGGATTCTCTCTCACTCGAGTTGGTAACCTTGAAACCCAACATTCCCCCTCCACTGACTACGAGTCTACTTGTTGGAGGCACGTTTGGGAATTCCTTGGAGCAGAGTTGTCACTAAACCTGTTTTATATGGGACACATTGGCTATCGGAGACGTAAGGTGATGATTCAAGGGCCTGGTGAATCAAGCGAACCGATATACTCTGCTACTTATAATGCAGATGTAACCGACATTTGTTTCAATGATTGGATCCGGCAGCTCAAGCCAGTCTTGTCAGAAAGTGAGGATTTATCAGCACGAAGATATCCAGGTTTGCAGCCCACTAAGCCCCCAAAGCCACTGAACTTTTTCCTAATACCCATTGTCAGACTTGCTTCATGGGAGGAAACCTCGATCAAACGATGCACCTGCTTCCGGCCCTCAAATACACGAGAGACGCCCTCTACCCCGCGGGTTGGGACCAGAGAACACTAGGACCCGAGTAATCTGCCGGTTACCAGGGTGATCCTGACGTACGTGAGCTACTCTCACAAAACACCTCGATCATTACATCAAGCTTAAAGCTAGGGCTGGGACTGAGCATCACTCACAATTGGAAAACCTTGAAAGATCAATATCACGTCAGTGAAAGGGGGTGGCTCAATGACAAGCTCCCAGTTGGATAAAGAAGCCACGAAATTGCGTAGAATTGCGTATCAGAATGAATAGCGCCGGGTTTTACTCAACATCACTAGGGAAAGCCCCTTTAAGGTGGTCTCGTCAGCCCAGTCCAGAGACAGCGAATAGGAACAACACACTTTCGATATGTTTGTGTGTCCTCTCCCTGCGTGGAAGCCCAAATAACTTGATTGGCCTTCCAGTCCGGAAGGGGATAAAAGCCACGCGCAACCATCTTGAGCCGTATTTTCCATATCAACGATTTTCCTCAGGTAGAAATTATCGTCGGGTGCAACCAACTCAGCTTAGATGAGAAGATGCTACTTCGGAGTAATAGTTCATTGATAGAATGTATGACTGGCTGGTTTTCGAGATATCTCGATACATGATACTAGCTTAAGAAATCCCTCATAGTAAACAAATCCATATTGATAAATATCATGGTATTTCCAATTCGTCCTGACGGGATAGCAGAGAAACTTATCCAAGATATAACCACCGTACGATCTAAGAGCCCTGATTATATATTTCCCATCAAAGCAAACACACAGAGAACGTCCGTGGAGAGAACTATCACAAGCCCACCGCGTCGGATCAATACATCAAATCTGCTGGATCTATGCAACTTCCTGTCGACCAGTCGCATTGGCTCAGAAATGCACCTAAAGGGGATTTTATTAGTCAGCTTAACAGCCCTTTCACGAGAGCTTGGCAATCCAGATGTCACTCACCCGTGGCCCAATACTTATAGGTGTCTGAGTAGAGATGTTAGTTCCATTCTATGAGTCCTTCCTGTGGAGAATCTTACCAGCATTTTTCAAAGCCCTGAGCTGAGAGACATCGTCCTCATTGTTACCTTCCTTGGCAAGAGTAACGACATTTTCAAAGCCATAAGCCTTTTTCCCATCATTTAACGCAATATCGCCTATGTGGTAATCATTTTAGTAAAGTTCCTCAACTTGTCCCACTCCAATATCCATCTCCACGCTTACCTGTCTTCAGAGCTCCCCAGAAATATTTTGAATGGGTCAACTCGTGCGTGAAAACGCCATCCGCTGGGCTTTTCGCCACGTCATCGATGTGTTGATACTCCAAACTTTCGAGTGATTTTACTTTCGACACAGGAATAGGTACAGCTTCAGCGAATCTTTCCCAACCGAGTGGGCAAATGGTCATATAGTCGTGACCATCATCTCCCTCATCTCCCTCCATCATGAAGGCAAGAGTTGCTTGCTTTCCTTTATCGTTCTGACACACGCTGTTCTGCAAAGTACTCTCTCTTTGAGTACCATAACCTTTTGCCCCGTCGTCAAACCCCCAGAGCTCTGGAGATTCCCAAAAGTCAGAATTTGATGTTCTTCATTGTAATAATTCCAGGGAGAACAAACTTGCCTTCGCCGTGGTAATCGATGAGCTCCCAGGCAGATTCATCGCAGATGATACGGATCTTGAAACTATCCTTGTCCAGGCCTTCAACGAATTGGTTTGCAAAGTCTGTTCAAGTATGTTGATTTTTAGCTTCTTATTTCCTATCAGTGTAGCCACAGAACCACTTACACTTCAATTGCGCAATTCGCCTATTGGCTCTGTCCATTCCAGTGCTGTCGGTTTCCTTAAAGGTACCATACATCGCCATGTAAAAATTGATCTGTGTTTTCTCCTCCGCCGAAAGCTCTTCCCTGTTGCTCATCTTGTCCCAAGCTGATTCAAGTGTTGGGATAGCATCGAGCGCCCCTCTGTTCTGTTTATAGTGTCATTACCACCAAATTCCTGTTTTCATGTTTGCCCTCTTATCAAGAAAACTTACAATTTCCAAGACATCATCCAAAACATCAGCAAACATCGCCTTGGTGGTGTCAGTGACGGTATCGGAGTCTCTTTTAGTGATAGACATGGCGTCAGATTCGTCGTTTAAGCCTGCACATGTAGCTGTATGCAGTAGGAATGTCTCCCAGCCAGTGATTTTTACCCAGTCGCTATCGCCGGCTTGACTACCGTCTCTTTTTTCTGCAACAGAGCTCCTGTTGTTTTCGAAGATACGGTCTGGCACTATAAGAAGTCCTTGGGCACACTGCAGCACATCCGCCAACAGCAAAATTTGCCCCAAGGTGACCAGCATGGTTGTGCCAGATCGACCGAAAATCATTTTGACGGTGAAAGGCGTCTGACACAGGAAAGGAAAAGATCGAATGAGTGGAACAAATTGAACTGTAAAAACCTGAGAAGGGGGTCTTATCTATCAAAATAAATTTGAAATACGGCGTCTTATAATGAATGCACTAGGAGTAGGCGACTATTCGAGTATTATTTGGCATAGACTTAGTGCTCCCATGATCAATTAAATTACACGGGCAAGGCATGCAAATTCTCTAGACCATTTTCAACGAAATGGTCCATGAAATGCTCTAGTAAATACCACTATACTAAAGGTTCGAAGCGGTATACACTTCCTTCGCGCATATCAGGAGAAAGCCTTAATCGAGTGGATAGTTAAGATGCATAGCTGCTGGAGCGGTCATACAGGTGTGGGCGAATCACACGCTCGCGTGAGCGGGCCAGCCGGATAAGTAGGTCAGAAAAATGGAGACGTATCGCTTCGGAGAGCATGTGTGGGTTCAATAAACGCGCTAGTCCTATTTAGATGATTTACTGTCGGTGGGACCTTAAGCTAGTTCCAGTGAAGTAGAAGTCTAGGGAACGACAGCCAATCTAAGCCGAAGATACAAGGTTCCTTGTGCATTAGTACGACTGGCTGAAAAATCTCCGCTGTAATATACCCGTAGGGCTAGTATAAAACTTCGATGAATACGGCTTCTAACCTAGTCAGGGGCGATTGAAAAAAACGTATTCGGTGCTAAATCACTTTGCACTAACCTTGCTAGAGCTAAGCATGCGGTCGAGTGTATTAGCGCAGATGGCTAGTCATTAGACCCGCTTTTGATTTCTAAAATCAGCGGGAGTAACTTCATAGAGATCCGGTTCGACGGTAGTGAAGATTTCCTACATACGAGGGATCTTTTTGGGTGATGTACTCTATTCCGAAGTCGGATACATCTCTAACGAAAATACTCCAAACCCATCGCTAAGGAAGGAATCCGAACAATATATCCCGAACTCCACTTCGCAGAAATGTGAAGTGACTTCCTTCAATTTCGAAAGTTGTATTAGGCCTAGTATACTATTTGAAACAAGAAACGTTTAACTACATTGCCCCCAGAACTCGGATTAATCCTTGAATCATTATGATATATCACCGTTTTCTGTTAATTTAAGCATCACTAATGAAGTGCGAACCCTAGAAAGTGTGCATAGAGAGTGTTAGAAGGGACGGTTCTGGCGGCAATAATATCTCAACCGCAGAGCTGCATTTGGTATTATTAAATGGCTGACTTTAGTAGGTTCGCTTAGAAGTTTTTTGAAACTAGCTTATACCAGTGTTTGAATCTCACTAAGTGGAGATGGCTTGGATGGAAGAGACCGAGTAATTTCCAGATTTGAGATTCAGGTACGAGACTATTTGGTAACATTTGGCCTAATTAAATATGATTTGGAAATAAACTTGGGTAGCCTCAACATCTCGGGTGCTCTCGGATGTCCACCCAAATAGGGGGAATGGAAATGACAAGAAAAATGGATTTGTTTTATTCCTAGATCTTTAGACCTCTCTCTCCCCACGCTCTGTATGAATTTTGAAACTATTCAGTTAGTACTAGGTTTGACTGCAGATAACGTCTACGGCAGTCTGTAGCCGCCAGTGCGCTAGTAGACTTTTTGCCCATAGTGAATTTTGACCGCCTAGCCTACCGCCGGATTTTAACCACTCACCGCTGGCTTTGTATTCCCCTCTACCTCTAATACATAGCTTTCAATAATATAGCTCTAAGATCCAATTTTTATACCAATTTAAGCAAGAAATTTCAGTGAGAAATTAAGTAGTGAATAACAAATAAAGAAAATCAAAATTCGAGAAAGTCTCTCTACAAGATTCAAAAATTGATAAACCATAGACATTAGATGAAAAAGTCTAAATAGTCCTAGAGATTATAATATCAACTTATGGTGTTTTGGACTGCGCAGCTCGCATGTGAAATACGTTATTTAGATAGCAGACAGTCTCCTTCTTTCCAGAATTCAACTCTCTTCTCTCTCCATTCCTGCATCCTCACTGCTTCTATCAGCCAGAAATATTCTATCCATCCCGTACAGTCATTCCATTAGCTCCTTGGTGTGTACAGGATTCATTTATGGAACCACTTGTGGAACCACTTTAGAAGCATTCAGGGGTTATATAGTGAAGCAGTTTGCTACCTTAGACAAGACACACTCATTTTACCATTTGCTGGGCAAAGCAAGCATTTGGTATCAAGTCACATAAGTCCCCTTTGTTCGACATCTTCGTTGCCTCGCTTCTTTAGGGGGCTGCTTCTGGGTCCGGGATCCAGAAGAGCTGGACGAATGGAGATGCTGCAACTGGAAAAACTGATCCTAATGTGACCAAAGACCACACCTATCGGGCTAATCATTTCAAGACCAGTGATACCTGTGAGTCAGTGGAGACCTACTTCGGCATTACTCAGGTCCGAGCTGGTCATCCGGTCCTACCTTTGTATAAACGCCGCCTCGGATCCTTTGGCTCCTGAGATCCTTGCAGTATTAGGCACATCTGCGTGTCTATCATTAGTCCGATATACCAGCTCAAAACACCTGAAAGTCTAGAGAAGGGAATTTTCCAGTCTCTCCTAACGGTATACGGCTAGGTTCTGAATTAGTGTAATTATGCACGACCCACTTCCCACGGGCTTACTGGGAAGTTGTGCCCCGGGGCTTCAGCTGTAGATACTGCAGCCTCCTTCAGTAGCCAGTCCCAAAGTCGTGGCTAGCCCCGGTCTTCGAAGCGAATTACAGAGACATGGGGACATGGGAGAAACGAAAAATTTTTAATAGTACATTTGATTCTTTGCCCCATTAATCTCCGCTAAACTATGCGCCCACCATCGAGCCAATATGATGTAGAAATGGTCCTCGAGTTCCCAAAATGTTTTATGTTCTTGCAATCTTCCCTCCACACTGTTCCACCATCTTACCCCCATGGCTTCTATCCGTTCAATTCTGCTTGTGATTGCCCTGGCTCTCCAAGGCAGTGAGGCCTTGCCTGAATGTCAAGGCTCTGTTCACAATGAGACAATCGCTTATTTCTACAGCGCTCCCATGACCTTTAGCTATGAGCTTGCAACAGTCTTGGATTGCCAGAACTGGTGTGAGAAGGTACCAGCATGCCAAGCATGGGTCTATGTTGACCAGTCAAATCAATGTGACCTTCATCGCACGACGGCGTTGAGCGTCTCGGATAACGCAGGGTTCATCTTTGGCGGGTGCAAGCCTAGCGCTGTCAACGAATCCCGACTAGCTCCTTCCCCTAGCCCCTCGTTGCACTCCGCTGTGATCAGTACTCCGGCAGCTTCGGAAATTGCTTCTTTGGTTTGTTCTCGCCTTTTTCAAGCATATTGCTCTGGACTTATGGCTAACGAAATTTCTGTTCTCGAAGGCACATGCTAGGCGCGAAATCTTCCGTCATAAGCACAAACGTTACCACTGAGATCTATTGATTGGAGGGAATATTTTGGAAGTATATCTTTTATCAGGGAGCTTAAGGTCACTGCTAGAAACTTTGCCTGGGTGTCTGCAAGATGTCGAGTTGTTCGTGTATGGAATAGTCATTATTTATGGTATTGAATAAGAGGTTTCCGAGAAAAGGAAAGAGCTTCGGTACCGAGGCACACCGATGATGCGAAGCGGCAGGAGCGACAGTGTCAGTGGACTATAATCCCATATCGACAATAGCTAGCGCTCTTTCGCTGATTTTCTCGTGGTGATTGTGTCGAGATATGGAGTGCTAATTTACCACTAGATAAGGGTTATATATTTACCACTAGATAAGGGTTATATTGAGTAGCCCAATTTGTGTTTTATATAGTAATTTAGTATCCTTGGCATTACGGTTGTCGTCACACCATGTATCTTAGCCATTTACGGGGTATTCCAACCTGCCCCATCCAGATTCTTTCTTTCTTCAATCAATCAAGCGTTGCATCCATTACTAGCCTATAGTGTCTCGGCTTGCTCCGACAGATTGACATTAAATTTTTTTTTTGGGTAGCTAGCGCAGAGCACGTTTTATGTTTGAGTACGCAGTGTCGTATCCGGAGTTGCGGCGATAGATTGTTTTGAACTGTCTACTGAACTAAGAATTGTAAACAGAAGCTTTCAACTTAGTGCATATTCACCTATCTAATAAATACCGCTAGTAGAGTGGGTCAACGCAATACCTAATAGAGTAGGAGGCGAACGGTCATCACCGATATTCGCCTCTAAATTCGAGAATGAAATCCACCTTTCATGGTACAATTGAATTGCGAAAAGAATAAAACCCTTGCCGAGCCGAGGCACACGCTAAGCAGGGTTGAAAAGGAGCTCTAGGTCTCTATTTTCAAGCGAACAACAAACGGCAGAGGCACTCGGAGCAAAACTCTTAGAGCCCAGTGTTCAACGTGTCAACACAAGCCATGCGATTATTCCTGGCTTGGGTCACAGCTCTCCTGCTCGCCTGCCGAGTGCAGGCAGCGGCTGTCTTTGCCCATTTCATGGTAATTTCTGGCTCGTCGGCGAAGATGACTTGAAATCGCTGACAGCACATTTAGGTGACAAATTCGGCCAACTATACCTCCAGTGACTGGGAAAATGACATGAAATTAGCGCAAGATGCGCACATTGATGCCTTTGCTTTGAATATGGCTTACAATGACCCGACAAACACGAAAGCTCTCCCTGCTGCCTTTGCGGCGGCAGATTCTGTCGGCTTCAAACTTTTCTTCTCGTTTGATTATGCTGGTAATGGAGATTGGCCGATGAAAGATGTCGTCAAATTGATCACCCAGTACAGCGCTCATTCATCGTACTTCTTCTACAAAGGACAAGCCTTTGTTTCCACATTTGAGGGTCCAGATCGAGCTAAGGACTGGCGCGTGATCAAAATGGCTACCAACTGCTTTTTCATTCCGAGTTGGTCCTCCCTTGGAGCTAAGCCCGCTGTGGAGACAGGTGTCGTGGATGGTCTCTTTAGCTGGGCTGGCTGGCCTTGGGGTGATCAAGATATGAATACCTATATCGATGCATCCTATATCCAGTACCTGGCTGGGATACCGTATATGATGCCGGTCTCACCTTGGTTCTTTACCAACTTGCCGGGCTACAAGAAAAACTGGATATGGCGAGGCGATCACCTTTGGCATGACCGCTGGCAGGAGGTACTTTATGTGCAGCCCGAGTTTGTTGAAATCATCTCATGGAACGATTATGGCGAGTCACACTACATCGGACCCTTGTATGGCAAAGCCATGGAAGCATTTGAGATTGGCCAGGCCCCATTCAACTACGTAACGGATATGCCTCACGATGGTTGGCGAGCTACCCTACCATACTGGATCGATATGTATAAACAGGGATCGGCAGAGGTGACCCAGGAGAGTATCATTGCCTGGTATCGACTGGCTCCTGCAGCAGCTTGCGGCAGTGGAGGCACTAGTGGCAACACTGCCTCGCAGTTGCAGATTGAATTCTCTCCGGCAGAGATGGCTCAAGATCGAATCTTCTTCTCCGCTGTTCTGGGCTCTTTCTCTGGCGCCGTGGTCTCAATTGGAGGGGATGCCCAAACAGTAGGCTGGTCATTTGTCCCAGATGATGATGTCGGTGTCTACCATGGCAGTGTCGCCTTTGGTGGTCGGACTGGACCAGTCACGGTGTCTTTGATGCGCGAAAACGTCGTGATCGCCACGATTGAGGGCAAAGCCATCTCTGGAAGCTGCACGAATGGTATCCAGAACTGGAATGCCTGGGTAGGCAGTGCGAAGACAGGGAGCGCAGTGTCGGCCAGAACAAGTATCCCGCTTTCCGAGCAAAAGTGTTCGAACGGGACTGGCACTTACAACTTTGCGGGTCTCTGTGGGTTCGCTTGCAAATATGGCTACTGTCCCCTAGGAGCTTGCACCTGCACAAAAATGGGACTCGGCTTTAAAAAGCCGAATTCGACCGGCGTGGTAGGATATCCGATCCCAGGGGAAGATGCAAGCTATAGTGGACTTTGCAACTTTGATTGCAATCTCGGGTTCTGTCCCCCTTCGGCATGTGGTACCGTGGAGGTCCCACTCTCAACGCCCTCTGTCTCACCATTCTTACCTCCGGCATGCACAGCAGGAACTGGCGCAGGCAATCTGGCTGGCCTCTGTGATTTCAGCTGTACTCATGGCTTCTGCCCGATGAATGCTTGCACGTGTACAGGGCAAGGAGCAGTGAATGTCATGAATCCCACGACCGACGTTACAGGTGAGGCTGACCCGGGGCAAGACCCAGCCGTCTATGGCCCCCTGTGTGGATACGCCTGTCAGCGCGGGTACTGTCCCGAAGGCGCCTGTGTATCGCATTCTGGAAGCTCCACTGGACCGGGGTCGGGCTCTGGTTCTGATGGTGGTAGTAACGGCACGGGAGATCTTTATGTTGCCGCGTCTGTTGCCGATTCAAAGTCAGGTTCTAACATTGCTACTGGTATTGCTCCACTGAATATCATTGTCGCCCCCTCCACCTTGGATTTCGAAACTGTATTCTCTATCGGACCTTTGGTGACTCCAATCGAGGTGGCCTGGACTACAACCAAGACTGTGACTACTTCTGGGCAACCTACCGTCACTACCACAGTGACTCGCACTGTGCAGACCACGACCTTTACTATACCTGAGATCAGGACGAACCGAATTCCGTGGTGGAATTGGAATATCTCCGCAGCCGACGTCACACATTCTTCCACAACACTGTTCCCTAGTTTTGCACTAGACCCAATCGTGTTCAGAGACAGTCCAAACCCCCAGGATACCACAAATACCGTGACAGCCTATCGTACTTTGTACCCTCCCCCTGGCCTTGGTCCAAATCTTCTTTGTCTGTGGAGGTTCCGACCCCCACTATCAAATTTACTCACGGTAGTACCCCAGGTCCTACCTGCACGTCTGGCTGTGGAACCAAGTGTACCTCCTTCTGTGATAAACCATGCTTGCTTAACTGTGACGACCCTAAGGCTAATGAAAGCTGGGAGGACCCAGCGGATCCTGATCCCCCTACTAGCCATTCCAAGTGTTCCGGCCCTGACTGTGATGATGATGGTGATTGCACTGGCCCATACTGTGTGAAGAAGGGCTGCACCGGCACCGACTGTGACACCGAAAGCCATGTCTGCCTTGGCTCCGACTGTGAGCGGACCGGTTGTCTTGGCAGTGGCTGCAAGTCTAATGGCGTTTGTACGGACGGTACTAGCTGCCAGACAGTCGGATGTTATGGCAGCGACTGCAATGGATCTGGTTCCTGTCTGGGTCTAAGCTGTATCTCCCTAGGCTGCATTGGCCTTCACTGCACTCAAAGCACAGGAAAGTGTACCGGTTATAACTGCAACAAGATCACTTGCTCAGGCCCGAACTGTAAAAATGGTCAATGCATAGGTAAAGGTTGCACGTCCGAAGAAAATGACTGCGAATCTGCCGAGGCTGATGTTTGCACTGAAACCGTCTACTCCTCTATGGTGACTTCTGCCTCAACCTACACCACTAAAACCTCCACCAGTTGCAAAACTATCACCGCCTGTAATGTTGAGGCATCTACAGCCACCACAACCATCTCAAGCGAATCTGCATACGTGATTGTCACTTTGGATCCCTACCCCGATTATTCTGTCATGAATGATGCGGAAGCGACTAGTATCCAAAAGTCGATGGAAGATATGTTTGAATCAATTTGGGCTAGCACTTCCAGTTCCTCTCCTCCACCTACTATACCCACCTCTGTCCCGATCGGAGGCGACTGTGATTTTGACGGCCAGTGCGAGGGTGACTGCCCCAAAGGCAAGATCCTTCAATGCGCCAATCAAGGCGGCGGCGGAAAGTGCACTTGCATGACCGACCAGAAAGTCCCGCCTTATGGGACAATGTGCCAGAGTGTCCAGGATTGCACAAGATCCTATTACTGTGCACTTGGGGACACGATGGTGTGCGAGGAACGGGACTATTCCAACGGGGAACCGGTCTGTCTTTGTATCAAAGAAAGTGGCAGTTGAAATAGTCAACGCCGTATGGCACCTTGCAGAGTGCGTGAAATGTACCTAATAGTACCAGATAGTTATGGCGATAGAGGGAGCAACGTTGGCCGATAGACACCGATCGACACAGCAAATTAGATCAACCTGTATCTAAGGACATCCTGGATATCTTTTTCAGCAGCTCTGAGCATTCCTAGGAGGCTTTGTTGAGTAGACAGGAAGGAAGTAAAGATCTAATAGCGCGAACCAAACAAAAGGCTCTGTGAACTTTCGCTTATCTTTGTTAGTTACACGCTAAGGCAAGACTCCTACCATATTCTCAACTTGAGGCCGAGACAGCTCCAACCTTGAATTAGGCCTAGTCAGGGTTGTCAGCGAATGCAAAACACGACAGTAGCCAATGAAGTCCTAGAGACTCGATTTATGTGCTGTACTTATGTGCAATTGTTATTGGGGTGTACTATTTTCAGGACAGAGGCCTGTTGGCTGGGTAAGAAGAGAGAAATATGTGAGGAGGTACGAGAATAGTCCAATTGAAACTGTCGAGGGATATTCTCCCGTCAAAAGAAGCAAAGATGACATGTTTGTGCTTGGTGTACGTAACCTTGCGCTAAACCGCGAATCCCATCGTACGGGATTCAGGGGAATTTTTAAACTTGAAAGGAGACAGATATCTACCTAAACAAATCAGTGAACATTTTGCCTTAGGCATAAACAGTCCACTTAACGTATTCCACATGCGAGTGACGCACACAAGCGAGTGACGCAGTCCGATACACATAGTGAAAGCGATAAATTACAACATTATATCTCAACAACTGTGGTGCTAGGGGGTGTTTTCTTATGGGCTAATTGTTTTCGGTGATATCTAACTTTCTTATGGAGTTTGGGGAATTTTCATAACTTGGTGATGAAAATATATATATATTTGGCTTAGGGAGATGTAATTTTCGATACCATGATATTGCAGCTTTTTGATTGCCTTATAATTGATATGCATCATTTAGAATCCTTATCAACTACTATCGAGCAAATATAGAATCAATCAAGGACGTTGTTATTGAGATATTAGGTTGTGGTTTATCGGATTGACTATGTGTTTCGGACTGCGTCACTCGCTTGTGTGCGTCACTCGCATGTGGAATACGTTAGTTAGTTAAATATGTACACAGTATCTAGCTGGATATCAACAATTTTTCTCTCCCGGGCCAGCAAGTGCCCGAGAATTTCTCACAGTTGACCGCGTCTTCATGATGCTCTGGCGTATTGACGGGATTCGGGCGGACCTTCGAGAAGTCTTTGACGATGATCCAACTGTCTGCACAGAACAACATGGATATACAGCGATTGAGAAAAATTAAACTGGCCCGTATTCAGGTCCAGAGTCTATCACGAACAAACCGCCTGGTAGCACCTAATTTCACACCGTGCTTGACAATTCAACCTAGATCTTGATTCTTATAGATCTGCATGAGGTCGAGACAGTTTTCGAGAGTCACATCGCGTGCTTTATTGATGTCCTCACTGAAAGTCTCGTTGCTCACCCGCGATTGCTGCTATTCGGTATATTCCTCCACGGCGACATCTAGCAGGCCATCAACCATCATTGATTCAGTGCATCCGGGCCCGGTGGTCATGGCGTTACTAGCATGAGGATATATCGACTGCTGAGATGATCCTGCCGGGAGCACAGTGATACAGTGGTCGGTTGGTTGGTTGGTTGATGTCATTTATGCTGACCCCTCGCTGGAAAGCGATATGCAGGCTACCTCAACCTATATATATCCGCGCGAACGTACATGTAGAGTGTTCCACTTCCTAAAAACGAACTTAGAGACTCGTCAAGGTTTGCCGTGGCCTAATTGCCGTTCCCACTGTTAGGCTGCCCTCGTGGCGCACGACTCCAAAACCGTTACGACGCCTCAGCGAAGTCTAGCACAGCTATGACCGTCTTAGCCCGCGAGACAGTGTCTAGTTTACCGCTCTCACCTTCGGTTAAGCCTCCCAGCAGACTCGAGATACTGTTAACCGCGTCTCCCACTTTGCTCCGCAACTTCCTCCGAATATCGATACCTGGTAAGGGGGTCTATCATGATTTAGATGACTCGTAATCATCGACAGGCTTGTCAGACCATTTCTGTCACTGAGATTTTATCTATTTGCCATCTACCTATTACTAGTAGAGCAGCCTTTCCTCCAGGCCAGTAGTATATATATAGAGAGAGCCAATCTTGCTTTTTAATATATACACACAACAAGAAGCAGACATGCAAAATTTTACAACCAGAAACCCAAGTCAAGATGTTGCGTGGTAAGTTCATTGCTTATATGGGGATCAAAGCTTAGATGATTCTTTTACCAGGTTCTTTCATAAATTCCATAAATAGACTGTCAATCTGTTATGTATTGAAACAAGTGGAAATATCGGCTTGACTATATTAGGGCCTTGGTCTCTTTGCAAGGTCAATAATATCGAGATTGGCGTCTGCCTAGTGATAGGGGTGAAATCCGACTTGGCTTAGAAGACGACCTCAAGCTGATCTTATCAAAAGCAACAGGGTTCAGAACGTCGGAACATTTGGAACACTGCAGAAGTGCATCGTCATATCCCCAGATCTTTCATTTACCTCGCTGTTCAACCTTGAATTAGTTCAATATTGATCGTTGCTGCCCGTTTTGTTTGTTTTCAATCCTTTGACCGCCCTGGATAATCCGCGTGTACACTTTGCCGGACCCTCTTGACACCTCTGATCATCCGCGCATCCTCCATCTTTGATCTTCGGCTCTTATTTCCCCCAGATTATTTTTGCTAGCCCACCATGTCGCTGGCCGAGGAACTCCGATCGCGAAATTTCAGTATGTACCTGGATTCTGCAACGCCAATATCTCAATCTGCTAACCTTGCTGTCCTTTTCTAGGCATCTATGGACAATGGTTAGTCTACCGCTTTGCCTCCCAACACTCTTTGCTTTTGCAGGCCTAAATGCTGTCGCGGGAGAGCACTGAGAACTTTGATTGAAAGATCGAATGGCATCTGCTACCTCGTGTGGTGGCCTCTCGATGGCTCTCCCGAAATCAGTTCCGCATATTTATGGATCGGTCTAACGAAACATTTAGGACGGGTGTGCTGTGTATTATCCTTTGCCTTGCGCTAGGAATTGCGAATATCTTTTCGTTCAACGTGGTTCTGATTATCATCAGTATCATCAGCATGTGAGTAGTCGCATTTATTTCCCGCTGATTCATTGCGAAGCCTAACCCGTTTCAGTGCATCGGCATTTGTCATTCTCTTCATAGAAGTGCCCTTCCTCCTCCGAATTTGTCCTACATCCTCTAAATTCGATTCCTTTATCCGCCGCTTTACAACCAACTGGATGCGCGCCCTCATCTACGCCGTCCTTGGTGGTGTCCAACTTATCAGTCTTGCCGAGCGGGCTTCTAGCTTGATTGCTGGTGCCGTCTTCCTTCTCATTGCGGCTGTGTTCTATTCACTCGCAGCCCTGATGAAACAAGAATTTGTTGGTAGCAAGACCCTAGGTGGCCAGGGAGTTGCACAGATGATTGTCTGATGGAATGGCATTCATGAGTTGGTCCTGCCTTGTTCTATACCAGCTGGACCCATTTTGGGATTAATACTGGTTATTGGAGGGTTGTGCAACACGAGATGCTCGATGCAGATGGTGCAAAGATAAAATGCCATTTTGGCAGCATGCATTATTGGGATGCGCTATGAAATAGTTTTGTGTTTTTATTGTCCTGTACTTGTATGTCTCGGTTTGGTTTAGGATGATCCCGCTGGACATGTCTGTTTTCCAAAGTCGATGAGCGTTCCTACAGCAGATATATCCGTGCTTTCCTTTTGTTTTGTGGACTGCGTCCGCCAGAATAGGCGTTCTGATCACTATCTTAAAGTGTGTATTCATTGACCAAGCTTAATTCAATCAGAATATTATACTAGACCCTGTATGAATTCAAGTATATGTTGTAGACCTGGTGAAGTGGAAGCTCTTCGGATCCCTCGGGGGCTCAGAAGCACGTGGGCAGCCCCCCATTTCTGTAGGCATCGACTCCGACACTTGGGTACCTAATAAGGTAACAAAGCTAAGGCTCATTAGGTAGTAGTTGCTCGCCATGTGGGTGATACTTAACCCCAAACTAATACATATATGGTTGGAAGTGCATCTATACCCGCTTAGCCCTGAAAGAGTTCCACCAATAGGACCAGGTGGGAATAGATGTAGATTATGATGTATTTGCTGGAGCCAGTCTTGAATGTTAACCAAGACCGATCCGAGATCCCGTATGTCGCAAATCTAGTAATTCGTATGCTGACAGCCTCGGAATTTGTACAGCTGGCCTGGGAAGACGGATGCAATTCGTCCCTGAACGAGACAAGCCATTATGACTTGAATTATAGACATTTCAGCCCAGGAACGTGGCGCAAATGGTGGGATGGACCTTGAAATCTCAGTCACAGGTCATGTTACCCCGCAAATTCTTTTAGCCCTGGTGATCAATATGTGGCGGGTATTCTTGCTGTTTCGGTTAGAGTGGATCTTATGGATAAATCGCGTATCTCAGGGAGTTGGAGGAATGTCAATATCAAAAGAAAAATACAATGAAAGAGTGAGCTTCCCTAGGGTATAGACGTATATCAAGAAATGGATGTTCATAGAGTGAAGTGAAGAGTGAAGTGTACGATGTAAAGTATAGATAGCGATGATGCAATGTGGAGAACGACAGTTCACCGCCTCGGTCTGGCCAGCCAATCCAACCACCGGGAAATCATCTTATCAGTCCTGGAGAAGTAAAAGGTCAAAGAACAGTCCGATACCAAGTTCTAGGCTTGATAAAATACCTCGGGAAGAAGATATTTTTAGATGCCTTGTACAATATAGGGGGCATCTGGATGAACATGTATTAGATCTTGGGGACGTACAATATACTGTAATGCTACAGAAACGAGGCATTTCTTCAAGACCAATTTTGACCACTTATAGCGATATGCAGTAAAAAGTAAAAAGTAAAATAAAATGCCTCAAGATCGAAGAATCAAGGCCCTATACTGATCTCATCGGCGGGGCGCTGCATGGTAATAGATCCCTGTAGTTGGCTCCTATATAACCTGTAATGATACTGTATTATAATACCATCTGCGGTCAGACGTCAGGCCCAGGTGGCAGAAAGAACATACATCATCTCTCTTCCCTAAAACTCACTTTCGGAATTGCTTCAATTACTGCTTTAATTGCGTATTTTGACTGTTCCAATTGGACTGAAACTGGTTCTCATATCTGGGTAAGCAAAACATTCTGTATGCCTTATCTGCATGGGTCTGCTCTTGGAAGTCTTGCATCAATTTGATGCATATCCATAGCTGCTGGTTGCGTTAATTCCTGCATGTCGGTTGGGGGCCGTGTATCCATTGCTTTCCAGCTCACACAGGGCCAAGCGTACCGGTGGGTTATCTGGTTAGGCTGCTGCTAACTCGTTAACAGCTCCCAGAACTTCAACATGTCAACCCAAGCTGCTCCGGCCATCCCTCCTCGACCGACTCGATCCCCACAACCATCGTCGTCGTTAGAAATGCCCAAGATACCACCTCGCCCGGGCAACCGCCGCAATGATCGTTCGGTTTCGCCCATGCGTGGTAGCTATGCACCGTCGCCGTTCAATGAATGGACCGGTCCTAGCATGAGCCGTACCATTTCAAATGATCTGCCCCCACGCCCTCCCAGCGTCACAATACCGTCTCTCGGCGAGGAGGGTATTGAATATGCGGATCTCGACCCAGGAAACATCTCAGATAGCCATCACCAGACCCCCGCGGAGACTCGCAATGTTAGCAGTGATCTTAAGATCCATGCACCGAGACCGTCGTTGCCGACTTCAAGTGCTGAAGCAAAGGTCCAGACTGTCACCCGCACGGATTCCCGCCAGGCTGCCGCGGCAGGACTGGGACGTGGCGTTTCGCCTGCTCGTGAGGAACAAGAACGCTCAAGTCGTTCACTACATTCCAGGGCGAGTGGCACACGGGCCGAATCCTCAACTGCATCCAATGAACGCCGACTCTCTGCCCATCTCGGAGAGGAGCAGGGCTTCCGCGTGCCCATGTACCCAAATGCCGGTGACGTCCAGGCACCATCTCCCAGCCCGTTCCTAGAACAAGGCTCGCAGCGGTCGAGCCGTAACCACAACCGCACTCGTAGTGCTCGCGATTCTTCCCTACCCCCTGGTAGCTATGGGTTGCATGGGCATGGTGTTCAACATCCCGATAAGTTTGAAAAGGCTTGGTATGAAAAGCATCCCGATGAATTGGTGAAGGAAGAAGGACAATATGGCCCTGGTGTGGGCACTCCGCGTCCTGATTGGGCAATGAGTAGCGACGATCTGAACAAGATTGTTCGAAGCTCCGCCCAGACCGGTTCCGGTCTTGGTGAGTATTTGAAGCAATTGCGCTGTCGCTTGAAAGCTAACATTGTGGCCAGGTACTTCCCCAACCATTGTGGGCACCCCCGAAGAGGAGGTCGGGTATATCGCGTCCGACGAGTACATACATTCAATTGCTTCTCCTCTTCCTGACGCTCGACTCGAAAGCCAGCCGACTGTTGAGTCGCCACTTCGACACATGAGTTTCCCTTCAGAGGGTGTGCAGAAGCAAACCACCGCAAGCCCGCTGCGTCACCGTAGATCCAGTTCGCACGGACATCGTGAGGGTGGCGTGATCCACGTGGATGATCCGATGCATCCTTTGCACCACCCCGACGGATTTGCCCCGACCCCGGCGTTCGAAGACCATGAGCCGACATTTGAGAACGCCGAGGAAGAGGAAGAGCCAATTCTGGCTGCTGATGAAGTGCGCCCTGAGTCGGCGTACTTGCATCCCGCCATCTCGCCGACATTTGATCGCCGGGGAAGCTTCGAGGATGATGGCCGCAGTCGGACTCCTAGTCTCCACAGTCGTTCCAACAGTCGATCAGCAAGTGCGCAAGGTCAATTCCCGGTGCTGACTCGATATGACTCACGTGAGGATACGCATACACCGCTCGAAGATGTCGACGAGTATGAGCCGTTGTTCCCGGAAGAGGATGCTGAGAAAGAGAAAATCCTATCAGCTGCGGATCGTTTCAAGAAGAGGCCGGACGCACTCAAGCATAGATTCCCTAGCCAGGATATCTGGGAGGATACCCCTAACAGTCTGCAGCTTCATGCTACCGTCACCACCCCAGATCTGCCTAAACGAGACTCTTCCGAAATCTTCGAAACACCCGAACAAGAAGCCGCACGCAGGATGCAGAACACCAAAGTCGACTCACATCAGGTGGCGACTCACATCCTGGAAGGTGAGAGCGTCAGGGATAAGGCCCCCCCGCGACCAGAGACTTTAAAACAGCGTTTCCCCAGTAGAGATATTTGGGAAGATGCTCCCGATAGTCATCAGCTGGTGACTACAATTGAGCCCGCAAAAGAAGAATTGAAAAGCCCAGAAGTACCTTCCAAGCCTGGCATTCCCCCGCGCCCGCAGAGACAGTCTCAGTCCACCTCACCGACCGAGAAGCGCCAACCACCATCAATCCCAGACAGACCCAAGCCCCAGGTCCCTGTCCGTCCCGCTAAGTTCGGCTCCCAGGCCCCAGCAAGCAACGCCGAAGCCCCGAGAGAGGCTCCTGCAGCCAAGGCTAAGCCCGCAATTCCTGCTCGCCCCGGTGGAAGCAAGATCGCAGCCATGAAGGCAGGCTTCCTCACTGATCTGAATTCACGTCTGCAGCTGGGTCCACAGCAGCCCAAGCCCCAAGAAAAGGAGCCCGAGGAGACTGTTGAGAAGCAGCCTCTGAGCGACGCTCGCAAGGGAAGAGCCCGCGGCCCAGCACGACGAAAGCCAGCCGTCGAGAAACCCACTTCCAGACTCCCCACTATTCCAGAGATCAAGATCACAGAATCTTTGAATATTTGGCAAGTTGGCCAGGATGGGAACCTGGTTGTTGGGACCGGTGGCAAAGAGGAGAAGTCTCCCGTTGCAGTGAGAGCAACACCGGTGCCTGCTGTACAGCCAATGGCTCCTCCAATCGCCAAGAACACCGCCGGTGAATCTGTTGACCCAACGCCTGAATCTCCCGCTGTAGAGGACGTGACTTTACCCGCAACCACAACAGCAGATGTCCAGCCTATACAGACCCCAGCAGAACCCTCGGAACCTGCTGAGTCGTCTCCGATAGCAACCGAAGCTACAGATAAGCATGAAGAGAAGGACGATGTGGACGCGACAAAGCCCTCCGAGTCTGCCTCCGAGCCTGCCTCCGAGCCTGCCTCTAAGCCTGCCTCTGAACCTACAACTGTTGCCGCGGCGATGCCTGAATCTGTCTCGGCTCCAGCTAAGCTGGATGATGCCATAGAAGACATGGCTGCGTCGGCTGATGGCAAGAAGAAGTCTGACGGTAGCATTCACTCTGAACAGTAGTTGGGTGTGCGGATATGTTACCCCTCGCTTTTCTATGATGTCGCTCATGTTCAACCCCTTATCACCAGATCGCCAGATCACACCTTTAGTATTCCTTCTGCTTGTTTAATGAATGATTTGTTACTTGATTCGGATTAAAATTTCTTCTTTATCTTATTATGTAGATGGCTGAAGTACTTTGTAGTTAACCAGATTAAGGAATTACAGAGTCCAATTCAGGACCCAGCTAGGTTGGTCTACCCTGGTATACATCAGATCAAGAAAACACCACCATGGCCTCAAAATGCTAGACGACCACAAAGACACAAAGCAAGCCAAGAGCTGTCATGGCCTTGGATGAGATCAAAAGATTGAACTGTTCTTGTACTGCCGATGTGGACTATGGACATCCTGTATCTATACATAGTTACGCGTTGAGATCGAATACAGGCCTGATCTCTCAGGCATGACTGTATAAATGACAAAGGCTGAACAGTACCTATGTATTATATCTATCGTACCTGGATGAGAAAAGTGCAACGCATCCGGAAGCAAGTCACATACATAGATATCTGATCACTTACCATCTCCGGGTTGAGCCCGATGGCCAATGACGTGATCCCACGTGACCGCCTTTGACAGCCGCGGCTCACAGCCGAATGTAAGAGACGCCGACCTCCACTTAGCGGAATGGAGCTCCTCTCTTCTTGTGCTCTGGGGGAAAATTCGAGATATTTGTTTGCTTCATCGGCTTGTATGGTTCATCTTTCTACTCAGAAGATGCTGAACCCCATCCTTTGTCTCTTATCGAGTCCGATTTAGATCTTTATCGCACTATCTCTCTACATTTCTCATCGCCCCCAACTTGCATACCTTGTCTCCACTACCATGGCGTCCGTCCCAGAGTACTCTGCAGCAGGCAGAACCACATCACTCGATGGCACCACCTCCGCCAACTCGGATGCAAACACCATCTCACAAGAGAGCATTCCACCTCAGAATGAATTGACGGAGGACACCGAAACTGTTTTCTTGAATAAGAGCGTATCAACCCCGAGCCACGGATCGGATATTTCCAGCAAATCACCCAGTCAATCATCAAAACCCTCCCATGCCTCGGATGAAGAAGAACCGCGCAAATGCTGGATTTGCTATACGGATGAAACGGAGGACTCGCCACTGAATCTGGAATGGCGGTCGCCTTGCCCTTGTGCCTTAACAGCCCACGAGGCATGTCTACTCGACTGGCTCGCCGACATGGAAAATCCCCGGTCGCGCAAAAGCAACGGTGGTGGCGTGACAATGATGTGTCCTCAGTGCAAGACAGAAATCGTGGTCACTCGCCCGCGGAGCTATGTGGTCGACATGATGCGACTGGCCGAGCGCGTAGCAGGCCGATTGGTCCTTCCCGGCATGATGTTTACAGTGGCCGGCACTGTGTGGGCTGGATGCTGCGCGCATGGAGTTTATTCAATGTACCTCATTTTTGGAACCGATGAAGCCAGACAGATTATGGAGGAGACTATGGAGGGCCCATGGAATCCCGGGATGAATATCGGGTTGCCGCTTATCCCGCTCGTCTTAATATTCTCACGCACTCGGTATGCCGAAGGCCTTCTCCCGGCTATTCCGGTTCTTTTTTTCGCTGCACATAACCCGGGGCAGGAACCCGACTTCGACTTGTGGCCACCCACACCGGCTATGACGTTTGCCGCACTACCATACATCAAAAGCTTTTACGGAGCGCTTTACGAACGGCTATTCGGTGGCCTGGAACGGAAATGGATCGCCGAGGTACAACCCCGCGCCGCGGAAGAGATCCTGGATGATGCGCAGCAACAAGATCAGGCGGAGGGTCTCAATCGGTTCGGCGATAATGCAAACGGACAGATCCTGATGGAGATCGATCTCGAACTGCAAATGGGAATGGGTGATGAAGATGAACCGGACCTAGAAGCGCTTCCTAACGGGCAGGGCGAAGATGTCAATGGCGTCCCTAACGGAGCACCAGATGCTGGGCAAAACAACAACCCACTAGGACTTGGGCGTCGACAGAACGAGATTATTGCCGATACCAGCAATCTTGCTGATGTTGTACTCGGAGCGCTCGTCTTCCCAGCAATCTCGGCGTCAATGGGTGGCCTGCTGAAGTATCTTCTCCCCAAGTCATGGACATCCTCAGCCATGGACCGTGGCCGCTTGGGACTACTTCAGACCCGCTGGGGTCGCAGTGTTGTTGGCGGGTGTATGTTTGTTCTGTTGAAGGATGCACTAGTTCTTTATTGCCGGTGGAAGCTGGCCCAAACACACCGTCGCCGCAAGGTCTTGAACTACGATCGAGCTAAGAAACACCATGCCGCAAAGCGGTCCACTGGATAGCTTTAAACATACGAGTTATTGTTTCAATGGACTTGAGCTACTACTCTCCTCTGCTTATCTTCGGCGCATCGACTGCATTGTATGGCGTTTTATGGCATTCTCTTTGACGGCTTTGGGGGGATATCTCACATATTATGCCTTTGATGATTCTTGATACTGTTAAATAACTTCTATCTTCAACGAAAATATCAAGTCATGTTCGCTGGAAAAGAAGCCGGCATCAATGCCTCAGTACTAGGTCCCAACACTATCCGTGGCGTCACTGCTCGTAATCAGCTGAATCTGACTTGGCACTTTTCTGAATTGTTTAACAACAAAAACAAGAATAGACGGCCGCTTATACGGCCTTTGATGTCTTTTTAGTAGTATTCTCAGGTATTCTATTTACATCTCTTTAAGACATTTTCTCCTCTTCTCGGTTTTATAGGTCCATAGGTAGATGATATAAATAAGAGGCTTAATTTGTGAAAGCGACTTTTCTATGTATAACCTGGGATATCAAGTCATGATCTCTCCTCAAAGGTCGTGTATCAATTTTTATCTGTACCTATTATCAAATCTCAAGACTGGCTTAATATCAGTCATCTGACGTAACATTTTATCTTCTTAAGTATATTGGGCCTCTCCAAACCCTGCCGTTTGATAATTAATTAATCGTCCTCTAAAGAGAACCTGAACGACAAATGCGTCGCAGCTAAAGATGCATGCAGCGGCAATGTTTATCTCACCAAGCGCGCGGCTAAACGGGCGGACAAGATTCTGCCGTCAAGGAATTATTCCCCGTGGAACTCAATTACATCGAGCCCTTCCCACTCCTTCCACCCAGCAGACAACCATCACAATGAAGTCCTTATCACCAGCCCTCGCGTCTCTCGCGAATGTCTTCAAGATCCCCATGTCAATGGCGCCGGTCCGTCCATCAATTTCCCGGGCGTGCCACGAGACCCTGAACCGCCAAACACAACAGCCCGGCCCGGTCACAGCAGCCCTGCAATCTGCGCCATTCTCGACCACAAGCGCAATGGCCGCGAGAAAGACCAACAATGGCCCTGTAATTGACAAGCGCATTAGTATGTGCCATACCCCTACCCCGAGCTCTCACCCGAGTTCCGAGTCCCGAGCCCCCCAACCAAACCAAACACGTCTCATGGCCAAGGAAAGAAAAAAGAACCAAAAACTAACAATATCTTTCCAACCAATTAGCTTTGATCCGCTACTTCCTTCACCACCCTCTCACTCCCCGTCCCCTCCGCTTCTCCCGAAACCGTTACCTCCGCCACTGGACTATCCACCGCGCTTGGCAATTGTTCCAGGCCCAGCAGCGCCGCAAGCAAGAACTCGAGATGATGCGCCAGTACCAGAGCATGCAAGATGCGTGTGAGGAGCTGCGCACGGGTGCCGGCGACGGTGGCAAGCTGTTCCGCGTCTCGATGAACAAGAAGGGTATCTTCACTGATATGTTCCCTATTGAGTATGCTCGCATGCAGACCGAGTCCCCTCCTTCCGATGGATGGAACCATGACTGGAAGAAGCCTGGAAAGAAATAGAGGACTTGAGGTAGAGGTTGTCTGGCTGGATTTGATGTTGGTTTGAAGATTCATTGGACTGGAGGGCCCAGGATATATGTATCATTTTGGCGCTATGTAACATATGCATTTCTTTTTTTTTATATCTTGATATTGTTTGCATTTCAAGCTCGATATCACTTTGTTTGAATTGTATCCCTTTCCTGTGCGACATGCTCTGACTCTGTATATATATGGGTACAGGAAGTATAAGTCTACAAGGTATGACGTGCCGAAAGGAGACAGTTGATTATATGGTACCCTGAGCGGGCTGTGAGCACAATGTATGAGAAATGAGCGCTGAAAACAAAGGCACCAGAATTACTACATGAAAAAAGGAGAACACAATGAGTGAGATCGCGATGTACTTCGGGGAATTGAGTGGTGAGAAGGAAGGGAATCCGGAGTTGCACGTGCATAAGCATCAGCCACAAAAGACGCAATTGATCAAAAATGAAAGACGTAAGAAAATACCTGCAAGGGAAAAGACACGGCCAAAAATAACCGGAAAGCAGACATCGTACCCAGATCAATCGACCGGGTTAGCACAAGAACCTCCCAAACACCAGTGATGCATGATACAACGGAGCGTCGATTGATATCTTCATGGTTTATACCAAGTTGTATCAATCAAGTTCCAAGTCAACAGAAAAACCGAGCGCTGGCAGAGAAAGAGTCGGCATTTTGCACATCTCAAATTGCATCATCAGATAACCACACAGCAAGACGATTTCCGCTTGTCAAATGTGAGCAATGCAGCACGGGTAGCTGCCTCGAAGACATCGTCAACACCCTCGCCCGTCAAAGACGAGCATTCAAGATATTTGCGGGCTCCAATCGATGCTGCGATGTCACTGCCTTCTTTTGTCGTCACAAACTTAAGTGACTTTTTGCGCATTTCTTCAATCGCCAATGGATCTTCACGAAGGTCTTTCTTCAATCCAACCAAAAGGATCGGCACACCGGGGCATCGCTCGTTTGCTTCGTCGATCCACTACACCGCAGATCAGTATCACTGGCCCCGATTCTTGAATTTATCTGAGACGAACCTTGTGTTTCACGTTCTCCAACGAATCAGGAGTATCCATAGCGAACCCAATCAGGAGGACATGGGCTTTCGAGTAGGCCAATGGTCGCAAGCGCTCATAGTCTTCTTGTCCTGCTGTATCCCATAGAGCCAATTGGACTGAGCGGCCATCGACGCGGCAATCCGTCACGTAGTTTTCAAATACCGTTGGTACCTAGCGGGGGGAAGATGTCAGGCATGATTGGGAGGGGATGTATCGAGGTCGAGTGTACTAACATAATGCTGCGATATAAGAACATATTAGCCACGGACTCTGCTTCTAGGGGGACCTGCTCTAGGCCTAATGGACTAAACTCACAGTTGGGAAGTACCCTAGGGTAAAGACGCTGAGCAAACTGGTTTTTCCACATGCACCATCGCCAATTATCACAAGCTTCCTATCAGGGACTTCAAGTTAGCACACGCGATCACCATTCTGTCTTCAATCCCACTGGTAATGGTATCGGAAGGGCTAGGCTGCCACTTGCAATCTTGCATAATCTCCTTGCAATACCGCGGGGATGTAAGACACCACATCAAAATGGGCTGCACTTACCTTCGCATCACATTATCATCCTGTTGTTGCGACATTATGAAGGCTGCAAAACCCTTCGTGATACACAAGGGTAATGGGAAAGCGGAGGGTATTGTGGATCGGCACTCGAGATGATGCGGAGTTCCGAGTCAGATTCAGCTGATTACGAGGGTTGGCGACACGTATAAGTAAGGAAAGTCCAGCTCGGGGCAGATAGTGCCCAAACGGATTACAGAGAGATATGAATGGGCGGCCTGAAGATGCACCCAAACAGTGACGAGTTGTTGGGGGAGGGGGAAAAGGTCGCGTTGCGGCTGAGGCTAATGATGGGGTTTGACGTAGACACGAAACCTCAAAATGGATAGGTTTAAGGAGAGAGGAGAAGGGTAGAAATTGAGTGAGCGGAAGTTTTAAAAGAGAGGAAGCTGAAGAGTAAGCCCTGGAGATAAGATGAAGGGGAAGAAGGCGCTTACAGTCCAAGCGGAGATTTATTAAGGCTCACGCCGAGACGACTAGGAAGGGACTAAATAATAGCTCTGGGGGGCAGATGGATATCTTCTCGGTCTGATCATCCTATGGGGACCCTTTTTTTTTTTCCCTCTTGTTTATCACCTTGGAAGATATTTTTAATTAGCGCTCTCCGTGTCTCACACAGCTCAGTGGATCAGAGCGTCTCATACTTGTTTCCCCTTGCCCATTTACCATTCACCGCCTAGTCTTAGGGGGTATTGCTGGCAGATCAAAGGCGGGCATGTGATAGATCATGTGACTCGAACAATGTAGTGATCAGCATGAGACAAGTGAGAGGTAGTCTGTCTAGTCTTGTAACCAAGGGATGATAACTTGATTTAAAGAGCTGAACTGGTTGAGTTTGGAACTTTACTACAGTGTAAAGTTTGAAATATCTTCATACAATCAAGATACTGCCACTAAAACATACAATTCGAGATTTGAAACCTTACAATTAAGGCATCAGCTCGCTTGCGGCGGCTATCCCGTTGCGGCGGCACGACAGCCAGCCAGAAGGCTGGAAAGCCCATCACTCCATCCATTCATTCGCGTTCGATCTGTCTACCTCTTGCCTCGGCGCTCACTCAGCCTTGATATCTTGTTGGTCCTGGCTTTGACTCATTGTTTGTTTTCTCCCCTAGTTTGCCAGCGCTCCATCACCTAATCCGAAGCGCAGACACGTCGTGACCCGCCGGGATTATTGCTTTCAACCCCCCTCCTCCCGTGTCCTTATCCTATCTCACCCCTCACGTTTGCCACTACCGAAGTGTCTTTCAAGCAAACAACAAAGAACGCGATTGACTCTTTGTGCGTGAATACCCCAAGGGGAATAATTCCGGTAAGTCAACACCAGATCGTGGAATCACCGGAGCTTTGTTGGTAGGGCTCTTTGGCTCTTCCGTTCTCCGCTTTTCCTCCTCATTCTACCACCCACCTCTCTGACATTGCTCTTCTAACTCAAAGCTTGCTCTGGTGGTATTAGTATGCTGCTGAGGCAGTCCCTGCAGCTTATTTCACCTCCACCATGGCGACCCATATGTCAGCAACTCCGCTTCCAGCAACCAACGGCGAGACCCACGCGCGGGGTCCTCAAGCCACCACATCGACCGGATCCACGGCGACATCTGCGCCTTCTGTGAATCGCAAGAAGCAGAAACGCCGACAGAAACAAGCTGCTCGCTTAGCCGCGGAACATCCCAATGCTTATGCCTCCGGAGATGCGGACATGCTAGCAACAGATGAACAGCGCTCCTGCGATGAAGACCACGAATATCACCTCCAAGATCACTCCCATACAGCAAGTGGTGCTTCTTATGGATATGCGTCACCAGAACATCGCCGCGGGCCCCCCACGATGAACGGATCCGAGGACCACCACGCCGCCTCAGGCGAGGCACCAAAGAGGAAGAAAAATAGGAAAGCCCGATCCGACTCCCAGAATCATGCTGATCGCAGCTCAACTCCGCTCTCAACCCCGTCCGCCACCTTCTCCCACCCTCCTCCACCTCCCCAATCCATGCCATACATCAGTCGATTTACCGGAAAACCCATGAAAAATAGCAGCATCTGGAACCAGTCAACTCTAGAAGAACGCGAAAATATCAGGACCTTCTGGTTTGAGCTTGGCGAAGAAGAACGGCGCCAGCTTGTCAAGGTGGAAAAGGATGCTGTTCTGAAAAAAATGAAAGAACAGCAAAAACACTCTTGCAGCTGTACAGTTTGTGGAAGAAAACGAACTGCGATTGAAGAAGAGCTAGAGGTCCTGTACGACGCATACTACGAGGAGCTGGAACAATACGCGAATAACAATCAAGGCGCATTCGACGAAGGAGCTCCCATCATTCCTCCTCGACTTTATCAACCACCCCTTCGATCCCCAGGACATCATACTCGGACGCACGGCCAGTTTCATCCGTCACGGAGCCGGGTCCAGGAGCTACCTGAAGACAACGACGATGATTTAGAAGAGGATTACGACGAAGAAGAGGAAGAGGATGACGAAGAAGAAGACGAGGATGAGGAGGAAGAGGACGACGAGGAGCTCTACAGCGACGAAGACCTTGAAGATGACGAAGCTCGAGCAGCCCGCGCTGATTTCTTTGCATTCGGTAACAGTCTAACTGTGAAAGGTACGCAGCAAGATCACCTGACCGATATCACAAGAGGTTTACGTCTAACTCTGGATACTTATCATTCTCACCAGATGGAATTCTTACAGTTGCAGACGATCTTCTGAAAAATGATGGCAAGCATTTCATTGATATGATGGAGCAATTGGCTGAACGGAGAATGCAAAGAGAAGAAGATACACAATACGGAATAGCTGCTGCTCATCAGTCCTTCCATGGACATAATCATGGTCCTCTAGACGATGAGGATTACGATGATGAAGAAGACGATGAGGATTATGACAGTCAAGAGGAGGAAGAGTTCGACGAGGACGAAATGGTACGGATCTACGATCTGATATTGTTCAGGCCATCTGCTAATAATACTAACAGGATGCCATGACCGAGGAACAGCGCATGCAGGAAGGCCGACGAATGTTCCAGATTTTCGCCGCCCGAATGTTTGAGCAACGAGTTATGACGGCATATCGAGAGAAAGTCGCCGAACAGCGTCAGAAACAGCTAATTGACGAGCTCCTCCAAGAGGAGACGTTGAACGAGCAGCGCAATGCCAAAAAGGCCCGGGAAGCGCAAAAGAAGAAGGATAAGAAGCGATTGCAAAGACAGGCAAAAGAAGAGGAGAAAGCCCGCCGGGACGCCGAGAAGGCGGCTGAAGAGGCCGCTCTGAAGGCTGCGCAAGAGAAGAAACTCGAAGAACAGCGATTAAAGCGCGAAGAGCAACGGAAGAAACGTGATGCGGAAAAAAAGGCACAAGAAGAAGAGCGTGCTCGCAAAGAAGCTGAGAAGCAGCGACGACTCAAAGAAGAACGAGAACGTCAAGCCGAAGCTGAGCGCAAGCAACGCGAACAAAAAGAGGAAAAGAAGAGGCGAGAGGATCTCAAACGCAAAGAAAAGGAAGAGCGTGAGGCCTTTGAACGGAGAACCCGAGAGGAGCGCGAACGCAAAATGCGTGAAGAGCAGGCGAGGAAGGACCGAGACGCAGCACGAGAGCAGGAAATCCGAGATCGTAGCGGAAAGCGCGAGCAGGTCAGAACCTCACCACCACACACTCTGCCAGGCGTTATCCCGTACAATCTCCAGTCTCAGGCCCCTCCTGGTTTCCTGCAGTCTCCGCATTATCCCATGGCGACACCTATTGTTCCTAAGGTCTCGACTCCGGGACGGCCTCGTCAACAATCCCATCATGGCTCTTCTACATCCTCCCCTCACTCCCAACCTAACAGCGCCGATTCCTCTCACCACCCTTCCATCTCCCCACGTTCCATGGGTCATCCGCAGTCAGGATCGACTTTTGGTAGACAAGGTTATCAACAGCCTCCATTGCACCATCCTCAACCTTCCGCTCCTCTGTCACCTCTAGGGCGCATCAATCCTTCGGCATTCGCTGGCCTCGGTGGTCTACCGTTCAACCACCCCCGGGCATACCAGGAATGGCTCCGCGATCAACTCACCCTCAAGAATCGATGTATTCGTCGAATGCTGGGATGATTAACCCTTTGCGGTCATTTAACGGATCTGGTGGAATTCCCGCGCCGCCTGGCATGAACGGTGTACGACCCATGCCGCCGAGCCGAGCGTTCCCTGCTGATCCTGTACACGGCCTTCCCTTCGCTGGCAACCATGGAGTGCCTGGTGCATACCCTCTGCAGCAAGCCAGTCTGTCAAAAGCCCATTCCAGGCAGCCATCTCTTTCATTTGACCGCTCCCCGTTAGATTCGGGGACCCAGCCGTTCCCCATCACACGGCCAAGCCCTATCAAACGCCCATCCAGCTCGGCACAGGACCGACAGAACAATGGCAATGTTTCAGTGCAGCGAGAAGTGGATGGCTTGAGTGCTCATCTAGGTAGCAGTGCGCTCCTTGATGACACTGATGCTACATATCCATCAAACCTGTCTCAATCATTGCCTGGTGCCCCCGCCCCCGGGGTATTCCCGGGGCCAACACGTGCCAGCTTCCAAGGACCGTCGTTGCTCACAGATCCTCTAGGATCCCCACAGACTAACTTCGGGATTGGTTCTCCAATGAGCAACTCTACATGGTCTGCGACACCCTTTGGGGCCGCCTCCCCCTTCGGTACCACGTGGACACCCGCTTCGGCCGGAACTGGCTGGCCTCCCAATAATGCCTTCTCAGCAGGCGGTCATCATCGGCCTCACACTTCTCGACCCGTTACAATTCGCCTGTTGGTCATCCAAGCATGCAAGCAGCTGAACTCGATGACCAGCCCGCAGAAGGGTCCTGGAAGCTTCCACGATGTGAACCTTGTTCTCGGCCAGGTGGAGCAGCTGCGCAACGCAGGCGAGCCAACGATCTCTCTGGATGAAATGCTTGATATCTGTGATACGGAAGGTAGTCCACAGAATGGCGGTGGATCGTTCACTATCAAGGAAGGCCCAAGTGGCAAGTCTGTCCGATTTGAGCCCGACCCTAATAGTGCGGTCTCCGGTCATCGGGGCAGCATTGTCCCTGGCGATATCGGCAGCCCGATCCCTAGTAACAGCCACCCAGCCCCCTTCAGTGGATTCGGTGGGCCCTCCTCCGCGCTGCGACAATATTCTTCGCCTCCGACTGGCTTATTCGGCGGGACTCCTCTGTCCTGATCATGATTTAACGCCAACCCGGCCTTGGGATGAATCTTCTTCTTCGGCCTCCTTTCCGCACTTTCGCTGGAACGACATTGAAATGCCCTCATCTATCATCTTTTTTCTAGTTCTTTTTTTTTCATCTTTTATTGAAGCGTCATGGATTAACGTCATACTCACACATCTGTCTACATCTTTCCACTCGAAAGAGTCACTGCTATTGATATGGGTTGTTTATTTGCTTGGTATTTTTCCAATGTGGTTGAATGCTTTACTTTTTGAAGTATGGCCCCCGGATTTGTTTTTATGTACGGTATGAGTCTCTGGCCTTTCTACATTATGCAGCGATATCCGTGGAGATTGGGTTAGTCTCCCACTCCGTCGTCCTTGACCAATTGCATGATCGAAGGTTTCTTCGGCTTTCGTTTGTTGGCTTTCGGCGTAGAATTTGTAGAACTTGACAACGTAGAGTTACATAATTGTCATCACGTGCGATTCAGATAGGCTTTATATATTATCTAGAGGGAATTCGACATGGCTCCCTATGGATTTGATTATATTTTCCATGCTCAACAGACCCCTCAGGGTTGCTTGTTTGTTCTACAAAAAGGAAAAAAGGTAGTTTTCCATGGCCGATACAAATCACGTTGAAAGGGTATGGTGTTATCCAGAGACAATGATACACTTGTATATACTAGGAATGAAAGAAGATCGAGGAGCATCAAGAGAAGAAGAGGCAGGCTTCCAGGAACAAGAGAAAGACAAAAGGGACCAATGAAATAGAGTAGAGCAGAAAAGCAAGTCCAGGAGGACCAAAGCAGGAATCCCACGTAGCACGTCACATACAGTGCTCCTTGAAGATCACGGAGGCGTGTGTCCTAACCAAAATGGCCTGGGCATATCCATCTGGCAATTACTTTGGTGGATCTGTCACAATACCTTCGTATTCGCGAGAGCGAATATACTCCAGCGTGCGTTGGAAGTGGCGCTTCGGGCCGTCAAGACTAGCATTTGGCTCATCTTCGCTGGTCTGCAGGTTGGAGTGAATGAGTTCGATGAGGCCGTTCAGGTACTTGGTAGTGACGGTCTCGTTCTGCTGGTCGAAATAGTAGACATAGCGGTTGAGGATTTCCACAAAGAGTTCGACGGAGACAGCGGTGTCCATACAGGCATCGGCCACACGGAGGGCGCGCTGGAGGCACTCGAGCACTCGTTTGCCATCGCGGTAGAGCTGCAAGGTTCAAGTCAGCTAAAACATATTAAGTGATGAAAATTGAAGATAAACTTACATCTTTAGGATCATCTTCTCCACGTTGAGGATTCTCAACTACCCACCAAAGGTGACTTGCGAGATACACCGCGCGGCACTGATCGGGCTTCTTGAGGAGTTTGCTTCCGTGCAGCGCAGCCTTGGTAATGAGTGTGTCATAGTTCTCCTTAGAGAATCCACGGCTCCCATGTAGGGCGCCTGAAATAATGCAGACGGCCTGGAACTGGGCGCGTGAGTCGCTGATAGCATCTTCATAGATGGTGAATGCCTGCGCGAAGAACTCGTAGCTGACTTCCTCGAATCCTGTTTGATCGGCAACCTCGCCACACATGACAAACAATCGCAGTGCGAGATCGGCGCAACCTGGGTTTACGCGCTGGTACAAACTGTTGATGCTCTGGTGCATGAATCGGTATAGAGCCGATGACTGTGACTGCCAATTGTCATCGTAATGCTCGCGCGACTTCAGTTTGCGGGCCAATTGGACCGAGGCCGTTATGATTGCAGGGGTAGTATAGCGGATTCGTTCGTTGCCATCGGCCAATGCCTTGCGCGTTGCTTGGAGAAGCTGTCACAGACTGTTAGTTATACGTATAAAATATTTAGCAAGTAATCCTACCTTTAGCTGGGTGTCATTATCCGATGCCCGAATCAAGTGGATGAGTCTCGCAAGCCACCCTTGCTCTTCTACCGTCTCATCTGTTTCTCCTCCCCTCCGTTGGGACTGTGACCCGGGATAGCCAGCAGACTGCTGCATGCCTTCCTTGATCAATACTCTAGCGGCCTGGAGCACACGATCGAGGTTTTCCGTTGTGGATACCAAGATCTTGTTCTTCAAAAGACTGCGAATTACCTCGCCTGCAACAGCCCTCCTTGTGGGGTATGACTGTGAGGTCAGCAGTGGCAGGTAATGTGGCAACGCCAAGGCTGTGAAAATTGAGATGTAAGATTTGAGAGGAGCATTGAGAAGGTGGAGGATGTGTTGTTGGGTTGGTGCTGAATGCAAATCGGCGTGATCGGTGTATTCGGCGGTTTTTTGTGTCGCAAAGTCCAGGACCTGGTCGACGTACTCTAACCGATCTGGATAGGTATTCAATGCCAGATTGACAAGTGATACCAACAGCGCCATGGTATCTTGAATCGGCAATGCACGCGTCTTGATCAAATTGACCACTTGGTCATAGAAGATATCATACAGCTTGATTTCGGCTGGAATACCAGGCTTAGCGTCGTCCCCATTCTCAACCTGCTTTTCTTCCGTTGGCGGTTCAGCAGGCTCGGGGCTTTCTTTGGGTGCTTCTGCTTTGTCGTCCTCGGTACCATTCTCCTTGGAAGTGTCATCGGTGCTGACTTCCTTTGACTCTTCGGCTTTGGTTTCTTTGGCAAGCTCGAGCTTTTGCAATAGCTTGGTGACAGCTTCTTCCTCGTTTTGTTTCCGTGCTTCTGGCTCTACTGCCGAGTCCGTTTCCCTTGCCGCATAAGAAGACAAACGGTCCATAAGACCAATGACGATTTTCTTCAGATCCACATGTGGGTTAAGTCTGGCGATGGCAGATAATAGATGGTCCAGGGTGTGCAGGTGGAACTCATCTGGGAAGACCTTTGTGATAACTGTTGATTAGATTAGCATTGGACCAAGCAAGAGTAGATTCCAAGCAAAAATATAAGCAAAGAGAGCCGTACCTTCCAGGAGATATTCTTGCGCGAGGACATCTCGGCATTGTACAACCTGTTCTAGAAGCGCTTGCAGAATACCTGATTTGTACCCTTCAAGGTCCACCAACTGGCTGAGTCGAACGATGTTGCTACCAACGAGCAGCTCCAGTTCGCGTCGTTCTTGTATGCGTCTATCCCGCTCTCGTGAGGGGCCCTGGTGTTGAAGCCGAACCCAGAGCTTGTTCATTTCCACGAAATTCGTCAAAACAAAGTTGATCGAATCCTGCATGTTACCTTCTGGGCCATCACCGGTTCCCAAGGGCAAGTGATCCCGTGCTTGGCCAGAGAGGTAGTATCGCAAGAATAGGCCACGGATCGGGTGTTGAACGCCTCGGCTCATCTCCATCATATCCTTCATGATCTCCTTGACCGGCGCATCTTCGACGGACATGTAAACCGTACCCACGGTGATCATCAAGTACAAGCGGGGGACGATATTTCCGGCATACTGAACGAGCTCGTATAGGTCGGCAAGGTGGTTAACGGGATGATTCTCCTTTAGGTAGACGGAAAGGTGTCGCAGCGCATCAAAGACGGCCATATACAATTCGTAATACTGCTTGGGGCCGAGACTGGGGGTTCGAAGTTCAGAGACAAGAGTCGATCTATAGAAATAGATTTCAAGCTGTTAGCATAATGCGCGGGTTCCGAGGTCGCTGCCTGGAGGGTTTCATCGGGGAGCTCACCCGCATTTCAGCGCATCCATGAGCTTTCCAGGAGTCTCTAGACATTTGCGCATCAGACTCGACTGCTGCCTCACCACCCCCAATGCCTCCTCGAGGAGGCGGTTCTGGTCCTCGGTGACGGGTGGTGGGCTAGCCATCATGGAACGAGTGAGGGGCGGAAGCTAGGGGGAGGTAGAGCAGGGTGAACACATGCAATGCAAAGACAATGAGCTAGCGAGAAAGCGAATCAATTCATAAAACAATACTTCAAGGTGGAAATAATGGGGGAAGGAAGATCGGAAGGAGGTTGGAGAGGATAAGCTTGGGGGAGTGGCACCTTGTCCCCGAGACGTCACCCTGTGGCCGTACGGCAGCGGATAGCGGCTGCTCATAACATAACACCTCTCTTATATTGAGCTTTCAATCTACAAAGCTTCTAATGTTTTTACTTCTATATTTCTAGAATTTTCAAAAGCTTTCCAGGTGGAAATATTGATCATGTCCTTATTATCCGCCATACGGCAGCAAACTGATGTGTCCCCTAAGGAAGAGCGTAAAGAGCAGAACCACCCACCTCTCCTTCAAAGATTCAATCTTGCTCTATCCCGATCCCAGTCCTCCGCCGCAGTAACCCCCTCTGCTAATTGAGAATTCTCGCCTCCCACCGGGGAATCGCACTCGGGGCACCGACTCGTCTCCCTAGCTGCCCCACAGTCGCCAATGGTAAATGGATGCCCGTTGCGACAGTAGTACCAATGCCCAGTTCCAGTGAACTCTTGAGCCATTGCCGAAATGACTGCCATACGTTCCTCGTTGGTGATAATTGTGTACATTGTGCCCACGCGCAACATCTTCTCGACGCTGTGGACTTCATCTGCCAATCCTCGTGTCTGGCTTGGGTTGGCATCGCAAAGACCTCTAGCCTTCTGAATGGCAGCCTGGCCATGCTGCAAGATAGTGTCCCTCTTCTCTGGTGTCAAGCAATGTGCTCGTTCGAGGGCATAGAGCTGTGCTAGAAAAATATGACCTTCTGCCTGCTGTAGAAGTCGTCGGTGAGTGACTGCTTGCTGGATGAGGGCCTGGCAATCATCTTTGATATTCTGTAGATCAAGCTCGAATCGAGGTGTCACCTCGCTTGGTCGTCCTCGAGAAACGAGACTCAAAAGGTCAACGAGCAAGGCAATGTCCAGACGGATGATGAGGGCGCTGCCCTGTAGGAAACCTTTGGTCTGTAGCACGTTATCGACATGATCAGGGTTGCTTCTTATTTTTCGGCGTTGTCGAGCATTTTCAATCACCCTCCTAACTCTTTCGAATGGTTGCTCCTCGGGCTTCACACGGCGCCGATAGTAATCGACGCGCTTTCGCAGGTCAAGGATTGAATCCCATCGACCTGGATTTGTGCTCTGGATGATCTCTGCCATGTTCTGAACCTGCTGGTTTCGTGGGCCAGATATCTCAATCACTGGTGGCCATGGATACTTTCTTTGACCTTCGGCTGCATGCAATTCACGAACAAGCTGGGGAAGTTCCTGTGCAAGAGGGACATATTCCTGATTGAGTAGGATGATCAACTTTTTCGTTGACTCATCAAGGATAGCTCGGCGAACCAGCCGGCCATATCGTGCAATGTCTCTCAGCGGGCCACGACAGGTGGCACATTTTTTGATGTCTTGGATAGAGAACGGGGCCAATGATACCCAGATAGCGATGGGCTTGCCACTCGCATCGACCTGGTAGTAGCTAGCCATGTCCATTTGCGCATCCATGTTTTCAATTGTCAAGAAATGCCCACATTTGGGGAATACGCATGGGTTTTGGTCCAGGTTGATTTCTTTGTATATTTGACCTAGGATGAAATCGACTTGATGATTTTTGATGTTCTCGTTTCCACAGGTTTGGCAGAAGGAGGATGCAGGACATTTTTCTCCACATACTGACGGGCATTGATGCCCACAATCCAGCTTCTTCTCGCATCGCTTGGAACATGGAACATGGTCACAGGGGGCTGCACATGGCATTGAGCAGACGCTGTGAGGGCACGCTGAAAGACATTTTTCTTCTGCGCAAGGAGTACACGGCTGGTAGCATTTTCGTGGGCACTTTGAATGGCCACATTGCACTTCGCAAGGAGCTTTGCATGGTGGACATGGCCTCTCACCGTGGCAGGGAATGCTGCAGGCATGGGCGCATGTAGAATGACTCCGGTCACACCGTTGCTCGCAATTTCCATGGTTGGCTGGGATGCTCTCAGGTCCTCTGGTGACGCAGCAATAACACATCTTCTTGCACGAGTGTCCACAAGGCAGTGGGATGCGACATGGTGCTAGGCAGCGATAGTCTTTGGATTCGACATCGATGTGGCATGGCAGCGAGACAATATGATTGCAGCCCGGGATCGTCTTATCCACGCGCACCTGACAACGAACTGCTGAGATATCTTGAGCTTGCCAACAAGGAAGGTTTGGCATTTGATGACCGCATGGGAGTATCCTGTGCTGTTGATATACGTTAACCATGCACTTTTCCGGGCAAATGTCCCCGCATCGCTTAGGGCATGAATGATTACAGCCACTAAACGGTCGAGGACAACGCTCTAGGCAAAAGACAGTGTTGTGAAGAAGATTCGAATGACATTTTTGAGCGCAGGCATGTCCACAGCCCAGCCGACTGACACAGCGCTGGTTGCAACCTCCTTCAGGGGAGAACTTTGGGAAATCTTCTGGCATCGACACCACAATCGGTGTATCTGGATGGCGAGGGCATTGCAGCTCCAGGGATTTTCCGATATTCTGGTCTTGCTTCAAAATCTTTACGACTTGAGCCCACATGGGAACATGGATCGAGGTTTCCGAATTGCCGATTATGTACATTCCGTGTTGTGCTCGCGATAACAGAACATTGATTCGATTGGGAGTGCGTAGGAAGCCGCATTGGTTCTTTGTATTGCTTCGGACGAGGGATATCACAACAATCTTAGCCTCTTCGCCTTGGAAATTATCTACGGTGGCCACGCGAAGAGTTTGTGACAAGGCTGCTTTGATCGTGGACTTGTCCTTGGCTTCATAATCCGCATAACCAGCCTGTTTGAGATCTTCTTGATCACGGTCCCCCAATACAATGGCAAAGAGCTCATCAAGCCGTTTCCGTAGTCGGTGGAGTTGTCCCAGATATGGAGTCAACACTGCAATGTCTCCGTGTTTGTATGCACCTTGTTGAATAAGATGGTTGACCAGCGAAACGGTCATATCAATCTCGTGACTGTTCCAGTGGGAGGTCGACATGGCATCGGCGTCAGATCCTCCCTCTCGCTGTCGGTGATCCAACCAGAATAATCTTTTCCGCATTCCCATAATCTCCGGGTACTCCAAAACAGATGGAGCATCCTTCAACTTTGGATACTGGGTTTCACGGATCAGCCGAGCCATAGATGGATGCATTCGCCGCTGTGTTTCCAATGTGCTGAAAGGAGCTCCACAGTCCATGGGGCTTTTATTTGAGCTCACCAGTCTTTCAAACAAGGAGACATCGAGTGAATATTGCACACCACCCCGATTATTCTCGCTAGAAAGATCGTAATTTTGGACCTGAGGGCGAAGCTGTTGCTGATCGCCGATGAGAATTGCATGTTCAACGGAAGGTAAAAACGCCGTAAGGAGATGTGATTCCAGAACCTCACCAGCCTCTTCGCACAACATGAATTTGCATGGAAGTCTTCGGAACAGATCAAGTCTGCGGGCAAGTCCTGCTGTAGTGGCGCCAATGACATCTGCTTGAGCCAGGCAGCGAAGGTGCATCTCATCCTGGACACTATCGTACCCCTGTTTGGCAGCTTTGTGCGATGAAACGATTTGCTTAACTTTTTCGTCCACTTCTGCCCGGTAATCACGACACCAGCGGCTGTAAAGATGTCGTCGTTCTTTTCGGGACATCTCGAAGACATTGATATCCTTGAGTTGATCCACAGGTCGTGGACGGGCACTGTCTTTAGCTGCTGAATCAAGCCAGGAGGTGATCGCGGTCTGAGGACTGTCGGGTTTTACTCCCAAGAAACCATCTGCTTGGACCAGTGAAAATAGCTGATCGTGGTGGTCAGGATTTATCCGCTGGATATAGGACTTGAGACGAGCAATGGGGACTTCCTTTTTCAGGTCAAGGGTGCGAAAGTCCTCCTCGCACAATGAGAGTCTCTCGGCTGTACTCCATCTTTCTTTCTTCTCCATCTTTGTTCTTGCTGTATCTTTCGCAACAGTCTGAAGGTTGAATTTCTCCAACCTCTCCGACTTGGACTGAGATCCAATACGAACAATTTGCGATGTCACATTGTTGTCCAGCAAAGCCTCAAGAAGCTGGTCAAGCGCGTGATTGGTATATGTGACACACAATATGGGTCCCAGTCTTGCTCTAGTCAAATCTTGATTTGCCAGTAAGACTTTAACAAGAGCCACACCAGTGTAGCTCTTGCCGGTACCAGGTGGTCCTTGGATCAAACCAAGCTTTCGCTTCAAACAACTGATCAATGCATGGGCCTGTGCGCCATCCAGTGTTGAATGGTCCTGTACATATTTCACGTTGGATGGCTGGCCAACGCGGACGTAGAAACTAGTATCGTCTTTCATGATGCAGCGGAGATCGAATGCAAAGCCAGGCTCCAAGGCATAAGATGGAGGAGCCATATCGGATAAGTTGAAATTTTCGAAGGCCCACGGAACAAGCAGCTCTGTGAAAGGCAGATTTTGAGCTAACTTAATCGATTGAAGTGCCTGAAGCGCCGGTTCAAATGCCGGAAGAATGACTCCTGGAAACTCCACCAGAGACATAGTGGGCTTTTTGGGACTAAAAAGGTCCAGGACAACTTGAGTGTTGGTGTATCGAGAATCAACCAGCATCAATTTAACAGAGCCTCTCGTAGAGCTCTTCCACAACGTTCTTGGCTCTGCCTTGTTCTGTGGAGGGACATGATCATTTGGGAGGATGTTATCCCTTCTGCGCCTAGGGGACATATCATGATGTGTCACGGTGCAAAACAATACCACATCTTTTTGAATGATCAGGCACACAAGCGCGCCTGGCTGTAGACGTTTTGAGCTCTGCCACCACATCTCCCGGGCCATGGGTGTGTAGTTTGTTACTGCAGCAGGCTGAGGGAAGTCGACTTCGAAGTAAAGACCGGAAAGCCAATTGAATTCGAGATTGACCACGATTGATTTGGGATATACGAACTTGCGCAACTGTGATTGCTGGGCACGCGGGCTCAGTTCGTGGTGGATTGCATCTCGAAGTTGACCGACAGTATCTTCTCGCAACAATCGAAAGTTTCGATCTAGCAATCCCTCGAGACCGTCAATGTGCCAATGAAGTGGGTTATTAACGGGCAAGTACTCCGCTCGAACGCTGCAGATTTCTTCGAAGCTAGGCATGATCTTAATCTGGCAGATGTCATCAAAGTCATTGTTGTGTCTGCCCCCGGGGGTCTCATGATTTGTAATGAAAGTGACTTTCGTTTCCTTCTTGGCTTTCTTCTCTGGCGTACCCGCTGGGAGCGATTTTCCAGCCTCCATGCGCTGATGAAGATGATCAAGGTGCAGGCGAGATTGATAAAGTCTACCGCCCATGCCATTCTTGTTATTCATCGAGGTAAAGACAGTTTCGAATCTTTGTGCCACGGCATGCAGGCTGTCCTGGATAGGAGCCGTAGAATTGAGGTCCGCGATGCGAGAGAACGTGTGTAGAGATGCCTCCAATAACATGGCACTGCCTTCGTTGGTGGTGTCGATTTCGAGAACGCCACAGATGAAATTGAGCCATCGCGCTGCTCTGGACCCGTCGATTCCAAACAAGACATTGTAGATTGTACCCACTGCCTGCTCCAGTACGAGCGAGGATACAACCTCGGGATTTGAGACTATCTCTAGAAATGGTAGCACCTGGGTCTTGAAAATTAGGTCTCTTGTTGCGGGATCCATGTCTTCGAAATTCTCCTGGACAAGGTCCAAGACTAGTCGCAAGCCATCTTCACTCGCCAATGTCCGGATAACTTCTTGTCGTGTACTGGCATCAGATTCAATCAGCTGTCTCGCCTTCTGGAAGATAGTCGTTTTCCTCCCAGAGGAGGGACGGGTTACCGTCGTGCGTAGAGGAATGCTGCCTTGCCATGCTCGAATCGCCTTTTCTGGATTTTGCAAGCCATGAGATCGTCGGGCCAGGGGCTCAGGGCGTTGGATCTGGCTGGTTGGTATTGTTGGACTGCGGCTTTGGCCATTGCTCACATGAGCAAATTTGCAGTTTTTCCATTTGCAATTGCCTCTGGCGAAGTCACGGCACATACTTTACAGGTAAAATCGATTAGCGTCTTCCACAAATTGCTTAGGGGGGTTTCAAATCTATTCAGATATCTCTCAAATCGATCGCAATATCTCGCAAAAGTAAGAGAGTTTCAAACATACCTTTGGGACTCCATGGTCTGGTATCACTTCCCGGTCAAATGCTTGGTAGAAACAAGATCTAGAGCTGGGTGATATCAAGAGAAGACGTGATCTGTGAAGGTCAAGCGGTTGAAAGTAATGCAATGTGCTGCTTTTCAATGATGTTTGCTATGGGATATGCAAGCCCTAAAGCATATGAAAGAACATGATTGAAAGCAAGAGTGTGATGGGGAAGGAAAGAAAGATATATCATTTTTCAAAGTTTTCAGGTGCTTATGTATGTATAGTCGCCCATTTATATAATTCTGCTCTGGCATCTTGATATAAACAAGCACGTTTCTTCGTTTCCATCCTTGAGACATATTTGGCACTGTCTCTTTGTTCTTGACTGCCTATGTGATTGAAATGCACTATTGAGCTATAGGGCAAAGCAACATCGAGAAAGTATGCAGTTCACTTTACTTCACCTCCAAGTGACTGGCCCTCTGCTTTCTATGTACCTCTCTAGGTAGTTAGGTGATTTCACATTTGGATTATGAAAGAACACAGGTCGGCCTCGAGTCCTCCAGGCTCAGAGCTACGTGGATTGTTGGCCAATAAAGACAAAAGCCATCTAGGGTGATAAACATCCAAGGAAGTGACTATGACGGCATAATAAAACAAGAGATAAAATGTTTTCAATGACTAACTGCTCCTATTTAATGGAACCCAAACGTATCAATTTCCCAAGTCCCATCGAGGGACCTGAGACGTCAATGATTATATACAAGAGGAACAACCTGGCAAGAGAAAAGGCCAAGATTGATCAAAGGCCATGGTGAAGCACGTGTTTCATGCAATTCGCCATGCTTGTTTCAAGGGCATGGCGAAGCGTAAGCCCCAATAGGCGTGTAGAAGCCGTGACCACCAAACTTCTCTGCCAGAGACCTCCAAGAGCAAACTGGTTAACGAATTTGTTGTTTAACTTTGGACAAATATTGCCCCAATCGCTTTTGGTGAACCAGCCAAGAAACGCCATGGATATCAAAGTACAGAAATATGAATGTCGAGGTGACATTGGCTAGTCACCTACTCTGTCCGGACATGGTAGTCCACATTACGCTGGCGCATCAGCTCCTTGCGCTCCAAATCCTTGGCTGTAATGAGTTAGTGGTGTGTCAAGTCAATCATTGGCTAGGGGTTTGCATACCTTCATCGTAGACCAAGAACTCGTGCAAACCACGGCCAGAAGGCACCATGGGAAGAACGGGCACCTTGCGGTCAGTGATGACCTCCAGGAGGGCAGGGCCATCGTGGTCAATCAGCCACTGCAGCTTCTCCTCAAGTTCGGAGGGCTTGAAGCAGCGGTCGGCAGCGACGCGCATAGCCTTAGCAAGGGGAACGAAGTCGGGGTTCTGCTGGTGAGTGTGGGAGTAACGATCCTCGTAGAAGAGGTTTTGCCTGGAACAAACAAAGTCAGTCAAATATACTGGGAAGATCAGAGAGACGACAGCTTACCATTGAGTAACCATACCCTGCTCCTCATTGTTAATCAGGAGGACCTTGACACCAATGTTGAACTGAGCAGCGGTGGAAAGCTCAGTGAGAGTCATGTTGAAAGAAGCGTCACCATCGATGTCGATGACGAGGCAGTCCGGACGGGCCACCTTGGCTCCAAGAGCGGCGGGGAGACCGAAGCCCATAGTACCGAGACCACCGGAGGTGATCATGGTACGAGGGTGACGCCAGCGGAAGTGCTGAGCAGTCCACATCTGGTGCTGTCCGACACCAGTGGTGATGATGGTCTTGTCCTTGCGGTCAGCGCAGAGTTCGCTAAGCTTCTCGATAACAGCCTGGGGCTTAATAGGACCGTCGGCGGTCTGGCGGTCGTAGAGCGACAGGGGGAAGCGCTGCTTCCAGTCATTTATCTGCTCGAACCATTCGGGGCGCTCAGGAACAGCCGTAACATGCGGCAAAAGAAGACGGAGATTGTCGGCACAGTCGCCCTCCACGGCCTCGTTGGCCTGGACAACCTTGTTGATGTTCTTGGGCATGATCTCGAAGTGCACGATACCACCGCGACCTTCAGTAGCGGCAAGCTTGGCCTGAGGCGCGAACTTGGGGATGCTGAGGGTCACACGGTCATCGAAACGGGCACCAACAGCAATGATCAGATCGGCCTCCTGCATAGCCATGTTGGCGTAAGCGGATCCGTGCATACCAAGCATGTGGAGAGCCTTAGGATCCAACTCGTCAAATCCACCAAGACCCTGCAGGGTGGTGGTGACCGGGATGCATGCCTTATCGGCAAACTCCTTAAGGATCTTGGGGCCATCGGGGCGAGCAAGGAGACCCTGTCCGACGTAGAGGATGGGCTTCTTGGCAATGTTGACGAGGTTAGCAACGCGGGTGATGGTGCTCTCGAGCTTCTTCTGGCTCATTTCGCGGGCTACAACGGTAGCTGCGCTAGGGAGCGAGGGGATAGTGCTGTGCATGGGAATGGGGTTGCGGAGAATGCCAGCAGTGACATCCTTGGGCAGGTCAACCAGGACGGGACCGGGACGACCACTCGTGGCGATCTCGAAAGCTTCCTGGATGCGGCGAGGGAGCTCACCAACGGACTTGACCATCACGTTCCACTTGGTGCAGGCACGGGAGATACCAATGACATCGGCTTCCTGGAAGGAATCGGTTCCAATTGCGCTGGTAGGAACTTGACCACAGAAAACAACCATCGGGGTACCATCAGACATAGCATCCTGCATGGGAGTGATAACGTTGGTGGCACCAGGGCCAGAAGTAACGAGAACGACACCGGGCTTGCCAGAGGCACGGGCATAACCCTCCGCCATGTGACCAGCACCCTGTTCATGCTTGGGAAGGAGGAATTCGAAGTGCTTGGAGTTGTAAATAGCATCGAAAACGGGGAGAATGGCACCACCGGGGTAACCGACTACATATCAAGTATTAGAATTGGCCAATTGTGCAATATCAAGCATGAAATACTCACAGATGTGCTTCACACCCTGGCGCAGCATCATCTCGTGGAAGATCTCGCCACCACTCATTCCAACCATTCTTTATACCAGCTAGTCAGTTTCGGTGTGTCCAAGCCGTCATCGGGGTAACATACGAGTCATCGAGCTCGGGGAGCTGGCGGTGTTGCAAGGGAGAGATCTCATTGCGATGGGGCTCCTGGTTGAATGCCGGACTGGGCACAGGTCTGGACTCCCTGGCGATTAAACAAATCAGAATCAGACTGCAATTGCATTGTGATCATAGAGAGAACAAAACTAACGGAGTTGAAGCTGTAGCTGTGCTCTGGGTGCGCTTCTGGACAGAGGAGCGGTGGGGCGAAGCGGCCGAAGCCACAAACGACGTCGAAAAAGGTCGACGTCCAGCAAGCTGTCTCTGGATGTGGAATGCGCGCAGGGCGCTTTTTGAAGGTCTTAAAGGCATCATTATGAATGAGGCCAAGCCAGAAAGTCTGAGGGGAGAGTAGTTTAAAAAATGAAAAAGAGTGCCAATTGACCGCTGAAGATTGCCGTGACTCTTTCTCTGGGGACTCCGAAAAAACGCCTTAAACCCAAAATGTCCGACCGCTCTGAGTCAAGAAATTCGGGGCTTTTAATTGGCTCGGCGCCCCTCTGCGCCCTCCGACCTCGGCCGTAACTGGTCACATGATTTATTGTTTTCGTCCTCGGGTGTGTCCTCGGCAACAATATCCACGTCCTATCTACTGCCACCTCCCCATAATTCCATCTACGTGGAACTATTAAGTCTGTCAACTGCCAGGGACTTGAAAATGACGATAAATCAAACATTTCTCTACAGAAGACTCACCGGAGTCCTTATTTTAGATTCCCCGACATTTTTCAGTCAAAGTGGGTCCAGATCGGCCCGGGCATCTGGGTCCAAGCTTCTGTACTCCGTTGCCCAGGTGTAAGGACCTCGGGATGTTATATCTGTGCCTTTTGATATTATTGATCCCTTACTTCATGATCTGTGAATATATATTAGTCTTTTGCTCGGCTAGACTTCTGATCTTTTTTCAAAATCTACTCGATCTAATTATATATAACACTTGCTGTCTGGGGGATATAGAGCATTTTATGTACTTCTAGGAACACTGAAATAACCCAAGCCAAAGGAGTAGAATGCCAGTATGAAGATAGATGATTCCGAAATAACGAAATAACGAAAGGAGGAAAAGATGGCTGATTTGTATGCTAGATGGGGGAACAGACGACAAAATAAATAGCGCTTCGTATAGATCGGCCAGGAAACCTTAGTAAATATTAACCCTACATTTATCCCCACATCCGTGTCGATCTCACTGTGCTAACTAGGTTGAGACTTATATATATCGTATCTCTTAGCCTAGGCCGATGTAGCCTAGTTGACCCCCGCATCTATGGCCCCGATACTATTGGCAGTCATACACTAATTGGGCCACCATGTATATCAGGTCTTATGTATATACTGCGAGCTGTCTTCGAATACCCCAGCCGATATTGTACAGATATCTCACTCACATCTGGGGTTAATCTTCGATTAAGCCTTTGAGACTGGTCAGTCGGGATATACCTATAAAAATGCCGTCATCATGGGCCCGTTGATCTATCTAGTACTGAAAATCTGTATTTTATTCTCAGGTTGCTCTAGGGGCTTGATAAGAGTCTCTTTCCTGCTTCTGGGACTATCAATAATGGCAATTACGAGCCTTAATTGGAAGATGACGAGTCCTAAACACTATGTGTGAGCACATATGGATTTTGGATAGAAGGAAACAAATGTAAATCAGTTAGTAGATCTTCCTAAGGGTTTCTATACGACTTGGATATTCACCGATCAGATGATTAGGCCCCTTGGAAACGGCGAGGAATCTGTAGAAACCTTGCCTTGCCTACTTGCCATATACGGTCCCGCACTGGCCTCTACAAGTGCCTGGGGAGATAGATAAATAAGGTTAGTATTTTCAAAGTTCTTCTTGTATACTTATCGCTAACCAAGTTCAGCGGGAATGTATGATGACGGGTCAATGTTGGTCGAATCATTGACCTCAAGTCTACGGGTGAACTGGACAATGCTTTTGTCTTGTTTATGTCATACAATGGCATTCAAGCCCTGTAGGCACGATCTTGGATATCATTGGTTAGCCCGACTCAATGGTAAAGTACGTATTTCAAGAGGCCATAACCAGTATGTCTTATTCCCATGTCCCATCTGACATTAAACCACGTGCTAGTTGGGCATAGCCGCTCTATCGCAAGGTTTCAAGGGCTAGGTGGCAGAAGGCGGGACCCGCTGCCTTGGTGTCGTACGCTAGTTTCCTTTCCAGCCCAATCCAGAGGCCATTACGACTCTTCACTGCCATTATAGACACGGGGTTGCGGTCTCGCACTGGGCTTCGGGGGGACTATAAAAAGACCAATAAAATCTGACAATTGTAGTATGCCCCGCAACTACATGTTGAAAGAAGCCACAAAGTAGACTCTCTCCTTTCAAAAATCGGCTATGTACGTGCATTGCTCATATTTTCCCGGTCCCTATCGGGCCGTACATGGCAAAATGCCGATTTTTGAGGCCCACTATCGGCATCCCTTCATCCGATACGCTACATAGGTTTAAAACCCCACAATCCACATACAAAGTACATATATCCTAGAGACCAAGGACCTTTTGTGGCTATAAAGGAATGACTGTAGGACTTGATTATAGACAATGAAGAAGTCACAAGAGAGATTCCATACTGAAAAGAGTACGTAGTATGCGAATGTAGGGCATGTCGTCATAGCCCAATCCGGTAGAAAACTCCCGCGAGCAGACAAGTAGTCAACCAATCAGAAAGCGTAGAATTATTGATGAATGGAGACTCTGGAGAGATTCCCATAGTACCTCCCCGCAAAGCTGCTACGCGCAGTCACCGGAATTCCCAGAAAGGCAAAAATGGCCCTGTGACCCCACGTGCCCATTTAGCCGGGGAATCGGGGCATATGGGGTCTTGGAACAGAAATTACACTACTCTTAATTACTTTACTTCTTTCACTTCTTCTGTTCCTCTTTTCTTCCCCTTCCCATTCTCAATTCCTCTTCCCCTTCCAACCCTCTTCTACCCCGCCATGTCACCCCAACAAGAGCTCGTGCCGCAAACAGAATCCATCGCGGAAGTCTACGCAACAGACGATGCTTCGCTGAACTCCGTAGCACCAGAGCACCAGCAGCGATGGACCAATCTTATTACCCAGTTCAACAAGACCTATAACCACCGCCCAGACTTCGTGGCGCGCAGTCCCGGCCGCGTGAACATCATCGGCGAGCACATCGACTACTCACTATACGATGTCCTGCCGACCGCCGTCAGCGTCGACGTGATCATGGCCGTCAAGGTGGTCCCCGCCAGCGCGGAAGGTACTACCATCACGATCGCCAACGTCTCACCAGAGAAGTTCCCCACACGCGAGTTCAGCGTGCCCCACGATAAAGACGTCGAGATCGACCCCAAGAAGCACGAGTGGGTGAACTATTTCCGCGCCGGCCTGTCAGGCGCCATCAAATTCCTGCGCAAGGAAAGACCCGATGGCTCGCTCGTTCCTGCCAGCATGCAGATCCTGGTCGACGGAAATGTGCCACCCGGTGGTGGTATCTCCAGCAGTGCTGCCTTTGTATGCGCCAGTGCCCTGGCCGTTATGAAGGCCAACGACCACGACGTCTCCAAGCAGGACCTGTTGGATCTGGCTGTTGTCTCGGAGCGGGCTGTCGGTGTTTATTCCGGCGGGTGAGTTATCCCCCCTCTCAACAGACGACAGAAACCAGCAAAAAGCTAACACTGCGTAACAATAGCATGGATCAAGCAGCATCCATCTTCTCCAAGCGCGGCTACTTGCTCTATACTCAATTCTTCCCTAAATTCCAAGCCCACCACGTCCCAATCCCCACATCCTCCGACGAAATCACCTTCCTGATGGCCCAGAGCTTCGTAACCTCCAACAAAGCCGACACCGCCCCGCGCCACTACAACCTGCGCGTAGCAGAGTGCACCCTCGCCGCCGTGATCCTCGCCAAGCATCACGGTGTGACCCTACCCAAGGACAACAGCTCTCTCGGCTACAGCTTGCGCAACTTCCACAACGAACTAATGACCAAAGAAGGCCGTCTCCAAGATCCACTAGAGTACCAAATTGACTCCGTGATTCTAGCGACAATGGACCTGTTCACACAAGAAGAGGGATACACACGCGAGGAGATGGCACAGCTACTGGGCATCAGCGTAGCCGAGCTCGAGTCAACCTTCCTCTCCGCATTCCCCGTGCAAGCAGAGCGATTCCAGCTCCGTCAGCGCGCGCTGCACTGCTTCAAGGAGGCACGCCGTGTGCTCGATTTCAAGGCTTGTCTGAGCAAGGCTACGCAGCTGGACGAGAAGCGCATTCACTATCTCGGTCAGTTGCTTAATGAGTCACAGGAATCGTGTGCGAAGGCATATGACTGCAGTGCGCCGGAGGTTGATGAGATCTGTGCTATTGCGCGTCGTGCGGGTACTTGGGGTAGTCGGTTGACTGGTGCTGGGTGGGGTGGTTGCACTGTTCACATGTTGCCTCAGGGTAAGGTGGAGGCTGTTACTGCTGCGCTGAGGGATGAATACTATCTTAAGAAGTTCCCGGATATTAGTAAGGAGAAGTTGGAGCAGGCTATGGTTATTAGCAAGCCGTCCAATGGGTCGTTCTTGTATGTTCCCTTCCCCTTCTTGATCGCTGGTATACAGATGATGGCTAACATTTTTGGTTTAGGGTTACGGGGGCTGCTATTGACCAGATCCCTCTTTGAATTATTCCATAGCGAATTGAAGTAAACCCACTCGAATGGGGCTATCAATTATATTGAAATCCAAAATATAAAATTACATTCATCTTTCATGGATCATTGAATAAGTAGTATACATTGAAGCTGTACAAAAATGCGCCGGATTGGAGAAAGATACCCCAGATCTCCTGGGCATCGGCGTCTTTCAAGAAATGTGCCTTCCAAGGAATCGCGTAGATTCTTGGGATTGTGGAACGAGGCCTCTCAACTCGAGTTCACTTGCACTGGCAGTGCCTTTGGTGGCTCCGTCTGGGTAGGAGGCTCTGGCCTCCAGGTCTATAGACAGAATCTTCAACCATAGAACTTGCTTGGATTCCTCCGAAGCCAGGCAATAAATTACCCGCATAACACACGGGTATGTTATAGTTCAGTATCCCAAGTTCAAGTCTTCTTGGGTGCGGCCTTGGCGAAGAAAGAGCTCATTTTCTGCATCCCGCTCGTGTTGACCTTCTTCAGTTTCTTGACTGCTTGAGATTCCGCAGCCTTGGACTTTTTCTCCTCTTCCTCCTTGCGGCGCTTCTTCTCCTCCCGTGTATCCTCTTCCTCGTCATCAAGGGCTCGTTTGCGACTGAAGTTAGACATGTCGCGTGACGCAAGAGCTTGGGCGCGAAGTTCCGCAATCTCCTTGAGACAGTCTTTCAGCGGCTTGAAATCGATCGGGCTTTCTGCAGAAGCGATGATCTCATCGAGTCTCGAGGCCACTGTGGCGGACAGATATGACTCCTTCATGAAGGACAGTGCGGTGGAAATTCGGAGGAGCCGAGTAATGTGATCCGGAATTGTTGACTCTTCGCTTGGCTGTGACACGGGTGTCGATTCCCCTGCAGGTGTCGTAACAGATGGGGTCGCAGTTGTACCCACAGTCGAGGGTGAATCTTGCCTCTCCTCCGATTTCGAGGCCGATTCCTGGCTCTCGTTTGATGGCTCCTGGCTAGTTGCAACATCTTCTCGTTTGACCGCCATCAAGGGCGTGGCTAGCGCCTGACGAACAAAACGTTCTTCCAGACTCGCAGGAAGACCCCGATCCGCTATGCGTTCTGCCTTTTTGATCAACTCTTGAACAAGCTTCGTCTCATTGAACCGGAACATCTTCTCATCACCAGCCTCGACCACTTCACTGATAGCTTCCGCCCGTGCTAGGAGGGAGCTCCGAAATTCATCATCGTAAAGGACTTGGCGCAGATGTTTGGGCATATCGTCTTGGGAATCGATTATATCGTCCAATGGCTGGAAAAGAGAACGGCCTGACTTCGAAGAAGGTGCTAACAGTGGAACCATGAAAAACATCGCATCGATCGGGGTTGCCACTAGGAACTCTGCTTTCTTCGTGACTGAGCCCTGGGAGGGCTCGGTGTCCTTGTTCTCATCTTCCGATGGGCTCGAGGTTTCGCGCGTGCGAGGGGTGAACAGGATACTCCGCGCTAGATGCGCTGGTGGTGCAACAACTGTAAATTCGTATATACCACGATCCGGGCAGAAGAAATAGCGCGTTAGCTCTCCCGACTGGGGATCTGGCAGGGAGACGAGTCGCGCATTGTCGCTGGTCGAGGATGGGAGGATGAATGTTTTGTTCGGTTTCTCTGCGGCAACAAGTGTTTTAGTCTTAGTCTGATCTTCAGACTTCTTCGCTTTTGAGACTGGGGCTGATCGAGTCCTCATTGTGGGTGTATGAGAGAGTGAAGATCGGAAAACGGAAGGGGCTAAAATGGCGACGCGCCCAACGCGCCTTCCCGAGCCAGGCCCTGTGCGCGATCCGTCACTTTTCCTGCATTAGCGAAGTTTCAGCCCTTGTTTATTGTATCCCTGTTCTCTGTTGTTGACTACTCAGTATCGCTTCCACACTCTACTTTCTGCATTCTGCATTCTGCATTCTGCACACTTTACATTGCGCAAGGGCACGGGTCGCAAATGATGCTCCATGGTACATTCGCTCTCTGATTACGTCTGAACCCTCTTCATCGCTAGTAAGGTCCCGAGGTCCCCCTAGTCGCTAGGCTAGTTTGTGACTAACTATTCTCCCCCACTAAAGTGGTCGAACCTGCGTGGCCGCCCCAATCGCCCCGCGCGGCTCTCTCTTGAGTTCGCCGGCTGGACGACGAAAGTACCAAGACATGCAACGCACCCGAGAGAATCCGACATCCCCACTGAAGCGCTCAAGTACCACACCCAATCTCCGATCAAAAGCGAGTCAAATTGTGGACGAAGATGATGGGGAAGAGGAGGATGAAGAAACCCTGCAGCTTCAGCTAGCCGAGATCAAAGCGCGCTTGAAATTGAAGAAACTCCAGCAAAAGAACCGCGGAAGGTCTAGTTCCAACCTCGAGGACGAAGATGTGCGACCAAGTTCCGCAATCAGCGCTCTGCGAACAGAAGACCGAGGTGCAACACCAAGAATCGCCAATGGAGCGAGGCAACGAACGAGCAGTGATGGAATCCAGGTTCCAGCATCACCTACCAGGCGAGAACTTGCCGTCCCCGACCCAATATCGCCTCGGAGATATGTCATGGGCATTGATAAGGGCTGGAAGGCCAGTGATGTATCTTTGAGACGACCTCCAAGCTCAAGACCCGACCCTCGACCAAGTAGTCATATGGGATTTCGGGACGGTGCCACACCGCGCTCGAATGACATCTTCGCCTCGCGGCCCCAGACTTCTCCTTCGTCAACCGGAGGGCTCAATCGAATAAAAAGTTTCAGCGAGAGAATGGCGGAAGGCAGAGCGGCGGAGAAGTCTCGGCTGGAGAGAGCAGAAAGGGTCCAGGCTAATCGCAGTTCGGCGTTTCAAGTCGACAAGTCGGAGTTGGAGTCCTTCAAAGCTGCAGCTTCGGATACGAAGCATTCTCCCCCGCCGTCTTCATCACGAGAGCGGCCTGTGGAAAGCTTCAGCCGTGAGGATATTCTTCGATCTATGGGACAATCCCGCCCATCGGGTCTACAACGCAGTAATACAACCCCGAACGTTCGACGAATTGAGGGTGGTGGTCTCAACGAGAGACCATCTCATCTACATAGACGAACTCATACGGCAGAAGAAGAACCAAGTTCCTCCCAGAAACTAGGTCAAACAGATGATGCTTTTGTGAAGCCACCGGATTCATCAAAATTTGAGTCCTACTCATCACTGCATCTATCAAGTCGAGTTCTTCCGCATTCTTTTCTGGGCCGCACACTCGCAGACAAGAAAGTTATGCGCATTCCTGATCTACTCAAAATCGTCAAGGCGCCCGCATTCGAGCTTCCAGAGGACATCGAAGGGGACTTTGTGGTATTCGGTATCGTTGCGTCCAAGTCCGACCCCAGGGACAAGAAGGCTTCGGGGAGCGCGTCGGTTAAAGAACAGGACCCTTATGATGATGGGCTTAATAACACGAACAGATACATGGCCATTACTCTGACGGATCTCAAATGGACTATTGACCTCTTCCTTTTTGACACTGCGTTCCCGCGCTATTACAAAATATCGGAAGGAACTCTCGTCGCAATTCTGAACCCCACAATCATGCCTCCTCCAAAGCACAAGCTGGATACAAACAGATTCAGCCTGTCCCTGTCTTCATCAGATGACAAGGTTCTCGAAATTGGCAAGGCACGGGATATCGGATTCTGCAAGGCTGTGAGAAAAGACGGAAAGACCTGCCAATCCTGGATAGATGGTCGAAAGACCGAGTTCTGTGACTTCCACGTTGATATCCAGATCCGACGCACTCAGGGCCAACGCTCGGGAGTCAATGCTGATACCGGTATGCTTGGTCCTGGTGGTAAATCCGGCTCGCGCACCGGATTGTTTGGGGCAGGAGCGAAGCGAGGAGGTGCTTACAAGCAAGGCATGAAACACGACGGTCCCCAGTATGACATGGGATCCCAATCGCTCTACTATGTAGCGCCCTCCAGAAACCGCGGTGGTGGCCGTTCGTCCTACAACCCCATGGGAGGCTCGGCGGCAAACTTGATTGACGCACATGACGATCCATTCATTGCCTCGGGTATGATGGGTCGTGGTTCGGACAGCAAGGAGGAGCGAATGCGCAGGCGTCTTGCGACCCAACAACGAGAGCGTGACATTACCCAAAAACTAGTTTCCGGTCGTGTTGGTGGCGTGGGCGCCGAGTACCTTCGCACAAGGACCAGCAACGAGAGTCCAAACAAAGAAAAAACACCAGGAGCCCCCTTGCCCAAGAGCCCCACGACAACCCACGGCATGGATATGACCACCTTTGGCAAAGCAAAGAACGTCCGTTTAAGCCCAATGAAGCGTGCCCATGACAAGCCCCACGGCAGCGGGGTCAAGAAGACGCGGTTCATCACTTCACGGGGTATCAGGGAGGCTGGTCGGGAGAGCCTGGGTGCGCCAGCTGAGAACACGCCTAGTCGGAGACAGGTACTCTTGGATGATGACGATGATGATGACTTGGAGTTCATTTGATCAATCCTGTCACCATTTCAAACCTTGAGTCCCCCTAATACCCATAACGCCATAACGAATACAAAGCATGCCCCGGTTGCATTGGGCGGATTTACTTGTTGTTGGACTTCTTGAGTAGAGTTAGATACAAACCCTGTCATGAATCAATGTGATGATTAATGTATTTGTACTTCCATTATACGGCCTATGAGGGTTTTCTCTCCTAGTCAACGTGTACTAGTACTAGTAGCGGACTACTATATATCGGTGTTTAGCCCGGCTACTGCCGAAAGCTTGTTTTGACTACATCAAGTACGATCCTATATACTGACAAGGTTGAGACAACAAAACTACATACTTCCTCGACATAAGCACTTAACACCAGCAAACTACAGGAAAATTGATCCAAATATCTAAATTTTCCATTGAGCAGTCCGCTTTACCATGATTCCTCCCGTGATAACCAAATAACCGCTTCCCGCGATGAATAAACAACTAAAGAACACGCCGATACCTAAAAGGACCAAAAAGAAAGAAACAAAAGCGTAGATAAAAAGACAAGAGAAAACGCCGCTATTCCAGCCGAAGATGTTTTCATGAGGTATCCTAGTATTCGCATTTTCCAAACCCACGCATGCCATTGGAACAAGAAATGCAAAAAAAAAAAAAAAAAAAACCCCAGCGACCTGCGCAATTACAAGACGGTCGTCTTGGGGAGAAAGAAGGGCATTAGGATAAAAATGAAAAACAAAGCATACAAAGGGATGTAATGGGGAGATGGGTGCAAGAAACAAAAGATTGACACACACCCAGTGCCAAGTGCGGTGCAATGCACAAAATGAGAGAAAGGGCAAGATTTAAAAGCGCTGGAATAATGTGAAGTGGAGGTGTGAACGTGTGATGCCCAAGTGAGACCTAAGAATCGGATGTAGATGGCTCGGCGGTCGAAGCCTCTCCAGAGGCTTCTGCGCGCAGGGCTTGTCGAGTGCGTGGGGCAGGGCTACCGCGGGCCTCACGGAGGCGCTTCACACGGTCGGTGCGGGCGTCGACTTCCCGCATCTTCCTGCTGACAGGCGGCCAGTACTTCAAGAGACTGCTGCCACTGCTGGTAGAAAGACCTCGGGACCGAGTCTGGTCATCAGTGGAAGTACCGAAACCAAGGTCCTCCGAGAAAGAAGCGGGCTTGAAAGGTGACACATCGCCCACAGGAGAGCGAGTGAAACGGAGACCAGTACGTCCAACGGGGGCAGAACGAGCGACAGATGAGCTCTCAGATTCAAAGGAGGTAGCTGGATCTGGCAAGATGGGAGGAGTCGGATCCTGGTCTGCATAAGCCGGAGTTGGAGACATTGGCTCGTGATCTTCGTGATCCTCGATATCGGTGACATCCTCCTCCTCGCCAACGGTAGGCTTAACGGCGGCAGGGAATAATAGACGAGGTTTGAGGCCACCACGTCTCAAGGGTGTCACGCTCTTGAGAATATCAGGGTTATCAGCCAACAGGTCGGGGCGGTTAGCGAAAAGACCAAGGTCATCTTCATCCTCGCCCTCATCCTCCATGTCATCAAAGCGCTTGAATATTTTCTTTCCACGGCTAAGATATAAGTTAGAATATGTGAGAATGACGGGTAAGGGGGATTTGACTTACTGGACAAAATAGGCTCCATCATGGGGGCTGGAGGTCGAGCGAGTGGCAGGTCGTCCAACAGCTCTTGCAGGCTTGGAAATGAACGAATCAGTCGAAAGTGGACCGACAACTGGGATGCGATCACGTGAGTCCTCATGAATAGAGATACCCAATTCTTGCTCTGCAGCTTGGATAGTGTACCCTATTAAAGGCTCATCGACGAAGATTGCTGGGGGGTCTGCGGCAGAATGTTTGGGGGTATCCATTTTTCTGCGCTTGGGGGTGGAGGTGGAAGGAAAGAGAGAACGAGAGGTAGAAGATTCAGAACTGATTACTTTCTTTTTTGAAGGGGTTTTCGCTGGGGTAGGTAAAGCCTGTTCTGCAGAGGACCGGGAGGTGTGGTGTGAAGAAGTGCGGGGAAGTGAATGTTCCAAATCAAATGGGGAAATTCGGGAGGCAGCAGTTCTATGAGAGCGTGCAGCCTTTTTGGGAGAGGGTTTGGCGGTGCCAGGTGAAGAGGGCGAAAGGGTTCTTTTAGATGCTCCAGGTTTGGCAGATGCGCTTGGATGACTTGGGGGTGGCGTAGTTTGGACAACCCTTGACGCTCGTTGACCTGCAAGTCTAGCGGAGTAACGTGTAGGGTAAGGTTCATAGTTGTCGTGCTTTGCCCCATGTCGCGGCGCTCTGGGTACACGAAGCTCAGACGGTGATGGCGGTGGTGGTGTTGACGCCATGTTGACTTGAATGCCGATTGAACAACCGCCCGATGGTTTCCGATCTTTTGAATAAAGAAGTAAATAATATACTAGTCACAGTTTATTCCTGGGTTTTTTCTGGATTTCGCGATCTTGATGAAGTATCAAGGAGGAGTGTGGATTCAATCAAGGGCGTAACACGTCCAACTCGTGAGACGTCCGACCAAAACGAGGGAAGCACTCGGAGATATAAAAGTCCAAAAAAGATATTAAACGTAAGTATGCAGGTATCCAATTGTCCGAAGTGACGAGAACAAAAAAGCGATAAGTTGGGGATGAAGGAAGGGCGAAGGTTGTTGTGAAAGGCGATAATCGCCCAGCCACCCGGGTATCCTCACCGCCCGATAATTGCGGTGGCTGAAAACCCCGCGTCAACAATGTTGATTTCCTATTTCGATCTACTCCAATTCCCTTGATAATACCGATCTTGTCAGTCAATTAACATCCAAGCACTTCATACAATCCCAGACTAGACCCATTTGGGTATTCAGTCTATCAAGTTTGCTTGTACATACTTCGGCTCATACTCCGCGCAAATTCAACACCATGGCGTTCCGCACCACAGCTGAAGAAATGGAGAGGCTTCAGCTATCCGACGATGACACAGAGGACATCTGGAACTCCCCATCTAGGAGAGCGACTCACAAAAAGATCAACCCAAGAACCTCCGACGAGAAAACTGCACCGGAACCTCGACCTTCCCATGATGGCGATGATCCTCTCATAGATCACCAGGCGGCCCGAGAGGCTGCCCTCCGGACAGAATTACAAGGTGTGCGGAATATTAACGAAGTCATAGAAGGACTTCTGGGAAGTTTGGACTCTGCCAAAGGAAATATGGAGGTAACATGTCCTTCTCATAATGCATGGTCAATACTTTGGCTAATCATCTGTATAGACCGTCTCACAAACTGTTACATCGGCCTCGACACTCCTCAACACGTGGACTCGCATTCTCTCCCAAACCGAACATAATCAGCGATTGATCCTCAACCCCAACTGGCAAGGCGCTACTCAGGACATGGCCGATATCGAGAACCAAGCGATTCAAAGACAGCAAGCGGCAGAAAGACGCGAACAGGCACTTCAGCAACAAAGAGAGGCAGCAGCGCGAAAAGCCGAGGAAATTGAAAAGCGACGCGCGCAGGTCACTCGGGGTACTCGAGGTACCACCCGCGGAACTACGAGGGGTACGGTTCGGAGCACTGGCTTAGGGAGAACGCCCAGTGTCAGCACAACCCGCACGGCAACACGTGGATCTACGACAACCACCCAACGGCCAGCCAGCGGGATAGCACGAGGGAGTGGAATTTCTCGCGGTCGGGGGAAGACCTAGATGGAGGATAGAATTATGTACGATAAATCTTTGACTGAAGAAACAGAATGATATGATACCCTTACTTTAATATATTGTCGCCTGAGGCATCAGTATGAGCCGTTACGCGTCGCGATCTGATAAGGATAAGGAGTTACCCCAAATTATTCCCCTGTCCCCGAAGATCATTCCGTCATTCACCTTTCCAGGTACAACATAATGAACTTCGCCCCGTATCAAGATCAATCACCGGAGCTTGAGCGCGCCCTATCCCCTCCCCACCCAGATGGTCACCGTATTTCTCCAATCCTACGCTCACCGCGAGCCTCGGCCGATCTACCCTCTCCCAGTTACTTTGCTGGGGGACATGGCAACACAGGATCTGGGCGAGATGTCGAGAGTGGCCATGTGAGCCTAGGGGCTTTTGAAACAAGCCTCCCCATTCGCATGGATATCGAAGCAGCGCTGGCGTATCTGCTTCTGCCTCCCGCGGGGGGTGTATTTCTGCTACTAGCTGAACACAAGAGCGACTATGTGCGGTATGTGATAGGCCTTGAATTAAAGTAGAGTTAGTTGAAAGCTCAGTCTTCTGACTACTTACTATAGATTTCATGCTTGGCAATCGAGCATGTTATTTGCTACCATGTTTGTGAGTATTCGATCTGTCCTTGCGTCGCATACGCTTACAGGCTAAACATAGATCATCCACCTCCTGCTCTGCTGGTCGACCTTTCTCTCCTGGACATTGTTTATTATCGATATTGCTTTGATCGGTTTCCTCAGCATGCATGCTTACCAAGATGGTGAGTATTCCGAGATTTCTCTACGCGAGCTACCAATAAATACGGCTGGACTGTTTATTGGCAGGAAAGATAGATCTGATACTAATCGCATTTTCTCTAGTTGATACTTTGGACCACTTTGAGGTCCCATTTTTTGGCCATCTGGCCAACTCCTTTGTTGATGATGAATGAACATGAACTTTGTCTTTGAGAACTGCACGTACTTGAATTATTACCGCGAAGCATGTCTTTTCTTCATATACCCCTGTCTATCAATACGTCCTGGCTTCTTTCTTTGATTGTTGGACAGGCTATGCGTGGATTCTGTGAATAATTCTCTTTATGTCTAGCTTTTCAGCGTTGTATATCTTATAAATTTTCAACGCCGAATCATTTATCCAGCTGAAGCCAATATTTATAGAATTATAATGGTAGCTAAATCAGTAGTCATGAATACAGCAATGACACTATCTATTAGAAATCATCTTGTGCCATCCATCATCTCCAAAAAGATTGTCGACCAGCTGTCCCGATCCAGACTGCCCTAGAGCCAAGTTGCTTTCACTGAAACTTTTATGCCCAACCCATTTTCTATTACTTATAGACAGGAGGAACGGGCGTTGGAAGTGTAGTGGCGTGGGTTGATTGAGGCGGAGGGATGTACTGCAGTTTCATAATGACAGCATTTTGTGGCTCTATATGGCAATGAGTGTGTCAGTTTTAACGCAACATCCTGTTGGCGTTGAAAGTTGGAATAGGTCTCACCAGCACCGTCTGTTCTGGCTTTCTTCAACCTCATAGTGTTAAGAGATGATTTTGCTCGGGTGTAGCAGTTTTTAATCCATCGGCCGACTATATCAGATGCACAACTGCTGTATAACGAAAGTAGTTTTAGCATCAGCTCCTTTACAAGATCATTGTGTTCAGTTCTATCTTCCGATTATCATACATACCGAACAAAGATGGCGCATAAAAATATGAGAAACAGTAGAGCACAGCATGCTAGTAGAATTAACCCTAAAATTTCGGCAGCCAATTCTGTTGGCTTCTCTGGTGTTGAACCAGACTCGTCATTCGGAACAGGAGCCATTCTTGGCGGATATAAAGATGTCAGTGAGAGGTATGAGATATAGGCAGTGGCAAGGAGTTCTGGGGAGCTTTGGGTTATGATCTCTCTATAAAGCCAAAGCTTGTGTATACTCAACTACGGTTTGTCGTCAGTATTACCCGGAGACCTATTTACATTGTAGGTCAATTCGCGATGTTCAAAAAGCGTTAGGGGTTATATTTGGCATACAGGTCCGGAAATCAAGTATGCTGGTTGCCAGTACAGTATTCATAAGTATAGCGTTTTAAACTATTGGATACCATTGGAGAATCTGTTAGCATGAACCTCAGCTACATCGATTGACAAGCTCTCGAGACCTATCATAATATTTCTTCCAATATTTATCAGGATATCCGATCACCAAGTGGTAAAATGGGGCCCAGCTGTAACGAAAGAAGAAGCTGAAAATCAACGGATAGCCTATGAACTTGTGGATAGTCACATAGCTCGTATTACACGTGTTTATGCTTTCTTTTCCGATGAGTAGGGCCGAAGCTATATCGTGATGGGGCTTATAGAGGGGAAGATCATTGATCCATTAGACGAAACAGCCATCCAAAGGTTGCAGGCGTCCTTAGTTATTTCACAACACTACGGCACACCTCTCCTGGCCCCTTAAGTGGAGGGGCTTGTCGTGGTCTCTTTTTTCCAGATACGGAAGACTTATTATTCAACAGTTCACACGAGATGGAAAAGTGGTTCAACAGCCGGCTGTTCCCCCATAATCCGAAGCTGATCCTCGAGGGCTGCGAGCTTGTGTTCTGCCATTTGGATATAGCACCTCGAAACCTCTTATGGCAGAAAGATGGGTCTCTTCGTCTTATTGGTTGAGAATCCGCCGGTTACTATCCCCGATTGTTCGAGTTCTGCATGCAGTGGGTTATCGAAGGAAAGGATGGCAACTTCAACCCGCTTCTCTTACAATCGATGGATCCTTTGTCGAGTCATGAAATGGCGCCGAAAGAGCCTATTCTATGGGCTTGGAGAAATATTCAAAAATATCATTTGTAAGTGCAGAATCCAGCTACTTATTGATTGAAACTCACCTACGTCCAGCCCATCCAAGAAGTCATGTCCCAGATTACCAAGAAATTTGAAAACTGTGCCAGGTGCTCCAACACCCAGTTTTGTCGCTCATCTAAACTCGGCTTTAGGAGCTGAACAATAAAATTGGAGTCCACAATATTCTTGCGCGCTACTTACGCCATTTAGGCGCAATATTTGTTAAGAAACCGAACGCCACATCATTTTCATCACATGTAGCTTGCTGTGCGATGATAACGTGAGGCGCTGGTTCTCGACGAGAATTCAAGCAACATAATTTCTTGGACCCATTCTTTGTTCGACGTCCAGCACTAGATGTCAAGGTCTCGTTAGCGTCTCTCTTCTCTCTTAGATGAGAAGTGGGAGATTAGATGTCGATAGAACGAGGTATCATCATCGCTCACGACTTACTGAACACGTTTTGTCCAAAGATAGAAGTATGCGATAAGATCTATTAGGGAAAGCAGGAGAAAAATGTTGATAGCGGACATAAAAATATTGGTTAGTATCATCAACAGTGGATCCGAACGATATGAGGGAGGCGAGCTAGCACCTCCATTGCTCTGTGGTGTCTGCGTATGGGGAATAGGAGACATTCTTGTCACTCTTCTTGGAATTGTGATGGAAGTTGAAAAATGTGTGATACATGATGGTCGTCATAATTATCTTCAGTCTCCGTCACCCGAAAAGGTTCGGTGACATCCAAGTTCAGGCCAACCAAGAAGTCAATATTTACTTCTTGGAATTGGGGATGTGCTGTAGTTTTATAGTGACAGTATCTTGTGGCTCTATATGGTGATGAGGGTGTCAGTTTTAACATCGTACATAATATCATGTTGGCTGGTAGGGCTGGCATAGATCTCACCAGCGCCGTCAGCTCTGGCTTTCTTTAATTATCAAGGGCTGCGAGCTCGTGTCCTGCCATTTACATATAGCACATCAAAACCTCTTATGGCAGGAAGATTTCAAAAGCAAGCTAGATGATTAAGCGCTTTCATATCTATAGAGCTATCACGATGGTATCACATTCGACATAAACATCAAAATAGAGAAGCCAAGAGAGAAAAGCCAAGCCAAGCAATATAAAAGCAGTATACCATTATTCTTGGTCCATTCTTAATCTTTCCCATTCTTCCAGACCGAGTCACTCTTCTTGTTTGTAAACAGGCAAGGGCTCTTGGGGAGACGGTTCGTAGGCTGGCGGACCCGATGTGCTACCAGATGTCCTGATATCTTGCATCTCGATAGACTCTGAACAAAAGCAATAATAATTAGTGACTTGAAAGTAATTATCTTGAATGTGTCTCCCTTACCGGGTGTGGTATGCTATTCGCTGGCTGTAACTTGAGGCGCTGCTTTCCGCACAGCAATCAAGTGGCATAACTTCTTGACCCCAGTGATCATGAGACATCCAGCTCCATAGATAGCCCGACATAACGCTGTGAAAAGGTATTTTATCAGACATCCAACTCCATGAACAGTACTAGACGTCAGGGCCTGGTCAGTGGATCTTTCATGGGAAGTGATGGATTAGAATGCCGATAGAAGAGGTATCATGACTTACTTTCTGAAACAATCCAAACACGGTGGGCATACGTGTTTCCCCAAAAGGTATAATATCCCCAAAGTGACACCAAGGGCGACAGGGCCACAAAGAAGACCTATTAGTATATAAAGCATTAAATCAACAATGTCCGGGGAACCATCTGAGCGAGTACGCAAAGCGCCTTCATTGCTCTGTGGCGTCTGAATAAGGTGAGGGATAGGAGACATTTTCGAATTTTCGACAGACTCTTTGGAATTGTGATAGAAATATTTGGGCGTGATACATCAGTGATAGAGGTGGTAATTATATATCTTTGGTCCGTCACCCGAAACGATTCGGAGACATCTAAGCTCAGCCCAACCAGGAAGTCGATATTTACTTCTCGGCATTAAAGAAAACAACTTGCACGGTGATATCATCCCGTACCCGTCGAGAGAAAGGAGGGTCAAAGGCAAGCCGGCCTGCTATCAACTCATGGTGGTTTCCACCAAGGGAGTTGCGCGTCAGATGAACTGCAGCATTATCATCTTGGGTTGTTGTTCTCTCCTCCACAAACTTCCAGTCCACATCGTCCCAGAATCTGCCATAGTCAAATTGTCGATCTGTTGGCTCTGGTTCGCTCTTTTTCTCTCCCCGGTCCCTTGTGGTTCCAACCAGTTCCCTACCAAGTCGACACCCTGTTTATTGGACAGATAATCCCATAGCCCGTCCGTTGCGAGAATCAAGAACGATGGTTTAGTAGGATCAATCTTAGTGCTTGTCACGACCGGCTCGGCAGTCAAATATGGGGGCGTGCGAACATCGTACCGTGGCGTTAGGGGAGCTGGGCCATTGAATTTCCGCTTCATTTCCTTCTGGAAATCCAGAGGCCACTTCCACAGACTGTCACCAAACGCTCGTGAAACCATGAGTCCAAGCACCCGTCCATTTTTGGCTATATTTTCCTCGCCAGGGTGCTCCTTAGAAATGCGGGTTGTCTCTTCTTCGTTGCTGCCAGTTTGGTCTACTGACAAGGGAATTGCTTCCCACTTTCCGTCTGACCCTTTTTGTCCCAGGACCGCTCTTGAGTCACCAGTACACGCAACGTGCAGCGTGCTTGTGATAGGATCGTACAGCGATAACAAAGCACATGAACCAGCATAAGCAGGAGTCAGTTTCTTAACCTTGTCTTGAAAGGATTCTTTGCTGTTAGATGTGTCCTCTGCAGTCTTGATGATGGAGTCATCAAGGTCCACGAATCCTTTCATGATAGCGCGCTGGACCGACTCATTTGGCACCGGTTCGTTTGAAGGTGGTTGAGTTTCGGACAATCTGCGTCGCACGAAAGGCAGAAGTTGCTTCGTCAATAGTTCCGCTGTCTGCCAGCCTGAATGTCCATCAAAGACAGCCCAGGACATCCATTGATCATTCTCATTCCACGGTGAGGAAAGTTTGCCATGGATAAACCGGTCCTCGCACGGGCTATTGGACGCCAATTGAACACCATCGTATCTTTTGACGCCCGAAATATCTCTGACTTGGAAGGAGTATGCTTCTTTCGATAGTATATGTGTCACATCCTCTTTGGAGGGGCCCGGCTCAGGGGCCATGTGCTCCGCCGGTGGACTCTCGAGGCGGGGCACATCATCCTTTGTAGCGGTCAACCACCACAGGCCGGGCGTGCTGACCAAACCGGCAGTCGCAATGTAGATTTTTGAATTTGAATAGAAGCTCTTCATTGAGAAGGGGCGTTTAGTATGTGTCCGTACGATTGAGGTGGCCACGCGCCCTATGCGCGGTCGGGCGAGACATGATAACATGTTGGCTTGTAGCTGGGGAGAAGGAGAAGCAAGTAAACATTGAAGTCACTTGAGGATTGCCCCAGGTTTCGTCAAGGCGGTAAGATCACGAGACTCCTTGCTGTACTCGGACAATGGAAAGGGGTAAAGAGAGCACTCCAGAGCTGGGCAGCCCTATATGAAATAATTAGTCACAAGCCCGCAAGTGACAGATATATTTATTAAATAAATAGTATCGAGCGCTCCAATGTTCTCTATAAAAAATTGAAAGTTATACGCCAGTTGGTAATAGTGCGGCACGAGAGAGGATATAACTATAGAAAATGCATTAACACTAAGATAATCCATTTTCTGCTCTCTGTAAAATGAGATGAAAATATCTTGAAAATATCCAGAATATGTGTCTTTCGCATATTTCCTTCCCTCTTTCTCACTGCGCAATGCCAAAGATAATGCTCATTTAACCATAGCAATATACATATCCTCAGTGTATATCGTCAAACCTCAACACACACCCTAACTCGAGAATTCAGAACGATGCCACATAAACTCAATTTTGATTTGAAAGAAACTTTGCGTATCAAATAGCTAGAGTGAAGGAGTCAACCCAAACAACCCAGCTTCTAAGGGTCAAGTTCATTGAGTCTGGCAACTTCTTTGCGTTGGGTACCTCTGGTAGCAACTCGTTATAAGAGCCGTACTTCGATCCTCCTATATATATAGATGTACCATAAGGACATCCAGTCGTCCGTTTTCTTCCGGGCTAGTGCTCATTGAAACACATGCTGCACAGAATAGAGCCTAAGCCTCTTAGGCGGGCTGGGGTGAGCTCATTTTCTCCGTCATAGGTGGCTGCCCATCAGAGGTCACTGGCTGCTCTCCGCTAGCCACATCGTCACCACGCGGTGCATTATTCTCTATCTCCGTTTCCGGCTTCTTCTTGATGTTGATATTCGAAATGCAGAATGCGAATACCAGCGAGAGAACATTCGCTGGGACGCCAATGATGTAGACGATCGAGAGGGACTTGCTACAGGCGCGCATTAGGTCATTATCCACGGCGACGAGGGCAAACAGACTCACACATAGGCGCGTACGACGTTGGGGACTAGTGCGTCTGGGACGGCTGCGCTGTAAATCGACAGCGGCGATTGTAGTATCGTCTCGAAAGGCGCGTCTGGCGCATACGTTCGCAAATTGAGCAGGAGTTCGGATGAGAAGGTGGTCTCGGCGATGGCGAGGCCGATTGTACCACCGAGGAACTATAAGATAGGGATAAATTATGAGCAGCGGGCGCGAGATATAAGCGTGATACACGTACCTGGCAGAAGTTCACCATACCGGTTGCCTGACTGATTAGCTTTGGGGTGTCGTCGAACTCAGCCTGCATGGCAAACAGGATGTTCTGTAGAGTTGTGCCGATACAGATCTGTTATAGGGCTCGTATTAGAAAGATTATATGAAATATACGAGAAAGTGCTTACGCCGACGAGGATCTGGTAGCCGATCACAGCTGCGTTTGAGGGCAATGCGGTCACAGTGTACATTAGTCCAGCACCGACGGCGCCAAACACAGGTCCGCCAACCAAGTATGGCCAGTAGCGGCCGTAGCGACCTATCCATACAGTTTCTTAGTCATTTGGTACTAACGGAAAATATAACACATACCGACGAGTTGTCCAGACACCACAATCGATATGACAACGGAGAGCATGAGCGGGAGCAAGTCTACACCACTTTTCGTCGCAGAATGGTGACGCCCTGCCTGGTAATAGATGGCTGTATACTATGGTCAGCGAACGACGTTCGGGGTCGGTGAAGCTAGTACACCACGCACGAATATACTATAAAGGGATGTTAGTGGCTGCCCAACAGGCGTGATAGGGACGAAACGCACGTATGTGAAGATCAGGTAGATAAAGCGGTTGAAGATCGCGAAGGAGCAGATCGAGTAAATGGAGAGAGACTTGAAGATTTCCAACGGAACCATAGCGCGGTCTCCCATATAGCGCTCCCAAAAGATGAATACAAATGTTAGAACGAGTGCAAGGACGAGGCACTAGTACGAGTCAATCAGCGGGTCTATTACAAATTACACTCGGAATACATACGACGATGACTTCTGCACTGTCCCATGCCTTCTCATTTCCGCCCCATTGGAGGCCTAGAACAAGACTTGTGATAGCGCCCAGACTAAATATAGTGCCAATCCAGTCCAAGGCAGCCGTGCGCCAAAACATGGACTTAAAAGAGTGATCATAGTCTTCGGATCCGAGCGGTGGTGGAGCGTCGAGGAGCCAAACAATCGCTACAATAGATACGCCACCCTGGGAGGATTTAGCAAGTGGAAAACAGCGATTGTGGCTGACATACTATGGGTAAGTTGATATAGAAGCACCACCGCCAGCTGGCGTGGTCCGTGAGAGCGCCGCCTAGAAGAGGTCTGATGATATTAGCCCAACTGCACAGCGAACGGAGAAAGATGTCTTACCCAATGATCGAAGCACTAAAATAAAATTAGCAGTCTACATATCAGGTCCACAGACGCCGCAACATACAACGCGAATACCGATTCAAAGAGGCTGAACAGCGTGGGTCGATCCTCTAACCGGGTGGCCTGAGCCATCACTTGGAGAATACCAGTGAGAATGCCGGCAGCGCCGACACCAGAGAGCGCCCGTCCGCCGATAAGTGTATTGACATCCTGGGCGGCACCACACAAGGCAGAACCAATCTCAAAAATAACCACAGATGCTATAAGCACATATTTGGCTGGATAGAGGCGAAGCACTTGGGAGAAGAAGAGGATGAAGGTAGTCTGCGTGAGAACGAACGAGGCGGCGACCCATCCTTGTTGGGAGAACTATCGAGGGTTGTACGTAAGTCAGCGAAAATCAGCCTTTCCTACATAACTAACCGCATTGAAGTCTGAGGCGATGCGTGGTAGAGCAGTTGATAGAATAGTCTGGTCCAGCGCAATTACTACATTATTCAGTCGCGGACTCGAACATCGGATTTAATGAGCGTACACAATAGGGCCAGTAGCATTGCTCCAAACGCGATGGATAACTTCTTGCCTGTCAACAGATGACTGTCGCCCACGCTTGATGGTATCACGATCGATGCATCATTTGTGTCGAGCTCAGAGTGTTTGGAAGGCGTAGCATCGTTGGCCATGGCTTACAAGGCGTGCTTGCGTAGAGACCAGAAGCAAAGAGGTTTGAGGAAAGTAAAGTGTAAGCACCTGGGACATGGCCCAGATGGTGGAGCTCCGACGGACTTGCGAAACGGGAACCCCATGCGGAGTGGCCCTGAGTGGATGCCCCGGACGCTAAGGTGCGCTTGGCACGATAACCCAGAAATCAATAGTAAGTTAGCCCAGTAGCGTATAGTGAGTTACGCCTAGGGCATCGAAATACCTTGTTGAAGGACGACAAGTTGAGAACGACCCATGGAAAGATGACTCAGTACCAAAAAGCGTAAGGAGATGGTGTGAAGTACGTGATTTGATATCTACTAACCTATTGGCTAGCTTATACTAACAATGTCTTTAGACATTAGAATCTCAACAGATGACCCAGCAAATTGATCTCCAGGCAATATGAGATTATCAAAAGTCTCGGGCCAATCTTATATCGTATTTTATGACTGTTGTGAGAGGAGATATATTTGTGCTGATTGTGGCTTAAGGAATCACCATGCCCCGAAAGTGGCTATGATACTCTAAAATGCACTGACATCAATACAAATTTAACTGTCTTCAATTCAATTTAGGCTATTGCTACCGTAATTTGTCTACTGCTTACATATATCATGGATTGTTTGGAGAAAGGAGAGCATCAATAAGACCAACACGTCGTATCCTGCATAACAATGAATAAGTGTCCAAAGATAAACCAAAGCAAATGATAGACAAACAAAGAAGGGGAATAAGAAAACGGAAAGACCAGTAAGTTAAGGTCTTCATGGCCCGAGATTGCTCATCATACAATTTCGTTCGAAGAGATCTCTGTTGAGAGAAGGAGAAAGGCGAAAAAAAAAATAAAAAAACAATATTCCAACAAATTCACACGAATCACACGATAAAAATATCCCCAGAACACACACGCTAAAGTTTCCAAGAACATCCGCAAGAACAGAATAATGAGATTAAACAGGCTGTTCGATGATGTAAAGACAGGACTGCAGTGCCATGTTGAGAATGATAGAAAAATAGAAGTAGAGTTAGAACGAAATCGTCAATGTGCAAAGAAAGTCGACGAAAGGCATGGTATCTACGTGAGAACATGAAGAAGAGAATCATCGTCAGGATGAAGGTTGCTAGGGTCGTGGCGGGTCGTGATATCGATGGGGTATTAGATGATTTGCAGGTAGTTGCTTGGCACGAGACCAGGGTGGCCGCGGGCATTGGTGACTTCGGCTTCCCACCACCCGTCATCCTGCAGGCGGATAACGGCAAGGACATCGCCCTTGCCAAAGCTGAGCTCTTCGGGGATGGCGGCATTGTAGGTGTACATGGCACGAGCTGTGAGATTGAAATCAAGTTAGATACTAGCAAAATCATGGTCAAGAAGAGAGACAAATGCTTACCAAAGTGCAAGATTGGACGGCCATCACGGCTGAATTTGCGTCCAGGCTCTGCAACAGCCATAGTACGGCTCCGGGATCGGCCAATAGGCGGACCGTCACCGTAAGTCGATGAGGGGCGGCTGCTTCCTCGAGCCGAGCTGGCATATCCGCCGGGACTGCTGGAGCCGTACATATCATGGCTTCCAGACAATTGCAGCTCCATACCACCGGAACTAGAAGGACGAGCTTGCTGCCTGAACTGGGGCTGTGGCGATACAGCACGGTGACTCATAGCGGGCGACGCCCTCCGAGCAAAATCGTTTGGAGAGTAGGGTGGATCTTGAGTACGACGGGGAGTGGGCGATTGGCTGTATTGACTTCGCATGCTGTTAGACTGGTAGCTACTCGGACTAGGGCTCGGGCCCCTGCCACTGTTCTGGCTCATCCGAGTATCCACACGGGGAGAAGCAACCTGAGGCTGAGGGCTGACGCTGCGTCTCGGTGCTGGTGCTGGGGATCTAGCACGAGGGGCTTCTTGAGTTTGAGCGCTATGTCTAGACCCCATGCTGCTGTTTTGTCCTCGAAGCATGCTCTGAGTTTGACCAGTATACTTCTGAGTTGTCTTGTGCATTTGCTTTGCCGTGAAGGCCGGCTGGGGTGCGCCGAGTCGCTTGGCTGCGGGATCATTGTATGCAGGTGGCGGAGCAGCAACGCTAGGATTGCTCCCACCGTAAGTGGAAGAATGTGCCGACGGAGTAGGCGTAGAGATGCCATGGTATCTATCTGCCGAGACCCGAGTGGCTGATTGCTTCCCGCTTGTCTTGAGGTCCGCCAGAGCCCGCGCGATAGGGTCCAAGTCATCGTCAGGCGCCTGGTTTGACTGTGATCCTTTGTTGGGTGAGCTCTTTTCAGGGGATGCAACATCAAAGACATTGTTCCCGACATTGAGCTGGAAGTTGGCTCGAGGATCAACAGGCTCCGGGCTGCCAGAAACACGAGCTGGGGGGCCAGCTGGAGGCCTGACTGGGCTGACTTGCTTGGCTGGGCTAGCCTGCTTGGGTGGACTAACTTGCTTGGGCGGGCTGACTTGTTTGGGAGGGCTCACTGGTTTGGGCGGGCTTATTTGCTTAGGTGGACTGACGACTGGTTTCGGCGGGCTCACTTGCTTAGGAGGGCTCATTTGCTTCGTCGGACTAATTTGCTTTGTCGGCGAGTCCCAGCCACCACGAGACACGGGGTGGGGTGAGACAACCGCCTGTGGAGAGGTGACCTGTTGTGTAGAAATGATAGGCCTTTCTTTATCATGGCGACTCTTGCGACGGAAGGGGCTGTTGCTGAAGAAAGCGCTCTTCTTTTTCGGTGATTTGTCATCTCCTGAAATTGGCATTGGCGCAGTGGTGGTTGGCCTCACTACAGACTTCTTCGTAGGTGTTTCCTCGACACTAGAAATAGAGGTTGGGTTCGAAACTTCGCTCTGAGAGTCACGGCTAGATGGGCGATACGCGCTGGTCGCCGAGCTTCGCTCTGAGGGTGGCCCGGCACGACAGAACATGGTCATCCCATCTGTGGGATATGCGTTGTGGGGAACAGCACTAATCTCCCCATGCTGTTCGGGGTCATAGTTCGGAGGCGGCGCACCGCCACGGCGGAAGTCTAGAGGCGCGGGTTGCTGAGGTTGTGGTTGTAGCGGCGGTTGATGTTGCAGGAGAGGCTGCTGTTGCATAAATGGCTGCTGCTGTAAGGGTGGCGGTTGCTGTTGCATGAGAGGCTGCGGTTGCATGAGAGGCTGCTGCTGCATAAATGGCTGCTGTTGCAAGGGTGGAGGTTGTTGTTGCATGAGAGGCTGCGGTTGCATAAATGGCTGCTGTGAGAGTGGCGGTTGCTGTTGCTGAGGTGGCGGTGCGTTGCTAACTGCAGGAGGAGCAGGATGTCCCATTTGAGCCGCGAGCTCTGACTGTGGGTCATGGTGTGAGTCGAATGTTGAGGGTTGAGGAGAAGATGTGCGGAATGCAGGATTCATGGTGCGCTGAAACTGGGCTACCGAGTAGCCTTCAGCTTCATCTATCTCAGAGCTTGAGTCCTCATCCTTGCAAAAGTTGATAAATCGGGGAGGATCCGGGATTTCCTGGCCAGTTCCTCGGTCCCTGATAAAAGCAATAATATCCTTCTCCACTTCGCAGTTCTCCAAAGAGAGACGGACTTTCTCACATGACTATATGTCGAATTAGCATCGCAAGTTAAGCCCGGGCAGAATAAACATACGGCATCGTCGCTGACACAAACAGTTGAAGCAATATTCGCGTAAGTCCACAAACTGCTCTTTGTGAAGTCCAGACGCTCCTCTTCCAAATCTTGAAATTTGTCGCATGCTGACTTCCATTCCTTATTCCAGCGTCCAGTTGTCTCCTCGAGTTGTTTGACGGCCGCTTCGTATTCCTGGCTATTTGATGCCAGTTGGATCTGGGTCTTCTCCAGCTTGGCCTTATTCTTGCGCTCTTCCTGGCCCATGACCATGTGGCCCTGCGCGAGGTATCCTTTGATGCGGAGACAGTCCTGCTCGTAACGATCACGCGTCTGTAGAATTTAGTATTTTGCCATCCATCGCTCCACACAAATTACTCACCTTGTTGACAAGCTGTGTCTGTTGCATTTTGGTCTTGTGTAAGCGCTCAATGCACTGCTGAATGATCTTTCGTCGCTCCTTAATACCACTCGCAAAAGCAGCAAGCGGTTCCTCCAATTCGGTCTTCATTTGTCCCGCTATCGCTGCATGTGACTTAGCGATCGCTTCAGTCTCGCCGCGAACCACGTCGAGTGAGGCTCGGAGCGAACCTGTCTCGCTTGATCCCAGGCTCTTGCGACAGAGAGCCTGGAGTTTGCGCGCGTATTCATCTTCGATAGAGGCTCGAACTATGAAGTTGTGAGAATTCAATGTTTCCATAGCCGCATGCATGTCACGTACTGCTGTAGAAAACCTTCAATTCGTCATTGGTGATCTTTGAACCATGCACACGGTCCAACATTGGTTGAAGTCCTGCATCATCTTTGCCCCAAAAATTGTTGGCAACTAGAATAATCGTCAGCACGTGCAGGAATATATTAGTGTGGTACCACATACAAGACATGGAGACCGTAGGTCCGTCTGCCACTGTCCCCGGCATTGTTATCGATATTGAGCCTCGGCCAGCCTTTGCGCATGCAATCGAGGTGTGTTGAAATCACAGGTACAAAGAAAAAAAAGTAAGAACAATAAAACTGTTGAAGAAAAAAAAAATAATGAAACACAAAAGACCCTTGGAGGTCACAAGATGTTAAAGTTGAAGGTGAGCGGAGGGATGGTGTTTATGGGCGCGTCTCTCGGGGCAACCACCGCGCGGCCATGCACGTTACATAAGCTATTTATGCATCCATCTATGGATCCATCTGCCCTATTAAGTACATAGAAAATATCTATGAAAGATTCTTGATCGGAGAATTAAAACATATCGGAAATATTGTGATAAAATGTTCATTTCATTCTTGGTGCATCGTGCAACCTTTCTATGTAATCCGGAGGCCCATCAAATATTCAAATCCAGTCAGTCTATGTAGGCCAAAGCCAACGCGAAAACCCAATCCTATATCCACAAGAAGTAGAAGACACATGAAGAATTGTAGTTTCAAAATCGCTTCCAGTAAAAACGCCAGTCAAATATGCATCCCCAAAACCATAATGGGGATAAATCAAGTCATTCGCAATATCTTTTCTTTTTCGTTGTTGCAATCATATCGTGCCATAAAAAAAGCATTTCATCAGTTCATGGAAAGCTTTGCTCGTGCTTCTTTGAGAGAAGCTAAATTTCTTGTCTCATGTCGTCTCTCTTAGTAGACGACAGGAGTAGCCGACGGAGCGAAGGTGCCAGAGGCCGGAGAAGAGACACTGGAAGGACCCCAGCTGCGGATACCACGGGCCACAAGAGCTGAGGAGGCAGAAGGTGTGGCGACGGAGGAAGCACTGGCGGCGGAAGAGAACCAGCCGTAGGGGCCGCGGGCAGCCAGAGGAGCAGCTGAATTAGTGACTCTCGAGCTAGAGGGAGTACCGGAGGGGGAAGCGTGCAAGTCGCGAGCCACAACGCGAGTCACCGAGGCAGAGGGGGTGGCGGAAGAAGAGTACCAGCCACGAGCCACAACGCGAGTTGCTGAGGCAGAGGGAGTGGCAGAAGAAGAGTACCAGCCGCGAGCGACGAGATGAGTAGCAGCAGCGGAAGCGCTCAAGCTGGAAGAAGGAGAGACCGAAGCGGAAGAGGACCAATCACCGAAGCCGCGAGCCACAAGGGCAGTAGACGAAGCGGTAGGGGAGGCAGCAGCAGAAGGAGTAGCAGAAGCAGCAGAGTACCAGCCACGAGCATAGAGAGACTCAGAGGCAGCGGCAGTGGGATAGGCAGAGGAGGAGCTAGAGTACTCGCGAGCAAAGAGAGCAGGCTGACCAGCGGCTCTCAGGCCCCGGCGGAAGAAAGAAGAAGAACCGGGAGTGGGAGTCTCCAGGCACGGAGTAGAGCTAGCCACAGGAGTCGAGGAGTAGGCGCTTGAAGGAGTGGCAGTCACAGTCACAGTGATGGCCACCGGCTCGGCACCAGGAGCAGTGACTGTGGAGACTTCGAAGACAGTGTCGACTTCACGTGCAACTGAGCTGGAAGATGAGTCTCCATCGGCATTGACCACGGAGTAGGCTGCACGGCGAGCGAGGTCTTCGTTCTCGGGGTTGGCGAAAGGTGCCGCCTGGGTCACGCTGATTGAGCAAAGGGCGAAGAGTGCAGCAGAAGAGAAATGCATGATAACGGGGTGCAATTGAAGCTTGCAATGGTAATTGAAAGAGAAAAAAAGACGCTTCAAACAGATCGAAATGTAAACAAGGCAATTGCGATATGGGTGTTGGGAGAGAGGTTTGGATTGAAGGAGAATTGATAATGAATGAGAAGGAAAGGATGCAAGTCGGGTTTAAAAGTCATCTCAAAAAGATCTACTATCACAGTGAAGTGCATTTTAATTGGACAGAAAATAGGCGGCTGGGATCTACGGTGGCTGGGTTAGCTGCAGTCCAGCCATGGCTTTTTTTGTTTTTAATTTATATTGTCCAAGAATAGTCGGCCTTATGTAGTCTTTTTAGTAGTCTGCTCGGATATTCTTTTCCATTTCACTTTCATAGATAATTTCGTTCCCTTCTCTGTTTCCTAGATGGCAGAAAAGAGAAAAAAAGCATCAACTATGCAGATAACCTTGGAAGTGCTCTATGTATAACCTGGGATTTTAATTGGCTTCCATTTTGATTGGGTGGAGCTAAATCTAAGTGTACCCACATGGCGTATCTGCCAACCACGATGCTGTGGTGGGTCTCCATGGCGATATTAAGTAAGCAATTGGTGTGGCTGGGGGCTCTAAGAGTCCACTCTGACACAGCTGATATAGTAAATTTCATTTGACTGTCGCCTAGTTTCTTTTCATAGATCAACTATGATGTCCTAATGACCATAATCGACAGGACGATCTAGGCAGATCTCTTGTTTCATCAACACATCCTGATTGTCGTGGTGGCACTATACGGCAAGATCTTCCACCCTCACCAATCCACACCCCAGCGCAGCGCTGGCCCAGGCTGCACAGGACCGATTGGGGTTCCACCCGAGGGCTGTGACGTGGGTATTTTCTTCGTAAATCGTCGAGGTCCCCATCCCACTGACAGGGTTGGTCTCATACAGTTTGTATGTTGCCAGCTTCTGGTTCTCTGCCCGGTATCCGTCATAAAATCGACTGGTGCCCATAGTGTCCGTCTTGGAGGTGGGGATCCATTCGTGTGTGAACCATATCTGCTGCCATATCTGCTCCTTGTTGTAAACAACTCGTCGGAAGGGATTCGTTCCTACGACCTCACCTGCGGCACTGCCGAACAGGGCACAGGGGTGATAATTACTGCATTGCGCCATGGCCGAGACGGTGCTGCTGAGCCGGGCAATGGTGGTGGTGGTGAAAAACCGTCGAATTGGAATGATGCGAGCGAATTCGTTTTCATCCCCGCCAACTACGGACTGGCAGATGGGGGAATAGCTGATGTGGGGAGAGGCGCCTCGCATGCGGCCCGTCGAGGTCATTTCCCTGGTCGGATCGAGGGCCGACCACATCCTTGTTTCACCATCCATAGAAACAGTGATGATTAGTTGGGGATGGACCGGGTATGCCGATGTGATATTCAGTATATAGGTGGCGTGGATTGGGTGATAGAAATAAGGTAGTGGTTCAGATGCAGAAGGCTCGATATTCCAGATAGCCACAAAGCCATTACCGCAGCCCACTGCAAGATCACTAGGGGATAGCCATGTGACACATGTGCAGACTGTTGATGGCGGTCTTGCCTCAAATGCGGGTGATTCGATTTTGACTATATCTTGCACATTAGCGGGGCTCGTGAAAACCTCTCAAAAGGGACACTCACGAAATTCTGTTTCTTGTGACCCTCTACCTGTTTTGATATCCAGAACTCTGACCTTTCCATCGCCCCAGACTGTTGCGAGTAGACCAATGGATACTTTTCTTTCTTCTTCGTCCTCCGCTCGTTCGGTCTGGGGTAAAGTACACCATACCATGCGTCTCAGATCCCCCCAGTCAGCACACAAGACTTGTCGAAGCCGGGGTTTGGAGTCCATATCGAGGGTCATTGTAGGCGTCTCACTCGGTCTGCCTTTGAACTCCCAAATCTGCAGAGCGCTAGGGAAAGGCTCCGAGGGTTGAAACGATGAGATGGGCTCACTTTCTTCTGATCTGTACAGGTTTTTCTGGTCTTCTGTAATCGGCGCGGCCACAGCAAGATACTGGCTCAGACCATTCTGGTTTGGAGCCCAGGCCATGCAATGTGCCTTTTGCCCGATATTTAACATCCAACCTTCCCGGACCCTTTTGGTCCCGTTTTTTGACTGGTCCGCTTTGGATCTTGGGATCTCCCAGGCTTTTCCAAAGTCAAAAGACTCATGATAGCCCAGCTCGAAGATTTGTTGATTATCATGCGGACCCAGTAAAATGCCATGCTTTCGTGAATCTGGTTGAGGGAGATAATTTTGGTACGCCAGTGACTCTTCCATCGTCTCAATGCGCTGTCTTTTCCGGAACCTCTCACCAGTGTCCTGTTCGTAGTACCAGTCCCATCCGCGGTTGCTTTCTTTCATAACATCATCTGGATGGACCCCAAATGTGGGCCCGTACAGATATTCGGGCTTCTTCTCCGTATCCTCCAAGGTGTAACGAGATGGAAAGACCGCATCCACACCCTTGTTCCATCGCATTCGGAAGTGGACGGCTGGCATCAGGTCTCGATCGTCGGAACCGAAGGTGAGATTGTAATAGACGCCTTTGGACAAGTGATCTCTGGGCTCGATGATGCCACGAATGTGTGTCTCTTCATCTGATGGCACAACTGTGCCATCGGCTCTTCGCTTCTTGAAGTTCAGATCGTATTGGTACGACATTGAACGCCCTGGACGATCTTTCCTAGGAGTATTCTTGATGCCGTCAATCTCCATTTCCTCGGGATCAGAGGCATCAGCTTCTGATCCTAGTTCATCTTCTGGTTCCACTTCTGGATCATCTTCGGGGTCATCTTCTTCATCAATTCCCTCTTCGGCTTCTTCGCCTGAGCCAGCGACAAATTCATTATCTGAAGCTGAATCTTCTGTTTGGGCGCGCTTCTTTTTCCCCTTGGCAAGACTTCCCTGCTTGGTGGAGTCCTCATCATCACTGATCCCAGCTACCTTGAATGGATCATCAACATAAACGGCCCTGGGGCCTTTGAAGCGTCCAGACCTTCGGCCGGAAGGCATGTTGCTTAGATAGTTGGCGTTATCAACGACAGCCAATGACAACAGCAGTGTGGATGTGCAAAGCGTGTCAATTTGTTGAAAGCTCAGTAAGGCTTTTTACTGAGCAAAGTAGCTGTGATCTTGTGTATTGAGACGTCCGCTATTTGATTTTGGAAATAGAGAAGCTTCAGCAATACACGAAGGTCAAGGGCGGTGACGCTAGCCCCAACACGGCTAGTACTATTACCTTATATTTCAGGCACCAATAGACAAACATTCATCTCGATCAACTCTCACTTCGTCCTCATTTTACTAAGGAGATGAATAAAAATTAGTTGACCACTTATGCGATAGTGTGGTGTATCTTTAGTTTTTCTCGATGGTCTTTCTAGCGGTCTTCTCAATGGTCTTCTCAGATATCCTGTTTGGATGTCTGTTTTGAGATTTCCAGAGGCTTGATTTGTGAAAACGAATTTCCATGTATAATTTAGGATTAGTCTTGCATTTTTCGGTGGCTTCAAATCTATCAAAATACTTCAGCTGTTTGTTATGAGGTCACCTAAGATCAAAACTCACCAGTCTACTTGACCAAAATCCCTTCCTGGTGTGACACTAGCCCCTTGAGTATGCCGTACCACGATTCCCCAAAGACCTGCACTACAACTCTATCTCTAGATCACCTGGGGTAGTGTGTCCAACAATGCACATACCACCTTCCTAACGCAGACACTTGATGACCTCATATGCTACACACCAGTCTTGGAGGTTTATGGCTTTGATGTCTTTTGTGTCTTTGTGGACTGAGTGTATAGACAACGGTAACCCAGTCCCGAAATTGATATATCCACAGTTTAATGATAATGAAGTGACATCGCTGCGTAATCTGATCGCCATAATTATATGTTACTCTGTCTTGCAATAGAGACTGTGCTCAGGATGCTTCCTCATGACTATCTCCCATAGATCTACGAGAAAAATGCGATATATCGATAAATGATTGAGTGGAGTCAACATATGTTGTACTGGTATAATTTCAACAGAGAATTAGAATAACTGATGCTCCTTGTCCCCAAGCAATGGCCCAGCTAGATTCTCGCTGTCATGCTATGAGTTCTCAGGAATCAGCTTAGAGAGAACCTCGTCCAGATGTCTATGCATCGTGAAGTGTGTATCGCCTTCGAACACTTTGAAGGATGGACCGTTAGAAAGAAGCTTCACGTAGTATTCTGTCATGGGCAACGGCGAATTCCAATCTTTCTCTGCATGCCAGATGTGAAGGTTGTTGTAAGTAATGTCGCCGAACTCAATCCCCCAGTCTTGTGACAATAGCTTCGCCTCGTATGCAGCGGGGCCAGCACCCTGCGCAAACGGCTCAAATAACACGCGCAGCAATTGAGCTCGTCGTTCCCCAACCGATTCCTCATGTTGATCCTGGTCCTTTAGTAGGTATTCATTGACTCTCCGAGTTGCCATTTTTGTATTCAGCCCATTCCTAAGCATCCACACCAAAAAGTTCAACGAACCTCGTAGTCCAGCTGGCCAGTGTTTTGCCGCTAGCATTGACGCACGATAGATCCAAGGCATATGATGAGCCCCAGCCCTCCAGTCGCCCGCTCCGGCAAATACACCGACCGCGGACATCATTTCTTGAGGAAGCGCCCGCGCGCACGCTAATGCATAGGGTCCGCCACCAGAGCCGCCCATGATTGCAAAACGAGAGAGGCTGAGGTGGTGAGCCAGTGTTTGGACATCGGCGGGCCAGTCCATGATACGCCGGTTGGGTTGGACTGTGGAAAGACCGAAACCTGGGCGCTCCGGGGCAATCACACGAATTCCAAGCTGGCGAAAGATATGGTCTAGGGGAGAGGCCTCAAGACGACATTGGGGATAGCCATGCATGAACATTAGCGGATACCCCGTTTCACAGCCATATTCGGCATAGCCTAGGGTCCTCCCGTCCGAGAGCCGCATTGTTTGATCGAACCGCGAGCTTATAGTTCCGATATATCGACATTTTGTAGTTTGCTGTGTGCTTCTTGTAGAGAAGAATATTTTTGCGGTCGGCCTCATGGTAGAAAAATGAATGGAATCTCAGAGCTTGATGGGCACAGGGGGTTTGAATACGAGGTACATCTTATACCCTTGGCGACCAAATGTGAAGGCTAAGCCCAAAACGTGTAGTATGTGCCGCTGTACGGAGTACTCCGTGTATGTCAGAGCAATTGAAATCGGCATAATCTAATCGAAAATATAAACAAAATGCTCAAATTCATGACACCAAAAGGACCAATGTAGGGCAAATATGGCCGACCCCACCTGCAAATCGGATACGTCAACTGCTGATCTTCCACCTTCATTCTTGACCTTGTCAACCACCACACTTTTATCATGTCTTCACACACTGGTCGCGGGGAGTCGCATAACGGCGTCCTCCACGAATATGTATATACTACGCTATTCATTCTTCATGCCAAGCTAACTGACACACGCAGGCTCCCAGACTTGTGGCCTTTGAGTTCACCCCACCAGCAGAGGGGATCAACAAGACAAACAGCCTTATCTTCGTGGGCGGGCTGACAGATGGATTCGGTACTGTTCCCTATGTGTCCAAGCTAGCCAAAGCTCTGGAAAACACCGAATGGTCGGTCTTTTCTGTCCTACTCTCGTCCTCCTATGCTGGATGGGGAGTCGGAAGCCTTGATCGCGATGTAGAAGAACTTGGGCAATGTGTGCGATTTATTCGCGATCTTAAGGCGTCACGCCAACCCGGCGCACTGACAAAAGCCCCAAAGATTGCGATCATGGGTCATTCGACCGGAAGCCAGGATGTGCTTCACTACCTTTATTCGCCGAACCCCGTGCCGCACAAGGAGTTTGATCATGGCCTTCAGCACATGGTCCGCCCTGAGCTCGATGGTGCTATTATGCAAGCGCCTGCCTCTGATAGAGAGGGTCTGCAGGCTATTATCAATTCCTCTGAGCAGCCCGAGGAGCTTAGAAAGGTCTACGACCAGCTTGTGGGCTTTGCTAAGGAGCAACCATACACAGCAGAGAAAAAGGACACAATTCTCCCAATGAACCTGACTGCGAAGCTTTCTTATCCGTCCGATACGCCTCTCAGTGCCCGGAGATTCTTGAGTCTGGTCAGCCCTCAGAGCCCGGACGACCCATCTGATGACGATCTCTTCAGCTCCGACTTGAGTGATGAGCGTTTGCAAAAGACATTCGGGATGGTGGGCACCCAGGGGATGATCAAATCAAAGCTATTGGTATTGTATTCTGGTGAAGATGAATATTGCCCGCATTGGGTGGATAAGGAAAAGCTGTTGCAGAGATGGCAGCAGGCCACCGAAGCGGGAGGCGCCAAGTGGGATGCGGAAAACAGCGCGGTCATTCCTGGAGCCAGCCACAATGTTCATGACAAAGGTCAGCAGGAGCTCATTGATCGAGTTCTACGATACCTCCAGACCCTCTGAGCGCTGGAGGTTGACGATATTGAAGCATTAAAATATGAAATCCAGAAGACAAGAGAACGTTGAATTGATATCGACAATAAACAGGTCATTCAAACACCACCCAAAAGTGCACGGATTCGGAATAACGGAGGTCAGAAAGGGGTATATCACAGCACGGGCAGTAGGCAAGTCCAGACATGATACCATGCTGGACTTGAGGCAAAGATGAATCGTAGCATTGGGGCACCAAAGTCTCAATGGCAAGGCCCGGTTTAGACCTTCACCCACAAGCTCACCACGCCCTTGAGGTACTCGACAATCTCTGATCCACCCAGCTTGCTCTCGCCGTACAGACGGTCAACGAAGGTAATCGGACACTCAGACACCTTGTAACCCATTGCCTTAGCACGGACCATCATCTCCATCTGGAAGCTGTAGCCCTTGCTCTCGGTCTTGAGGATAACTTTCTCCAGCACTGCCTTCTTGTACAACCGGAAGCTACCAGTCAAGTCACTCACACCGGGCATCAGCATGACGTCCGCGATGAGGTTGGCAGTGCGCGAAGTGAACTTGCGGAACAAGTCCCAGCCGTAAACGCCACCCTTGATATCTCCACGGCTCGCATATCGGGTTCCGGTCACAATGTCGGCGTCGGTCTCTTCTTGAATTCGGATCATCTCAGGGATGAACTTGGGGTGGTGGCTGAAATCGGCGTCCATGATGATAACATAGTTACCGGTGGTATATTTCAAGCCGTGGACGTAAGCTGTACCCAGACCGAGCTTGCCCTGGCGAGGCTTGAGGATGATGTGTTCGGGGCCATAGAGCTTCTGGAGCTGCTTGGCGATCTCGAGGGTACCGTCAGGGGATCCGTCGTCAACGATAATAACCTCCCAATCCAGCTTCCTATAATTAAAAAAACTGATGTTAGCCCCAGTACTCTTGAGCTATACCAGGATAAGCGCATACTCCTCGTTAAAGGTCCTCTGGATCAGCCAGATGATGATAGGGAGGTTCCTCCGCTCATTGTAAGTGGGAAGAATGACCGAGTACTTGTTCTTGGCCGCGCCCATTTTGAAACCCCACAATTCAATTAATAAAGTAAGGAGTGATAATAGATCGGAGCGAAGATCATAAAAAAAAAGAGAAAAGAAAAGAGTAGGGACCGTATAGCTGACAGCTTGTTGCATTCGGCAACGCCAGATGGCGGCCAAGTCGCCAGATCCGGCATCCACCGCCCTGGCAGAATCCGATAGCTTATCGGTTGTTTTGCTTCGACATCCATTGTAATACTTCCAACGTTACTCTGCTTTTCATACAAATTGATCTCAGAAATACTTCAAAGGTTGTAGAGATGGATTCACTACCAGAGAAGCACATTCGAAATATCTCTAGGTGTAAGTGCTTTCTTTGTTCCCTTCACACTTCGACTGTCCCTTACTGATTGCCTTATGTATGCAGCTTCTCGGCCCCGCAGCTCGACAAGAGGTCCTCTAGATGCATTAGATGAGTGAGCATTGTACCTTGCCCTCCACCGCTATATCTTTTCTCTTACATGATTCAGCCCTCTCGCTCTCCCCGAAACACCCACCTCGCCTATCAAACACAAATCTATGCTTGCTGCCAACGACACCTTTTCTGGGGCATCCTTCTACGAGTTAGATCCACTTGCGCCAGATGATCTACCAGAAACTATAGAAAAAGACCTCTCTTTTTTACTCCGGCATAGCAACTTTCATACCCTCTCTCATCTTGATATCCCTCCGCCACTACGAACCGAATTCCTTATCCTCAACCCAGGAGAACCTCTATCAACTTCTCTGGGCATCCTCGAAAAGCTACTGGCTGAGGGTCGATTCCTCATTGCGGCACACTTTTCTGCTTCAATCTTGACCTCGTCTTTAATATCTCCGACGGAGATAAAGATCATCTTCTCCCTTTTCTACACGCGCTTAGCTTGCTTAGATCTGTCGGGCAATACAGTTCTCGCAGCACAGGAATCGAAAGCCCTAGAAGATTTGAGCTCGACATTTTATTACATCGATCTCAAGCCTAATTCGGCTACAGTCGATGATGATAAAGACTCAGAACATGAACAAGAACAGGCCCAAGATCCTCGTCATATTGTTCCATGGCCGCTTCGCGTATTGGCCGTGAGACTTCAAAGTATAGGCTTTGGTGATTCTCGCCGCAGCATTGGTGGATTGTACGAGATCGGCCAGGAAGCGCGCCGGGAGATCATGAGACCCGAAGCTACTGAAGCTGAGCGAGAATTATGGAAAGAACGATTGGCAGATCTAGGGGTTAGGAGCGTGAATGCGCTTGTAGAGATGGGTGATTTCGACGCGGCCAGGAGATCACTTGATAGCCTCCGCGTACCTGGACCAGAGTCAAACATCACGAAGTTGAGGAAAGCACTTTTGCTTTTGCGGATTGGTGATCTAGACGCAGCAAGCCAGATATTTGGTGACGCTAATGAGACGAAAGAGGCTGCCTTATTGAAGCCTCTGATAAGCATGTCAGATGGTCGCTTTGCCGATGCAGTGGCTGAATGGCGCATTCTCGGGGAGGATAGGACCAGGACGGATGGGGCTCTGGTAGCTCAAAATCTGGCCGTGTGTCTTCTGTACATTGGACAACTGGATGAGGTATTTTATCCCTATATCCCATACGCCCATTGGAAGGGGGATCTGAAATTATTGACTGACCTTTTTTTAGTCTCGTCAGCTTCTTGAGGCTCAGGTGTCATCCAACCACTCGTTTGGTAGTTTGATATTCAATCTGTCGACGGTCTACGAGCTTTGTACCGACAGTGCAACTCAGATGAAGGGACAGCTGGCTGATATGCTATCGAAACAGCCTGCCATCGGACAGACCAATTTAGATCGGCCAAACTCAGACCTGAAGTTGTAACGCTTTAAATTGAAAATCACATCGCCCTGGGAGCCATTGAATTCAATCTGTCTGCACACGATCTAAAAAATTAATTGATACTCCATGAATGATACCCCGTCTGCTAATGATACGATGTTTTCCCAACCAACGCCATGCAATGAAACGAACGCCACTGAATGCTCTTGTCCAAAGAAAGTCTAGCCCGACCTGTACTCAAACACTCGACGCGCTTGGTTCCGGCTTGGGAGGGGCCCTCTGCTTCACTCGCTTGATGATAACCCTGTCACCTTCCCGCTCCCAGCGAAGCTTCTCTCGTTCAACCAATTTCTCCCATGTCCAAGTCTGTTCGTCTCCTGTGCAGCCGCCCAAAATCCAACTGATGTGCACGCTGAGATAGGCACTACCCACGGCCTTGAGTGCGTGCCTGCGAACTCGGTCTGCAGCCCAATTCATGACTGCGCGGATGTGAGAATCCACACTGTTGTGTAGTTGCCAGAATACCACCCAATTATCGTGCATTAAGGCAGCCAAAACTTTATCCACTGTCTGTGACTGATAGGAATGCTCTTTCCGCGCCCGCGCACGCAGTTCAAATGCCGCAATCATATCTCCTTGCCGACAGGCATAATCAAGAATCAAGTATGTGACCAGTTCATTTGCTTCAGCGCCGGGTAGCGGGTGAGATGTGTTGTGTACTTTATCCAGAACGTATCGTAGAGAGGGGAAGTATGACGGCGGATGATGGGCAAGAATAGACAAGCGAATGGAGAAGACATGAATCCGCTGTGAGAATTCTGCCGGTGAAGTTGTGGCTGTTGCCAGAACGGCTTCGCGCAGCTTCCGAAGGGAGAGAAGGAGTGTGGATAGCTCTGTTGATGGTGGCGGGACACCCTTCTGTGCGGGGTTTAGTTTCAATGGCGACCGGGAAGCGGGCGGATTGGAAGTTGCATCGTTTGAGGGACTTGTTGGAAGAGAGGCCAATGCTGCATCGAGGTCTTTTGAGTGATGGGCACAAAATCGCATGTATCGATCGACTATGTTGTCGAAGTACTGCGTCTGAATCTTATGGTCCAACAATCTGCGAATGTTAGCATGTTAGCATTCGGGAGAGTGCATATCTCAAACGCACTTCTTATCCCCCTTTGAAACAAACCCAACATTTTCCAAGGAGTCAGATACTGGGCGTAAGCGACTCATCTTTTCCATGTGTTGACATGTGTTGGACATGGCCCTGGAGTATATGATCAACTCTCATTGGAGTTGATGTAATGTTTGTCTTGTTTGCTTTCCTTCCGCCGAGGCTTTCCCAACACGGCGATTCCCCTACGTTGCCCCCAACTGCCCAACAGCTTCGAATTTCTCTCGATCTTTTTTATATTTAATTTCTTCTTTTTTCTCCTTTATTGTCTTTTTTTTTCTAATCAAAATTTCATCTGCTGACTCGTCTTGCATATACTATTGTTGGTCAACTTCAAAACATCCTGTAACTCATTGCATACTTGCATATCACATGTGATTATGCCTCGACAGCGTCGCCCTATTGAACATCAGAAATTGTCGGTAGATAGTCAGCCTACGGGGATGACTACTGTCGGGGAGGAGGCTCACAGTTTGGTAAAGCGACTTCTTCATTGGGATGATCTACCTCACTGGCAACGCGACAACCATCATATCCATACTGGATATCGGCCCGCCTCGTCCTCATTTTTGAGTTCATTTCAATCGCTGGGTTACGTTCACAATGAGACCGTCAACATCTACACCCACCTCTTGCCAGCAGTAATTTCTGCCCCCGCTGCATACTGGCTCTACCAGTCACTTTCTCCGCGGTACCGGGATGCGGCCGATTCTGATATCCTCGCTTTTGCTTGTTTCTTCGCAGGGGCTGCTTTCTGTCTTGGCATGTCCGCAACCTTTCACACAATCTCGAATCATTCACCTGTGGTTGCACGCATTGGAAATTCACTTGACTATATCGGTATCGTGGGACTCATTGTGGGAAGCTTTGTACCTAGTGTCTTCTACGGATTTTACTGTGTACCCGATCTGCAGCACAGGTACTGGTCCATGATCTCTATCATTGGGCTAGGTTGCGTGATTGTATCCGCTTCTCCCCGGTTCCGCACACCACGCTGGCGTCCATTCCGCGCCACCATGTTTGTTGGGATGGGCTTGTCTGCTGTCTTCCCCGTACTCCATGGGGTTAGTATATTCGGACTTGAACGCATGCAACAGCAGATTGGCCTGAATTGGCTCGTTTTCCAGGGCTTCTTGTATATACTTGGAGCCGGGATCTATGCGGCCCGAGTACCTGAGCGACTTATGCCCGGGAAATTCGACATTGTGGGGAGTTCGCATCAAATCTTCCACGTGCTGGTGGTCTGCGCAGCAGCAGCTCACTTGACAGGGCTGTTGAAAGCATTTGATTATCGGCACAGCGGGGTTGCCGAAACCTGTCAGATTCCACGCGGCTGAGTTGGGGTCTAGAGCAACACAAGAGGTTAGACAACATACTCATGGCATGTATCATTAAGAAAAAGAGGTAGCATGAAAATTTTCACTTTGTAGCGTACGTGACGCGGCTTATGTTCAAGAATCTCTCAAGTGTCAAAGGTCCCCACCCGCGGCCCTGCTGACGATGACTCGAATTAGTATGTGCAACAATAACACAATGATGAAGAAAGAAATGAAGCGGTGAGGGCATAATTCTATTACAGGGACTAGATCCGGTCAGCCGATAAAAACTGAGAACCTTTTTGCTTCTATTTCACATGGTTCCCAGCATTGTCCATTCGAGGCTATTGTACTTGTGTCCCATTGGCGAGAGTAGCAAGGCCCCAGCGGGATAACCTTGAGACCAACAGCCCTTGTTAGCAAAAGGTTCATCTTCTCCAATCCAGAAACTTAACCCCGAAATTGACGTTTATGGTGTTGCATCAGGGTGTGACGACTACCAACAAAAGGACCCCTAGCTGGTTTCTCTTGGGAGACGCTGTCCTCTCATATCACGAGCATTGTTCGAAAATAGTGAACGCTGTCAATTAAAAGCAACTTTCCTCTTGCCAGATCAGGTTGGATCAAACTTAGGGAAGATGCATCTTTTTAACATCAGAATAACGGCTCCAGTTGGTCTCCCATGCGTGGTTGATCAGATGGAGCTGGGGTTTCACAGCGGCTGACCTCTGTATGCGGCTGTCATCGGTACTGAATTTGAATGCCAGAGTGACATTTCTACTCCCTGAAGCTTGAGCTTGTTTCTATATATACAAGGATTGCGTGGGGTGGTGTGAAGCATCTGCCTTATTGGATATGTGCTGGTATCATTGTATTGATCCTGGATTTCTATAATTTCCCTTTTTCTTTTCTTTTTTCCCCTTTTTTTCTTTTCCATATCCATATATCACTGAACCCCGGGCTATAGGTATATTTGATATCGTATTGGGAGAGAGCCTACTAGCTTCTTTCGCATTTCCCGCCCCCCCCCCCCCAGTTCACAACTATCAACACACAATGCTTGCAGAGTCCAATGGCAGCCCATATGCCGGTGGAGATACACCTAAACTCCGGACTGCGTGCGAAAACTGCAGGCAATCCAAGGTGAAATGCAACCTGTCTGGCAAGAGTGTTTGTACTCGGTGCCTGCGTCACGGCCTACAGTGCCAATACGGATTTGCAAATCGATCTGGTAAACCAAAGGGTAGCAAAAACAGAGCTACCCTCCGCAAACTAGGCCAGTTGCAAGAAGAGAAACCCACGATGCGTGGCTTCCGCAGTAGTCGGCTTGTTGCCCCTGTGGCCGACATGGAACCGCTAGTTGGGAATAGCTACGGTAATCATATTCCAGACCCAGCAATTGACAACGATGTAAGCTTTCACCTCCGCTTACCAATTCGACATGTTTTAATAAGTCTCCGGCCTATAGGTCTGCTTGATATCAAATCAGCCGGGCTTCTGGGAAAGTCCCCGAAGCTTCGGCAACACAACAACCCTAGAATCATCCGTCTGTCCTGGGCAGTTGACGACAGTTGAAAGCTCTCCATTCCCAGACCTTGTGGATCCATGTCCCGCTCTCCCAGCCGGTCTGGGATATCCACATACGCCCGTGACGCCGACATTTCTGTCCGGGGAACTGGCCGACGGAATGGGCAGTCCCTCTCTAGCCGGTTCTGTGGCTTCGCCGTATCCGATCTCGCCATGTGAGTGCTTGGATATGCAACTATTCCACATGGACCGGCTGAACCACCTACTCGCTGGATCAATGCCCCTGCGGCTCGATCACAGCCTACAGACAATCAAATGCACATTTTGCTCTTGTCAGATGTTCCTGCAGTGTACTAAATGCGCCAAAGACAGCACAAATCTGCTGCTGACCATCTCAGTACTGAATCTCACTCTCCAGCTCTTTGAGTACTGGGTTTCGCGGGAGACGTCTCGCGCTCCGCGCCCAGAACACGGAGTCGATATCCGCTACGGATACTATGAGATCTGCCACGAGGAAAATAGACAGATACGCAACTTCCTACTTCGAGGTCTGTTGTTACAGTGTCGGGATGTATTGCTGGCTTTGAAAAGCACCGCTAGTGCTGCCGTTGTTCAAATTCCCAAGTTGAGCGACCAGGACGGTCCAGCAGAACCGAAATTACCAGATGAGCACGCCAGTCAGAACTGGACTACTTCGGAGCATGTCGGCTTACTTTCCGATTTGGATATCGGTATTCTAAACGGTACGCCCAGAAATGAAGGCCTGCTTCCTATCATCGCAGGGTATGAAGCTACTGTTTCGGCATTCTTACAGTCGACTTCGTGGGGCGAGTGTATCTGTAGATCTGAACTGGTGATGCATGACGAGTCTCTTTGAGTTATACCCACATATGCATGGGAGGTCAACTGTTTTCTGTGACTGTACGTTAGGAAGAATGTAGAGAGCGGAGAAGCCAGGATTGGATTCACAAGCTGGACAGTAAACGCAGATCGGCTATATTAACAAGAAATTGAAAAACATATCGCCTATATATATACATAATAATTGTCTATATTGTCTATATTGTATACCAAAATAAATGATCATAAACCCCCATTTCTCTCTATGTGTAACCCCACAATCTCGGTCCGCGGCGAGCCTCGGCGATCCCAGAGAGCCGAGAGCTTTTGTATAAGACCTTCCCCCTCTTACAAGATTCACATTTGACTTATTCCATCATTTATCAGTTCAAAATGGCTCCCTCCGATCGTCTTAACCAGGTCAATGAGCACCTCAACTACCCAGCCGGTCTGCTAGCAGGCCAAGTAGCCATCATCACCGGCGCAGGCCAAGGCATCGGCGCCGAAGCAGCACGACTATTCGCAAATGAAGGCGCGAAGGTCGTAATCGCTGATATCGATGCCAGTATGAAATCCATCCTTACTTGATATCATGCCCCTTTACATTCCCCATCTAACAACCAAACAGAAAAGGCCAACGCCGTCGCCGACGCGATCAACTCCGCAAAAGCCGGGCGCGCCCTCGCCGTCGTCGGCGACGTCCTCGACAGCAACTATATAACCGAACTAGTAAAGCAAACCGCCGAGTTCGGAAATGGCAAAATTCACATCATCGTGAACAACGCCGGGTTCACCTGGGATGGTGTTATTCACAAGGTAAGACACAATCCCAGCTCTAATATATACTATCAGTACGGAGTACTATGTTGTAACATTCCACTAATCAATTTCCCCCACATAGATGACAGATAAGCAATGGGAAACCATGCTAGCAGTACACAACACGGCTCCATTCCAACTCGTGCGCGCCGCAGCACCCTACTTCCGCGTGAAAGACAACGAGCCGCGGGTAGTGATCAACATCAGCAGCACAAGCGGCATCCACGGTAATGCGTAAGTACCCAACGAACCCCCCGATCCCCACTCTTCCTCCCCAAAGAAAAATCAAATACTAATATCTCAAAATAGAGGCCAGGCCAATTATGCAGTTGCGAAAGCCGGCGTCGTCGGCCTGACCCGCACTATCGCCAAAGAATGGGGTCCAGCTTTCGGCGTGCGGTCGAATACTATTGCATTTGGATTTGTGACGACGCGTCTTACGGCTGCCAAGGAAGAAGGCGCTTTCATTACCACGCCCGATGGAACGAAGGTTGCCCTGGGGATTCCGGGAAAGCAGCTTGCGACTAAGACGGGTTCTGCTGAGAAGAAGGAAGCCGTTGCTTATCCTGATATTCCGCTTGGTAGACCTGCGACGCCTGAGGAGGCTGCGAGGGCGGTGTTGGGTGTTGCGTCGCCGTGGTTCTCTTATGTTAATGGGGAGACGATTCGAGTTACTGGTGGGCGGAATATGTAGATTCTGGGTGTGATAGTGATATATATCTAGGTTGAGAGCTGGATGTACGTGAAATGGAATTTGTTGAATAGTATATATCTGGTTTATTGAATGAAAGTGTGCATATATATATCTCCCATCGTAAGAATATATATTGTATGCTGGGATGTACCATGTCACCCCGAATAAGTCTATTAACCACGAGCTGCACAGGGTAAACCTCATGCAACTCACCTTAGACCCATCTACCGTCAACTCGGAATGGATCCCGTCCCACTTGGGCAGTTTCACGGCTTATTACACACGAAACACAAAACATCCATGCCCGAGTCTCGGCCATTGTCAGACGGTGAAACATTGCACGACAGGTTAGGTCTTTTGACGGTGAAATGTACAAGAGAGATTGAAGGTGAAGTAGAATGCAGTGGTGTAGATTGATGCCACACCGAGGTATCATATCGTAAAAGGGAACAAGTCCCGAAATGTCCCGCCAATGCGAAAAGTCTATGCACAGAGAAAAGAATATCACCCTTAGGTCAAAATAACAAAAAGCCTCTCCCCAAAAAAAAAAAAAAAGATAAACAGAGAAAATAAAGACACTTTCGTGCGTCAACGCCAACTTGAAAATGTCATACATCCAAAAAAAGTAAAAAAAACCCCGTATTCATCAGCCCGCCCAGGGGCGTATCTTCAAATCATGCTTCCCAGTGTATTATCACGCCAGAAAATGGAAACGTAAAACAGAAAAACCCTCCAGGTATGTGTGGAAATATTAAAACAATAAGAAAGGAGACCCGGTCGTGGTCAAACGGTCCATGCAAGGTCGTAGTCGTGAAGCCAGGGAAATGCCGTGGTCCAGAGGAAAAAAGAGTAAAGAATTATGTCCAAAGGGAATAGAAAGCTGGTGGCCGAGTCCAGTGGATCATGATCAACGCGATCAACTTTTTGTTGTTCGGCAGCTTTTAGAGAAGTCCGCTCGGTGGCGGAAGAGAGCAAGGGACCCCAAGATATGTAAAGGGAGATCCTTGGAAATAATTCGACCAAGGAATAAAAATGTAAAAGAGCGTCAAGTCATGCAGCTGCGAGGCAAGGAGCAATTAGACGGGGATCTCGAGGCCGTGTAGGTTGGGGTAATTGAGGCCATAAGCAAAGGGATCTGCGGGAAAGAAGGGCTCCGCGCAGACAGAAGGGAACATGGCCTTGCAATCGGGGACCTGCTCCGAGACTGCAGGCGACATGGTATCGATATCCGAGTAATCCTCGGTAATGGCCGAACCGTCGGAAGCAGCAGACTGGGAGAAGGCCGAGTATTGGGCCGAGTCCAAGGACGAGCCAGAGGTCTGGGCATACAGGGGTTCCATGGGGGCCATGAACATTGGCATCTGGGGCTGGGGAATGTAGTCGATCTGTCCCGGCACCCAGGGGGTTTGGACCATGGGATTCTCCGTGAAGCGGGGGCACTCCAGAATGAGCTGGCGCAGCTCCGGGATGGAGATCCGCTTGATTGGGTCAAGCTCGAAGACGCGGCTCAGGATACTAACCATCTCGGAAGAAAGAGGCAAAATAGTCTTCAAGAAGAATGGGTCCTTGAGGTAGGCCTGGAATGTGGAATCCTCGATCGAGGCACGTTTCCATGGATTGCGACCGCAGGTTAAATTGACCAGAATCACGCCCAAACTCCAGACGTCGTTGGCAGCGGACATGTAATAGGACAAGGGTCGAGCATTGGATTGTTGACATTCTATAAGCATGTCATGTTAGCCACACCGACAGAGAAGGTTAAGTTTTGAGGTTGAAGGCTTACCAGGTGACATGTAGAAGGTGGACCCACATCCAAAGTCGGTCGTATAATAATCAGTCGTAGCTAGACCAAAGTCGGCCAGTTTGACGGTCATTCCATTTTCGGTCACGAGGACATTCTCAGGCTTGAGGTCCCGGTGATAGATTCCAAGAGAATGGCAAAATTGTACGGCGTCCAGGATTTGGAGGAATACACTCTTGGCCAAGAAGTCATTACCGACAAAGTTTCCCTTATCGGTGATGTTTGAGAACAGGTCTCCTTCTGGGCAATACTCCATCACGACATATGTACAATCCACGGAATCCATGATGCGGACTAAAGGAACCACGTTGCGGTGTTGGCTGGCCAGGTGATGAAGTCTAATCTCCCGTTGCTGGAACTTGAGTTGGCGGGCATCCAGACCATCCTTGCAAAGAACCTTGACGGCATAGACCTCGTTGGTGTGAATGTCCACGGCGGTGTAAACAACGCCGTAGGCTCCGACGCCCAAGACTCTGGTGAGTTCCAGCCGGTTGGCTAATACGAGTCCTAGACGATCCTCGGGAGCATAGCGGCGGGGAGCCGGTGATGGTGGTGGTGTTGGTAGCATGGCCGGGTACATTGTCCTTGGGAGGTTGTGTGTGTAAGAGGGGATCCAATGGTCCTCTCTCGGATGAGACAAGGAAAGAGTGAGAGAGTGAGAGAGAGAGAGAGAGAGAGATCGCAATAGTCCCAGGAAGATTATAAGAGCCTAAATCCACGGATATTCAAAAGGCATCCATTCCAATCCAAGGGTTTTAAGATGGTCCAATGTAGGTCCGTTTGGTCCGGTCTGGTTGTGTTTGATAGTCGAGAAGGAGAGAGTTGCACAGGGAACCAGAAACAAAAACAAAACAAAACAAAATAAAACAGGAGGTAATATATAGTGAAATATACAAGAGTCGTGAAGAAGGAGAATGGAAGATTATTATAGAAATATATTAGGCAGATGGTCGCCTCGTGGTTCGAGAGAATAATAAAACAAAGTGACAAAGGGCGCTAGTAAAAAAAGGAAATTATATTTTAAAAAGAAAATATCCCAAAAGGGGAAGGATCGAATGGAATTCTAAAAAAGAAAATTAAAAAAGGAAAACTAAACCCAACAAATCTATGATGCGTACAAAATAGAGTGGCACTAAAATATAAAAAATTAAATTAAAAAAATAATAATAGGCCATGTGTATGAAGCGGTGTGCATGCCCGAGTAATGGTTAGACCAATCATTATGATTCAGTCGCTCTTTCCTGCAGCCACCACAACCGATGATTGGACCATGGATTCATAACGATCGTCTCGAAACTGCTATTTTCCCATTTCTCATCTTTTCTCCTTCTAGGCCTAGTGTGGCAATGCTCTGTCCACGTATGTTCAACGGTGTTTCTGCCTTGAAACCTCCTGACACACATTTGCCAACGCACCCGCCACCTACATTCCATCCAATCAAATTTATGGCCCCCCCAGCCCCGCAAAGCTATGGTATTTTGATCCTTTCTCTCTGATCGGGTTTGAATGCATATCTGTCCTTTGTTTTTATGGATTATGCTGAAATTATGAATATAAGGAGGTTAACTGTTAACTTCTACACCGTCTTTGCACAGATGAAACCCCACATGGAAGGGGGCCCCTTCTAGGCTGACTCGGGCTAGACAGGACGCTAGAGAAGTCCAGTGAGGCAATGATGGAGGGCCGCTATGGCCAACCATTTGCTCGAACTGTTCGTTTTTCGAGAAACTCCCCTAAAAGTAGCTGAGAGGTGGGGTTGGCGCTTCCCTGCTGACTAGTTCAGCACGGGCCACTTCATCTTTTCTTCTCCTGGCGCTAATGTACCTTGACCATCTGGGACATCTACAATGGACAAGACCTCGTATTATTGGTGTTGCCCTGCACTTTGCTATTCCTGTTGCCGTCTCTCCTTTTAGACCGTTCTGTTGGCTAGCCCGTCAGCATAGTAGTTTAGCTCAAGGTCTAATCCGTATAGCCGGCAAGAATAACCCCTGTAGTCCATCAAGTTGCGAGTCTTTAATCTCACTTTTCCTTTATATGTTACTTGCGTCATATACAGGCAAGGGCCATGTACTGACCCGAGTCTGACTGATTCGAACTATATTCCCGCCCCCAATCCCCGGAGCATGTATGAGCATGTATAGCCAAGATGAAGTGTGCCACTCTACAGAGTCATCACACTTCCATCGGCGTTATTGCGGTGAACAAGACACTGCACAAAATCAATAATCTAAACCTCCACAAAACTCCCTGGATCGACACCTGCAAACCCGCAGATAGTCCAATCACCTGATAGAGATCGTAGTTACGATTCATCACATCCGTCGGTTCTCAGGACCCGAAACCTGTCCATGCAGAGATAGCTGTACAATAGCGACTAGTTCCATGTACAACTATGTATCCCGTACTCTGTACGTCGTACAAGGTATCGAAATATCTTGGACTTGTGTGATATGATATGTGCTATATGTGATGAACGCCCGTTCCCCTTTGTGTACCGTGCCTTGCCTGCCTCCGGGCATAACGATTAATGTACCCCAGGATTGGCAATGCAGCTGGCTCGTCCAAAGATCAACAAGGGTTTTCTTGTTTTTCTCTCGAAACCGGGCCATTGCTTTTTTGGCGCTTTGCTTTTGGACTGCGACCGGCAGATTTTGTGTTCAGGTGTGGTCGCCGGCGCGAGTTGGTTTCGGCTTTTGGTTTCGGGGTCTACACCGCTAGAGGTGATCTAAGATATGTCACTACAATGTTTTATTGTCATACTATTTGAGAATATTGTACGGAGTACAGAGTACTGTTGTAAAGTGGCCAACTTATTGGAAACAACCTACCTCATACGCATGATATTCACATGGATCATCCATACCCCCCGTGCCCAATGAGGACATTTCCCTTTTACAATCTCATTTGCCCTTTACATATTGCCTCTCAACGCCCGACACTTCAAGGCAGACGGTGCCCTGCAGGTGGCGGGACCCACAATATAAACACATCTCGACATCATGATTACTTGACATAGACATCCATGTCTCCCGATAGACCAATAGATCCATAACTCTGAAGGGGGTCGGAGATTAACGCCTTATTTTTGCGGATTCTTTTGCCACGGGGTATCTCGGATTTCGTATACACGGCAGTTAGACTCCTGGATTTCCTAAGGGTGGCAAGGGGCACTTTTCTTCCGTTGATCGCCGACGCCTTCTGGAACACTCCACTTCCACTCCAACAACGTAATTGTGTGTATATTATATGTGTTATATACATATTATCATAATAGAAATTGATTAATGCATGCTTCATATCCTGTATTGATATGACTATGATGCATATCGTATATCGAGTACGTGGTCCTGCAAGTAAACTAAACCACATGCAGCCTTCCAACTCAACGCGGAACAGATATCCAATCTCATTGCTTTTTCAAATAACCAACACAGATATCTCCTAGTTCCAAGTAACTATCCATCAAACCAAAAAGCAAATATAATAAAAAAAAAAAGAAAAACCGTTCCAATCGGCACATTCAAGCCCCAAAGCATGTCTCCTATTTGCCCACAATTACCTTGACGACACGTCTTCTACCCAATGGCCACTAACAGTCGGGAAACACGAGCGCAATTCAAGAACTCCCGCCTCTGCCGCCAGGAGAAGCCGAGACAGGAGGCAATAGTCTAGTCTAGTGTCATGTACTCCATACTGCAGAAAAAGCATGCCAATCGGATATTCTGGCATCTATCATCTACCATCTATCATCTATCGATTTTGTGCTCCCTTGGTCAAGGGTGAGATAGACTCCTTCCCGAATCCAAGGCTCTGCCACACCCCACAACCCCCAAAAATGAGAAAGTCCACTCGAAGGTTCCGGCTATTGGACTCAACCGTGGATGTAGACTAGACTAGGTCTGAATTTGGCTTAGAGGCGATCTAGAACTCTTGGAGTTTTTAGGTTCCGTGGTTTATTCGGGTCAGAGTGCTTTTAATTGGGTGTTTGGACTGGGTCCGGGCTTGAAGGGTTGGGGATTTCTTTGTTTATTATTGGGGCCATACTCCATAGTATATTATGCATTATAGAAGTGGAATACACATAGTGTGATTAGCTCTTAGTGACTTGGGTCGATAGGGGGCTAAGGCCGTAGGGGGCGGGAATCGGGGGGCTTTTTTTTTTTTCTTTTTCTTTGTGATAGTGATGAATTGTATTCATTATCGCGCGCTACCGGTGTGCTGGGTATTGCTCGGGGGCCAGGGGCTTGGTTGTTTTTGGTAGTGGGACGATGGATGCACGGACTAGGGGGGTTTCTTTGCTACACAGAGCTATGCTTATGCTCTAATGAAAGGACTAATACCAAGCCACCCTCGATTGGGGTAGGCCTACATCTGAGGGGGGTTGGTGTCTTGTGAAAATGTTACAACATACATATTGGCATTTGAGAAGTGAGATACTAAGTTACTGTACTTTGCATATTGACAAAAAACCAATAGATCGACTCTCACCCGGCAACGCCGATCCCCTCCAGCCGAACTACGCCATTCCAGGACCAGGATTGGACAACCTGGTAAACCTAGAGAGATCAAGATGCAACCCATGTAGTAGAAGCCCTTTCATCAAGCAACTTAGTTACACCCTAGGCGCCAGGAACGGGTGTTTCAAAGCCTCAGCCGGCGTGATCCGTTTCTCAGGGTTGAGACTCAAACATCGATCGAGTAAGTCCAAGAACATTGTCAGCTCTTTGACCTCAGAATCGGGCATCCCGCGTGTTCCTTGTGCCATGAGGCGAGTCTTCAAGTCGCGCGTCGGTTTCTTAAAGTCCACAATCTTGGTGTGGAGGCGGCCGGTGATCTTATCTTGCTCCACGCTGTGGAAGTTGAGCATTTCATCAAAGTGATGAGGCGCCAGGGTTCCGCGGCGCAGGAGCTTCGGCGGGTACTTGCCCCGACACTCCATGATGGAGCGAAGCATCTGGTTGTTGTCGCGGCCGGTGAAGAGAATTTTGCCTGTGTACAGCTCAAAGAGGGTACAGCCAATGGACCAGACATCGATGGCGTAGTCGTAAGGGATACCCAGAATGATTTCCGGGGCACGGTAGAACCGACTGACGAGGTATGGCGTAATCTCATTATCAGAGGCCGGCGACGCCGAACCCAGGTCACAAATTTTCAGAATGTTGCGTTGCTCGTTCACAAGAAGATTATCCGGTTTGAGATCTGCATGTAGGATGTTACACTTGCGGAGGAGACATAGCCCAAGGAAAATCTGTTGGCCGTAGGCCCGGACTGCGCGCAGGTTCAAGCCAACGTCCCTACCGAACTTTTTCAGGACCTCACGCAAATCCATGCTGAGGTTCTCAAACACCATGCACAAGTGACCCTTGTGATCGAAGTATCGGTCGAACTTGATGGTGTGCATTTTGTGCTCCGGGTCGGCTTCCTGTAGTTGCTCTAGGATGCCAATCTCCTTCATACCAGCCTTGCGCATTATGGCGTTCTGGCGAATTATCTTGACGGCAACCAGACTACCTGTCTGGGTGTCAGTTGCACGTACGACGGACGAGAACATTCCCTTGCCAAGGTTTTGGTGGACATGGTATCGTCCGTTGATCAGCTCTCCGAGTCGAACAGCGTAATAACCTTCCGAATCGTCCCAGTTGTCCATCATGCTGATGTCCAATTCTTTGCCCTGGGGTACAGCTGTGGCCGAAGCATGAGCCGGCTTGGCGTCAGGCGCTTCCTCTGCGAACATGTCATCGTCGTCGTCTGCAAACATATCGAATGCCTCTGCCTTTGGCGCTGGCACCGGGGGAGCATCAGGGAGGAGAATGTCCTGCTTGCTAGCCTTGGTTTCATCGTATGCGGCAGAGGAAACGTCGTCCTTTTCATTCTGTACATTCGCATGCTTTTGCCTTTCTTCCTTCATATCAAGAGTTGGATCATAATCAGCAGCAGAGGGATCATCCTTATCAGTACCGAAAAGAGGTGCATTGGCGTTGACCACGTCCATGTCTTTTCCTATACTAAAACCAGGGAATGCCTCCCCGGATTGTTCAAAGGGAGATGCTCGTGGAGAATCTATCGAGTTTAAAGGGGTCAGTCTCGCTGATATCAAGGTAAGCTTGTCGGAGAGAAACCCACCAGATGCTTCCTTTGGGCTAGTTGCCTCAGTGCCAGGCGTGGATGAGTCCGTTTCAACGTCACCGACATTCAGTGCTTTGAGATGTAGTGGCGTCGCTTGGCTTCGGTGTTTCGCCCGAATAGCTTCACGGCGTTTCCGGCGAGCTTCAAGTGCATCGGCTTCGTTAATGGGCTCAGCGAGCTCCGGCTCTTGCGCAATCTCCGGGTTAGGGGTGGTTTCTCTGGGACGGATGTTAGCTACACGTTCTTCCTTGTCAATAATAGAATAAAACATACTCGTCAGCCACATGTGCTTGAAGATTAGAAGAAGCCTGCACCTGGTTCTTTTGTTTTTCAGCACCAAGCCTCAAGTCCTGAGAGACGACCGAAGCCTTTCCTCGTTCCCTCACCAACTGTTGAGTGGGCAAGCGCCGTCCGGTAGCCGTTGAAGACCTGGCATTAACCACGTTTGAATCAAGTTCATCGCCTGAATACTGCTTGGGTTTTCTCGATTCACGGTAAGGGGATCGGCTGCGGCTGCGGGTGCGTTGCCTCTTGTCCTTGTGTCTGTCATGTCGGTCGTAATCATCACTGTATCGTAGGGCTTCTCCATGGGTCTCTTCGCGATCATAGTCGTAGTATGAGTTTGGGCGCCGGTTGGGAGCGGGTCTGTCACGGCGTCTTTCGTCGTACCTAGACCTGTAACGTCGCGAAGGCTCCTGGCGGGGTCGTCGGTCGTAGCCACCATCATAGGATTCGGGATCATCGTGGCTGCGCTTTTGGGTCTTGTTCTCTCTGTACGGGGAGCGAGAACGGGATCTCGATAGCGACCTGGTCCGCGACCTCTGCCGGGGTGGCGATCGAGTGCCTTTCAACGACTCGGGAGATCTGGGCGCAGAGGATGGGCTAGCTCTGGTGGGACGGTCAACGCTGGTGCCATTAAGAGGAGGTTTTGACGCAGTTGCCTTCGTCTCTGGGCCTGATTCGACGATCTCACCCTCAGAGGGGACTGATGGGGACCTCGACCTGGGATGCGACATATTTGCGGGGTTTGACAGATCCAAACAAGGCGCGTAGACAATACTTTTTTTTTTTCTTTTGGGGTCACTTCACTCGGCCTTTGGAAGAAGCTTCAGCAATAAAGCTCAGTTAGCAAAAGCTCCAGCGACAAAATGTCTTCTCAAAGGGTTTGTGAAATTCCAACCGGCTGTAGGAGGCCTGCCTTCACACCAAAGCCTTGCAAAAGTGATTAAAATCCCAGGCGCATAGTTTTCTGAAGAAACAGGGTAGATAAAAGCACGTGTGCACAGGATATCGATGACAGCAAGAGATGAATTGAGCCATGGCGAATGCTCGATGGCCGAGATAGGGCAGAACTCGCACTAGTACGGTTGTAGTAGGCGGTGAGTTGAGTTTTGGGGGTACCCTATCTGTGCTGAGATCCCTTTTGTTTCCAGGACACCACTAGCCGTTCGTGGCTTAGTGTCTATGTATTGTAAATACCTGATTTCTATTCTACATAGTAGTAAGCCAGAAACTCAGTGGATGCTGTTTGTATGTGCTTGAAATACTACAATACTCTATACACTAGATGGTAATTTGTACGAAAATAGCTCAGTTTGCGCCCCCAAGTGGCCACAGAGGGTGTGGATAAGCACCCCCTCATGTATCTTTTTTTTTTCTCATTGCCAACGCCGTTGAAACACCCCGCCATTTTAAGACTCTTTTCAACCCTCTCTCCCCGTTAATTTTATTCAGACAAAATGGGTGGTATCGGCAGAGAAGGTTCGTTTTACTTCACACTCTAGTAACTTTCGAATCCTGTTCACTAATATCTTATGATCTACAGGTGGCAAGGCCAAGCCCTTGAAGGCTGCCAAGAAGGAGAAGAAGGAGCTCGATGAGGATGAGCTCGCTCACCAGGCCAAGATCAAGGCTGGTATGACTTCTTGATCACTCTCTTTAGAGAGTCATTAACTGATAACTTTATTTAGACGCCAAGGCCCGCAAGGACATGCAGGATGCTGCCAAGGGCAAGAAGGGTCCTCTCAACACCGGCCAGCAAGGCATCAAGAAGTCCGGCAAGAAATAAACGGATCGCATACCCCTCGACGGATCATTTGCCAACAATCCCCACAACGAGCCTTGACAACGGTTTTCTTGAGTCCATATTCACGACCTATACGAGCCATGTTCAATGAGAGAGCGGAGGATGGGTTGGCTTTGATTGTGTGATCGCGCCAGCAATCACTGCACTCATAGTTCACTCCTATGGGTCTTCTGTATATCTTTAGCCAAAATACCTATTTCGCGCTTGATCGCATTTTCACATATACGAGTTCCTAGAACGATTGGTTTTGTTAAACAGTAATGACATTAATCGGATCAAAATACATCAACATAAACCGCCACAGCCTGGGCTCCGACAAAGTGGGTATCATCCTGCCATGCAGGGGAATCAAACGCTCAAAACACAACCACCATTCGGAAAAAGAACAAGAAAACTGCCCCGGAAAAAAGTAGGAATCATAACAGGACGCTAACAAGCCCACAGTATCATCAGAAATGAGGTCATGGTCAGCGGCGCAGAGATCAATTCACAATTCAAAAGCCACTAACTTGTGACTCGCTTGACCCAGAGATTATTGCCATCACCAGCATTCTCCTTCTCGTCCAAACGACGCCACGCTCGAGAAATCTTCAGACCAAGGTCGTGCCATTCTTTCTTGATATCATCAATCTCGTTTTCTATGGCCTTAATGCTCTTCTGGACCTCGGCTTTAGCAGCTAGGTCATACATAGCCGAATTAGGCTGAATGACTTTGCTTAAGTCAACGATCAACGCCTCCAAACTAAGTCTGCGCTGTTCAAGGTCGTCCCGCTTGGTCTCCATTGCTTTAACGCGGCCCTGCGCATCGAGTGGTACATCGGGTGGAGGTGGAGGCGAAGGCGGCTGCACTGGCATCTGGCCGATCTGCTGTGCGACCTGGGATGGAGTAGGCTTTCGGACGGGCTTGGTCGAGACGGGCTGCTTCTTTGAAATCGGGTCGTTGATTGGGATTGGGCGGCGTCGGGACATGATAGAAGATGTGGATACGTCGTCTGTAGACCGGGTTTGGAGCTGCATACTCCCCCGTGGGCTTGCATCCTGACTTCCGGGTTCGGTGGCTGTGTATGTAGTTGCGCTGAAACGGCTTCTGGGCTCATTGCTCGTGAGCATCATGTTGCTGATATCATCGTCGAACTTGAATATCGGGTTGGTCTCCTCTTGCAGGCGAATTGGAGGGTTCTCTGTTGCCGGTCTCCGGGGAAATGATACTGGACCACCGGCGGAGATAGTGGTTACAGTCGTAGGAGCGAACCCAAAGTTATCGAGCGGGGGATTCGCGTTTAGCCCACCGTTGCCATTGCGCTTGCTGGAACGTTCTTCCACTGGAAACACACGTGACGAGGATCTACTTCTGGGTTCCTTTTGAGAAAGATCTTCGTTCTTTGAGAAACTGCTGATCCGGTGTCGAGCTGCATTTAGGGTCTTCTTGGGATTGAACCCCTGGCCCCAGTTTAGCAGGTTGGACGACTGAGCTCCAGAGGATTTGTTGAAGGAGGTGTTGCGGGGATACACCTGGCTAGCCCTACCAGCATCATACAAGGCTGGTTCGCCGGAAAAGTTATCCCAGTGGGTCGATTTTCCAGAGATGAATCGCGTAGGTTCCTGATAATTCTGTACTGGCTGAACTGGCTGAACTGGCTGGACTGGCTGAGCTCGGGAATGAGAAGGCGTGTCAACATAGTCTACCTTGGGATTGGGAGTGGGCGATGATGAGGCCCGAGTCTCCTGTCGCGCATAACGAGGGAATTGGTCTCCGACACCGATGGGCGAGACACAGAAACTACTTTGGCTTTCCCGCCTTTGAGCTTCAAGCATCGGCGAAACAGCAGGCGAGACATCTGAGTTTCTTCTATTGATATCATCACGCGGGACGGAATCCTGTTGTAGCGACGAATGCAAATCGCTATTTCCATTAGATATGTGCTATTAAAGAGGTAGAAATCACAAAACTTACTCAGGCAGAGGGGGCAACCGTTTTGCGACCAAATCATGCACAGGGTCTGATGTGGTGGGTGGATTGCTGTTCAATATGGGGCCGCTGATTGAGGGCCGCTTGGACTTGTGAAACGGCCGTTTAGACCACATATCGATTTTTTCACGCTCTAGACGTGATATCGGGCTGGTTTTGGTCGGAAAAGAAAGCGCAGAGTTCACGCAAAACGATGCATAAGTTTAAGTCACAAGAGAAATAATGAAAGGGGATAAAAAGAGGTAAAGAATCGCAAGAATATGGAAGGGGTTCTATCTTTCCACGATGCACAGCCTAACACGGAAGCCTATGGAATATATGGCAGAACACGAGAAATTGTATAGACAAAAACGAGTTAACCACAGCAGAAAAAGCAAAGAAGAACTAGAAACCAATCTTGGAAACATGAAATAATGACATGGCATCCGCTAATAGAAGTGGCCAGATTAAAATGGGGGCGATAGTCCTGTGGAGAGAGCTTGAAACATTTGGGCGTTTTACGTTCGAAGTCCGGGAGTCTTAGCCAATGAATTCACATGTCAAGATGATTTTCCTAAATATCCTAAATATAACTGTGAAAAAGAATGAAAGAGAATGTCCATATAAGGTCCAATCACGTGCGGCGGGGATATCGATGTCATCCCGAGCTTCCGAGCTTCCTAGTGTTTCTATCTGTCTCCAAGATTTACCGCAATGGGTATGTGTCCTACCTTGTTGATCTAAATTTCTTTTGTTAATCTGGAAGTAGATAATTCCGTGCCACAGGCTGAAGTGTTTGTGTCCCCTATATCTCACTCGACGCGCCACAGAAGATGAGACAACCTAACTAACCACTCGCTGCCCAACAGGATGTCTATCGCCACGCCCATCAACCTGATCCTAGTTTCGCTCTTCGGAGTCTTGGTGTACTGGCACTTCCGCCCCAGGGCGCCACTCGTGCTCCCCCGTGGCCCGCCACCAACCGTCTTCAAGACTTACACTCCCAAAACTCTCATTGAGTTCAACGGCGAGGAAGGCCGCCCCGTTTACCTCTCCGTTCGCGGACGCGTCTTCGATGTTTCTCCTGGCAGGAATTTCTATGGGCCGGTATGTGTTTGGAATTCGTGAAATGCCACCCGGGCAGCGCTGCTGGAGCTGAAAGCTGACAGCACGATTGGTACAGGGTGGACCTTACGAGAACTTTGCTGGCCGGGACGCCTCGCGCGGCTTGGCTTTCCAGAGCTTCGATGAGGAGATGCTGACCAAGGACCTGTCGGCGCCGTTGGATGAGCTAAAGGACTTGGACGCGGAGCAGCTGGAGAATCTACAGTCGTGGGAAGACCGCTTCTTGGAGAAGTACCTGGTTGTTGGAAAGTTGGTGGCTGAGGGCGATCCTGAAGCTCCGAAATCGTAGTCGCGCAACATAAGGAATGGGTGAATACATATCATATCTTGGGGATGTGTACGACAATGGCAATGACTGATATCTAGCGTTTACAAGAACAAGCGTGAGCTTGCGAGGGTTATGTGATTTATTTTTCGGCATCAATTCAAAATTTTACGCAACCGAACCTCATGAAAGTAACTGAGCTGGCGACTGTTCTACCGCTAGCATGGACACAGGATAGTAATAAAACAACGGAAAAAGAACCGCTGCTTTTCATCTTGCTCTTCTGACTGGGGAACCCACGCATCAAGTTTTGAAATTACCTGGGCTCTACAAGCATCTCACGGATCAGCAATCAAAGTTGCTTCACTGAAGGGTAGATGCAGTTCGCTGAATGTCCACGGGTGGTAGTTAGGTACCTCTCACTGTAGTTACCTACATATGCATACTATTGTCGGACCTGCCTAGTATCTAATTACTAAACCATATTTGGAAGTTACCTGTCTCTGATCTACTAATAGCATTGTAGCATCATAAGCTGCTGTCTACTTGACGTTTTTATCCTCATCCTTCCTACTTGCCCTGATTGTTTATCCTGATCTTTTTACTCACCTTCACCCTGCGGCCACCATGCCTGTTATTTCTGCAGAAGTTGCGTTGTTCCTCCAGGACGAGGGGCTTCTAGGACCAGCAAGGAATACCAAGCGCACAATATCAGTGACGGCGTTATCCAGTCCGCAAAGTCCCGATCATCCTCTTCCTCGAAATCGATAGATCGCATTAGCCTCTCAACAATGTCAGATCTGCAACGACGGAGAGCTACACTCAAATTCAGTCCCCAGATGTTCAGATTGACGGCGAGTGGCGGAACGCTATCCAATGGGTATTTTACAGTGACCATGCCGAAGAACTCTTTGCCCAGTGCCGTAAAGGAAAGACATGGATCCATTCCATTGGAAAGCTTGTCGAAGCTTTCAAATAGTAGCTGTCTTTCGGCGTTTTCTTATCTTTGTAATCTGCCTACCTATTGTTACTAATGGCTTTGAGTTGACCTTAAGTATACTTTTCTTTCCGCCTCTTTTTGCCCTCTACCTATAGAACTTCAACCGAGAAGAGGGAGAAAATATCTTAAGACATCTATGTTACAAACAGAATATCTGAGACCACTAAAAAAGACCACTAAAAAGACTACTAAAAAGACATCACAAGGCCGCATGCGCGGCCGTCTACTCTTGTACGGAATAAACCGACATCTAGCTAGTTGACAGATCGGTATCTGTCCCATCTGTCCCATCTGTCCCATATCCCTTGTGAGACGAAACTTCCTGCAGATCTATGTGACGCCAGAGGCGGGTACTCTCTCCATAATTAGCTACAGGACGGTTCTTCTCCACCGGATGAGATGAAAACGGGGATCCATCCCATGGAAACGATTTTCAACGGGAGATAGTAATGATATTCTTAAGAACTATAACGGGTAATGGACACTAGGAAGATTTGATTGGATGGGAGAGTGAAAGAAGTATGTAAGTGGATCCGAGAACAAGAGGATTGTCCACGGGTGTATAATCAGGTCACGTGGCGATAAAGATCTATCGCAGACCAACTTTGAGAGAATTCCACCGCCTACTCCTTTGAGGAGCTAGAATACTGCCGTCCACGTGCGAGAATGAAACACCCGCTGATTGGGTGAAGCCCGACCGCCTATATAATGGTAATAAGTCGCCTAGTGACCAAGATGTTTACTCTTTCAACTCATCTAGAACTGCTCTCTCTTTGGATTTCCATCAGTTTCCTTTATCCTGCTTGTGTTTCAGGCTGGCGACTGCTGCTGCAGTTACAGCTGATTTAATCATGCCGGACGAGTCGAAGGGGAAGAGCTTCCCCGACGTCTCGGCGAAACTCTCCGCGCTTCCAAAGAAATCACTTTTTGAGCGTCAAAAAGCTGAAGCGGAGGCCAAACGCGCCCGGGAAAAAGCAGAGACAGCTGCAGTCTATGAAGAGTTTGTCAAATCATTCGAAGACGAGGATCCAGCAGTACCGCAGTCATTGGATGGAGGATGGAATACATTTAGTCGCAAGGGTGGTGGACCTCCCAAGCGTCATTTCGCAGCTTCCTCTTCACGCGGCAGTGGCCATGGACCCTTAGCCCTCCCGCCGCCCTCACTTTCACAGAAACGTTCCCATGAAAACTTCCCCCTCTCCCGTCGCGACCACAAGTTTGAAAACATGCTTACTTCACCTGAAGCCGACAGGGTACTTGATGAGGAGGAGAGGGCAGCTCCCAAACCCACGTTGTATCTCGCATCGCTTCCTCCCGGGACATCTCCGTCAGTGATCAAGGCATTGATCCCCTCAACCCTGAGTGTGGACAATGTTAAGATTATCACCCCATCCGGACAGTTGCCAACCCACCGGGAGTCCTCTTCTGCTCTCGTTACCCTCGCAAGCGACTCAGCCGCCTCTATTATCGACACAGCTGTGAGCACCCTGCAGAACAAATACCTTGGCTGGGGGTACTACCTGGCCCTCTGTCGACACCTTTCCTCTACTGCGATCAATCCAAACGCGCCTTTGCCCATCAGCCTCCCGTCGACTACTACTTCTCTTCCGTTTGGCGCAACGCCTATTCCACCGAGTTCCGGCACCAGCTTGAATCGAGCTCCACCACCCGGGCCACATCGCGGGGGATTCGCACCCCCAAGCTCGTATGGATCAAGCGTTGGTAGAAATGGCCCAACCCATCAGGTGCAGGTGCAGGTGCAGCTACCGACAGACATAAGATTGTTAAGACAGATCCACGTGACTATTGAGCAACTCGTAAAAAGAGGTCCTGAATTTGAGGCATTGTTGATGAGTCGGCCAGAAGTCCAAATGGACGAAAGGTGGGCCTGGTTGTTCGATCCAAGATCTCCTGGTGGTGTATACTACCGGTGGAAGTTGTGGCAAATTATCACCGATCCCAAAAAGAAGAACATCGATAAGCCGGCGATCATCTTTGAAGGTGGTCCGCTCTGGTTACCCCCGAAACAACGCCTCAAGTTTGAGAACGTTACTCGCTTGGACCAATTTTTCTCACATCCAGACTACAACTCATCTGACGAAGAACACTCGGATGGAGAAGATGAAAGACGGAACCTTGGTGGAGCACCTCCAGACGGAAGCAACACACACAGCGACGAACCTAACTTCTTGAACCCCCTGAAGATGGCCAAGCTTACTCATCTTCTTGCACGACTTCCGACGACCAATGCAAAGCTTCGACGAGGAGATGTTGCACGAGTTACAGCATTCGCCATGGATCACGTGGCAACGGGGGCGTCCGAGATTGTCGACATGGTTATTCAAAACGTTTTTTGCCCTCTAGCCTACACGGGGGCGAACCCAAACCGTGACCAGGAAAGGAATGCTGCTAGAATAACGACCACAGACAAGGACAGCGCCACCTCATCCGAAGATGTATTCGATATGTCCTCCGCGAAGCTGGTTGCCCTTAACATAATAAGTGATATTCTTTGGAATTCGGCAAATTGTGGCGTGCGCCATGCATGGCGATACCGGCAGCTGTTTGAAACCGCTCTCCGCTCCCGCAAGGCGTTTGAACACCTTGGCCGACTTGACAAGGACCTCAAATGGGGACGACTGAAAGCAGAGAAGTGGAAGCGCAGCGTTGGCACTCTTTTAAGCCAGTGGGAAGGGTGGTGTTGTTTTACGCAATTGAACCAGGAGCATTTCACCCAAGTGTTTGAAAAGCCACCGCTTACAGAAGCCGAATTACAGACTCAGAAGGAGACGGAGAAGGCTCATGCAGAGCAAGCTGCTGTTGCGTTTGCCAAAAGCAAGAGTCGATGGAAGACAGTTGATGATGAGCGAGGTGGGAAGTTTGATCCTACTCACCCTGCAAATGAGAATAAGCCATCTACGTCTATCCATGCGGCGGGCGAATCAATGACCGAAAAAGATGGTATTGCAATGGAAATTTGTGACCTGAAGAACGTTGATGGGGAGTTCATGCTCAAGACATCGGGCGATGAAGATACCCAAACCGAGAACCCCGAGCAGCCACAGCAACAACTACTCCAGCACCCAACTCAATCCAACCAATCTGAACAATCAGCTGGGCAGCAGGATCCAGAAACACGGCGACGAAAGCCACGGCCCAAAGCTGAAGACATGTTCGCGTCGGATTCGGAGTAAGGTTGGGCATTGTAATTGTACAGATTATGGATAACATCGGACGATAACTGCAAGATACATGTAATGAATACAATGAATGACTATTTAAAATATTTTCTCCGTAGTATAAATAGAGATGTAGTAGTTAGGACGGAGGCTCTTGGACGATCAATACATAAGGCAGCCAGGCATCATCGGCAGAACATTTCCTGCCCCACAACCCCTCATCAACAAATACCTTTCTCCTTTCGCGCTCAACTTCCTACACCCTTCAAATACAATCGCACCTTTCCTTTTATTCCAAACCCCACAACTTCAAAATGGCTGGTATGTCTTTCTCTCTCTTGGTTCATCTATGCCTCTCCCGAAGGGGAGAGGTCTGATCATTTGGATCCCAGCAGTGTGTGACTATGTTGCGCAATGCGATGGGAACCGATGAAAGAAGCAATGTCAACACACAAATATAAGAAATTGGCTAACAAACTTGGCGATCTATCAGACTTCAACGCTATCGCTCGTATGTTATACCCATACTTCCCTAGTTCATCTACATGGAACCTGCAATGCGCCTGTTCCCGATGATCCTGTCATCCCAGGTGGAAAAGCTCCCGAAGAGATGGCTGTCATATCATACACAAAGTATCATGTCCTAACTTGTGATCAACCTGTACAGAGCAGTTCGTGCAGTTCTACTACCAGACCTTCGACGGCAACCGCGCTGGCCTCGCCGGTCTCTACGTAAGCCCCGCTCTCGATATGTCCTTACAAGTGAGATATGTGAACTTGGACTGACAACAATTATCAACCAACAGCGCGACCAGTCTATGCTCACCTTCGAGACCAGCTCGGTCCAGGGTGTCGCTGCCATCACTGAGAAGCTCGGCGTTCGTCAACCTCCAAATCCTGACCCATGAGGGTCAATATGAAGAATATTCCAATACTGATTTCGCAACTCAAATAGGCTCTTCCCTTCCAGAAGGTTCAGCACCAGATTGCCACCTTCGACGCTCAGCCCTCCAGCGGAGACGGCATCGTTGTGCTGGTTACCGGCGCCCTCCTGGTATGTTAAATGCCCCTGATGTCTCCCGTCTTCTTAGCTAATGTCAATTTCTCTCTTAATAGGTCGACGAGGAGCAGAAGCCCATGAACTACACCCAGTGCTTCAAGCTGCAGCCCGATGGTGCCGGAAGCTACTTCGTGCTCAACGACGTCTTCCGCCTGATCTACAGCGCCCAGTAAATTACGGGCCCCGAACCAAATACCACGACGCGATGACAGGGAGATGTGCTTTCTTGTGAAGAGGATATGCCTTGGAGGCGACCGGGTGAAAGATCTGTCGTTTTGTCGCAAGTGACACCCCTCGACTTGTGATATGCTCATGTCAGAATTTATTAAGAATTTATTTTTTTGGATCACCGATCATTCTAGACCTGTATGGGATTTTGTTTCTACCAAGCTACGAGATAAGCACTATATAAAAGCAGCAGACATCACATGTATCATGCGCACATTACTGGCTCTGAAGCAGCGGCGTCTCCTCAGATGGTCGCTCCTCATGCGCGGATTCTTGCTGGGCGCTCTCACCAGCACCCGATCCATTGGGCGCCTCATTTCCATCAGCCAGCTGCCCAACTTCCCGCTTGTTTTTCGACCCGAAGTACTCAAAATAGATTGCCATCGTCAACAAGGTACCCTGCAAGCAGGCCGTGACAACTAGCACGCCCCAAATACTCCAGCCGCTCCAACCCTTGCGGGCAGCCAGGCTGCCAGCCCAAACAAGACTCCCAGGCGTCTGGATGCACATCATCGGGATACTCAAGCTTCCCACGCAACGCAGCCGGAAGGTAGTGTAGATCTGCGGGAAGTACTGGATCGACGCAAGCACCGCAGATAGGACACCGAGGAAGTTCGCCCAGGCCTGGACAGCGGCCGGCTGGCGTAGCTTGAACGATAGGGAAATTACGATGGTGACTAGCGCATGCAGTAAACATATTCCCGTTATGGCGAGCGCGGTGCGGTATGTTGGTCCACCGGAGGTGGAAGAGACAACGCTCACTGGGTCTGTGGGGGATGTGGCGCGCGGGAAGTAGATCACGAATAGCAAAAGACTAGATACGGTCAGACAAGCTCTGGTGTTATTCGGTCGGAGATTAATCAGAAATTATTACGGGAATCGTTTGACTCACATTGAAAAGAAACAGAGCCATTGCATGGCCACCTGGAATACTCCCAGTAGCCCTGCGAAACAGGCGATCCCGCTGATCTCCTGGCAGCAGGCGACATCTTGTGCGGTGGATGGGAATACCAGTATATTGGCAAAGGCTGATGTCCCTGATGTTACCCCTAGAAGTATGAAGTATGGGGAGATGCCGAAGGAGCTTCGTCGGGAGATGATGCGGATGTGTTGGGGGAGGTATGAGAAGAGGATGCCGAGGATAATCAGGCTAAGGTATGTTAGTGACAGGGGACTGTGAGTTTTGGTTCTGGGGGTGCGTACACAGATAGCACAGTTTGGAAGATGCCTGGCGAGGCCAGCTCGCGGCAGTAGGGCGTTAACGGGTCCATTGTTGTGTCTTTACAATGTATGAAGCTCAGATGAGGAGGTCGGGGTCGGGAGCTCGTGGCAATAGCTGATTACGCAGTACGTCACATCGGAGGTTTCGCTCTTTACTTCACAAAAATGAGAGGAAATTTGTTATTTTGAAAGACAATGAACAGGAATTACTGAGTTATTATAGGTAGAGTTGAGTACGTCGTTGGGCATCCCTCTCTGCCTTGATGCCTCGGTGCCTCGGTGCCTTGATGCCTTGAATACATGGTGTGTGTTAGTGTTTTGGCTAGTTAACTAGTTATCCCTATTTGAGATTAGTGTCAACCTTCCAAGGTTGGAACTATACCGACGATGTACATCGACAAGAACATGAGCATGGCGAGCATATCAGGGATAGGAAATAAAAGAGCCACTTCTTCCCTCTTTTCTTGTAATGTGACAGGGCTTTTGGGGTTGGTGGATGACAGGCGCGACGATTGCGGTTGGGATTATTGCCATTTGTACATAGAATAGATACTCCAGCTGAACTTAAAAGGCGTGTATGAATTAGCAAGCTCTAGACAATTACAATAAGAGAGTATGATCTTGTTAGCTACAAAGTCGAGGTGAAGAATTACTGCCTTATACTTCGGGCATCGACATCTAGGCTGATAGACACGCTAAACCGTATCAAGTAATTCATAGAAACTACATACACATGCAGCTGGATTTCCTATTTGGGATGCCGCCGCTTTAATGAGGGCGCTCAGACTCAGGCTCTCAGAGTAAATATCAGCACGAGCTCAGAGTCAAGAGATGAGCTCAGGGCAGTCACGTGAATGATGACTGCTACTAGGTAATTGCTCATTGGATGCTTACTGATTACTCAGTGACAGTGGACTCTGTGTTCAATTAGTGAGTAACTCTGATCACTCAAGACCACAGCAGACTATACCTTTAATGGAACAGCCCCATAGTGTCGTTTATACTGTGACGTTTAGTTCGTAGACAGGATCGCACCCGCCCTTAATTTTCTGAAACCTGCCTATCCTATTAGAAAGGAGATACGTTATGCTTACGGGACATAGGAGAAAGTAGAGGGTTTCCTTTGCTTTATGATGCTACGGTTAAGTGTTCTTTGTAAATTATTATTATAGCTTAAGCTTAAAATCTTAAATATAAAAACCAACTATATTCCTAACCTAGTATATTTCCTCTTATTCTACGGCACTTGGAGTTTTGGCCCGTTGGTGGTTCCTAGAGCAGTCTTGATATTTGACTAAAGCTGAGAATGAGGATTTTGGGTTCTGATCGAGCTAAGGAATTCCCTGATCTTGTATGACTTCCTGCTCCGTGTCGGTCATAGCAATTCCCCCTCTGTTTTGCCAGTTGAGCTAATAAAGAAAATCCTCGGCGTACTCTTCGTATTGCTGTATAAACTCCTTCATGTCGAATTTCGAGTCAAGGCGCTTGTCGGCAAGAATAATTGTTCCGGCTGCAGAATATCCCTCTTTAAAGGCAGCAAACAACTCGGGTTGATCCACGTGTGGGATGAAATGCTGGTTATCACCGGTGACCATCGCTCCTTTGAAAGCCTGATAGACAGTCTCACTTTCTTGACTTAGGTCGACGATGTCACACTGACCGAAGTCAAGCAGGAAAAGACAAACTGCTCGGTGCTGAAAGTCTGGTGGGTTTCCGCTCGGTCGTTGCTCAGCTGTGGTCCCAAAAACAAACTCAATATCATCCCCGTTGACTCCAGCGCCCCAGTGCAATGTGGCGTATGCTTTACCAAGAGCGCTGGCAAGCTTGATAGTGTCGATACCGATTTGCTTCATATTGTCGAGGTACATAGGAAAGTTTCTCAGGGGAGACTCGTGGCTCAGAGTGCCGTTTTCTTTTCCAAGGTACACTCTGGCCAGGCAGTGCTTGTTTCTCGGATCTGCGAGCAGGGCCGATGCTTGCGAAATATCCGCAGTGATAAACTCGTTAATCAGCGCGCGGCGAACAACTTTCGGTAGAGGCAAAATACGCTGCAAGAGCATAGAGTTATCTCGAGTGCGGTACTCCCGTGGGAGCTTTGGCAACAACTCCTCCCAGAACAACTCATCGCCTGTCTTGGGAATGAAGCGCAATGCCTTGGGCACCAAGACTTCGGAGTCCGTGAGAAGTTGGTAGCGGTCGAATGCCGCCGAAACCTGACAGTGGATTGTGTACTCCTTCCTCAAGTTTGACGAGAGAGTCTCATTTCCTGGTTTTTCCTTCTTCAGGACTGGCTCTTTTCCAACCCGTTCAAAAACAACACCTTGTAAGCCAACTCCGATCTGATTTATCTGCTGCAGGTGTGGTCGATTCCGCGCGGTCTGAAAAAGCTGGCTGAAAGACGAGGTTGTAGAGATGACAGATCTTAGACTCAGGGACCGCTCAAGAATAACTGTGTCCGGGAGTTGCTCCAGCCGTGTGGTATCCAAATAGATTTCCGCGATCCTGGCCTTGCGAGCGATAGAAGAGGCATCTGAACCGGTGGACGTATCACTGATATTAAGCTCACGGCGCTCGGACATGGTGGCAGGTGATCGGTGTGATAGAAGAAAATTGAAAACGAACTGGTGGCAGGGGAGTGAAGAAAATCTGAAGATCAAGATATAGAACCTTGAAGGGGACCATCCTTGGATGCAGCCTGCAGGAAAGGCTATGATTTTCAATACGCTTTGATTACGGCTATAACACAGTACTGGGCCTACTAGGCTCTGGTTGACCTTATGGTGATGTAAATGTCTCCAGAGCAGTATGTATCAGCGGACAGTAATCGATGATACAGCTCTATCAATTTGAAAGCGCCTATTGTATCTGGGTTGGTTAAATGGGACTCAACGCTAAACTATATTAGGCCATCACATGATCATTTACATCTACGTTTCATTACCATCGGCTGAGGAAAATAGCCTGTAAGCCTTAGCTCTAGTAGTCTAGTAGGCTCCTCGGGGCGCATGGTGGTCCAACAACGTCATTCAAGAATGGCGAAAAGAATTGACGCTATACGCTTAGAAAAGCCTTCGGTACGACGGGTCAGGACGGCCAGGCTTCGGATGCCTGATTTTGGCCTATTTATTACTGCATTTGATGGGACTAGGGGTGATGTAGAGAAAAGCCACACGTGATGCGACTAGCGTGTTGCATTTTATTGATGTAGCTCAAGCCTCAGGCCGCTCATACTTTCGCTCAGCTCATGCTCAGTGAGTAGATTTAGGTTGCTCAGGTGACAATCAGGTGATGATCAGTGAGCGGATCAGGGCGCTCGGAGGCGTGCCCAACTTTACTCTAAGATCAAAAAGCGGCAAGAGGTGAGCACTAAAATGGAAAGGGAAAAGTCTCGAGGGCCAGGCATTATCCGGTACATATGTACGTAAAGCAGGAGAGCATTTTGAATAAAACCTGGCATAGATAGAGATATCCATATTCTATTTTGATACTAAAAAAGAAAAGAAATCAATCCAGGCCTAGCAGATGAGGTCCACAGAATGGATGATTCATGCACTCCATCCAAGGCAAATTCCCCAACTACGTCACTGCGCAATCATGGCCCTTTCTTGCTTTTACAGCTCTCTTTAAAATCTTCCATTCCCAATCTCTTCAAATTTATATTCATACCTCTTGACACTCTTATCATTTTGTCAAATACACAATGAAGTTGAATTTGGCCACTGGCCTCATCTGCTTGCTAGCTTCCACTGAAGCAGTCGCAGCTTCCAGTTGGTGGAGCAAGGCTAGTATGTTGTCTTGGCTACAAGGATTCCGTTTTGGAAGCTAACATTATCAGTCTACAACAAATGGCATGAAACCGAGCTCGAGCGATGGCTCTCGGACCATAGTATGTAACACTGGTCTTTCCGTCAGCTTCATATACTCACACTTCATACAGATATCCCCCATCCCAGTCCTGCCGATCGCCGCGACCTGGAGAACTTGGTCAAGACCAACTGGGATACCAAAGTGCAGAAGCCCCTTGGTCAAGCTGCCGAGAACTTCAATCATGAGCTCCATCACGCCAGAGAATGGGTCTTCGATAGGTAAGGTGCTCAATCTCCCTGTTGTGAATGAAAGCTGACCGGTATAGTTGGTCCGACTCTCAGTTGAAGGCATTCCTTGATCGCCACGGCATTCCGGCTCCCCAACCCCGCAGACGCGACCTTCTGATCAAGACCGCGCGTGAGAACTACGAAAAGATCGCAACCAAGGTTGGCGAAACGGCTTCCTACCCTGGAGACTGGCTGTATGAGGAGTGGTCCGACTCGGATCTCAAGGAATGGCTCGACGAACGTGGATGGCCGGTGCCCCAGCCGACTAGCCGTGACAAGCTCATTGCTTCTGTTCGCCGTAACTCGCGCATCATCAGCTTGCAGTCCCAGAGCGTTGCTGCATCTGCATCCGCTGAGGCCGAGGCTGCCAAGGAGACACTGAGTGATCAGCTTTTCAACGCTTGGTCCGACTCTAAGCTGAAGGAATTCCTCGACGAGCACAATGTCAAGGTGCCTCAGGGTTCGAAGCGCAATGAACTCATTGCTCTAGCCCGGAAGAACCGTCACTACCTTTCCGGTCAGGTGGCAAGTGCCTCCTCCGCTGTGGAGGAAGCGTTTGGTGCTGCTACCACTAAGGCTGGGAACGAATATGCACGCGCTACTGATTATGCCAAGCTGAAGATTGAGGATGCTTTCGAGACTGCGTTGAATGGCTGGTCTAACTCCCGCCTGAAGGCGTTCCTTGATGCCCGAGGCATCCCCGTCCCTCAAAACAGCAAGCGTGATGAGCTCACTGCTAAGGTTCGCGCTAACGCCCACAAAGCTGCCGGTGGATGGACCCAGTACAGCTTCGATACTTGGGACAAAGAACACCTGGTGTAAGTATATACCTGTCTGCTGATTATGATCTCACTGGCTGACTTTCTCAGGAACTACCTATCTTCCGTGAACCACAAGGCGGCCGAGCAGGTCGATGCCTCCCGCGAAGAGCTTATCAAGCAGGCCCAGGATTCCTACGCCAAGGCTTCCAAGGCTGGCGGCGAACAGTATGCGTCTGCGACAGCTGCTCTCGCCCAGGCGACTGGCACAGTCAAGGACTCTACTTTCGACCAATGGTCGCAGTCCGAGCTCAAGAGATACTTGGACAACTACGGTGTTCCTGCCTACCAGGGCTCGAACATCAATGAACTCCGAGCTGCGGCCCGGCGCAACGCCCAGTACTTCAAGTACGGCACCACAAACCCGCAACAGACCATCTACTCCCGTCTTATGGATACTTTGAACTGGGTTATGGAGCAATTGAAGATTGGTGCTGCTAGCGGCCGCGCCCAAGGCACTGAAGCTGCCGAAAAAGTCCAGAAGAAGGTCTCCGAGCACACGGAGAGCGTGCGTGGAGAACTTTGAGTTACTCTTCCCATATGCGGATCTTTCTTCTTGTTTTTCTTGTGCAACAAAGTTGGGATGCACGATTGGTTTTGTGAAATATCTTCCTAAGTTACGATGATTATGACATTTGGATTATAATGTTTTGAGTCTTTATTGTAGATCATTAACTTTATGAAAATCATGGGATCATTGTAGACTTGGTACATAGGTACTGTAGGCAACTAGAACACTAAGTACATGTACGGAAGAGACAGAAATGGATGAATAAAGTAGAAAAGGATATGTAGTACTTCGCCAGCGATCCTTTAGAGCTCTATTAGTTGAAACTTGACATATCGTCCATTTAAACGGCCAGGTTCGTTAAATTTAGCTGACATTTAGTAATTATAATCAGTCACGCCAATAGGATTCACTTACATCCATCGCCGTGATGCATTTTGAAAATATTCCTCGTAGAGTGCCGGTGGACTGGTGGATAAGTGATGGGAAGAGCCAGACATGGCATGCCCCGAACAGACCCATGGTTTGCGTGATATGCTTCTAGCAATGGCGATTCTCTGCAGAACCTTCACCATTGTTCAGAAACAAGGGAAACATTGAGTAAAGATGTTGCCTGTAGGTTTCTAAGTTGATCGAAGGAGGAAATAGACGAGGTCTACTCCATACAGGCCCCCGGGATACTGCCAAGCCCCTTGGCGCCCCCCACTCCTTGTTCCCGGTATACTCCTGGAGCTGTAGGTCCATTGGAAATCATGATACTTATGTCGAACGAAGGATTATATGGTGCGCAATATTACAATGAGAAATAAGGGATAAAAATAGGTTTGACATGTATGAGTTCTCAATTACCTCGAGTCACAAGTTCTACATTCTTCTAGGACAAAGAATATGCGTAAATATGTATTCGAGAAGTCCTACATTATAGAAATAAATAATAATGTACTAAGCCTAGCCTAGGATTTCCTCGTTTGCTCAGCTGCTTCGGTTGCTGTAGTTGTAGGCTCATCCTGAGGACCCTCCTCTAGAGCGATATCCTTCCCCACGGGAATTGTGACATTAAGCTCAGTGTTCCGGTGGTTGTCCATGACATCTTTATTGAAGACATTCACGTAAATGGGGAAAATCAATGCGAGAACAAAGCCCATCATTGGGATTGCCATGGCAATGTGAGCATTCTTGTTTGTCTGTGAGTGCACAATGTTAGCTAACATACTTGAAACTTGGAAAACCCCTAAAGCCAGGTTATGGAAACGAACCACAATAGCTCCCATCATAGGAGGGAAGACCATGCCACCTGAGATGGCTGCAACAAGCAGAGAGCCACCACGCTTAGTGTGACGACCAAGGCCACGGAGAGCTAGGGAGAAAATAGTTGCGAAGCAGCACTGTTGAGAATTTTCATTAGATATAGGGCGCAATTTACCGATTCATCGCGTTACTCACCGACTCAAAGCACAGAACAAGGATAATCATCGCCACTGACGTAAATCCCTTTGTGGTCATGGCGGCCACCGAGAAGACAACGCAGAGGATCAAGTACACTGTCAACATATACCGAGGTTTGAAAGCCTTTATTAGCATCAAGCCAGTAGCCACAAAACGGTTGAAAGCGTAGAGACCCTGCGCAATGGCAAGCAAGTCGGCTAGGAAAACATTGTTAGACTTCGACACTTAGACATAGTCTTTTTCATGTCACTTACATGATTCTGCAGATGTTTTGCCAGCTTCTTTGCAAAAGTTGATAAAATAACCAGCAACAGCCACCTGTGCTCCCACATAGCAGAACTGGCTCCACACGCCGAAGAACAGATTATATTGTTTTTTGAACGGGGCGGTGGTTTCGCCATGGTCGGAGATCTGCACTTCCAGTGCTTCCTGGTCCGCATCTGTGATCTCAGGGAAAGGAACTAACCAAAAGAGAACGATAAGCAGAGCGACAAAGCAGGCTACCCCAAGGTATGTGTATTGGACATTCTTCAGCCCGGCATTGTCATCCACAGTGTTGGCAAAAAAGACGCGGGAGGCGAGAAGAGGCGCAACGAAGGTTCCCACTCCCTGGACGGCTTGTCCTAGGTTCAGGCGGATCTCGCTGTATTTTGGGGGTCCGCAGATCGAGAGGAAGGGGTCGGCTGCGGTCTCTAGTGTGGATAACCCAGCACCGACAACCTATTGGTAAGGTTAGAAGTATATCTCGGAGCGAGGGTTTTTGTTTCACCTACAAACATGCTACCGCAAAATCCACCAAAGGACTTGTTTACGCCACTAGGCCAGAAGAGAAGACATCCGACAGCTAGCACGGCGAGGCCTGGTCACAAAAGGATATGTCAGCTGGTGATACAAATGAATCCTTGGAAGTAACCTCGTGTTTCTTACCGGTCATGAAGGTAACTCGGAACCCATATTTGCGGGCGATCCAGCCGGAGATTGTTAGTGGACAGATGAAGTAAGCACCGAAGTATGAGGCTTGCAGGCCACTGGATTTACTAGCGGTGATATTAAGGGTTGTTTGGAAATGCGAGTTCAGAACATCCAACAGTCCGTATGCGAATCCCCAAAGAAAAAAGAGGATCATAACTATAGGACCGATGTTAGAGCTTTACCATCAAATCCCACCAAGCCGATGCATACCTAACGCATTTGGAAGTAGAGACTGTCGTAGAGTCAAGTGAATTGCTGATGTGACGGCATGGTCTTCAACAGTGATCTTCCGCTTGAAAATACCCATGATGGATTATCGTCAAATATAGACTTGTTGATCTGCAAGCATGCAACAAAACTCAACGTAGGGGACAATGAGGATTTTATAAACAGACCCCAGATTTTCCCCAGCTTCACATGGAGCCACGAGTGTTCCGGCAGCGGGATAATGCATAGCGAAGCCACACGATTTTCTTTAGATCAGCTGCCATTCGTCTCTAACTCACTAGCAATTATCTTATTGCACAACGGGACAGACAAACCAATCAGAGCCTTTGATGGGCGAGTAGCTTCTACAGAAGCCAATTAGCGTGTACAGGGGTGTCTTCTCTTGGGCAGTGGACCGAATACGGAGTCGTTTAGATTGTGGAGAACCCGGGGAAGTTCGGGGCCGACAAACTCCTTGCAAATATTTGAGACTCGATGTTTTTTATGGAGTCGGATGATATTATTTTATGATGGGATATAGATATGGTCTTGTCGCTAGGTCTATGCCCACGATTTGTGCCCTTTCTGGTCAACCGAGTTATAAGGGCGGGAGGATCTCAAGCCCCGTTCTACTATACGCCTCATGATTCAGCTTTTCTGGAGGCGCATATCCTGTCCAATAGACATTCTGGTGGACCCTGAATTGCTCGTTAAGGCTTGATTAGTTGTAGCGCGTTCAGATCTCGAACGGTTATCATTAGACCGATAAGCCGAGCAGAGTATGGGGTGATAACGAAGCCATGTATATTGCCCTTGACTTGATGCCATGCTTGATCTCACCTGCAGTTGGAAGTAATAGTCGACTACGATTCATGCATTGTAGTATAGGATCCGTTATTGATCTTCAAATATAGGATCATCCGAGGATGGATGGCCCTAAAGACCATGGACGGGTTCCCTAGAGGGAAATCAAGCAAGCAAAATTTCTTTTGTGTTCTTTCTGAGATCCACTGTGAAGCTGAAGACCTTTGATATATTCGTTATCTACCGTGCTGCGCGATAGAGTTGGATCTACATCGGATCATCGCCCCTACTCCACAAGCTGGGGCCCTTGGTGGACCAGCTCGAATGTCTCACAGGATCCAGCGATGGGCTCCGCGATGTACTTTATCATGTTGATAAGCCGATCTAGGTGCCGGGAAGAGCGTATAAGATGCGTTTGGCAATACAAAAAGGGTTATTAGCTAATGCATGTTGACCTCATGAGGCTGAAAACCTTGTAGATCTACTCACGATGCATCACATATTCCTATCCTATTTGAGCCATTGAATCAGATTTACTTTCTTGAAAGAATAACTGATTTGGGCCTCGCGTCCTCGCTGTATGCTATGCAATTCTTCATGGAGAACATGGTTGATTTAGATGTAATGGTTTCTATATTATGTATTATACAGGTCACCAATAATCGTTCCGGATGCTGAGTAGTCACATAGTATCAAATTTACATTTATGGAGTGGGATATATGATATTTGCGAATATACAAAAGTGATCATATGGGAGGGTGTTGAGCGGTCGATAATTGATAATTTCCTATGTCGCATGCGACCTGCATAAATATTGACATTCTACAATATTGTAGATTAATGGATGAACCAGATCTAGAATCAGTCCAAGGAACTATCTCAAGCTCTTCTGGAATGCTGGTATATAGGGACCAAGCGGAAATCAAAACCGCTTTAGTATCAGATGGAGTCAGATGGAGTCAGACGGGGTTGGCCCTGAATGGATCCCGTTACGCACGCAACCTCCGTGCAAGAGGGGCTGGACCGAAGAAGCCCTGAGCGGCTGAAACCATTCTTCGGGTGAACGTCTGTGTTGAGACCGAATATCGTATCCCTTCTGGGTAGAAGTAGGAAGGTCTTCCATGGATACAATGCCTGATAATCTCCGAGCAGAACCAAGATCCATTTTGTACCTGGGTACATCGTATATTCGAATAGACTTTTGCTTTCAGCTGAAATATATCGATGTCCTACTATCAGATCACATAAAAGGCATCATGATAGGTGAACAATTCTGCATTTTTCGGATAACGATTAGTCCGCAAGACATTGCGTCCGAGATATCCGCTCAGCGCTGATGTCTGATTCCGGGATTCAGGTTGAATATTTTTTTTTTTTTTTTGAACCTAGACTCGAGGACCCTGAACATTGGTTCTGCGGTATCCATTTCTCCAGTTCAACGTGGATTCCAGAACCAAACATACAAAGGGGTTTGGGATTCTCACGTTGCGTGGCGAGAAAGAAAACCATTCAAATTCGACTGCAAAAGTAAATAACGTTTCAACATTGGTCTAGAACTAGAAACTATAACCTAGAACCTAGAACCTGTATTCTATTTTATTAGCAGATACTAAAATAGCACAATATAGTAGCAGGAAGCATGAAATGGTGGCGAAGCCCATTCAGGCCCACCGTAGACGGGATGGGCTCGGTAGTTGGTCACCCTAGTTGTAGTAGCGTAGACAGAGGAGTCCTAGTAGATCATATACGAGAATATAGAATGAAAAGAAGAAAGAAAAAAAAAAAGAAAGAAAGAAAGAAAGAATAGAAAAAGGCGTGTAAATCGTCAAATCGAAAAGCCAAGAATTTCAGTTGGTCCGAGTGGCCTCCGACTCTCCCCTCAGTAAACTCTCAGGCAAACTCCTCCCTTCCCTTCTCAACTTGGTTTTCTCATCTTACAACACAATCTCACTCATACCTATAATCTCCCTCTTCCTACTTATTATCTTGAGTTGAAGAGTCTGCTGTATTTGCTTGCTCTCCCCATTCCTCGCCCATCGCCCGGTAGCGAAACGGATTGATCAAACGACGAGGTGGCCCGACAGGGCTGCCAGACCGATAGGAAATGTCTGGTCATATTTCATCGGAGCATTCTCGCTCGAATTCACGATCCTCTCAAACGCCACACTCCAGAGATTCGACGCCTCGCCACTCCTTCGGTCGCACCTCCGTCTCCAATCCAAATGTCTTCGCCGACGAATACTCATTAGAACCCATTGAGTCCGATCGCATCCAACGCCCCCACAGTCCTTCATCCATTGCATCCTCCGCTACTCTTCGTGAGAACAATCAGTCAAGGACCGTCAGCACGGCTACAACCGAGAACGAGAACCCTTTTGCCGATGACGCTCGGGTGTCCTTCGATGAACCCTATCGGTCAAGTCTGCCCCAAAAGGGCTACCCTTTCGCCAACAACCGTAACTCAACCTCCTCTCTCAACTCGACACCGTCTATGATCCAGCGAAATCAGAGTGTCTCTTCTCGTTTCTCGATTCCCCGCGCTCTCAGTCCCTACACCGGAGCCACCGGACCCAGCCATCCATATGGTATGTATCCACAAGTTGGGGTTAGCCGGACGCCTAGTGTGGGTAGTACTTCGACAATACGCCCGGTCGAACGCCCACTTGAAGACTCAACTGGTCCACAGCACCCCTACGCGATGTACTCGCAGAATGTGGTCGAGGAAGGAATGGATGATGATATCATCCCGGTCGGATTTCCAGGTCATAACCCACCATATCAGCCACCCGCTGGTCGCCAAGCTGATGATGTGGGTGATATCATTGGACTGGATGGTCATGCAGAGCCGCTACCACCCTATTCACGCTATCCAACTGGTGTCGTACCCAAGCCTCCAGGGGCTGAACCGATAGCCGATCTCGAGACCCCGCCGGAGGAACATCGTCTCAACAATGAAAGCCCAAGAGCACCGCCGGTTTCAGAAACATCATCAAGGGCTTTGATGCCTGAACATTCTGGTGATGGGAACGGAGAGGAAAGAGTTGTTGCCACCACAGGCATCATGGCTTTCGAAGAGAAGCTCAAACGCAAGGGGAAACAGACTGCATGTTGTGGCCTGCCAGTGTGGACCTTGGTCCTCATTGCAACTGTGATGCTCATTGGAGGATGTATTGGAGGTATCATTGGGGGTATTCTGGGAACCAAGAAAGCCGCAGAAGCTACAAAGGATGACCAAGAAGCACAAAAGTCCAGCGCCTTACCAATTATAACGGTCACTGCGACTCCTCAGATGGATGCGTCCATGATATCAACCCCCACAAACATCAAAGAAATCCCTACCGGCAGCTATCTGGTTCCATCCGGTTATCAGAATGGATCTGGGCTTTGCGTGGACGAATCGAATTACGGGAAAGCCTGGAAATGCATGCAAAGACCGAGCGAATTTAGCATTCATATCGGCGAATCAAAAGGTCACCATTCCATCGCTTTCGACTATGGTCCTCCAACCACGACCTTCACATATGGTGCCCAGGCGCCTTATTGGTCTGCTACACCTACGCAAGCATTGAGTATGGCCATTGATACCACTGATATTGGCATGGGCCCTGCTCTGTTCTTCCTTTCGCCGTTCGACAAGTTGGTCATTGTCCCGGAGGATACATTCTCTAATTCCCTTTCCAAGCGCACATGGGTGGAAGACGGGTGGGCACAGGCAGACGCCTACAAGAACCTGAAGCAGACTGCAGAGGTCGGCGACAAGCCATGGTTCTGTTGGTGGAATAATACGATGATGGAGTTCTTCTTGTACGTCAACCAGTCGACGTCGTATTCCTTGAGCTCCACCGCTGCCATCAACAGCAACATGCCAGCAAGCACAGCTGGCTTGAATTCTGACTCCAAACGTGGCGACTACCCCACCGTCGATTACCCACGGAGGATCAAGATGGAAGAGCGCCGAGACGACCCATCGCGTGAATCTCCTTACTGTCAGCAAATGCAAATCCGCAATAACGGGGGTCTGGCGCTTCTCTCGGGCAACATTGTCAACATCAAAGAGAATGAGCCCACACCGACTACTACCTACACCAATTATAACGGTGGCACTGCCCAGACATACACTGCCAAGGCATCATACGCCAGCCCGTGCTACTGTGTGTCTCTGACTGACTAGTCGGACTCAACCTGAAACAATATCATTTATTCATTGTGGTCCCTTCTGCTGTGGACCTAGGCGTTGGCGTTGAATTGGCCAACGAACTGGTCTTAAACTCATGTGCACATGATCGTCTTTCTTCTTGACTGTGTGATTTTATATTCCTTCTCTCCCCGCAAGCTACTTGCCTTGTGGGATGTTTCGTTTCTTGCATTATCCGCGACTATGCCTCCCCCTTTTTTCGCCACCTGTCATTGCGGCATGACATGATTCTCATTACTTTGCGAGTTATTCTTTCATATTTTTTTGGGTTATATTTACTCTATCTGTTGATTGGCTCTTCTTACTGGTTCCAACTCTGGCGTTCATTGGATTGGTATGGTTCAGGTACTGTGATATGCTTGATCATATATCGTTCTCATCTGCTATGTTTTTAGGATCCTGGGTTGAATTTTATCCTATATTAACATTTGATGGAGAAGCAGTTCTATCATCATCTCACTCAATCATATTGCCAGATACGTAGACATATTGTTTTGGTTTCTCCTGTGTAGGAGGATAACGTAGCATTGGCCATCAATGGGAATCCGCCTTACAGATGTCGAAATAAGAAGCTCGAGATCGGAAATAGGGGAACCGAAGAAATATTATACTTTAACATCGTCGGGTTATATGCAGACTACCCTCCGTATAACTAGCAGGTCTTGCTTCATTAAGGTAGGTCATAGTAGAGGTGGCATTCACAGACCCGTGCACACAGGTGGACCCCAGAGGAGATGACTCAGCCACACATCACGTGCAGAACCGTAGCACGTGACCGTCTCCCAATTCCAGCATGCAGGTTGGAAAATGATAGGTAATGAAACAACAAGGGAAGGAAAAATCACATAATGATTTCATCTAGAACTGAGTAAAGCTCAATCAACCCTTTGACACTTGAAAGACAGCAAGGTGTGCATTATATTGCACCCTGGTGCCCGATTGGGAGCTCCCGCTTGACACCTGAGGCAGGCACACTTCCGACAACTCGCACCTTGCACCCCATTCCTCTTGCAACCTCTCCATCTCATCGTTCCCCCATCCATTCCTCTCCCACAGTGTCATCTTCTTTTTCCGATACCCTCCCTCTCTCGATATCGCATGATCTCGCGTCGATTTCATTGATCTGCTTTATCGATTTCCCCCGTTTATTGCGCCTGTGACCCTTAAAAATCTGTCTTTGGACCTCCAGATCAAATGATCGCGTCTCCTAGATGACCTTCCCTCCCCCTCACCCTTCCGCCCAATCGTCGATTGCTTCTGGCACCGATAAATCTTCTTCGACCAGGACTGATATTGGTGCCTGGGGTCGGTCCGTGTCGCAGTCCGGCGCACGTCGTGGGTTGACTCCACTCGCGACCAACATATCCTCCGCCGCTCCCCCCACGGCTTCCCGGGGCTTGGACGCAGGCCTTGGGGTTTCGACACCATCTTCTTTCTCTGCAGTGCTGAGCTCTGCTAGGGGTCTCTCCGGTGGAAGTCCCAAACCCACATCTTCGCCGTTCACATCCTTGCAATCTGGCTCGCAACAACACGCAACAACCCTCTCGTCTCCAAAGTTCCGAGCTCACACCCCTTCCATAGGGTCTCATTTGGCCTCTGCTACAGGCTCCACCCCGGGTGGAGGAGGTACTGGGGGAGGAGGTGGTGGGCCGGGATCTACCAGAGGTGTCTTCTCGCCGCTCTCGTCCGGAACAACCGTGAATTCTCCCACAGGCTTCGCTTCTGACAAGCCGGGTTCTGCAGCTGCCCACTCGAGCCAATCATCGCTCACCAAAATCTCCATTGCTCAGGTGTTCCTGTTGCTGGATTCTATTACAGAGAAAGAAGGCAAAGAGAAGTGGGAAACAAAGGCTGCCCAGATACACAAGGTTGGTGGTGCTACCCTATATCCCAATTCACTCGATTCTAACAACGGCAGCTTGTGACATCGAACGGAATGGAGGTCTTTTCCAAATACTTTCGCCGCCTCCTAACAGGAAATGCGCCACAAATCTTCCCGGGTGTTAACAAGTCCGTCGAGAATGCGGGCAACTACCCTCTCCTTGTCCAAGAGCTGCAGAAAGTGTCTTCGGACATGGAGCAGGCTCAGAAAATCGCTGAAACAGTAGATACCTCTGAAGGAGATATCTTCCGCGACTTCGACCTTTCCACTTTCTTGGATCATTTCCGACTCGACCCAATTGTCAAGGTTGCACTTGCCTTGGCCTTTAAGCTGACTAGCAAGTCAGATCTTCGTGCTAAAGGTATGTTTGTTCTTCTACCCCTCTCGATTTGCTCTAACAACTCCCATTAGCCGATGCCATCCTCTCGAATTCCATTGCCCCTTTCCTGCAGAGCTTGGCGACTCCCACCGACGTGACTAAAGATTACCACAACTCATTCCTCGGCATGACGATTGAACGTTTCATCTTATACCCTCCCCGCAATTTTACCGACGATGTCAAGGCGAAGCTGGTTTACGCGGCCAATCTGCGATACCAAAAACTTGGCTTGGATATGCCATTCGAAGTTTCATCTGCCCTACAGATGTTCAATTTTGTCAACCCTCAATATGTCCTTGTTCGACAGCTTCATGCCAAGGGACCTCGTGCCACTGCAAATATCGAGACCATAAGTGAAATGCTAAATGCAGACCAGAAGAACTTCAGCGAAGAGCATCTAGCAAGCGCCCTTCTCTTCATGATCTTGTCGCAATATTGGGAACAATTCTCGCTAGAGACATTCTTAAGTGCATATAACGACAAGCCAATCAATTGGCCCCTGGTGTTCCGCAACTTCGATCGTGAGGGCCTCCGAGTGGATCCGAAGCAATTCACCAAATTGTACAGCGTTCTTGCCGCCATGTCGGTCGACGACTCGTCTTTGGATGTTCAAAAGCTTTGGGGTGGAGACTGGGAGCATCGTGACACGCAGATGTCATTCCTGACAGCTTTTGTGGCCTCTCGGATCGACCCATCACACATCAATAATCTTCGCGCAACTTTCCCCCTGACTTCTTTGAAGACGCCCCTGATATCGTCAAATTGCAAGGCGAGCGTGCGGCAAAGTCACCTCTTCGGTCCATGGACGCCATGAAAGCAATTTTCGACCTTGCCTTGTTCTCCCAGGCTTCATGGGCTGCGACAGAAAGCCAGCTCCTTATAAAAGCGGTTGTCCAATTTGATCTGCCAGTCTTCCTCTGTTCCGCTCTTGCTGTTCCGCAGCCGTGGTCCAGTGTCCAGCAGAGCTTTGTCCTCCGCACGTTCATTGTTTTCATTTCGAAGCAAGAGGATGGATATCAGCTCGCTCTCCACGGTGCCTGGCGACAAGATCGACAGTGGGTATCAGAGCAGCTTTTTACCACTTTCACTCAAGATCCCACGTCCACCGCTGTGATCTATGAGCATGCCGCGGCATACGGATGGCTTGATTATCTCCTTGGGTTCACCAACGGTCTTGCCCTCGATCTCGCCTGTTACTCCCACCGCAAAAGTCCCTTTGACCTTGAACAGTGGGTTCGGAATGCCGCACAGAAAGGCGCCATCGATATGGGTGGTCTCCTTTCCAAGTTCCTGCGAATCAAAGCCGAGGACGAATTGCACGTCCAACGGAAGGAGCAGTCTGCTCATCAAATGGTCAGCCTCGCAGTCAAAACTGTTTACACGCTTTTGTCTGTGTTGGAAGAATACGTCGGGGACCGCGAAAATCTCACACCTGTCCAGCGCATTTGCATTCAGACATATCCTCGCCTGATTAACTACGGCGAAGGGTTCGATGATATCATCGACGCCAATGGCGAGAACGGCAACACGTTGCCCGATTCAATCGACAAACAAATGCAAGAGCTCTTTGGTAAAATGTACCACGAGGAACTCTCGCTTCGTGAGATGCTGGAGTTGATGCGCAAATACAAGTCTTCGCGTGACCCCACAGAACAAGATCTGTTCGCCTGCATGGTGCATGGCCTGGTCGACGAATATCATTGCTACCACGAGTACCCCCTTGAGGCTCTGACCAAGACTGCGGTCATGTTTGGTGGCATCATCAACTTCCGTCTTGTTGACGGCATCACGCTGAAGGTTGGTCTCGGTATGATCCTCGAGGCTGTCCGCGAACATGAGCCCCACGACCCGATGTACAAGTTCGGTGTGGAAGCAATTGAGCAGTTGATCAACCGTCTTCCCGAGTGGGCTGGTTTCTGCCACCTACTCTTCCAAATTCCATCTCTTCAAGGCACCCCCATCTACCAAAAGGCAGAGGAGGTGCTCCGTGAGCAAGGAAACCAGATTGGGGAAGCTGAGGCAGGACCCTTTGATGGTCTTGCTTCTGTGCCCCTGACTAATGGCAATTCTGTCGACTCCCCTATCGCTGATGGCTCTGTGCGCAAGTTCCGTGCTGTTCAAGTCGACCCACCTCTTCGATCTGAACTGTACGAAGAGCCTGATGAAGACATCCAAGACAAAATTCTTTTCGTTCTTAACAATGTTTCCGAGCAGAACATTGATGAGAAGCTTGAAGATCTGCAAGAAGTGTTGCGCGACCAACACCATCAGTGGTTCGCCGCATACCTTGTGGAAGAACGTGCCAAGTTGCAGCCCAATTTCCAACAGCTCTATCTTGACCTTCTTGGGCGCATTGGTGACAAGATCCTCTGGGCCGAGGTCCTGCGAGAGACCTATGTCAGTGTCGCTAAGTTGATTAACTCAGAGAACACTTTAAGCTCGTCTACCGATCGCGGCCACCTGAAGAACCTTGGTGCTTGGCTTGGTTCGCTGACTATTGCCAAAGACAAACCCATCAAGCACAAGAACATCTACTTCAAAGGCCTGCTTCTCGAAGGCTACGACACCCAACGCCTAATGGTTACGATCCCCTTCACCTGCAAAGTCCTTGTGCAGGCTACAAAATCCACAGTCTTCAAGCCACCCAACCCCTGGCTGATGGATATTTTGGGCCTACTGTTGGAGCTTTATCATTTCGCCGAATTGAAGCTCAATCTCAAGTTCGAGATTGAAGTCCTCTGCAAAGATCTTGATCTCGACCACAAGACAATTGAACCTGCAGTCGTCATTCGCGATCGTGCTGCACACGCCGAGGAACCACTGCCCACTGTTAATGCCCCAGAGGGTCTTGCTGAACCATTTGAGGACTTGTCCCTCAGCGCTATAAACCCAGCCATCCGAAACGAGAGGCTGTCTCCGGCCGCCATCATGTCAACACTGCCCAGCCTCGACAAGATCCTTGTGCTACCCTCATCAGCGAGCAGCATGGTCGATCCCACCATTCTCAAACAGATTGTGCACACCGCAGTCGAGCGCGCCATTGCCGAAATCATTACTCCTGTCGTTGAGCGTTCTGTCACCATTGCGTCTATCTCCACCGTACAACTTGTCTCCAAGGACTTTGCGATGGAACCTGATGAAGAACGTGTGCGCCATGCCGCGGGCATCATGGTCCGACAACTTGCCGGTAGCCTGGCACTTGTTACCTGCAAAGAGCCTCTGAAGGTTAGCATGACTAACTACATCCGCATGATTCAGCAAGACTATTCCGAGCAGCCTATGCCCGAAGGCTTGATTCTGATGTGTGTGAACGATAACCTCGATGCTGCCTGTGGTATTGTCGAGAAAGCCGCAGAGGAAAAGTCTCTGCCTGAGATCGAGAAGGTGATTGAGCCTCAATTGGAGGCCCGTCGTCGCCACCAGGCTAGTCGCTCCAACGACCCCTTCATTGATCCTTCAATGAACCGTTGGGGATTGTTCATTCCGGAGCCTTACCGTCAAGCGCCTGGCGGTCTCAACAAGGAGCAACTCGCCATCTACGAAGAGTTTGCCCGTCAATCCCGAGGCCCGGCGCCATCCACTGATGCATCGGCTGGTCGTCAGCTCCCCGACGTCCTGGGAGAATCTTACCCTGCTATTCCGAACCTTTCCACCCCGGCTGAGCAGCCAGCCATTCCTCACAGAACCCCCCAGCCGCAACCTGCTGTTTCTCAAATGCCCCCCGTTCAGACCAACGGGTTCCTTGATGCTCAAAGCCCCCGGGAACGGGTGGAAAGCCTCGTCTCCGATCTCCAGCAGTCTGCTCGCAGCGCCCCTGAAGAGCACGTCAAGGACCTTGGCAGAGATAGCGCAGTTCTCCAGGAATACAACCAGGCATTGCGCAGCATCCTTGCCTCGACGAATGGCGAGGAGCTGGCACGACTGACCTCTTTGAAGGTTTGCACCCTTTTGTATTCCCAGCCACATGGATCTCTCGAGATTGAAGTTCTCGTGCACCTTCTTGCCAAGCTGTGCGATATGTCCAGTCTCATTGCTCGGTACACATGGGCACTGCTCTCCGAAGTTGATGATGAGCACATGTTCAATGTTCCGGTCACCGTTGCTCTCATTGACGCAGGCCTCCTGGACATCCGTCGGGTCGACACGAACCTGACCCGACTCATTCAATCCAGGAATGTGCCCGCTTTGGAGTTGCTCGGCAACTTGATGGACCGCGTTCTCTTTAATGAAGAGCCCTCGGCCCTTCGATCAGACTTCTCTGGCAGTCTAGATGCCATGAGCCAATGGCTCGCGGAGGACCCAACCGTTGCTCCCGGTCTCGAAATTGTGCGCAAGCTCCGCGAGTCTGGCATTCCCGAGGTCGTCAACTCTCTCCTGACTGACCAAGCCAGGTCCAAGCGTGACCAAATGGAGTACATCTTCAGCGAGTGGATTGGTATCTACAAGGCTCCCGGTGCAACTGACCGCACCTTCCACTCTTTCCTTCAGGATCTCCACAACCGCCAAGTGATGAACAGCCAAGAGGACTCCGCGCTGTTTTTCCGTCTCAGCATCGACATTTCCGTCGCTATGTTTGAGCATGAGTCTCAGAACCCCAACGGCGGCAGCCTTGATGAGGCCTTCCTCTATATCGATGCCCTCGCTAAGCTCGTGATTCTTCTCATCAGATTCCAGGGTGAGGACTCTGGCGCCGTCAAAGCCAATAAGGCTACGTACTTCAACTCCATTCTGTCTCTCTTGGTCCTGGTCCTCAACCACCACCAGGTCATGAGAGGAGAAGCTTTCAACCAGCGTGTGTTCTTCCGTCTCTTCTCCAGCATTCTGTGCGAGTACTCTATGAACGGTCTGCAGCACACTGAGCAGCACCAGGGAATGATCTTTGCCTTGGCCAACAAATTCCTCTCCTTCCAGCCCCGTTACGTTCCCGGGTTCGTTTATGGCTGGCTTTGCTTGGTATCTCACCGGGTGTTCATGTCTGACATGCTCAACATGCCCGATCGTGCAGGATGGGCGCCTTACTGTGAAATCATGCAAGCATTGCTGTCCTATATGGGCGACCAACTTAAGGCTGCCAACATTACATACGTCGCCAAAGATCTATACAAGGGCGTTCTCCGTATCTTGTTGATTCTGCACCACGATTTCCCCGAGTTCGTGGCTGAGAACCATTTCCAGTTCTGCAACGTGATCCCGGCTCATTGCGCCCAGCTCCGCAATCTTGTTCTCAGTGCCTACCCCTCGTCCTTCCAGAAACTTCCCGATCCTTTCCGCGAAGGCTTGAAGGTCGAGCGTATTGAGGAGATGCGTGAAATCCCGAAGATTGCTGGTGATATTGTTGCTCCTTTGCAGGTTGCCAACATCAAGGAAATTGTTGACGGTGTGCTCCAGAATGAAAGCATCTCCGACTCTGCTGTTCAGCAGCTTTGCGACGCCATTATCAACCCCGATTCTAAGGACACCGGCCTCTTCTTTGTCCCGGTCGACGTGGATGTCGTTCTGGTTAACGCGCTTGTTTTGTACATTGGCCAACAAGCTGCAGTGGAGCATGCTTCCAAGGGCAACACCCGCAGCGCCTTTGAGAACTCGACTCACGCTGCTCTTCTGGAGAAGATCGCCCAAGTTCTGCGACCTGAGAGCCGCTACTACTTGCTTAGTGCCATGGCCAACCAGCTTCGTTACCCCAACAGCCACACCTACTTCTTCAGCTTCACGATCCTCCGTCTGTTTGGCGTGGAGTACTCCGATCAAGATGACTCGGATATCCGCCAGCAAATCATTCGTGTGTTGTTAGAGCGGCTGATTGTCCACCGCCCACATCCCTGGGGTCTGATCATCACCCTGCAGGAGCTTCTCCAGAACCGGAGCTACTCATTCTTCCGCCTCCCCTTCATCCAGGCGGCACCTGAGGTAAGCTTACCCCCAATCTTCCACAATCTCGCAATACTAACTCCTCCTCAGATTGGTCGTCTTTTCGACGCCCTTCTCCAACATATCCAACAACAGAGCCCTCGGCCCATTGCCTAGACTTTTCTCGACCTCTCATCCTCATCCTCTCCTTCCATCTCTCCTCAAGTTCTTTCTCTGGTAACTCGGGCGGTACAGGAGTACTTCGTTGCATGTAATTTTCACGGGGTTCTCTTCCGCAATTGCTGATGTCCTTTGCGTCATTTTTTTCGTTTTTATCTTTTCAGTTTCATGTTACGGCAGGGGCTAGCCGTGGTGATGGCATGCATATTTACTTTTTTTCTCTTACGATTTCCGCATGACTTGAGGTTCCATGATATTTCTTTCGCGTCTCATGCTGCCCGCGACCTGTAATGATAAGACTGTAAAAGCTGGAGTTGACGGTGTCATCGTTATCTGCATTGGGCAATGCTAATTTACTATTCTTATGATCATTGTAGCTTCTTTTTGGGCCTTCCGTACGGCTTCATATAATAAACCACATCTTTGTTACTAATCAAACTAACCAGCCCCGGGGCCCTAGTAACGTTTTTACAAAAAATACAGAAGTTATATTCTAAAAGACCCTATAAAAGACTTGAAAAAAGACCTATATAAAGATGATAACAAAGTACTTTTTTATGTAGTACTAGACATTGTCTACGGGATTTACGAGCGATTTAGATGAGGTGCTTCAGAATAGGGCATATATCGACTTGATAAGACTATTGAAGATGGAGAAATAATCTCATGCTTCTAAGGGCTTATGCGTAGGTAGCTATACGTACCATTTTTCCTATCTTAGCTGCCGCTGCTTTTACGAGGGCGCTCAGAGTCAGGCTCACTGAGTAAATTTCGGTCCGGGCTCAGTGAGCTGCTCAAGTACATTATGTGAAGCTGTGAGGTCCAATGTGCGCTCAGTGAGTATGATTGGATGCTTATTGATTACTCACTGATTACTCAGATCAAGCACTTAGTCTACGCTCAGTCTATACCCGAAGGAGCACTTTGCCCTACAATATTAGTTATTTTGCGATTACTTTTTAATGGCCCTCACTTCTCACTATGCCCCGATTTCCTAAGGTACGCGATCCTTTAGTCTCATTCCCCCCCCAAAAAAATAACGTACTAAAACACGATGACGCAAAATTGGAAGGCACCGAGCTCATCTATAACGTGGCGATATAGGAGCAAAGTTTTAGGTCAATTACTTTCTATATTCCGGAAGAGAAGCTCAAATTACTAGGGTATAGTAGGTAAAGTTTTGCTTGTCCACATGCACACTGATCCGTGTCTGCCACGTTGATTCGATGGAGCTATCCATTTAGTCTTGCCATGCCAGTCCGGAGTTGAGCCAACACGCTTGCTTCTTTCCACGATAAGCGATCATACCCGTTATCCAGTCTGTGCCGCCGATCCAGGATCTTGGTGAATGATGGGTTAGAAAAGGTAGAGCTGCGCTAACTACCCAGTTACATACCTTTCCACGGCGCGCTCGTTGAAAGCCCGAAGCTTCCCCTTCTACATTATTTCTAACCGGCACTGGCGACTCTTAAAACTGCGTACCAGCTATATATTCGCCTCCATGACCACGAATTAGTCTGCCCTGCGTCCACTGCATCGGACTGTACGGCGGCATACTTTGTGGCGCAAATCCTTGGAGAAGCTGCGGGCCATCATGTCCGCCAAACGTCGAGGTAGCGTGAGCGAGATGTATGGACATGGCGCCATCGCTGGTAACGCGAGAAGGGACAAATTGCTGAGTACCAGGGTAATTATGATGCTCAAACGCTAGTGGCCGATTCAGAGTCCACGATTCTGATAAATAAATCTATACCGAGTGGTGGGCGGGTTGTAGCCATGTTCAACATATCTAAAGTGGCATGAGAGACTGACTGGGTTTGCGTGACCCTACGGCAGCTCGGGAGAGTCGGGAGGCTGTGCCATCGCGGGTAGTAGGCTTCCGAAAGGGTTTATTGCGGGAGTATGTATTGGCGGCACGCACGGCGGACAGCTGCCGCCTTGATAGTATAGGCCCCGAGATAAGAGATCCTAGGAAGCTGCACCTGGATGTATGAACCCCTCGTTTCCTCCCGTGGCCTCAGAAATGGACCTCTTGCGTCTTTGAAGGTGATGTGGTAAAGTATCGTGAGATATGTTGCCGCCGGAGGTCTCTCAACGAGAAGCGACGCAGATTCAGCATCACAGAGTGTTGATAAATGTTCACTCACGTGAGCGGTTACAGCAATATATTCAGAGTTCAAAGGACTCAATTGACTCAACTCAACTACGAGATACTAGGCTACGTATACTCGTTTTATAGACCGCAAGATGGGCCCGAAAAGTCCCTCGTATTCATCCCACTCTTTTAGAGATCTCCTTCGGAGTGGCGACAACACCGTCACTGGGGTGGCAAAGGGAGCTTTTTCATGAGGTTTTACTTGTGTTCCTGAGCCCCCAAACACAGCAACAAGTAGATTAAGCACACTTCATGACCTTGCACCGAGCTGATTGCTGTTAGTATCGGTAGGTGGTCGCCTCTCGACTCCTTGTTTGAAAACTCACCTAGTCGAGTCTTGCCCGATGGCGAGGACAGACGTTGTATTTTGTTGTCTTTGTCGGGGTTATCAGTAAGATTTTCTCGCACTCCTCCGACCACACTTTCGCGAAGGGTTCTCCACAAGTTCTGTAGGTTCGAATGCCGACATAATTTTGCAGTCCTGTGACGTCGTAAATCCTTTCGGTACAGTTGGCCCAGGTAGTAATGTTCAGTCTCACATTCCCAGTACATTCGCCAGAGTTACACATGTCGACTACAGGTAGCGCAGCGAATAGCGTTGGTTAACGTACGACTGTGATGTCATGGATGATATATTTAGACGCTATTCAAAGAAGCGTGGGATGAGAAAACACTTACGTCGGAGTGATGGTAAGGGTGGTTTGGACCAAGTTGAGTACTACTCTCAAAGCCCTTTATAGTGTGTGCAGACGAGGCGCGTTTGATAGCCTTGGGCCCCTCCGCGCTGGCAAAAGACTGATGGACTGACATCAAATTGAACACCGCCACGTCGCAGTCAGTAGATAGGGCGAACACCACTCTTGATATTCGACTCCGTCCGCTCCAGCTGAGGTTCCATTGCACGGCCCTGGTGCAACAGAATGGCACCCGGTTGCCTAGTCATGATTACCGTGGCGCCCGTTGTTGTCTTCCTCGGTCTCTCCGGTTCCTCTCCACCCAGTCGATGAATATTTGAAAGCACAGCTCGGTGATATGAACCAATAGCGAAAATACCACACACGCCCCCTCGGTCGATGCTGCACCTTTCGGCCAACGGTCTGCAGCTGCGAAAGCCATGCCACAATCTGTCACCTATCGAATGGCGAATGGGCTAATAACGGGCTGATGACTAGCATGCATCGCGCAGGTCAGCGAGACTAGCGAGACTAGCGGGAATTATTGAATCACTCGTGATTGTGAAGTTGACGTGATCTCGTGTCCTTGGATGCAGAGCCTCAACTCTTGGGGCTCAAACTGAGGGCGAAGGCATTACGTACATACGGCCAATCATGGTAGACCCGGGGCACCAAGCTAAACTAGGTAATGTTTGTACATGTTGAGATACATCTTTGACCATTCACATTGATCCACTAAGCACCAGAATTTGCCTCGTGCATAGATTAGCTGGCTGAATGCAAGCCATACAAAAACGTTGATAAGTCAAAGTCAGCCGCAAATAAGACTTTCCCTTTAAGATGTGCATTGGCATATTCGTGACCTCGTGTTGCCTTAATTCCAGCTATTATGCACCTCTTCTAAAAGATCCTTGGCACTCGACCAATCGCAATATATTGCCAGGGTAGCCAAAGCTAATGCTGGACAAATCCATTAAATTAAAACGTTGCCAGCGACGTGCTTAAATAGGCCCTTAACCTACTAGGTCTCTCAAAGTGCTGCTTCCTCTTCCAATATCAAAATCCACTCCATTTTTAACTATTCTTTAAGAGTCAAAGCTAAGGCTCGATTACCAAGATGTCACAATGCTTTAGTGACGCGAATGGCCAGTGGTGGATTACGGAGTCCGTATGGCTGACATCCGCCGCCGACATCCTCGCTGCTTCTACAGCAATTCAATCGGGAGAGGCGGGGCCGTACGGGTGCCAAAATCAAAACGGCGTGCTGTCTTATTTTAAAAACCAGACACGACGCGCAACCGATAGCGATGTCATGCAAGCCCTCAGTACGAGGAATCGGGAACAACGAATTCAAATGCTCTTTGGAAGCGAGCAGTCAGATACCACTTTCGATGATATTCTGTCTAGATAAAGCCGCTAGCTTACTATGCGATCGACGAGGGATATCTGTTTATTAGTGCTACTCCCAGGCTATCAGTTGCAGAAATTCAAGGAATTTGAGGGAGTATCCATATTCACTACAACACTTAAAGACGGCTTTGATTCACTGGATCACATGGATTTTGACTTGGCATTGCCCTCCAATTAAGAACATAAGCCCATCATTATTTGGATCTCTGTTTTTCGTTAGGAGAAGATCTGAATCATCTGATATAGTTGGAGATTTCTTTACGCCTTATTCAATGTGGGTTTACAATCTCTACTATTTGTTATATATGCTATCTCAAATTCTATTACAATTTTAAAAATGATACATCAATAATGAGTGAAAAAAGAGGCGCGGATTCATTTATGATAGTAGGAAAATACACCAAAATACGTCAAATATATAGGTAGAACGAGTTGTGAGAGTTACTTAGACGCCTTAGCCATCTAGAGACTATGCCCGTAAAGCATTTTCAATTAACGAAGCACCTTGCGAATAATTTCTTTATATTAGTATACGTACAATTGGCTAGAACAATGTCTTGAATTGGTCGGGATGAAAGAGGGTGCTCATCTCCATCGGTGATATTTCTTGTACACCCATTTCCACACCTTCGCTTTCTAGGATATGAATCCGGCTGATAGTATTTTCCTATAGCTCGGAAGATAATTCTAGTTCAAATTCATCTTCAGTAATGTAGTCAGCAGCAAAATAAATAACGTATGCCCATATAAGCCAGCCGCCCCTAAAACACCATAGTAAATGTGACATGATATCTCAGTAATAGTGGTCTATAACTACTTCTCCTTAAAGTATACTATGTTTTGGGTAATATCTAGCTTCTTTAGGAACTTTTAAGAGTTTTTATAATCTAGACGTTGAGTAGATATGTAGGTTGGCGCGATGGACCCAAAAACATGCCGTAGAGACCTCGGTGCAGATAAGATAACAGGATAAGCCTGAGACAACTTCAAGCTTGTCTCTGCCAACTATTCCCGAAAAATGGCGGACTCGGAATTTGGAGACGAGTCAGAATATGGTCCATCTTCTGTCAGGGATGTCATCATGGTGGGTATATTGATGCAAGTTTCTCAATTGTAGCTGACGCAAGACAGGATGCGGTCCTCACGCCGTTCCGCGCGCTGGTATCCAAGTCTGCCTTACGGCTATACCTGAATACGCTGCTGTTCATGGGCGCCGCAGCGCTCCTAATTGGTATCTCTGCAATTGCCTACGGGGTCTTCTATTTCAAATTCATCCCCACGGTCGGACTACAGCGCGAAGTCCATCTACAATTCGGGTACGATAGCATTCCCCGCAACCAGACAGCTCAACTAACATGTGCACAGCAATGGCAACCCCTGGGGCACAGCAAACTTCGACTCGGAATTCGTGGCTTTCCAACCTTACGATGTATCCGTGACGCTCGAGCTTCCACGCACACCCTCAAATCTCGATACAGGCAACTTCATGCTCGACCTCACCCTCTTTTCCTCCCGCCCGGCCTCGTCCCTCCTACCCGGTCTGAATAACACCCCGATATCACAGGCCCGCCGTCCTGCTATCATGACTTATGCTTCGCCGCTGGTGGATGTTGCCCGGAGAGCGGCACGTATGCCGCTTTATGTTGTTGGCTGGCGCCGGGAGTCGGAGACGTTGGAGGTACCGATGATGGAACAGCTTGAGTTTACGAAGGGGGGCCAGAACTTGCCGCAGAGTCTGCGACTGGAAATTCAAAGTGACTCGAAGATGCAGGTTTATACCGCTCAAGTGGAATTCCGGGCTAGGCTTACGGGGCTTAGGTAGGTCTTGTTGGGGATTGGGATGTTTTTGAGATGTGGCTAATATATCGGTAGATGGCTTATGTGGCGCTGGAAGATTACTTCTTTTGTTGTTTTCAGCACTCTGTTCTGGTCTGTCTCTATGCTCTCTGCTGGCTTGACGTGGCTGGCGATGACTTGGATTTGGGAGACTATGCCTAAGAATGAGATCAAGGAGGAGCCGGAAGAGCCTATCAAAGAAGAGTCCGAGGACGGAGATACTTCTGAATCTACCGAGGTCAAAAAGGAGGAGCAGGAGGAGCAGGAGGAACAGGAAAGGATATTGCTTTCTAACTACCCGGCTGAGGGTGATGAAGCCGGTACAGGCTCTGGACTAGAAAGCGCAGAAGCACGTGGAGTACAGAGACGACGGAGTCATTTGACACAAGCATATTGAAGTTATTTCTAGCTAGTTATATTACATGTAATATCCTTATGTATATGTTATACAGTATATCCTTATAGTATCCTTATAGTATAGCGAGTATAGCGTGACATGTGGATCTGGGCCGATTGCGACAACGCAAAGCGGGGGGGAACTTTCTTCCCCTCCATTCTTCACATTTCAACCAACAATGCATATCCTGGTAAGTAAGGTATAGTTCATGTATTAATCTAGAGGCTCATCTCTGTCTAGGTCACCAACGACGACGGTCCTCCGTCAAATCAGTCATCGCCGTACGTGCATTCGCTCGTCCAATCGCTCCAGTCCGCCGGCCACACGGTATCGGTTATTCTCCCGCACCAGCAGCGATCATGGATCGGTAAAGCCCACATCGTAGGCGCATCCGTCAAACCTACCTATTTTCGGCCCGGCACGCTTCACCAAGAAGACGGGACAACACATCATCTGCCCCGAGGTAGTGATGGTGAACCCGACGAAGGTGAAGGTGATGAATGGGTTTTGATCGACTCGACCCCCGCAAGCTGTGTCCAGATCGGTCTATATCACTACTTCAAAGAACGGGGCCCTGTTGATGTCATCGTGTCCGGTCCGAACTATGGCCGCAACACAACCGCTCTGTTCGCATTGTCGAGTGGAACTATTGGCGCAGCGTTGGAAGGTGCCTGCTGTGGGACGCGTTCAATCGCTCTGTCGTATGCTTTCAGCTCTCGCAACCATGACCCTGTTATTATCGCAGAGGCCTCGGGACATTCGGTCAAGTTGATTGAACATCTTTGCGCGAACTGGGCAGATGGCGTGCACCTCTATAGCGTTAATGTTCCCCTCGAACCCGGCGTTAGTGAGAACAAGGTCTTATATACCGATATGCTGCAGAATCAGTGGACCGGGAGTTGCTTCCAGGCCGTCGACCCCACATCGGCGGAGGACCCTGATTTGCAAGAACAGCTGCTGCGCGACCAAGGCGAGGTGGCAGGAGATAAACCGGATCAGACTGTCGGTGCCAGCGAGAAGTCATCCATTGGACCCCGAATTCAGCACAAGCATTTCAAGTGGGCGCCGAGCTTCCAGGATGTTTACCGAAGCGTGGAGGAAAGTGAACCTGGCAACGATGGCTGGACCGTTAAGGAGCAAATGACTAGGTTTGTCCACCGCCCTTTTACTTATGAACATCGACTGACTTTTACAGCGTAACGCCTCTCAAGGCCAATTTCATGCCCGCGCCCAGTCTTTCGGGGGAAATTAAGCTGTGAGTGACGACTTTGACGTGATGGGGGCCATGGTATGGAGGGTTCTATCCGAAATCTACATGTTGCAGGCACTCTAGATATCTGGCTTAGTTGTTAGATACCATGTCCCCTCCCCTTTGATCTGCTTTTCTTGTATTGGCGCCCATTCTGATAGACGGAGATCTTGTAGATCGGCTAACCAACCCTCGTTGTATTCCTTTGTCGACTGCGATGACTCCTACGTGCAAGAGATGGTTGACCGGGCATTGACCCGTCGCCTGGGAAGTGCCTCCAAGCGTGTGTCTTCCTTGTCTGAACTACCAGACTCTTCCGCGCCGCTTTTCCAGTACCGCGAATACGAGCGTCTCGACTTCGAGCATATCATGTCCAGGCCCTCGACATCTCTTTCGAGCGCATACATTATCCGGAAAGCTTTGATTCGCAAGCACTATCTCTCAAATACAGTGGCAAATTGGATCTCAAAGCACCCGGATAGCATCCTACGACACCATTTCAAGCCCGCATTCGACTTCGAACTCGACTATGCCGAGTTCCTTGACGACGCCTTGCTAGAAGCATACGAGCTAAACGACAGTCTAGCCAAAAACGAAGAGCGACCCGACTCCGAAAAGGAATGGTGGATCCTCAAGCCCGGCATGAGCGATCGAGGCCAGGGAATCCGCATCTTCAACAGCGAAGACCAGCTACGCGAAATCTTCGAGGAGTGGGAAGAAGACTCAGACGATGAAAGCGGATCTGAGACACACACCGACGACGCGGAAGGCAATGTCGGCGCCGCCCTGGACACAGGCATCGTCACTTCACAGCTCCGCCACTTCCTCGCACAACCCTACATCGACCCTCCCCTCCTTCTCCCATCGTCCTCGAACCGTAAATTCCATATCCGCACCTATGTGCTCGCCTCGGGCTCGCTCAAAGTCTACGTCTTCAAGGAGATGCTCGCACTATTTGCTGCTAAGACCTACTGCGCCCCGCACGAAGAGGACGACGTCGCCGACCTCGCGCGCCATCTGACCAACACCTGTTTCCAGGAAGGCGGTAGCTCGAACAAAGAGAGTGTACGTCGCTTCTGGGACCTCGATCATCATGTCCCCGGTCTCAGTGCAGACTGGAAGGAGAAGATCTTTGAGCAGATCTGCTCGGTGACGGGTGAGGTGTTTGAGGCTGCGGCTCGGGGTATGATGGTTCATTTCCAGACTCTGCCTAATGCGTTTGAGTTGTTTGGTGTTGATTTCCTCGTTGATGCTAATGGGGAGGTGTGGCTGCTGGAGCTCAACGCATACCCGGATTTCGCGCAGACTGGTGAGGATCTGAAGGAGGCTGTTGTTGGGCGCTTGTTTGAGGAGGTGGTTGATGTTGCTGTTAAGCCGTTCTTTGGACTTGGTGACGGCGCTGGTACTGATGATATGAAGCTTGTTGCTGATATTGATCTCGGAAGACATGCTTAGAGATGTGGTTAGAATAGATATAGATATACCACTTGGGATGTACAAGAATAAAAGTTTTGATTTGGATATTTCATCCACTTATGTTTTTTCTCTTCATAGTGTTTGTTCTACCCAGTTATCTATGTAGTCTTCTGCTAATTTATATTGTACAATCAAACACTTCGCCTGCTCAGTTGTCATTCTTCCAAAAAATACGCCCCTCAAACAAACGACGCGCTGTCCGAAAGACCGTGGCAGAAGTCAACGCTCCATCTACATCGAAATTGGCACCAACCAACAGATTCCCACTGGCATGACCAATAGTAATCCCAGCACCATCGACAGGATCCTCATCCACAACTCCAGACACTGTACTCTGCGGCACACGAGCAGCAGCAGCAAGAGCCAAAGCAACAGTAATCGGGACTGCCTTATGCGGTTGTCCAACAGAAAGGGCACGAGCCAAAAGATCAACATCAGCAGACGTCTGTCTCTGCTCGATATCCCTGGAATCGGTAGTCGAAGGCGTAGCCACGACACAGATCTTAGGCACACTACCAGGCACATCCCCAGTCTCATCCGCAATACCCATCTTAACACCCGCCTGCCGACGAATAGAGTCCAAGCGCAGCAGCAAATCGGGATGCGCAGTGATCTCATCAGGAGTCAAATTCCCACTCACACCGAGATCAAGCGCCTGCACAAAGACACACGGGTTCCCGACGTCGATGCAGGTAGCCCTGATTCCATCAAAGATATCGATGACATTACCGGTAGGCAGGAGTTTCCCCGTAACCGAGCCGGCGGGGTTGATAAAGTCTAGCTGGACACGGGCAGCAGTACCAGCGACACCGTCTATAGCGAAGTCACCGCTGGCGGCAGCTTCGCCGTCAACAACGGGGAAGGAGGAATGGATGATCTTTCCTGTGTTGGTGTTGTGGATGCGTACCGAGGCTAAATCCGGGTGTGGATTCTGTAAGGGGAAGACATGTGCATCGACGGCGAAGGGACCGACGGCGGAACTCATGTTCCCGCAATTACTGGAATAGTCGACGTCGGTGTTCTTGATGCCGAGGGAGATGAAGGTGTAATCGATGTCGGCTTCGTCGTGTGTCGAGGCGCCTACTACGCACACCTTCGAGAGGCTGGAGATCCCACCCCCTAATCCGTCTAGTTGTCGGCCATGGGGATCTGGACTGCCGATTACACTGCGGAATATGGGAGCCCAGTCTTTTTTGTTTGTGGGTAGGTCTTGTTGTTTGAAGAAGACGGCGCGTGAGGTGCCGCCGCGGTAGTATGCTGCTGGTAGGGAGTGTTGTTTTTTGGTTTGGAGATATCGCCGGCTACCGGGTGCTAATTGGGTTGATGTTGACCGGCATGGTAGACGAGATAGTTGTGTAAACATGGTTTCTAGTAACCTGGGCATTTTTTGGGGAAGATTATATCCATGGATATGGTCTAAATACCTCGGAGTCACTCCGATGGCGGTGTCGGACCGTTTCATTGGAGCAGAGGAGCCAACTGGCAGAGTATATAGGATGTAGATCGTATCTATATTATTGTTTTATGGATGTAAAAGTGAAGAATACAGGATATTCAGAGGACGAACACCCTGACCTTTTTAATATTCAGCCAAATCGCTGCTTCGCCAGAGCCTGCAAGAAGCCCATAGTCTCTTGCTCCTTCTGTCGATATGCCTGTGCACGTTCTTCTCGCTCAGCTGTACGCGCACGAAGAATCTCCTCTCTCCGGATCTCACGATCGTTCTTCTTACGCTGGTCTTTCTCCTTCTCCCGTTTCAAGGCAGAAAACTCATTACCACCGCCCATTAAATCTTCATCACGAGCTGCTTCGGGCGAACCACCGCGCGCAGAATCCGCGAATGCACGGTTGCTCGAAGCAACTTCTCGCTTCTTCTCGAGCTGTCTCTCTCGTGTGCCTGCCTCAGCTCGCGGCGCAATCTCGTCTTCGAGTTGGCGCAATGCAGATTTATGCGAACGAATTTCAGCGCGGTACTGATCGCGTGATTCACCGCGGGCAGCCATGGCATCTTCAATAGCAGATTCTAGAGGAGGGTCAGCACTCTGATCATATTTGGGGGAAATAGAAAAACGTACCTCTTTTGAGCTCAAGATCTTGCATAGTTGGGATTGCAGGGCCCGCTTGTGCGCCGCCTCTCCCTGAACCAGGTTGTGGCAGACTAGGCCCGTACTCGTCGTCCTCATCATCGTCGTCGTTGTCGTCTATTGGCGGGTTTTGTGGGGCTTTAGCAGCCGCTCGTTCGCCCTGTGTATAATCAGGCGATTCGCGTCCGCCTCTTACTCCGGCTTCCGGTTCTTGTTCTGCATTCTTGCGTGCCTTGTCGAGTGTAACGGGATCATACCATCCCTCGGCGAGCTCTCCACGGTTCCTGAGAGGTCAGTAATTATCGCATCAAGCAAAGAACACCCTCAGACCTACCATTTTTGCATAAAGCTCTTCCACCGCCCTTTCACTTCATCTTCACTCAAGTCTTCAATATGTTTTCCTTTCTGAATATCCAAATACATGCCAAACATGGGCTCGTAGGCCTTCAGGTCGCGCCCTGAGAGCTCGCGCGCTTGGTAAGGGAGCACGACTGGTTTCACTGGGGCACCTCTGTGTCGTCGCTCGTGGTGTCCACGGTCTTTATCTTCGTCACGGCGGTGGTGACGGTCTGATCGGTGTCTGTCTGATCGGTGCGGAGAGCGCGAGCGCGAGCTCTCTCGGGGCCGGTGGCGGTGGGAATGGCCGTGGCGGCTGCGGTGATGGCGGCTTGAGGTTTGCGCAGACGGAGAGGCAGCTCGGTGCGATGAGCGAGTTGGTGAAGGCATTTTGGCTGATTCCTTTGTAGTTGAGAGGTTCTGGAAAGCCTGAAGGAGTTTGTCTTCTGGGATGATAAGGAAGGCAGGTCGGCTTATCGGTTCCGCCATCTGATTTCCAGATTTTCCCCGGGTTGTCGATTCCAACGAATTCATCATCTCAATTTTCTTGATTTCGACTATAAAGTTACATAGAAAGGACTCAATATTACGGGGCAAGTACTTTATCCAAAAAATATATTCATAGTAGCAAATACATCTAGGCGAAGAGGTATACAACATTCAATAATTCAGCAAACCCAAATCAATTTTAGCTGGAAGGAGCGCTCTGCTCCAGGCTAGGGCTGGCGGTAGTTTCAGCAGGGGTGGCAGGTGCACTGGACTGCGAATTGGCCTTAGACCGGTTGGCCGCGGCCATTTGCCATGCTGGGATGGAGGCAGACCGACCAAGCTGCGAGAGGGGGTTGGGGCTCTGGCTTGTGCTCGCTGGAGTAGCGGCTTGGGTCGGCTCCTGTTCGGCAGGAGTTACAGTAGCAGCCAAATTGTTGGTGGCGGCAGGGGCAGTGGGAGTGGCGGGGGTCTCTTCCGGAGCCGGACGAGGAGTACTGGGGACGGGAGTAGATCCCAGTGTCCTGCCAGCAACAGGGGTAGCTCCACCACCACCAAGTCGGTTGCCCAGCAAGGTCTTCAAGCTCTTAAGCTCAGTTCCGAGCTCCTTTAGTCTGTTCTCATTGCCTTCCCGGGCACCTTCAAGAGCCTTGGGAATGGCATCCTTCAACGACTTCACCTCGTCGCTAATGCGACGAGTCTCATCATCTCTTCGACGGGATGAGTTCTTGAGATCAGCAACAAGATTCTCCACGTCCTTGAGAGCACCATCCAAGCGCTCGGTACGGGCTTCCTCGGCGGTCTTCAATGCAGCGGTGTCGGTCGATAGTTGTTCGATCAGAGTAAATGCACGTGAGAACTGCTCATCGATGTTTTCTTTATCTTGTTCCAGCTGGGGAGGCGTCGGTGGGGCGATCAAAGGTGCGATATAACGCTGGATGGATTGATCAGCGCCATCGGTTTTGAGGGGGGCCACTGGATACATACCTTGGTGACAGTATACAACCCGTAACCAACTCCACCCACTACTGTTGCCATAATAAACCAGTCACGCCAATCTCTCTTGGGTGGCCTTTTCATGTGATTAGTCTCAAAACCATGCGACGATCGATAGATAAACGTACTCAGGAGGCGGCTGCCATTGATTATATGGAGGATAACCATATCCTTGAGGCGGCTGTGGTTGCCGGTAAGGAACTGGCTGTGAAGAGTAGCTAGGTGCTGGGGATGCTGAAGCTGTAGCTGCGGCCGCAGCAGACGGGTCTTCGCCGACTCGCGATAAGGCAATGTCCACTTCCTCTTGAGTCAAGTTCTTGGATTGAAGAAATGAGACCCTTTTTTCAATGGGCGAAGATGCAACCGATGGGTCCTGAAGGACTAGATAAAGTCAGCGATCATCACACATCAAGTTGTGTGTCTCGTAGTGCATACAGGTAATCTAGCGGACATGAGTTAGCGGTAGCCCCGAAAGCGGATGATAGAGACATTATGTCAATAGACAACTTACAGCTGAGGCAATTAGCTCCTCGCGTGGAGCCATTATGATGGATGTGGACTGCCAGTGAAGTGCAGGAGAGATGAATTGGGGAGAGAAGATGCGACGCTCACATCGGCAATTGCCATTTGGACCTCGGAACTCGCGCCAACGCCAAGACTTCCCCAGACCGGGAGTCTCGTGATTATCGGCCAAACTGTTTTTCCTTTTGGAGTACACCGCCTACCTCATTTGAAAGTGGCACGCATTTGTTTACATCGCCGCCTCGTGGCTGCCAAACAACAGATCAAACCCCTCCACTCGGATTTTGTGGTGCCAACCCACTTGGACGTTGAATCTTTGTCAATAACCAACCATATCCGAAAGTTGTTAAAAGAATCGCACTGTCTATCGCCGCCTGCGCGGCTTGTTTATCACCATGTCGCAAGATACTGGGCTTTTCAGTATTAAGCGCCCCCGAGAAGTATAGTTCCCTCCTATTCAGCGCAAGGCTTGAGGCTAATGTATATTGCGATCAAGACTCTCGGAAGTGTGCAAAATTTCTCTGCCATCCCCCAACCGCAGTCGGCACTGAAGCGCGCAAGCTCTATCGGATTCCAAAACCCCCGTTTAGCTCTCAGAACCACCGAACTTCCTTGATGGGCTCCACTGGTCGCCCGCAGCAGCCCAACTTTACGCGCATGTCAATTGGTGGACCATATGGCGCTGATGCCGGTCTTTCGTCTGTTCGCCGGTCAGTGTCTAGTAACATGTTCACTGGGGCCAGTGCCAGTCGGCAGAGCTACGCGCCAGGGTCTCTTTCCTCCAATCCCGCCCCTCCTCAGAACCCACAGCGCAGAAGCAGTGTATTTTCACGGCCATCAACTGGTGGAGGGCCGATGGGACATCAATCATTCTTCACGCAGGTTCCCACCGTGGCTGGTGTTCCTAGAGATCCGCGCCCTCTCAGAGACCGAGCTTTCCAGGCACGAATTGGCCAGGAACTGTTGGAGTATTTGACTATTCATGGGTTCGAGTTGGAGATGAAACATTCCTTGGGGCAGAACACTCTTCGCTCGCCCACCCAAAAGGATTTCAACTTTATCTTCCAGTGGCTCTACCATCGGATCGATCCAGGGTACAAGTTCCAAAAAGCAATGGACTCCGAAGTACCCCCAATCCTGAAACAGCTAAGGTACCCGTATGAGAAGGGCATTACCAAGTCGCAAATCGCAGCCGTTGGTGGCCAGAACTGGTCAACATTCCTCGGAATGCTACATTGGTTGATGCAATTGGCACAGATGATGGATCGCTACCAGTCCGGCGAGTATGATGATGCCTGCGCTGAGGCGGGTGTCGATGTCACCGGTGATCGCATTATCTTCCGCTTCCTCACTCAAGCCTACCATGATTGGCTGCAGGGTGGTGAGGACGAGGATGATGACACCGCGGAGAAGCGGTTGATCCCGCACGTTGAAAGCATGTCGCGAGAATTCGCTCATGGCAACGAGCGGTACGTGCAGGAAATGGAGGCACTAGAGGTGGAGAACCGGGCTCTTCGTGACCAAATCGAGGAAGTGGAGAAGAGTGCTCCTGACATCGCGAAGTTGGATAAACATTTCCGCATCTTGGAGGATGACAAGAGGAAATTTGAGGATTATAACCAGAACGTCAAAGGCAAAATTGATAAATACGAGACTCGCATCAAATTCCTCGACGCGGAGATCCAAAAAACCGATGCCGATCTCCAGGCCACTGAATCTGAGCGTTCCGATCTCCAGGCAAGTGTTGATCGCCAAGGCATCACTATCCAGGATATCGACCGCATGAACTCGGAGCGAGAACGTCTGCAGAAGAATCTCGAAGATACCGTGGCTCGCCTAGAAGAGGCCCACGCCCGTGTCATGGAGAAGGAAGCGGAAGCCAGCCAGAAACTGGAAGATCTGGAACAGATTGTGAAAGCTTACAATACTCTTGGCTATCAAACTAGCTTGATTCCCGCGGCTGCCGAGAACGCCAAGGGCCAAGACTATGAGCTCAGTCTGAATATTAATGAGAGCAATTTCTCCGCGAGCCAGATTGGTGGCGCTCCCAACCGAATTTCTCCCGAGGGGGATCGCCTACTGGCGGAGCCTTTCACTGGCTACCACCCGGCGCATTTGCTCAGTCTGGATCTACGGGGCTCTGTCCGAAACAGCCTGCAAGCACTCCGGAAAGAGATCAACGAACGACGGAAGCAAGGGATCGATGACGACCTTGACCGTCGCAATCTACTCGATAACATCAAAGAGGCAATGGACGAGAAACGAAGCGAGGTCGAGGCCTTGGAGCATCGACGCCGGGCAGCAGAGGAAGAGTTTGAACGAACCAAGGAAATCACCACCACTCAGAAGCTTGCCTCCGATGCCCAAATCGAGAAGATGGAGAAGGAGTTGGCGAAGATGCGCGCTACGCTCAGTGACAGTGTACAATTGATGGAGCAGCGCGAGATGAACACCAATATCGAATATGAACAGCTGACGCTTCGGGCAAATGCTCTCCGAGAGGAGTTGCACACCAACGTCGAAACAATGCTTAATGACGTGATTCGCTTCAAAGTACATGTTCAAAAAGGTCTCGAGGACTACGAGAGCTTTGTTGTTGACGAAGTGGAACAAGAGCTTGGAGGCGAAGAAATTCTCGAAGAGGAGCTTTGAAGTTAGTCTTGTCACGATTTGACGATTTGTTCCATTTAATTGTGTTGGTTTCATGTACAATACCCCCCGGACCAGTTCAGGCTTTTGGCGAAAAGGACGCGCAATGCACATATTGTTTTATATTCTATAATCTAGTACATTTAATAATGGTAGGATCAATACTGTGATCTATCACCACCTCTATGCGAGTAGCTTGAAATTAATTCAGGCCAAAATCATTCATATCCAGCATTCATTGACTGTGCGACAATTATCTCACTCTATTGCGAGAAAGGGGGCAAAGAAAACAGCGGACTGGTTAGGCATCGGACCTACGTAGACATACAATGATCAATTCCGTCGTACTTGAGGATATTGATGCTACGGGGTATGGCGTATAATTACATTAAGAATATGCAATATGCAGACCTGCAAAAATCACCAAAGTGTCCTTCACATTTAAAGGTATTAACCCACATATATATGTCTCTTTACTGGATTTTAGGCCGCGGCTTGCCCTATTGGGATGCCACTTTAGCCCTAGTCTTGATTGGAGACTGAGGAACGGCACGTTGACGGGATACAATCTCCCCATAGTCAAGGAATTCTAAAAGCTCTAGAGTCTTCCAATATAGAATTCAAATTGAATCACGGAGATGGTTCATGAGTTTACCCTTGCCCGTGCTAGGATTATCACGGAGGACGGAGCCCTTTGAACAGCCCGCGCCGTGATTATGTGATACTTCAGAACATGACAGCCCTAAGTATTTAAGCAGCAAAAACAACCTGGGCAATTCTATTTTCTATAAACAACACAAACTTCTTCCATCCTTCGAAACTCCTGCCGAAATGGCTCCCATCCAAGTTGGCGCTCTACTCTTCCATTACCAAACAATCGACGTGATCGGACCATGCGATCTGCTCAATTCCGCGGGCAAAATGCTCATTCAGGATATCAGTCAATACACGCCCGTGGATCCGAAACTTCTAGCAAAGGCGCCCGAATTCGTCTTCCACCATATCGGCGAGACCCTGGAGCCGGTGCATATGCCTACGAGCTTTGTAACAATGATGCCTACGGTGACTGCAGATGACGTCCCCGAGTTAGACATTCTCATCGTGGGTGGGGATAGTCCTGCGAGCAGCAATCTTCCTCCGAAATTGCAAGATCTTATTCGTCGCCATGTTGCCTCTGGAAAGCTACTGTTCACGACCTGCACCGGCGCTGCGGTTGTTGCTGCCACCGGTGTTCTGGATGGTAGGAGGGCTACAGTCAATAACCTCGAGTACAATTGGATTAAGGAGAAATATCCAAATGTCAAGTGGACAAAGGAGAAGAAGTGGATTATTGATAGTAATATTTGGACTGGGAGTGGTGCTGTGGCAGGGATGGATATGGTTGCCCATTGGATCAAAGAGAATTTTGGGCTGGATGTTCTTATTCAGGCGGCATTGTCGCTTGATTATGAACCCCGGGATGTTGATGGTCTTTTCAATGTGCTACCTCAGCGATACGATTCGACCGGAAAGAAGATTTCCACCCATGTATTTCCCGACGAGATCTGATTGTTATGTTGAAGCTGCAGTTTGGGGTTGAGGGAGCATGAGTAACTTGTCAAGTCTCTACAGATGATGAACCTGTCATAGAAAACGTATCCATAAACAGAAGATCGCCCCAAAGCTTCTCGTCTTCTATCTTTTGGACTTCCGTAGCAATGGCGCTTTGTAGTGTGGGCTGATCCGGAGCCTGGGCGATGTGTTTCGAATACCGCAACGCAGGGCAGCGGTGCAGCCGTTGAGCAGATGAAGCTGTGTGTTTTGATGCCCCAAACTCGTGATGCGCACGGTGACTATCAACCTGCGCAATATTCTCTTTTGCTAATGCATAGGAATTTTTCACACTTCCTATAATCTCAGGCAGCATTGAAAAGAGGCTCTTGGTGGGTATTTGCCTATCTGGCGGATTAATAGCCTGTAGGTGAGACAACAATGTATCAAGGTATTCCTGCAGATCCACAGATTGATGTGCAATCTCCCTGTTCCATTCAGGTACTTCTGACAGTCCCACAGACAATCTGTATAGCACAAATACCGCTAAAATAAGCTGATACCACGCAGAAAATGGCAAGCTAGTATGCTCTGCAGCGGGAATGGCGAGGAACAAATCGAGATACTCCTTAGTAGAGCTGACGCATTTGACTAAGTTCCTGATGACCATTGAAGGTGTAGATAATATGGTCGAATCTTCCCGTGCCTTTGGGGCCGGTGGCCGTCTCCGCCCGTAGCAATCTACCAAGCCCATTTCTTGAATCCGGATCTTGACGGCATGATAGCCGTTGATCAGCAATACTAGGTAATTTCAATCAGTTAAATGGGAAGCCAAGAGCTTGGTAGGGCCCTACCCGTGTTTTGAAGCTCTGTGGATAGAGCCAACCACCATTCTTCTAACCGTGTCGCGAATCGTTCAGCATGGATGCACAGCCGAGTTCCATGAATGCCTTCGGACCGGTAAGTCTCGCAGACTTCCTCGGTAAACTGTAGCAATTTCGACACTGGGTATATCATGAAGTCTGTGTCGAATTCTGGCTGTTTTTGGATCATCATCGCGCATCGAAGCATGGCATCGTGAAATTGAAGATTGTTGGGCTTTCCCGAAGACATTGATATTCTATCCAAATCAGCTCAAGCCAGTTGGCGCATATCCGGATGGGGAACACCATCTTACGTGCTAGACATGTAATAGCAGCCTAGACAAGCACGACATGCTTCCCGGATATAGGCATCACCCAGCTCGGTTCGCTGCTCAAGTAAGTCGGCAACCTCTTGATCAAGGTGAAGGTCGACGACCATACTGATTGCAATTTGTAAATACTGGTAGGCTTGCTGACTTCCTGGAACAAAGTTGAAATGGAACCTGATATTGGTCAGCTTGCCGGTGCCTCCGATGCCGTTAAAATAGAAAACAGTGTGGAAACTGAGATCTTACCAGGCAAGGTGGACAAGTAATCCCTGGAGCAGATCTAGATCTTTCTCGCCAGCTATGATAACCCGCTGACTGAAAGATTCTTTAAATCGTCTGATCAGAGCATCTTGAAGGTGACAGTATTTTGAGGAGGCAGCAGCAGCGACTGCAAGCAATAGGAAAGGGCGATCTTCAGCCATCAACGCAGCAGTCCAGTTATCTGAGAGTCGCACAAATGGGAAGTAGGACGTCATAGCGCGGAACCTGTCTAGAATATGCTCGAGGACGATAGGACTAAGTCCCAAGTCGGTGATCCACGCGGCGTCCATTGTAGTGGATACGTCCCAAGAGTTTCCTAGGGTATTTTCGGTATTCTGGGTTTCGCTCGACCCTAGGCTTTCGTCCAATTCAGGACCAGCCAGACACCCTTGGCTCATCCATTCAGCTGTTGGATGTGGACTGTCGCTGAAATATTCAGGAATTGAAGCTAGTCCATAACCCGGATTAACGGGGAGTTCGACTCCACTAAGGGGTGCGCTAGAGCGCGACAGAAGACCGATGATATTGGTGAGCTTGGACTCAAGATCGGCCAGTCTCCTTCATTCCCTCGCTGTTAGCAAACGTGACCTCTTGACTGGAGCGCCCTCCACCGTCACGTACGGTTTCGCTTGTGAAACTCGAGCTCGCTGTCTCGGCGCCGAAGTTACGCATTGAGAGTTTGATCTGGCACATCTACTTGAATTAGCTAGAGGGGGAAGTATACAAGGACGGGACGCCCACTTGGTACAAGTCTGTCCTTCCTTGGGTCGAATACATTTGACCTTGAGGACACGGCATTTTTCGCATGCTGGTGTCGCTTTCTTCGGCTGACAAAGGTCCGTTGAGTTTGCGTTATCCATAGTCACATATATACTGATCTCAATGTTATAGGTTCAAAAAATGATGGGCTGCGCTAATATAATTTGACTGCATTCCAGCTGACAAATCGGGTGAACACTAAAACAGAAAGGGAAAAGCCATCTTACGCCTACGCAGCGGTATATGCGCCAACTGCCAAAACCCTATGTTGATGCCTTGATGCCTAGTTTTGGCCTGGCGGCCTGAATTAAAGACAGGCAGAAGAATTAAAATACCTGAATTACCAAGGCGGTGTAATAAGCGGTCAATAACCAGATTAAATTAGGCATTAAGGCATCAAATCTATAACTGTTAACCTAAAAATGGGGTTTTGGCAGTTGGCGCCTATACCTCTGGGTATTACGCCTAAAATCCAATGTGTATTGTTATCTTTACCTTGAACTTGTCTATCTCATATATATTCATTGGCCTCTTACCTTCGATAGGTTAGAACACTAGCCGATATAATAAGCGAGAAAAAGAAAAAGAAAATATTACTTCATGTTTGAGCAAGATGTCAAGATACATATATATGTGCTGCAACCATGCTAGCTAACAATTGCTTTAGAGAACCCTAATAGTAGAGTCCTGTTGATGTTATACCCCCCCCATAGGTGAGACTTGGTACATCATTTTGTCACTCCCAAACCCCATTTTAACAACCTTGGTAGACCATTGTTTCATTTAGCCATGTGTACCGCACGAGGCTGTGTTTCCTGATGCCTGTGTACTTTTAACCCCGTTGGCTGAGTAACCTCGAGGTTCTAGATCAACCATTATAATTCTCGAGGGGTTCGCATGGATGTATCCATGGATAGGACTCAAGTATGCTTATTCACACCATAGGAAACCTAGGGCCTAGGTTTCCTGGACTAACCACCACACTCGCCTAGCCTGGCATACCCTGAATTGTTTATTTCTTTTGCACATCTTTTCCACTCTCAACATGGATATGTATGGAACAACCGCAGAGGATATGGAGTGGAGAGATTACTGCTCAACCCTGACGAAGAATCACTCAAGCCAAAATACGGGGAATAGTGAAAGAGGAACTAGGTAAAGGAAACCCTAAAGGAAACCCCCAATAGTATGCAGTCTTAGTGATGTTATCTCTCGGTTATATTTCCACTAAGATTTTGAAGTTAAAAATGTCATCCTACCCTGTACATAGACTATATAGGTAGGTGTGGCTAACTTGCCCAATTTCTTTCGCGTATAAGCTTTGACTGTAAGCCACCGGTATATAGCATTCGAAAGTGGCTAAATCAAGACTTTGGCAAGATCTCAATGTCAGTTTATCGAAGGATTGAGGCGTTGTCCCCACAGTAGTTTGCCATATAGTGTTCTATAAAAAGCCAGGGCCCAGAATACTTCAGTGTTGTTCTAGACACATATATGTTTTACTACGTCACAACCAAAAATTCCCATACGATAAAATAAAGTGGAAATCGATTCCACATTCTATAATTTATCTTCTACAATAATATTATCCATGGATATGTTGTACTTCCGATTCTAAAATGTTCCGGGCTTGGCGTGGTATGCCGTCTTCAGGGCTCCACCAATCTCCATTTAGGACACACCTCCATCAAATGCCCAAGTGATCGACAGGAATGTGTAAACCAGGTGGAGAACTGTCATTCGCCCGTTTTATCCGTCTTTCTTGTCTGAAACAACTTGCTCCGCACAATATACGGCGAGTCCGTCGACCATCTGGATGTGCCATAAGTTCCTGGTTCCACTGCAATATACCATACTCCGAGTGATAGGGCTATTTCCCCATCCATGAAGATCGTTCCTGCTTAAAATCCTTTCGCCACGGCATGGGAATTGCCCCCCTGCAGATCCAATTCCTCTCATGGAATACATTGGTTTCGACGGTCTTTCGACGGTCTTTTTCACGGCTCGATCCATCATTTTGACTCTCGATGATGAAACACTGGGTATATAACCAGCTAGAACTTCCTTTCTACGACGTTCTTTTTTTTTTCAACCAGCAGTGCTGTGCACCTTCATTCTTTTCAATAGCTCCAGATCTTTCTTTACATTGCTACCTCTAGCATCCATTCATTTTCCTCTTTCGCTTCAAGTGTCCAACTCAAACAATTCATCATGAAGTTCACTGCTGCCATTGGCGTTGCTTTCCTATCTATGGCCCCGTCGGCTGTGGCCTGGAAGCTGCCTGTGAGTATCTACACTATAAATTTCCAAATATTTCTCGTTGCTGACATTGTCTCCCAAGCACGCCGACAAGGCTGCGGCCGTTGCTACTCCTACTGAGCAGCTAACTCCTACTGGCGGTTTCTCATCCGGAACCCCATCTGGATCCGTATCTGTAACCCCATCTGCAACTCCTTCTGGAACCCCAACTGGTTGGCCCACTGGATGGCCTACCGGATGGCCTACCGGATGGCCTACCGGATGGCCCACTGGATTGCCCTTCATCCCCGAAGGTCCTGAACATGAAGGACCTGGCCACGAAGGAGGCAGTCATGGAGGACCTGGCCATGGCGGACATCGTCACGGACCTGGCCACAAGGGACCCGGCCTGGGAGGAAATGGTCATGGTCATGGATCCAAGTCCACCAGCTCTCCCACCGGAACTCCCACCGGCACTCCTACTCGCACTCCTACTCGCACTCCTACCCGCACTCCTACCCGCACTCCTACCAGCGTGCCCACTGGATACCCCTCGACTACCGGTGCCCCCCTGGATTCCCCGGCGGCTTCTCCGGTAGCCAGACTAGTGGTTCCTTCACCATTCTGCCTATCGCAGCCGAGACTGCTGCTGCCGCTGCCGAGGGACAGGGCTCATCTGGTGAGCCCGGAGACTTCGCTCGTCTTCACGCCCGTCATATGTTGTTTTAGATTCTGCGCTTTGCAGTTTCGCTCGCTGTACCATGTGAGATAGACCAGTACTGTTTTTCTTCTTAGTAGCTGCTGGATCAGCTATAACGAAGTTTTTGCTATTTTGGAACCTTTTTCCAAGCGTCATATTGAGTAGTAAATCAGTAGATTTGTGAACACGTAGCATAATAATAGTACCCTTAGAGAACTACAAGGTATGGCCATCTCATAGAACTCCGGCAAAGAGTCTTATGTGTAGGCGTTAGGACTCAGGACACAGTATCGTCAGCCCATCATACATAGCAAGTTCTGTTTTGTATTGGGATATATATATCCTCTATCTGCATCTAAAGTTACAGTACGGATGGAGTTCAAGACACTGATCGAAAAACGCTACCTACATACTAAGATCAATTGTACATAGACATAGAAGTGTAAAGAGCGTCTTAAAGAAAACACCACTTGTGAACTGTGTGTAAAAGTTAATCAATTATCTTGCCTCAAGCGTACTCCTATAGGTACTTTATAATTCTTACTATACAAAAGATGTCACTATCTAGTACAGTCCACCAACACATGTGTTGGTGGCTCCAGGGGCTTGCCATGATTATCCAATTATGGCCCTAAGGCCGAAAAATATGGCATAACTAGCAGGCCGTGGTCAGCTCACCCTACAGTTTTCCACAATAATAAATTTCTACGCACCTACCTTAGGCCTATCTGGCAGGTCTGACCGCTATGTTTAAATTTACTTAAGACTAAAGTAAACCCCGGAGCCCCCTTATTATCCTTGTTTTGCCCGTTTTTCAAACTTTTTTCTTACCTAGGAAATCCTAGTTTCGGCCAGAATGTCCTCTTATTCGCTCGATAATATCAATTAGTTTTTTATTCTCACTGCACCGTCACGCGGGACGAATGCGACCAAACCGCCGTTGAGATTGCTGGTGGAGCTGTGAAGCCAGTTCAGCTACAAGGCGCGTTTAGTTACACTGTAGCGACTGGGGACCTCCTAGTACAATTTCGTGTTTCTGGATCTCTTTTGGACACAGAGATTTTGGGACTCGCTCGAGAGATATATGGGAATATGGTGCCCGCTTGCATTAATAAGGGTTTCATCGGACCGTCGCCTTCGCTTGCTGTCTATGTCATGGACAAGGTCCCCGGGATAACCTACATCGAAGCCCCTATGACAAAACTTGGGTCTCGCCCTCACGACCAATACACCATCCAGTAGTCCGGTAGATTTTCCCATATTAGGCCTGTGCCTCATTAAGCATCACTATTCCAGAATTGCCTAGTATAAGCTCTATCATAGGCGAAAACGGCTTATGACCCAATGCTTGTAGCCCGAATATATCGGTCAGGTTATGTTCGAGGAGGTATTTGAAGACTTCCTTAAAGAAAGATGGGTCAATTTCTCTAACATCGGTAGGCGACCCTTCTCGGTACTCGTAAGCCACCAGTTTTCCGTCCGTAGACAGCTTAAAGATATGACCGTGTACATTAGCGGTATCAATATCTTCAATAGGGATAGGCTTTGTCTAGCACCCCGAGGGGCTCTTAAAATAATGTCCTAACATCACCCGATCTTTCGGGATTTCAAAATGACCGAGGATAAGATGGATGCCGAATTTGTGTTGGACGTTGTGCCGTATCAAAATCTTTCTGATTTCTTGGGAATGACTAGGAAGCAGCGCTGGCTGCGCTTCGTCGGATGGAAGCTGATTGTACCTACGGGGTTTCTTAGTCAAGGCAAATGGTTGAATGTATGGATGACAAAACATACAAGTTGGAGGACTGCTTTAGATCAGCCAAAGTCGGTGCGATGTGTAAGCTAGGTATAATAGTTTGGCTGATGACCGAGGCTGAAGCCATTGCGATAGATAGTACGGAATATTAAGATTGTAGAATTCGAATAGCACACTTGAAATTGTTGAGGTAGAAGTTCGTGAGGGATGGTGCCTTTTATATTTAGAAATAGGCGACTAGACAAGTGAATATGATCACCGAGCGGGGAACCCTGTCTATGAGGCTTGAATACCACATTCAAAAGGGGTTAGATTGCAGTACAATGTTTTTATCTAGGATAATACCTTTACCTGCAGCATATACTAAGAGCCTCCTAGCTGTATAACATTGGCCGGAAGTATGTAGGCAAATCTGCCACAGAAACAAAAGTACATATGAAAGTGACCACTAATGTATGAGCATGTGATATGTTGACAAGCTATGTATGGATTACCGAGGTGTCAGGCATGCAATTTGAGCCCCAAGATAACAAAGTACGAACCAACAGACCTCGCGCCTCACATGTTTGGCCCAGCGGCTACGTCGGGTTTCTGACCTACCAACAATGGTTATAATGCGAGGTAGGCGGTCATGGTCATAGACCATGGAATATGACCAATGAGACTGACGGTGTAGAGACTTTGAACTTTTGAGGCTTTTGTCCGCAGTTAGTATGACTGCGAAACTCCAAGTGGCTTAAGTCCAGGCTCTATCTCATGACGTGGCAAAATGAAGGGGTTGTTGATTGACTTATTGCATATTTACCTATCTACCTAATAATTGATAATTTCTACCTCTATCTTGTGGTGGCTAATAAGTATTAGACGGCGCCGGGCACTGAGTGAGGTTTGAAACTAGGTCTGTATGTATAGATGGTCTGGCTAACTGCATTCACGCTAGTAAAAAAAAAAAAAATTTTTTTTTAGATTTGAGGCTCATAAATAATGCGAAGGGAATATATAGTTTAATGGTGAATCGTGATAAGAAGCTAACGCGACGATAGTCAATCCATGGAGGCGATGTCCCTAGTCCTGAGTGAGAGTCACCTACCTGGGCACTACGTGCCGCTTGTCTTAGTCTCGTTGGTCTTCCAAATGCTATTGGTGTTGAAATTATTACTCCGATCAATCATGTTAATATCATGAAGACATAAGGTTGTATATGGGTTTGATGAGAAAGGATCATCTCTGATGGCTGCTGACGTTGTTATTGGTGCCAAATATACGGAGATAAGAATAATAAATGAGAGCCAGAAGTACCTAGAAAGAGGTGTAGGTTTCTACTGTGGGTTTGAGTAGGTAGGCACACGGTTAATACCTCACGTTCGAAGCACATTATCCATGACACTTATATCACACAAGTGTTGTGACAACCTGAAAAGTCTGCTCCCATGGGCCGCTGCATAATTTTCTTAGTGTACGGAGTACTCCATCTGATCCTCCTAAATAGGCAAATTATGGCCATAAAACCTGTTTGTTTTGAATGCGCGCTATTTGTAGTAAAGTGAAGTAAACCTTGGAATAGTTGCCAGATGCTGGTGGTAATGGATATCCAGGTGTTCTTAAGAGTCACCACGGGTGGATCCTCCAGTGCATGGCTCGGAGCTCACTGAGCATGTAATGTACTGACTATATATCATAACAACCAAATAAGAACCTTGGAATATCTCAGGACATCCCCTGACAATATAGACGTTAGGAAGTATGAGAAACTCCGCATTCTGTGGTCTCCGATTGGCTCATAGCTCTGTGCTGACTCAGCAGTTCCTGATCTCCAAAATTCTCGGAAACAACATTTACCTCATCTCGCTCACCTTTGGTCTTCATTTGCCCCGGTTGGTACGGGGTTCAATTGAATCTGCATATTACGCTATGTACCTGTGAAATCGACATGTATCACGCCAATCCCGTACCCATCGAGCTCGCGAAACCTACACACCCGCCTTCGAGCCTCGTTGCGATACCATGAGCAGGTGCTTGCGCTCCGGCCGCATCCTGCCATTCGGTCGCAGGCCTGCTTCACGCCTCCCTTTCCTCCCATATCGATCCGTCTCTCCTTTCTCCCGGCCGACTTGGACTCAATTTACCCGGAAGACTCGCAATGACCAAAGAGAGATTAATTTCCCAGATGAAATTCTTTTTCTACGCCGATACAATTTAATCAAACACCCTCGCCTCAGACATGACCAGAAGAGGCATATTGAGGAATGGATGCCAGTGCTGAGGGGTTGTATTCCACCACAAAATGCCAAACAACCAGACGTTGCCCAATCTGCAGGCCAGCCCAGGCTTCGACCGCTCCGCGAATCTGAACGTCAGCTTGATCGGACCCACGCTCTACTAGGGTGCCTATGGGATGGAAGGGTTCATTTTGAATTTCAACTCCTTGCGCATCTCGGATTTGCGCACCATGAGTGGTCTAATGTACAGGCTCTCTTAAACGGCATGATCGACACCTATGCGTTGCTAGCTGCTCATATGCCCCCTAAACACCCTTCGGCTGGGCTCGATTGGAACAGACCATATCGGGTGCGCCGCATAGACGAGTCAAAATCTGACCCTGTTTCTCCCATCACCACGGAGATCTCCCTCAGCAAGCTCACGGGAGGCACAAAACCATCATCTCCTTGGAAATGGTCTCGTCTACAACCTCTCCCATCAGATAGCATTTCTCTTGATACTCTGACGGTGGAACCTGCACCGAGGTTCTTTGGAGAGAGAATTTTGGCCGAAGTACTCGCAAACCTCGGCTCTCTGGTTTTGTATGCGTCACGCAGTCGCTCAGATGATTCGAAGCATGCAATGACCTGTGTATTCCGAACTCTTGCCCGTTTACACCATGCAGGCATGATATCTGACAGAGTTTATCAATATCCCAAACCAGATGCCAGCCAGATTGTGTTCCGTCCGCCAGGGCTCCATTTTTTGTCTAGTTCCATCATGAGCGTTTTGTCCGATGCGGCGTGGCATGAACACGAAGCAGCAGTGGCCTCTGCGGCTGCCGATGCAGGAGAGGCGTCACCTTTCATTCCTTACACGCCGCGAATTCGAGAGCTGGGTCCCGAAATTTGGCTTGAGCTCATTCTGTGGTGTTGTGTGGAGCATGGGTTTTGCAAAACGGGCACACTACTCGTGCATCAAATGACCCGGCTTAGCGAATGGAAGGCTGAGAGTTGGGCGCCTTTAATAAGTGACCTTGATACAGTACAACAAACTAATGTCAGTATCGAGGAATCATGGCGTCGACCAGGCCAAGACAACAAACCCCCAACACTCAAGGGTCAGGGAAAAGCACCATTCAATGGACTTGGATTCCGAACTATCAGCTCTGAAGTAGTTGCATCGCTGCGGAGTGGCTTGGCGAACAAGGCCTATGTCGGAATGGGAGATCGTGGATATCTTCCTGCAGATCTCACCAATTTATCAGCCCCTCTGACTACCCTGATTGACCCTCCCGCTCCTAGCCGTGAGGAGCTTCGGCCAACAAGCAGGTTCACCAACTGGCACATTGTACGGATATTGGCCTCGGGCTGTTTAAAACCGTCCTCTGATCCTGTTTCCTTCGAGGATCTCCTAAGGTCTCAGAGCAATGTTGTTCCTCCGTGGGAAGGGGACGAGTTGTGTCTGGCACAAGAGCTGGATGGAAAAACGCGGGCGCAGTTCTATGACGAATCGGCCGCCATGACTGGTCTGATCGAGTTCAATCTCAACTATTATGCTCGGGACAAGCAAAGCGGACGCCTTTTCCACGAGTATGCTTGGCTTCAAAATATTGCCGATGCAAGCAAGGCACAGCACATCCAAAACTTCTTTGAACGGATGAGCCAAGCCAGCGATGAAGAAGCTTCTTCGTTGTTTGATTTCAAATCTTTCGAACCTCAAGATATCTCTCAATCGTCTATCCCGCAGCTGTCATGCGCCACTTTTGCCAATCTCCTTGACGTGGCGACTACGACCCACGCGTTTGATTTTGGTAAACAACTACTTTTGGAAAATGACATCGATGGCCCTGCCATCCCTCAAACCGCATATAGAAACCAGGCCCTGGCGCCATCTATTCTTCGATTTGCAGCTGCCACAGGTAATACCGAGCTTGGCGAGCGTGTCATCGCGTCGCTCGGGATCCCACTTTCTGTGAACACCATTAAATCGTTGATCAACTTCAGCATCGCACGAAAAGATTGGAAGCGCGTGGTACTGATGCTCAACTTCCTGACCGACCACCGAGCTAAATCCTGGGGCTACATGAATATCGGCGTACTGGCAAGTGCAATAATTCGGCTCGATGCCACCGTTAAGCATAAGACGTCTGCCGGCACCTTGACTCAGGCAGATACGGAAGACCTGGATCAGGCAAAGGACATCTTGCTCCGCCTTTTCTGCGGCGAGTGGCACGCTAATAATACCCGTGAGAAAGTCAGGAGCTTCCAGCTTCGAACACTTTCTCGTATGCATCGCGTACTCTCCGTCATCCCAGGTCCTCTACCGGACCTCCTCAAACAAGTGGAGCCACCCAAGGAAATCACCGGACACCACAAGGCCACTCTGATCCCCCCAACCACCTTCCACGAGATATTTGCCGCCGTTGTGGAAACACAGGGCGCCATCGTCGGCAAGCAGCTCTGGGATAAAGTCTGTGTCGACTGGGTATCTCCCAAACGCCAACTCCAATCCCCAGGTGGTGTTGCCCGACTACTCTTCAGCGACGAACGGACCAATTCACACGGTGCCCCAGGATGGGATGCAGATTACGTTAACCATGTCCGAAGCAAAGCCACAATAGCAGACCTCAACACCGTCCGCATCCTCGCACGAAGTGCCGTCCGAGAATACGCAGAATCCGTGAAAGAAACAACGCATAAACAACCCAACGGCCAAGATCCCAGTCCCAGTATACCCCAACCCAAGACCACCGACACTCACAACACCTCTTCCTCCTCCTTCGTCTACGACCCCACCATCCCATATACATCCTCCCTCTCCCGCAAGGAATACCCCTACCAATTAAAGACGGGCAAGATGCCACAGACAGAACTCGAGTCCATCCTCGACTACTGTCTCGAAACCTTCCTCAAATTCGGTCTCCCAGAAGACCAAATCGACATCGAGATCCCGGGTCACATGCGTCGCATGCAGCTCAGAAAGGTCTTTTCTTCGCCAACGCGCAGACCTGTCAGACAGCGGATCAAGTACAACAGATCTGACCCCTTCATGAGATCTCACTGGCCGAAGGAATTGGCGGAGTCTTTGCCGAAACCGGAGATGCCAGAGCCGAAGTGGCCTTATGATAATCACAGGAACTAGGACGTGGGAGAGACTTCTTTTCTCCTCGGTCCGGGGTCTATGTATTTTTATTTTCAAAGTAAAAACTATTCTCGAATGTATATACAATTTTTTTTTTCCACTCCACGGATCAAGTGAGAAGGCTATGTAATTGATATAGAACGGTTCTTCGGATTAGATGTTCATTCTACAAGATGCTAATAGCACTCGAGAGGAATACGCTAGAAAAGAAACGTTGAATGGATTTGATATCAAACTAGTCTTGAGACTCAATGCCGATAAACACCCCAGCACCAACCAAAAACCAATCCCAACCCCCCAAAGCCCCTGGTGTGAGTCCAGCTCTCGAGGCACAGCCTAGATCCTTCAAGTCCTGTCAACACCAATATCAATCATAAATGTGAAGAAATATCACGCGCGTTCGTTTTTGGTTGCTTCTGTATATCACCTAGATATCAATTTCGAGACACCCAGGTATTGATATACCGTTATAAACATATTTGTGATGCAAAGAGATATTCGTGGTAGATCGAAGGGAAAAGGAAATTCGTAAAATGGAGAGAAATGAGCATCAAAAGAGGATAGATATGGGTTAAGTGGAGAAGGAAGATAGTAAAACATGGGCATGAAAAAGAAGAAGGAATAAAAGAATAGGATAGGGCCATGAATAGGTTTAAAAAAAAGGGTTCTTAGGTATACTGCTGGGGATGAGATATGATAATTGGGTTCAAGGGCAATAAGTGGGAGAGTCAGCTGAGAAGAATAGGATGATAATAGAGAACACGCATGCTCTTTTCGTGTGCTTGCATGCTGTTTTGTGGTTTCATAAATATGACATTCATGAATATGGGACATAATTGTATTCAATATTCCCAGTTCTCATTCTCATTGGAATGAGGAAAGAAAGAACGCATAAACTCCCCGGAGATAGGATCATAAGGGAAGTACGAGTCCAGGGTATTGGGGGTCAAGGCTTCGGCCAGGTCTGCGGTTGAGATGTCCGGATGGGTGTGGTGGTCTATACCGGGCGGTGCCTCCGGGATAGGCAGCGGGGGTTTTCCAGCTGCGGGCCCCAGTAGTCGCCGGCGGCATGAGATAGGCCAGACGGCGGTTCCGAGCTGATAGTGCTTATAGGCTCTGGGGTGTATGGGTAGGAAGGCATGTCGCTGAGGTCGTATTTCATACCCTGGGCGAGTTTGCGGAGGCTGAGGTCGCAGAGCTGCCAGGCGCGTCGGGAGGCAATGCTCTGCTCGGACATTGCGAAGAGCCAGCGGATTGCTTTCTTAGACTGGATGACGAAGTTCTGTTCTTCTTCTGGCATGTGGACGGTGCCGAAGGATAGCTCGAGGAGGAGAACGGTCGCCGCTTGCATGAGATAGTGAAGGATACACCACCATGGAGCAATGCGGTACAGCTGGAGAGCGTCTGGCTCATCTGGGATCAGATCCAGCATGTGTCGCGCAGACTTCAAGGTTAACACTGCCATTTCGTGACTGAAGGAGGGCTTATTGTTCTTTTGGCGCGCGTCACGTCGGCAGAGACAGGGACGGCCTAGCGTGATCCGCGCACTGTAGTAATGCAGCGCCAGGTTCAGCTTGCAGCGAAGGATATCCGGTCCATTATCTTCCTTGGATTTGAAGTCAAGCCCGGTTGGAAGGTTTGATTCCCATACCTCGGTTCGGGACTTGAGTTCGCCAATCCGAGCCTCGATTTGTGCCCATGGCACCATCACGCAGTCCACTGAATAGACTTTGTTGATGATTTCTTGCACGACAACTGTCAAGTCGCAATAGTAGAGATAACAGAGCCCGTAGTTGACAGGCAGGCTCTTGATCCATTTGATGTCTCGTACTCCAGAGTGCTGAGCGGCATCCTTGCCATTTATTGGGTGGAGCGGCATTTGTCTGATACGTGCACTTGCCATGACGTTGTTGATTCGTTCATCTCGTAGGGTCGTGCCTGTGAGTACTTCGATGGCACCAGGCTCATGTAGCTGTTCTTCTTCAAATGGAATCGGGAATGGCGCGGTGCACCCTCCATCCTGGATACTAGTCGCCCGACCAGTCATTACTCCGAGCATGTGCTCAAATGTATACAGACACCACCAGACTCGGTAACGGGCTTCTTTCGAAAGATCGGGTGTGGTTGGACTGCTGCTTTTCATGTTGATTCCAAGTGTGATTGCAGACCGCACTGCCAAAGCCGAGATTCTCCACGCCCTATATTAAGTGTTATGGCCCGCTCGATTCGAATGATAAAGGGAGGATCTTGAACTCACCGGTTAATTTGATCAGAAGCGAGAAGGTAGAAGGCAATCAAGGCCTCCACCTGGACTTGCTGGAGATCGGGATGACTGAACAGGACATCGCCGTTCATACTAAGAATCCTGGCTCTGGTCAGATATACCAAGTGGTCCTTCTCGTCCACGCTCCATGGTGCGTCAATGAGATGGCCATGTTTAGCCCCAATTGCGAATATCATGTTCAATATAGCAAGCCACTTGTCACCGGGTCGAGCGGTGCTGTCAAAGAATGTCCGATACTGTGCCGAGAAAAGAGGTTTGTTGATGATGGGGAAGAATGGATGCACAGTAGTCAAATAAGCCTCAAACATATGATCCGCCACCTCTCGAGGAGGCATGGCATACAGTTGTACCGGTCCGGGGACGGAAATATCCAAGTCATCGAGATGATAATTGACCGCATGCATAGCTAATGCATCGTCGGTCTTTAAATCTTGGCCAGGCTCCAAACTCCCCGGAAGACCTTTAGAACGTTGGTCTGCCTCTCTCTGCAGCCGTTGCATCCAGGTAATTTCCGAGTTTTTCCCCATATAACCAGTTGCTCTAGCATGTTCTGATCGATTGATGTCCTCTTCTACTCGATCAATGGCCTCGAGAGACCCAATAGATGAAGGCGAGGATGGTTCATCGTTTATCGGAAGGTCATCCTGAGGGGTTGCTGATTGTGATTGGGAGTTATGCGACGAATAATCCACTTCCGGACCATGCTGTGTTTGCGAGTGTTAGCGATACTCCGGTATCCCGAGAAGAAAAACAAACCTTGTCCAGCAAGCTCCTGATCCGCTCCGCGGCACTCAAGTTAACAACATTCGCCAAGTCCTTCAGCAGATTTTCATATTCGTTCACTCTCTCCGAGAGATTTTCAACTTCTCTATAATGCGCAAACAGTCAGCATGCTTGCTCGCAATTGAATTTTGTTTCCAAAATGTGCATGTAATAGCCACGGGTATGCCTACTTTTTCGTTCTCTCCCTCCAACCCTCAGGGTAGCTGCACGTAGCCCTCAGCTCACGACACTGGCGACAGACCGGGGTGTCACCACTGCATTTCGTCTTGCGCTGTCTGCAGGATGAACAGGCGCGAGGCACTCTCCGATTATAGCGCGGGGCAGGCGCGACCCGTTGACGAGGAATGGCAACCTTAGTGTGTGCGGCAAGTGCCCTTGGCAGAGTCGATGCTGTATTGGCTCTTTTGGCGCCTATGTTTGACACAGTGTCTGGGATGGAAAGAGCCAATGTGGCGGGGTTGAGGTCTGCTGGTTGTTGGACGGACGCTTCAGGTTGAGGAATGCTGCCATCATAGTTCGGCTGCCGAGGCGCTTCTTCGATCGTCATGGTGGCAGAAGTCGTATGCAAATTAACGAGAGTTGTGTTTGGTGAGTTTCAGTCTCGAGATCGCGTTCCAACCATATGTATAAAGCTGCGATGAATGATAGGACCGAATTTGTATATTGCCGAGAAATGAGTGTATGTACAGGGGAGGTTTGAGGCCATTAGTAGCAGAAGTTTGTACCTCGGAAGTGAAAACACTGTAGTAACCAAAGAATGAAGTCGCGGAGTGGCGGATTATGCGTAATCGGCGGGACCGATAAGGCCCCTTTCCGATTAGTCAGGAACCATTTTAAGGTTTGATGTTTATAAAAAAAAAGGTGATGAAACAGATATAAAAGATGATAAAGATGAATTTATGGGAAGAAACGCTAGTTATTTTAGACACTTTTCGGTAGAGCCATTCCTCCAGCCGTGAATATCCTCCCAATCTACCCATCCAGGGTAAGTAAACCAGAAACATATGTATATATACAAGGAAAATAGGCATTAGCGAGAAAAAAAACAAAGGGTAAAAGGGTGCGCCAAAAAGAACAATGAACATGTACAAGCGAGGGAAATAGAGGTAAAGAGAACATGGGTCACAGCCCAGCGAAGAGTGGAGAGACGGAGAAGAGAGGAAACATAAACCGAGAGAATTGGACTCGGTAGTCGAGGATAGTTTAGAATTCGCCAAACATCTCGTCGAGCTCATCGACTTCCACCATCTCCGGGTTTTGCAACTCTCTCCAGGACTCGAAGACGGGCTCCGAGTTCATGGAGATAGCGCGAGGGGTAAGAGTGAGCCTCTCGTGCGACTCCGTCAGGTCCGACATCTTCAGATCGACGTCCGGAAGGCTGCTGTTCAACATATCGAGCGAGCGCTTGAGGGTCGAAACAGGTGTGGCATCGGGATCTTCGGGCAGGCTAATCTGGGGGGCAACAAGAGCACCGGCAAGCTCCTCACCGTCAACACCGAGATCTGTCAAAGCGCTCGTGCCAGACGAGACAGACGATGCAATGGAGGTGAGGGAAGGTGAGGGGGAGGTGCCGAACAGGGCAGTCGCAGCAGCCTCGTCCAGATCGTGAGCCATTTGGTCGACGGGCATGTGCGAGAAGTAGTCACTATACTCTTCTTCAGACATGCCGTCTTGCAGAGAAGGAGACATTGAACCACCATTCACAGGCGATTCAGAAATGCGCATATCACGGTCCTCCAAGGCACTCAGGCTCTCGGAAAGGATGGACTGGCTACGGCTCGACTCGGCTTTTTCCTCAGATGCACGCTCACGCACAGCGCTAGCAGTTTGTGTGAATTCCTTCTCGTCGCCCTCCAGGGGCGGAGAAGCCGCACGGTGCGAGTTCATAAGACGCGTCAAATTACTAGCATTGGGGAAGTGCTCAGAAGAACCGTGGCTAGCGGAGGTATTCAAATCGCCATGCTCCTCGAAGTCGGGAGAAGACAAGTCCACTTCGGGACTGGGGCTACGTTCCCGCACCATCGCGTCTTCCTCATCCTCGAGACTGGAAACACTGGGCGTGATGTGCTTGCTACCCACGGCAGATACCAGATCATCGGTCTCAGGAATGGGCTGATGGGGAAACGTAGTAAGATAGTAGTACACTTTGCGCGGGTGAATTAAAATAAGCTCCTTGGCGATAGGGCACGGCGCGAGAGCCGTCCAAGGGCGCTTCATATAGGCTGCTAAACGCGAAGAAAGCAAGGCGGCGGGATTGGCGGAACTAAGACAGGAGATGTTAGTGATTGCGTTTTCAAGATAGCCCCGAATGGGATACGTACTTTGCGACATTGACATTTAGCGTGACCAGGACCGCGGCGAGTTCTTTCACGAGATGAGGGCGATTCCCAGTCTTCTCGAGTTGGTTGATTACCGCGATCACAATGTCGTCGTTAATTCCTTCTGTGTCGATCTTGGGTGCCAGCACTCCATCCATAGGTGAGGGAGGCGGTGTAATCTCAAATAGTCCATGTCGGCCCGCGCGCGCGATTGTTTTGGAGTCGGATGGCTCGGGTGATAATGAAGAACCGTGCGATCTCTTGACTTTTTTCGTGGGTTGTTCATCGCTGTGCACTTTTGAGATAGAGGGAGAACGACGAGTGGAGTTTGGGAGCTGAATGCCCAAGGATGGAAGGGATAGTGACTTGCGACGAGTGTTGTACGGCATTGCGAGGGAACGAGAGATAACAATCAAGAATCAAAGAAGACAAAAGACGAGGATATAATGGAAACGAAAAATATAATAATAAACAAGATAATAAGAAGAATAATAATAAAAACGATTCTAAGATATGGGGGAAAATGTTAGTAGAAAGGGGGATGAGAAGGATAAACGGGGGGGATCATCAAGATGCGACAGGAAGAGCTGTTTGGATGGCAAATTATCAACCGGGGCCTGAGGAATCCGTGGAAAAAAAGTGCAAAATTGGAAAAAAAATAATAGTTGAGGTGTAAGTTACGGTATGGTATTTTAAGCCTTTAAATTTGGCCTCCCAAATTACATAAGTGTGGCTGTGATTGGTTGCACTGGGGCTTGTTTTTATTTTTCCTTTAAAGAATGTGGGAAGCCTTGTCTGTACATGTGCATTTGTACATATATGTACTTTCTTATAAAACTACCTCGCTACTCTATATCCATGTACTCAGTACTCCGTACTTGGGTAATCTCACGTAGATAGGCTGTTTCTCACCGCCATGTTCAAAGAATAGATGCGACATGCGACAGCAAAAGTCGAGCCGAATAAATTCCAGGGTGGGGCCAATCCATTCCTTTTCAGGCCTTAGTATGATAATCCATAGTTCTTCCATTCTATCTTGGGTCTTAGCGCATTTCTATATACCAGAACAAGAGGTTTGGGTGGGGTCGTCCATGTGTTCTATGACCCGACTTCCAATTTTGGTGCTCCATCTAACCTTGGCGTCTCCATATATCAGCCAGTGATTACTCCCCTAAAGGTATATCGGATTCCGCTAATCGCAAATTCTTTAAGAGTAATAAGACCTACCATTGGATTGATTGGTCGGGGTCCGGTTGAACTCGGTGTCTTCCTACTGCATGGGATATGTAGATTACAAAGTATTCGATCTGTCATCTGTTGCTAGGAAACGGCACACACCGCTGCTGATAGATCAAAATATATTAATACGGAGTCAAAATGAACTAAATATGCAAGTCAACTAACTAAGCATAAACTAATCCAAGGATTTTTCTAACTACGGAGTAGAAAAAGGGAAAGGAAAAAAAAAAAAAAAAAGACATATGGCTTAAGCCGAGCCCTCCGGCGGAAACACCGAGAGCCAAACAGCTCCCTAGCGCAACCGTTTAGAAGGAGAAAAAAAAAGATATGAAGTGACCACTTAAAGTCCACTGGCTCCACCTATTTAGTGGATCTCAAGGACCCAATCGACGGGACAATCAATCAGAGTCGACGTATCGTATTGTACATGACGCTAGTAAGGGATGCTCACATTAGCGTCTCGGGGAGAAAAGGAACGTTTGCCACCCTATGATGAAAGCTGAGACACTTGTTTTTCTTCAGCCTTAACTTCAGATCTATCTTTTTTTTAACATTTTTAGATATCTAAAAACTTGGAGTTGCCTATTAAAAGTGCGCTATGGTCTGATGGGAAGGCAATAATATAACACTTAATTATATCCTACGTGCATATGATGACATCCTTCTTCCCAGCCATCGGATCCCATATCCACTCTGACTTTCAGTGATATGATGATGATCAATAGGATATCAGTGTTTATTATTGCCGTATATTGTCTACATCATAACTCATATCTCCTTCGGGGCGGCATCCAGCAAGGGATTTACATACAAGGTACGAGCATTGCTGGCTAGATGTGATGCATGTACTCCCCCGTATTGAGGGGGAAACATCATTCCTTGAATTTACCCCTGCGATATACAACATACAACATATCGTCGCATTTATTTTTTTGGCCGATCTCCGTTTTCATATCGACCAGCCCTGGAGTTCAGAGGATACAGCCAACCATGGATCATCAGCCCATTGTTACACCGAATAGAACACCAATTGCCTAGTTCGGGTTTATCTGATCGCATTGAATTAAATTGCCAATATTGTAACTGTACCTACATTGTACAGTATGCAGGTGCACGGGAATTCTCCGCACTGGTATGGTAGTCCACTTCCGTCTACTCTTATTACTACCTACATCCATAAAATTCTAATTGCATCGATACAGAGTACAATGTATATATGGGCAAATCAACATTATCAACCTTCCAAGGTTATTAGAAACCTGAAATAACATCAATCTAAACGGAACACATCCAAAGTCTAGATCTACCAATGAAAGTACGAGTATGCACTCGATAACCGATATCCAAACCTTACCTCAAGCCATTTCCTTCCCTGCAAACAAAGAACCGATGACTAACCGCATGACACGGCATAGCCCCTGTAACAGATCTGCACCTTGCATATCAATCAATGATGGAGATTGGTAGCAAAACCCGTTTTGAATGCGGGACAAGATCGATATTATCGCCAGCCAATACCACCAGAGAAAAAAAAGTGCCGAGGGGCTACTAGTGCATACATATGTCGGATGGCGTTGTATGTACCGGATTCTAGGCCGTAGCGATTGTCCCAATCGGGGTAGCGCCGCTTTTGAGGGGCTCAGGGTCCTATTCACTACTGTTGTATCTCCCAGCACAGCCATGGTGGTTAGATACATGGGTTGTAGGTACTTGGTGACCTCGGAAACTTGTGATCCTCGCTTGGATATCTAATTCCATAGTATCGTCTAGCCGATTTCGATCACCAATATCTAGCCAATCTATAGAAACAAGAATAGTTGGCTTACGCGGCCTCGGTTATTAACGAGGCAAGCTAACGGGCTTCGTTACCTATATCGTCTAGGAGAAAGTTCCTAGCGATTCCTGTAATTCAATCAGATGATGGCTTCGGCCCTTCGGCAAGAGACAAGCCGTCTGTGATACTTTCCGTCCGGTGTTCACGTATACATAGTTAGGAAGCCTTGTTGTAGTGACTTCTGCCTAAGATAGGGAGGCTTTTGGAAGGAGTTATGCTAATTATGGCTACTCCATCTAATATAATCTATGACGAGTTTTCTCAGATATATGTCTATGCTCTCATTTTGAAATAGGCAATTATATTATTATCTATCAGATTAAATCTAGTAAGAATAGACGATATGCGCGAGACATTCCCATGGACAAACATCGCATTGATTGTGTGATGGCACAATTTATATCACACTGTCCATACCTCCCATTAGCTGTGTGGAGTTTGAGCTCTGAATAATCACCCCGCAAATACACAATCCAGCATCCTTCTCACAACGGGTATCTCGATTCATCCATCTGGCATGTACATTCTGCTATTTCCTGTATTTAAGCTAGGTTAGAAGTTAACGGAGGGAAGCCCCGTTAAGAGACAACTTGCCTTGGCATAATAGGCATAAGCAGTTCAAAAAACGGGAGATTGTGAATATAGTATGATATTATGGATATCAGCCTTTGGGAGCGGGCTCGAGGGCCAGCCGAGCGTGTAAATAGTCCAGCATATTGGAATGGCCCACTAAGACACGGAGTTCGGGATCACGCATGCAAAGAGCTCTGCCAAGTTTGTCTTCGCATTTCTCATAAAGGATAATGTGAAGGTCGTCCATTTTGTGGAAATATGTTAAGGTTGAGAGCTGAGGTAGCTGAGGTAGCTGAGGTAGCTGAGATATCTGAGATAGCTGAGATTATATGAAATGTCTACTGATATTAACCCGATGCTCCAGAACCCATCTTATGTAAACATTTAGATTATCTTGCGGCTGAACTTTATTGTGGCGATCATATGACTTACCCCGCATGACCTTTTCCATGTCTATAAAAAGAGGGGGATTTGTTTCACTAGATCATCTTCACTTATAATTAGGTCTAGACGTCAGATGGTGGCAAAGATCATTTAAGATCCATATATCATAAGGATCTTGATGCAATATATCTTGCGATTCGTGTTATGGCAGCGCAAGTCTTGCTGGCTATATATATGCTGGTAACAAATATGTGTCATGGACCAAGGAGAGCATGATTTCGGTTTAGTATACTATTTGCTACCGCTCACTTGAATGATGAGAGCAATCCATGTCCTAAATTTCTAGGCAGTTCCATTCAAAATCCATAGTTTGTTGCTATAAAAAGGCACCATCTCACTTGAATTTAGAAAGATCATTTGATACCCTTGAACCTGACATTCACCATGCCTGAAGAAACCACTATCGCAGTTGAATTACTAGGAAGCACAGAAACCACTGTCAATACGATCGTGAACAACCTTGGAGCCAATAGACTCGACAGGCGGAGCTTCCGAAAATATCTTCGTGATTACGCTGAACGCACTGCATCCGATGGACGACTCATCAATGCTTCGAGGCAAGACTTGCGATGTGCCAACCGTGGCTTGCTTCTAGCCTACGCTCATATGGAGTTGATCTGCTGGCTAGCGAAAAGCAACTATACCATCTCAGCAACGTCCGTCGGATGGTATAGCTGGAAGAAACTGTTCGCGAAATATCGCTTGCCCTTACTTGCAGTTACCTCGCAAACGACACATTTAACGAACCACTTGCAGAATATCAGCAAGTTGGCAGATCAGGTTTTCACAGATCTGGACGCCAACGATGTAAAGTCGCTTTCCTTAAAGACTGGTGGCTATAAACTAACGTCCGGGAAGATTACTATCCCGCCAGATTCTATTAAATACCGCAAAGTCCCACTGGGTCAGCCAATTGGTTCTCCACCAGAAGGTGTGCATACATCCTCTCATTTAAATGAAATCCGCTTTCTGAATTTCTTTTCATGGTAGGATCTCATGACCTTGTTCATCGGGCCACCCTTGCCCAGCAGAAGCTCTCCCAGTAATTAAAAAGAATCACAGAGCTTCATGGTTGGCCTTCTAGCGTTGAGATATCACAAAACGTCACACTCGTTAAATGCTGAATGTATTTGCCAATATGTACTTCAAACAGCCTTGTGTTGGAATATAATAGTTGATTACATGTATAAGACTGTGACCACACTAGCGCTATACTACAGCTAGATTGACGGCACTGCGATATACTTTATGATAACAAAATAAAGAGCTCATATGACCCCAAGCTCGAACCAAGGAATTGTGTCTAGGATGAGTCTATCTCGGAAAGCATCAAATCATATGGCTTATTCACGACTTATTGGTGGTAGATTCCAAGCTTTTAGACATCAAAAGGTAACCGCAAGACCTAGAACTCTAGCTGTACTAGCAAGATCCATGGAAACGTCGCCAGTCATAGCAGCAGGAAAGCTGTAACGGACACTGAAAACTGACATTGCATCTAGTTTATACTCGAACTACTCTCGCTTAGAAACTCAAATTTACTACAAGTAGATGTTGGAACCATTCACAACTTTCTTGTCACCACTCGGCTTACGTTGAAGCTCCATAACTCGCTGAGCGGCTTGCATTCCAATCTGGACAGCGCCGTCAATCCATCCACGCCATCCATCCGACCAATCTCCGCTGGCGAAGAGAACATTGCCGTGCGGCTGTTGGAGAGCCGTGAGATATTTGGTGGTGAACTTGGGTGGAAGAAAGCACCATGCTCCTTTTGAGAATTCGTCTCTGTTCCAGTCATGTGAGACCTTGATTGACGGTTAGTAAGCTCATTTGAGAACGCTGCGACATTGATAACTGACTATTTTGTTGATCTGCACTCCGCTCCGCTTGTTTTCGGGGAGCAAGTGCACGAAAGAATCCCTAACCACCTCCATATCCTCCAAAGTAGTGCCCGTTGAGCTACTAGGATCGGGCCCAAAAGCAACCAAGTGCGTGTTATTGTCTGGCGTCAGTCGATCTCCAAAGGCTGCGACTGTACCCTTCCCGGGACTTGCCAGGGAACTCCATGACACCCAGTCGGGACCTTGCATGTCAATATGAACCTTGTTGGTGAAATTCATTGAGCCTTGGCGTGCGGCGTCCTGCTTGTTCTTGGACAGGGGCGGAGAAAACTCAATAGAAGATAGAACATTAAGAGGAATCGTCAAGACAACAGCCTTAGCCTTCCAGGTATGGCCATCTCGGGCGGTAACGGTGACGAGCCCGTCTTTCTGCTCAATCCGAGTTACAGGAGTATCGAAAGTGTATGACAAATTGCCAGTGGATAGCGCATGGTGGAAGATACGACGATGTAGCTCGCTGTGCCCACTGCCGAGGCGAGTGTGCAGAGCAATATCGTTGAGCCCCGTTCGTGAGTGAGATCCAAGTACCCACCATCGAAGGGCGTCCAGAAGGCCCAAACGGTCTAAATCATTACCGCCGGCCTGCACAAGAAAGGCTGTCAACACGCTGGTTTCATCCGGGGTAAGCTGATCCTGGGCCTGCAGCTGGTCAAGCCGTTCTTGACAAGACAGCCGGTCCCACTTTGCCATGAGCTCTGGAGATTGACCAGTCCCAAAAGCATATTTCCACGTATGCCGGAGCGAGTCGCCGTCTACGTTGGCGAATACTTCAAATGCCCGGCCAACAATATCAGCCTAAAGCAGTTAGGAAAAGAACCTTAGCAGCCACAGACTAAACATCGGGTTGCCTACCTCATCATCATGCGACATGTTACGCTGATCGTTGTCCGTAGTCAACGTGCAGTAGTCTTCTTTGCCACCGGGGATCTGGGTAACAAGCCAATCGTTGTGAAGACCGTAGAAAGATACCTCTCGATAGATGTGAGGCATATGCCAATGGATCCAGGTGCCTCCCATCTCATAGTTAAAGCCATCAATGGAGCTGCTCCATGTCCTTCCGCCTAGTCTATCGCGGGCCTCAATGACAAGGGTTTTCTTGCCTATAGCACGATGGTTAGAGGACTAATTTGGCCTGCTATGCCGTATTTCTCACCTTGAGTTGTCAGATCTCGGCTGGCAACCAGACCTGCATAGCCAGTTCCGATGACGATGGTATCGAACGGATCATCCTCGGGTTGAACAAAATGTGTCGAAGGAGAGATCACACCAATGCATGGTAGACCGGCACGTTTGCCGCCAGATGGCGTCCAAGTAAAACCATCTTTGGAAGCCATTTTTCTTTCTGAAAGTCAAATTTTGGTAAAAAGTAGGTGAATGGTATTATGGAATGGTTGACTTATGAAGGTATTCCGTAGTCGAAACCCTTAGGGACCTTATAGTTACATGTGACCCTATACAGCGGAATAACTCTCCTTTGCTGGAAAAATACAGCTAATCAGCGGACTCGCCATTGCAATTTTCCAGGAACTTCACTTTTGGACAAAGTGCGTCTAGCTCTACGTGTACTAACACTAGAATGGACATCCTTTGTAATTAAGCTGATTTTGTTCCTAACATGTGACGCTTATGGTAAATGCGTAGCGACAATCAAGTTGGGATGAGTCTGAGGGGTAAGGGTTTATCCTTAGCCTGTCCCTCCCCACCTGGACATCATCTTGAATCTCAATGAGCTATGATGCCCTCAGTGCAAGGCCCGAGAACAAAGGTCACATTGGCCTGCGATGCCTGTCGCAAGCGACGGGTAAGTGGCTATTGAACTGCCTGTCTCTCCGACCTAACCAGATTCCCAGATCAAATGTAGCGACACGTTTCCATGCTCAAGCTGTGTCGAGACTGGCACTAATTGCGTTTTTGACGACAAGTACCGGGGACGTCGTGGGCCCAGAGCGCGACGCCCGCCGAAACGCGTAATCCACGACCTTGCTCCGGCAACAACTGGTACTGCTATCCCGATCCTCCACAAGACCACTGACCCCTCGAGAAATGCACCAGAGGGCCCTGAGAGATGGTTCGATGTGAGGTCTGCGACTCCTGCTACAGAATCGGTCACTGTGATTCAACCACCTAGCAACTCTGACACGGATGAAGAGGACGCCTCCTCGAGCAGGTTTCTTGGCGCTTCGAAATGGACAGCCGGACTCGAGGGATTATTGTCAGGCGACCAATCAATCACTAACGAGTATGTCATGGTTTTGATTATCGCGGTCGTTATTAGACTAATATCTCGGCAGTCCAACCCTTGATATTAATCTAATGTCTCACCTCTTGGAAATTTTCTATAGCCACACCAGCGCTCTCATCAAGCAGATATTGCCGGCTTTCCAGTTGTTTGAAGCACTAGCAGACGGAACAGCGTTTTGCGGTCTCATTCTTGCCGCGTGCGCTTCAAGTGTGCGATTCTCCACGCATCGATCAGCAAGGCCATCAACAGGAGAGGACCCTGGAATTGCTGCCAGGCTTGCCAAGCTTGCTAGAGCTTCAATTGATATCTATAGCTATGATATGCTCCCCCACCTGGATCAGATTAGAACAATCTGCATCCTCGTTGAGTATGAAGCTAGAATTCCTTGCGGACGGAGGGCTTGGGTAGACCTCGGTACGGCCTTATCTTCTCTCTACAGGCATTTCTTGCTAACCATCTGCTTCCTACCCCAGCCACGGCAAGGAGCCTCACACAACTGTATCGCGCAAAGGGCAACTTAACCTTGGACGAGTGCCAGATATTGGACCATACAAACTATTTCATAGCCGTGACTGAGGCGGTTCATTGCCTTGGTAATGCTTCATTACAGCCGCATGAGGGTTCCGTCGATCTAAGACGCTACGCTGACAATGTTGATCCCGCCGCCTATAGCGCGTCACAGCGACTACTATACATTGTATTGTTGCTTTCCCGCATACAAAGGCTTCGTGCTCCACTAGGACGACCGAATATGCCTTGGAAGCCTGACTCGGACTTTAGAGTCTTACATCACGAGTTAGAGGCACAACTACTCTACTATCCACACACAACATACACCGGAGCAGAAATCTCACAGCAAGAGACCAGGGGCGACGACTTGACCTCGTTGATCTGCTCACTGGTTTGTCATTGTTGTGACGTGGAACTGAATACACCTTTCCTGCCAATTCCCCCAAACAAAAACCAAGACTTGGGCTCACCCTCTGGGTGCGCTAATTTTCCCGAAGCACCAACTCTTTTTTTGCTGGAGAGAATCAATCGTTGCGAGTCAGCTGCTGAAGCTACATGTCGCAGCGCACGAGACATCATCAGTCGGGGGGACTTCTTCCAAGTGAGAGATATTCTTCCATGCGTAGATCGCTGAGACTGACGCTATCGGTAGTACATGTTAATACTTGGATATTGCTGCATGCAGAGTTCTTTCGTACTAATCAATCAGATTCACAGGGCTTTGAAGGTACCTGATGCTAAAGTGGTGGAGAACCTCCGGTTTGTTTTCATGGTGGTTGCAGCGGTTAGCAAGTTCTACACACAGGGGAAAAGCTGGGTATGTTATGATAGCAGGTCGCTGGGCTAGATGTGAAGTTTCCACTAATCGGTTGATAGTTAAACACTATGTTTCGTGTTTACGATGTGAATACACCCCTGACGCGTGTTTCCGGGTCGTTGGAGGGTGCTTTTGACGGCTACTTTAGTCGATTCAAGGAGCTCTGTGAGCCTAGTTGCGTCCCTTTAGACCCGGACCAACCCTTGGGTGATGATATTGACAATGGCAGCAGGCCTTGGTCTCAAGTGCCGAGTCAAAATGCATTGGACCAGCCAGCGCAGGGATCATCTTGGGCTGCAGATTATGCTGGCCATCTGTCCGAGTACATATCGGATGAAGGGGCGGAGCAAGGACCATACAGCTCCACCGATCGTCAGGAAGTTACGCGGCTGGCTTACAGTGGACAACCAGGGTCCACAAGCAATGAAGTGGATCAGGACTATGGGAACCGTGGAATCGGGATTGAGCATGGAAGAGGAGGGAGCTCAGGACAGCAGCTGACGACAGAAAGGTGGCCGCTGACTGGTGTCGACGCTGCCCTGCTCTTGGGCATGGAGGATGGGTATGGTGCGCGTTTCGAGAGCAGCGCACTTGCTCCGATCTTTCAGTCATCCCCGGACCTGACTACTTCCCCGTTCACGGGCATAGGTACAGAGATGGATCTAGGTCTACAATCGCTTCTAGACTTAGATGTACTGTTTGCCGATAGTAGATTTGACTTTCGCGAGGGGTCGCTTCTAAATGAGAGCTTTACAGGGAGAGAGTGAGATTAGATAACTAGAGAATCTATTAATAGTCGGCCTAATACGCCTTGGCACAACTCCCTCATTGGATAATATCGCCCAGTAATTTAATCATCCACTCTTAGAAGTATATACAGTCAACATTGTACCAATTTGCCTACCCTTTTAATTGATAATGTACAATATGCTCCATGATTGATTTGATCCTTTATTAAGTGTATACGTTATATGATAGTGTCGAACCAATATGTTATATCTAGAAATAACTAGTAATAAACCCCCATATATTCTAGCGTGTTAAAGTAGTGATAGGGCGATAACTGCGGTCAGATAGCAACTTCCCAAGTTGGTTAGCCGAGGCTGATAAGACTAGACGAGATCGGGTTAATATGCGGGGATGATATCTGGTCCTGTGACCCATACACTTGGCTTGGCCATGCGGAGTAAATATCATTTTGTTCTATACCGTGTCTTGACATACTGAAGCAATGGATATCAATCTCCCTCTGGAGAGAGAGAACGGCGGAGCATGCTGGACCTGTTTAAAGCACCGTAGGAACTGCGATGCTACTCTACCACGTAGGTTACTAAGGCCCTTGTGACTGGAAATTCTATCTAACACACCCGCGACGTAGGATGTCGAACATGCAGCAAACATAGCTCAAGATGTTCAGGTTACAGCATTAGACTATCCCTTCTAGACGGCACAATGGTACCTAAACGAAATCGACCAAAGTCAACACGATTGCCTCGGATCCATTCCCCAGCCAATTCAATACCCGAGTCTATGTCAACACTGGGCCTACCAGCTGAGCAGAGCTTCTTGATGCAACATTTTACCCGTATGTGAGAGAGATAATAACCAATCCCACGAGCTCATCACTTACCCCAGTGATTAGAGAACATCACACGAGTCACCCTCGCCATCAACTATCACGGCAATGACTATCATCATCTTGTGCCCATGGCCATGTCCGACCCTGCCTTACTAAACGTCGCGTTAGCCGTTGCAGCCTCACATCACAGCCGGTGGCAACATACCGCCGACGAAACATCGCAAAAATACCTACGAGCCTCTTGTAAGGCTCTCAAGCAGAGGTTTACCAACCCTACCCTGATCAACGATCCAGAGACATTGGCGTCGATGCTACTGCTGACAACGTACGAGGTACTGTACAATCTAGATCCTGTGCCCGCCCTTTCTGACCGGGAAATAGGTGTTTGCGGGATCGAGTCGGTGGAAGAATCATCACGATGCCATTCGGAGTTGGATACGTTCGCGCGGCGACTGCGCCGGTCTCGACCCATTCCTGAAGAACTGGGTGTGTCTGTTAGACACGCAGAGTTCTCTTAATCTTGGAACTGCGACGATGCCCGAGCTAGACTCGTGGATGGACGCCACGACTGACCAGAGGGAGACTGTGGATACTTTGTTCGGTTGCTCTGCTAAGTTACCGAAGCTGATGGTGAGTTCTAGAGTCACTTCATCTTGAATAAAGCTAATAACATACAGTCAGCCGCCTCGCGCCTCTACGTCGAATCGAAAGATCCAGAAATCGCCATTGATGAGATTCGCAGGAAAGCCGATATCCTCCAAGACCAGATCCACGCCACAAAGATAGCACCAGATACTTTCCCAATGATCGGGTTGTCCTGCCACAGCACTGTTGAGGCATTTTCAACCACTATCGGCATGGACGAGGACGAGCTGCGACGCAGGGCTGTCGCCACAGCCGAGATCTTCAGACACGCCTCGCACATCTTTGTACACCGTATTACCCACGGCCCCGAAGAGACACTCCCTTCCGAGATGCGCGAGTCCCTGGAAAGCGCTATGCAGCTACTACCGCTCGTGCCGGATGCTCTCGGCCCCGGGGCAAATCTTGGCTGGTGCCTGGTGGTGCTGGGGGCCGAGCTGGACGCGGTAGACCAGCGCGAATATATCACTTCGCGGTGGGTGGGCCTTCATCTGCTGGGGATTTATAATACTAAGAACGGGCAGAAGTTACTTGATGAAGTTTGGAGCCATGCTGATCTTGTAAGAAGGGGTTATGCAACTTCGGAACGGTGGCAAGATACAATGCTACGGATTGGTCAAGCGCAGATACTGGTGTAAAGAGGGTTAAAGGGGTTGGTCTATACCTACAGTATTATAGCTCTCTAATGTTTATTATGGTAGACTTACCAGTTTGATGACTCACCGTCTTTTTCACCTTGAACTTGACACTTGTGATAACACTTTTTGCTAATCCAGGTTGTTCTATTGGGCCATTATAATCTATCCATAGCCTATCGGTACTATCGGAAGAAACGGTTATCAGAGCTAATGCACCTCGCAACTCCATGCCCTAACTTGAAAAAGACTAGGTTATCATTGAATTTCCTTAATATTCCGTTTAACAACAAATTATTTCATAGAGATAGCACAAGATTTAGTTCCCTCTCAAAGTAATACGCTCAATCTTCCAAGGTTCCAGCTAAACAACTTCCCCCTTACTGGTGGCGTCCATCAATAACCTCTTCAATTCCAATATATCCAGATTTACCATAAGCAAACCAGCCTATAGTCGTCATCAAGAATCCAATCCCCAACACCGGGGCCGCATAATTCAGATTGGCAGCCGTGACTGGATAAATGGTCGGGAAACACAAGAAGATAGTGATGTATATAGACCAAGCCAGAGCAGCCAATGCAATAGGCCGGTGATACCGGCCCAGTGTGAAGGGGCCTCGTGGTACATTACAATGCTGGAATCCGCACACCGCATTGATCAAGATGGGAAAGGCGTAAGAGATAATCAAAGCTGCTGTACAGGCAGAAGAGATACCATAATATGCCGTTGCATTGCCGATGTAGATCAGGCTAATGAGAGATATCAGAGCCCAGGTGAGGATAATTGCACCAGTGGGTGCCTTTGTTCGGTCGCCAACTCTCGCAAAGTACTCGGGGAGGCCGCCATCTCGCGCAAAGGACCAGATGACCCTTGACGTGGATGAAATTATCGCCGTGCCTGTTCCACAGAAACCAAGGATTGGAAGAAATGAGGTCAAGCCGATGGTGGCTGCTTGACTGCCCCCTGAGACATTATAGTAGAGTTGTGCAAACGGACTGATCCGTCCGACGGGGCCGGCTAGGATATCCCCCAGATTGGTGAAGCAGAAAGCTACTGCAATTACCCAAGGAAAAGTCAGAATTCCGCTGACGGCAACGTTGGCGATCACTAGGGCATGTTAGTATCCGTTGTGATTTGCTTCTATGGAGTGATACGCACTTGTTCTTGGTAAATCTCGTGATGCATTTTTCATCTCTTCGGCCATATGAGTAGAGCTATCCCAGCCGACGAAACTGACTGTTGAGGTCAACAGACCGATGGACCAAGCAACCTGTATTCTTTTGTCAATTTCCGTGTTTTTATTGATCAATCAATAGACATACCCCTGAATTCTCCCATCCGCTTAGATTCGTAGCATCCGTAAAGACATATTCGGCCGAATTCTTCGGATGTGTATGTACGAGAAGGTAGATGGCAGTAGCGAGATACCCAAACACATGTCCAAACATGGCGAGAAAAATCATATAATGAAGACGCTTGATGTCAAAAATAGCAAATAGGGTGTAGAGCGATGTCAGGGCGATCACAATCTATCAGGTAATATGAGCCTTTGGTGCACAATCAAGTCAGGGGCTGTGGCTCAAAAACCCACCAAGGATGTATGCCATCTCTCATAGACGTAGCCCTCACTAAACAGAATAGCCCAAGACTGTATCTGCATAGCAGTAGCAAAGATGCCAGCGGTTGCGCACAAGACCCAACCGATCATGGTGATCCAGCCAGCATACCAAGCAAAGATCCTCCGGTACTTGGGTGGTGCGAGCTTGGCAACATAGTGATACTGGCCACCGGCTGTAGGAATCATGCTAGCATACTCAGCAATACACAGTACAATCAGCAACGCCCCAGTAGCTGAGGCTGCAAACCCCCAGACAAGACTGGAGCTGCCACCGCTCGTCAGGGCTTGAGCTGCTGCTGATGAAATGGCTTCCCAAGTAACACTAGTGCAAAAGGACATGAAAAGCAATGACCAGATGTTGAAGTTGCGCTCAACTTTGGTTGGCGCAATGCCAAGATTATTGAGCTGGGCATCGTCGTCGTTTGAGAGTTCTTTGATCAAGGAATCATCGATAGGGCCAGTCTTGGACACTGTCCTGTCAATAGAATGAGTTTCGGTCATTGCAATGGTAGATTGAAAATAAACCGATTGTTTTTTTCTTGGACAGGGATGAACTAGTATACTCCGCGAGACTAAGTTTCGACTTCCTTTCACGGGGGAAATGGATAATTATGGCCAATCGGGTGTTCGTTTATTATTCCCAAATCCATTCCGCGATCCTATACGAAGTATCCTATTCTATCTTGAGAAATACATCTAGTCCAATTGGCTTATCATTCCAGGTGAATTATTCTAAACCTCCCCCTCTTGTCCTATTTATCACTATCCCAGTCCCCCTGAGAAAGTCAGAATACTCACGATAACTAGGCAACAATATTGGCAACATGACATCAGCTACTTTGCCCTCATCTTGGTTTCGGCAGCCTGAGATCTACGACTTGGAACGCCGAGCCATATTCTCCAAGACCTGGCTCATTGTCTCCCACAAGTCCCAGTTCGCCACAGCTGGCCAGTATGCCCTCTATGAAGTCGCAGGATATCCATTCTTTGTCATCCGGGACCGTGAGGGTAGTATCAATGCCTTTCTCAACGTCTGTCGTCATAGGGCATTTCCAATTGTCCACGAAGAGACTGGCAAAGCATCCATTCTATCCTGCAAATATCACGGTTCGTCTACATGGTACCTTTTATGTGAAGAGTTTAGCTAACCATCACAGGCTGGAGTTACGGATTGAAAGGAAACCTTGCTAAAGCACCTCGGTTTGACACGGTACCGAAGAGCGAATTCAACAAAGACGAGTTCTCGCTGTACAAGCTTCACCTGCATATAGACCAGCTGGGATTTGTATGGGTCAATCTAGATGCATCTGAGAAGCCGAGTCTCAGCTGGGAAGAGCAATTCAAGGAAATCGACACCCAAGAGAGAATTACCGAGGCCTACAACATGGACGATTATGTCTTCGACCATACTTGGTCTCTTGACGATTGCAACTTCAACTGGAAGACTCTTGTTGAGAATTATAATGAGGTAAGCTCAATTAAATCCAATTGACTTGTCAAAACTGCTCACTAATCCCACGTAGTGCTATCACTGCTCTACGGCACATCCGGGAATTGCACCTTTCATTACAAAGGAGACCCGGTTCGACGTCGAACCCAAGCTTTGCTACATCCGTCACCTTGCAGAAGACATTGAAGCCGGCGACATCAATGCTAGCCCGACATTCATGTTCCCCAATTCTTCTGTGACTATGTCTAAGCATTTCTTCTACATGATGTTTATCGTCCCCACTTCAGCCACGACATCTCGCATGCGCTACGAAGTCTACCGCAACAAGAACTCCTCTGAAGAAGAATTCACGAAAGAGATCGACTTTTTCAAGCAGGTCGAGAACGAGGACAAGTATCTTGGAACCAACGCTCAGAAGGGTCTTAACAGCGATACATACAATGCCGGGCCACTCCATCCATACATGGAGCATGCTGTCAAGTATTTTGAATCTCTTGTCAGATCGACCTTGAAGAGTCACGTTGAAGAAGAAAAGTCTCTGGGCAAGGAGATATGGCCGGCGAGGAGAAAGCTGTCAAATGCACAGTTGGACGAGGACGAGGCGTTTTGCAGGGGTGTATGCGAGTCAGCGAAGGCAACCAGCGGAAATGGTGCTTTGGCATGGTAGGCCTAAGTCTTCAAGGGCCTGGTATATCAACTCCTATTTTTTTATGTATCTAGCAGCAAATTGACTTGTTCTAAAACAATACAACTCCAATGCTGGCTACATGATACCCTTCAGCATGCTGAAATTCGGGTTGGCATATTATATATTCCCCTAGATTTCAGATAACGAGGCTTCTGGATTATATGTAACACTTTCTTTGCCTCTGATCCGTTTGTACTACTTGGATTAACTCTTGATACAACGGAAGATCTGGGTTGAGTTACCACCTCAGGTCAACGTACGAAACACTTCGATATCCATCCTGAGGTTTGCAACTGAGTTTGTTGGTTGCAATCTTGCTAGCAATCCATGTAAATTTTGATTGAGGGGCATTATACAAGAAGAAACCATTCCATTTATATATTTATGCATTGAGTCTCTATCACTCGCCTGGTCTCCTAGCTAAATATGTAGATACCAAAATTACCCATGAGAAACAACCAGGGACTGCGGCACCTGAACCACCTTCTGCAGTTCCGCTGCCTTATTCTTCTCCTCGACCAAGTTCATACTATCGTAGTTCCCACCAGCAGGAAGAGAAAGTTCCTCTATCGTTCCTGGCTTGCCAGAAGTGACTTCCCGAGCTATTTTGTCAAAATTCTCCTCGGCTGCCCGCTGGCAGTCAAAGTCCATCACCCAATCTAGGAGAGGCATAATAAGTGAATCTGGATTTTTCTTCACCATCTCCAACGTCCAGTTGTTCTTGTGGTAGATGTTTCGGGTCGAGATGGAGGCTTGGTGGATGGTATGAGATCGGTTAAAGCGAATACGTTCGAACACCTGGAGCGCGAGAGGAATGTCTCCGTGCGACTGAGAAGCTATTTAGCAACTCGAAACTTCAAGTAGGTTGGCTCACTAAATGCCCGGGTCATGAACTAACCTTCTCCAGGCAGATTGCCATGGTTGCTGCGTCTTCTACCGCTTGGCAAGCTCCGTTGGCAGAAGTAGGTAAGTGGCAGTGGGCTGCATCACCGAGAACAGCACAGCGCTTTGAAGGTGAAAGCCATGTGGTTAAAGGATCCCGCCAAACTAGCTTCTAGATGTTGCAGGTTGATTAGTGTGCGACAAAGGAAATTTTAAGAAGGGTTATGGAGTGGAGAAGAGTATATGGAGAGCCCCGGAGGCGAGACGACTCACATAATCCACCATCCTCTCTTCGGGAGTCAAGGCAACCACTCGGCGCCATACTTCTGGGAACCGAGCTTGCTTCAGGTACTTGTACACGTCCTCCTTCTTGGCCGGGAACGACCAACCCTCTTGGATATCGGCATCATCGAGGTGTGTCAGGACCCAGGCACAGTCACTAGTGAACGATGATCAGTCCAAAACGTTGCAAAAGAATTGCTGGAACTATAAGAAATTACCGGCCTTCATTCCAGGTGTAGATGAAACCATGCACATCTTCACCAACCCAGAACCTGGTCGTGTCCTCATCTTTCTTAGTGAGCTCAGCCATCAAGGGATCCTCGAGCATTTCATCCGTAACCTCAAAGAAAGCCCTGAAGATGGCATAGCCACTGTTGACCCTACTCTCTGGGAGACCAAGCAGCTGCGATCGCGCCAGTGATTTCGGTCCGTCGCAGGCTAACACCACATCGCCGAGGATCTTGGCACTCTCGGAGATGACAACGCCCCTCTCCTTGTCCGAGTCCAAGTACTCTGTCACTCTCGAGTTGAAGTGCATCTCAACTCCAATCTCCTTAGCATAGTTATACACAATCTCATGCATCGTGCCTCGATGGCCAGCGAATGTGCCTTTGAGGTCGATACCCTGAGGCCAAGGGTCGGATTTGAGCAGGACGTTGTCCTGATTGTAGAAGTCGAGGGTCTTCGCGCGGTTGACACCAGCTGCCAACAGCATCTCGCCAATCCGGCCGTTATCCCATGAATCAAAGATGCGACCGCCATTAGGTACAAAGTCCAAGAGATCTCCGTGGGAACTGGCGCCTCCATATGCCTCGACGATGATAGGGTGCATGCCGCGTAGCTGGCATTCTATCGCCGCTGTTAAGCCGCAGAAGCCAGCGCCGACAATTACCACCCTAAGCTTCTTTTCGGCGGTTGGCGACATTTTGGGAATTGACTCAATTGACTGAATTTTGGGGGTGAGGATGATTGGTGCTGAGGGTTTCCCTTTAGACTTCGTTTATCTGGTATGCCGTATAGATAACTATCTAGAGCGCGAATCGGGGCGTATGTAGTCTTGATATGAAAGGTAAATGCACCAGCTGGAAGAACTCAGCGAATCATCTGCGAGAGAGTTCCGTAAGAGACGGCCCTATTCCGCGCCGACCCCCTTATTCCGCCACTCCTAGGAAGTTATTCCATTAATCCGTGTTTTATATCTTTGAGGAATTCAACAAATGGGAATCCTAGGATAGTAAATGCGGGGATCAATTGGAGTTCTAGTACGGGCTTCTTGTTCCATTTGGATTTAAGCAGAGAGCGCTTCATGGCGGGCCTGATACGACCCAGTCTTCTCTCTATCACTTCTCTACTTCTCCGATATCTCTATTTCCAGACGATATCTTGACTTCAACCCAGCCCTTTGACGCAGCAAGCAACTACCATGATCCAGGAAACGGTAGTACTTGTGAAGGCACACTGGGTCTTGGTGCTTCTCTCGACCGTTATCACACACCTTGTCTACAATTACGCCAAGGGGGGACTTTGGAGGATACCAGGCCCATGGATGCGAGGAATTTCTTCCCTTCCCCGCATCCTCTCAGTTTACAACAACAAGTCCCACGATGAAGACATCCAGCTGCATCAAAAATACGGCAAAATCGTACGTCTGGCGCCGAATCTACTCTCCATCGCCGACCCAGCCGAGATCAATCAAATATACGGCATTGGGACCAAATTTTATAAATCTCGGTTCTATAGCCTCTCTACAGCATACGATGATGAGGGCTTAGTTCCGGACACGTTTGTCCTGACTGACAAAGTAAAACTCCATCGCGCGTACCTGATGACCTCATACTAACTTCTAAGACTCTACACACAAGAATGAAAAGAAACGCTTCTAATGCGTACTCTACAAACGGTCTAGTGCAGATGGAGTCATGGATCGACCCAGTGACCGACCGACTACTGAGCAAATTGCATCGCCAAGCAGGGGAACCCATTGAGATGTCAAGCGTATTAAAAGATTATGCCATGGATGCCGTCTTTGCCGTCACGTTTGGGAGAGACTTCAACTACATTGAAAAAGGCGACGTTCTGAAGATGTACGGCATTCTGGAAACTGTCGCTGACTACATGGCAATCGTAAGTCCAGCCTTCTTTTCACCCGTTCGCCCCAAGAGCCACAGTTCTGACCTGCAACAGTTTGGACAAATCCCCTGGATCCATAAATTTCTCCTGGGTCGGCCATTTATAGCCAGCCTCATGTTTGGCAGCAGCGGTGATAAGGAAATGATGCAGCTCGCCATGTCCCAGGTCGAGTCCGCCAAACAGAATTCCTCCGAGAGCGGGCCTTTGACCTTTCTTCAGCGATTGCTCCTAAACCAGACCAAGGATCCATCATCTATCAACGACCGAGAGATCATGACCCATGCATTTGGCAACATTTCCGCTGGGAGCGATACTACTGCCATTGCACTGCGTTCCATTCTCTACCACATCCTAAAGGACCGCCGCGTTTATGATAAGCTCTACGACGAATTTCGGGTTCTGGAGACTCCCGTCCAATTCACTGACACTAACAAGTTGCCGTATTTCGCTGCTGTCATTCAAGAGGCTCTCCGGCTACACCCTTCAGTCGGTATGATGCTCGCCCGTCTCGTCCCCGCCGGAGGCGCAGATTTGTGCGGGTTCCACCTCGCCGAGGGCACGGAAGTTGGTATCAACCCGTGGGTGTTGCACCGTGACCCCGAAGTGTTTCCCGACCCTGATAGTTTTCGACCCGAACGATGGCTGCCATCGGAGACGGATGATAACCAGCGTACGCTTATGAACAGGTCGTTTTTCACCTTTGGTCATGGCGCGCATACCTGCAGTGGACGTTGGATTAGTTTGATGGAGATGAAAAAGGTGATTCCGTCTCTGATGCTGAGATTTGAGATGACGTTGGTGAGTGAGGAGAAGTATGGGTTTAAGAATCGTTGGTTCACGCCGCAGGACGGTCTATTTGTAAAGTTTATCGAGAGAGATAGAAAATTCTGAAAAGAATCCAAGTTATATTCATTCGACTAAGGCATAGAACTCGATCCAGTCTCTTTGCAAAAGAGTTTCGCAGCGACTTTGGGCAGAATATAAAGGTTCATATTCATCTTTCGGTTTCGCAAGCTATCTACTAGAGCCAAACTCTCCAGTTACTATCACTTCATTTTGCTATGTTTAGATCTATAACATTACTGATCCTTTCAAGGGGTGTATTGATACCAGTTAGTATCTAAATATAGATATTATCAACCGTACGTCCAAATGCTTTACCTTTAAACGGTACACTTTTACCCCCTAAACCAGCCTTTATTCACAAGTATCAACACGATCTAATTCTTCGTAGATAGCCCTTTTGACATCCTCCTCAGCCCAACACATATCCACCGCATTCCTCGCCAACTGCACCATCTCCTTTTGACTAAACCCACAGTAAGTATAAACCTTCTGCAAATTCCCATCAATCCAAACATCATGCATCAAAGTCGGATCATCACTATTAATACAAATCTTCACCCCCCTCTCCACCAACCTCCGAATCTTCGAAAACAAAACTTCAGTCGCCGTCCTCCGATGATAAGCATGCGGACACAAAGTCAACCCAATCCCCCTATCCACCAACCCACGCCACAACACCTCCGAATCCTCCGCATCCAACCCATGATCAATCCTCTCCGCTCCCTTCCCCCCACAAACCTCAAAAATAGCCTCAGTCACATGCTCCCGCGTATCCTTCTGTCCAAAGTCACAGTGCATAGTAACATGCAAGCCATCTGCGCGCGCAAGCGCAAACCCCTCTTCAAATAGCATCGGCGGTCTTTCGTACGCATTGCTCGCTAATCCAACAGCATGAAATAGCCCCTTCCCGCCCTCAACAGTCCCAGCAGCCCAAGGTCTCGCCTCGCGGTAAGCATCCAGACCTTGCTCGACGGGCTCGTCACGCAAGAAACACAGAATCCAGCGTGAATGAACACCGAGCTGGGCTGCGGCATCATGTTTCGCGCGTAAATACCCGTCCAGAACGGCAGCTGCGGGGACACCGCGTCGTGTGTGCGCCTGGATGTCGAAGAAGGGTTCGGTATAGCGCACGTTCATGGTGAAACAGCGGCGCAGGTATGCCATGGCTAGATCGTAGAAGTCTGTTTCTGTGCGGAGGACTTCGCAACCGGCGAAATAGGCTTCCAGGAAGGTTGGGATGCCTGGTTGGCGGCCATTTAGCTCGGGTCGGTGGTTGAGGGTTACTGCGTAGGAGGCTTGCAGTTCTGAGAAAGTGGCGTAGGGGAGGGTGATGTTGTTACGGCGGGCCAGGTCCCAACGGAGAGAAGGTGTTAGAGTGCCTTCGATGTGGACATGGAGCTCAACTTTGGGAAGATTGGCTATGAATGGGGTAATTTCGAGGCCGTTCATGATTGCTGTGTTTCCCACTTCCAAATAAAATGAAAATGTAGTCCCAGTAGAAGTTAAAGGTTTAAATGCCAAGTTTCAGAATTGGGGTAGATGAACTCCAAAAATACGACGGTATCGGTGCATTAGTTTCAGCCCTAAAAGGACTTAGCTCTCTTCTCGTCCAATTGAGACTCGAAGGATTCGAAGGATTCCTGCATCGGCGATAACATACAGGGATGCGGTCAATGGACCAATGAGACGTGCGGGCAAAAGATAACAGCATCTTATAAGAGCTGTCGTCTTGGAGTTTCTCATTGTCTCTCTTTTCCGTGGCATCGTTTCCACTATGGACACAATGACTCCCGACGCGACGCTGGAACAAGGGACGGACCAGACTATGGCGAAAAGAGTACTGTGGAAAATCGACAGACGACTGATCCCACTACTCTTCACAACTTATATGTTCAACTTTATGGATAAGACCATATTGTCGAGCGCGTCTGTCTTCGGGTTGAGGGATGATACTGTAAGAAGATCTCGAGAGAAATAAATAAGAAACCCTAACTAAGATCATTTCTAGGGTTTGGTGGGCCAGCAGTACAGCTGGGTATCATCGATCTTCTACTTTGGCTACCTGGGATGGGTATATCCAACAACTTTACTCATCGCTCGTGTACCTGCCGCCAAATACTTGACGGCCAATACATTTTTCTGGGGTGCTGTAGTGGCTCTCACTGCAGCCTGCACCAACTATGGCGGTCTTATAACAGTCCGCTTCTTGCTTGGAGTTGCTGAAGCGACCATCACACCGGCGTTTATGTTTATTACCTCGACATGGTACACGCGTGATGAGATTCCTACCAGGACAGGTCTCTGGTTTGCTGGAAACGTACGTTGTCTTCTGTCAATCATTTTTGGATAAAAGCTGATCTTTTACAGAGTGTCGGTGGTATTCTTTCCAGTCTTCTAGCCTACGGCCTAGGTCACGTCAAAGACCACGTTGGGCCGTGGAGATGGATGTTCATCGTCCTCGGCTGTGCAACCTTCCTCTGGTCATTCGCTATCTGGATTCTACTACCCGACTCAATCTCCAAGGCCAGCTTCCTAACAGAAGAGGAACGCCAGTTCGCAAGCAACAGAGCGGTCGTCGCAGGCACAGGCTCAACGGAAAAGACCGCTTGGAGATGGGACCAGTTCCTTGAATGCCTGATGGATCCAAAGACGTGGCTTATCTTCGGGCTGGAGCTCTGCACACAAATCCCCAACGGAGGAACGCAGAACTTTGCCAATCTAGTGATTGTCTCATTCGGGTTCACAAGCCTGCAATCGACGCTGATCACCATCCCTTACTCGATCATCACCATCGCCGCAATCACCGGATCGGGCTGGCTAGCCGGTCGTTTCCGCCACATGAACTGTTTGCTGGTCGTAGCGGTTGTGCTCCCTTGCGTCGTCGGCAGTGCGATCATCTACTCCCGCGAACATATCGTCTTGGGGGTGCAGTTATTTGGATATTTCCTCTTGTCGACTGGACCTGCGGCAATGCCGCTTGCTTTGTCGCTCGTACAGTCCAATTACCGTGGAGTCACTAAGAAAATGACTGTCACTGCAATGCTCTTCCTGGCTTACTGTGCTGGAAACATTTCGGGGCCTCAGTTCTTCCTTAGTCACGAGGCGCCGCATTATAACACTGCTTTCCGCACGATTATGATTTGTTATGCCCTAGCTGTTGTGCTGGCGTTGGCTTTGCGGTTCTATCTGCAGTGGTTTAATGCTCGTCGTGTGCGCCTGGAGGGATTTGTGGGTAGTTCTGGAAATGCTGGTGCTGTTGGTGGGAAGGCGTTGGATACTGATGATTCGAAGAATGTGGCGGATATGGTGAATCAAGTCCAACTGGTATCGGATGACTATGAGGATGTTACGGACTGGAAGACACCAGGCTTCAGATATCGTTACTAAAAGGCAGAACCGAATAAATGTGGTCGAATGGGCCAGTTTATAAGATAGCATCATGCCAAACACTCGTATTTATCATGCTTTACTAATAATCGATCAAAAATGAATATAATCTATCCCTGAATCTCATTTCTATCACGCCAGATATTCATACACATCTCCAAATTATGTTACATCCAAAAGAGACCCCGGCCAAAGTCACACCGGAAGATCAAGACTGAGACTTCTCGGCCTGCTTCGGTCTCAACACATAACGCCACGTAGTCCCCAGATGCCAACGCTTCTCCTCCACAATCTCCAACCCACTCTCCCGCACAATCTCCCCAATATCGCGATTCCACCAACACCCATGCCGATCCGCATGAGCCGGAGCAAGATTATCCAAAATCCGATTAACCCAATCATAATAAGAACGCCCATGCTCAAGCAACAAGATCCGCCCACTCTTAGGCTCCGTAACAGATCCCAGATGTCTCAGCGTCGCAACCGGATCCGGCATCGAACAAAGACCCATAGTCTGCAAAATAGTATCAAAGTAAACCTCCCCCTTCTTCACCCCAGAACGCTGGATATCAGACGGCGAAACCGCACCCGCATCACAAGCCTTAAACACCGCCGGGAACGCAGGATACAATTTCCCGAACTTCTCCTTCGTGATAGCCACCATCTGCGGACTAAGATCGACAAACGTAACAGAGCGACAACCCAAAACCGCAGCGCGACCATCCGCATCCGTCCCGCGACGCTCCCCGAGCTCGTAGAATGGCAGATTGCGGCCAGTGCCGCAGCTGACTTCGAGGACGTCTCCGCGCGCCTGCCGCACTAGATCCCGTCGCTTCTTGCCGAGTCCCATTGCCTTTTCCGAGAGCTCGACGTCCGCGTCGAATGTTGCGGCTGTTGTGTTGTAGCGGTCTGAGACGTCGCGTGGCACGTCGAGGGTTTGCGCTTTGCTTACTTCGCGCGTGTATGACGCGTACAAATAGCCGCAGTACATGCTGATTGTGAGTGCTGAGATGCCCAGGAAGGTTAGGGCTCTGGGTGGGATGCCATGGCCTTGTTTTGCTGTTTCAGCGGTCTCGGGTTGAGCGTTTTGTGGGGTTGGAGGTTGGCGAGGCGGAGTTGCTTGTCGCCGTTTTATGATCACTGGCTTGGAGGTTTTGGGACTGCGAGGATGTTAGTTTGGTAGGGTTGAAGAGATTTGGTTACATACCTCGGCTTTGGGGGTCGAGGTGCTTTGGTTGATGCGCTGCGGCAGGGCGTGACGGGCCATTTTGCAACCAATGGCACTCTGCGCAATTGATGTACATTCATTGTAGTGTTTCGTAGTAGCAGAATGCACTGCCAAGGGTTTTGTGGGCTTTTTTTATGCACGGTATATGATTTGACGCGAGCGAAGATTGAGTGCTTACGCGACAGGTTTGTCAACCCGCGCGATGCCGAAAGGAGATGGAGGCTCTAAGAAGGAACCCCGAACTATCAAAATGCAGTCCCGGGATTTTAGTTGCACATCTCCTATATAGATCGGAGCGGTATCCAGCGAAGAAGAAAAGTCGGAAGCTGAAGCCGACGAACGACGCCGTTATCGGCTCGAGTGTTATCAGTTGGAGTATCCCCCAGATTCTCCAATTCGGGTCTTGTGTTAACCCACACACATATTTTTGCAAATGGCATTGCCGTCCAAGATTCTGATTGTAGGAGGGGGTGTGTTTGGATGTGAGTGTTAACAATCTTGCCCTGACACCGTCTACACTATCACACTACACTTATACATTTCCACACTACTAACAATCCCCCAGTATCCACCGCCCTCTCCCTGTCAAAGCGACACCCAGAATCAAAAGTAACAGTAGTAGAGTCCTCACCAACAATCCCAAACCCGCACGGCTCATCCTTCGACACATCCCGGATCGTGCGGTCTGACTATGCCAACACGGCATACTCCAAGCTCGCCGCAGCAGCTATCCACCGCTGGCGCAGCACGGACTGGGGCCGTGAGGGCCGCTACACGCAGAACGGCCTGCTGCTCGTGTACCCAGAAGACAGCGCCAGTGCCAAGGAGTACGCTCGCAAGAGCTACATCAACGTGCGTCAGATCGAGGGCGACAATGTCACTTTCCTACCGACCCAAGCGGACGTCCTCGGCGTTGTCCCGGCCTACGGCTCGACCCTCGATGTCGCCGGCGGCTATGTGAACTGGGGATCCGGATGGTCTGATGCTGCAGCCAGCGTGCGCTATGCTAAGACCCTGCTCGATGCTGAGGGGAAGGTTGTCTTCCGCACTGGTGATGTCGAGCGTGTGCTGTACGACACGAACGGCGCGAAGCCTAAAGCTACCGGTGTCGTTTTGACAGATGGCTCGACTCTCGAGGCGGATTTGGTTGTGCTGGCGACTGGCGCGTGGACGTCGAAACTGGTGGACTTGCGTGGTAGGGCTGTCGCGACCGGTCAGGCGATTGCCTATATGCGGATTTCCGACGAGGAGCAGCGTGAGTTGGAGAATTTGCCTACGATCTTGAACTTCGCAACAGGCATCTTTATTATCCCGCCCCGGGATAATCTGCTTAAGATCGCGCGACATGCGTATGGGTATCGCAATCCGGTTGAGGTGCCGGTTCCTGGTGTTGGAGCTTCGGGCTCGATGATGGTCAGTCTGCCTGAGGAGGGGGTTCATGTACCGCTTGAAGGACAGGATGCGTTCCGGGTTGCGTTGAGGCAGCTTTTGCCGCGGTTTGCGGAGAGGGAGTTTGTTGGTACGAGGGTTTGCTGGTATACTGATACGTGAGTTTGGTCCTTTGGTTGCCAGCTGCGAGCTGGGGGTTGTGGTTCGTGCTAATATTGTTTTTAACAGGCCCACGGGTGACTTTATTGTTTCTTATCATCCTGACCATGAAGGTCTTTTCCTTGCTACCGGTGGTAGTGGCCATGGGTTCAAGTTCTTCCCTGTTATTGGAGACAAGATTGTTGATGCGTTAGAGGGCACACTTGATTCCGAGTTGAGTAAGATGTGGACATGGCCTAAGACTGCTGTGTCGGATGATGAAGACTTTGATGGCGATGGTAGTCGGTCTGGGGAAAGGAGGGCGATTTTGAAAGACGAGTTGGCCAAGACAAAGAAGGCTTCGCGGGGCAGTGTCCTTTAGGCATGGACCCCTTTGGTGTGATGTATATAAAATGAAGGTTGGATGTAGAAAGGCATTTACACTAGAGACCAAGCGCGAGCAAAGGTCGAGACAGGAGAGCTAAGAACTACATAGATCTGATCTACTCGAGCATATAGAGGCAACTTTGTTTCAAGAGATTTTCATTAACTACTCAAAGGTAGTATCACGGCAAAAGCCGGTCCATCAACCCCAGAAGGGGAAAACAAGGACGGAATTGAATCTAACAGACTGCCATAGGTCACCATTAATTTTTTTTTGCCCGTGGGAATAAAAGCAATCCACCACAGATGAAACCATAGAACGATAAATGATTAAATCGAGGCAGTCATCGACCGGCGCACAACCGCCTCCCTGCGGTGTGCAGCAATCTAATTTGTGGAAGAACGCGAAAGTGTTAAAACCGGGGATCATCCGAATCGCTAAAAACGCCCAACTATGCTTGCATGAAAAGAGTCGTAAGAACCGAAGGAAAAGTGAGGTGCCGACCAAAGCCGACAGTCCTCAGGGAAAAAAAGCAATGTTAATACAGGTTGGGAATGCATGAATGATCTCCTCTGAAGCTTTCTTTAGACCTTGCGGAAATCTGCGAATAAAGTCAGTAAAGGTTTGATTGCAGCGAATCCAGCAAGACAGCATACCAGAAAGCACAGGGTAGATCAGCTCGAAAGCCTGGTAGATCTCCTCGCGGACTTTAGCACCAGTCAGGACAATCTTGCCACTGACGAAAATCAAGAGAACGATCTTGGGCTTCATCATGCGATAGATCAAACCAGGGAACAACTCAGGCTCGTAGGAGCTGAAGTTGTGGTGACGAGAGGCCAACCCTTCCAGACGGATGGGGAATTTGATATCGCAGGAGCCGACGATGTTCTGGATTTTGAAATCGGTAAACTTGGCGTTGAAACCAAGTTTCTGAATAATACGCGCATACTTGCGCGAAGCCAGCTTTGAATCATCCTCGGACTTGGCACCAGTGACAACCATCTTGCCGGAAGCGAAGATGAGCGCGGTAGTCTTAGGTTCACGGATACGCATGATGACGGCAGCGAAACGCTAAGGAGAGAACCAAGTTCAGCCACATTGTACCCTGATGTGGGCCCTGTCAGGGCAATGTGAGGAATGGGTGATAAATACCTTTGGGTTGTACTCGGCGTTGCGTGCGTGCAGCGCAATAGTCTTAAGATCAAGACGACAGTCAAGGTTGACAGTAGCAACGATGTTCCTTTTGGAATAACTAGTTCAGCCATTCTGGTCACCCAGAAAAACGTCCAGAGTATACTCACTGCAAGGTTGGGACAATGCCGCTGCTTCCCGTGGTCGCGCCAGGGGTCGCGGCGGGGGTAGCAGGAGAAGCGGGAGTCACCCCGGTGCCATGGATGGCATTTCCTCCAGGCTGGCCATTCATGCCATTTCCGCCCTGAACGCCCTGCGCCATAGCCTCCTTGTCAGAGTTGGGAGGGGTCAGGTCCCCAGCGCCACCAGGGAAAGACAGCGACGAGGTAGCAGTGAAGGCACGGGCCTGCTGCGCATTGGAAGGGTGGGTGGTGAGAGAATCCATGATGGATACTCGAGTTGTAACGGATAAAGAAGATAGAACTGTAAACGAAACGCGTGAGCTTGAATCGCGAAAAGTCGCGGAATCACGTGTTGATGGCGGAGAGGGGAGACGGAGAGGGGAGAAGACGCGTGTTGGCATAGGGACGGGGTGGGAAGTAGGAAATGAACTTCTGAGGGAAGGAACATCCGAGGAAGGAACCCAAGAAAGGAAGGTGCAAAGGAAAGGAAAGGAAGGTGCAACCAAGGTAGAAAAGGCGAAAGAGGCTTACCTGGGAGATGGACAACTCAATGTATCCCCCTACGAGGTATTCGCACGTAACCTCTCGTGAATATCACGAGATAGTGTATGCAACGAAACCAACGCAGTCGACTGGTGAACGAATCAAGAAAAAAATCACACTCAAGTGTTTTTTCAAGATAGTCGCGACGGCGATATTATGGGACGGCAACTTTTTTTTTTGTTTCTTTCGAAATTTTTCTCGCTGCTTTTTTGGAAAATGGGATTGTCTATCTGCGCGAATCTGAAAAAAAGAGAGAGTGATGAAGTGAAACCTGAGGCTCAACTTCTATGGTGTTTCCGTGGAAAACCCTTTTTTTTTGCCCCTAAAAAAAAAAGTATCAAATCAAGGGTCCAGAGAATAATCAAAGATCGAAGATCTGATTAGTAAGAGAAAGCCGGGCAGATATGATGAGGCTTTTTGAGGTGAGCGGGTAGAAGAATTTCCGAAAATAAGATCCGCCAAGACCGAGACAAAATTCCCAAGGTAAAATGGGGGGAGGTTGGGTCTTTATATAGTGCTGAGTCACAGCCCGGTCAGGGGAGGCTGGGCCGCCGGTGGCGGTAAAAGCAGCAAGACCTTTCTCCCTTCAACCTTGGCTTCATTGTCCACTAGCGGCTCTGGGAAACCACCTCATGAACCAATCAAAGCCGCACACCAACTATACCGTATTTCATTCGCCCAACGCACTCCGCTAATCTCTCTTTATTAGCCCCTGACTGGCTCTAACACCCTTGCTTTATCCTCCGGCGCCATGGTTGCAGGCGTTGGGTTTGCCAGTCCGCGCTCCTCCTGCAGCTGATAGTCCATCCGTCCCATAATAATCCAATCACCGTCATCGACTACCCTCGGTCACTCCATGTACGACGCGCTATCCTCTTGCCGCTTTAACGGATGGCAACTGAACAAAAATTCTGATTTTTTTGCCTTGTTTCTTTCCCTACCTCTCTGACCTCACCGCAGGAAAGCACTATAATATAACCAACTATTGTTAGTGGACTAACATCGAATAGCAAGATATCTCTCTCACGGCTTATATTTGATTCGACTATACTTTTTTCTCACTTTTCAAACCGGTGACTCGCCCCCAGGGATTTCGATTAGGACAGGTGGCCGTTTTGATTCTGCCTTAACAGGCGGTGGCGCCCGGCGGTGACCCACCGCCAAGTCTGGATGAATCTTATGGCATGCAATCTAGCGGTGATCAGTCACTTTTTTGAGCTTCGGGTCTCTTATTCGGATCTATTATTTAGATCTACCAACTTTGAGACTTTCCAAGGCTGTTATTCGCAACCCCTCAGTTCATTCTCGTGGTATTTTTTGCATTTTCTGGAGGATTCCGGTATGCTGGTATGGTATAATATGCTGAATACCCGGAACGGCACAAACGTCACATTCCGGGAAATGCTGTAATAATACAGGAAACGGGAGACTGCATTGGTGCAGTCTGATCTGGATCGGGGCTCGCACTCTTGAAACAGCTGTGTAGTATGACTTGACTATTTAAGGTTGTTTCTGGCATATATGCAAATAAGCCTGGAGCCAACGTTGGACCGTTGGAATATTTTATTCTGAAGCTAACCATGTGATGCATGTGATCGGTGCGGAGTACTCCGTATCTATATCGTATCAAACATGTGCCAATGGAGTAGGTGGCAAGAGTTGAGGTGCTCCATAAAGATAGTATAAAATTTATGAAATATACAAAAGTTCTGCGCTTGATAGACGGCTATAGGCGATTTCCGCTTCGGGATCCATGAGGATCCATCCATGGATCGCTGCCTCAGGCCTCTAACTTTGGATAATCGCCGAGATGCCTATTGGCTAAGAGAGATAAGCCGAGGGTAGGCGGTTTCTCGGCGTTTTGTCACTTCCACTCAAAATTCGGGTACTCCAGGACTCTGGGGACATACGGGATCTACGATCTACCTAAACATCCTCTCCGCATTCATCCTTTCGACCTGGTGCCAATTGCTGGTCGCTAGTAATCCTGGTCTCACCCTCCGGTCTCCGAACAATACACACCGCGATGGCATCAAAAGGTGCCGTTCTGCCTCTATTGAGGCGTGAAATTCGATCCTCCCGATTCCCACGAGCTACCTCCGTCTCCGCCATTGCTACCCCAGCCCGCCACTCCGCCAGTCCCTTCACAGCTTCCGGGCGACCTTTAGCTCGGCGAACGGCACTATTCGCCGCGCCAACCCAGACACGAGCCTTTTCGCAATCGCTATCAAAGCGCTTCACCGACGAGGATGGCAACTTCGATCCTCGCACATTGGATCGGGAGTCGGACGACGTGGACGTTTGCATTGTTGGCGGTGGTACGTGCTTTGTGGATTGATTCTCCCCCAAAGCAGCCTAACTAAGCTTTGGTTTACTGCAGGTCCCGCCGGTCTCGCCGCCGCAATTCGCTTGAAGCAACTTGCCAATGAGGCAGGCAACGAAGAGTTCCGGGTTATTCTACTAGAGAAGGCTGGTGAATTGGGCGCTCATATTGTCTCCGGAAACGTTTTGCAACCAACCGCCCTCAATGAACTGCTCCCCGACTGGTTGGCTGAGGACAACCCCTCGCGCTTTGAGGGTGCGACCCCCGCCAAGGGTGACAAGATGCGCTTCCTAACAAAGAATGGCTCATACCCGCTCCCGACCCCGCCACAGATGCATAATGAGGGGAACTACATTGTCAGTCTGAACGAGCTGACCAAGTGGCTGGGAGAGCGTGCGGAAGAGGTTGGTGTGGAGGTGTACCCTGGATTCGCAGCCAGCGAGATGGTCTATGCACCAGATGGCTCAGTCAAGGGCGTTGCGACCAACGACCTGGGAATCGCTCGGGATGGTAAGCCCAAGGATACATTTGAGAGAGGAATGGAATTCCATGCCCGCATCACGTTGCTTGCCGAGGGCTGCCACGGCAGCTTGACCAAGCAGGTGATGAAGAAATACGATCTTCGACGAGACAGCCAGCCCCAGACATATGGTCTTGGAATTAAGGAAGTCTGGGAGATTCAGCCCGAGAAGTTCCGATCAGGCGAGATCACTCACTCAATGGGATATCCTCTTCCCAGGGATACCTATGGTGGAGCCTGGATGTACCACTTTGGAGACAACATGGTGAGTATCGGTCTGGTGGTAGGATTGGACTACCCGAACCCATGGCTTTCGCCATACGGAGAATTCCAAAAAATGAAGCACCACCCCATGTTCAAGGAGGTTCTCGAGGGTGGAAAGTGCATTTCTTACGGGGCCCGAGCACTGAATGAGGGTGGTTTCCAGTCGATCCCCAAGTGCGCATTCCCCGGAGGTGCCTTGATTGGTGACACGGCTGGCTTCTTAAACGTTCCGAAAATCAAGGGTACCCACACCGCGATGAAATCAGGAATGTTAGCCGCCGAGGCTGCCTTCTCGGCGCTTAAGGGTGACAATCAAGGAACCGTCTTCTTGTTTGATTACGAGAAGTCTCTACGGGATTCATCCATTTGGAAGGAGCTCTCCGAGGTCCGTAACATCCGACCCTCATTCAACACCCCACTGGGCTTCTTCGGTGGACTTCTCTACTCCGGTATCGAGGCCTACCTGTTCAAGGGCCGAGTTCCATGGACGCTCAGCCACCACAGCACGGACTCAGCGGCTACCAAGCTTGCTTCTCAATACGAAAAGATCGTTTACCCCAAGCCAGATGGGGAGCTCAGCTTCGATATCTTGACCAGTGTCAGCCGGACAGGCACCAACCACGAGGAAGACCAACCGGTTCACCTGCAGGTGAAGGACTTGGATAAGCACACGGACCTCGCATGGCCTGCTTACAAGGGTATTGAAAACCGGTTCTGTCCTGCAGGCGTCTACGAATATGTGGAGGATCCTAGCAAACAGCACGGGGTTCGATTCCAGATCAACTCACAAAAGTAAGTCCCTCGGTCTGAGTCATATTGGATATATACTAACTTATTTATCAGCTGCATTCACTGCAAGACTTGTGATATCAAGGTTCCTACACAAGACATTAACTGGCAAACACCTCAAGGTGGAGAGGGACCTAAGTACATCATGACTTGATATAGAATCGGGAGTTTTTAATATAGGGACATAATGGGAAAATGGAATGTATATAGCCCAAAATAGGCAATTCCAAAAAAAGACCCCATGGGGTTGGCAGAACCGTGGAATGACAGTGGAGAGTTCCACGAGGGATAAGCCTTGCTTCGATTTCTATGTCTATCAAGTATATCAAGTCTATACATGTATATGTTTTATGAACTATATAAATATGTAAATACTAGAATAGATGTCTTATATTAACTATGTATCAATTATCCCCTCTCTCTCTCTAGGTGGAACCACGTGGATCAAAAGTGAGGCGGCCAAAGTCCACCGCCAGGTACTTTCTCTCTTTTCTTCCCCCTCTCACTCTCTGTATCTTTTTCTCGTTTGGCTGGCTATTTCGTTTGAAAGTGCAGTCTGTCCCCTGACTGGATCGTTTGTCGGGTTACACGTTTACGCGCTTTCCTGCAGCACGGAGTTAATAACATCTCTCTGCATTCCCGCCTTTTCGATCTCTTCCATATTTCCTGGGACCCTTTCGCCAGATCTTTTTTTTTCTATTATTGTTCATCGCTTATCTCAGACCAGCCATGACTGAGGTTTCCTCAACCCGTCTTTATCTTGGGAACCTTCCCCGCAACGGTATGGCACCTGATTCTTCCCTGACTTTTGGAGAACACACGCACCACCATGCATGACCCGGTCGCTTCGCTTCACTGGTCGCTTAGAGACTCATGTGCTCTGATCCCTCGTGTTCTTGTCCGGAAAGCCCGCATCGGCCCACCCTTCCCAGGGTGAGCAAATGGGGAGCTTCAGCTAGAACAGCTTCCCGCCTCGGGTAGTCATCTAACCGGTGTTTTGGGAATCGCCTTTTGAGAAATGATGCGCTAACCTACTTTATCTTATTTATTACAGTGACCAAAAGCGACATCGAGGAACATTTCAGCAGCCATGGCTCCGGTAAGATCACGGAGATCAAGTTGATGAACGGTTTCGGCTTTATCGAATATGACGACCAGCTGGATGCCAGAGATATTGTGCCCGGTAAGAACAACTCTCATAATATTCCATTCATTTGCGCGCAGATTTGCTAATATTATTTTCCTGCAGCATTCCGTATGACCCCCATGACCTCTCCACCGATTACCTCTCGCTTATCAATACCACAGACGGCAGTGACTTCAAAGGCGAGCGACTCACCGTTCAGTTCGCGCGCGGCCCGCGCCGCAAGGAGGCTTTCCCGGGACCACCAGACCGCAATGCTCTCCCTCGTCCACGTCGCACTATGTTCCGCATGCAGATTTCCGGTCTTCCAGAAACAAGTTGGCAGGTTAGCAGCCCAAACCCATTCCTTCCCGGAGTCCCTGATGTAGATTCCTCAACCCCGCCTCTCTACTCAGCCCACACATGCTTCCAGTCCATTGTTCTCAGGGCCATCGGTTGAGCCAAGGATCCTGGAGTACTAATCCATTAGCACTCCTCCTGGTAACTGAGAAATGCTTCTATGGCTTTTTTTTCTTTTACCTCGAGATTTGAGAACTGCTCCTTAATCCTTGCATACTCACCCTAATTTGTCAGACCCCATGGAACCTTTCCTGGGACTTTTGGATGCCGATATAAGATGGCCATTCTGGATACACCTCCTCGGACTGGACATGGAGTGCTTACCTTTTCCTCTCCACATTTGCCGGACACCTTACCTTTCCTGGACCTGGACTCACCATGCATTAAATAGGACCTGAAAGACTTCGCCCGCCAGTCTGGACTGGACGTGGTGTACTCTGAGACTGGCCGAGAACAGGGCAGAGGGTAGGTGAACCATTGTATTCCGCAAGAGACCCAATTAACATTTAACCAAGGTTTGTGGAATTTGAAACCGCCAACGACCTGAAGACCGCCGTGGAGAAACTGGACCAGCGCGAGTTCAAGGGCTCCGTTGTATCTTGTGTCGCCGATGTAAGCGCCCATCCTGGCTCGGAACTGGAACACCATCTCACCAAATCCCAGATTCAGAACTTTGAGGAACGTCCCGTTCGTGACCCATACCGGTCTCGTTCCCCACCTCGTCGCCCCTACCCTGCCACCATGGAGGAGTACGACCGCCGGATCCCTCCCCCACGTGGCTACAGTCCTCGGGAGCACTACCGTGAGCGGTCGCCGATTCCAATCCGCCGCGATCCCTACTATGAACGGGATGGCTATGCCCGCCGGACTCCCCCTCGCCCTCGGATGGAAGACTACCCACCTCCACGTCGTCCGTATGAAGACCCCTACGAGGCCCGGCCTCCCCCACCTCCTCGCCACTATGATGATCCCTACCTAGCTGCTCGTGGTTATGGTCGTCCTCGCTCTCCACCGAGAGGCGAGTATGTGCCTTACGACCGTCCTCGCTACTGGTAGAGGGCGCCGGGTCTTGATTGGATTTACTGCATATTCTTCCGTTCTACCATCATTTTTTGACCTTCGCCAAATACCCGCAACGTCTCGTACTGATTTCATGGTGCCATGATCTTTTTTCACCTGCCGAGGTTTTGTCCAGCGTGTTCTCGCGGCTGGGTGCTTTTCTTTCTTCCTGGCGACTGGACAGCGCGAGTTTTCGATCATTTCTTTCTTCCCTGATAGCTTTGGGGTGGCTGGAGACTAACGGTTATTTACCTTATGGTTTTTCTTATCCATCCTGGACTATTGTGTTTGTGTTAGCATTTGAAAATCTTAATCCTTTTATTTGATTTGTTTCTTCTGTAACATCCGAAGTTCCGTTGGTCTATGATGTCCGGACATGACCTACCTTTGAATAGATGGTTGGATTACAGTACAAAACTTATGTTTATTTTCTGGGATTCAATATGTTGAAACCAATATATATATCTTGGGAGTGTGATCATGATCCCTGGCAAACTCCAATTCTAGCACTGACTGAAAGAAATATATGCAATATTCCACAAGAGACCCTCATATTCTTTATTTAGCCATAGCTCTACATACAAATACAAACGGAAATGCCCGTGTGGGTTCTACCGTCATGATCTACAATCATCCACGGGTGCCCCGCCAAAAAAAAACCCCTCCCTCTTTCAATTTAATATCCACGTCACATTAATCAACTCTCCTTAATCCAACAACAATCCATCATGACCTCCCAATCCATCCTCCCACCCCGCCCCGATGTCCTCGACAGCGTCCGTCTCCGCGACATCGAGCTTCCCCTCCTCGCCCCAGAAGCCTGGCACCGCCAGGGAAAATCCCAACCATGCACCGCAACCCTGAAGCTCTCCTATTCCTCCATAATCACAGCCGCCGAAACCGACAATGTCTCCCTGACCCTCGACTACGGCAAGCTCTTCCGCCGACTAGAATCCGACGTCCGCAACATGGCCGACAACATCTCTTCCCCATCCCACCCTTCCAATAGACTAATCAGTCTATCCGGCACGCGTCGCGAGGAAATGCAGAGTCGGGGATTGGGCCAGGACCCGCGCGTGATAGCGGGTGTTGTTGCGGATGCCGGATTGGGGCTGTTGGAGACTACGTCTGCTATCACTGCGGCGAAGCAGCCAAATCCTATCTCGGCGGCGTATGGCGAGTGTGAGGTTCTGTTGCATTTGCCTAAGGCTTTGTTGCGTGCTGATGAGGGGCTGAGGTATCGGGGTGTTATTGCGCTTGGGGAGGAGGTGGCTGCTGGGGAGGCGAGGGGGTTGGTTGTTTTGGAGGAGGAGTTCCGCATTGAGGGGATTAGGTGTTATGCTATTTTGGGAGTGAATCCTCATGAGAGACTTGAGAAACAGGCTGTTGTTGTTGGTCTTACGTTCCAGGGTCCTGGGCAGCTTGCTTGGGGGTCTACTGTTGTTGATACTTATCAGGCTGTGACGCGGGCTGTGGCTGAGGTATGTGTTTATCCTTTTTTTCTCTGATGCTTTTTTTGGTTTTATGGGGGATTTACTGACTTGGTTTGATATTATAGAAGGTTGATCAGACTGATTTCAAGTCTGTGGAATCTTTGGCTACTTTCATCGCTCGGATTGTCACTGTGGACTTTGGCAATGAGAGTGTGACGGTCAAGGTGGAGAAGCCAAGTGCTCTTGCTTTTGTTCAGCGCTCTGGTGTGGAGATTACTCGCACCAAGGCTTTCTTTGACAGTCGTTAAGAGCCGCGTAAGGAGTTTCATGTTATACAGGAGGCTGCAGTATGCAGATCGACGCCCATCTGCAAGTGTAGTATTGAGGCTGTGTGAGGCTGTAGAACTACTTCGCATAAAAAAAAGATTAAAATATAGACAATATCATATATAAGATGTGAAGATCAAATATAAATCTGATCAATAGGATCAATAAGATCATGTTAATGTCAGCATCTGACACGTGAAATCCAAATCGGGACTAGTACCTCAGCCCCCGGATCTGCGCTTGAAATCCGATTTTCTGCAGATTCTCTTTTCTTTGTTTCACTTCCTGGGGAAGAACTGTTAATCTCTATTTGCTTATATCTTCATCCTCTATGTGCCTATTTGCGCCTCCGTCATCGCTTGCTTTGATTTCGCTTACTGGCTTCCCAGCCAACCTTGATCCATCCCTTCAGAATCTCGACTCACCTGCTCCTGATATTTCCAGCGTGTCGACACACTTGCTGTCTCCCTTCGCCTTGGCCTTTGACTTCTCGTCCCGCGAGGTGACTTGGCTAGGGGTCCCGGGTCCGTCCTGAAGAAGGGCGGACGGTAAAGCTGCTCGAAAGATCCAAGGCTGGTCTATCGACTAGTTCGGGCACTGAAGGAAACCCGCCTATTGATACAATAGATTCCTTAAGTTGAAGTACGTCCCTCCAATCAGCGTTTTATTTGCCATTTCTACATTATTTTTTTTCAATTTCTTTTACGTTTTTACCTTGGCTTAATTAGTGGGGACGTGAAAACCCTCACCTACCCCTCTATTCATTCTTTACAGTTCATATTCAAGGCCTAGGCGATCAAGGCTAACCGGGTGTCTCTATGTGAACAGCGACTGTTAGATAGGTATTCTAAATACCTTGCTACCATTCTTTACAACCGCGCAAGGTCAATCGTTGACCCTGCGGTTATTGCCGGCACTTCACCTAAATCAACCGGGGTGTTTCGCTCCAGTCGCGGAACTATTACAGGTGATACAACGAAAGCGTAATGCCTTCCTCGAATGCCGATGACCTTTCCGTCGGGGATGTGTTCGCGCCGCAGGCTGACAGCGTCATTGACGTCCCGGCCAATCACCGTCGCCCCAATGCACACATGGGCACCATGTCACCCCCAGAGCAGCCTAAGGAATTCAATGGGTTTGCAAGCCAGACTCTCAACGAGAACATGATGCCGAAGCAGCGACGGAAGAAGAAGAAGCACCAATTCGTGCCGTCGTGCGCGACTGTCCACGGTTTCACACCACTGGCATCCGGCGACGAGGAATCAGACTTCTCCGCTGCAAGCTCCCGCGCACCCTCTCGACCTCCTACTGCGTTGGGTGGCGCAAGCCCAATGGTACAGTCGCCCGCAGCCCATGGGGTCAGCGCATTGAAGCTTCAACTCAATACTCTAAATTTGTCCGACACGAATGGTTCCAGCGGACTTGTCTCCCAGACCCCGAGTGTTTACTCCGATAGCGACCAGACCGAGATCTTGACCAGCTACGAAATCCCTCTAGATCAGGACTTTGTTAGTTCCGACGCAGTGCAACCCGAGACACTGGACGATCGCAACGCTGATGTCCCAGGCATGAATTCGGAATTGCGCAGTCAACTATGCCGCAAGATGACAGCGGAGGACTTTGTGCCTATCCTCTGTCTGGGCAAGGGCTCATTCGGAACTGTGTTGCTGGTGCGCCACGTCGTCACGGGCAAGCTCTACGCCCAGAAACAATTCCGGAAGGCTACTCTCACTGTCCACAAGAAGCTAGTCGAGCAGACCAAGACAGAGCGCACAATCCTAGAAAGTGTCAACCGCCACCCCTTTGTCGTCAAGCTATTCTATGCCTTCCAAGACCACGAGAAACTCTACTTGATCCTAGAGTACGCACAAGGCGGCGAACTCTTCACCCACCTCGCCATGGAACGCATGTTCGAAGAAGACGCAGCAGCCTTTTACATGGCTGAGATGGTACTTGCACTAGCCCACCTCCACCAAAACGTCGGTGTTCTCTACCGCGACCTGAAACCCGAGAACTGTCTCCTAGACGCACAAGGCCACCTCCTCCTAACCGACTTCGGCCTCAGCAAGATCGCCCTCAGCGACGATGACCGTTGCAACTCCCTCCTCGGCACAATCGAGTACATGGCACCAGAAGTAATCCAAGGCAAACCATACGGCAAAGCCTGCGACTGGTGGTCTCTCGGCGCACTGGGCTACGATCTCCTAACTGGCTCACCTCCATTCCGCGCAAACAACCACGCAAAGCTCCAAGAAAAGATCGTCAAGCAAAAACTCATGCTTCCCTACTTCCTCGGACCAGACGCAAAAGACCTTCTCACCCGTCTCCTCCGCAAAGAACCCTCCAAACGTCTCGGCTACCACATGCAGAAAGACCTGCAGATCATCAAGAAACATCGCTTCTTCCGAAAAATCGACTGGGCTGCCCTTGAACGTCGCGAACTTGACCCCCCTATCCAGCCTGTCGTCACGGACCCCGCTCTCGCGGAGAACTTCTCTGCTGATTTCACTCATCTCCCGCTCAGCCCGACGGTCACTGCTGCTGGCTTTGATGAGTACTATGGAAAGGGACAGGATTTCCCGGCTGGAAAGGGTGCGGATGGAGACGAGCTTGGGATTGGGAGTAATCCGTTCGGTGGATTTAGTTATGTTGCTTCGAGCAGCTTGCTGGATCATGGGTTGGGGGTTATGACTGCTGGATATTGAATGTGTGGGGATTTGAATGGGATTGAGAAGACAAGGATGGAGATGAACGGGAGAATGAAGATAATGCACATATTCACATCAAGGCGTGTCGGTGTCGGTTCGGGCTATCTGCTCGTACATTGCATTGTATGTATCAACTGTGTTAGCTGGGATCGGTTCTCCTGTCCAGTTGCCTGTCTTCAAATGTTCTGAAGAAATACAAAACTGTATCATCTGAACATAAAGTTGTACTTTGCATCGCATCTCTAGGAGTTTTCTTCATTTATGTAGAGTAAATTTTGGAAAAATACATATACATCTCCTTGGACATGGACCTGGAAAACTGAGATTGAATCTTACATTTTGACATTGGAACTATACAAAACATACATCGTCTACAGCGCCAATATATCAGGACGTTACAAAAGTATAGTAGGTAAATAAGCAAAAAAGAAGAGAAAGTTTATTTCTGTGAATTTCATTCTCACTCATAAATAGTAATCTCTCTCAATTCCCCAAGGCCCAACTTCGCAACAGTGACTAATAAACCCAAATGTATAGATCTCATCTATATCTCGCCTTCTTCACTTCCAGCACCATCATCATCAGCCTCGCCCTCCTCGAGCTGGGAGTCTAATTTACTCCGACAATCCACATCCGTAGACGGGTGAAGAGGAGGATGCGCGACTGGAACGACGTGTTGTTTTTCACGGAGTTCGCCTTCTTCAATGGACTCTTCTTTTGAAGGTTGTGCGTTTGATCCTGACGACTTCTCCGCGATTGATAGGGAGTTAAATTGCGGCGTGGCTTTTGTTTGGGATAATGCGGCTGCGGGGACGCGTGGGGCTGGGTTTGTTTTTTGGTCGGGGATTGCTTCGTGGGAGGGTGTTATGGTGCGCTGGCGTTTTGGGGATCGTTCGCAGTCGCCGTTTCCGTTGAGGGTTGTTGGGGGTTTGTTTTGTGGGGAGGATGGGTGGTGTGTGTTGGGGTGAGATTCGGGTTCGCGTGAGCGTTTGCGGCCATTGGATGTTGTGTCTGGGGTGACGGTGAGGGTTGGAGGGGTGGAGGTGGATTGTTGCTCTGAGGCTGATTTTGTGGGATCGGTGTCGAAGATGCGGGTTGGGTCGTTGGGGTGGGAGGTTGAGTCTGTAATTGCAAATTCGGGGTAGCCCTTGCTGAGGCTTTGCTGGACGCGCTCGTAGATCTTGACGATGAAGGTGCAGGCGCGGACGAGGTCGTCGAGGTGGACGTCGATCTGCTCCCACCAGGGTCGGCCTTCGGCGTCGTCGGGGAAGGCGACTTTGCAGTGCCGAGCTGCGGCGTATAGGGCCGCGGCGGCGATGACGCGGGGTGGGAATTGGAGGCAGAGGACGGTGTAGGTTGAGTCGTTGAGGAAGGAGTAGGTGGAGTGTCGTAGAGCTCTGTTTTCGCCGACGCCTAGGAAGACGGAGTAGTCCCAGAGGATGCGGTAGGGGGACTCGACCTGCAGGTCAAAGCAGAGGTATTCAAGCATGACGCTCTCGTTCTGCAGGATCAGGTCTCGCCATTTCCAGTAATCCTTGGACTGTTCGTCGACGATCAGGTTCGGCTGCTTCATGGCGACGCGGCAGCATGCGATGACAAAGTCTTTCATGCGGCGCATGGCCTCGTCCACCTTGAACGCGACGAACAGGGCCACCGCGGCGATCACCTTCGGGTGCATCAGGTCCGACCCCATCTCTGGATATTGGCCCATCAACGAATAGCGCATGAGGAAGCGGTGCATGTACACCGTGGCGGTCATTGAAGTCTGCGGGGGCATCTTCAACATCACGCTCACTTGCCAGATGAACTCGACTGCACGGTGCCGGATGTAGTCCTCTTTCCCGCGTTCGATCTTATCAATGCGCGACGGCGTGCGCTCGAATTCTTCCTCGGTGAATAGCCATTTTTGCTGCTCTGCTTCCAATACCGGATTCGGTAGGCCGGGAATTCGTCGCTTCGGTGCCGAGGAAGCCATGGGGTGTGCGAAGTGAAGAGGGGAAAGACGAATGAGTTCGACGAGGGGTTCACACAATGGCGACAGAGCTGAAGCGCATGTGGCGCGCCTGATGAGGAATAGGTCGCGCGAGATTAACAATAATCGTTATCGTTCCGAACGTCACAGTCGTCAAGCCCAATCTAGCATGGCGGAGCTTTCTATCGCATCGCGGAAATAGTAGTAAACGGCGGGAGATGTTCGGAGGATTGAAGAGAAGGAAGTCAGGGATAAGCAATATATAAACAGAGCGCTGCCTAAATCTCGAGCAATATCAGATAACCTGCAAGGCGGTTACGCTCTCCGTTATTGACGCAGCCGACAAGGGAAGCTTTTAATCGGAATAATGGCTTTTCCGAGCGGAATTATTTATCCGCAATGTAAGAGATGCGAGTGTTAGTACAATGAACAGCGTTATATTATTCTATATCTATTGGAAGTAATACAACTCTGAAAGATTCACATGTAAATTCAATTGCTCATTAATATGCAATTACACTTGGAAAAGTCCCTATAAGCAATTACAATTGGTATCTAGTACTTTGGAATCAAAGTCCGTCCTGGCGCCACGCTGATAGATGCAATAGACAAAAAAAGCCAAGCAGACATTTACTCCTCCTCGCTGACCTCACTCTCGTCATCACTCGGAACGTATTGCCTGGTCGTAGGCTGAGTGTAATGGTGGCTCCGAGCTTCCTCTTCACGAGCACTTTGTTCAAAGGCGGCTTCCATCTCCGCCGCCAAGGCATCATCATCTTCCATTTCATCCTCTTGGGCAGCCGTGCCTGTATGCGCCGAGGAGGTAGGTGGAGCTGTATTACCGACTGGGGAGGGTAAACTAAACTCCCCAACGTCCTCATCCCCGTCTTCGTCGGCTGGGGTGTTATTGGACGAGAAGTAAGCCCGGTTCACGACGAATGGGCGCGACGGAGGTGGAGATCCCATATCAATAATGAGATCTCCGTCAACAATGATGTTTGAGCTGGGAGACTGCCCAGTCTGTTGTGATCCCGTGCCTGCATCGGATGGCGACGAGCGAGGGTCCTCATGCTCAGGTGGGTCGGGATAACTGACAGGCTCGCTTGGCTTCGCGGGCGGGTGTGCTTTGACTGGTGCTTTTGCTGGTGGTTTCTTCTGACGCAGTGGGTTTGCTTGTGTTGTGGGTCGAGGTGCAGGTCTGGGTGCAGGTCTAGGCGCGGGCCTAGTAGCCGGCATCAATGGTGTGTTGGCCCTGCTGGCAAGTTCCGGGGTGCTGTGGCCTGAGGTTGGCTTATCAGCCTCTCGGCGATTCTTCGGAAGGAAATGTCGGAAGTCGTAAGGATTGCTATCATCGGCCGGGCCCTCGTCCTCGCTGGTGCTCCCTCCGTGCCGGTCTTCTCCCGAGGCTGGTTCATCCTCTTCCTTGATCTGTAGTTGTTCGTATTGCTCGCGGACCTGTTTTTCCGTCTTTCCTGGAGCCGACCGTAGATTAAAGTTTAAGGTTGTCGAGACCGGCTCCAGAACGAAGACTTTCCGCTCCGGGTCGAAGATCAGAACCAGGCTTCGCTCACTCGACGGGTCCTCGCTGCCTTTGTATGAATAGGTCAATGTTTGATCGGCGTTTGGAGCCTTATCGGTAACGGCGAGGTCATAGAGATCGGACGATCGGGAGTGTGTGATGACCGAACGTTGCTGTGAGGTGGCGGACTTGGATTTGTGGTTGTAGTTGACGTTGATCAGTCGACTTGTGTTTGGGTTTCGAGCAAGCCTTTCGCCTAGCACAATTGGGTACTCGGCCTGCTTTGTTGGGTCGATCATGGCAGACAATGTAGGGGTAGCCATTATTTGTAAGAGACCCCAAAAATCAGTACAAGAAGAAGGGAGGGAAAGGGAAAAGAAGTCCCCAAAGTCGGGGAAAGGTTGAAGTGGAGAAGAGCTGAATTAGGAAATGACTTCAGAACTCCCCACTACGCTTATTGGTTTCTTACATTCTTACATTCCTAGTTAGCCCTTAGTTCTTACGTCTTACTTAAATTCTGAGATTGAGTCTTTGATCTGATGTTTTATGTTGAATGAACATGCTTATACTCCCGAGTTCTGTGCTACAATCTACGCAGGCTTCAGCTCCGATTTCGGCTCAGATAGAGACAAGTATAAACATTGAACACAGAAAGCAAGGTAAATCCCATTAGACGATTAATTACTAGCCGAGGCTTAAACAAAAAAAGCGGCTTGGAATACAATGCAGTAAATCAGGGCAGGAGAGGTATCCAGAAACAAAGAACGCGAGAAAAAAAGCATGGGATATCGGTCGGCTCGTACAGCCAAGACTATGCCACCCAGAACGACTGGAATCAAGCATATTCCAATGTCAGAAATTTGAGATTTCCGAGTTTACTTAAGCTTCTCCTTGAGCTTGCCGAAAAAGCTGCTCATGCGGTGCTTCTTCTTCTTTTCGCCATTAGAAGAAGCACCTTCAGTGCTGTGGGACTGTTTGCGAGACTGTTCTGCGGGCTTGGCGGTCGAAGTAGTAGGTGCCGGAGCAGACTCAACTCCAGTCGTCACAGTGGGACCGGCGGGTTCAGCCTTGGGAGTCGAGGTTTCAGCAGTAGAAGTAGTCTCAGGGCCAGTTGTGACAGTGGGCCCACTGGACTCGGTCTTGGGCGCCGACGTTGGGATAGCAGCAGCAAAATTGCGGCCGGGCGGAGGAGTCGAAAGCGGCGACACATCTGCGGAGTCTACCCCACTAACAACAGCGAGCTGGGGCGCAACGGCCTGGGTGGCCGCAGTGACGGTAGGGGCCGGAGCGCCCGCGGACTCTTCAAGATGGACCTTCTTGTGGAGTTCCTCCTCGATAGCCTTCTTCTCGTCGACTGCTTCTTGGTACGCAGCAGCCTCAGGGTCTCTGTGGGCCTCGGCCAACGAGTCCTTCACCACCTGCGGGACCTCATCGACGGGCTCGCCGTTAGTCTCCTTGCCCTTGGGCTCCAGCGGCACGGCAGCAGCCAGTGCAGCCGTGGTCGAGTTGGGGCCAGCGGACTGGATGTTGTATCCTGGATCGGCCAACGTTGCCTGCACCGGAGCTCCAGTATAAATTGGCTCGGCCTCACTGGCGGCGCGCTGCGCGGGTCCACCCATCGGAAGACTGGATTCGGGAATCATGTTGTTTGTGATTGGGGGAAGGGTATATGGGGAAGCGCCAGTATCAGCGGTGTTCTGGATCCCGTCAATAGGGAGGGTTTGGCCCTTCTCATATGACTCTTTGTCCAAAGTGACAGTCGAGTCAACGGTGTTGTTGTGAAGGGTGCTGTGGTGAGGGACTTTCTCGCCCGGGTTCAGGCTGACGGGGTTGCCATAACCCTCCGACGCTGGGATGGGATCCACGGACAAGGTCTGTTCGGATTCCAGTCCCGGCGTCTCAGGGAAGGTACCAGGTAGATTCCCATTGGGCTCCTTGGGAACGTTAGCAGCAAGAGCCGCGGTTGTAGAATCAGGGGTCACGCCGGACATAGTGGGGGCGGAGTCGGAATTGATCTCTTCTGGTAGGAGGACGTTGTTGACGTTGTTATGTCCGTCTTCTTCTTCGCGTGCGTCGGGATTTGTAGTCCAAATACCGTCGACAACAAACTTTTTTTTTTTTCAAAATCAGCAATAGGAACGAGTTATGTTGGAACCTGGGATTCCGGGAAGTTGTCTTTATATGAAGAGCGGCACGGATGACAGATGACGTCAGTGGAAAATGGCCTGTTGCCTAAGGCTCACCGCCATCCAACGACAAATGAGGCAAGCGCGAAGAAAGGGAAGGTGCGAGGGGAAAGAATTTTTTTCTAGGCCTTACCTTGTAGTGGACTTTTTGTATAGGAGAAATAGTCACTTCTTTGGTGAAGATGTCGTCCACCCGGTCCAGTTTCACCGTCTTACCCCAATCATCGAAAGTGCCTGTGACGAACACTTCGCTCGCATTGTGAGGCCTGCAAGTGACCGTCTTAGCATTGTACCACGAGGAACTCGAGAGGTACCGAGATCCGCATCTTAGACGATTGACTCACCACTGGAATGTAAAAGTTCCCATATTTGATTTCGCAGAGAGAATTGAAAAAAAAAAAAGCAGGTTGGGGAAGGGAAAAAAAAAAGAGATCCTAAATCAGTGGGGGGTGACACAGACCAGTACCTGACCCTGGAGGACTTAGCGCTATATAATTCTGTGAATAGATAGGATATGCATCTATTATCACAGGGGGGCTGGGGGCAACTCTTTCGGGTCTATGCGCCCCCGTTCTAGACTTGCCTTTTGACATGACGCCACGGAGCTTAGGGTTATATAGCCAAGTACTACGGAGTACTCTGTACATAGTACTCCAGGGCTACCTACCTTATGGCTTTAGCTTATTATATGATATGCGAACAGTTTTATATCATTAACAGGGCTAAATTGATATGGAAAATCTGAAGTTATAAAGTCTAAGATTTTAAGTCGTCGAATAAGGGTGACATTCGAAAACGGCGAGTCCATGACATATTCCGGGCTGGAAATGGTTAAGCCCACAGGCATCCCAGAGTTCCCGTCGCCACTTAAGTGGCGAATATGTAGTTCTAGAAGACACTTGGAAGACGGTTAAAGCTTTCTTTTTGAAATCTTATTAAGTAGAATGAGTGACGTCGATCACCTCTATAGGGAGTCCATAGTCCATGAAATTTGAACAAAATATGATCGACGAAGCTCAGACCAACTTATGTTTCTACCCCTCAATTTTCCTTTTCTCTTTACTTTCCAAGATTTGAACTCTTTAAAAGTAGAAGTTTTGAAATTCTTTATACAGGTAATTTCCCTCTTTTTTTTTTTGCTTTGAAATGTTTCATTTGCTTTATTACTTTCCGAGGTGGAAGAAAAAAAAAAGAGAGGTCATGCAGTATTCCCTATTAGACTCCAACCAATAATCCACTGCCCCTCCGCTTCCTCACCTTTCCTACTCTTCTACCTTGTCTCTACCTACATCATCTTCCCATTCTCCATTTTCTCTACTTAAAAAGCCACTCCTTTCTAATATCTACAGATATCATCTCTGTTTCCTCATTTATCCTCAGCTTCAACGCCGGACGTTGCGGCCTCTCTGGCCCTCTAACCCCCCCCCAAACGCCCTCATGGCACAAAACTCTGCTCCAGGCTTTACCCCGGCCATCAACACTAGAGCTGGCGATAAATCTGCTGGCGCTCAAAAAATTGCCGACGACGAGTTCGAGGTGACGTCACCAACCGACTTGACTTTCCGACAGTCTAACTCGGGGATTTCGCCTCCGGGCACCGCTCTATTTGGAGGTACTGCATTCGAGGGAGGAGAACAAACGGGAAGATCGCTGTTCAGTCGGAGTCCCTTCCAGGAGACTGCCGAGGAAGAGGGCGAACAGGAGGGGGAGCTGGCCCCGCTCCCGGCACGATCCGCACAGCAAGGATTCCCTAGCAATTATGCGCTAGGTCGTCGGACATCTGTCTCAGCGGAGTCTTTAAATCCCACCGAAGCTGGTTCTGAGAGCTGGTCACCTCCTCACCACCCAAAGACCGAAGAGCAGGTCTCCCGCCTCAAGAGCGCCGTCAGTAGCAACTTCCTCTTCTCCCACCTCGACGATGATCAATTCTTGACCGTCCTCAACGCTCTCGTTGAGAAGCCCATCCCTGCAAAGGATATCAAGGTCATCTCTCAAGGTGACGCGGGTGATTACTTCTACATTGTAGAGAAGGGAAACTTTGACGTCTACATCCACCCCTCCGGTGCCGTGCAGCCTGGTCCCGATGGCTTGGGCAACAAGGTCGCCAGCACTGGACCCGGAGGATCTTTCGGCGAGCTGGCTCTGATGTACAACGCCCCGCGTGCTGCGACAGTGATCTCTACCGAGCCAAAGAGCACCTTGTGGGCCCTCGACCGTATCACCTTCCGCCGCATCCTAATGGACTCGGCATTCCAACGCCGGCGCATGTACGAGGCTTTCCTGGAGGAAGTCCCGCTGCTTTCTTCTCTAAAGTCATACGAGCGCTCAAAGATCGCCGATGCTTTGGACACCATCAAGTACCCGGCCAATTCCACCATCATCCACGAAGGCGATCCCGGAGATGCTTTCTACCTTTTGGAGTCGGGCGAAGCCGAGGCTACCAAGAATGGTGTCTCCGGACCCGTCAAGAGATATCGCCGAGGTGATTACTTCGGCGAGCTTGCCCTGTTGGACGACAAGCCGCGCCAGGCGAGCATCACCACCAAGACGGATGTGAAGGTGGCGCGCTTGGGCCGGGATGGATTCAAGCGCCTTCTCGGTCCTGTGGAGGGGATGATGAGAGGAGCCGAGTATGAATTGGACGGGGAAAAGTCTCCTGTTTCCAAACCAATGTGATATGATACAATGAAATTGAAGGGGGTTTTGAGGGAAATTAGACTCATTGGCGAGATCCAGCTCTGTCATCTGTCACTTTGTTGAGTTCTAAAACTCACCTGCTACCTATCCCAATACCTGATGATCTAACTTTTTTTTCCATGTTTATTATTTGTCTCTTTTCCAGCAAACTTTCCACTCTTTACGACTATCTGACTTGTATCTACAACTGTCTCTTTTATGCGTGCTATCTGTGATCTATGACAGGGACCTACTGTCGTCCTTGTTCATATTGCCATTTTGCTATGTTATTCACTCGGACCCTCCAATACTTAGGTATCCAGCAGAATGATTAGAACTTGTGTTTGATTTCCCGTCCAATTCCCATATGCATGTTTAAATACCCAAAACTCCAAGTCGAGGTCGCGTAGGAACCCACGATTATGCTATGCCCAAAAATACTACATCAACTCCCAAATGCAAGCATCAGTATTATCACACATCACCTCGGCACAACCAAATCACTCCTCAAAACCCACTTCTCCCCTCCAGTAACCTCAACTCCCTCATGCAACATACAATGATCTCCATGACGATGCAACAGCGCCATCCCAACCTCCGGCGCAACAGCTATCGGCTCCGGATTACGGTTCGCGCGCGTCGGCTCAGGATAGAAGACTGTTTCACCGCCTGTACAAGACGTCAGGTAGACAAGAAGTGTCCAGGTGGTGCGTGCGGGTGTTGCTTTTGATCGCGAATTCGGCGGGGGCAGGGTTATATTATTAGCATCGTCATCTGCGATTGCATTAGATTAACTTTACTTGTATCAAAGTGCTTGTATATAATCCAAGAGAACTTCTTACAATGTTGTCCAAAGAACTGTCCTGCCGAGTATCGATAAATACGAATATTAGGATTCAACCCCAACGGATCTCCGCCCCAGAGTTGACGTGCGCGTTCAGCGAGCGCGGGCGAGATACTATCATCTGTGTTCTCGTACCCATACTCATCTTCTTCAAAACGCGTCGTGACAAGCTCTTTCAGCGCCGTCGTGCTCCATAGCATCTCCGCAAACCGCGCATCGTCGATCTGGAATCGGTCGTTGACGCGTAAGGCCTCATCTTTCTTGGGGGTTCCCGGGGTTGTTGTTAGTGGAAGAGAGGCGAGGAATGAGGCGTAGGTTTTGCATAGGGTGCTTGGGAGGAAATTGCGGATGAGGTAGATTTGGTCGGTGAGGAGGGGGGTCAGGGTTAGATCGGCGGCGGGGAGGAGGGGGCGGAGGGGTGGCCAGTTTGGGGTTGTTTTTGGTTGAGATTTTGGGTCTGGTTTTTTGAATTTGGCCATTGTGGTTTTTGTGGTGAGTGATGAGTATGTAGATGAAGGTGAAGGTGAAGGTATAGGTAGAGGTAGAGGGAAAAGGGTCTAGAGGGTGGCTTTTTTTTTATCGCGATAAGATCCCATTGCCCTGGGTACACCTGGGCATCCATGGCTGTATAAAAAAGAGCTAATTGGTTTCTATATATACTCTTCCCCAGAATATGTAGCATCTTATACCCCTTGCATATGATATATACTTGAGAATTGTATTTGCCCAAAGTACTTTGGTTTCCCCTCATCTCAACATAGAGGTAAGCCACTGAATATCAGAGGGGTCGATTCCACATTAGACAATAAAGCGAGGCAATGTGAGGCTATAGGAATAAAAAGAGACTAATTGTATAGAAGTATACGAAGTATCGGTCACTGGCACAAGCATATAGATCTAGGCTCTTTTGATCAACAAAATCGGTGAGGAACCAGTCCATACAGGTGGATCAGGCCGGAGAGAATATGGATTTGGGCGGGGCGGGAAAGAAAATTTGTCCCGGAAGAAGATCATCGGCGTTTTTCCTTTCCAATGTTTCTCCAACCGTAAACAATTTCAGATTCATGTTTGTTGGTGAAGCCAAGTCAAAACCGCAACAAGAACTAAGAGAAAAACAAAAAAATACAAAAAAAAACATGCCTCAGCGGTGACTACGGCCAACTGCAGCGACCAACTTGGCCATCGCTCACCGCCCGGGCCCAAGTTGAGAACTTCCCTTCTGGAACTTCATTCCTCTCCCTTCCCCAGCACCAGCCTGTCATGTCGTCGCAGACCATGACTGCGCCAGCCGTGGGCCATCGACCGCCTGACCCAGGCTCCGATAGCCCACTGTATGACTATGGCTGCTCACCAAACACCACAACCCCTTCCAATCCTCGAGACGACTCCGCAATCCGCGACATGCAGAATAATTCTGCCCCGTCAACTCCCAACGGGATGCCCGCCCCGGACGTCGCAATCAAAACTGAATGCTCGGACAACAACGATTTTTCAGCCGCGCAACACCAACAAGATGCAAATACGCAAAGCGCCGCAAGTGCGCTCCTAGCACAGCTCCTCGGTAATCAACCTGCGGCCAACGCTACCCCAACTACGATACAACCTGCACAGGACGACCAGGATCTTCACATGGATATCAAGATGGACGACTCAATCTCACAGTCATTTGACATGTCTGCACAGAACCCCACGCATATCGACCCGAGCTTAAACCAAGACACCGCCTCGATATCTCGGGAGATTCAGGACTTACTGAATGGGAAAGCTTTAGGTGACGAGCTTATGGGAACAAATTCTGCACACCACGATATGAGCCATACAGGATTCAACTCGTCCGATGCCATGAATACCTTGTCCGACCCTATGAACCCGAAATTGAACAACGAGCAGCCCTCGCTCCTTCCAGCCTTGGATTTTTCCGCCGCCCCAAAAAATGCGTTTGAAGCTCTCCAGCAAAACGAGCTGCTCACGGCCGCCTTCCTTTCGCAAAATGCCGATCTGTCAGCCCTGGGATATCAAGATATGGCGGCTTCAATTGCTGGATCTGAACCTAAGATCCAAGCATTTGCTAAGTTGGAGTTCGATGATGGGCATTTCTACGTGAATACATATTCATTCATCCTAGGGCGAGATGTGCGCGCCGCCCGCGCCGCCCATCACCGAGAGTTCCAGTACCGGCAGGCCGTGCGCAGCACTCGGGCGAAGAGTTCAAGTGGAGGAAACACATCTCACACCCCTAACCGCATGAAGCGGGAGGAAAGCGCGGCCATGTTGGGCAGTGTTGTCAGTGATCGGGGAGGTATTATGGGCTTTGATCCAGATATACCCCCCCATCTTCCGAACAATATGAACATGAGCCGGCGGTCATCAAAATCCTCCTTTGATGAGGCTGTTGTACCATTGCATGCTAATCCGGCTCAACTACAATCCACAACCGACTACAATGCGCTCGCCATGCAATCATTGCAAGATGGAAATGGAGACGCAAAGCCCGTTGATGCGCTGGCTTTGCTCCCATCCCCTGATTCTTGTCCTACCATCCCAATCCACCCCCCAACGACCGTTGACGGCAGTGCCGCAGGCCATCGAGGGATTTCCCGAAGGCATGTCCGAATCTCATACAACTTTGATCGTAATTTGTTTGAAATGGAAGTAATGGGACGCAATGGAGCGTTCATTGGAGCTGATTGGCTATCACCGGGACAGGTTCGTCCGTTACACAGCGGCGACTACATCCAAATTGGAGGCGTGCGCATCCGGTTTTTGCTACCAGATGTCCCTATTGGCGAAACTGGAGCCGACCGGATGGAAGAAAAGATGGCAGAAAAACGTGAAGAGGAAGAAGAGAAAGATGCCCGTGCTTCGATCGAGATGGATGATGATATCGATGAATCGGAGAGACTTGGAAGCGACAGCGGCGAGAGCAGGGAACCTTCAAAGAAGATCATCCTCAAGACAAAGGATTCCAAATCGTCCCAAACAATGGATTCCATTGAGCCTGGAGATAATGATTCGCAGCCGGCCCGCCGCCGGGGACCAGGACGCCCTCCCAAGGATGGGATCATGTCTAAGCGCGAGCGAGCTGAGCTTGCCCGGGAGCAGAAAAATGCCGCCAAGCGCGAGGCCAACGGAGGTATCACACCACCTCCACCCAAGGTGCCTAAGGCTGGGAAGACAGTTGCCAAAGAATCTGTCGTTCCCGAGTCACCAAAGCCATCCGAGAAGCGGAAGTACACCAAGAGAAAGAAGCCGGATGGGACACCAATGGATTCTCCCCTTCCCTCAACAGAAGGCGGCCAGATGTCTGCAGAGCCACCGCAGGAATACGTCAAACCCCCACCGGTCAAAAAGCGCAAACCATCACGGTCACCCTCTCCGAACTATCCTCCGGAGTCTGCTTACAATGCCGAGGATCTGGCAAAGCCCCCGTACAACTACGCCGTTCTCATCTTTGATGCTTTGACGGAAGCCGGCACGCCAATGACGTTGAAGCAGATCTACCGTGCGCTGAAACTGAAGTATCCCTACTTCCGCTTCAAGTGTGAGACTGAGGGCTGGACATCTAGTGTACGGCATAACCTGAACGGCAACGGTCATTTGTTCATGCACGCAGAGCGAGATGGCAAGGGTTGGTCATGGCAACTTATTCCTGGCGCGTCGGTCGAGAAGGAAAAGAAACGACGCCCTTCGCCGCCGCCGCAGGTATCCCACCCACCTACGCCTGCTCCCCAGCAGTACATGCCCATGTCCCACTCCTATGCACCACCACCTCAGGGTCCACCACCGGTGCCAAATCCGCCACAGCATTTCCAATTCCCTTCCATACCGCCTGCTCCTTTCCCGGCATCTGTTAATGTGGGAGGACCACCACATTCCAGTCCCTACCCACCTCCATCAAAGGCCCCTGCGCCAACACCCCCCGCTCCTCCCCCTGCTCCCCCGGTTCAAGCTCCTGCTCCTGCTCCGCCCCCACCTCAGGCACCGGCACCGGCACCGGCACCCCCGCCAGCGCCTACACCTGCCCCTGTCTCTGCTCCTATTCCGTCGCCGGCGCCAACACCTACTCCGGCTCCTATGCCCGCGTCTGCACCCGCACCTACACAGGCACCTGCGCCAGTACAGGCAGCACAGCCGCCGGCGTCGGCACCAGCACCGGCACCAGCACCAGCACCACCCATCAATCCAGCTGCATCCTTCCCCATCCCCAGTCAGCTCCGCAACAATCTCCCAGCTGCATTCGCGGCGACGATCCCTTCAACCTACACTTCGCCCTACGCATCCGCTCCTGCCCCGCAAGCCGGCCAGCAGCAACAGTTGCAGACCCCACGACCTCCTCACGGACCACCTCAGCATCATTCTCCTTACGCACAACAAAAGCCGCCATCATCTCAACCTCCTCACAACAACCCGCAGCCTCGGGCCTATCCCCCATCTGGTGGAACACAGTTCCAGCACCAGCACCAGCACCAGAACCAGCATCAGCAGCATCAGCCACCGGTCCAGCCTCAGTCGCAGCCACTGTCGCATCCTCCTCAGCAGCAACATCCGCTGTCTCACCACCAACACCAGCCGCAGCACCAGCAGCATCAACACCCACAGCACCAGCAACACCCGCACCAGCATCATCCGCCTCCAGGCCTCCCGGCCCACTCTCATCATCAACAGCAGCAGCAACACCCTGTCCAGCAAAATTCTGCACCAGGGCCACAAGAGTCATCCTCGTTCATTGATCGAGCAAACAAGGCAATCGATGACTTTGAAGCTGTTCTCATGGAAGACTACGAGGACAAGAACTACATCCGGGAAGTTCTGCGGAGTGCGCGCGCACGCGTGTTGGGCGATGCGCCAGAAAGCTCCTTCCCAGGCGGCGAACCAAAAGACGAAGCCGTCATCATGGACGTGCTACGCAATTTGGTCGGAAGTCTGAAAGACGAGTGAATGGTCTGGTTTTACATATTGGTGGAGGGAATGGTTTCCTCCCTGACGACTTATCGAGTATACGAGTCTTATGGTTTTGCTTTTTTTCTTTTCTTACCAGTTCAATTTATCTGTGTCAAATTTTTTTTGTTTTGCGACATGTCTAGATTCTTTTTGAATCTTAATGATATCCCTCTGTTTTTGCGACAGGCGTCTGCTTGCGCCTTGTCTATTTTTTTTTGTCGTCGATATTATATCTGTTCTTTAGGCTCTTCATGGCCCACTATTTTTGGAGTGGTGCAAAGGGATCTTTCTCCGGAGAATCCTGACTTTGCTTTTTTTTGTTTGTTTTGATCCTGGCGTCGTCCGGTCGCCTGACATAAAAGCGTAAAAGCTCTGCATGATAGAAATACCATTCACATTGACCGGACTTAATACTTATTTTACACAGGCATGAATACTCAATGTCAACATTTAGTATCTCTGTACAATCAAGTCTGAAACTTATACCCTGCAAAGAATGATTACGAAGATTCTACACATCAGTCCCTAAAACCATCATAAAGATGGGTTCACCCTTAGCAATGTATACAGGCTACAATGGCACTAGTTCGACTTCATAGACGCATATCTCAATGCATTGTGAGAAGGAGGTGATTCTCAAGTCTTTGCATCTATGAACACAGGATCGAATACCATACACCATACATTGGCTTCTCTACCTGCCTAGTTCTGGAGATGGAGAGGATTGTTCCCAGACCACTTGGGTCTTGCTGTTACCATCTCACGCTCCAGCCCCGAGCATGATCAGGACTTCTCCGGTGTTGGGATGACGTCGCTTTTCTTTTCGATCGGCAAGCTGTCCCAGATCATTGCGTGTAGGTCTCTTGCATAGAGAATCAAAGGGGGAGAAACGCCCACTGATTTAGGGCCTAGATGATCTTTGGAGAATCGAGTTGATCTTCCCAAAGTCACCCGATAGGGGATTGTTGTCATGTAGACTTTTTTTCGCGGATGCGGACTGCATGAGCCAAATCTTCAGGCAATCTCCAGTCACGCTTCCTCAAATACGTGTGACGGGTGTTTACTGCGAGGTATTGGTCGACCATGATGTATCTGAAGCGTAGTTTCGATGAGATCAAAAGAGGAGCAGCATATCTCAGCATGGCAGTATTGAAGGTGGTGCCTTTTTTTCGTTTCGGCCGTGTCCTTGGGTTAAACCCCTTTTCCTCAAATACAGCCATTTCTAGGAAGGTATCGGCTGAAAATCCGACTGGATCAAGACAGCCTCTGTGTACCAAAGGCTATTGAGAAGAAGCCCAGCGAAGACATTTTGAATGGAGAGGCTAACAAAGGAATGTGAGGTCACTGGTGATACCCCGTAACCCAACTCCAAACAAAAAGATATTCTCCCAACCAGAGGCACGGGAATGAAAGGTATCCCCCTTTGTGATATGCTTGTAATAGCGTACGGGTATCGCTTTTCTCTGCTCCCAGCTGGTGATGACGAGCTTTGATTTGTGCCTGCCGGGTGGTTGGGTACCCAGGGTACCTTGAGTTCACCCTCGAGTTTGATATGTTATCATGAACATCTTGTAGGCCCACTTCCATATTTGTGGTGTTGTTTGCCCCTCCGAGATGTCCCTTGCGGGCCCAATTACCCAGTAAACGAATATAAATTGTGTGTCGTTTGCAGCAGGAACCATTGAACCTTGAGCTTGGAGGCATCAATGACGGAATCTGCTCCATCGAAGCTAGGCTATCGACTCTAGTCCCCAGCCATCATGTCTGGGAGAGATTCTGCTTCTTTGGCTCTTGTTTGTGGTCACCAGGCTTCTGTGGCGAGAACAGAACTGGACACCAGTATCCCATACCGGACCGTGTTCCCATAATTGTCCTTCATCTGAGTATATAGGTTGTGCTGCAAACAAGCTTAGATTGTATGGCGGGGGTCCCTAATCTGATAGGAGGTAGGTGCAGGCTTATATAGATTGCATGGCCTGAGTAGAGGAACCAGCTTGATACTGCAGGTGGTACTTCTGATTCCCGCAGCTCGCTTACCAAGCGACTGAGGGCTGCTGCACCTTCTTCTTCAGGCTCGTCGTATCGACGGTGAAGCGCCCGGGCTTTCCGGAAGGCCAAGAGAGGGCTGTGGAGAGAGTCAGCCCGCTGGGGAGTGGGTCGGATTCTCGTCTGACAGGATCCTGGAACATCAGTCTTGATGACGTTGAGATCACGCGGAGGTTATCGGCACAGCTATATTCACAAATTAAAAGCGGCCCTAGTCCTGAAGTAATTCTGGAGAGGGGGATCATACTGGGATATCAAAGATCGACTTGATCGAATGGAAATGGTTGTTGAACATTCTGCGTGGCCACTTGTATGACACTCAGGATTTGGGGCACCTCTCCCTTCCCACTTGATCGTACGTCGGACGTCGATGCAGACCTCAGGGAAGCCAGTGTATGGCTCATGCTCAGTCTTGACCACTTCATTCCCCTTCGACAACGGTGGCAACCCCCATCATATAAAGATGAGGCTGTGTGAGAAAGCTCACAACTCGATTTTGGAGGTGTTAAAGATAACATGACGATCTCTCCGATGAGCACCAGCCTCTCGGTCCAGACCGTAGTTCTCATTGAGGTAGAGATTGTGACGCATTATTTGTGTCCATAGGTGGTCAACTCTGTTTTAATCCGTTTACCTCCTTGAATTTGGGTTTGGAAACCCGTTGTTGCTGATAGCATGCTATAACGCCAAGCCATTTTGTGCGGACCATGTCAACTATCGCAAAGTCAGATTGATTGCCCTGAAACGTGCCAACTATAGGTTAAATGGTTAGCGCAATCGTAAATTTCGCAGAGATTCACCTACAAATGTGGAACGCAGTGGCCCCAAAAGAGTCTGCTCCCTTGAAGGCTGGTGCTTTTTTTTATCGTAGAAACCCGATTTCGAGCATCAGATCGTAAGCAGGGAAGTTTCGAATAAAATGCGTCCAGTCAAGTCTTCTTCGTGCTCTTTTTTGCGACTGAAGGCGGGGCGCCATGACTAGTGTCGTGGCTACCAACTGCAGGATGATGATGGCGTCCAGCTAAGCTGGCTGCATAGTTAACCCCGTCTGTTGGAAGAACGGCTCGAGGCCATGTAGAAGTCATTGTAGAAGTGCTTTCATTTTGACGATGAGGATCTTGTCGCTGGTTCGAACGATATGTCGGTATATAAGATGGGACTTTGGCTTGGGTCGAGCAAGTCTCGCTCGAAAGCTGGGCTATCAATGGAGAAGATGATGTATTCGGTTGATATCATGGGTACCCTGTTGTCGAACGATATCGTTGCTGGCTGAGGAGTGGGATTTCGATGCCGGCTAAAAGGATCTGGGTTCCTGGAATTTCCAACAAAAAAAAAGGAAGACCTTTTCTAGTAGGTTGAGATACCCACGCTTGATAGGAGTATCAAGAGTATGTAGACATCCACTTTTGCGCCCCTCTTGAGTCCACCAAGTACGAGCAAGAATAGTCATGGTGGTTTTATCCAAGCCTTTTCGCCCTGACCAACCTCCAACACAATAGAGGTGAAAAGAGATGGTTAGTCCCCACCGATGAGATGAGTTTGCAAGAGTGAGTTCATTTTGCTCAGCCCACCAGATAGGATGGTGTTGTGAGCCATCAGACAGTTATCTTCTTCATAGTGCTCCTTCAAGAAGCGGATGAGCCAAATCTTCGAGCAATCTCCAGTCATCTCTCCCAGCATTGTTGTAAATGGGTCTGATTTCTGGGGCTCACCACAACGCAGAGGGAAATGGGCGAGGCGTGAAACGAGTCCATTTCGTTGGGAGGTTTCTGAGAAATCCCAGCGTTTCAGAATCGAGATAACCACTCTTTGGTTGCTGTCCAGTAGTTGGACTTTTGGTGAAGATGCTCGTGGACAGCTGCATATGCTACGACAAAACCGGCATTGACCCGAATCGACAAGGTCGAGTGTTAAACAGGAAGAGACAGGGTCGGATGACACGGGGGACAGGGAAGGTAATAGCAGCCCTGGAGATGCCGTTAAATGTCCGGAGGAATTCCAGGGTTTCGAAGAACTCCCACGCCTTAAAGCTTGAGAGCCTGCGAAAGAGGTAGAATATGATAGGATAAAATGTTGGGAGAGAAATAGAAAGAGGGAAAGGGAATAGGAAGGGAAAGGAGGGAAAGGAGGGAAAGGAAAGAAGTGGAAAAGGAAAGCGCAACTTGTGACTGAATTGCCATGATTTATAGAATCTCTCATGGTTTTCCCTTTATAGTATCCCCCATAACTCCTCAAGACAAGCGAACTTTTTGGAATGTTTCTCTTTACATCCTTGTTTGTCTTTCATAAAACTCAAAGAACAATGTGAAATACAAAGATCTGAAGAATTGAAGAATATTGACAGCTATCTCAATGGTCTAATTATAAACATAGTAGAACAAAAAAAAGGCATAAAAAGACATCAAAAAAGACAGACATCGACAACCCAGAAGCAAAGTTCGACAAACACATGTCGAGTAGCCAAGGGTCATAATGTATTGTGCGATAGCAATAGCCATAGCCAGTCTGTGGTCCCATTTCAAATCCATATCCATGTCCATGATATCCATAACGCAAATCCAATGATCAAATCCTATAACATAAACACCCCAAGACCCTAGGAGCTGAACAGAAAATCAACTCCTTGGGCTAGAGGAAGATAGGTTGGTCACAAAGAGAAACAGAAAAGCAAAAAAAAGGGAAGAGAATCGAAGAGAATCGAAAAGGAGCCAGCCTTTGCCCTGTAGAATGATACATGTTGTACATCGGAGCAATATTCCCATCAGACAACCCAATTATCGACGTCTATTGGCAAGGTGCCGGATAGATACGAGGATTGAGAGCAATGGGGTGAAACATTATTAGGGAATATCTTGAGAAGAATAACAGTAACAAAGAAAGTAACATGAAATACTGTGTGGATGTAAACGGGAAGCAAGAGTAGAAGGATCATAGGAAACGGGGCATATTCATTCGTTGCTTGTTCGAATAACTCATGACCGTTTTGGTTTCTTTTTGTTTTTGTCCCAAGTTCCCCTTTTCTTTCTAGTCCGAAGAAGTTCAGCTTTTATGCATGTGCCTTAGGACCAAAAGTCCACAGATACAAGAATCATAGGAACCCAGATCAAAGATAAAGGGGCCACATGGAATTAAGACCCCGGCACGATGTGACCAGCAACAACCGTGCTTGTGGAAAAACACCCCAACCGAAGACTCATCTCAAAGCCTAATGAACTCAAGACGTCATGTCAACCGGCAGGAGAAAGAAGCCAATCTAGTACTAATACAAGGGATTCTTGACATCCTGGACTCCACGTCGGATGACATCCTCGACGCGCCAGCGGGGAGGGGAAATATTGTCCGAGCGCTTGCGGTGCCATTCCTTCTCCAGCTCTGGTGGAGGAGCTGGCAGTTCGGCAGCAGGCAGCGCACCACCCGCGATGCCAGTTGAGAATTTCAACTGGAGGACGTTGCCAATTTCATCGCAAGCGGTCAGCACACGGTCAAGATCGTCCTTGGTATGCGCAGCAGAGACACAGAAACGAGCACGGGACGATACCAGTGGGGTGGCCGGGTAACCAACAACCACGACGGAGATCTTTCGACGGAGCATCTCGTGCGAGAATGCAGGCATCTTGGCCGGGTTAAAGAGAAGGAGTGGAATGATTGGTGAATCATCGTGACCATACACTATAAAGCCAAGACGCTTCAAACCGAGACGGAGGTATCGGGAATTGAAAGCCAATCGCTGCAATCGCTCCTCACCCTGACCGGGAACGAGCTCACCGCTAATGATGCGCAGAGCGGAGGAGATCTGGGAAAGCACTGCAGGCGCGGGAGACTCTCCGTAGTAGACACCGGGGTTGGTGGCACGAAGTTGATCGATCATCACCTTGTCTGCCGCAATGTAGCCACCGTTGGCACCGAATGACTTTGTAAGTGTACCCATCAGGATATCGACCTCGGAGGTGTCGATACTGAAGTAATCGCAAACACCACGTCCCCTGGGACCAATGGCTCCAATGGAGTGGGCCTCATCGACGAACAGGTTGAACTTGTACCGGCGCTTCAACTGCACAAGACCAGGAAGGTTGCACATGGAACCTTCCATCGAGTAGAGTCCCTCGACCACAACCAGAATCTTCTTCCAGGGACGGTGAGTGCGGGGTTGCCCCTGAGAGATGGCCTCTCGAAGTCTAGACTCGAGGTCCTTCATGTCATTGTGCTTGAACATAGCGATGGAGGCGCCAGAGAGACGAGCACCGAAACGGATAGAGGCGTGGTTCAGTTCATCGGAGATCAGGAGACATCCCTTCGAGACTAAGGCGGGGAAGATGGTTGCGTTGGTGCCGAAGCCCATGGAGAAAATCATCGACGATTCTTTGCCCACAAACCTGGCAACCAGTTCCTCTACTTCGACGTGCATATCCTGTGTGCCGGACTCCGCACGGGTGCTGGGTGCTGCAATGCCATACTTCTTGATGGATTCTTCTGCAAGATCGGCACAAGGGCCATCCGACTGAGCGAAGCCCAGGTAGTTGTACGAGCTCAGATTGAGGGTGTCGGTCGTAGTACCCGTCAGGAAAAAGTGCTGGTTGTGATCATCCGTGCCCCGATCGATAAGAGTAATGGTGCGGCCGGGAACACCAGTCACGGGGCGCTCGAAGCAATCGTTGATACGCAATTTCAAACGACGCACATAGAAGTTGTCGAAATCGCTGTTGAGAGCACCATAGCCATTGCGAGGCTTGAGATGGCGGTAGTGTTCCTCGCGGAATCGCTTGCCAAAGAAATCACGAACATGCCCGAAAGCGATTAGGATTAGATAACTGATATAGGTGGTGAGCAGGTAATAATACGGCGGCTCGTCCATCACCGGCTCCGGGAAGACACCACCAGGGTGTTGACTAGAGTATCGGTGGCTGGGATGACCGATCGGACCAAATTGGGCATGTTGCTTGGCCAGCCGACGAGCCTCCTCCGGGGTCGGAGGCTGGAAGAGTGTTGTAGGCAGCTCGTCCATGTTGGGGTTATCCGCAGTGGCTGTTGACAGAGAGATCGTCGGTAGGGACAGTGAGGCCAAACTTATCGGCGGAGAATTGTTAGGTTGAGAATGCCCACTCTGTACAGTTTCCGTCTTGGACTTTGGCGAGGACGAGAATAACTGAGAAAGACGATTGGACTTGACCGTGGGGGCCTTGATGGAGATACCGCCCTTTCCCGAAGAAGGTGAAAAGGACGGCGGGTTGGTAGAGGTGTCGTTCGAGGAGTTGCTGCTAAATCGACGAGGCATCGCAGGAGGAAACAGCGCAAAGTTTCGGGTCGGGTCTTTTTTTTCACGTCAGAATCGAAGGCGCTTTGTGTTCGGCGCGTCCGGATTGACGAATTTTAGGCAGGGACTACCGGAGATAGTTCAAAGTTGATGCCTTGGGCTGTGTTGGTGACTTCAGTCTTCGGAGTGACAACCTCGGGCAATGTGTTCGATCTAGAAACCAATTAGTGTTCTGGGCCATCGATACCCCCTGAGCCATGCCCAGTTCCCACATCACCCGGGAACTGCCAGGTCACAAAGATTGAGACATACCGCAAGGTTGATTCGAGGTAAGCGGGAGCCGAATACTCCGAAGGGGCTTAAAAAATTGCGTGCACGTGGAATGGAGGGGGCAAGATACACGAAGGGGCAAAGAGCCCTACGTTCAGATGACGAAGAAATCAATCTAACCGAAATAATGAAGCACCGAAACAAGCATAGGGTTGAAGAAGAAGGAGAGTCTGAGAAGGTAAATAAGAGACCTCCGTGTTTCCTAAGCTGTGTAGAACCCATGCACCTCCTGGTATTAATTAAAAACGTATGCATTACAATGATAATTACGTGTGATTGGTTGATGTATCTTGACAGGGAGGTATTATTACCATATCAATACTAAAGGTTTTTTTTTTCCACACTAAAATTTCGGACCCGAAAAGGCCCAAAGCCAAGAAGTCCAATTCAAGTCCACCATGTCCACAATTGTCCACAATTTGGGGTCAAATCCAGTTTGCCCCTGAAGTTTTACATTGGACAGGAGTACGAACATTTCTATGTTGTATGTATATGCTGGTGAAAAAAGTCGTACGCATTTCAATGTCCATGCTCATCCGGTATATCCGAGTAAACTCTTGGAAATCAACATGCCAAGTTTATCTGTGACTACATCACCACTATGAGATTCGAAAACGGCCAGATGCCTGAGGCATCACTTTCTATGAAATACCGAGGTCTGGGCTACTTCAATAGATGCACATATCAACACAATTCACAATTCACAATTCAAAGTCCAGGGGGCCCTTTTATAGAAGTGTTCCCCCGTAGCCGCGGAGATCGGCAACTCAGTACCCGATCATTTCCGCCCGATACCCCAGGGGGTATTTGCGTGTGACTCGCTCTTGACTTGTCAAGCTTTGACCCCTGTCCCTGCGAAGCCCTATCAAATCCTTTCAATCTGTTGGGAAGTCTATTGCCACATTGTGGGATAGTGTAACAATAGGACCCCATATTTGTTCAATCCCAGTCTCTACAGTCTACATACTCGACACTCCAATCCCCGGCTTGCGCTATTACTACAAACATCATTAACTATGCCTCATATCGATGAAATTGTTGAGCCAGAGGCCAAGGAGCTCTGGCGGCCTTCCTCTCCTGAGACAACCCAGATCTATGATTTCATGACTAAAGTGAACAAGAAGTATGGCTTGTCATTGAATAACTACGATGCTCTTTGGAAATGGAGTGTCTCTGAACCAGCCCAATTTTGGGAAGAAATCTGGCACTATACGAAAATCAATGCTCACAATCCATACCAACAAGTGAGTAATTTCCATTTGAAATTGGATGCATTATCTTGGACACCATGAGATACCCGGCCCTAACCCGATCTATATAGGTCCTTGGTTCAAATGACGTGCTATTTCCTAGACCTTCATTCTTTGAAGGCAGCACTTTGAACTTTGCCGAGAATCTCCTTTATCCCGCCACCTCGCCGGATGAAGATTCCGTAGCAGTGATTGGCGCCACCGAAGCTGCCCGCGAATTCATTTCGTGGAAGGAGCTGCGAGAGCGAGTTCGACTGTGTGCAAATGCTTTGAAGGAAGCAGGTCTGAAGACCGGCGATCGTGTCGCTGGTTTCGTAGGCAATCATGCTAATACCGTCGTGGCAATGTTGGCCGCAGCCTCAATCGGGGCCTTTTGGACTGGCGTGTCACCTGACACGGGTGTGCATGCTGTCTTGGAACGCTTGAAGCAGATCCAACCTAAGATTATGTTTGCAGACAATGGCTCCTTTTACAATGGCAAGGTGCACAGCTCATATGCTAAGGTATGGGAGATTGTCTCTGAACTGCCAGACCTTGAGCTTTTGGTGGTCTTTGTCACTACCCCAGAACTTGAAGTCAACCTAGATGACCTTCAGCCTGCAAATGGAAAAGCAAAGGTTTATGATGATTTCGTGTCCGAGGTCAAGAACCCTCAGGCGCCATTGGAGTTTGCAAGCTTGAGACCGGATCATCCTGTCTATATCTTGTACTCGTCCGGTACAACAGGAGCTCCCAAGCCTATCGTCCATGGGTCTTTGGGCACATTGTTGCAACACAAGAAAGAGCATCTCCTTCACTGTGACATTCGACCAGGTGACCGCTTGTTCTACTTCACAACGACAACTTGGATGATGTGGCACTGGCTGGTATCGGGCTTGGCCAGTGGAGCCACAATCGTCCTGTACGATGGCTCACCCTTCCGACCCTTTGATATTGAAGGCGGAAAAGGAGAAATGGCAATGCCGCGACTGATTGAAGAGCTTCAAATCACCCATTTTGGTACATCAGCTAAATACCTCTCTCTCCTCGAGCAAGCTGCTTTGAACCCTCGCAAGCATGCCGATAGGCCAGTGTCGTTGAAGACCCTACGGGCTATCTTCAGTACTGGATCCCCATTGGCACCATCGACATTCGAATACGTTTATTCTTCTTTCCACCACGACATCATGCTTGGTTCCATCACCGGTGGCACAGACATCCTCTCTCTCTTCGCCTCCGGCTGCCCCATTCTCCCAGTTTACAAAGGAGAAATCCAATGTCGCTCTTTGGGGATGGACATCTCAGTGTTCGACTATGCTGGCAACGATATCAGTGCAACAGGCGAACCCGGTGATCTTGTCTGCGTCACACCCTTCCCGGCCCAACCAGTTATGTTCTGGCCCCCGGGACCAACAGGCTTGGAGAAGTACCGGAAGAGCTACTTCGACGTGTTTGGGCCCACGGTCTGGCACCATGGAGACTATGTGCGTTTGAACCCACAAACTGGAGGTGTGGTCATGCTAGGCCGCAGCGACGGCGTACTCAAGCCATCCGGGGTACGATTTGGAAGTGCCGAGATTTACAATATTCTACTCAAGCATTTCGCCGACGACGTGGAAGATTCTCTTTGCATTGGTCGGAGGCGAGATGGCATCGATGCCGATGAAACGGTCGTTCTGTTTGTCCGACTTACTGCTGGCAATGAGTCTGGTATGCCATCGGATCTCGCGGCACGCATTCAATCCACTATTCGGAAGGAACTTAGTCCTCGCCATGTCCCTGGCGTTATTGACGCATGTCCCGAGATTCCGGTGACTTCCAATGGCAAGAAGGTCGAGAACGCTGTCAAGCAGATCTTGTGTGGGCTTAACATCAAGATTGGTGCAAGTGTTGCAAATGCTTCGTGTCTTGATTGGTATAGAAACTGGGCTTCGGAACAACCTTAGTTATAAAGTTCTTTATTGAATAGAGAAATTGGCGTTTCGTTGTTATTTCTAGATTAATGTAATCAAGATTCTACGTCTATATGTTCCCAACTATATATTCGAGCCATGCAGGTCTTAGCTTCGGGGTAAGCGGACTAGACGCCGGGGCAAGCCCTGCTGCGTCTAAACACAAATGAAGAAAACAATTACGCAAAAGACGGCTTCTTGTCATAAACATTAATAATTTGATCATAAAGGATTTATCATCGTTGAAGAACATCTGGGCCATCCGTCATGCAACGGATTAGCTAAGCATCTCGGATCGAGGCTCCATTAGTTACGATTCTTCGCCGACAACCCGTCCGAGCTACATCACCTCTTCCGGATCTATTCAGTGCAACAAGAAATCCTGAATTGACCAGGCTGTTGCATTTGTACAGAATTAGCCATTATGCGCCGCACAGCATTGCGGGCCATCGAGTCCACGAAGCCATTGACACGAGCTCCTCGCGCCGTGTCAAGAAGCTTCTCTACCATCAATGATTCGGCCAAGGTAAGAGAGTCCCATTAGGTCCTGCAACGTAACGTCATTTGTAACTGACAAATTGTTTATTTATCCGCAGGATCCCGCCGAGTTAGAACAAATCACCACACTTCCTAATGGAGTTCGCGTCGCCACGGAATCATTACCGGGTCCCTTCGCTGGTGTCGGAGTCTACGTCGATGCCGGATCTCGTTACGAAGATGAGAGCCTGCGCGGAGTCAGCCACATTATGGACCGTCTAGCCTTTAAGTCTACCAAGGCGCGCACCGGAGATGAAATGCTTGAGATTCTTGAGTCCCTAGGCGGTAACATCCAGTGTGCCTCATCCCGAGAGTCATTGATGTACCAGTCTGCCAGTTTCAACTCGGCAGTTCCTACCACACTCGGTCTGCTCGCAGAGACCATCCGCGATCCCCTCATCACCGAAGAGGAGGTTATCCAACAGCTCGCAACAGCGGAGTACGAGATCGGCGAGATCTGGGCGAAGCCGGAACTCATCCTTCCGGAATTGGTGCACATGACTGCATACGCCGACAACACTCTGGGAAATCCACTATTGTGCCCCGAAGAACGGTTAGGCGAAATCAACAAGTCAGTGGTGGAGCGGTATAGGGAACTTTTCTTCAACCCGGACCGGATGGTGGTTGCCTTTGCTGGACTGCCACACGGGGAGGCTGTCAAGCTCACAGAGAAGTACTTTGGCGATATGAAGCCGAGAGACATCAGCAAAACCAAGGGTCCTGTACTGTCAGGCAGTGGAATCGAAACCACACTGTCTGATTCCCGAACAGTCGCCCACGAAGGCCAGGTGCCGACCGTTCCTTCCTTCACACCCTCATCGACAATCACCAGCCCCGCTGCTTCCCAAAAAACACACACTTCGCTCTTGTCGAAGCTTCCATTCCTCAAGAACCTCACTTCCTCCAAAAGCTCTTCAGTCGAGCCTCTCCACTCATCCCTAGTCGAGCCCCACGCGCTAAACCTCCGCCAACCTGCTCACTACACTGGTGGATTTATTGCCCTCCCTTCGATTCCTCCGCCCGCGAGCCCCATGCTTCCTCGCCTGAGTCACATCCATCTTGCATTCGAGGCTCTCCCCATCTCCTCGCCTGATATCTATGCTCTCGCTACTCTCCAGACCCTCCTTGGTGGCGGTGGCTCATTCTCGGCTGGTGGCCCTGGAAAGGGTATGTACTCGCGACTCTACACGAACGTGCTGAACCAGCACGGTTGGGTCGAGAGCTGCATTGCTTTCAACCACAGCTACACCGATAGTGGAATCTTCGGAATTTCCGCATCCTGCAGCCCAACCCGCATCACTGAGATGCTCGAGGTCATGTGCCGTGAGCTGCAGTCCCTGACTTTGGACACTGGCTACAGCTCGCTGCAAGCGCAGGAAGTCAACCGTGCGAAGAACCAGCTCCGTTCCTCGCTGCTCATGAACCTGGAGTCTCGCATGGTCGAGCTTGAGGATCTTGGACGCCAGGTGCAGGTCCACGGCCGCAAGGTCAGTGTCCGGGAGATGTGTCAGCAAATTGAGGCCCTCACTGTTGAGGACCTCCGCCGTGTGGCTCGCAAGGTCTTCGGTGGCCAGGTCCACAACGATGGTAAGGGCACTGGTAAGCCTACTGTTGTGCTGCAGGAGGGCGAGTTGGAGGGTTACAAGCTCCGGACCTTCCCCTGGGAGGAGATCCAAGAACGGATTTCCCGGTGGAAGCTTGGCCGGCGGTAAATATTAGATTATACGCCTCTGGTCTCGCGTGGATTTGTCGAGCATAAGGGTCATGTGGGTGAAGTGGTTGCATCTAAATGATGATCTGTAATTATAGACCATGGCCAGCATTTCGACTCTGTAGAATACACCTCTCTTTTAAAACAGGCTTTATATGAAAACCTAGCCTTTCCCAACTCTTACCTCTTATCTACTTTTTTTATTCAATCACCCATTCATCTTTTAATACTCAGTTCATAAGATCCAAACAAATGACATCGTTGTCGGTGGGTCCAAGCTCTTCGCCGCTTTTCGGCAAAAAAGTCGGAGCGAAACCAGAGCGACTTTCCATCATTCAACCATCACCTTTAACTAGATCCCCTTCGTCATCCTCATCCAAACCGCCCAAAATGGTCAAACTTACTGAAGTCGAAGACGAGCACTTCACCGACAAGCCCACTGCCACCAAGCACGACGCTCTCCTGGTCTCTGATGACGAGGATGACTACTCAGACACTGGTTAGTACCGAATCCTGAACGCCCATACCCAGACGGAACTCGCATCGCGCCATTGTCATTTGCGTGAAGAATTCCTTCGGTGGGAGGATACTCTGCTCCCCGGATTTCCTCCCATCGTCGCAGTTTCCAATGCCAACCCCCAACAACGCGACCTCGAAACCCCAGAAATGAACACATCAGTCGCAAATAAACATCAAGAACCTTATCTGACATGGAATTCAATGAACAACAGACTCCGAGATCTCCGACGATGAGGATGTCGAGCTCGAGGCCGAGTCGGTCTACGAGCGTATCGCCGCTCTGAAAGACATGATTCCCCCCTCCGCCCGCCGCACCGTCTCCAACACCGTCTCTTCCATCACAGACCTCACCAAGGCCAGCTTTTCATTCAGCGGCAAGGCCCTCTGGATCATCAGCACCAGTGCTTTCTTGCTCGGTGTGCCATTCGCCTTGGCCTACGCCGAGGAGGAGCAGTACATCCAGATGGAGCGCGAGCAGGGAATGATCAAGGGAGCCAACGAGGTATGTGTTTTGTATTTCCTTTTAATTTTGATTTCTTGGTTTTATCGATATTCCAACAATTATCTTGATCCCCGATTCGTGCTGCCATTTGCACAATTGACACCGTGTACATTGCCTCGGGTATTCGCATCCCGGCAATATTCAAAATTATTTTCTCAACACTATTAGCACATGCAATTTTCGCGCTCTTCACTAGAATCCTAGTCATTGAAGACTCATACTGATTATGATTCCTACTTACAGATGCTCACCCCCGGCACCGAAACCGAGAAGCTTGCTCAACCCACTCTGTAAATTAATACCACCTCGGAAAGCAGAGAGATTGGCGAAGAATCCAGCGCGACACGATCATCGACCGCGAGACTTGGTATCATGCAAACAGCATACCCAAGCGCATGTCGGCGCGATTCTGTTACATCCTGGGATTTCCAATCGCCTATTTTGGCCAGATCTCTAAATACAGGACTATAAGCACTCGGAAAGAGTTGGTTTCCCGATTCTCTTCTTGTCTTGACTTGTTCGGATCTTTGTTATACTTCTTGTTTTTTTTTTAACTTCCTTTTTATCTCGCATCTCTCATGCTTTCTGACATTTTGGCTCCGGCAGCTTATGCATGCATGTATTTGTACAACCCCAATCATCTTTCTTCCTGTTTCTCTATACCTTTTTTTCTTCTCTCAATGTGCATGTCCAGGTAATGAAAAGGATGGGTTTGGTTATTAATTTGCATTTTGTAGTCCTAGCTTTCTTAAAGGGGTTAGATAAAGAAGGCTTACAAATACCTAAAACTGGATATAGATACTAAGTAGGAGTTTCTTGAGATAGCCTGCTTGCTATTGCTATGCTGAGCCCGCCGGCCCTTGTAGTAGGGTAGCTGGACATGGCTGGGAATGTGACAGAAAAAATGGGTATCATTGTGAAAGATCAAGCAGCGGAGAGAGTTCGCAAAAGGAAAGCGACGTCATGGAACTAGTTACAAGGGTCGTAGTCTTCGTGGGAATTCATGATAAAGTCATTAGAGGACAATTATTGACCCTCGGGTAAGCTGGCTCTTGGATATGACCATTTCATCACCCGTAGATCGACTGAATACAAAGACAGGCCTGATTAGCATCATGAAAGTATCTTGAACACGCAACAAGAACATACCTCTTTCTCGCGGGCAGACTTGAGATTAATGTGGAAGTCACGCCAAAGTTTATCGACTTCACCACTTCCAGTCATGCTATCGAGGACATCATTTGCATTCCTCGTCTTCCGCTTGACGCTCAAGTCATTTCGTCGTAGGATTTCATCGGCTTCCATGTGGCCCGTACGTTCGAGGAAGTCGATAACCCATTCATTGAGATGGTAGCGCCAGTGCGTAAGAGTGTGCGCGAGCTGGGCTCTCGCCTTGCATTGTCTGTCGAAACAAAAGGAACCGGTTAGAGGGTGAGCTCGATTGAAATGACTGCCCAAACGAAACTTACTTTCCCAGGAAATACCGGACATTCTCTGGAGGAATGACATGGCCATCCCGGTCCCGTTCCTTTCCATCGTCTTCATCACTAGAATCATCACCATCATCGCTATCATTATCGTCATCTTCCAGGGGCTCTAGCGTCTGCAGGGAATACGCCTTCCCGTAGAGCTTTATGTCACTAGAAGCGGGATGCCCAGAGCGCCTGCAAGCATCACAGGGATGGTTCTCCTCCGTGGGGAAGGCAGCGATCTCGATGTGTGGCCGGGCCTGGAGGGCATAGACAAAACTGGGGTTCCAAACGGAAGAGATCAGCTGGGAACCAGCCCGACCTTTGACTTCATCTTCCAACTTCATGAACGCCATCTTGTACATGGCGTCAGAGCGAGGGAAGGCTGGATTGAGTTTGTTTTGCACCATCCAGCCAATGACATCGCGGAAGTATTCTTTTGGTTGCTTGTATGCATGTCGGGTGAACTCGAAGGGGATCTCCTCGGTGGGAACGCCGAGGTCGTGCTCGTCTTCTAGGACAAAGTCATCTTCGTACCGATCAAGGTTCTCGTTGGCGTCGATGGCTGATTCTACGTCGCTGTCGTCGTCGTGATGCCGCCAGAGACCACGACCAGAGGGACTGGCATCGCTGCCAGGGCGTGCAATCTCCTGCACATCTGAATCGTCTTCATCTTCGTCATATTCTTCTTCCTCTTCGTCATCCTCGGGTTCCACACCAGCCCGCCTGCGTCGAAGGGCTTCAAGGTGCTTCATTCTCTTGTCTCGGGCAGATTCGAAATTCCGGCCACGAGTTCGACTTTTCTTAACAACTACGCATGATTAGCATTGGCATAATAAACGAAACTCGTGGGCCAATTGATTCCTACCTGAATCCTGAAGGTCCTCCAAATCCTCTGCGATATCGAGTTTGGCCTGCTTCGAGATGTGGCGGGGGGTTTGAGGAGGTTGGGAAGTTTCTTTCTCCTGTCCACGTCGGAGTCTCTTCACTGGCGAGGAGGGCAATGGCTCATCTGAATCCTCATCGTCACTTTTGGATATTTCGGCTGGCCTTGCTACCCTGCGCCTCTTGACGGTCGAAGGAGCCACCGACTCGTTTGAATCATCGTCGCTGAGTAGAACAGGTGAACTTGAAGAATGGCCACCTCGGGTAGACCTGCGCCGTTTGACGACCGAAGAGGCCACAGGTTCATCTGAGTCGCTGGGGTCAATCGGTGAGCTCACGGCCTTTCGCTTGAGTGTTCGGCGCGGCCGGGAGAGCTCCTCCGAGTCAGAAACATTTGTCTCAGTATGTTTCTTTGGGAATTGTAATGATCGCTGTGACTTCTTCGACAAAATATTCTTTGCATCTTGGGTGTCCTCAAGCTTTGGTGGGCTGAGGACCACCACATCGAGGTTTTCATGTGGCGCGGCTTGCTTTCTCTTCTGGGAGGCAGGGATGATAGGTTCGTCCAAGGATTCATTGTCCGATTGGTCTTCTATAAACAGTTCGTTTTCTGAATCTTAGCTTTCAGGCTGCATTGATGAGACACAGTTTCACCGTACTTGCGGGTTTATCATTGGATCTCGTCTTGGTGGGGAGCTTCGGCCGTTCCTTCTCGGGCGTAGTCTCCGACTTGATTTTGGGAGCCTTTGGAGGACGGTATGTGCCCAAGCTTGGGTTGTCGTATTTGAGTGTTGCATATCGGTTGCTTTGCTCCGGACTCACATCCGCCGAAGGCGAAGCGGCTGTAGGAGCAAAGGCAAGTCGCGTCTGCTTTTTTTCGATTTGCGGGGTGGCATTGCGACTGAGGCTCAGGATAACAGTAGAGGCTGGATCAGAAGGCAGAATATTGTGTTCATATATCCAGGTAGGTCATAGCATAGTCAAAGAAAAAGAAATATGTTCAAAGAAGTATGAAGCTTGAGTCTGTCACGTCAGTGGGACCTTCGCCGTCGCGGACCGCGTTGGGAGAACCACGAGAGCACGTGATCTATATACTTACAAGATCAAATCAACTTGCGAGCTTTGGATAAAGAAATCTTTGTGAAATGTATGCTTGACATAGAGAGATATTTGCCAGAGGTTCTGCTTTTGGTGAAAAGGGTGAGACGAAAGTAAGAGTAGTATATGGTAACTGCAAATGTTCTGATACTTAACTCTAGTAGTGCACAGTGAATGGAGTAATTGATCGTGTATATCTTTGAATATATGGATGTTACGTTGAAAATTTCATTCAAAGAAAGTATAAGTCTACATGCAGCTATGCGGGCATAGTTTGACAAATTTATGCAATTATCATAGAAGATATAGTTAGTGGTTTGTTCCTACAGAAACTATACAAATGATATTGGTCTACAAGATATATAAAGCTCTATATATTTCCAAAATACGTCTTTGTATGTCGAATATTCAATGGATCTTTCTATCCAAATTATTTTCCTTTGCCAGAGTGTCTTTTTTGAGCCTATCGTCGACGAAAATAAATTTGAAGATATATCATCTATCCCCTGCTTTGGGTCTATTTCCTATTCCTATACTCCGCAGTTAAAGACCATGTAGCATACATTATTGCCTTCTGCTTCTCCCCCTGTGTCTATAAGAAAACATATTGTGACAAGTACGGTGTACACATACCTGAATAGAAATATGCCAAGAAAATCTGTAATATCAGCAGGATATAAGAAGTAATAAAATGATGTCCTTGGGACTTGATCTACATCTATCCAGGGCTATACGGATAAATTCAGCCCTATCTACAGCCTGAAAGAATCACAGAAGCCCAATCGCTTAATATCTCCTATTTGTTTTAGTTTAGCGCCATATTCTTCTCAAACATCTTATTTCTACCGTATTCCTTCACCATTTCCCCTATTGGTGGAGTTGACTTTCTCCCAAGCCACTGTCATTCAGCCCGCCGATTCGTGGAAACTCCCCAATTTCATATCGCCGGAACAAAAGCTTGAAAAATATCCTCGAACCCCAGATCACTATTACCCCAGGTCCGGCACGCGCATTTGAGAAAGCTCCAAGCCAATGGGAAATCGAATAGGCGAAAGATACGCTTTGCCCATGTGCCATTGACTCCAGATACCCCACCACTCAGCGATCTTGGAGACAAAGGTTCCCCGTTATCCGAATGCCAAAATAATCTTAGTGCATCTGGGGTTGATTCTGGGGATTGTCTGATCCACATGGGGTTTCTTGCTCACATGGGGGGTTTCACTTTTCGCCCCCGGAATATGCCCTAATCCTGACTTGCTATATAGCTGTGGTCTCCGCCCACTCAGGTGCACCCCTGGAGTGTAGCTCATCTTTAACTGCTCTCTCACACTCGAGACAGTTGCTCATCTGTCACTGCCAATTTTATTAACTATATTCGTGGAGCTTCAACCTCATTGTTAAACAGTCCTATCATTAATATTAGGATGGGTGTTTCAATGACCCGCAAGAGAGCGTACAACTGGTAAGTGTACAGTCATCTATTCCGAAGAATATACTCTAATCCGACTGTTTAGGTACATCTCTTGTGTTGCAGCATCATGCATGGTGCTCTACGGCTACGATGCATCTGTGTTCAACTCTGTCCAGGGTTCCAAGAACTGGCTGGCTTGGATGAACAACCCCAATGCCAACACAATCGGCTCAATTAATACAGCATACACGGTCGGCGCTATCTTTGGTGGTTTCTTCCTGGGAGGACCATGTGCAGACTTCCTGGGCCGCAAGCTTGGAATGGCCATTGGCTGTGGTTTGGTCATTATTTCCACCTTTATGCAAACCTTTGCTCCTCGCCACAATCTTGCCATCTTCCTTGCAGGTAGATGTATCATCGGTATTGGTCAGGGTATTGCATTGAGTAAGTCTTGTTAATCGCGTGGTTTCAAATGCATAAACTGATGGAATTACTTGCAGCTGCTGGCCCTATCTACATTGGTGAATTGGCCCCAGCAGAGATCCGTGGTAAGATCATGACCTTCTGGCAGATGTTCTACTCTGTTGGATCGTTCATTTGCTTCTGGGTCAACTTTGCCTGCACCAAGAATGTTGATAAGTTGGGCGAGTGGGACTGGAGACTGGTTGTTATTTTCCAGCTTTTGGTCCCCGTTATCATCCTTGTTCTCCTGCCGACTATCCCCGGCAGCCCTCGTTGGTGGGTTCCCTTTCACAATCTACATTAATTTCGAGCCACTCTGACCATCACTAGGTATATCCAGAGAGGTAACAACATCGAAAAGGCCCGAGAAGCTCTGCAAAGAGTTCGTGATACTGAGGAGGAAGTCGAGCAAGAGCTGATGGAGATTCGTGAGGCCATCGAATACGAGAGGGAAGCCATCTCTAGCAACTACTCTGCTCTCTGGAAGGACAAGTCTCTACGCAAGCGCATGGGTCTGGCCCTGGTCCTCAATGCCGGCCAACAGATCACCGGACAAGGCTCGCTCAACTCATACTCTACCAAGATCTACCAGAAGGTGTTTACCAGCGACAGTCAGATTGCTCTTATCAACGCTCTGAATGCCACCTTTGGAATCTTCTTCACCCTGAACGCCGTCTGGATTATTGATCGGTTCGGAAGAAAATTCCTTCTGATTGTTGGTGGTATCGGTATGGGTCTCTGCATGATCATTGTCTCTGCCGTCGAAACTGAAACACCACAACTCGCCGATGGATCCAAGTCGACGCCTGTCGGTATATCGATTGTATTCCTTATGTTCTTGTTCATATTCTTCTGTAAGTCCCCTCTACTCACTATCCCCACAAACGAAACTCCACTAACATCATTTCCCAGACAAACCATCTTGGGGCGCAACAGTATGGATTTGGACGTCCGAGATTTTCTCAATGAACGTCCGCGCCCAGGCTGTGGGCATGGCATCTCAAACACAGAACGTCGCCAACGCTATTGTTCAACAATTCTTCCCTCTGTTCCTCGAAAACGAGGGCTTCTTTGCCTTCTACATGTTTGCCGGTATCAACTTCTTACTTGCTGTCTTTGTTTGGTTCTTTATTCCGGAGACCAAGATGGTTCCTCTCGAGGAGATCGATACCCTGTTTGGTGGTGCCAACCACGTTACCCAGGGAGAGGAGGTGATGGCACAGCAGAAGGGAGCTCGTATGAGGGACGAAGGAGACGAGAAGGCGGACGCTGTCACTGTGGAGCATGCTCGAAGCTAGGTAATCTGTGTTTACATGCTATGATTTTGGTATACCAATTGCGATGTTTGTGTCTGGTAATGTTATAAGCCATACATACTTGTATTTAGCAACCAGTCCTTAATGAAAGCGCGCTGAGCGCGCTTTATGAAGTCCGTTTACTTGTTAATATGTTGTTCGATGATCCCATTTCCCATTGCTTGCTAGCAGGCTGAGCGTTTGTTTGCTAGATTCAGGGTATAAAGGCCCCGGTTTTTCATATATTGATGAACCAAGACTCTCTCTCTCTCTTCAGCCAGTAGCTACAACAGGTTATGAGGCTCTTTTACTACCCCTTAATTTCATCAACAATCCATTGAGATCGAAGTTTATCATTTGCAACACCGTCAGAGTGTTTGCCTTTTTCAAAACCCCTTTTTTCAACTCGTTTATCAAGAGAGAAATAGATCACTTTGATTACTATGGCAGAGTCACAGATCCAAGAGCCGGACAACAGCAACTGGCATGAAGAAGACGATGTCGTAGTTACCGACCAATCAGTTGGACTCCCAGAGACTAGAAGCTATAACCTCTACAATATTACACCACCATCTCTGAGAGAAAGAGAGGACTTGCACTTGTGGATTGACAAGATTGAGAGGATCCTGCAAGGTCACAACTTACACCATTTGGTCAACAAGAATATCCCATGGCCGATGCGACAAAGCACGAATGGCCAGAAGTGGAGGACCCTTTCGAAACGAGTGCGAAGCTGGTTGTCTAACAGTCTGGATAACAAGCTTATGCAAGAGATCAATAGTAGAGGAAACCCGACTGATTTTGCTGATGAACCTATGGAGGAGATCAATAAGCATATGAAAGTAGAGACTCATGGTGCTTTAAAAGCGGCCATGAGTAGCTTCCGAACAATCTCGCGGAAGCAATTTTCTACCAGTCAAGAGTTTATTGAAACTCTCAAAGCACAATAGATGACTCTGACGAATCTTAGGGCAGCAATTCCCCCATACTTTGCTTTTCAAACGATGCTTTTGGAGCTGATGGAGGTTCCAGAATTGAGAAGCTTCATCGTTGTCAAGGATAATGAAGTGTATGCAGTTGAAAACCCAGTACAGCATGTCACTATCATCGACTTTTATCGGTATAGCTCTGCAATTCAGGACTATATCAAGTTCACAAATGCCGATTCTCCAGGTCTTGTTTCTTCGGCAGTCAACAACAATGGAAGCAACAACAACATATGTCATATTTGATCAAATGAAAATAGAAATGTTTATGTCATCTATTTTGGACAGTACCTCCGCTTATCTCTTTTGGCTCGTGTTGTTGGGGAATGAACTATCTATGGGAACAAAACTGAGAGGTAGATATGATTACTTTTTTGCTTCAGCAAAGCAATCAGACCCCGTCATTCTGTACTCTGACACTTGTGACCAGTTACTGAGGTCAATGGCAACTAGCTCGAGTTTAAGAGAGAAGCTCTCTCCTCACGAACGATCGCCAACTGGTTATATATGTCAGAGTCCAGGGGTCAAAAACGGTGGTGTGTATTAATGGGTAAGAAACTGGTTTAAATACATGTGGGGCTCATGCCCTAGTAGCTATGCGCTGACACACCCCCTCAGCTTGCAGCCTTCAATCTATGTGCTCACCTATACAGTGTCCTTGTTTACTGTTATGGCGCATCATTATTTGACACTACGAGCTGGAGAACTGCGTGTAGCTAGTAGCTAGAAACTAATTATCGGCCCCGAGGGCTATGCCGAATATACCTATTGCGGAACTTCCTCTAAACCCTTAAACTCTGGAAGCACCTTCTTAATCTTAGTAAGGGTGGCTTTATCTAATTTCTCTCGAATGCGAGAGATAGTCGGCTAGTGTAGTTAGAAGCTTAGCGGTCGTATAGCTGGATTAAGGTAGAAGAAGCACCGCTAGAAAGAGTGTAGCTTACCGCATATATATCGCTACGGTTGTGCTTTGGGGTGACCTTACTACGTCGAAAATGCGCCTTTCGGTGCTTCGAGTGGGTGTCCTTACTCTATAGCTTAAAACTCTCGTTGTCCTTAGAAGATCCGGATTAATCGGGGTACTTTAATCTTACGTGACTGTTATGGGGCCGTCGTACTTCGTACGAAGCCCTATGGAAGATGCTTGCTTATGCTGCGCGGAATCTGCCAAACGTTACCGCCTTCGACGGAATATGTACACATTTGTTAGCTCAGGAGAACTCCTCTCCTCAACGAAACCTTCTTGTTCTTAAAACCCGTCTAAGTTGCACAACTAGGCTAGTTCCGTAACATTAGGTTTCGTTCGTCACCTTTATCGACGCTTAGTAAGGAGTTCCTACTAGTACAGAGTGAGAGACAAGATTAGAGTGCGCCAAAAACCGCAAAACCGCAAAACCAAACCGCCCCAAACCGCAAATGGTTTGGTTTTTGGGGCCAGTTTCAGAAACCATTGCGGTTTTTGGTTTTCGAGGCCCAAACCGCAATGGTTCTTGGGGCCCCAATGGTTTGGCAAACAATGCAAACTGGGTGGGTCCTTGTCAGTGTATAATTTATGCGGGTTTTCTCTGTTTCTTAGGGTATTTGACTTCGAAGATATGATATATGTGAAATAAGTGCTTTAGGCTTAGGCACTTGATTTCTGACCGCGGTCAGAAATATAGGGTTCTCTTATTATAGTACTAGCTTTTTGACCGCGGTCAGAAATTAGTGTAATGATTGAATTCGCTATCCTGTTGATCGCTAATAATACTGGTATAGATCCTCGTCATGTCTGATCCGTTTCCGAGCTCTTACAGAAGCACGTATCTGAGTGCTTTTATCTTTATTAGAAGGAAGGGGAGGGTCAGTATCATGATCGATCATAACCTGTATATCCTCCCTACCTTGCACCTCTTCCTCTTCCTGGGTTTACTCTTCCTCAGTATCACTAATCGGATCGACGTTCACTGTATCAGTTGTGATTTCCTTCTCCTCCTTTGCCGCTTCGATCTCGTCGCGAGTAAAGAATTCCTGTAGGAATACTGCCTGTTCCTCCTCGATCTCGAATTTTGAAGTACAAAGAAACATCATTAACTCCTGGATAGTTGTTGCACTTAATCTTCCACGGCGATAGTGACAGATATCTCGGGCAGTATTAAAAAGTCGTTCAACACCAGCACCAGTCGCAGGGACTGAAAGCACATCTCGTGCAAGGGCTGCAAGAGTTGGGAAACGATAGGCATTCTCCCTCCAAAACACTAAAGGCGCTATATCTATAGTAGCTTGTGGGATAATTAATATCATATAAAGCAAAGTAATTAAGGATACATACCACTATCAAGATATTGCGAAAGCTCATCGCCTGCTACAGCAGAGCGGGGACGCTTTGGCTTTACCATCGAGTCTAGGCGCGATATTCCTCCCCCTAACGAAAGAGATAGAGGAGACGTCGGTTGCTGGGCAAGACGTTCTTTATAAACAGCCAAATGCTCTTCAAGAGACTTTCTGTATATCGTACGCCAACGATCATCCCAATCATCTGTTTGGAAGAACTGGAATTTGTTCGCTGGAGCTAGCATTGTAGTGATTGCATAAAGATGCCCTCGTACGTTATCTGTCTCAGAGTAGTACTCATCAAGCTTCTTTCGCGCAGCTTGTAACGCCTGAAGCATCTGTCGCTTCCAGGTAGTCTTCTTCCGCGTAAGCTGGGTGATTGATAGCTCTAGGTGCTCAAACAGCTTGTTATAAATCAGAAATACATGATGTGTAGTGGCATCCCGGGTTTTTGAAAGTTCAACTGTGAAATCAAAGAAGGGCTGGGTAATGAAGAGAAGGTAGTCAACCTGGCGCCATTCTTCGTCCTCGAGTACCATATCAGGCCGCTCATACTCATCACAAAATGGCTGGAAAAACGATCGTAAGCGTTTTGCACGTCGAAGCATTAGAAACGTAGAATTCCAGCGTGTCTTAACGTCTTGAAGAGGCATAAGCTTTGTTGTTTCGCCTTGTAGATTGTAGAAGGTTTCCCGTCGTTGGGGACTTGCATTCACATAGATCGCAAGGTTTCGAATCTAGATATCGTAGTTAGTATAATATAAAAACTCTAGATTGTATAAATATATACCTTCGATAGTGTATTGGCAATATTTTGCTTAGTTGCATTCATACGCGCTGACTGGGATCGCTGCTCTGTCCACCGTGTCTCCGTTGATTCATTGAGCGGGCAAGCCTTAATATACCCAAGAAGCTCATTAAGGCTCAGCTGAATCACATGGGCAAGACAAGGGACCCTAATAAGGGTAGTGTCTTCTGATATTGCTTGTTGTAGTGTATCAACCAATGTCTGGTTATTTGATGCATTGTCAGTCGTGATTGCGAAGACCCGATCTTCGATCTTATGTCGCAAAAGTATATCGAGGAGTACAGAACTTAGGTTCACACCAGAGTGTGATCCGTAAAGGGGTTCAAAGCCGAGAAGAACCTCACGGTATTGCCAGTCCTTATCGATAAAATAGCCAGTTATAGCCATAAATGCCTGTGTGAAAGGCGAGGTCCAGCAATCAAGAGCAATTGATATTTTTGTATCTTCTGGGAGCATTCTTAGAATTCTTTCCTGTTGTTGTTGTACGGAGGATTGTAGCCGGCGTCGTATAGTCTTTGCTGAAGGGATATCCGGGACCCTCGGTGCAGATTGGGCTATCTGGATTAAGCGATGAAACTTAGGATGCTCGATCAGCCGAAAGGGAAGACGCGCGACCGTAAGAAATGTAAGAAGCTCTTGTTCCCATATCTCTTGACTGAATTCATTGGCGATCGGCGTATTCTAGTTATAGTCTAGGAATTAGACTAGAACTAATTATAATAATAGACGAGAAACATACCTTGAGCTGTAAAAATCGAGTGATATCTGTCCCTTGACCTTGGGTAGCTTTTATACACCCTGCGCTAGAAAGGTGGCCTTTCATAGTTGAGGTTCCTTGACGCTGTTTCTTCCCATCTTTTGTCTCACGGACAAAGTTTGGGTGCTCAAGAATCTGTCCACAGCGCTTGCACATAACCTTTGCAGTACCATCAGAGCTATGGGCGACCTGGTGAAATGTGTCCCAGGTACTAGACTGATGTTTCGCGTCCCAGGATATATGTTGTTTCTTACCGAAGCCTGTCTCTAGCCACCAACTTACCCAGTCGTTATGGAGCATTTCGTCATAGAGAAAATAGACCTTCTTACGACCAGGGCCAACACGTGTGAATGTTGAAGGGATTGATGGAGGTAGGGACGGTCGGAGGAAGTCCGTTTCGAATGAAGGTAATGTTTCCTGACTCTCAGATAGATCAGATATAAAAGGATGATTGTGAGTATAATTGTCGAAATCACTATCGTAGATCGATGAGGAGAAGGCAGATTGCTGGGTTTGAGACATGATGAGTATGAAAACACAACTACTAATGGTAAATACTAAGAGGGAAGGGTCAGACTTACATAAATTATACAGATTCTAACTAACTATATAGACGCGACTGACAGGACAACAAAGGATTCCTAAATAAGTGGATATATCGCGATTTAATTAGTATACTAAGCCGCTAATTGGATAACAGTAGCTTACTATATGGGTCAAAACCGCAAGAAACCATCAAGAAACCGCAAAAAACCAATAAAAACCGTAAGAAACCATTAAAAAACCGCAAGAAACCGCAAGAAACTTTAAATCATTTTTCCGCCGAAAGCTACCTCGAAAATTGAGCCTAAGGCAGCAGCTATATCAAAGTCTCAACTAAATAACTAAGTGACTTTAAACTAATTTTACAGTCTATAAACTAAGGAGTTATTATTGAAATAGGATAATATTTATAAAAAGGATAATTCGTAATTGATTAATATAAGTTATAATATTATAATACCTTTATTTAAAAAGTTGTAGGGAAACTGTAGTGATCAGGGAAAGATATATATTAAACTGTTATATTGAATATATATTTCCGCGATAAAATATAGAAGAACATCTAAGACCCAACAATTTCTCCTTTTTATTATCCATATAATAGGCTGATACTAGTACTAGTTAAGGCTTAGGCTCTACCCACGTAGTATATTTCTGACCGAGGTTAGAAACAAATGCTACCGCCCACGCGGATATAAAGTATAGTTGTGACCAATACAAGGTTAAATAACAGTAATATATTAGCATGAGTCACCCAGTTTATGTATGCCAAGACCTCAATTTTATACAAAAATGGTTTTTGTTGGGGCCCCATTGGGGAACCGCAGTGGTTTGTGGTTTGGTTGCGGTTTGGGTGGTTGGAAACCGCAACCACTGCGGTTTGGTTTTTGGGGGCAAACCTTGCCCCCAATTGCGGTTTTTGGCGCACTCTAGACAAGATGTCTTACCAACCACGACGACATAATACCTTTGATCACGACAACCTATCAGACGCACTACCGGCACAACAAGCGATGGGAGAGATCTTCCCCCCACCACGAGAGAACGATAGGATAGAAAGGGGGCCGACCCGGCCAACTTACCCCGATGTACGAACCTACAATGGATAGGACCCTAAGGAGTACGCAGCCTTTCGTACGAACTTGAAAATCAAGTTCTTGATAGATGCCCACTACTTTTACTCCGAGGAAATGAAGACCTACTACGCGTTTAGTAGGCTAGAAGGCATTGCGAGCTAGCAAGCCCACGCATGGATCTTAGCAATGGAGAATGAGAAGAAACCCCTCCTTCTCAATGAATTTTACTAAGCTATAGATCTCTACTTTAAAGACCTAGACAAGGAACAACGTGCCCTCGTACGAGTAAATTCGATGAAGTAGGGTAGGAGGAGTCTCCACGACTTCCTATCTGAGTTCGACTAGACACTAGTTACCGCGGGTGGATTACACTGGTCCGATGCCTAGAAGATGGCCCTTCTCCGGACCGCAATTAACGTCGATCTACTCTAGAGTACCGTTAGAGCTGAATTCGCTTCGTACGATGACTACCGGAACCGCCTTCTTCGGATCGACCACGACCTTCGGTAGATTGAAACGCTCTAAAAGAAGAAGTTAAGACCCTTCTTCCGTGGCAATCTCAGCAACACCTAAGACGACGCCGGCAGGATAGACTAGGAACCTACTTAAGCAACTAGGATCGCCGCCCTAGAAGCCGAGATCGCGGCCCTAAAGATAAACCAAAGGAGCAGTCCTTCTCGTACGAACGAACGGGTAAAATGGGTCTCCCGGGAAGAGATTGACTAACGCCGAATGAAGGGGGAATGCCTACGCTGCGGATAGAGAGGGCACCTGATTGCGGGCTGTAGACTACGGCCTGCCACCCGACCTCTAGAGGTGAACGCTATCGATGTAGATGGAGACAACGACTCGGGAAAAGAATAACCTTCGTACGAAATCGTGTACGGAGGTCGCTAGATACTTCAAAATTGAAACATTCTGTTTGGGAAGAATTTGAAGCCACGCGTATAAACTCCCCACCGTTTGTTATTGCCGCGACCCTAGACCGACAAGCTATAGCCCGTACCTTAGTCGATAGCGGATGCCTATCGTACGGAGCTATTAGTGAAGCCTTTGCGAAAGAAAGGAACTTAGAGACTTTCGAGATCCTACCACGAACATTAAGAGGAATAGGAGGAAAGGGGACGATTTCATAAATCGTACGAACCTCCCTCTTAATTGACCACCACTTTGAGAAAGAGACCTACTTCTATATGATCCCTGATTCCATCGGATACGACCTGATTCTTGGCCTACCCTGGCTGAGACAACAGAACGCTTGCTTCGAACCTTTAAGGAACCGGTTATATCTTCGATCATCGAAAACCCGCCTCTATGGGATCGGCAAAACTCCTCTCCCCGATACTATAGAGATCTCGGCACTCTTAATGCATAGAGAGATTTAGTCAGCAATAAAAGACCATAATTCGTACGATTCCCAAATCTTTGCTATCTCTATGGCCGATATCGAGAAAGCATTGAAAACCAAGAAACTAAAGGACCTAAAGGTGGAACTCCCCACTAAGTACCACGAATTCCTCCCTTTATTTGACCCCGACGAAGCGACTAAACTCCCACCACACCGCGGGGAAGGAATCGACTATAAAATCGAACTTATACGAGAAAATGGTAAAGAACCAATAGTCCCCTGGGGGCCCCTCTACAATATGTCGAACGAAGAACTTCTAGTGCTACGAAAGACCCTAAATGAGCTCTTAGATAAGAACTTTATCAGGGTTAGCAAATCCTTAGCAGTAGCACTAGTGCTATTCGTACGAAAGCCAGGAGGAGGGCTCCGTTTCTGCGTCGACTACCGAGCGCTAAACGCTCTCACAAAAAAGGACCGCTACCCCCTTCCCCTGATTTATGAGACGCTGAACCAGATCGGACGAGCGAGATGGTTCACGAAACTCGACGTATCAGCCGCGTTCCATAAGATCCGGATTACCGAAGGAGAAGAATAGAAAACCGCGTTTCGTACGAGGTACGGACTTTACGAATGGCTTGTTACCCCCTTTAGCCTAGCCAACGCGCCGAGCTCATTCCAGAAATATATCAACTAGTCCCTACGAGAATACCTAGACGATTTCTGCTCCGCCTACCTCGACGATATATTAATCTATTCGGAAGGGAACATCGAAGATCATCAAAAACACGTAAAGAAGGTCCTCCAGAAGCTACAGGAAGCTGGCCTACACTTGGATATTAGGAAGTGCGAATTCGAATGCACCGAAACCAAGTACCTTAGCTTTATCGTACGAGCAGGAGAAGGGGTTAAGATAGACGCTAAAAAAGTGCAAGCGATACTCGACTAGGAAACACCAACCACAGTCCGAGGCGTGAGGGGATTCCTCGGCTTTGCCAACTTCTACCGATAATTCATCCCAAACTATTCAGAAGTCGTACGACCTCTTACCCAACTCACGCAAAACAACGTCCCCTTTGTCTGGTCTACTATATGCGAGAAGAGCTTCTAGGAGCTAAAACGACTCTTCACAATAGAGCCGATACTAGCAGCCTTTGACCCATCTCGTACGACAGTGGTAGAGTCCGACTCGTTAGGATACACGGTTAGAGGAGTCCTCTCATAGTACGATAATAAGGGTGTGCTACGACCATACGCCTACTTCTCCAAGAAAAACGCTCCCGCCGAGTATAACTATAAGATCTACGATAAGGAGCTGCTCGCTGTCGTACGATACCTAGAAGCATAGGACGCAGAACTACGTTCAGTCTAAGGGAAATTCCTCGTTATCACCGACCATAAGAACCTAGAATACTTCTTTAAACCAAGGAAGCTCACTAAACGGCATATACGGTGGTCACTCTTCTTAAGTAGGTTCAACTTCGACTTCCAATATCGCCCCGGTATAGACAACGCCCGAGCGGACGCCCTATCACGACAAGACTAAGATAACCTAACCGAGGAAGACCTAAGAATCGCAGATCGTACGAAGTGTCTCCTAACGCAGATAGGAGACGATAAGGCTACTATAAATATCTATACCACGACCGTATAGCAAACCCCTAACGAATAAGACTAGGAGCTAGCGAGAGATAGGGATAACGAGTACTAGGGCGCTATACGGACACTACAATAGGGCCTACGGAAGTTCCTACTAGAACTAAAGCTAAAAGTCTTAACTTCCGAATACACAATCGACTAAGCCTAGAAACTTCGCTTCCGCGGAAGGTTATAGGTCCCTAACTCTAAGCCCCTTCGTACGAAAATCATTCAGACCGCACACGACTCTCGACTCACCGGACACCTAGGGAGGGAGGAGACCTATACAGTGGTTAGCCGCGAGTACTTCTGGCCGAATATATCGATCGACATCCGGAGATTCGTACGGAACTATAACCTATATAACGGGGCGAAACTATAGCGAGAGCTAAAGCGAGGCCTCCTAAAGCCGCTCCCGGTGCCAGAACAACTATAGCGAGACGTGGCCCTCGACTTTATCACCGATTTACCACCAAGCGATAGCCGTACGAACATCTTAGTAATCATAGATCGGCTGACAAAGGGAGTGATCCTAAGGCCGATAAAGTCAATTTCGGCCGAAGACTCCGCATAGGCAATTATTAACAGCCTCGTACGACAACACGGATTCCTAAACTCGATCGTCTCGGACCGAGGAACCTAATTCACAAGCCTCCTATAGGAACGGATCTACTAGCTATATAAGGTTATACGACGGCTGTCGACGGCCTACCACCCCGAGACCGATAGACAGACCGAACGACACAATAGCACGTTAGAAGTGTACCTACGCCTCTTCGTACGATTTAAATAGAACGACTAGAAACGCCTACTCCTAATGGCCGAACTTACGTTAAATAGACGAGTCTCCGTAGTAACCGGCGTAAGCCCTTTCTTCCTAACCCACGGTTATAACCTCTCTCCATTTAACCCACTAATCGAGGAACCGCGTATAAACAGCACTATTACCACGCCAGAACTAAGCCCAATCTAAAAAGTAGAAACGATCGTACGAAAGCTAGCTGGAGCTATGGACTAGGCACGTGCATCGATAGCCTACGCTAACCAACAGATAGAAGCAAACGCTAACCGGCACCGACAACCGGCGCCTACCTTCTAAGTCGGAGACGCTATTTAGTTAAACCTAAAAAATATACAGACCGAACGACCCTACAAGAAGCTCGACTAGAAGAACGCAAAATATAGGGTTTAGGAAGTTATTAGTTCCCACGCAGTACGACTAGATACGCCACCCGGCATTCACCCAGTATTCCATGTTAACCTCGTACGACTCGCGACATAAGACCCCCTTCCGTCCTAACTAGCACACGAACCGTAACCACTAGCAATCATAGTCGACGACCAAGAAGAGTGGGAGATCGAAGAAATTATAGATAAGACACAAACACGTAGGAGGAACAACGCTCGTACGAGCTACAAGGTTAAGTGGAGAGGCTACACGAGACCAACCACAGAGCCAGCGGACGCACTCAAGGACACAATAGCGTTAGACGTGTGGCTACAGAAGACCGCACCGTTTAGAAAGATCGATAGGTCCCTTGATAAGGCTAGCTACTACGCTTCGTGCTAGTGCTAACTAAGTCTAGAAACCTCGATATTGTGTGTTGATTGCGTCTATGAAAAGTGCTAAGCCTCGTACGGTCTAGTCAATAAGCTCCTCTACAACAGAGGGCGGAGGGAGAGGGCCAGCTCCACACTTCCCGCTGCACTGGAGTGAAGCACAGCATTCGAAGGGCTTCGTTTCCCGCAGCAGTCAGACGGACCTTGACATACTGCTTCCCTCCGTGCTCAATGCGAGTCAGGGGCAGGAGCATACGCCGGGAGGAGGGTTCGACTTAACGCGGGTCGTACGATAGAAGATTGAAGTTAGACGACTCCATGGTTGACAGGAGGTTTAGAGACTGCGAATAAAAAATAAAAAAAAGAAGAAGAAGAAGGGAATTGAGGACCTATTTATGCCTTCCAACTACAGCCCACATACTACAAAGCAACGACGTCGTCGAACACGTTTGCCCTATTCGGCTAATCATAGGCCACGATTTTATTTACTTCTCCCATTGATTCCTAATCTGGCGTCTATTGAAGCAAACAGTCATTGTCCTAGGGGAGGGGGGTATTGTTATGGGGCCGTCGTACTTCGTACGAAGCCCTATGGAAGATGCTTGCTTATGCTGCGCGGAATCTGCTAAACGTTACCGCCTTCGACGGAATATGTACACATTTGTTAGCTTAGGAGAACTCCTCTCCTCAACGAAACCTTCTTATTCTTAAAACCCGTCTAAGTTGCACAACTAGGCTAGTTCCGTAACAGTGACTTATTAAAAACCTCGTGATACTAAATATCACAAAAACCGGGAGCGATATACTTAAGACAATATAGGATATCGAAGATCACACTCTCTTAATGCTAAATCTCTGGAACGCCGGCTACGTTACCCTCGATATATTGTTAGTGAACGTCGAGAAGCTATTTTTCTGCGGTATCGTGCGTAACCCTACACTCGAAAAGGGTACGCCACTTACGCCGTAGCGTCTAGATATATGTTCGGTCGGACGCTTAGAATAGCTCGAAGAGGGTTCGAAGTTGTTGATACGGAGTGAGCTAGCCGAGAAGGTAGGATTTATACTTAGGGTCTATCGTGGCTACGATTATCCCTATAATCATCCGTCGTGCCTTACTTTATAACTCGTATTCCGACCGCTCTTACTAGTAGATACCTCGAAGATCGCGAAGACGAGCGACTTCTTAATTAGTAAGATCGCTCGTAGATTGTGCATCTTATCGTATCTCGGAGGGCATAGGTTTTAACGGTGGTGGAGGTCTCTCGGGTTCAACTAGTAGTTCTAGGTTGATCTACTACTAGATATCCGCCTCGAGTGCTATCACCTTAATCTATGATAACCACGGTTTCCACTGCTCGTAGGATGTAAGCCTTCCTAAGGCGACCGCTGACATATTCTCCATTGTCGGGAATCAGGATTAGGCCTTGTGCCTAATTGTGCTTGCGAACCGGGCTCATAACTATCAGAGTCTAGGGGTCAAAAACGGTGGTGTGTATTAATGGGTAAGAAACTGGTTTAAATACATGTGGGGCTCATGCCCTAGTAGCTATGCGCTGACAATATATTCTGGCCCGATCCCTCAGGCACCAACAGTAGCACGTGACCACATGGCATCTCTTTGGAACAAACGTCACGCATGGATCTCATCTAGAAAGTCATATCAACTCGAAGATCTCGGCCAATGAATTGATTTTGTTTTCTATTACTATTCACTGGCATGTCCACATTTATAAATTTCCATACTCTAAAGTACTATTGAGAACAACAATCTGGGCAGTTTCCCATACTCCAGCCAGTTCGAACCAGTCCAAACGCCAAGTCAATCAAGCAAGAAAAAAAAAAAAAAGAACAAAGGAAACAAAAATCCATCAGATGTCTCATATGACAATCTATTTCAGGTACCGCATAGCCTTCCAGGATGCCACATAGGCCCGCGCGATGTCAGCATTAACGGGCCCTTCGGCAGCCATGGTGGCCGAGTGCTCTTTCGCTTTCTGGGTGTCGAGTATTATGCCACCACAAGACATGCGCTCAAAGTGACCGTCGAGGAAGTCGACGAGACGTGCGGCTGGGTTCTCGTCGGCGGACAGTGGCGAGCGGCGCACGCGCGTGATCCAGTCAGCGTAGGGGATGATGTATTGGGAAGGGATGTCAAGCGCCGCTGCCAGCACCGGCGACATGTCCTCCCATGGTTGGCCGACCGGGTTGTCAATATGATAGACAGGGTAAGCTGCATGGCTGCCATTTTCCAATTTTAACAAGTCCACCATGACGCTGGCGCTGCGGTCGACAGGCAGCCACTGCAGGGTACCATGCAGGTCGGGCCACGCGCGCAAAGCCTGCGCACTCTTCACCAAGAAGGCAAAGTGCTCGACTGGGTTCCAGAAGCCGCTGCGGCTGGAGCCGGCGATTTGACCTGGGCGCGTGACGGTCGCGCGAAACAGGTGTGGGTAGCGGTGCAGTGTCTCGTCGAGCATGCGCTCGTGCACCCACTTGCCCTCGGGGTAGCCGCCTGGCATGACGGCGGCCATGGACACGCGGTCTTCGGTGATGCGTGGGCCAGCGGATGTATCCGCGTAACCGACCACGCCGATCGATGACACAAACTGGAAGCCGACGCGCGTCTTTGGCTTTCCAAGAGCTATCTCCCGCGCTAGGTCTAGCAGGTTGCGCATGGCCTGTAGCTGCGGCTCGAAGCCCTTGAGGGGCCGTGTGCCGCTCATGGGCCAGGCGTTGTGCACAATGTGGGTGACATGCGCGGCCAGCCAGGCATATTCTTCAGCGGACAGGCCGAGCTGCGGCTTGGCGGTGTCGGTCTCGTAGACGCGAAGCTTTTCCTGCTCGGTGGGTGACAAAGTAATGCCCCGTGACGAAAAGGCCTCGGCTTGGCGCTGATGGGCCGGGACACTGGAGTGACGGTTTACGCAGACGACAGTGGCAACGTCGGCGCGCTTAGCGAGGCTCTGCACAAGGTGGGCCCCAAGGCTGCCGGTGGCACCGGTGACGATGACCACAGCAGGAGTAGAAGGGGTAGAGACGTCTATAACAGCGGATCCAAGATCCGGTGTCGCCCAGCCAGCTGTGTAGGAGGCCACAAGTCGTTCAGCATCGGCCTCACGGGCTACCACGTCGCCTCTATCGATCATCTTGGTTTCCTCCACGGATGCCACAGATGCTGGGAGACGAGCCTTCGGCTCTCCAGAGGCCAGGGCAATGATAACCTTCTGGAAGGCGTTTTCGGGCCGGTTACCATCAGTCCAGTCGACGTGGCCGAAGCCGGCGGCGTGTAGAGCGCGCTCCCAGTGTTCAGTGGGCACGACGGCGTGGGTGCGGCCGTCGTCAAAGAGCCACCAGCCCTCGAGCAGGCCGAACACAATATCCATGGCCGGCACGCACTCAGTCATTTCGAGGATCATAAGGAAGCCATCAGGACGGAGAGCTAGGTGCACGTTTTGAGTCGACGCAACCAAGTCGTGGGTGGCATGGATGGCGTTACTAGCCAGAACTAGATGCTGTCCCAGGAGCTCCGCGGCCGGCGGCTTCTCGATATCGTGCACAGCAAAGCGCATGAATGGGTACTGCTTAGCGAACTTGCGGCGCGCATTGGCCACCATGGACGGCGACAGGTCAGTGAAGGTATACTCAACAGGAATGCCCAGGGATGCGAGCACTGGAGCCATCACATTCGTCGTACCACCAGTACCGCCACCCATTTCGAGGACTTTCAGGGTCTCGCCAGGCTGGGTCACACGTCTGGATAATTGGGTGATAACCTCTGCCATCTGCTGGTAGTGCATGCGGTTGAAGGCGTAGTCACAATACATGGCCTGGACCAGCTGGCGGCCCTCGGCGCTACCGAAGATAACGCGAATGCCGTCCGTGGTGCCACTGAGCACACCAGCCAGGTTCTTGCCGGCGTAGTAGGCCAGGCGATCGGGGATGGCGGACTCTGAGTGCGCGGCCACCATCTCCTCGAGCAGGGCGGCGCTGGTCTTGCGCGGCACGGCTATGTGCGTGCGCGTGATCTGACCCGTCACTGTATCGATGTCGATCAGGCGTGCCTCACGCTCGAGGAAGCCGTAGACAAACTCCATCATGCGGCCGTGCTGTGGCAAGAAGGCAACGCGGTCTAGAAGCTGTCCCGGGGCGGCCGTCCGCAGCGGCGATCCGAGCTGGTCAAAGGCCTCGACGATTAGGGCTGTGCAGAGTTTGCTGCTGCCGGCCAGGCTGACGCGGGCAATGCTGTCAAGGCCAAACTCGCGGATCTTATCGTCAGTCGTCAGCTTGACCTGGCCGAAGCACTCGAGGATGTCGGAGCGGGAGAGCGTTAAATTACTGGTGGCTGGACCGGCTGGCAACGAGGCGGGTTTAACGAAAGTAGATGCCTCTTCTGGGTCTGGTGTGGTGATGTCAGAGGCCGTGTCGTCGTTCTCATCTGACGGCGTGATGAGTTCTGCCGCGGAGTCGCTGTCAGTGTCATCCGACTCTTGCTCAACAGCGTCTTCCCCTCCCCCGATCTTGCTCAACCCATTTGCGACGCAGGCGACAAACTGGCGCAGACTAGTGGCCTCCATCATTTCGCCGTGGTCAAGGGTAAATTTGAACGTGTTCTCGACCTCGCGGGCCAGCTCCATGCCCATCAGCGAGTCGATGCCTAGGTCGGCCATCTCGCTGTCGAGGGTCATTTCGCTGGGATCCACACCGGAGACATTGGCGACCAGGTTGCACACGTCTTCGGTGATGTCGCGAGTCTTTTTCTTTGCTTTCTTTACTTTGACAGCAGACTTGACGGCTTCGAGAGCAGCAGCCACTGCAATTGGAGGAGCAGAAGCAGCAGCAGCAGACGGAACAGATGCTACCACCGCCACCTTTCTGAGGAACTTCTGATCCGTCGTGAAGCGCGTTAGGATCTTACTCATAGACGCCTTGGGTACACGCGCGTACTGCAGGCCCAGCATGACGTCGCTCAGCGCGCCGGTGGCTGCGTCAAACACAAAGATGTCGCTTATGTAGGCCTTGTCGGACTGACGCGTGTGGCGCGCGAGGACGTGCCAGATGCCGGGGCCGTTCTCTTTACCAGAAATCTCTGGGAGAGCCTTTGGCGATCGCATTAGCAGCTCGCAGCTGGTGGCAATGAACATTTCGCCTGGCGGCAAATCTTCGGTCAGCAAGTTCACATAAATGCCGGCGACCTGGCCAAACGAGTCGCCCATTGGAACGTCGAGCCAGGTGTTGCCCTCGTGGCGTTTATGAATAACACCAGCACTCTCACCGGGGCGGCCGACGATGTATTTCACACCGCGGTAGACCGGCCCGAAGTCGACAATGTCACTGAAGGCACGGTACACGTTGCGGCCGTGCAGCATCTCAACGCCGTCGTTGTCGAGATCTAGCTTAAGTAGGGACTGACACTGCGCGTGGCTGACCAGACGCTCGTAATGGCCAAACTGTTGTAAATAGGAGGCGTCGGTTGGCGCGCGCATGCGTATCACGGCCTCGGCGTGGACCTGGGAGTCACCGTTGCCGGCCACACTGTGTAGGCTCAACTGCCATTTCATCTCGGCCTTGTCCAGCGGCGACAGGTCCATGTAGAAAACACGCGTCGAGTCGGCACATACTGGTGCGTGGCTGATGAGGTCGTGCACCGTTGGCGAATAACCAGCTGGTCGCCAGTCCAGATTGAGGCTGAAGAGAGCCTCGATGGCCATGTCGATCTCGAGCGTCGCAGGGCAGATGGGTGCCGTCTGGGCGATGACGTGGGATGCAAATAGACGCTGGTATGGATCTGAGGCCGTGTTAATACGGAAGCGGGCCAGCTTTTTATTCTTTTTGGGCTCCGGGTAGCCGATGAATGTCCAGATGGGGAGCGCCCGGGCGTCTTCCACTGGAGTGGCGGACGCAGCTCCTATAGTATAACCTCCTGCTTCAATCATGGCCTGGGCTGCCTTGGTGACAACCTCCGTTGGCGACTTCACATCCAGCCAGTGACGCGACTTCTCGAACTGGTACGGTGGCAGCAGCAGTTGCACGTACTCGCGTGCCTGGGAAGGGTGGTGCGGCCAGAAGGACACGCGCAGGCCCTGCTTCCATAGCGCGACCGTGGCATCTGTGAGTCCCTCGAGGCCCTTTTCGGTGTTGGTGATGGATACAGCCTGGAAAACGAGCGTGTCAGGGCTGGCAGAAGTGACTTGGGCCAATGCACGGCTCGCCATCACTGTGATCGTCGAGTTAGAGCCAGCTTCTAGGAAAATAGCCTGCGGGTGTTTCTTGGCCAGCCGTTGCACAGCGTGGTTGAAGAAAACAGGCTGGCGCATGTGCGATGGCACAAATGTCCAGTCAAGCGGGTCTGTTGAACTATGCTCAGTAGCTCGTTCGACCGGGATCACGGCGTCGTGGAAGATCAGGTCTCGACCGACGTTTCCGAGTTCGTCAACGAGCTGCTCTACAAGCACCGAGTGGAAGGCGTTGGTCACGTTGAGTCGCTTACTCTTTATGCCGGCTCCGGAAAACTTGCTATTGCCAGCGAGAGTGGCAGCAACGGCGTCGATGGACTGGGTCGTCCCGGCCAGCGTGAAGCTGCGAGGGCCGTTATAACAGGCAATGCTGGCGGAGCCATCACTGGTAGTATTAGCCGCCTTGAGCAGATCATGTACGAGTGCCTCGTCTGCCTCGATGGCCATCATGGCTCCCGAGTCCGGACCCCAGGCATCACGCACCAGCTTTGCCCGGCCAGCGACCAGGCGGACCGTGTCGCCAAGGCCCAGGACGCCGGCCACGCAAAGCGCTGTGATCTCGCCGAAGCTGTGGCCCACGACTGACACAACCTTCGAGGCCAACCCGCAGTCCATCCACGCCCGGGCGCTGGCATACTGCACGGCGAATAGCGCCGTTTGCAGCTGGACGATGTCGCGGATAGGCTCACGCGAGAAGATGGCAGGGAAAATGCTGGACAAGCCTGCCGCCGTGACAGCCGCATCGCACGCGTCTAGGTGCTGCCGCAAAACGGCGACGCTGTCGTATAGTGCGCGGTCCAGCCCGACAAACGTCGAATTTTGGCCGCCGAAGCACAACACAACCGGCCGTTCCCCCTTGGCGACTGTGATGCCGCTAGCGGCGGCTGTTTCTTTGGTAGCCGCGGCAGCGAGGGTGAGCTTGTCCTGAAGCTCCTCTAGCGACCGACAGCTGAAGACAATCCCCTGCGGTAGGCCGGGGTTCGACTGCCGGGCCATGTTGAAGGACACATCAGCTAGTGTTGCTTTTTGGCCTCCAGTGCGGGCACCTAGGTACGGAGCTAGAGCCTTGCTGTAGACGGCTATGCTGCGAGCGTCGAATCCTGTGATCCAGAAGGGCTGGCGGGCCGTCGACTCGGCTAGTAAGCGGTTGTCGGAGGTCGGGTTATGCGCTGAGTAGGCCAAGAGGAGACTGGCGTTAGACCCGCAGGCGCCATAGTTGTTGAGCAGCGCGACCTTGCGCTCAGCCGGCCACGGCCGTAACGCCGTCACTACCTCTATCATGTCGGCCGGCGACGCGTGGATGTGTGGGTTCATGCGCGTGAAGCTGGCCTGCGGCGGGATGAAGTTGTCGCGCATCATCATGAGCAATTTTACTAGCGCGATCACCCCGGAAGCGCCCTCTGTGTGGCCCACATGACCTTTTACGGAGCCGATGGCCACGGCGGTGTCGCGCAGGGGGCTGGCGACCGCCAGCTTAACACTTTCATACTCGGCCGGGTCGCCGACTGGCGTGCCGGTGCCGTGGGCCTCGACGACTGAAATCTCAGCTGGGTCGACGCCAGCCTTGCGAATCACGTCCTTGAACAGGGTCGACAGCGACGGCACATTGGGCACGAATAGCGGCGTGATGTTGAGGTTCTGATACACCGCCGTTGCCCGGATCGTTCCCAGAACTGTGTTGCCGGCGGCCTCAGCGTCTGATAGCTTCTTGAGGAAGACGAAAGCGACGCCCTCCGCTCGGCAGTAGCCGTCGGCGTCGGCGTCAAATGGCTTGCACTGTCCCGTCGGGCTCAAGAAGCTGCCGGCGCTTAGGTTCTGTATCCATTGCAAGTTGGTCATGACGTTGACGCCGCCGACTAGCGCCGCAGTCGCTTCGCCGGATAAAATGTTACGGCAGGCAGTGTGCATCGCTACCGTCGACGACGAACAAGCCGTATCAAAAGTCATCGCCGGGCCCGTCCACCCAAAAAAGTGCGCGATCCGGCCGGTAATAAAACTACGCAGGCCGCCCGTCGCCGTGAATGCGCTCGGTGCATGGGAGGCTATGTTTTGCTCGTAGTCGACGCCGCACACGCCTAGATAGCAGCCGATGTGGTCCTCTTTCTTCGTTTTGGGCTCCGTGAAATATCCTGACTGCTCGACCGCCTGGTACGCCGCCTGCAGCGATAGCCGGCACTGAGGGTCCATAGCCTGCGACTCGCGTGGGCTGCGCTTGAAGAACTTGTGGTCGAAGGCATCCGCGTCGCGCACGAAGTTGCCGTAGTACTTCTTCCCATCCGCATCTGCCGCGTCTCGGAAAAGCATATCGTGCATCATCCGCTCCCGTGTGATCACCTCGTGCTGCGATTTGCCTGTCTTCAGCATCGCTGCGAACTCCTCCAAATCCTCGGCGCCGGACACGTTGATGGACATGCCCACAATGGCAATGGCCTCCTCGGTGTCCCTTTCTCGCTCAACTGATGTAGGCAAAGCCTTGTCTGCTGAGATAGTTGTTGAAACGCCGGCGCTGGTGCCGTTGGCCGTAGGTGCAGCCGTGGCTGCAATAATCGAGGCCCTTTGAACCTTCCGGCTCTCAAGATGGCTCTCCAGCTCCTCGAAGACGACTTGCTTCGGCCCAAACCGCCGCGTAATTGTTGGCGGAATGCACCGATCTAGTCCAAACGCCACTAGCGATACCTCCTTCTGAGTTGACGCTGAAACTGATAGCAGCTTCGACACTGTCCCGGCCCAGTTAAACTGCTGCGTCAAGATCGCTCGTAGCAACATTGCGGTAAGATTTGTCTCATCGGCTGAGACATGGGCCCCATTGGCCGAGTTGCTGTATGTCGGCAAGGCCAGCTGGGCCGCTGTCGCCGGAAACTGAAGCTGGTCACCATAAGAGTGACATAGTTCAATTAGCGCATCCGCATCCCGCTTCCGCTCCACCCCGGGTGCGTGCAGATGGCCCTTGATCGCCAGCGGAACGGCCTTCACGCCAGCGGCCCGCAGTTTCCGCGCTAGCGTCGGCGCTAGGCGCTCTGATGTCGTCACTGTTGCTCGCGCCTCGTCAAACAACACCGATATATAGGCGTCTGGTGTCAGAGAGGACACGATTCTCGTCATGTCGTCGCCTTGCTTGCTGCCGCTGCGCCACGCCGTCGCAAACGACACCGACCCGCCCTTGCCTTTGGCCTCATCCCGGGCCTCCCGTGCGTCCACCACCGCAGCCATCAGCAGGCCGATGCGCACCGCCACTGCACCGTATTTTTGGAACTCGTCCATGTTGTGTGAGCTTGCCACCGCTACCGCGGCAATCAGGCCGGCGCAGAAGCCTAGCGTTTCCACCGGCGGGGTGCTTTGTTGTTGTTGTCGAACGAGTTCCGCTTGGAGGTCTTCGACAGCGACCTCACCCAGCCGAAACTCCAGATACCGCCAGTACTGGTCCAGCTGGATGGCTACCATCAGAGGCCCAACCGCGACGCTGGGCAGCTCTGTCTCAGGCGCGATCAGGTCACCCGCTGAGATGCCGTTTCGCAACCATGAGTCGAAGTCGCTTAACTGCTCCGCACCTGGTACTGTGCCAGCCTCGGGGATCTTTTCCACCACGGCTGCCCAGTAGTGTGGCAGTCCGGCCACGGCCTCCAGTATCCATTTGGCGTTGGGCCCGCTGAGAAGCTGCTTTATGGGCTTTTCCAGTGACTTTTTGCTCTGTGTGCCGATGTGACCCCCAAACACAAAGGTCGTAGCCTTTTGTGCATCCCCCACCGAAGAGGGAATAGAAGATGTAGTCATTGTAGTGTAGGTAATGTGTGTAGCTGACTAGGTACTCAACCACTAAGTGAAGAAAAAAGATTTCTGGTCAACCCGAGTTCTGTGAATCACTTGTATGATTTGATTGTATACTGGAGATATTACATTTGGATGCCTAAATCCTCACACATTATTCCATAGCCCTGAATTCATTTACTATCGGAGATAGGCAACTTTGCATACGGACTTGCATTCCACTTAGAGATAGGCGTGCTTCACGGGAGTTTCATGTCTGAATAGCAGTCCGTTCCTATATTTTATCCGAAAGTCCGCATCTATGGCTGTCAGCATTAGAAATAGTACAGGCCTAGGTCCTTTGTAGATCCGCCCTGTAGGAGTAAAGTAACTCCGCCTTGGATGCAATGGTCTTCTAGACACAGTCAGCATGGATAATGTTCATTGTCATTTTTATTATTGACATACAGAATTCTTGGGGGCCATGTTTCAAAAAGGATAGTGTTACTTTCAATAGACATGACTGCATGTGCATGAAAACAAGTAACTACACGCTAATCACTGTACTTGTATCTACTATCAAGGTGGTAGTATCCTTTTCTAGAATTGGTCACATATCCAATTGGCTTAACTTCCAGTCTTGCAAGCTATCAGACTCCGGCTGAACACCATGGTAAGCAACAACAGCACTACGCCCTCTCTCGAGGTAGCCATTGTAGGTGGTGGCATCATCGGCGTTATGACAGCCCTCGGCCTAATAAACCGAGGCATCAAAGTGACCATTTACGAGCGCGTCTCCAACTGGCACGAGATCGGCGCTGGATTCTCCTTCACTGGCGTGGCCCAGGAGTGTATGCGGCGCCTAGACCCTGGCATCCACGACGTGCTGAGCCGCATCAGTCAGAAATCGGACCCCGACAACGCAAGCACGAGCTATTGGGATGCCTATCACCCTCAGACAAAGCAGGAGGCCGAGGACGAATCGAAATCACTGCTCTTCCAAATGCCAGGCAACAAGCTCGCATTCTGGGGCTGCGTGCGCTCACACTTCCTGCTAGGCATGGCCGCCCTGCTGCCCGATGGTGTGGCCAAGTTCGGGAAGCAACTTGTGAGCTACGACGATAACGACACGAATGATAAAGTCGTCCTCCATTTCGCAGATGGCAGCTCGGCAGAGGCACACGCTGTGCTTGGATGCGACGGCATCCACTCAACTACCCGAGAGGTGCTTCTCGGCGCTAATCACCCGGCCACTCATCCTAGCTACACCCACACGGTTGCATACCGCACGATGCTGCCCATTGACGCTGGAATCGCCGCTCTCGGTAAGGCCAAGGCAATGAGTGGCTGTATGCACTGTGGTCCCAATGCCAACATGATGTCGTATCCTGTCAGTCTAGCCCAACACACCCTTCGACAATTTTATTCCCAGCTAACATCCACAGCAGGTCATGAACGCAACGCTCCTGAATGTCGCCTTCTTTGCCCACGAATCATCAGAGTTCCCCGACCCCGAGAGAATGACAGCGCCGGCCACACGCGACGAGCTAGAGCGTCTCGTAGTTGGCTGGGGCCCACACTTCGTCGACATCGCAAAGTGCTTCCCAGAAAACATGGTCAAGTGGGGGATCTTTGACATGGATGAAAATCCGGCACCAACGTATGCTCGCAGCCGCGTCTGTCTTGCCGGTGACGCTGCCCATGCTAGCAGCCCGTTCCAGGGTGTCGGTGCCTGTATCGGTGTCGAAGACGCTCTTGTGCTTTGCGAGGCCTTGGCTACGGTGCAGGCCAGCAGCAGTAGTACGGGTAACCACGACCAGAGATCGGTTATTGTACACGCACTGGAGGCATATAGCCAAGCAAGGATGGAGCGTGGAAAGTGGGTTGTGCGCAGCTCGCGCGAGATGGGCCAAATGTACCAGTGGCGATATGGTCCGACGGGGCGGGATGCTGAGAGGAGTAAATTGAAGCTTGAACGAGCTTCCCGAATTATATGGGACTATGATGTTGAAAAGATGGTAACAGAGATTAGAGCTGCGGCTGCTTAATGTGCATTTTGTTCTTTTGGGTGAAAATATAGATCCAATATTACAACATCTGAGTACACAGACAACTCATGTATGACTATAGTGTGCATCCAGAATCAGAGGTGCGAGAAGAATTGGGAGCCCAGTCCAATGTGTAAACTAGTAATGATCCAAAAATTGTCTACGTTTGCTGTTTGCTAAAACAATGTCAATGACAGAAGATAGTTCCATTTCAGATAATGTATTAATCTAAAGAATTAAAATACTTTTATCATAGCAACGATATAACTTGTATGGTGTATAAATGTCTCTTTAGTAAAGAGACGCCCCATTTCCAAATATACGAGAGGGATCCCAGATGGCTTTCAGTTTTCGAAGTTTGGGCAAGTTGGCTGCAGAATACCACGCGGCCGCGCCTTCATCTCCATAGGCATAGTTCAAATAGACATGAGGGGTAGAGAAACCGCTGGTAGTCTGTAAGTTTGTGCGTTGTCCTCGCATAAACTGATCAACCTGAGGCCTGATCGAGGCGTCGGTGTATTCGTTTTGCGTGAGCCTATAGAAAGAGAATAAATCATGGGATTAGTGAATGACAAGAGAATAGACAGCGAAGAAACTCTTGAGAGCCAGAAACACTCACCACCACACTTGGATATCACGCCAGGGGAAGGCAGTCTCAGACGCCGGTGTCTGGAGAGTAACCTTGTTGCTGTAATACTGGAGCACAGATTCTCCCTGGAACGCAGGATATGCCTTATAAAAGGCCGTTAAATCCGCAAAGTGAGCCTCATAGCTTGCGACATCAGTACGGCTGAAGCCCAAGGTGTGCGCACTGATTATATTTCCCCTGTCACACACTCCAGCCGTCTGTGACTGATAGAACACGTCGGTTTGAGGAAGATATGTCACAGATTTGACGACCGGACCCACGGCGGTAAACTGGTCAATGTATGGCTGCGCCTCTGTCACAGGACCAAAGTACCAGAGCTGCAGAATTAAATTCGCCGAGTTGGAAGTCCGGTCAAACTTGATGACGGCTTGGAACGACAGCTTGGCTGGCTGGTTGCCATCAAATGTTTTCATAGTCTCCCAGAGTGAGCGATTAGACGCCGGCGCGTAGACAAAAGTAACTGCCGTCAGATTGCCGCCGTTGGTCTGGTCGTGGATTCCGTAGGTTGCTTCTGTGACAATGCCAAAGTTGATGCCGGCTCCGCGAATTGCCCAGAAGAGATCCTTGTTTTCTGTCGCCGAGGCCTTTACCAGGTCGCCCTTTGCGGTCACAACACGGACAGATTTAAGTGTGTCAATCATCAGACCGTGCATGCCCGTCATCATGCCAATGCCGGCACCGATGGTCACACCGATAGCACCCGGGCAGATGGAATTGCCAGTTTCTAGACAATCGCAGGTCAGTCACTCTGCCGTTTTCTCACACATTGGGCTTTGACGGATATTATGTGGAGATTAAATAGACGACACGTACGTATTTCTTTGCCGACATCGTACAACCCCTTTTGGACATCCCACAGCTTGACGCCAGCTCCAAGGGTCACCAAGTTGTTGGTGGTATCGATACTGACAGTATTAAAGCTGGCGAGGTTCACGTTGATGCCGGTAAACTGGCCTTGACCGACTTTCGGGCCATGGCCGCCATTGGTTGCAATGAATGGAATCTTGTTTGCCACTGAGATTTGGACCTGTTGCTTCATAAGTCTTTCTGATATACTAATCATGAAGGCAAAATACAAGAAAATGATACTCACCACTTTCTGGAGATCTTTTTCTGTTGCAGGTTTAATTGCCCCAGACCAATGCGGAGCTTCCCAAGCCGACCATCGTGGCCCAACAACGGTGGAAAAATTGGCATCTGTTGAAGAAGCAATTTCGGTGGCGGGTGATACCCATGGTTCATACAGCTCTTCGAGCGTGGAAGCATCGTGTCTAATGTAATGGCCATAGGCTACCATGCGAAGAGCCACAATGGCCAAGGCCAAATGACGAGTCAACATGATTGGACGAGGGCGAGGACGAAAAGGGATAGAGGTACAAAGCTCTTTGCAGATAAGGATGCAAGCAAGATTGAGCAGCATAAAAGCTTGGTATGACCCTTATATTAGTTGATAGCTGCCCCGGCACCTATGTCCGGAGAATTGGAAAATGGCCGACTAAGTCTGATAGCAGGCCTGCCATCCTGCTGGTTCTGCTCAGGCCATCCCGGCATTAAGACGTAACTCCGGGTGATTCAACATGTAAAGACCGATAGTACTCGGACCGGATGTTATCATGAATTGTGCAAGGTACAAGTGAGCTGTGGCTGTGGAGCTAGTCCACGAGTTGTTAGGTCTGTAACGCTATCGCGTAAGCGACATTTCATTGGAAAGCGCATCAATGAAACACCGCCGGAGCGTACCGGAGTGTAACGTGCCTGCTTACCCCTGGATAGCCGACGTGCTTATCCTGGAAATGGGAGAAGAAAGAAATGAGGACAACCTTGGAAGACACGTGAATTGAATTAGGAACAGGCCCGTGCTCCACTTCTATTAGATATCTCCACACAGATCTACATATTTCCACGGCCCAGGAAAGCTTGGCGTATCCATGGATCTTAGCTTTGTCATTCGGTTCTTTATCAACTCCTTATATTTTGACCGTATACTCGGATTTTACTTCAATAAAACTCGCTGGTTATTTAAGTACAGTATTCAAAGGAGTGTTTTAACTCGATTTTATGAGTTAGGTAACTGGCCAGATAGTTTGTCTTATTACTTTCGTAAAAAGGTTGACCGAGGAGAAAACTCTTGTATATGTAGAGTAGACGCTTCATATAAGAGACAGAGAGTATCATAAAACAGCCAAAGTTGCAATGTGAGTTCTTTCATGATATTTTTGACTCTGTAGACTGAATTATATTGAATAGAAAGACACCACACTATGCACATAGTTCTCTTTTGCAGTTCACCCTAATCCCCAGAAGTCAAATAATTCCTCTAAACCGCCATGACAGATGGATCACCATCACCCCAGACATGGTTCGCCTTCCACGACTTGAACCTCCAAAGGTCACCCACTTTGACAGCGTCGCAGTTGTAGATGGCACCAGTGGTGAACTTGTTGGGGCCTGGCTCAAACCCTTTTCCATGACGACAGTGCTGGGCAAGAGAAGTGAAAGTCACGCGGGCCGTTGTCGGCGTGTCGATGCTGATGCGCATGTTGCTGAGGTAGTGGATGGTGTCGACCTTGATGACATTGTCCCAAACTTTGGTCTTGAGATCTTGGGCGTTGGTAACAGTTGTGCCGGCGACTTCGGCATATATGTCATCAGTCACGGCTGACCAGAAGAGCTCTTCGTCGGCGTGGTCGATGGAGGCCGTGGTGCGGTAGCAGGCATCAGCGATGGCCTCGCGATCCGTCAATGGGGGACCAGCGAGGTTAACAGGTAGTCGGGTAGCAGGCATGGTGACTGGCTGTGGAGTTTGTATAGTGGGAAATGGTGTGAACAAAATCGTGTGCTTGAGTAGAAGAATGTTGGCGCTCTACTTATGTATTCAAGTGTCGATATTGTAGCCTGGTATGATACTCCGATTATAACATTCTTGGCAGGCCAGGCGGACTCGAGCAATCATTACTTGGCACGGCGGACATCAATGGGATGTTTATTCTGCAGAATGTCCGCGGAAAATATACAGTCCGGTAAACCCCACGAGCATACTATAGGTCAGTGCGGGTCTAACCCTGTTTGTATTTGCCCTAAAAAGGATGTCAGCTTGATTATGGCCCAGGAGTCTAGCGTGGAATCAGTTCGAGTTTCTTAATCTAGTATTATTTCAAAGGTTATACATAGGAAAGTCTCTTCCACTAAGTATGCATGTTCTGCTTTTTTTTACCCTCTACTTATAAAGCCGAGAAATGGGAGAAAATATCTTAAAGACATCTATCTTATGAACGGCGGACACGTACCTACCTTCAATGCCGCTTTAAGCCAAGGGTATAGGAGACTCACTCTGTAGCACAACTCTATATCTCTTGTGTCAATTAATTATTTGAATGTCACAATTTCTTGTTTAAAGCTCGGAAAAGGGACTTCAAGAAGGACCTCTTTCTTGTTTTCCAGCATCTGGCTACATTCTCATTCAGATACTTCAGTTGATAGAGCAAGAAGACATGGGGGTACACAGGGAGCACCCTAGCGCCTTCAGAATCTGGATGCACACCACGGGAACATCTAAGCTTCGCTCCTGAACATAGCTTCTATTATTATTAGAATCATAGTAAGTCGAGGACGCCTTGCACACAAGGTTGTTATGCCTGTATTCTAGACTTTCAGGGACTATTACACTCTTCAATTGTACACTTTGCATTCCATGAACTCTTTTCCATTCTAGTTACATACAGTATACATTTCATATCCTGTAACACTTTAACGGCCAGAACAGATAGTACAATGAGATAGATATCCACCCTCGATTTCCATGGATTGAGAGGCTCTTATGTGATAAGAAAGCTTCAATTGGAACAAGTCGACTCCAATGTATGGGCGGGGAGGTACAAGGGCATGGCATCCTCCCACAAGCTATTGGTCAGTGGGGTCTTCTCACTGCCATCAGCGTTCATGACCATGATAACGGCATATGGCTGCATGCTGTCATCGTACAGGGACGCCTCCTGCTGGAACCCGAACATGGCGGTGTTGTACATGATGCGACCGTCATGGCTCCAAACTGGGTGAGCGTCGCTAGCAACAGATGTTGTGACTTGGTTGAGGTTGGTACCGTCCGAACTCATGGTGAAGATGTCGTAGTTGTCACCAACGTTGTCCCAGTTGGTGCGGCGCATGAATAGGATTTTCTTGCCATCGGGAGAGAAGGCCGGCAGATTGTCCCATTCAGTCGTCAGCTGTGTCATCTTGAGCGTAGCCACATCGACGATGGCCAGTCCCTTCGTGCCAAAAACGGTGCCGTTTTCGGCAGTACCAGGCCACGTGCGGAAGACCACCTTGGAACCATCTTTACTAAAGGATGGGAAGCCATAGTTGGTGATGTTGTTACCCGCAAGAAGCCTCAGGTTCTTCCCATCGGCGCCGATGCTGTAGATGAAGCCAGGACTACTCGCGCGACCCGCAAAGTATGAGCCATAGCCGAAAGTGATGTTCGCATCCTCAGGGCCCCAATTTCCCTGGTAGGCACGCGCGTTGTACGACGCGGCGAGGGTAGGGTTAATCGTGTCCTTGCTTGGCTCGTATAAGGTGACCTGGTCGCTACCGTCCGCTCCTAGTCGCACAAGGTTGTTCTTGGCAACACCTTCCATTTGTTGAGTCATTACCATCGCAGGGCAGCCAGAGCGTGCGGCCTGGGGGAAGACATCGGTGTAACGGTAGTCCCAGCGTTGGTCAAAACTGTATTGCTCGGAATACTGCGTCTTGGAAGTTGAAGTGCTGCCTCCCGTAGGGCCCTGCAACTCATAGATGACATATTTTCCGTTTGGTGACCATACTGGGGAGCGCAGTGCAGGTGTCATGCTTGGCATCGGAATGGTTTGGTACTGGGTATAATTCTTTCCCGATAAAGACACATAGTGAATACCGTTGTTCGCTGATTCTTTTACAACAAAACCAATAACCTGTTGAGCATGTTTCTGTCAGTAAAATGTATATTCCAACCCATGAGCGGCAGAATGATATCACTTACATCTTTGGTAACGTATGAAGGGCTGATCCTGGTTCCCTCCCCAGTGGCGTGCACAACGCGATTCTTCCCACTGGGGAAATCGACAGAGACAATGCTCGTGTTAAGATAGTCACCAGCGAGCAGGTCAGGTTGCAGGCGACTCTTATACGTATCATCGGTCATCATCTCGTAGAAAACCAGGCGCTTCCCATCAGGGGAAAATTGAGGTGAGCCTTGGGTATAATTCGAGCGAGATGACACAAGGTGGAAGTCGGAGCCGTCGGGACGGGCAGCGTAGATAGACAGCTCCTGCACATGTTCCCACCCCGCACCATTGCTGTGGCCTCGCCATGGTGTGTTGCGATCTGATGTGAAGACAAGCCACTCTCCATCGGGGGACCAGGTAGGTTTGAAGTACCCATTGGGCTGTGTAGGGTTGGCAGCACCCGAGATATCACTGACTAGGGTGAAGTTCTTCTGACGGTGGGTCGCCAGGTCCATCAACATAATATGGGTAGTCTGGTTGTATCGACTAGTCGTGAAAGCCAGCAGTTTGCCATCAGGGGAAGTCACGGCAGAGTCATCGACACCCTCCGATGACACAAGTTGCTCTGGAGCCGCCGTCACTCCAGTTGACCCATTAATAGCCACGCGGTAGATGTCTGCTTGACCATCGCCCCGTCGCTCTGATGTGAAAGTCACATACTTTCCATCGACGGACCAGCTCGCCCGGAAATCGTAGACAGTGTTTGAACCCAGAAGGAGCTTTGCATTAGACCCGTCGGCTTCGGCGAGGTACAGTTGAGAGTAGTTGGGGCTTAAGCGGTTGTGCAAAAATGTGCCCAATGTGGCGTTCACGTTTGGCTTCTTGCCCGCATGGCCTTGTGTTGAGTGCGACACATAATGTGCTAATCCAACACTGGCTAATGTCAACCAGGTCAGAACCCCGGAACACCGCATGGTGACCTCAGATAAAGAGTGATTTCGACTGGATGCTTATCAAAGCGAGCAAGGGGATAGCTGTTCAATGGACTACCGCGTTGGGCTTGAGAAATCTTTGATGCAAAGGCTGATTTTCTTTCGGTGGAGGATTGCTCGTTTTATACTGTTTTTCACTGGACATTTGCTGTTTCAACTGACAATTACAGGGAATCAGAGCCATCGATATTACATTGCCTTGTTTGTGGTACCGAGTCCATACTCATAGTAGAGTATAACCGGCGCCACTTGATATTACGAATCCACGCGGGATATAGATTGTAGGGAGTACCCGCACTCCCCACCCCCTTTCAGGCCCTAACTACATATGTAATTTCATTACTCCCATGCCACCAAAGCATACAAAGTTGAGCTATGATTCAACCAATTCAGATAACAGGATCCTACTTGCTACCAGAGCTTTGGAAGATAACAAAATATATACAATTTGCTGGTGACTGCATCTATCAATTCGATTTATTTCCTGACGATTGCAGGCGGGTTCACGGGTGGCGCGCCCGCTGATATAGATGGGCTACTCGCTTACTCCGTGTAGGTTACATATATATACATATCCGAACGTTATCCCCGAGTACCCCGAGGTTGATTCTAAGACCCGAGAAGTGGAGCTTTTGAAGGGACACTCCGCACAATCTCCCGTGTGCTGAGACTAACCTCAGAACCGTCTACGGGTATCAAAGAGCTTAAACATGAAGGATGTATACGTACCTGGAGACTATGATCTATGTCTCATCTTTTAATTTTCCTTTTTTCTTTTCCCTTTTTAACCCCTAATAGCAATGACCGAAGTAGAGCCTTAGAAGGTCGATCTAATCAGTCAATCGGGTTTATCGGCTGTAATTACTCTCATCGTCTTTTTTTTTTTTTACTTTTATTCCTTTAGCTCGGGCCTTGAAGATCATATCAAATACCGAGTCCAAACAACACGGTATGTGAGATATGTCAAGGAGCGCGTATACAGAAATACAGAGACTTTCATACCACTGAATTAGCAATACTAGTTCGTACAGACATACTTCTGTCAGATCGCCTTAACATTTTATATTCGTTACTCTTTCACTCCCTGGAAGCTAATTGCCTCTAGTATCCACTCCGTCGGTTTTCCCTGGCCCACAAGATCTGCATAAAGTACTAAAATAGGTCGTGCGTACGTACACATTAAACCGGGGCTTGGGCACTCCACACAAGAAACTCGCTTCAGTTCCAGACAAATATCTTATCCTTCAATCTACCAGTGGAGGCATCTTTTTGTTCATCTTCTAGACGGACGCGGTAGACAATTCTATAAGGGGAATGGAGGAAGGGTTATGCCATGTCGATCGATGCCTATTACCACTATAGTAGCTGAATGGCAGATTATCAGAGAAGTTGAAACATTAGTAGGTACTGAAATCGTTGGCGTTGCTCCGGGGTGAAAAAAGCCAACCAATCAACTATAACCGATAAAGCGTCTTTAGGTAACGTTAACCTACACAGTATCCTCATTAATATGGAGATCGTCGGAGAGCATATTCTTTAAAATTACCAACGCTTACAAGATAGCGAGGGATCTTGGCACGTTAGATTCAGTAACACCTCATCTTGGGGTGTTCATAACAAGCAGAATTTGGGATAAAAAGGCGAGATATAGAACTAAGCCAATGAAACTGATATAATTATAGTAATCGAGCGGGCGGTAGGGCTGAAACCCCAGTTTAGAAAGAAAGGTATACAAAATCGAGGGATACCAAGCGTTATTAGACAGGCTTGGTGGATGTTGATCCTTTATAATTGGCAAATTAACTCAGCTAGGAGAGCAGATTCATTCAGATAATAAAAGTTGACAAAATAAAAAAAGGTGTAAAATCAAACCTGCTGGTTCTTCCTTTCCATAATAGACATCATATAATAGCCTCTCTAGGATCTCACGAGCTATAGAACCGAACAAGTATTATCATGCGTCATGCATGGAGCAGATATTCCCAGACTTGAATTCCTTGTTCAACATGGGACTTTTTGTGCAAATGGAAGCGGGGCCGTGACCGGGAATTAACCAGCTAGCATAAATCACGCCTTCACAATGAAATTGAAGATTGGTTCTGTTATAATGACTATACCTTCGAAATCAACATATAGGATGGGTTTTAAAGAGAAACCTACGAAGTGGGACTAAAAAGGGGCGACAGTGGACTTCAACAATCAACTCGAGGGTCATGGAGTAGTTGTTAGGATTGTGAAGAGTGTGGAGAAGGGCCGAATGAAGAGCCTCACAACAGCCTTGGGTAAAATCCCCTCTGTGATTGGCGTGCAAATGTTAGACGGAGTAGATGGAGGTTCGAATACCCGCTATGGTATGAATGTTCAGCACAGATAGTTTTATATTCTATCAATCAAATTATTGTTTTGATTTCATGACTGACTAGTTCTTGGATATATCTTAGCGACGAGTGGCCAGGGCGGCCTTCCGTCAAATCACTAATTACGTAGCTGTTTACCTTCCTTACACCAGAAGGAAAGTCTACACGCTCGTAAACCTAGCATGAAGAATCACGTACAATTACTGGGGTCTACTGGGAATTTTTCATCTTTTTTTTTTCATATATATGACGCATCTAGCGCAGTGTTAATATCCCAATGCCAACTATATCCTGAGCAGGACCTCGGACAACTATACGTCTCCGAGTGATCAATTATTAGCTTCCCGTTTCAACTCCATTCCACGGCATTCCACTTAATTCCTATGACAGGTCAAGTTAATTGAGATTCGAGGGATTCAAGAAACAGGATCGGAACCTTCGAACTCATATCTTAGTTCAGCGGAGTCAGGGACATGCCGCAGACCCATGAACCAACAAGGGTATGAATTCAATTGGAATGCCTAACTAGAACAATTCTGGTTAGTTATAGAATATCTTGATTTGTCATATGTGGCTCTTCAAACCCGATTGGACTAGGTTCTGGAACCCCTAGTAGATGTTTGTGGTTGTGAAATGATTGGGGTGTATATGTGATCTTACATTGTTTATTGGCTCTTGGTCACCGCGGTAAGTAATAAGTTAGCGTTGATGTACTCGGTCCTTGGTGGTCCCACTGTTGATCATTCTTCGGGCCCCAGACCTAAGCCTTTTATGAACCTTGCTCAACTTATACCCACTCCGTCATCTCCCCCCCCAAATACCGACATCAAAGAAACTAGATATCATAAAAGGAATGCTGCGACGCATAAGAAAAGCTTTAACGGCTTGTTACTAGTGCCATCGTCGCAAAGTACGCTAGGATACATCAATCCTCGGCTCTCGGTGTACCCGATGCCGACAAGATGGTTGCAAAGAATGTGTGCTCGCCCTAATAATACCAAGCAGTGAGGCTATTATAAAAGAAAAATCTGTCAAGTACCCACTTTTTGACCTCTATTAGGTCCTCAAGGCCAGCAAACCTGATGCTTCTAGTTCACCAAAATCCAAGATCAAACAAAGTGATCACTAGATAGCACTCCGACAAACGGCGCCAATCAAATGATCAACCAACCCTTACCTTACAGCTCCACATACATGGCCTTGGTCTGGATGACTATGGCACAAGCCTAGTCTGCACCTAGGCCTTGACAAGTGCTGCCGCACCACTATCTGCAGCACCTCGCAGCACTTACTATATGGTGCTGCGATAGCATAATTTTGGGAAGAATGGCCCAAAACGGATGGATAAAATGCTTAGATATCATAGTACAATACTGTTTTTTACTACTATATCAGTAGGACCATTTACTCTGGCCCTATTATATTGATGCTCTATATAGAAATATATGTGTAGGTCTATGCTATGGCTACTTATCACTACACTCTGCTATATTATGATTTATATTCTAAACATTCTATGGGTAGTAAATATATTTGTAAAGGTTTACTGGTTTCAGGTGTAAGGCCTGTCAACCGGGTAAGATACAATGTATAGAGGGGAAACGGAATTGTATTATCTGTGTGCGCTAAGACTAATTCCTACAGGGTCAAAAAGGATCCAGGGGTTCTAGTATTAGTGCTTATCAGTTGAAGCGAATTGTATAGGCGTAGGTGCCATAGAGGAGGTCAGATACAAAGATTAGGGTGGAAAATTCGTGGTATGGGAAACGACAACGTTAAGGTCGGCTTGAGACGTGAGTAACAAGGATAAGAAGAGAATGGGAGGTGTAAGGACACCGCAAGGAGGGAAGGCGAAGCATCTTATATGGGCTTAAATGAACTGGATGAAAAGGGAGGAGACTTAGATTTAGCTGAAGGGGAGCCATTTTCGGCGTCGTTTTGGTCGCCAGTGAAAACGATGGAACAACTATGTAAGTCGAGCGTCAACATCAGGACCGGAGGATGACTAAAAGTACTGGGCGGGTGCAGAATAGTGATATTACAAGGCAGTGGGCGCGGCTGGACGACCAAAGTTACGGGTGGAAAGGCAGCCGTTGCTGGCGCTCCAAAGCTGTCATTTTCGGCGTCAATCCCGCAGGTCCTCATTATAGTTGTAAAAAACCACTAAAAGGACTACTAAAAGGACACAACCAGGCCCCATGCGAGGCCGTCTACTCTTGTATATAGTAAAATCAAATATATGTTACAAAAATATCTATCTAAATGGAGTAACTCTTAGCAGGATTATATAAGTATGGTCCCCTATGCCAGATGGTACAGATAGTCCTACTTGTACAAAAGGGACGAGGGACCTCCTATAATGACCCAGGCCAAGCGTAACGTTCTCTCACTTCATTCTATATCTAGCTATGCGTGACTCGAAGCCAAGAGACCAAAAAGCCAAACATGGGAGAGAGACCAAAAAATAGAGATAGATACAAGGTATCGCAAAATATATCACTATATATAAAGGTAAAAAAGGTCGTCACAGTCCGGATCCTGACCCTGGCCCTAAAAACTGGAACCAGAGATCATGAAGGGGCCTAATCATATCATATTCATTTTGTTACTGCTCCTGTCGCCAGCGCACCATGTATTATATTCAGCCTCGAGAGTGCTGAGATGGTCCTGTGCTAGATTATTCACACAGCCTAGATTTCGAAGCACGAAAAGCAAGCTCTCCACCTCTCCATCATTGCCGCTGATACTGCTGTTGCTGCTGTTGATGCTGCTACTGCTGCTGTGGCACCCTGCACTCCCCGAGGCCCTGGAGATATTGGTATACTGTGCACGTCGGATAAAGAAGTCGGCAGCACAGGCAAGTGGGCCAGCTATAAAGGGGTGCATGCTGAAGCAACCAAGCGACCTGGCCGACTCGGCAAGGCGCATTATTTCGATCGCTGCCCGCTCAGCACGCCACTTGTATGAGCTGGCAAAAAGCTGGCGGTCACCAGTTTGTTGTTGCTGTTGCTGTTGCTGCAAGAGCGCAATTTCGAGAGTGCTGCTGAGATAGATGATTGACTTATGGGCCAGCATGTGAGTGAAGAGTACAATGGGATTGCGGTTGATTGTTTTGAGCGATGGGCTTTGCGCGAGAATCTGAGTCCGCTTCTCTACAGCCAATGTCAATTGGTCGTGCCTCGCCCAGAATTCTTGTGCATCGGCTGTCCCAGTGCGCAGCATTGACATGCGGCGATGTGTCATGCACCGACCATGCAGTGCCGCCAGCACAACACATTCTGCAAATGGCGAAAGAGGAATCATTGTGGAGGCATAGAAATTGGCGCTACCACTCATAGCTAGCGCTTCAGATAAGAAGCACACCTGAGTCGGCTGGTTATTTTGAAAGCTTGCCTCAGAGGAGGGGAGACGCGTGCGGACTGCGTCTTCCTGTAGTGTCAAGGGCCACTCGTTGCGTGAGCAGAGAAAGCGATCAAAGCTAAAGGCAAGCCAGAAAGTTCGTCTCTTCTCCTCAGCTACTATGTATGAGAGATTTCCCTCGCACTGGTCACCCTCAGAGCCAGCAGGGTTATTGGGCATATCTTCAACATTGCTGCCCTCATCGACATCATAGAGACGTGCTAGCTGCACGAGCCGGAATGCACGTCCCGCCGTAACCATGGCTTGGTGCTCATCAACACGTAAAAGATCATAATGTGCCAGGAGAAGCCAGGCTTGAATCATCTCGATGGGGATCTTGTCGCCGACACTACTGGGTCTAGGACAGGAGTTGTTGGCTGATGTGAGCCACGACCCGTCAGAACTACCACTGGCGCTTAACGTCCGCATGCACTGGGATTCTAGTAATTGACATGTCTCTTGGTAAAGAGCGTCACCAAGGCTGTGATATTGTGTCGACACGGCTGCTGCCACAGTATGCATAGCTGACCGGAGACAACTCCGAGCAAGAGAGGGCTTCTCCTGATCTGCCCAGCTAAAGTACCGTCGACGATGTATCATGGGTAGGACATCGTGGAGACGGTCAAAATATAGTTGATTTCTGAAATTAAACGAAGAGGTCAGTGAGAAATCCTTTTTTCATTCTTCTCATATAACATGAAGAGACAATGACATGCGAGCGCACAGGAGAAGAATTCGAAGGAAAAGTAAAAAGGATGCAGGGATTTACGCACAAGTCAGCTAAGACGAGATTCGTCATCTTGAAACCGCCGAGGACCCGGACTGGACTGGCGGGCTCGAGATCGAACTGTAACATATTTCCCATGTCTGCCAGCATCCCGCCATCCATTTCAATATCCTGCCAGTCCATCAAAGGAGGGAGGCTGGTACCTTGCTCCGCAGCCAGAAATGTGGGAATTGTTGCAGTTGCAGTTGCGTTTGTAGTCACTGGCGCATCGTTTGACTTGGAGATAGGGAAAATTATTGATGATGCCGTCGATCTCGCAGGTGTTACCGTTTGAAGTGTTGACCCGTTCAATGGGTGGGAGGTATGGGTGTGATCGTCGAGAACAGGGATACTTGGAGTGGTACTTCCAGTGGTACTGCCACTATGATCTGCTGTTGCCATTTTGGACACAACACTGGGGTCGTGACTTCCCAATTGCTTGCCCAATTGCCATTCGAGTTCCGCTACAACAAACTAGCATTAACAATGTCTTGTGATATACCCAGTCTAGTGGTAAGTAGGGCATGTTTATCCCCATATAATACCTAAACCAAGGACAGAAAAGAAAAAGGCAACTCACCAATTCGTATTCGCATTTCATCGAGCTGGCCCTTTTTGGGACCACGCTGTGGTCTTTGGTCAATCACCACACACGCAACCCCTATCTCTGCACAGAGACTGCATTGTGGGCGGACGCGATTACATCTCGCTTTTCGTTTTCGACAAGTTTCGCACGCGAACCCGGCTTGTTGCCGGAAGCCTCTCGAATTCATGACGGATTACCGATTCAAAAAGATACAATGAAGTGGATATGATCGGCACGTGTAAGACTCTAACCATTGGCTGTTAATCCCAATCACAGCATTAGGGCCTGATAGGCTGAATCTGGATCTGTATCTGATCGTCGAAGAGAGGAATCAGACGTTTCCTTCGCTTTTTTGTGCTGAATGGGTCAGATAAAAGAGATTGATTGGGGTTTCTGTTTCCTTTTCTACCTACTATTCATCGCTGCCGCACCTTATTAGGTTATTAGTGCTTATGTCTGCAAGACATTTCATATCCAATCAATCGAAATGAAGCCAATGGCATGTAACTTTCGACAGGGGTTGCAGAATAATCACAGCTCTTTGGGGCCAAAATCTACCTAGGCAAGAACATGCGCTCGTAAGTACTGAATCTGCATGAGATTCTCCCCAGCTGAACATGTTAAACTCAAGCATTTTCGCCACATAGGTAAGTCGATACAGTAAGTGCATACATACCTTCAAAAATGAATTGGAACGCCAGATTGAACAGCTTACTCGCAAGCCAGATGCCAGAGTGTACGCTCCTATCGCTAGCCCCTCTGAGAATATCAAATCAAGGCACACAATGAGGAATCCTGTACCTGCACTGTATACGGAGTCGCATCCTTCGAGCATAGTCCCACCCGTTCTTGGCGCCTGGCTGCAATGGCAGCCTCTCGTCTCAAATTCTCCGACGCTGTCTATTCTAACCTCACAGGGCCTAGACTTAAAGTTCGTTTAGGCGTGCTGCGGCGGGTTCCGACCTGAAGGATCATATCAATGCTAGTGTGGCCAAAAAGGATGGTATCGCTGCCTTGGTTTCTGTCATTTCCGAGAAAAGCGCGAGTAACCTGTGCCAAAGCGCACGGATCGCATTCTGTTTGCATCAAAAGTCAGAGGAAAATCAGCAGCCACCAAACGGCCCTCGGGCCACATCCGCAGCCGTAACCGCTTGCAACAATTCGTATTGCCATCTCATTGGGTCCATGGCTATCTTTTGATCCCGTGTCTACGAGCTGCTAACCATACTAGGAGGTATTGAACTCGAGCGCCACAGTGATTCAGTGATCCTTTCGTAAAGCTGTATTCATCCTGTGGCGGGAATTGCCCATCTGCGTCTGAAGACGTGATTGCGGTTAACCTGGCGACCGTATAACCAACAATACATCAGAATCAAAATAGATGAAAATCATATGAGGTTAGAATCTCTTCTCCACAAGTAAGCTGACATCTTGCCTAGATAGCTTCTTACGAGGGGAAATCCGACCGGATTCTCAGAATCCGGTCCGGCCCTCGTCCGAATAGACTCAACAAGGAAATCAACCGGTATTCATATTCCTATGCCGATTGTTGAAACGGCGTTATCTGAAACTAAAGCCATTAATTCCGTGATGTCGCCATTGTGGCGCCATGAAGGATTCCTAAATGATTGAATATCTTAACTCCGTCTGTTCATGGGGCGCCTAGGCATTTAGTAGTTCCATAAACATATAACCAATACCATGTGAGAAAGGTACATGTATCACCAGTATCTGCAATTTTAAATTAATCAAAGTCAAGCTGCACGACTTCCCTGTTCGTGTTATCTTAAGCCCCAATTGCTATCCCTTTTGCTCACATTACACGCAGTCACCCACCCTCTATACAAGAAACTTCAACAATGGCCCAAACCCCAGAGAACAAGGCCGCATGGCTATCCGGCTCCAAAGTCACCCCGCTTGAGATCGGCCCGGCGCCGTACACAGCACCCGGACCTCACCAGATCGTCGTGAAGAACAGTGCACTGGGCATCAATTCCGTCGATTGGGCCAAACAGCTGCTCGGCGAAGCCTTGCTCGGCCATATCAGCTATCCCTTCATTCTGGGCGAGGACGTGGCAGGCACCGTTGTCGAGGTGGGGGAGGGCGTAGAGCGCTTCAGTGTCGGCGACCGCGTTGTGGCTGCGGCTGCTGCCATCTCCCTCAACACCTCCCTCGAGGGCGGTTTCCAGCTGTACACCGTCATTCGCGAGTGGTTGGCCGCACCGCTGCCGGACAGCATCGCCTTTGAGCAGGCCAGTGTGATCCCGCTAGCCATCTTCACAGCCTCTCACGGCCTGTTCGACACCGAATACCTGGGCCTTGACTTGCCCACCGTTCCCGCATCTCAGTCCAGCAGCGACAAGGGTGTTGTCATTATCACCGGTGGCTCATCCGCTGTTGGCAGTACCGCAATTCAGCTGGCCGTGTCCGCCGGCTACGAGGTTGTGTCGACGGCGTCGCCTAAGAACTTCGATTACGTCAAAAATCTCGGTGCTAGCCATGTGTTTGACTACAAGAGTGAGACTGTGATCGATGATATCAGCGCTGCTGTCAAGGGACTCCCCCTTGTCGGCGGTTACTCCATTGGTGATGGCTCCATCGACCTGCTGGCCGCCGTCTTGGCCAAGCACGAGGGCCCCTCTACGAATAAGGTTATTGCCCTTGCTGGCGGCCAGCCCTGGCGGTGGTAGCCTTGACCCGAGTGTCGCGATCAAGTTCATCCTGCTCGGTCCGGACGCGGCTGGTCCCGACTCTGTTACGAGCAAGATCTACAAGAACTACCTCCCCGAGGCACTCGCCAATGGGCAGTTTGTGCCATCACCCGAGGCGATTGTCGTGGGCAAGGGACTGGAAAAGATCCAGGAGGCTTTTGGAATTCACATGCAGGGTGTTTCGGCAAAGAAGATTGTTGTGTCACTGTAAAGACTAGATTTATGTATGGTTGGCAGCCAATCTGCTCATCCTAGAGGCTATATAGCTATCTGCCACAAATTTTATCTTTTGATCTGCACTCTGTTAGGATCTAGGGTAGTTCACCACAGTCCGATTTTCGGCATGAAATCTCACACTAAGTCTATATGACAACCTAATTCAACTTATAACTGTGTATTATATATACTTCACATCCTTCTCAGTAATATCTCTCTCGTGATAATTGATGAATACTGAATTATAGAGAGGGAGCCAAAGCTTCATCGCTGTTCTACTATTTAAAACTCGAAGGAAAAGATTGTAACGAAGAACCTCGTATGCCTTTTATATCATAATCTTTGAATATATTAAAATTAGGACATACTAAGAAAACTGTGCTGAAAATCGCGATTTTATTAGCGACTTGCGATGTGTAGACAGACTTTTGTCACCACATGTACAACAACAGCACTTCTCTAGACGACAGTCTATCACCAGCTTCTACCAAAAGCATCATCTAATATCCAGCTATCCTCACAAGATCGAGGCCAAACTAAACAATCAAACAGAACAAAAGGAAAACACCGAACCTTCCATCAACAAGCCGATGCAAAATAGCTATGTGACCTGCTCACATAGTTAATGGAACTTTCATCCATGTTCCATATTCCATCTTATACCGCGATCGGCTTTTCAGTGGATTCCACGTCCTCGGTCTTCGCGGCCGGAGCATCTGCTTGAATGGCCTGCAGTTTCTTCACCTTCCGGATATCAACCCAGCCCAGGCCCCAACCAAAGGCAAACGTGGCTACACTAACTCCAATACCGAGATACATGACATGGCTAATTGCCGTGGTATAGCACTCGAGCGCAAGCGCAAGCTTATCACCCGAAACAAGGCTTCGGATTGAGTTGAGTCCGGTACTGATGAGGATGTCCGGGTTGACGCCAATCTCGGCGATGTGCTTCTGGAGCTCTGCGCGTAGGCCGTTTGTGAAGATGGAATTGGCGACAATGAGGAAGACGGCACCGCCCATATTTTGACAGAAGATGATGATAGCCATGGCAATGGGGATTTGCGGAGGGGGGACAAGATTTTGGATGGCGATATAGGGCTTCAGGCAAAGATAACGTTAGAAAACTCAATTTTGAGGGTAGAGGGGATGGGATATTGAAACGCAAGCTTACCGCTGAGGTCATTGCACCACTGCCAACACCATAGAGGACCTGGTATCCAAGCCACTTTGAGGATGTAGTCTTGGGTTTAATCAGAGACATCAGGCCATAGCCAATGGCGGTCAAGGCGCTTCCTCCCAGGTTCCAGGGTAGGTAGTATCCTAAGATCTCGGCTGCGAAAGGTTAGTTTGATAGATTCTGCAAAGGAGAAAGGGGGGTAACGAACTCATCATTCCCGAGAGCATAGTGAAAAAGACCAAGCATAGAGTCGCTGGCAGCATATGCACACCACTCATGATAGGACTATTATGGAGCACAGTTTGGAAGTAAATGGCGAGGTAGTACTCGGCCACCAAAATAGCACCGAGAAGGAAGAACAAGTTACCCGCAGCAGACCACACAGTGCGCTTTTTAATCATGGCAAACGGTAACATTGCACCGTCTCCTTGGCGGTATTCCCAGACAAGGAAGAGGATGAAGGTAACACCGGCGCCAACCAGAAGGCCGATAACAACGGAGCTACCCCACGGGTGTACGGTACCGCCGTACTGCAAAGCAAGCAAGAACATGACCGCGGCAGGACTGATGAGCATAAAGCCTGGAAGATCCAGAGACTTGATGGCCGTGCCGAGGACTTTTCTGGCGGGTAGTTTGGTGGTTGGCTCGGGGATCTTGAAGAGGAAGAGCAGAATGGCCAGAGCGCCGCCAATGGGAAGGTTGATGTAGAAGCCTGTGGGAGAAACAAAGAAATTAGCAAGATGATGGCGATTAGGGAGCTCAGTGAAGAAACCACTTACACCAACGCCACGTAACATTCTGGGTGAATGCACCGCCAAGGATGGGACCCAAGGCGATACCTAGCTGGCCGATACCCATGTTCATGCCTAGAAACTGGGCTTGCTTTCTGCGCGGAAGTATAACAGAGATAATTGTCATGGCACCGTTTCCAATACCCGAAGATCCAGCACCGGCAATGGCTCTGCCAACAATGAACATGGGCGACGAGACGGCAGCTCCACAGATGACAGATCCGAGCTCGAAGATAAAGAAGAACACGAGGAACGACCACTGTTTCGAACGTTAGAATGTTCATGTTGACCTCTTAAGCAACCACAAAATGACCAACCTTGATGTTAAAGTGACTGTAGATTTTTCCAGTGAGCGGCTGGAGGGCAGAGCTACCGAGCTGATATGCGCCACCATACCAGCCAACGTCAACGAGAGAGTTGAATCGCTGTGTGATGGCAGGCGTTGCGGTCGACACAACACACATATCGAGGAAGACGAGAAAGTAGGCAATTGTAACAGGACCTAGGATAGACCATAAGGCTATACCGCTGGGAAAATTGCTCTCATCTTCAGCGGCCTCGTCTTTGGAGGCGACGCTATCGGAGCCGTACTTCTCAACATCGCCAGTCTCATCTGACAGTACCATGCTCTTGTCAACTGATTTATCGGAGTCGGTCATAGTCATGGTTATGGAGATGGAGCTGACTCTTGCTCTCTCTGCCAAGAACTGTTTTGGTAGTTTTCGGAAGGAAAGACGATTAGCTTAGCGTCAATCGTAAGTTATATAACACAATTGATAAAATTATGTTAAAAGGGGAGCTAGAGCTTAGGACAGGGACCGGAATCTTTCTGTGATTGTGAGTGAAGCCATTTAGGGCTAGTAGCTGCAAGTCGGAACCGGAATCTGAAATCCGGTCCATAATCCTGCCCCTGTCGACGGACTATAGTGGTATGTCCGGCCTAAGCTCGAACATACCATATTTATAATCATACGAATTGGAATGATTACAGTACCTGGTTACCTAGCTAGCTGTACTTTGGTAATAGCTCGCGTTTTTTACAGGCCATTCTAGCCCAAAACGGTAATTGCGTGTTCATTATTGAAAAGCTCATTTTCGTAGGTAAATCTCAAATATGAGTTATGCCTACACAATTGCCCATTAATAAGAATACTATGTTGTATTCAACATTTGAAGAGCATACGACTGTCTCATGATATTGCGGAGGCCATGAAATCGTAATGTAGATCATTGTACATGCGTAATAGTGTTCGTGATGGGTATATACATGTGCTAACACCCAAAATATGTCAAGCCTCTACATAGTAGCTATCGCCTGATCTTCATAGTCAACAAAAAACTCCTCTAGCCATAATGTGGGACTCATCAAGTATCCTGTATATGCCGATGCATCTGTATCTGCTTGCGTAGTCGCTACTGTACCCATATCCATATCCGCTCTGGTCCCTGCTGTATCTCGTGCTTCTTTTGCTCTATATGCCTCTGCCTGTCGGTTCAGAAGTCCTCTATCATGATACGACGACTGGAACATGCGTAAGCCGCGGGCCAATTGCATGAATACACCGTCGGCCGACGCCGGCTGCTGACCAGCTTCAGCAGCAGCAGCGAGCTCCAGCTTGTCTGCCGTGCTTGATAGCAGAACGGGCAGATCGACCAGCTTTCGCACAGTGGCTGGATCCCAGCCAGGCTCCCGGAGGGTGCTAAGTTGGTGGAGCGTGGCCACGCACCGTACCAACTGAGCCCACTGGATGAAAGAAACACCAAGGAGTCCAGATGGCGAGAGGGTCAGAAAAGTTGATGTGCACGACTTGATCGCCAGTGCTGACTGCCAAAAGCAGGAGATGCGCGTAGGCCCACATGTTGGCGGTGGCGGGCGAGTGGACTCCTGGATGTGGATGGTCTCGATAATGCACATCTCGGTGTAGTATGTCTGAGCGAGGAGCACTATATATCAGTTAGCAATCAATGGCTGATTTTATTCTAAAGAAAGTCCCTGGATTGAGCTGGACACCTACCAAAGTGCTGTTGGAATGCCGGAGGGACAGATGCCCTGAGCTCTTGTAGCTGCCCCATGAGTGATTTGATGTACAAGAGAGATTGAGGTGAAAGAGTATCTGGTGGGGGTTGGTCGGGGAGTTGGGCACGCTCCCGGACCTGGGCGGCCTTCGTGGCGAGCAGCTGTAGGCGGACTTGAATAGCCAGGGCAGCATCAGATGGACATTCTGCGCTAGCACTATTAGCGCTAGCAGTAATGGCAGAAAGACCCTCGTCCATTTGATGTATCCACCGCGGCGCCTCAACCTGGGAGAAGTAGGCTGAGACGGCCGAGCCAAGCACAAAGCAGCCCAGAATGGCTCGCTGGCGCTCGAGGTAGAGCTGGGTATTCGTCACCCCAGCACCCGTTGTCGGTGCTGTCATTGCCGTAGTTGCTGGCGTACTGCCATACACATTGTCAAAACCGCCTTTTGGTTCAAGGTGATTTATTGTGCGCGATATTCCTGGTACGGCTTCGTCCAGAAAACGCAACTCCCCGGCCAACGATATGGCCATCGCCATAAGTCGAGACAAACTGTTAGGGTTGCGCAGGTGCTCCCAGCCCCACGCAATGTAGACAAGGAGACCTAGCAGCAGATCGACTGTTTGTTGTTGTGGTCGTTCCTGGGTATGCTGCAGTGATCGTTGAAGAAATGCCGTCTCGTAGAGCACTCGCTTCAGCTCGATGGAGCTTGCCGTCTTTTCCTTATCTGACACCGATGTCACGCAAACAATGGCGCGAAAAAGGAATGGCCGGTCTAGTCGTAGTCTCTCGGCCGCGAGGTAGGCAGGTAAATGAACGAAGGGGAAATGATGGAGCATACGCGAGCAGAAGATGTCAACAGACATCGATGCAGAGGATGGAGGTACAGAGGATGGAGATACAGCGGGCGACATAAACGCGCCCGACACGGTCGAGGACGGAGGGGTGTCAACAGGGATGCCGTTGGTGCTGAGCCCGTTCGCATTGCACAACCCCCACCAAGAAGCAGAGCCACCGACGGCGTCGGTATCGGTATCGTCGTCAAAAGCGGAGCGTGAGTCCCCCATAGTGCTCCCTTCGGTCCGTTCTGCGACCATGTCTGGATATGGAACGATGGGAGGGGGTGGCTGCTGTTGTTGTTGGTGTTGTTGCGTTGGTGATTGCTGCTGCTGCTGCTGCTGCTGCGACCATACATCAACTCTGTCGCCATGAACGTTGCCAGTCTGGAGCATCGAGACTAGCTGGCCGAGTGTGCCCTCGAGTTTTGCGATACGGGCGTCTGATGAGTTTTGCTTTTTATCGCTGCGACGACGTAGCGCATCAGCAGGATGACATGGGCGCTTGAGACGGTGACACCTATATAAGGCATCGGTTCGTGTCAGCGAGTTTCCACAGGCTAGGGTTCTCAAGTACGGAACAGCCACCAAAGCGCAGCCCAGACTGACCTTTCACATCCATTGCCATCAGAGCGCGGAATACACTTGCATTTTGTTTTGAAACAGCTTAAACACGCTTGCCCATAAGGCGCCGATCGGCCAGCCATTCTCTCCACGGCCATTCCCCGGGATTAGTTGTTGGGAATACAGCTCTATACAGCGAAGGAGGATATATAGTGGTTGGGGGGTTCCAGAATCGAAGGTAGATAGATGTAAGAGACGTATGCAGTCAGATAAAGGGATGTCAACGTACTCCGTACTTTGTACAGTATCGAACAGCCCACTTTTATTCCCCACTGTATTTCCCAGGCCCGCTGAATCCCATACCAAATCCGATTCTATAGATCAATAATCACAAATTCTTAATGTTATAAGCAATATATATATCCACATCGGACTAAACACTGAACCAATGGATACACGATGTTCTGAAAATTACGCAACATTATGCAAAATTACAGAAAATTACACTAGAGCGAACAAAACAGATGCATGTGATCACGTACGAATTCACATCTTTGTTTCCACTTGGAAGGTTCAAATTGACGGCGTTAACCGGCCCTGGGGAGTCTATGTGCTTTGTCATGTTTGGATGGTTTGCAGTGTTTTATTGTACCATGGGTCATCTCCCCACTTCTTTTCCTTCTTTCCAGGGTTCTCTTGAGGTTCTGCCATTTTAAATTGACTGCACTCTTTGATAACCGGCACTTCCAAGGTTGACAAAAATATATCTGGCGAGTAATATATACTACTGCAGCTAATGATAACAAACGTCTTACAGTCCGAATTCGCGGGAAGGTTTGATAGACCATGTCCTTATATAGCATGCGCTATTCTAGTACAGAAAGAATGTAAGCATTGATCTGACACTATCTGACAGCTTTCAGCATGGACCCAAATGCCGGGGGTTACGATCCAACATGCGGAGAAGGCGAGAATGGAAATTAGGGCTGATAAGAAAGTCCGAAAGTCCGAAAGTGCAACAGTATCCACTTACAAAGCCAAGATGTATGCAGATTGTATAACATCCACAATCAGAGACCGAAAGATAGAATGGCGATTTGCGGGTTTCTCCCACAGGTGAACCTTTCCTGGCTCACATACAACTACAAACAAAGTTCTTCGCCATGTCTGTCGCAGTAGAAAACCACCTTATGAAAGGCGATACCGCCGAAACCGACTCGGAGCTCCACCGCGACATTATCTCCCAGTTTCCGCTCCTCAATGCTTATACGCAGTTGCTGTTTGGGTTCAAGCTGCCGGCCAACGTGGACCGCGATGCCATCGTCGCATCCCTTCAGGGCGCCTTTGACAAACTCAAGGCGGAGATCCCTTGGCTGGGGTGGCAGGTGGCCCGGGAGTCAGGGCCTGGTGGCATCTTGAAGGCGATGCCGTGGCCCACGGACGTGCCCGAGGAGCGAATCCGCGTCAAAAACTGTGACGATCTCATCGCACCCATGGCCAAGCTCGTCTCAGCCGGCGTGCCAATCCACATGCTGGACGGATCAGTCCTGACGCCCTGGCCGGCGCTGCCGCAACCCCGCGGCCTCGAGGGCCCCGACCCTGTGGTCGCCTTGCAGGCCAACTTTGTGAGTGGTGGCCTAATCCTCAACCTCAGCTCTCACCACACCATCATCGACGGCAGCGGAATTTACCAGTTTGTGAACCTGCTGGCTCTTGTCATGAGCGGCAAGGAGATTCCAGCCGCCGACTTGGAGCAGGCCAATCGCGACCGCAGCCGCGTGATCCCGCTCATTCCGCGCAGCGAGCCCGTCAAGAGCTACAGCCACCTGCGGCGCCCGCCAGGCTACACCTGGGCGGCTCCCTCGAGCCCGCCGATGTGGTGCTACTTCAAGATGCCGGTCAACGCTCTGGCTCGGCTCGTCAAGTCGGTAAAAGACGATCCATCTAGCAACAAACCAGGCTCGCTGATGGTCTCCGAGAACGACATCTTCTCTGCCTTTGCATGGCAGCGCCTCTGCGCCGTGCGCGTGGCTAACGGACAACCGCCAGAGCGCTCGTCCAAGCTTGGTCGTGCTATTGACGGGCGCATGGCTATGGGCGTACCTCTGACCTATATGGGCCATATGGTGTGCCACGCCCTGGTTCGGTTGCCATTGAACCAGGTGGCTAAGCTGCCACTGCCACAGATTGCTCAGGCACTGCGCCGGGAACTCAACCAGGCTAACACGCCGTGGTCAATTCGCAGTTTTGCCACATTCATGGCCCGTGAGCCTGACACGTCCACCCTGCTGTATGGTGGAACCCACGACGCCCGGGCGGACCTCATGGTGACGGCAACCGGTCAGGCGACGCCGCTACCGACTTCTTGGGGCCCCCTGCTGGGCCGATCGTGCTTCTTCCGCCGCCCAACCGCCGCCCCGATCCCCGGCTGTTTGATTATCAACGAAGCCGAGGGAGCGTTTATCCCTCTGACGCTGTGCATGCCCGAGGAAGATATCAACGGGCTAAAGAAGGACCCGGTATGGAAGCAATACGTAAGATACGTTGGCTAAGGCAAAGATTTACAGAATTTAGAGTATATAGTTTACTAGTAGTCTGTAGATCAATCGATCTGATCAACTCTATACTATATGTTAGTTACGCTGTGTGCACGAGATGTCTTTAAATTTAAACCCTGCTGTTTGAAGCTTGTGTGATTATGAAATAAATTAGTTAGTTATAGATTTGCGTACAATGACTGCCTGCCTGTCTCATTGCAATCAGGTCGATCAATTCTCCGCCCACGTAGAGATTCTCCGTGCATGATTGCAACCTAGTCAAGCCAATGGCCTGGCTCTGGCCCCCCTCATGGGTCTATAATCTTGAAAGATGAGAGGTCCGAGCCAGGTCTACAGGCCATGCCGGTTTAGGATAGCAACTTTTTAAATTCCCCGACGGACTTTTTATAGCCCGTATCACTAATTGCTCTGGAGGTAACCTCTTCCGAGGCTGCATCGGGGAATTGATCATTTCAGAATGGAGCTTCACCTATCAGTTGAACTCCGTATTGCTAGATTGTTGCCTTCAAAGTAGAATAAATAACCCCAATTAAATATAAGGCACTGTGCAATACAATTGGTGCACGAATAAAAGCGAATTGGGTATAGAACTTGGAGACATATACCTTTCACAATCTTCACACATTGCAGCTCTAAAACTTGATGCAACCATTAGCTCTATTCAAGAGTAACTGAGCTTTTACATTATCAGTGACCAAGTCCAAGTCATCTGAACTTCTTTAGACAAAAATGGACGATGACAGCGAGTGGGCTAGTGAGCCCATTGCCATCATTGGCATGAGCTGCAAGTTCTCTGGTGGTGCCAGTGACCCAGATAAGCTCTGGGATCTGTTAGTTTCAGGACAGACTGGTTGGAGTGAGATACCAGAGGACCGATTCAATCTAAAAGGAATCTATCACCCTAACAATGAGAGGGTCAGCACGGTAATTCAACCTAAGATACACCAACAGGCACGTCTGAGTGCTAACAACTGGACAGACACACGTCAAGGGGGGTCACTTTCTTGACGACGATATAGCATGTTTTGATGCTGCGTTCTTCAACTACTCGGGAGAAACAGCACAGGCGCTTGATCCACAATTCCGAATGCAGCTCGAGTCGACATTCGAGGCATTAGAAAATGGTGAGTAACTACTACTTACCCATCTACAATTCTTTTGGATCTTCTCTAACTTGAAGTCCGACTAAGCCGGCCTTACGCTGCAGCAGGTGGCTGGATCACAGACGTCCGTATTTGCTGGCGTGTTCACACACGAATACCACGAGGGTCTATCGCGCGATGAGGACCAACCGCCGCGGTTCATGCCAATAGGCACGTGGAACCCAATGTCGTCGAACCGCATCTCACACGTTTTTGACTTCCGCGGTGCCAGCATGACGCTCGAGACTGGCTGCTCGACCACGCTGGTGGCATTGCACCAGGCCGTGCAGACCCTGCGTAACCGCGAGGCCGATATGTCCGTGGTGACCGGCGTCAATTTAATGATAGGCCCGGACCCGTTTAAGACCATCGGCTCACTCGGCATGTTGTCGCCGGACGGTAAATCGTACGCGTTCGATAATCGTGCCAACGGCTACGGCCGTGGCGAGGGCGTTGCCACCGTTGTGATCAAACGACTTTCGGACGCGCTGGCCGCCAACGATCCTATCCGCGCCGTCATCCGTGAGACAGCGCTTAACCAGGATGGCAAAACAGAGACCATTACGACGCCGTCGGGCCCCGCCCAGGAAACACTTATGCGCGAGTGCTACCGGCGTGCCGGCCTTGATCCGCGCGGCACACAGTACTTTGAGGCGCACGGCACGGGCACACAGGCCGGCGACCCGATTGAGGCACGAGCCATGGCCAACGTGTTCAGCGGCGTTGACGAAAACGGTGACGGCGGCCGTGACGAGGCACATTACCTGCGCATCGGCTCAGTCAAGACCAACGTGGGCCACACCGAGGCGGCGTCGGGTTTGGCCGCCATAATCAAGGGTGTTTTGTGCCTGGAAAAAGGCCTGATCCCCGCCAGCGTAAACTATGAGACGCCCAACCCAAAGGTCAAGCTAGACGAGTGGCGTCTCAAGGTGGCAACAGCACTAGAGCCGTGGCCTGAGAGCCTGGTCGACGGCCCGAACCGCCTGTCAGTCAACAACTTTGGCTATGGCGGTAGCAACGCGCATGTCATTATGGAGAGCGCGGAACCATGGATTTTAACGCCGACTATGTCTTTCCCACTCAATGGTTATAGCACCAGTAATGGAAATGGCACTAGCAACGGCCATTCGAACGGCAATGGTCATATAAACGGAAACGGCAAGAGCAACAGCACCGACAAAACGGCTGAAAGCAAAGTGTTGATTCTCAGCGCTCGCGACGAGCGCGGCTGCCAGCGTATGGTGGCGGACATGAAGAGTTATTTAGAAAAGCACAAGTCTCTCAATTTTGAGGCTGCCGATGCGCTGCTGCGCGATCTCAGCTACACGCTGACTGAGCGACGCACAATCTTCCCGTGGGTGGCAGCCCACCAGGTGCATCTAGAAGCAGGTGCAGACCGCCCCATCGAAGCTGTCATTGAGGCGTTCGACTCACCGCGCTTTAAACCCAGCCGCGTGCCCACCAGCCAACCGCGCATCGGCATGGTCTTCACCGGCCAGGGTGCGCAGTGGAATGCCATGGGTCGTGAGTTGTTGGCAGAATATCCGGTGTTCCAGCAGTCCATTTCCGAAGCTGATACGCACCTACGCAATATTGGCGCCACCTGGTCGCTGCTGGAGGAGCTGCAGCGCGACCCCAAGACTACGAGAGTGCACTCGACGTCGATCAGCATCCCTGTGTGTGTGGCAGTGCAAATTGCGCTAGTGCGCCTGCTAAAATCATGGGGTATCACGCCCGCAGCTGTCACCAGTCACTCATCAGGCGAGATCGCGGCGGCTTACACGGTCGGCGCGCTGAACTTCCGCCAGGCCATGGCAACGGCCTACTACCGCGCCGTGCTGGCGGCAGACGAGTCGCTGCGAGTGACCGGAGGGCCCAAGGGTGGCATGGCAGCCGTGGGTCTAGGCGCAGAGGAAGCACAGGAGTACCTTGACAGAGTGGCCGACGTGGGCCAAGTCGTTATCGCCTGTGTGAATAGCCCGGAGAGCGTCACTGTCTCTGGTGACGCCGATGCCGTTATTGCCGTCGAGGCGATGTGCAAGGAAGATGGCGTATTTGCGCGCAAGCTTAAGATCGAGCAGGCGTACCACTCGCACCACATGGACCCGCTGGCAGACGCGTACCGCGAGCTCCTACGTAAGGAGATGGCGAGGACGGTCACGAAGCAATTGAACGGGGAAGAGGAAGAAGAAGAAGAACTCAAGGTCATATTTTCGTCAGCTGTCACCGGCGGTCGGATTACTGACGCCAAGGAGATCGCCGATCCTGACCACTGGGTGGGTAGTCTGGTGCAGCCGGTGCTGTTCGTGGATGCCTTCACGGAGATGGTGCTTGGCGAGACAGACGATGCGAGTGGCCGCAGTATCGACGTGGTGCTCGAGGTTGGCCCGCACACGGCGCTAGGAGGACCAATTCGCGAGATCATGTCGTTAGTTGAGTTCGACGGCATCGAGCTACCCTATTGGGGATGTCTAGTGCGCAACGAGCACGCTGGCAACACTATACGCGCTGCAGCCATCAATCTACTGCGCGAGGGTATGCCGGTCGTTTTGAGTGAGATCAACTTCCCGAAGTCATCATCCGAGCACTCGTATCTTTACGACGAGGACCTCCCTCACGTCTTGACTGACCTGCCCACCTACCCCTGGAACCATTCAATGCGGCACTGGCAGGAGTCACGCGTCAACCGCGCCATCCGTGCACGCAGCCAGCCACCCCACGATCTGCTAGGGATGCCGGTTGCCGGGAACGACCCGGCCACGTCTGTCTGGCGTCGCAATCTGCGCGTCTCCGAGGTGCCCTGGGTCCGCGACCATATGGTGCAGGGCAGCATTGTGTACCCGGGCTCCGGGTATGTGTGCCTGGCTATTGAGGCCGCCAATCAGCTGGCCAAGGCCGAAGACGATCAGAACAAGATCTCAGGCTTCCGCTTGCGTGACGTCGACTTTATGGCGGCACTCGTGATCCCCGACAGCGCCGAGGGGGTTGAGATCCGCACCACGCTCCGGCCTGTGCCTGAGCGGGAACTGGGCCTGCGCGGTTGGCGGACCTTCGAGGTTTCGACAGTCACGCCCGAGAACCGGTGGACTCTGCACGCCCGGGGCCTGATCACTGTTGACGTGGAGGAGGAATTGGATGAAGAGAAAGTCCCGGCGCAGACAACGCCAGAGAACGACCAGACCGGCCTCCGTCCTCTATCAGCCTACACGCGCCACAAGGATCCACGCGACATGTTTGCCAACCTACGGGCACGCGGCGTGTATCACGGCCCGCTATTCCAGAACACGACTAAGATCGTGCAGGATGGCCGGGAGCCTCGGTCGGTATGCGACGTCACGATCCGATACGAGTCAGCGACCGACACAGATCCGGTGGCAGCGGCGCAAGAAAGCGTGCTGCACCCCATCACGCTGGATGCCGTGGTGGTGTCGTTTTTCTCGGCGTTGCCTGGTGTCGGCTCGGTGGTTGAGGACCCCAAGCTGCCGCGGTCGATCCAGGCCATGTGGGTCTCGAGCAACATCAGTCGCGAAGTCGGGCACACTTTGCGCTGTGATACGTCACTTTCACACGATGACCCCCAGAGCGGTAGGGCCGATGTCACCGTTGTCGATGGCCAGACCGGCGCGACGGTTCTCGAGATCCAAGGCCTTGCTAGTGTCTTCCTGGGCCGCGGCAGCGGCGCCACAGCGCGTCAGGACGCGGCTAACAAGGGGGAGGAAGAGGTATGCAGCAAGGTCGAGTGGGGACCTGACCTGTCACTACAGCAGCCGCTGGCACTAGCACAGCTCAAGAAGGAGCTGGAGCTGACTGTTGGGGTCTCTGAGGCCTCCATCACAAATCTTTCCCGCGCGGTGTTCTACTTCGCCCAGGAGGCGCTGAAGTCGCTCACCCCCGAAGATGTGGAAGACGAGCAGTCGTACCTTGGCAATTATTATACGTGGCTCACGCAACTAGTTGCCCAGGGCGACAGCCAGAAATGGGCGCTAGATGGCCCGGAAGAGCGCGAAAAGCACCTAGCCGCTGTAGCCTCGCAGAGCGTTGACGGCGAGCTGATCAGCCGTCTTGGCCCCCTAGTCGGGCCTATCCTTCGCGGCGAGAGCAACCCTCTAGTGGCCATCACCGAGGACGGGCTGCTGCATAAGTACTATGCCCACTCTGTGCGTTCGGCGCCGTCGCTCACACAGCTGTCGACGCTGGTGCGTAAAGTGGCCCACAAGAACCCGGCTGCCCGCGTTCTGCAAGTCGGCGCTG